>NC_138540.1:81619242-82819242 GCF_964234715.1 Podarcis melisellensis
TACCCAGTGGTTAGAGTATCTGCTTTGGATGTGCAAGGGGACAGGTTCATTCTCCTGGCAACTGCAGGTATGGCTGGGGAAAACACACACACACTTCTGAAACCCTGGAGAGCCACTGTCAGCCAGTATGAACTGGACTGAACTGGGTGGATCCCCGTGGTCAGACGTGGTATAAGGCAGGTTGCTACGACTGCAGGCTAACTGCAAGTCCTGGGAATGTTAGCTCAGACACTTGCACAGGACGGCAGTCCTGAATATCGCAAGCTTCCCCTTCTTTTGCTCTTACTGTACTGTATAAGCATTTCAGGCCATGTACTTCTTGGCATGTATACCCTGCTGCTTACGAAGTGCTCCCTTTTTAGGAGAAGGGGGCTCAGTGCTAGGGCATACGTCCCAGTTTCCGTTCTTCATCTCCTGGTAGGGCTGTCAATGCCCCCTGCCTGAAACCCTGGAGAGCTTTTCTGAGTCAGTCTACACAGTATTGCGCTAAATACTCTCAGGCTTTTAGGCCACTATTATAAGAGCTTTATACTGTTCTGCTGATCTATCTCCACTCACTCCTAGACCACCCTTCCCCCAACTGTGGGTACCTAGATGTTGAACTACAGCCCCATAGCCTGGAGGGGGGAAGCATGGAGAAGCTTGTTTCTAGACTTGTTCTGAGTGTGATGTTGGTGTGTCTAAACACATCACATCTGCCAGGGTTTCAGGCAGGAGTTTTCCCCGCTGCTTCCTGGATATGCTGGGTACTCTTTGATGCGGAGCATGTAGCTTACCACTGAGCTACAGCCCTGTCCTATATTAAGCCAGGATACTGTTCTGTTGATGATTCCTGCCACTGGTCAGCAACCAGTGGAAGCAGATTGATCCAGGCCATTGGTCTGCTTCTTTGAACCTGATACTAGGAATTGGTGGCCATATTCCAACCTTTGCTCATTGCAAAGCATGGGCTGTCCCATCGAAGAATGGCCATTTCTGAAGGCTCTGAGCGAAACCTTCCGCTTGAGCAGTTCTTTCCTTCTCCCTAGCTCCTCGCCATGGGTAATGTCCTGGCTGCCAGCTCCCCAGCGCCCCCTGCTGCCGTGCCAGGGCCGGGATCTGGCCTCGTATCGGTTCCACCAGGATTCTCCATGCCCCCTGTCAGCGGGCTGGTTCCCCCAGCAGCAGATCGTGCCACAGAAGACAAGTGTGACCAGCTTCCCAACCCAGGCACCTTCGAGGAGTGTCACCGCAAATGCAAAGGTAAAATGCTCCACCAGCACATGGCAAAGGAAGGCAGCATCTACCTCATGGGACTCTTGTACTCCTAAAACAAAAGGAAGCTCATGTTTCTCCATGTTGTTGGATTTCCAGCTTATTGAATGCATATTTTGCCATGCAAGTTGCCTGTTTAGAGCATGTCTCTGGTGTGTCTGATCTGTGCACAGACTCTGTGATCCTCTCTTGGATTTTATTTATTTCATGCATATTGCATGTTCCATCATGTAAATTGAAAGATGCATCTTTGGGGTTTCCTAGGTAGTCATGGTGTTTCATCCAGGCACTGAGCAGACCCAGATCTGTTATGCGCCTCTGGATTGGAGCATGGAAGTAAGACATGCTCTGAGAGTGCTCCCATCAAATTAGTGAGAATTCCAGTTTCTATTTTGAAAGCAAAAGCTGCATTGCTACGTTTTCACAATAACCTAGCAGCGATGTGTGCTAAAGACTTGGTTAGCCAGAAGGTGGGCAGAGACCCTGATCTGTTATCTCTTCTCAGTGGCTAAGAGGGAGCTGCCAAGGCAGACACCAGTTCAAATCTCCCCTTGGCCATTAACATGGGTAGGCAAACTAAGGCCTGGGTGCTGGAACCGGCCCGATCGCCTTCTAAATCCGGCCTGTGGGCGGTCCGGGAATCAGCATGTTTTTACATGAGTAGAATGTGTCCTTTTATTTAAAATGCATCTCTGCGTTATTTGTGGGGCATAGGAATTTGTTCATTCCCCCCCCCCCAAAAAAAATATAGTCCAGCCCCACAAGGTCTGAGGGACAGTAGACCGGCCCCCTGCTGAAGAAGTTTGCTGACCCCTGGCCATGAACTTACCACGTGACCTTAGCCATGCCTGCCTCATTTGGATGTGCAATATGGGGATAACAGCGCTGGCATTATTTGTAAACTTCTTCTAAGAAGAACTGAAAATTCTTTGCTGGCTTTCAGTTGTACATCTGTGCATTGGAGTGTTTAGTGTGTGGGACTGAGACCTGGGAGACCAGGGTTCAAATCCCCACTCAGCTGTGAGACTTGCTGGGTGATCTTGGGCTAGTTACAGTGCCATCCTAATCTACCACGTAGGGTCTGGGGCATGGGGAGAGAAACCTTCAATGCTTGAGCAGCTTAAAGTGACACGTAAGTGTGAAGGTCTTTCATTTTTTAACAATCCTTGGTTTTATGCTTAATTCTTTTTATTAGACCTCCTGCTTGCTTTTCTTTCATGATGGAGCATTGTAGAGGCTTTCTGTGCCTTTCCCATCTGATCTCCCATCCAGCCACTGACCAGGCCTAGGCTTGGCTGCAGCAAGGCTGCTGTATGCTATGGTGTCACACCAGACACTGGAGCATGGCTCTGTACAGGCAGTGACCATTTCATGCAAGGGTTCTGTTCCCGGCCCCTGTGCACATCAACGGAGCGTGCATAAGCATGCCCTGCCCTCTTCCAGGTCAAAAAGACCGGCGCGTCATCAGTTGCACGTCAATTGGACACGCCTAAATGGCCACCACCTGTAATCTGTCATGTCCTCCTGCTGTGCAGAGTACTTATATAAATAGCTATCATATAATTATTCCAAAAACCTTGCAGACACATTTTGAGAGGGCATCACTGTTCCAGGGGCCAGAGAGAGGCTGCATTTTGGCCCTGCGCCTTTCGTTCCCCTTCCCTAGCACAGGATGCATATTGCTTGTGATACGGATTGCTTGTGATACGGCCAAGGATAGCTTGGCCATAAAATTCCATTCCTTAGGCAGAAGGTTTCAGAGGGGCTGTCACTTTCCCGAATTTGTTTCCCATCTGCGTAGGCACTTAAAAAAGAAAAAGGAAAAAAATTCTAGTCCAGAGTTAGGGAGACGGTTTCCTTTTGACTTCTTGTGAAAAAGGCTAACACTAGGCACAATGTACTAGTTTCATTCATTTATGTAGCGTTGATGGTCCCCCTTGCTTCACTTCCATGCCGAGTGCCAACTCTTCATTTAAACAGTCTAAGGCCTGGTCTCACCCATCCTGTGGAATGAGGTGGTTAGATCAACACGGACTGCGCTAGAGGGTGGGTGGGAATTACTTTTGGTGTGTGTGTGTGTACCCCTGCATGGAAAACTTGCAAGCGAGAAACAAGCACATCCGGGAGTGGGGCTAGCTTGGAACCTTTCTCCCTGCCATGATAATTTAGTTCAGGGACAGCCAATGTAGTATCCTCCAACTCCCATCGAGCCCAGCCAGTATAGCCAGTTGTCAGGGATGATGGGAGTTGCAGTCCAATAACACCTGGAGGTCATCACACTGGCTACCCCAATTTCGTTATTCAATTTGCAGGAGGTTCCCCCCCCCCACCCTTAATGCAAGGAAAGCATTCAAAAATAACAGTTTCCGCAGAGGGACACAGCCTGAAGTGGTTGCAGCACATTCTACCAATTCATTCTGTACACTAGACCAGACTTCAGCTGGTGCAGATCAGACCTCCTGTTTTCCAAAAGCTGTTTGCTCTCTTAGGTTTCTTGCCAGAGGCCTGAAGGTTGGATCTCATGTCTCTGCCTGCTTACCCGTTTTTGTTTTTACCTGCTTGTTCATGCCGACACCCAGTGTGGAAAACACTTCCACACTCTCTCCCGATTGCCTATAGCATGCCCTGCCTTCAAGCAGCTCGGGATTGCAGGTGCTGGGTTCTCTCTCATTAGCCTTGCAATGAGAGGTAGGCTAGGCCGAGAGTGCGGCCAAGTGGGAATTTGAACACATTTCCTGTAACCAGACACTGGGCATCTCAGGGAGAGGCCCTAATAGCTCTTGTTTTGAGCAAGGGAAGCTTGAAAGGACAAAACGTGTCCACGTGATCATCTGACACCCTCTTTTCTCACTGTTTCAGAATTATTCCCCATTCAGATGGAGGGCGTGAAATTGACTGTGAACAAAGGTCTCAGCAACCACTTCCAGGTAAGGGCGACTTCTTTGAATTTGCAGGCAATCTCACTCTAGAGATTTTGGGTTGCATCTAACTAAGTCTTGATTTCAGTGGGCTTACTCAGCGAACGAGTTGGATAAAAACCTATTGTAACAGTAAACCATGGTTTGCAGCACACAGGCCTGTTTTTAGCCCTTAGTAATTTTTGCAAGGGGGACACAGGTGGCGCTGTGGGTTAAAGCCTCAGCGCCTAGGACTTGCCGATCGAAAGGTCGGCAGTTCGAATCCCTGCTGCGGGGTGCGCTCCCGCTGCTCGGTCCCAGCGCCTGCCAACCTAGCAGTTCGAAAGCACCTCCGGGTGCAAGTAGATAAATAGGGACCGCTTACCAGCGGGAAGGTAAACGGCGTTTCCGTGTGCAGCTCTGGCTCGCCAGAGCAGCGATGTCACGCTGGCCACGTGACCCGGAAGTGTCTCCGGACAGCGCTGGCCCCTGGCCTCTTAAGTGAGATGGGCGCACAACCCCAGAGTCTGTCAAGACTGGCCCATACGGGCAGGGGTACCTTTACCTTTACCTTTAATTTTTGCAAGCAATATTTTGCATTAACCTGTGCAAATGTTGATTTAACTGCCTATCCAGTCCTATCTGTTCTTGGTATTTGTGGTGCATCAGCCTAAAATATGAGAGAGAGAGAGAAAACTCTCTGACAAAGGCTTCAAAGTGTGATCACCTGGAAGCAGTCGCCGCTCACCCCAGGCGATCTGGCAAGCGGTTGCCGAGGGCTGTGGCTCAGTGCTAGAGCATCTGCTTTGGATGCAGAAGGACACAGGTTCATTTCTTGGCACCCACGGATAGGACTAGGGAGAGACCCCTGTCTGAAATACTTGAGAGCTGCTACCAGTCAGTGTAGTCAATGTTGGCCTAGATGGACTTACTTTGGTATACATTGGCTTGCCGTGTTCCTACATCTTAGTTTCACGTTGCTGTTTTGCGCATTTGTTGCCTTCTTCAGGTCAATCACACGGTGGCTCTCAGTACGGTTGGCGACTCCAATTACCACTTTGGGGTGACGTATGTAGGGACAAAGCAGCTGAGCCCCACAGAGGTAAGTTTGCAAGCATTGTGGTGGGGAGAAACAATAGGTGCAGTTTCTGCGGATCTTGGGCATCTGAATAATTGGGTCATTCTCTCACCTCTGTCAGTCAGGATCACTTTCTCCCATTTTATTTATCAAAGATGCCATTTAATCACCCGCAGCGAAAGGTTCTGGGATGGCGAGCAAAAGCACGAACAACTATTACACGACATAGAAACACGAATCTGAGATGCCATAATTTTTGTTACTCAAGCTTCTAGTGGCTGCTTGTGCTAACTTTTGTCATGGCCACTGATCACATTAAGATTATTTATTACTTTGTTTTTTAAATCCATGCCTGATTTGTAGTTTGCTCTGTGCCCTGCCTTGAAATCTTTGGTTAGAGAATGGGTTATAAATATTTTAGTAAAATAAAGTTGAAACAAATGAAATCAAATAAAACGTATAACTCAAGTTAAAATAGTTGTATTTGGGTACTCATTGACTGGTAATCTGAGGGTTCTGGATTACAGAATCGTAGAATTGTTGGAGGGACCTTATGGGTCATCTAGACCAACCCCCTGCAATTTGTGTCTGTTATTCTTATTCTTACTACTTAACTTGGTTCTCCGAGTTGTATTTCATGTAATTATGGTAGCCTCCCTGTAGACTGGACCTTGGAACAGAATTCAAACAGCTTAGTTTCCGAATGTTTTGGCTCCCGAACGCCACAAACCCAGAAGTAAGTTTTCTGGTTTGCGGACTATTTTTGGAAGCCAAACGTCCAACGGAGTTTCCTGCAGCCAATCAGAAGCCGTGCTTTGGCTTTTGAACATTTTGGAAGTCAAATGGATTTCCATTCGACTTCCAAGGTACGACTGTATTGTGGAAAGACGGAGCATAAATGCTCTACCTAAACAAGTCACTTATTGGTTACCCTTTGAATGTGCCTTTGTTCCTCTCTCTGCCTCAGGCCTTCCCCGTTCTGGTGGGGGACATGGACAACAGCGGCAGCCTCAATGCACAGATCATTCACCAGCTCACAAACAAAGTTCGCTCCAAGGTGGCCTTCCAGGTACTGAGTTGTTGGCTGGGCTCCTCCTCTTCTCGCTTCCCACAGGTCCTCCTGCTGCTGCCATCATCTTGCAGATCCAGGCCTTGCAGTATGCCCTGGGCCCTTTGGGTCACGGGGTATGTTGCTGGCCTGTGATTGAGGCTTGTAAATATCCCTCTTTTCCTGATCACCTACGGCGAGCAGAATTGCCTTCAGGTGACCAGGGAGGTACCCTGCACTGCAAAACTAGATTCCCATTTAATTTATGACTACCAACTGACTAATGGACTAATAATCCCTATCCATTGCTTAGGATTGGTTGAGGAGACTTTCTTTCTTTATTTTTATATTTTAATTGCAGCGTCTCCCCCTCTTAGTCTGCTCTCTCCACGGTCCCTCTTTGATTTGGGGATTTGCAAGGGTGGGGAAAGGGATTGGTTCTGGGATTCCCTGTTGTATGACTTGATAGCGATTCAGCCTCTCGGTGTCTCCTCGGAGAAGGTGTATCTGCATGCAAGGCCAGGCCGTGTACTTGAGATCTCTTAATGCCTTGACAGTGGCTACCGGCAACTGAGTTCTTGCCCCGTGTGTCTCCCATCACATTGGGTTCAGTGTGGCCCTTGCGTGTCAGATTCCTTGTGCCAAATAAAACAAATATTTCTCTTCCCCCCACCCCCGGCAACCCAGACGCAGCAATCAAAATTCGTGAACTGGCAGGTGGATGGGGAATACCGGGGCGCAGACTTCACTGCAGCCGTCACGCTAGGGAACCCCGATATCTTAGTGGGTTCAGGTGAGAAAGCTCCCATTCTCCTCTCCTCATTAGACTGGCCTTTGGCATGGGTCCCTCTGTCCTGAGGATGTGATCCACATGGCTGTATTTCTACCTGTCAGGTCCTGACCAATCCCCTCTCCTCTCCGCCCCACAGGGATCCTGGTAGCGCATTACCTACAGAGCATCACACCTTGCCTGGCGCTGGGTGGGGAACTGGTCTACCATCGCCGCCCGGGAGAGGAGGGAACCGTTATGTCGCTTGCTGGGAAGTATACAGGTACCAACACAGCCTGCCAGATTCACCCGTGAAACAGTTCCCGCAAAGTATCTTGAAGCAGTTTCACAGTGAAAACAGTTTCATACATAAAAGCAGCACAGATGCGGAATGGTATACAGAATTTAGGGCAGATTTGAACTGTGCTCTGCGTATCTCACTGCTTAGCCCTCTTTGGCACCAATGTACACATAGAGGATTAGGGCTGTCTTTCAAAAACAGAGGCAGGAAGGATTAGGCTGCAATTTTCAACTCCTTTAAAGAAAAAAGATAGCATGCCTGATTCTCAGTATGTGGTGGGGTGTGTGTGAGACCAGTGCTAGCTTGAAGACCTAAGCCTTTGGAGGTTTACTTAAAGAGATAAGCCACATTTGATTTTTGTAGAGCTTTTAAAAAGATTATTTTACTCATTTATACCGCCCTATACCTGGAAAGCTCATAGGACCTCAGCCTTTGACATTCTGGGCACTAGAAAATAAAAATCAAACTATGTCCACCATGCTTTTCCTTGGACTTATTACATGATTGATGCCAAGAGGTCAAATGCAGGAAAATGGTGCTCTCTGTGGCCTTGATGCAGTTGCTTAAAAAAATATATATGCTGCATCATGTATTTGAAATGCCACCTTTCTGCCTTGTTGGGCCCCTAATGCTCAAAGCCTTTAATCTTGCCGTGGGTCAGGGCGGGGCCAGGACAGATGACCTCTGCTTGCCCACCAGGTCTAGTATCCTGTTTCCAACAGTGGCAAACCAAACGCTGCCAGGAAGCCCATAAGCAGGGAGCAAAGGCAAGGGGGCTTCTCATTATTTTCTGGTTAGAGTGTGGTGCTGATAATGCCAAAGTTTGCAGGTTCAATCCCTGCATGGGACAGCTGCGTATTCCTGCAGGGGGGTTGGACTAGATCAGTGTTTCCCAGACTTGGGTCACTAGCTGTTTTTGGACTACAATTCCCATCATCCCTGACGACTGGTCTTGCTAGCTAGGGATGATGGGAGTTGTAGTCTGAAAACAGCCGGAGACCCAAGTTTGGGAAACAGTGGACTAGAAGATCCATGGGGTCCCTTCCAACTCTACAATTCTATGGTGGCTCCCTTGTAGCTTGGAGGTGGGGAACCTCTGGCCCTCTGGTTGTTGCTAGACCACAACCCAGATGCCTGTTCTTGACCATTGGCCGTGCTGCTGGGGGCCAATTGGTGTTGGAGTCCCAGCAGCACCAACGATGGGGTCAGCAAACTTTTTCAGCAGGGGGCCAGTCCACTGTCCCTCAGACCTTGTGGGGGGCCGGACTATATGGGGAGGGGGAATGATGCAAGAGCACCACAAGCCCTGGTGGCTGCTTACTTGTTTCTTGCAAGTGGCAGGGGCTTGTGGTGGTGAGAAGATGAGCGGCATGCGAAAGGGCTCCAGAGAGGGGCTGCTTAAAATGGCGGCTGCTCACGCACTGCTGCGGCTGGCACCAACAAAGCCCAGCCCCCTTCCTTCTCTAGGCAGGGCAGGGAAAAGCCAGGAGGAGGGAGGGAGGAGGCGCCGCCACCATCGTGGTGTGAGGAAAAGAACGCACATGCTTGTGATCCACACGGCAATTCCCAGACCGTCTGCAGGCCAGATCCAGAAGGCAATTGAGCATGATCCAGCCCTCAGGCCTTAGTTTGCCGACCCATGACCTACGAGGTCACAGGCCTGCCACTCTTGCTTTTTCAGCTGCTAAGGACCAGTGACAGATCCATGGAGGAACAGGCCTAATATTTTCCGAAGGAGAGGGTGGGTTCCTGGGTTCTCAGCGATTCTTTCTCTCTTACCCCCCCTCAGCACCTAACTGGATTGGGACTCTGACGCTAGGGCAGGCCGGAGCACACGCCACGTATTACCACAAAGCCAGCGATCAGGTTAGTGGCTGCTTGGAGATGGTTTGTGGGGTCAAGAGTAAAGCAAGGAAATACCTCTCGGTGCGTAGTATTCCTTCCTTGGACCACCTCCTCATCCTCTTCCCTTTCTGTGTCCTTCCAGTTGCAAGTGGGGGTGGAGTTTGAAGCCAGCACCCGCATGCAGGACACAAGCGTGACGTTTGGCTACCAGCTGGACCTCCCCAAAGCCAACCTACTTTTCAGAGGTACGGCATCCGTCTCCATCCCGCATGTTTCTACCCATGGATAATGAGGTGTGGTGGGGAGACCTGCCTCTTGAGAGTTTCCCTTTTTGCTTCAGTTTTGAATATGCTGATTCCTGGCTAGCTGGCACCCGCCGTGTGGAACGCCCTCCCATTGGATGTCAAGGAGATATACAATTATACGACTTTTAGAAGACTTCTGAAGGCAGCCCTGTTTAGGGAGGTTTTTAATATTTGAGGTTTTATCATATTCTGTTGGGATCTGCCCAGTGTGGCTGGGGAAACCTAGCCAGATGGGCGGGGTATAAATAATAATAATAATAATAATAATAATAATAATATTTATTATGGCACGGTTCTGGGTAGAAAGGACCCCAGGCAGCCTCTGAATGCCAATTAATGTATGAACACGATGTCAGAGAGAGAGGGACACACGATTCCACGCAGACAAAATACAGTTTAGGCCCACCTCGTTCCGCCGGCCAGCCTCCACCGCTTCTGACCACGGCTTTCCCCCTTCTCCCTTTAGGCTCCGTCGACAGCAACTGGATCGTAGGAGCAGCCCTGGAAAAGAAGCTCCTCCCCCTGCCCCTTACGCTGGCGATGGGCGCCTTCCTCAACCACCGCAAGAACAAATTCCAGTGTGGTTTTGGCCTGACCATTGGCTAAGCCCGCCAGCCCTTCCTCCTCCTCCTCCTCCAACCCCCACCGATTCAGTGCAGCTCGCACCCACTTTGCCCCGCCACCTGCATCCTCCTTCGGCTAGGGGTCGCCTCCGTGGGGTGGGCGTGGAGGGCCCGGGGAGCATGGGCACGAGGGGATGGAGCAGGACGCGTCAGGGTGCAGCTAGCTGGTTCTCAGGGAACTTGGGGGCAGGGGTCTGCGTGGGGCTTGGGGGGGGCTACTTCCCTGTTCCCCCTCTGGGCGTCTGCCCCCAAGGTACGGTTTTTTTGCAAGAGCCAAAGGCGCCCGTGACATAAGCAGCTTCAATCGCTGCTGTGCCTGCCTGCTGCCACTAGAGGGGGGTGCTGCTTCGGGGACGGGGGGGGGGGGAAGACCTCTTCTTCTTTCTAAGGGGATCTGCGGCTGCCGGCGCGGCAAGAGGGGGGCACAACGGTTTGGGCTTGGCATGGGGGGGGGGCGCACGGTTCCTGCACCCAGGACGGGGTGCTTTGCGATGGTTCTCTCCCCCTTTGCCTTCCCTGCTTTTCCTTTCTATTCCGAGAATTCTTCCTGACCCCCCCCCCCCCAAGCCTGGAAGGGCAGAGGCAGGACTTGAAGATTTTTTTATATAGAAAAAAAATGTCAGTGTATCCTAGTCTTTAGCCTTCAGGGCTTTTAAAAACCCACCGCCAGGGCTCCCTCGAACCTTTCTGCAGTGTGTCTGGGGAATGTTTGGGAACTCATAAGCTGCCCCCCTTTTTTATTATTATTAACATTATTCCACCCCGAAAATCGAGTCTCCTAAAAGTCCAGGATTTCATTTTTGTTCTGCTGCCTTCTGCTTTTCATTCAGTCTCCCCTCCCTCCCTACACCTCCACCTCTCCACCGGCCCTCAAGGGTTTTGCAAGAAGAATGCCCTCTGACGGCTTCTGCGTCTGCTGGATGTCACGGCGCCGCTCGCCCCTCGCCATCCCAAACCTCGCCTCCTCTGCGCGGAGAAGCTCCACGGGACCATAGCAAGAGAGAGAGAAAGACGCCTGCCCCACGTGCCTCCCGCTGCTGCCCTCCTGCGGAGGGGGCGGGGGAAATCTCTGCATGCCCTCCTCCCCTCCTGCCGCCAGAGACTGAGTGTAAATCATGTTTATAAGTTAATGGGAATGAGAGGATCTTTTACAGAAGAAGAAGTATCTGCAAGGCAAAAGCTGCCTCCCTCCACTGCAAAGTTGGGAATATCTGGTTCCTATTAAAACAAAAAAACCAACAACAGACATTCTTCCTGCTTGCCTTCCTTTTCCTCCGATCTCATAGACCACATAACACTGGTCTTGAAAGACCTACATTGGCTCCCAGTACGTTACCGAGCACAATTCAAAGTGTTGATGCTGACCTTTAAAGCCCTAAATGGCCTCAGTCCTGTATACCTCAAGGAGCGTCTCCAACCCCATCGTTCAGCCCAGACACTGAGGTCCAGCGCCAAGGGCCTTCTGGCGGTTCCCTCACTGTGAGAAGCCAAGTTACAGGGAACCAGGCAGAGGGCCTTCTTGGTGGTGGCACCCGCCCTATGGAACACCCTCCCACCAGATGTAAAAGAGAAAAACAATTACCAGATTTTTAGAAGACATCTGAAGGCAGCCCTGTTTAGGGAAGCTTTTAATGTTTAGCAGGTTATTGTATTTTAGTGTTGTGTTGGAAGCCGCCCAGAGTGGCTGGGGAAACCCAGCCGGATGGGCAGGGTATAAATAATAAATTATTATTATTATAGAGGAGGGAGCCATTGGAGATCCACGACTGAGGTCTTTCAGTGCACACTTGGTGTGGTCCCAGGAGTATGACAAGTCCTGTGAATTGGCACTGGTGGAGTCCAGTGACCACGGCCTGAGCTGGGCTCTAGCAAGTCCCCAGTCAGTGTGCATCTCTGCCAGGAAGTCAGTTGTGAGAGTTAATGCAGTGGACAGATAAATGAACTTTGTCCCGGGCGACCTGGGCACACATACCCACTCAGCCAACAAAACCCGCTGCTTGCCCTTAAGCTGAGCCTGTCCCAACCTACCTTGCAGGCTTGTCATGAGAACGAAAACTAAAGAGGCGATGGGAACTCCGCAAGCTCCTTTCTGTGGCCTTGTTTGCATGTCGCTCTTTAACCATATAAAATAACTTGGTTTAGTTTGCTGCTCCTTCCTGCACCACACCAGAGAAGAGAGAAATCAAAGGCTGACTCCATGATACATGCGAACTACCATTGGCGGATTGTTTCTTCCAAACCAATGGAGCCAAGAAGAAACTTGTTTGTTTTGAGAAAACAGAATATGTGTGCTGCTTTGCAAGTATCACTGAAGCCAGTCTCTGCTTTGTTTCCTTGCCGGTGTGCTGAGCAGCAAAGTGTATTCATTTAGTTTATTCTAAGTTTAATGAAGGGATGCGGGTGGCGCTGTGGGTTAAACCACAGCCTAGGACTTGTCAATCAGAAGGTCGGCGGTTAGAATCCCCGCAACGGGGTGAGCTCCTGTTGCTCGGTCCCTGCTCCTGCCAACCTAGCAGTTTGAAAGCATGTCAAAGTGCAAGTAGATAAATAGGTACCGCTCCGGTGGGAAGGTAAACAGCATTTCCGTGCACTGCTCTGGTTCGCCAGAAGCGGCTTAGTCATGCTGGCCACATGACCCGGAAGCTGTACGCCAGCTCCCTCGGCCAATAAAGCGAGATGAGCACCGCAACCCCAGAGTCGGCCACGACTGGACCTAATGGTCAGGGGTCCCTTTAAGTTTAATTCAGGTATTGCCAACATAGTGTCGTTGTCCCTGACCCGCAGCTGTTGCTGGACATGCATGCCCCCAGGTTGTTGGACATGCTGTCTGCAGCTGATGCCAGTTTTTGGCTCCCCAACATCTGCAGGGTCACAGGTTCCCCACCCCTGATTTAAATGATGTGAGACCTAGGCCAGTGTTGGTCTATTTGCACTACGGCCTTGATTCTAACCTTCATAAGTAGCTCATGAAAGGGCTGCTGAGATGAGCAGAGTGAAGCACTTTGGATTACTCGAAAGGCAGAACATGGAAATGGTGGTGGTTTATTGCAGGGCAAGTATACCTTTGCAATCGAAAGCACAGAGCCTCCGTCCCCAGGTGGTCTGGGACTCACCTGCGTGTGAAATGCAGCCATTTCACCTGAAAGCAATCAGCGCCATTATATAACAAGTTTTAATTGGCGCTTAGTGGCGTGTCCAGTAGCTTCATAGTTTCCTCCACTCTTGGAAGTAGTGCTTCATCTGTAAAACTATGGCGCTTAAAGGGCAGCTTGGAAAAGGACAGATTATTAAAAAGCTCTTTGCCTGTTGTACAGGACAGAATATTCTGCAGGGACAGAGTAGAGAATTCAGCATTTACCGTATTTTTCGCCCTATAGGACGCACTTTTTCCCCTCCAAAAATGAAGGAGAAATGTGTGTGCATCCTATGGGGTGAATACAGGCTTTCAGTGAAGCCTGGAGAGCGAGAGGGGTCAGTGCACACCGACCCCTCTCGCTCTCCATGCTTCGCGGACCTCTCCGCAAGCAGCGGGAGCGCTCCCACTGCTTGCGGAGATTCGCCTTCATGCTGAAGCCTGCGCGCGCTGAGCTCAGCACGTCCAGGCTTCGCGGACCTCTCAGCAAGCAGCGGGAGCCAGCACTGGGCTCCCACGGCTTGCAGAGAGCTGCCTGTTTGGGGGCTGGGGTCGGGGGAAGCTCGGGCGGGCCTCCCCTGCCCCAGCCCCGCGCCTGGGGGGGAAATAATTTTTTCCCTTTATTTTCCCCCCAAAAAAGTAGGTGCGCCTTATGGGA
This sequence comes from Podarcis melisellensis, assembly GCF_964234715.1. Lineage (NCBI taxonomy): Eukaryota > Metazoa > Chordata > Lepidosauria > Squamata > Lacertidae > Podarcis > Podarcis melisellensis. The sequence continues at coordinate 81,633,154 of NC_138540.1, forward strand.
CGGTGCGTCCTATAGGGTGAAAAATACGGTATATATATAGAGAGAGAGAGCGCTCCCAATTTTAAAATCATAAGCAATTTTCCAGCTCTGATGTTTTGAAAGATGGATAATACACAATGAAACCTTGGAAGCAAGGAGCTGAATATGATTTAACAATTTGGCAAGGCTGCTTCCCAAGCAGCAAAAAATGCATTGTGCAGAATTTGGGAGGGTCAAAGGACTGTGCTGGGTCTTTCCATAAAACAGCAATGATAATTTTATTATTTCTACCCTGCCCATCTGACTGAGTTGCCCCAGCCACTCTGGGCATTTGGGGCAACCTCCATGACCAATAGAAGTACCCCTACACTCCCCAAGTGTAAAATCTGTCAAATGGAGATTTCATTAGAACGCTGAGGTTCCTGCATGCTGCCTTGCTAAGGCTCACATGCAGATTCCCCAGCGATTTGGTGGGGGACGAGCTTTTAAAAAGTCAAGCTCCATTTGCAAAGTAATTGAGGTAGCAAGTCACTCTTGGTGACCCAGATGCTGGTGGCTGAGAGTGAGCGTGACTCTTGCGCTCCGTGCACATGAAGACTGATTTGCAGGAGGAGTAGCTGTTGGAAGAGGGATGGAGCCAAGTAGCTGATTGTGGAGAGTCAAGACCTCTCTGTCTAGACAGCCCTCCTGCCTTTCACCTCCTCCCCTGAAAATATGGGCTGCTGGGGGCCCTCTCCTTTGCTCACTCATCCCCCCCACTGGCTCGGCAGAGGTGCCTGAGCACTCCTTTCCCACCTGACGCAAGAATTGATCCGCTCAAAGGTGGCCAACCGTGGATGGTTAAAAGTGGGCGAGGCAGCTGACCTTGTGTGCTCCTGGCAGAGGCCGCTCCAGGTGGAGAGTTTGGTAAGGGGGGGGGGGCGTGCAGTCTAAATCTGGGCTGACAACTGATCACATTTTTATATTTAAAAAAACACCTTGATGAGCCATGGCATGCAAGCCAAGTGCTAGAGCACATGATACTTTCAAGCCTCAGAGAAGGTGGCAGTGATAAAATGTTAAAGGAATAATCCTGTTTTCTGGAATTCCTTTTTCCCAAAGGAAGGGCAACAAGGAGATGGAGGAGGAGGACGTCGGCAGGCCCTGGGCTGGTGCTTATGTAGGGAGGTAGCCAGGGATGTGGGTGGCGCTGTGGCTAAACCACAGAGCCTAGAGCTTGCCAATCAGAAGGTCGGCGGTTCGAATCCCCGTGACGGGGTGAACTCCCGTTGCTCGGTCCCTGCTCCTGCCAACCTAGCAGTTCGAAAGCACGTCAAAGTGCAAGTAGATAAATAGGTACCACTCTGGCGGGAAGGTAAATGGCATTTCCGTGCGCTGCTCTGGTTCGCTAGAAGCGGCTTAGTCATGCTGGCCACATGACCCAGAAGCTGTATGCCGGCTTCCTCAGCCAATAAAGCAAGATGAGCACCGCAACCCCAGAGTCGGTCACGACTGGACCTAATGGTCAGGGGTCCCTTTACTTTTTAACCAGGTGAGACCACACTGAGATTGATGGAGTGATGCTCCATTCTAATGTCTTCCCTTGTGTCATCTTGCAAATTTGAAACCTGCAAGACAGTGTGCGAAGGTGGGAAGACAAGGACCGCCAGAGAGTCCGGACTAGGCCTACTTCTGCTCTGGTAAAACTCTGCATGCTCAATCTGGTCACAACACGAATGTGGCAAGCTGCCTTCTACCGATACCATTCACCTGGTTCGGCCTTGTCCGCACCGACTGCTGGCAACTCTCCGGGGGTTCAGGCAAGGGACTCTCCCAGCTCTGCCCGGAGGCGCGGGAATCAAACCTGTGACCTGCACACAAAGCCCATGTTCTACCACTGGCTGTTGTGCCATGAGGAATGAATCAAAAGAGGCAGCCTGGTTGTGAAACTAAGAACCGTTCGGAGCCTGTGCTGTCCTTTTGCTCCTGTTCATGGTTCCCAAGTCCACAAACCTTCATTCCCTCGTCCTTTCACTGCAGGGGGGTTGGGCTAGATGACCCTTCGGTGTCCCTTGCAACTCCACCGTGCTTTGATTCTATACCCTTCCTAGCTCACTGAGCACCCTGGAGGTAATTCAGGGACAGTGCCCTGGCTCTGGGAGGGGCCTGGTGGGGTGGCAGTCGTGCCACCAGGTCTGCAGATGCGATTCCCAAATCCTTATCTCCTGCTGATCCAACTATAAATATAGACACAGGCAGAGAAGCTGGCCTACTCAGGAGGAGCCAATAGCCTGCAGAGCTAGGTAAGGAGAGCAGGCGCTTGGGTGGGGTTTGAGACCAGTGTGGGACTGGATACAAGCAGAGTTTGCTCAGATAGAATTCAAATTTCCTCTGGTTGCTGATTTCTCTGCCATCTGAGGTAAATTGTGTGTGTGTGTGTGTGTGTGTAGCCGTTTCAGTTTATAGTGACAAATGGGGCGGGGGGAAGAGAGATAATCCATATACATAGAATTGTTTCAGAAGTTTTAAGTCACTTGTAACCAAACTTCGTAAACAGTTTCTTAATAGCGGTGCAAATGTTTGAAGAAGTGAGTTGATGATCCTGCCTTAAGTCAGGTGGCGGATTTCAGACCAACACAAGCAGATTTCTAGAGGGGATGGCAGTTTTGCCCTAATCCCACACAGGCTAAATAATAATAATAATAATAATAATAATAATAATAATAATAATAATAATAATAATAATAATTTATTTATACCCCGCCCATCTGGCTGGGTTTCCCTAGCCACTCTGGGCGGCTTCCAGCAAAACACTAAAATACAATAACCTATTAAACATTAAAAGCTTCCCTAAACAGGGCTGCCTTCAGATGTCTTCTAAAAGTTTGGTAGTTATTTTTCTCTTTGACATCAGATGGGAGGGCGTTCCACAGGGCGGGTGCCACTACCGAGAAGGCCCTCTGCCTGGTTCCCTGTAACTTGACTTCTCGCAGCGAGGGAACCGCCAGAAGGCACTCGGCGCTGGACCTCAGTGTCCGGGCAGAACGATGGGGGTGGAGATGCTCCTTCAGGTATACTGGACCGAGGCCGTTTAGGGCTTTAAAGGTAAATAATGCAGTGGAGTACTAAAGCCGCATGAACAGAGGACCCAGGGGCACACAGGCTGTTAAATCACTGTTGCCAGTAGGGCCTGGTGCCCACTGAGGCATGTAGGGCCGGAGGCCAACAGCAGGTGGCGCCAGAGCTAACGACTGGCAGAGCCAATGTTTTCTAGTTTTGCCCCTGCCCTAGTACCTGCTTCAGGGGCAGCACTGAGACTAATAAGTAGGAAGCTGACTGGCAGCGCCACCCCCTGGTTGTAAGCGAGAAGGCAGGCAGGTAAGAGTTGGCTGGTGATAGGATCAAGCTGTAAAGTTTCGGTCAGGGATGGGCAACTGACTATTGACCATGCTGGCTGGGAGATGATGAGTGTTGGATTCCCATAGAATCGGGAGGGCAGCAGGTTAGGGATAGCTGCCCCATGCCTCTAGCAACAGCTGATCAGCAGAAATCAGCTTTTTTAAAAAAAAAATGCAGGCAAGGTTCTGCATCATTAAGGTAAAGGTAAAGGGACCCCTGACCATTAGGTCCAGTCATGACTGACTCTGGGGTTGCGGCGCTCATCTCGCTTTATTGGCCAAGGGAGCGGGCGTACACCTTCCGAGTCATGTGGCCAGCATGACTAAGCCGCTTCTGTCGAACCAGAGCAGCGCACGGAAACGTTGTTTACCTTCCCGCTGGAGTGGTACCTATTTATCTACTTGCACTTCGTGCTTTCAAACTGCTAGGTTGGCAGGAGCAGGGACCAAGCAACGTGAGCTCACCCTGTCGCAGGGATTCGAACCGCCGACCTTCTGATCGGCAAGTCCTAGGCTCTGTGGTTTAACCCACAGCGCCACCTGCATCCTTACTGCATCATAACTGCCTGGCTATGTCTGTGGATCAAGTTGCTTACTGAGGTGCAGGAGCAAAAGCTAGTGGGAAAGTGGGCAACCCTGTAGGAACTTGATGACCTTTTAACTTTGTGCAATGAATTCCTAAACTTAAGGCCTGAACCCCCCCTGGAAGATACTACTAGTATTCCCCCATCCACCTTTTGGTTCTGGAGTCAAACCCTTTTATATGATGACATTCACACCCATCACCCTGAGGTCCCAGGGGAGCTTGCAACCACTGAAAGAGAAGGGGTCCAAAGTTAAAGACATGCCTCCTCCTCGTTCGCAGAAAGCTGTCTGACGAAGACACCAGGCACACGTCTGTGGGAAGGGGGGACCCACAACCCAGGGGCTGCCCCAGAGAATACCCTCTCCTGGGACATTGCCCACCCTGAGTTTTGGAGGGCAGGGTGATGGGTAGTGAGCGGGAGAGAGGCCAGCGGGCCCTTCACTTGCCAAACCGCTTTGGAGCCCCGGGTTAATGAGTGACAGGGTCAGAGTGGTCAGCCTGCCCTGCCACCCCATAAACGGATGCCTTTAGTCTCTCTTCTGACATTCCCCATTATTCTGCCTTTCCAGTGCCTCCCTGGGACCATTGCACCATGAAGCTTCTTGCTGTTTTTCTCAGCTTGGCCGCTATCATAGGTAAGTGGGGTTCCCTCCAGTTAGGCTTTCACCTGCCTTCCCCTCATACAGCATTGGCAAACACAGCCAGGACCTAAAAGCCTTTCAGTGCATTGAGTTGGGAGAAAGACCTACCACTGGCCCTACGCAGGATCTGTGGTTTTTAACAGCTGCATTGGGAGCAGAAATCCCACAGGTGCAGCTCTTCCTGGTACATAGAAACTGGGTGAGATGTTATCTGTGGTATTTTGACCCGTCGTGTATTAATGAAAGATGCAACGCTTCAGTCAGGAGGTGAATAGTGGCAGGCTGGATTCAGCTAATCCACCCCACTGGCAGAAGCTGGTACAATGGTATTTCTCCCCCTATGGACTCCTATGCCTCCCCCAAATCTCCGGAGGCTCAGGTGAACCCACCAGAACAGCACCTGCAGTGGCGTAGCGTGGGGGGTGCAGGGGGGGCCGGCTGCACCGGGCGCAACATCTGGGGCTTAGGGTTAGGGGGCGCAAATCCACGGGTTAGGGGGTGCAAATTACTTGCCTTGCCCGGGGTGCTGACAACCCACGTACGCCACTGAGCACCTGGGAAGAGGAGAGGGGAGGTTGTTCTGCAGGGCAAGCAGAAATTCTTGTGTTGATAGAACTATCTCCTTAGCACTGCACTGAATTCCACCCAATAATAACAGCAGCAGTTTGATTTGCAAGCCTGTGTAATGCTGGTGTCAGTTTGGGCGATTCCAAAGGCAGAAGGCAGGGCATGAGTGAGTCCCATCTGCCTGTAATAAAGGTATATCCCACCCTGTTCTGTTTCACGGAGACCAGAAACGAGTCTCTGGTAAAAATTATCCTCGGCATTTGTCTTCTGGAGCTCTTGATAGAACTCCAGCCTAATGGTTGCCATTAATTTGATTCTGAATTGATTTTAGAATGAGTTGATTTCAGAATGCATTTCAATTAATCAATTTTATGCAAACTGTGTTACTTTTATTGTTGTTAGCTGCTCTGAGCCCGGCTTTGGCTGGGGAGGGCGGGATATGAATAATAAAAAAAATTATTATTTTATTATTATTGATGTGAATCTTCACCAGATCACAGAATTATAGAGTTGGAAAGGGAGACTCCTGCAGTGGTAGAATCCTGCCTGCAGTTGTCCCTGGGTGGTCTTCATCCATCAAATGGTGGCTTAACTCTCTTTCCTCCCCAATTTCATGAAATTTGCCCCTTCAGTTCAACTAGGGCACCCAGGGTACCTAACAACAGTACTATGAAATATTAAAAATTACAATAGACTAACAATAACTAAAAACAGCAAGCCTGTAAAAAGGGGAACAGGAGAGATGCCCAGCATTAATAGATCTAAGAGCGAAGGTAAAAGGATGGAAAATGCAAAGGTGTGGAAAAATAAAAAGACCCCTTGCCTGGCATGGAAATAATAAAGGGCTTGGCGTTGGGCAAACCTCTCTGGGGTGAGGAGAGACTTGTAGTTCCATAGGCAGGGAAAATACCTTTTTCTGGCTGGCACACTCTTTCCCTCAAAAGGCAGGAGCGCTTGGAGAGATACTGTACCCTTGAAGATGATCGTGATAACCAGGCACAAAGGTCACTAATCCTCGTGATCCTTTGAGACCTGCCAAAATCAAAGCACCACAGAGATGCCCAAACAGGCCACGTCAAATAGTTGTGGCTTCCCCCAAAAGAATTCTGGGAGCTCTGGCAAAACTGACATACAAGCTACGGGACAAGGATAACTGTGACTTTAAAGATGAATGGGAACCCTTTACAAAGTATTTGAAGACGCAACAAAGCGAACTGGACTCCTTGGCTGGCTTTGAATAAACATTCACAAACTTTTTATTGATAATAATCAGCTAAATAGTTTGAGGATCTATACAACTGTGTAACATGCAGAAAACAGCATTTTTAGAGAAATCAAAGACTGGAACGGAGGGAAGTTGGGGGTGGGAGGGTTCTGTGGGGGGAGGGAGGAAAAATGGGGGAAAATAAGGACGATATGTTTCTGTTTTAATTTTGAATAAAAAGGTTATTAAAAAAAGAATTCTGGGAGCCGTAGTTTGCTAAGGGCGCTGAGAGCTTTTAGGAGCCCCCCCCCCGGTATTCCTCTCCCTGAAAGCTTTAACGGCCAGTCTTTATTTCCAGCAAACTCTGGGAATTGTAGCTCTGCGAGGGGAATAGAGGTCTCCTAACAACGCCCTGGACCCTTAACAAACTACAGCTCCCAGAATCCTTTGGGAGGATTTAAAGCGGTGCTGTAGAAATGTGCTGTGAATGTGGCCATGCTCTGTTTTTCTGAGGCAAAAGAATTCACACTTGTGTCAAGGCAGGAGAGCCTCAAGGCCGATTCCATAGTGAGGATGCATTCTTATAAAGTTAGGGCTGCCATGTGTCCGGGATCCGTCCATCCAAAAATGGTGTCCAGGTGGAATTTTCAGAAATCGGTTATAATGGCTGGGAAAAGCCGGGCTAATAATAATAATAATAATAATAATAATTTATTTGTACCCCGCCCATCTGGCTGGGTTTCCCCAGCCACTCTGGCCGGCTTCAAAAATATATATATTAAAATACTCTAATACATCAAACATTAAAAGCTTCCCTGAACAGGGCTGCCTTCAGATGTCTTCTAAAAGTATGGTAGTAGTTGTTCTCTTTGACATCTGGTGGGAAGGCGTTCCACAGGGCGGGCGCCACTACCGAGAAGGCCCTCTGCCTGGTTCCCTGTAGCTTGGCTTCTTGCAGTGAGGGAACCTCCAGAAGGCCCTCGGAGCTGGACCTCAGCGTCCGGGCAGAATGATGGGGGTGGAGACGCTCCTTCACGTATATAGGACTGAGGCCGTTTACGGCTTTAAAGGTCAGCACCAATACTTTGAATTGTGCTCGGAAACGTACTGGGAGCCAATGTAGGTCTTTTAAGACCGGTGTTATATGGTCTCGGCGGCCGCTCCCAGTCACCAGTCTAGCTGCCGCATTCTGGATTAGTTGTGGTTTCCGGGTCACCTTCAAAGGTAGAGCGCATTGCAGTAGTCCAAGCGGAAGATAACCAGAGCATGCACCACTCTGGCGAGGCAGTCCGCAAGCAGATAGGGTCTCATCCTGCATACCAGATGGAGCTGATAAACAGCTGCCCTGGACACAGATTTGACCTGTGCCTCCATGGACAGCTGCGAGTCCAAAATGCTGCCCGTATCAACAACATTTGTGTCTGGATTTTCACTTTTTGATGGCAACCCTATAATATGTGGCTTCCTTCCTTCCTTCCTTCCTTCCTTCCTTCCTTCCTTCCTTCCTTCCTTCCTTCCTTCCTTCCTTCCTTCCCACCCACAGGTTCAGCTTCAAGCGATGAACCTGCCAGCACCGCCCTGACTTGGAAGCAGATCCTCAGCCCCTTTGAAAGTTTCAAGCTACCCGAGGAGATCAGGTGACACAATATCTTTATATAAACACACAAACCACATCACCCTCCCAAGCACAGGTTGTACTGACCCAGACAAGGGCTGACATCACGGGATGCCACGTTGAATTTGATAAGAGAAATCTCCATGGGTGATTTGAAATCTCTACCCTGTGACTAGACTTATGATGCAGCAGATACAAACTTGGCTCACTCATAGGTGCTTTACAGAGATGAGGGTCCTTCAACATCATCTAAGAAACTGGAATTTAGAATGGGCATCCTGGGACATAGGTGCATCTCTTTCCTTGGAACTGCAGGTTTAAAATGTGCTTAGGGTTCCTTTGGGGGTATGACATTTATCTCCCAAAGGAGGCCAGAACACCAGTGGCAGAGCAAAGCAAAGACACACGTGGTCAGTGCAAGAGCCCTGCTGGATTTCCCCTCCTGCTATTATGTTTGTATGCTGCTTAACTGTCAATGAAGCCTCTAAGCGGTTTACAAAAGTGTGTGTGTATTATAATATATATAATACATTACAATTGCCGGTAAATGTTCAGAACATGTTTATAGCAAAAGCAAAAGTGTTACTGCTGGTATATAAAACCCTTAACAGCGTGGAAATTTACGTGTGGGGATTGCCTTACCCCACAAGTGCCCACTTGATCCAGGGGCGTAGCGTGGGGGGTGCAGGGGGGGCCGGCTGCACCGGGCATAACATCTGGGGGTTAGGGTTAGGGGGCGCAAATCCACGGGTTAGGGGGCGCAAATCCACAGGTTAGGGGGCACAAATTACTTACCTTGCCCCGGGTGCTGACAACCCACGCTACGCCACTGACTTGATCACTTTGATTTTTGGAACTGAAACTGTTACAGCCTCCACATATAACATCTATTTCCACATACGGTGGTAGCTCGGGTTAAGTACTTAATTTGTTCCGGAGGCCTGTTCTTAACCTGAAACTGTTCTTAACCTGAAGCACCACTTTAGCTAATGGGGCCTCCTGCTGCTGCCGCGGCACCAGAGCACGATTTCTGTTCTTGTCCTGAAACAAAGGTCTTAACCCGAGTTACTATTTCTGGGTTAGTGGAGTCTGTAACCTGAAGCGTATGATGTAACCCGAGGTACCACTGTATAATTATTGTAACAGCACCTACACACTGGCAATCTCTGCTTATTAACCGCAGGCAGGCGTGTTCGCGGTATTTCTTTTTTGGCAGCTGCTTAAAACATTTTTGTTTTCGCAAGCCTGTCCAGACATGTCAAATGTGTTTATATTTTTTTTTTTAAGATTACTGCTGATTTTAACTATATTTAAAAGGCTTTCATTGCTCGTACTCAGTTGCTTTTAACTGAGAATAGTTGTATTTTTGTAAACCCCTTTGAGGTTTTATTACAATTAAACAGGGCGTAAATGTTGTTAAGCAAATAAATAAATTACCCTCGTATTCCATGAATTTGCCTAGTCCCTTTTGAAGCTATCTAAGTTGGTAGGCGTCAGTGCAGCTTGAGGTAGGTTTCACCTGTGTGTTGTGTGAAGAAGTGTTTGTTTTTGCCATTTCCTCCTGAGAAGGAGAAAGAGAAGCCAGCTTGAATAACTGGCCTCAATACGACATACTCCTTGAAGGACAACTGGCCTGTAGGTTTCTCTCAGGCTAAACTACCGTATTTTTTGCTCTATAAGATGCACCAGACCACAAGACGCACCTAGTTTTTGGAGGAGGAAAACAAGAAAAAAAATATTCTGAATCTCAGAAGCCAGAACAGCAAGAGGGATCACTGCGCAGTGAAAGCAGCAATCCCTCTTGCTGTTCTGGCTTCTGGGATAGCTGCACAGCCTTCATTCGCTCCATAAAACGCACACACATCTCCCCTTACTTTTTAGGAGGGAAAAAGTGAGTCTTATAGAGCAAAAAATACGGTATTTCTCCTCTGCTTCTGACGAAAGAAGAATGGCAGACGAAATTAATGGACTATGTAGAATTGGACAAAATGACAGGAAGGGTTCGAAAGCTGCGGGATCAGAGATTTACAGAAGATTGGAAGAAGCATATGAATTATTTGAAGAGCAACTGTAATCAACAAATTACGCTAGTTTTGTAAGGAGAAATGTACGAAGTGTTACAAAGTAGAAAAAGATAGAGATATTGGTTATGAGTTTGAAATGTAATACAGTGGTACCTCTGGTTATATACGCTTCAGGTTACATACACTTCAGGTTACAGACTCCGCTAACCCAGAAATAGTGCTTCAGGTTAAGAACTTTGCTTCAGGATGAGAACAGAAATCGTGCTCCGGCGGCGCGGCAGCAGCAGGAGGCCCCATTAGCTAAAGTGGTGCTTCAGGTTAAGAACAGTTTCAGGTTAAGTACAGACCTCCGGAACGAATTAAGTATTTAACCCGAGGTACCACTGTAGGGAAAATAAGAAATGCATACTAAGAGATTAGTTTGGGAAATTTTCAGACAGGACTGATGGAAGTCAAAAAAATTGAATAAGATGTAAACGTATGTTTAATACTGTTGAAAATGGTATGTTAAAAAGTTAATAATATATATATTGTCAGGGGCTCAGGAGCAGAGGCACAGGAGAGGGAGGAAATGGAGAGCGAGGGGGAGGAATCCGAGGGCAGTGTAGGGGGTGACAGTGGCCCGAGGGATTCCTGGAGTCTGTCCAGCGAATCGGAAGACTCGCAGAAGGGAGCGCCGATGGCCAGGGCAAGGGGGGTGCCAAGGGGGACACCCCAGAAGGAAGGGGCCAGCGGGGACTCCCAGAGCAGCAGTTGGAAATCAGGACCAGCTTCCCCACCAGAGCGCAGTGGGGGGGAGGAGTCCCAGGCATTGGGACCAGTGTTCCCACCACCAGCGAGAGGAGATGAGTCAGGATTGACCACGCCTCCATCGGAGAGCGGGGAAACGGTCGAGAGGAAGGTTGCCGGCTGGGCGCGCGCACCAAGTTCAAATGTACAGGCGAGTGGCACAGCAGATAGCCCGGATAGGGAGCCAGGTCCTAAAGCCCGCCGAAAGGAGGGGCAAGAATCGGGGGGGTCAGCGTCAGAAGAGTCCAGAAAGGAGGAAACCCCAGGGGGCAGAAGGACCCAGAGGAGGAAAGAGCAACGGAAGAGGTGGAGTAAGGCTAGAGTCTTAAACTGGTGTACAGGGGGCGGAGACTCAGATGGAGCTTCGCCGGTCTAGCTTCTAGACATAGAGCTGCACGCTGCGGTTTGGAAATGGAAACTAATCGTTAATAAAGACTTTTGTACGTTACTATTTCTCCTTTGCAGCACCCAGGCCGCCGATAAATTCAACAGAGTCCAAAGCCACCTGGCGGAACTGAAGGACCAGCTTCTTCCGGCCCTCCAAAAGGTGACAGAGGACCTGCAGGAGCTGAATCGGAAGGTGCAACCTTTTGCAGAAGCTCTGGATGAGAAGTTGCGGAGTGGCATCACCAAAGTGAAGGAGCGCGTAGCCCCTTACACTGAGAACCTTCAGGAGCAGGCAGAGCAACGGATGGAGACCTTGCAGCAGACCCTGGCCTCTGGCAGGGAGAAGCTGACGCAGAACGTGGAGGATATCCGAGCCCAGCTGGAGCCTATTGTGAAGGACATGAAGACCAAAATCCAACAGCAGACCCAGGAGCTCCGCCCCGTCATCCAGCGACTTCACGGCAATCTCAAGCAGACCTACAAAAGCTTGCAAGACTGCGCTGAAGACTTCCCGGGTTGCCTGGCCAAGTTTATGCTGCCGCCCGAGTGAGAACCCGGTCTAGCAACCAAGAGGGGGTGAGCAGCAGGATAAGGATGGAGGGAGTCTGGCCTTTGTTTTGGAAATTCTCAGACAGGCGCCTAGCAAAGGTTGAAGCTGCTGAAGAGCCACACTCTCCCTGACACAACGATTCCTTATGCCTGTAAACATCCCCTTAATGGAGCAATAAAAAACCTAGCCTTTAATTATCCTTGTTGTCTTTGTGAATTTCATGGGGATTGTGTGTGTGTGTGTTGGAGAGGCAGGGAAGGAGTATGGACATTAAATTGAGGAATGAGATATCTGAATTTCTGCACTACAGTGGACGCTCGGGTTGCGAACGTGATCTGTGCATGAATCACGTTCGCAACCCGCAGCGTTCGCAACCTGCAGTGCTGCGTCTGCACACGTGTGGGTTGCAATTCAGTGCTTCTGCGCGTGCGCCAAAATCCAAAAGTACCGTATTTTCCGCACTATAAGACACACCTTTTTCCTCCTAAAAAGTAAGGGGAAATGTGTGTACGTCTTATGGAGCGAATGCAGGCTTCGCGGGGCTAAGCCAGAAGCCAGAACAGCGAGAGAGATTGCTGCGCAGTGCTCCCTCTCACTGTTCTAGCTTCTGGCTTAGCCGTGCAAAGCCTCCGCAGGGCAGCGGGGAGCCTTCATCCCGTTGCCCTGAAAGGGCTGCACAGCTATCCCAGAAGCCAGAACAGTGAGAGGGACCATCCCCCACCTCCCGGAAAAGCCCGCAAGAGCCGCGCAGAGCGTGAAAGGGAGTGCTGAGCAGAGCCTGGGATGCATAAAGACTCTGCTCAGTGCTCCCTTTAAAGAATATTCTTTTTCTTGCATTCCCCCTCTAAAAACTAGGTGCGTCTTATGGTCAGGTGCATCTTATTGAGTGGAAAATACGGTAACCTTTCCCGGCACTTCCGGGTTTGGCGTGGTGCGCAACCCGAAAACAGACAACCCAAAGCGTCTGTAACCCAAGGTATGGCTGTACTTTATACACAATGGACCGAATAGCATCATTTAAAGTTTTCTAGGCCATCTTTCTGCTGAATCTCTCAAGGCAGCAAACAGAAATTCAGGATCATGGCAGGGGAGAAGAGTCAAACCCCACTTGCCTTGCCATTCTTGGTTCCTGATCCAATCAGCCAGCCCCTGCTTTTGCAATTTTGTGGAAACTGCACTTAAAAGGCACAACTAGGTAGCTAGTAGAACATGTAGTTCAGCCATTGTCACTTATCCTGCAATGCTCTGTGGAGTAAGCACTATTTTGATCTGCTTCTGCCAGAAAAAGAGAGAATGCTATTAAAATAATTTTTCATGCCCTGCACCCTCCATAGAATAAAGCACATGCTGCCACCATTATGTTCAAAAAAATTGTGGAGTGTGGAGTACTTTAGTCCATGTGTGGTGGTTGTGCCCAGATATTAAATCATTGTGGCAGGTGGGATGTCAGTTTTTCAAGAGATTTGTAAAATTGCTTCCCAGTCTTTAATCCTTGATCCACTATTCAGCTTCTCACTTAATCTGTGATGAACAACCAAGAAATGTATTACACAAATAGCCTGTGGCTTTTCTTCTTGTTGTGGCATGCCTTTGCTATTGCCAAAAATTGGAAATAATCTTCAACTTACCTTTTTCAAGAGGTCTGGAACACAGCACTAAAGGAAAAGTTAATGCATAAACTTGAGACTCCTGAGGAAAGGGTCTGGATTGGACAAATTTCAAGATACACAGTACATCTTCATTACCTTTGCCTCTTAAGAAGAAAATAGCCTTAGCCCACCAAGACATACTTAGGGCTAAGTAGTCCGGATTAGATTTTATTGAAATTTACATGCATTGTTGAGCCTGATTATATTATAATATGTAGTGATTTTATATTATAACAAGTAACAACATTTTCTCCATTTATATTTTTATATACAAATGCAATAAAATTGTTTTCAGAAAACATTACGACATAAACACAGCCCTAAACCAGCATCATTAGGGACAGCTCCTTTATTACATGGGTTGGGAGGAGGGAAGATATCACCAACAGCCTCTGCTCCCCACCCCAAATTGCTGAGGACACTCAATCCAGTCACTTCCCTTTTTTGACCCTTTCTGTTTCAAAGAGTTTGGCCAAGATTCCATCCTCCATTGCTTATGAGAAGCTTAGAGATCCGGGGAAAGCACTGGGGTATGTCAGCCTCACCTCTTAAGAGTCTGTGATGCGTTTTTTGATTGCCTCCATAAGTGGGGTGACATAGCGCTGCATGGTCTGGCTGAATGTCTCTATGCCCAACTTGATCTTCTCCTGGGCCTGGTTGGCATAAGGCTCTAGGGACCTCTGGTATTCGTGCAACTGGCGGTGAAGCTTCCGCGCGTAAGGGATCAGCTCAGGCCCCCTTTCTTCCACTTGCTGCTTCAGCTTCTCCTCCAGCTCCTGCATCTTGGGGACGACCATATTTCTCAGGACCTGCGTGTGCGGTCTCAACTTCTCCGCGACTGGGCTGGCGTAGGAAGTCACTAGGGATTCCAGCCCCTCGTAGAGCTCTTCTGTGGCAGACCGTAATATGGCTAGGTTACAGCTGGCGCCCACCAGGGCATGCCCAGACAACTGAACTGCCGCGTGGTAGGCCTGTGTCATTTCGGGGGGCAGCTCAGCCTGCAGGTCCTGGATGAACTTGCGCAGTTTTGCAACATCATCACGAAACAAGATTCTGTGGGGGTTCAGAAGGCAGAGAGCGTTGTGAGCGGGATACAGAGCCAGTGTGGTAGAGTGTTTATAACAGGGGTCAGCAAACTTACTGTGCCTTGGGCCTGTGTCTCCAGCACTGATCGCGTAGCAGGCCGGAGGAGCGCGTGCCCATACAAGTGCACACATGCTATTTCCGGCGCACTTCCGGGTCAAAGGAGCACCAGAAATAGCTTGTGCGCATGTGCACGGGCCTCCTCCGACCTGGATGTGCATTGGAAATAATGCTTGCACATGCGCAAATAACGCACATGCTCACAAGCTATTTCCGGTGCTCCTCCAACCCGGATGTGGGCAGCCGCGCAGCGCCAGTAAGAGTGGGCGGCGGCAGCAGGGGTCACCGTGGGCCAGATAAACGAATCCCTTGGGCCTTATCTGTCCCGCAGGCCTTAGTTTGGGGACCCCTGGTTTAGAATACTGGATTAGGATCGGGGGGAGGGGGGAGTGTGTGTTGGACAAATCTGTCCCAGGGACCTTTCCCAGATGGATTCAAATTTCTCTTTGAAAGAAGGAGTCTACACCACAATCAGGCATAAACTGGTTGACACAGTACTGTGGGCAACGACACCCCCCCCCAGCTCATGCTGTAAAGAGGGGTTTGCGCATTCCAGTTCTCATCACAGACAATTTATACCCTAAAACCCTTCGAATATCCGTATTGGTTAAGAAATTGTAGTTTACAGGTTTCCCTAAACACCCATTTCATGCCTACTCCCTAATATTACCCTAATATCCCCCCTCCTTTACATACATCCCACGCCCATCTAAATTAGCAGTTACGTCAGCAGGGGTGTGTTTTCAAGTCATCCAGCCCTCATAAATCAGGAGGCAGGTATGTCCAAAGTCCGTTTTGGGGGCCTAATCTGGCCCACCGGTTGGTTCAATCCGGCCCCTGTGGCAGTTCATTTCCTGAGGTAAAACCCTAAAAAAAGGCCAACAACTTTGGTTGGCCCTCATACATGTTCTCTTCATCAAATCTGGCCCTCTTTGAAAAATGTTTAGGCACCCCTGGCATAGGCTATCAATCTGCTTCTAATACATTCCTTACTTAATTGTACATTCTAGCAGAAAGAATCCTCTTAGGGAGGATTCTAGCTTGTCAAACATTTGCTTTGTCTCATTTGCAGTGTCTCCAGCAATGTAAAACATGCAGATAAACAGTTCTTTTGGGCTGTTTTTGAACTTCTTTGTTCACAGAATGAGACTTAAGACAGGCATAGTCATCCTCACCATTCCTTCTCCAAGAATAAAACTCATTTTCATTCATTTATTCCACAAGGAGTCAGAACCCCAATCAGCCATGAAGCTCACGGGGTGACCTTGGGCCAGACAAGGACCTAATCTACCTCGCAAGGTTGTTGTGGGATTAAAGTTACACACATGCATTGCAGAGGAAAGGTGGAATAATAAACAAACAAACAAACAAACAAACAAACAAACAAACAAACAAACAAACAAAGGAGGCAAACTTCCCTCACTGGGCGAGATATTCCAGAATTGGGGAGCCAGCCTTCATGTTACACTTTTACACACATTTCATAAATTCCTAGAATGAAAAAATTAACAAAGTAGAAGAGGAAGTAAGAGCGGGGTGGGTAACCTTTTCAGCACCAAAAGCTATATGCTTCATTCTGGACAAATTTTCTGGGACCACCTGTCATTGGTGGCCAGAGCCAGAGGCCAAAGTTTGTGCCAACCACAATTGTAAAATTTCACTTTTGTGCAGTAGGCTACCATTTCTACACACACTCAGACTTCGCGGTCTATATCCCAGCAATGCAAGCAAGAGGCATTAGCAGAGTAAAGGACACTTATTCCAGCCATGCAAAAGCTCTCCAACCAGGAGGAAGCGACGCAAAGCTGGTGAAGTGTATGGCCTGTGGGGAAAGGGTGTAACTGGGGCAGAGACGTGACCTAGAGAGTGTACCCCAAGGGCCAGATAGAGAGGTATGGAGGGCCACAGTTAGCTCCCAAGCTTCACATCCTTGCAAAGGAAAATCTAGCAAAGAAGAAATCCTGCCAGCCTTCTCAAAGCTTCAGTCCATGAAGTCCCTAATGTCCCCAATCCCCTAAAATGGGGGAAAGGAGGCGGATCTGCTTACCTCAGTTCTTGTCCGAGCCTTGATCTTCTGACAATGTTCAATTTATCCCACGCTTTCTCGCTGACCTTTCCCAGGAGTTTAGTGAGCTCGTGCTTTAACTGCTCCAACTTGGAGACCCGTTTATCCGTTTGGGCAAAAGTTGGATGGCCTGGGGAAAGAAGCAGAACACCTGCATCACGTCTTGTTGCGCAGGAAGTAAGGTGGGGCAGCCGCGGTCCTGGTAAACTCTGGGACGCGCTGGGCTATCCAAGATGTCGGCCGTTTGGCTGATCGCGGCCTCGTGGTCCAAGGGGGTAGCTGCCCAGGCCCCTCTGTCCTGATGCGGTCGCCAAAATATTGCAAGGCAAATCTGCTGCCACAACTTGCACCATTAACTACTAGTGAGTTGGGTTGAAGAAAGTGTTAAGTTGGGGGTGAAGATATCAGACGACACAGCGATTCTTCAAACAGCTCTTGTTTATTCACAGGCCAGAACAGAACTGAACTGAAGGTTTCAGCCAGCCTGCTTATATAGAGCTCCACTAGAACGCAACAGTAACCATTTTCTGTAACTATCCAATCACTGAACGTCACTTTCAACCCCTTATTTGCATATGTGGACCTGAGTGAAAACTATCTACAGTATCCCCCTGCTGGCCCAGGGTGAGAACTTCAGTACATAACAGAAAGAATCCTGAATTTTTTTTTACTGCAGTAAAGAGTTCCAGCAGGATCGCTCTACAAAGGCTGAACCCCACCCAAACGCTCTGGGAGGGGGGTTCTTTATAGGTTTCTTACACAAAGCATTACAATTTCCTCCAATCATATGCATTCTCATTGCCTCATTCAAAGAAGCATACAGTACAAGCTGTTGTTAGCCAGAACTCATATGGTTCCTGCTGCGTGCTGCAGAATTCATACAGGAATCCAGGCCTGTGGGGATCTGCTCTTCTTAAGAGAAATTTAAGCTGAAAGGGTACTTCAGGTTACCAAGATAACTACTACCGAAGACGTCATGATTATTTCCCTACCAGCCATCCGCACACAGTTGTGCTGCCAAAGCACCAAAGGAAAAGATTAGACCTACATAGGCCCAGGCTATTGACCCTAAAAACGCACACAGCGTGATTTGCAGAATGGACTCTGCTTCAGCAAACCCAAATCTAGAATTTTGGAGCCTGGAGCAGCAAGAAGGAAATGGGCAATCCTGGCTTGATCATGAGGTGAGTTGGAGACCTAGCCTCAGGTGGTGAGTTTGGGGCCCAATTTATGCTGTGGATTAAACCACTGTGCCGCTTGGGCTTGCCAATCGAAAGGTCGGCGGTTCGAATCCCTGCGACGGGCTGAGCTCCCGTTGTTCGGTCCCAGCTCCTGCCAACGTAGCAGTTCGAAAGCACGTCAAAGTGCAAGTAGATAAATAGGTACCGCTCTGGTGGGAAGGTAAATGGCGTTTCCGTGCGCTGCTCTGGCTTCACCAGAAGCGGCTTAGTCATGCTGGCCACATGACCCAGAAAAACTGTCTGCGGCAGCGGACAAACGCCGGCTCCCTCGGCCTGTAAAGCGAGATGAGCGCCGTAACCCCAGAGTCGTTCGTGACTGGATTTAATTGTCAGGGGTTCCTTTACCCTTTACCTTTACCTAATTTGAGAAAACATAATTAAAATATTGTGCCTGCCTCTCCTCAGCCCCCCCTCCCCGGCTAATACGTTGCGGGGGTTGTTGTTGTTGTTAACTCCACCTTCTTTCCAGTGCCATGGCCCTGATCCAGTTCACCAAACCCCCCTCTCAGTTCCTTTTTAGCCTTCTATAAAAAGTCAGAACTTATGGATCTCCTGTATTATTTTTTGCTTGATGCTGAGAAGTGTATCTCTCTTGGTGGACGTTTCAGATTTTGAACGCACACCACACTCCTGCGTTTTTAAACATCTATATATGCAGACCTAGACCAGCAGCTTAATGTATTGTTATGTGGTACATGAGACAAAGCTGTTGACAACCGTAAACAGTATTTATTTTAATCAGCTTGTGGGTTCTGCTTCTGATGCAATGTTGTGGTGTTACAAAGCTGACATTGTTTCCTCATTTTGTTATACAGTGGTACCTCGGGTTAAGTACTTAATTCGTTCCGGAGGTCCGTATCTAACCTGAAACTGTTCTTAACCTGAAGCACCACTTTAGCTAATGGTGCCTCCTGCTGCCGCCGCGCCACCGGAGCCCGATTTCTGTTCTTATCCTGAAGCAAAGTTCTTAACCCGAAGCACTATTTCTAGGTTAGTGGAGTGTGTAACCTGAAGCGTATGTAACCCGAGGTACCACTATATTGGTGCCTCTGCCTCCCTTCCAGGAACTCTTGAGTTGCGTAAGTGAGTTGCTCTCAAGACCAAACGACACATTACAAGGGATATGCTTGAAAACAGCATAACTTTATTCTGTACCTTGGTCCAGATCAGATTGAATCTGTATCTCCAGTCCTAAGGTTAAAAGATTTCAGCACATTTCATATGTTCATTTGAACACAGGTACATGAGGGAGTGAGATCATAATGGCTGGCTTGCTTATGCTGTAGGTGTTTGAACCCTTTGCACGTGAAATAGATATCTAATAATGAAAAGTGGAAATACATCACTGTGGCTTCTACTGGGTATGGTGCTGGCATGAGTCTGGAGATTATGTCTTTATTTGCCCATGCTATAAAGGTAAAGGGACCCCTGACTGTTAAGTCCAGTCGCGGACGACTCTGGGGTTGCGCACTCATCTCGCTCTATGGGCCAAGGGAACCAGTGTTTGTCCACAGACAGCTTCCGGGTCATGTGGCCAGCATGACTAAGTCGCTTCTGGCGAACCAGAGCAGCGCACGGAAACTCCGTTTACCTTCCCGCCGGAGCGGTACCTATTTATCTACTTGCACTTTGACGTGTTTTCAAACTGCTAGGTGGGCAGGAGCAGGGACCGAGCAACGGGAGCTCACCCCGTCGCGGGGATTCAAACTGCCAACCTTCTGATCGGCAAGTCCTAGGCTCTGTGGTTTAGACCACAGCGCCACTCGCCCATGCTATAGTGGGTAATATTTTGGACTTCAAACCCTTCTCTCAGCTATGAAGTTCATGGAATGGTCTTAGCCAGGTCACAGTTTCTCAGCCTAACGTACCTTATTGGAAAGATAAAATGGAATAATCCTATAAAGGTTTATTTGCTGTTTTCCTGGTTGCCTTTGAGTAAGGAGATCCAAACTGATAACCGACTAAGCTTTCTGAAGCTTACTCCATAGTCCTATCTCATTGGTTTTTCTGTATATTGTTTGTTTGTGACAGGTTTCAGAGTTGGACCATGTTCTTCAGAGAGCATGTACAACCCAAAAGCCTGATACTTCTGCCAATATTATTGATCCGAGAAGAGATAGGTAACCTCTGGACCAATTTGGAATGTGCCCAAAGTGTTTGAAGAACCAACCAGGCAACTTTGGGCTAAGCAAAATTGTTCCAAAACATGACACAACTCCTTTTAGCTCTTCCAAATCATATTACCTCCATGTTCCAAGTCCGTGAGAAAGCAAGGAGCTCACTCACTCAAAAATAAAGAGACTTAAGAGTTTCCCTCTAGACTGAGGTAACCACCCACTCACCTGTGAAGAGGTACAAGACCAGTGTGATGACAATTAACTTCATAGTGGCTCAGCGGAGGGTCCTGAGTATCCTCTTGCTAGGGTGAAGGCAGGGGCTCACTATTTGAGCAGGGGGTGCTCTGAGGGGAATAAATTATTGCTTCCATCCTCGGTTTCTGTAATTCATTAACACAGGGCGCTGGGTGAGCTTCCTGTTCCATCACCTCGAGTCATTGCCCCCACGTCCAATTGGCACGAAAAGGAAGAGATAACGTTTGAAAGAGCTTGAACTTCAATTTGCCAAGGACAGCATTTTGCTAAAACAAAATGAAGGAATTTAAAAACCACACACAAACTTTGGAAGGGTTCTGTGAGATCAGACCAAAGGCCCGTCTGATCTTGTAACTCATAGGGCCAACTGATGGGAATTGGAAAGAAGATCTATTAATTATAGTTCCTCCTCTATAGGCCCATATGTGTGGAACAATGAGCAAAGGAATATGGCTGCAAGCCTGTATTCAAAGCCTGGAGCTTAGCAGACTCTCTGCGCCCCTAGCAGAATTTAATTCTCATCATCAGGCAGTTTCGTGAGGCATAGGAATAGGTTAGCCAGCCTTTCTTCATCCTGTGTCAGGTTCCTTCTACCCCTTCTGCATGAATAGACCACACACTGAAGTATGTTTAAAAATGATTTACTTGCAGATTTAAGGTCTCATGGAAATTGTACAGCTGGAAGGGACTACGGGGGTCTAGTCCAACCCCGCCTCCAATGCAGGAATCTCAATCATGCATTGTCCTATGAGCAATACTAGAAAATGCAGTCAAAAATATTATTGGGTAGAAATACAGCAATGTAGTTTCTGACATGTGTCTGAAGTTGGGAGCTTATAGAGAGGAATGTCCTCCCTCCGTGGCTCACATTGCGAAGGGGAGAATGAGGAAAGGAGGAGAAGGAATACATCACTTCCTCCCTCACTTCCTCCCTACCCAACTGAGCCTACTCCAGCAATTCAAGCTCTGTGGTCCCTAACCCCTTCATATACCAACTAGCAAGCATGCAGTTGTGTTTTGACTGTAAAACTTTCCACACCAGCTAGGTGCATATTTACTTTATTTATTATTACATTTATATTACACCTTTCCTGCATGGATCTCAAGGTGGCACAACTGGTTTTCCTGCTAAACCCATATTGTTCTCACAGCAATGCCCCTGTGAGGTAGGCTAAGCTAAGAGGCTGTGTCTGGTTCAAGGTCGCCCAGTGAACTGCTGGAGTGCGGATCAGAATCCTAGTCTGCCAGGTACTAGTCCAACACACTAACCACTAGGCCACACCGTCTCTCATTCAGTGTTGCATCAGGACTATCTACAGACAGCATCCCTGAACCTCCAGGCACTGTCCACAGACCCCTGCTTTATCCCTGCCTCGATATTGTTTAAAGGGTTTCTTTCTACCCTGCTTTTGGCGAAGTTTGGAGTGACTTTTATGAGTCAGGACCCTGTAATGAAGAAAGTACTTGAAGGAAGGTGAGGACAGGTGACTTCACCTAGGCCCGAAGTCACCCCCCACCAAAGCAGGCTCAAAGCTTCTCAAAGCTTTTCAAAATCGTTTTCTCAGCAGCTAAGCATCAGAAACATTCTGCTCTGCTGTAACAAAAGGTAGAGAACAGTCCATTGTTTCTCAGGCCTTTCCTCATGCCTTCTGGCCTTGCTAAAGAACCACATTGCAACTTGCTTTCTGTCCGGGAACCAGGCCAGAACAAGAGATTGAAACATATCTGAACACACTGAAACCCCTTTCCTGGGAAGGGTGCCAAGAGTCCACAATAGTCCCAAGACAGCTTTCTGTTCATGCTCAGAGGAACTCATGGGCAGGACTCCTGAGGGATGAGAAAGGAGGAGTGAACTGGAAAGGGGTATATATGCTTGTGTACATGATTGTGAACTCGTGCATGCTTTTGTGGACTATCACACGTGCTCCTTCTACCAGTTCATGGTCCTTGAATGTCTGTTGACTCCCACTTCCCTTTCCCAGGCGCAATATTTTTCCCACCCGAGGGCAAAGCCTCGTTGTACTACGTGGCATGGTTGGATACAAAGGGGTATCTATCCACCTTTTTGCATGCCATGCACAATTGTATAAACCTCTGTCATCTAATCTCTTTCTTGCCTTTCCTCTCAACTAAGTAGTCCCAAATGGGACACGGGTGGTGCTGTGGGTTAAACCACTGTGCTGCTTGGGTTTTCCGATCGAAAGGTTGGCTGTTCGAATCCCCGCAATGGGCTGAGCTCCCATTGCTCGGTCCCTGCTCCTGCCAACCTAGCAGTTCGAAAGCACATAGGTAGCACTCCGACGGGAAGGTAAACGGCATTTCCGTGCGCTGTTCTGGTTCACCAGAAGCGGCTTAGTCATGCTGGCCACATGACCTGGAAGCTGTATGTCGGCTCCCTCGGCCAATAAAGCGAGATGAGCGCTGCAACCCCAGAGTCGTCCGCGACTGGACCTAACGGTCAGGGGTACCTTTACCTTTAAGTAGCCCCAAATGCTGGAACCTTCCCCCATAGTGGTGTTGCGCCACCCCCTTGATAATTTTGGTTGCCCTTTTCAGAAACTTTGTGAGGTGACGCAACCAAAACTGTACACCGTATTCCAAATGTGGCCACAGCATAGATTTGTATAATGTCATTGTGGTAACTGCTGTTTCATTTCCAATTCCTTTCCTAAAGAGCCTGCAATTGGGCTTTTCCATGGCTGCCACACCCCTGGGTCAACGTATTCATCAAGATTTCCACCACAATTTCAAGGTCTTATTCTGGAAGGTCAGTTTATATCATCTAATGTTAAAATACCCTCTCCACCATCCTGATATTCTTAGATAACATCTATTCTGGTTCTATGGACGGAGCTTACTCAGATCATTCCAAATGAAGCAAACTCTCCTTCAAGAGAAAGTCATTTGTTAACATATCACACTGGCATAGGGAATCTATAGACATATGGGAATTTACTACGTATACCACCCTGAGGTTGTTGACACTGTGTCCCAAACCCCTGGGGGTGATAAGAAGAAACCAAGCTATGTTTTGCATCATTGATAGACCCTGCTTTATCTCCATGGGGAGATTGTTTGGGGGGTGTCTCTCAGTTTCTTGATCTGTTGGAAGATTGTAGCGGCCAGGATCTTTTAGGGAAGAAAGAACAAAAAAACATATAAATGGTCTCGGCCCAGTATACCTGAAGGAGCATGTCCACCTCCATCATTCTGCATGGACACTGAGGTCCAGCTCCGAGGGCCTTCTGGAGGTTCCCTCACTGCGATAAGTGAGGCCACAGGGAACCAGGCAGTGGGCCTTCTTGGTGGTGGCGCCCTCCCTGTGGAACGCCCTCCCACCAGATGTCAAGGAAATAAACAACTACCTGACTTTTAGAAGACAACTGAAGGCAGCCCTGTGTAGGGAAGTTTTAAACGTTTGATGTTTTATTCTGTTTTTAATCTCTTGGGAGCTGCCCAGAGTGGCTGGAAAAACCCAGCCAGACGGGCAAGGTCTAAATAAGAAATAATTATGATTATTGTAATGTATCGCCTGGCATTCAGCCAAAGATTGCTGCCAGAGAAGGTTACCAATCAATAAAAGCAAGACAGTCCCTGTCCTTGGACACGAATTTCTTTAAAAAAAAAAGACATAGCAGAGAAATAAAATGGCTTGGGATGAAGGAGGAAATAAGCCAAAGGAGGTACTGGTTTTGGGGTGCAAGTACTTCCAATGACCAGCTGGATAGAAACTATTCTGGGATAGGAGGAGCTGAAAGCGACTGGACTCTCAACTGCGTACATGGAGTGGCCCTGCTGCTGGAATATAATGGCGCCTGGCACGCTTCACCCTGTGCTGATTTAAGCCTTAAGCTTTCTTCCTGGCTTTTAGCAGAGTATTGCAGAGCAGAAAAGGTGCCTTGTGTGTGGGTGATAAATTCTCCTCACACCTGCATCCCTTCCTTCATCTGTTACAGCAGGATGCAATTGGTGTTGCCCATTGATAGTTGGCAGGAGCTGGGACCGAACAACGGGAGCTCACCCAGTTGCAGAGATTCGAACCGTCGACCTTCTGATCGGCAAGTCCTAGGCTCTGTGGTTTAACCCACAGCGCCACCCGTGTCTCCTGCCAACCTAGCAGTTCGAAAGCACAAAGTGCAAGTAGATAAATAGGTACCACTCCAGCGGGAAAGTAAACAGTGTTTCCATGCGCTGCTCTGGTTCGCCAGAAGCGGCTTAGTCATGCTGGCCACATGACCCGGAAGCTGTCTGCAGACAAACGCCGGCTCCCTCGGCCAGTAAAGTGAGATGAGTGCTGCAACCCCAGAGGCGGTCACGACTGGATCTAATGGTCAGGGGTCCCTTTACCTTTACCTATTGATAGTTGGTGTCTGTGGGCTGTGTGTGTGTGTGTGTGTAAACCTGCACTGCCTCAAGAGAATGGAGGGGAAGAGGAAAGGTGGGCTCTCCCCGCCTCCCTTGCCTGAGTCCTAAGGCCTCTCCAAAGGTGCTATTTCGAGGGAGCCCTCTATTCACTTGGGCCGACGAAGGCTTCCTCTGAAACTCAAGGAGCAGCTTCAAGGTAGGGAAAGGGAGTCCTCCTCATTTCCACCCTGCGGGCCAAGGAAGTTGAACTCCCCCTACGCAACTGTTATGTTAGAAGTCACCTGAAGGCAGCCCTGTTTAGGGAAGCTTTTAATGTTTGATTCATTACTGTAGTTTAATGTTTTGTTGGAAGCTGCCCAGAGTGGCTGGGGTAGCCCAGCCAGATGGGCGGGGTATAAATAATAAATTATTATTATAATATATTATGTGCACAACATAACCCACGTGTTGGCTTACAGGTGTATTGAGAGCGCTTCACTTTTGCTTGTGTGAAGAAGATGTATTTCCAACAGCCAACAGAAGGAGGAGGGTTAAAGAGAAACAGGCCACGCATCAAACAGAGGTTGTTAGGAACGTCTCCTTTATTATCCCGTCTGGAGAAGACTTGCACACCTGCCCTACCTCCCAGCCAAGGTCATGAAGACACAAAAACCAATGTAAGCTTTTTCCTTCTGATCTCTCTTTAGATGCTGGGGGAGATTCCTTCCTCGTATGCATGTGAGAGAAATAATCATGGATTTGGGGAAAACACTGGGGCTCTAGCCCACGCCCTAAACTCCTGTTTGTACTTTTGGCGGAACTGCACAAGGGGACCAATATACGGCTTCAGTAAGTGCTTGTGGATTGTCTCTACTCCTTTTCTGATCAGCTGCTGGGTGTGGTCAAGATAGGGCTGAAGGGTTGCCAGCAATTCTTGCAGCTTCTTAATGTGTGGATCCAGCTGGGTTTTCAGAGCTTGCACTTGCTGCGGCAGCTTCTCATCTATCTCACGGTTGATCTCCTGAGCTCTGGCGACGACGGCACTGCGCACGGTTGCTGCGTACGGACTCACCCTCTCCAGGACGGGATCCACGTAACCCGCCAGGGCAGATTGCAATGCTTTGCCAATCTCTTCTAAGTTATGCTTTCTATGTCTCTGCAGCTCAAACAGGGCAGTGATAGCCTTTTCCGTAACCTGGTATGGCACCCCCAAAAGCAGATCAAAAGCTTCCATGACCTCATCAGGTAACTCTTTATCCAGGCTATCCAAGCGCCTGCTGATATTCTTAAAGACAAACTCAATAAATTTCCTGTAGGGGAAAAAAAACCAGAGAATTGGAAAGCTTTAAGAAGGAAAAAGGAGGGTGTGGGAACGTCCAAACACCTGTTTGTCCCACTGCTGTTTTCCCCTGAACTGGTGCAAGTGTCAATAGTTTTTCTGTGGATTGATGTTTGTTCTGATTTAGCAGTAAGCAGTAGATTTTTCTAGGGAAAGCGACAGTGCTATCTACATATTGTGGGAATGTTCAGGGGTGCAGGAGAGGATATATTGATTAATTATATCCTTATCCAACTTGTGCTAACAAGTTCCCAAAATATCAGCAGAGTTTATAAACATTCCCCTTTTAGTTTGCAACGGTAACGTGTGCACAGGTTCGCTAGAACCTCTATAATAATTACTCTGGTAATTTCCCCTTTGTTCCCTCTTAAAATACAAGACACGACACAGTCTTTATAAAAGTATAAAAGAGTTTACTCACGTTCTGTTCACAATATGATCCCAGAAGGCACACAGCTTAAAAAGGTAAAATACATTTAGAATCTATTTTGTAGCAAGATAGTCCTTATCTCCTCTCTTGGCTGGGAGCCAAGAGAGCATCCTTAGATGTTTCCTCATCGAAAGAAGATGGCAGAGAGAGAGAGATGGCTGCCTGCCCTGTGCTTTTATCATTTACCTGCACAGGTGAGGCCACACCCACCTCTGGTCACATGGGGAGGAAGTCCGTCCCCAGGAAGTTTACCTGCTTGCTAGACAGACATCCCTCCCCATGTTCTAACATGTACACTCTAGGAATGTTGTCATTGACTGCTCCTGTGTTTACATCCCACACATATAAGCTAAACAAGCTGCAGCTTAGGGCCCCACTCACTTGGGGGTCTCCAAAAAATTTAAAGGGAAAATAAACTGAATGTACATTTCCAAAATAAAAGATAAAAATAAAATAAAATAAAACCTACATACAGCAACAGTGTTCTGTGTTCTGTACGGACCTATTAGTTCTATAAATTACTATATAGCATACAGTGGATGCTCGGGTTGCGAACATGATCCGTGCGGGATGTACGTTCGCAACCCACAGTGGCGCGTCTGTGCACGCGCGGGTTGCGATTCGGCGCTTCTGCACAGTGGCGTAGCGTGGGTTGTCAGCACCCGGGGCAAGGCAAGTAATTTGCGCCCCCTAACCCATGGATTTGCGCCCCCTAACCCGTGGATTTGCGCCCCCTAACCTTAACCCCCAGATGTTGCGCCCGGTGTGGCCGGGCCCCCCCCTGCACCCCCCAGGCTACGCCACTGCTTCTCCACATGTGCGACCGCCAAAACCCGGAAGTAACCCATTCCGGTACTTCTGGGTTTCGGCGGTCCATAACCCGAAAAAAAAGAAACCCGAAACGTCTGTAACCCGAGGAATGACTGTATATTCATCACAAAAAACTGTGAAAATTTGTTGTTGACAATTTGTGGTGGGCATATAAGGGGCTCCATTACCTTCAGTAGCTATGGGCCTCATCAAACCTAAATCTGGCCCTGGGTGGAAAAAACGAAAACCTGCTTGGACCTGCATAGTCACAGTAGGCAGGCCTTTCTCACTGAGTGGGAAGGTCCTGGATTTAAGGGGCAGCCTTCCTTCCTTTTCAGGTGGGGCAGTCCCACATGGCTTTGCCTGCACCTGTTTCTCCTCGCTTTAAGTGGGGAGAGAGCCTTCCTGGGAGGGTTCACTTGATCTGCCCATCTGCCGAAGGGGAGGCACCATCTTGAGTCGAAGTGGCTTGAGCTGTCGCTATCCAAGATTTCTGTTCAAACACCCAGGATTTTAAGACTCTGTTCTGAGGAGGATTCCAAAGTTGGCGCCTCCCTGTCTGCTGCCTGAGGGCCTTCATGTAGCAGTGTGTGTCACCTGTTATACCCTCAGCCCTGCCACACATGGTGCCCACAGTGGGAGGGGAAGGTACAGGGACCATGGGGCTGGCCAAGCCTTGGGGTGAAGTGGTGGCAGTGGGCCTGGCTCAGAATCCAGTAGTTCATCTCCCACACCTTCCCCAACCCCAGAATGTTATGCCGGGAATGACTTCCATCCATCTGTTCTCTAGAAATAACATCTCTTTTCTACATGGGAAGAGAGCAGTACAGAGCAGAAACGAGACTAATTTGCTTACAGAATCTCCCGGCCCTCCTCTCCTCTTTCAACGGTGGTGACTTTCCTAGACAACGTTTCGATGAATATCTCGGCATCTTCTCTTCCCTGTTGGATTAGCTTCTCCAGCTTGGAATCCGGCTCGTCTCGGAGAACAGAAGCCCAAGTCCCTAGAAGTCCCCAAAAATAATAATTCTGCATTGCACTGTCCAAACCTGTTTGGTACACAAAGCTGCAACTCAAAGCTTGACATATAGAATCCTTTCTTTAATGTTTGAGGGTCTAAATTAGAAGGTCTTTGTTAGGGCTGGTTACCCCCTCAAGAAAGGTAGAAACAAAATAGTTTATGTCAGTGTTTCCCAACCCTTTTCTGGCCATGGCCTTTTCTGACCTTGTTTTCTTCCTGTGGCACCCCTCCCCCATGGATGTAGCCCAAGGGGGCAGCTGCCCCCCAATAAGTAAGAATCAATGCAAATCTGATGCTCCACCCCCCTCCCAAATCCTGGCTATGCCCATGCCCCCTCTTGTCTACTGGTGAAAAAGTAGCTATTTAAATGTTTTGTTTTTCAATACAACATGTTTCATTTCTAATTTTAATAATTTTTAGAAAATTACATAAAATGATAGGAAGATAATAAAATATTGTTGAAGCAGAAAAACATAGAATCCTGGGGCTGGAAGGGACCCCAAGGGTATTCTGTCTATTGAAAACCCCTGTAGGAAACTCAGCTAAAACATGAGTTAGTCATGGGACAGATGGCCACACAACCTCCGCTTAGAAACCTCGAAGGAAGGAGAGTCCAGGACCTCCATCTTCCATGCATTATAAAAAGCAAACAACACTTATGTGACAACGCTTCTGTTCTTCCCCCAGCTATTACGTGGGAGCAGGACACCAGTTGTTTGACGCAGAGGGGGAAACTACAGATATTGGGCAAAAGGTGCACAGGGAGTTCTGTATATATGGGAGAATTTTAAAAAGCAAGTGGTCCTCACTGACCTGCTGCAAAAAGATCTTGTTATCCAGAGTAGCCCTGGCTGCCTAGATAAAACACTATAGCCCCCCACACCTTTACCTGGGAGTACGGCCCACTGAACTCAGTGCAGCTTTCTTCCAAGTAGAGACTTAGTTATTTTCTAGATGCAAGCCAGAAGACATAGTTAGGTACTAGATGCAAGTCAGCACCTTGCAGAGTCCGGCCCAGGCTGCCACCGGGCCTAGCACTGGCAGCAGCATCCAGCACGCTCAGCCTTACCTGTTGCCACCCCACCACCGCACTTACCTGACCCGGGGGGCTCTGGATCCTGGGCTCTACTGGTCCCGCCTGAAGCAAACCAGGACTGCTCCAAGAAAACACACGTGGCAAAAAGCAGCGCTAGGCCCTGTCTACTAACACCTTTTTTAATCTTTTAGCCAAAATGTCTGCAAAAATGTTATAATCCACATTAAGCAGTGATATGGGGCGGTAATTCTTAAGCTGTGTCTTTTCAGTCTCTGTTTTCGGTATAAGTGTAATATAGGCTGAAAACAGAGAAGTTTTGGAAGACACAATAGTATTGGAATGGCAGATGAAGTTGATGGACTATATGGAACTGGCGGAAATGACTGGCAGAATCCGAGACCAGGGAGAAGAGCCGGTGGAAGAAGATTGGAAAAAATTGAAAGATTATTTACAGAAATACTGTAAAATTGTGGCTAGTTTCAGAACTCACAGGGTTAAGGAGTTCTGAGTGACGTCTCTCCATTCCTGAGGCGTGACTACTAGGAGGGAGTCTCACTGCCTGTTTGTCTCTGCTACCAAGAGAGACAGAAGCAAAAAATGTGCGCTCTGAGCCCAGGAAAGCTCTTTATTGTTTAACTGCCTGAATAAAGACTGAGTTATAAACACACTGACGTCTGAGTGTGTTTGATCTGCTAAACACCGGGAAGCAACAGCACGCTGCGGGAAAACTCTGCTGTGGCTGACGGAGGACGGAGGACCGGGAGCAGAGGCGCCAGGCGGAAGTGTGCTTCCATTCAAGCAGCTGCACCTAACTGGGGTCCAATCCAATTAGCCACGCCACATTCCTTAACAATGAATGTTAGAAAAATGCTGGAATGAAGTTATATGGCTTTAGCAGAAATGTTACAAAGAACTAAGTACAAATAGATTGTTAATGGATTAAAGGGAAAAATAAGGTCAGAATATGTTAAGATAAATTACAGGACAGAAAACTGAGGAAGATGGAAAGGATTTGCTGAAACAGTTAACTGAAGTGGAATACAAAAAAGGGAGGTGCGAGGAGGTCGCTGAAACAAGTGAATGAAAGATAAGATATTGAAATTATTGGATGTGTTTTTAATTGTCTTTGTTTTGTTTTGTTAAGGTTAGTGTTTATGTCTCTGTATTGTATTGTTTAATTCTTTTTCTTTTTTGTAATATTTAAACTGTTAATAAATATTATTATTTTTTAAAAAGGGGGGAAAGGAGTGCTAGGTCCTGGTGGGTCCCCCTTATCCGCTTGTGATTGGCGAGGCAGATAGACATCCAATCAGGGATTTTTTTAAAAAAATTGTTTCCCTTCACTTCTCACTTCCCTCTAGCCTTATTTACACCAATTTCACCTGTGGGCCCCCCCCCACCCCCGAAACATAGCTGTCAACTTTCCCCTTTTCTTACGAAGAATCCTATTTGGAATAAGGGAATTTCTCTTAAACAAAGGGAAACGTTGACAGCTATTCCTAGGAATATCCTGGGGGCCCCAGGGGCCATATGGTCGCTGCTTGGGAAACACTGGTTTATGTTATTTCTCAGTCAGGTCCCTTATTTTATGTGGGGAATGGTGTAATTACAGATGCTGTCTGTGCAGGAGCTGAGGCTGAAATATGGTCTAGTGTTGTTACCAGGGAAAGGAGCAGATACTCCAGGCAAGGTGGTTTCAGGTGTGGCACAAAACACCTGGGGCTTGTGCCTCTGGGCCACTCGCTAACAACACTCCCTGTGGAATAATCACTTTCTAGATCTATGGAGTGGCTTCCCACCCAGGGCCAGAATTAGGTTTGGTGAGGCCCTCAGCTACTGAAGGCAATGGGGCCCTTTATATGTCCAGCTGTCCTTTGTGAACAACAAATTGTCACATTTTTTGTGTTGAATATGTGCTATATGGTAATTTATGGACCTAATAGGTCCATACACAACACAAAACAATGTTGCTGTATGTAGGTTTTATTTTATTTCTTTTTTCATCTTATATTTTGGAAATATACATCCAGTTTTTTCCCCTTTAAATTTTTTTGGGGCCCCCCAAGAGAATGGGGCCCTAAGCTATAGCTTGTTTAGCTTATACGTAAATCCGGCACTGTTCCCAACACTGGATTATAACTCTCTCTCTAAAATGGGGACATGAGGTTTCTAAAACACAAGGTCTGTGGTCCCAGCCGCGTGTCAGAGAACCTAAATACAGTAGTATCCCAGCTAGTTCTTACATAGTTTTGTTCTTCTGGAAATAGTACAGACTGAAGGGGTATTTACAGTTTCCCTATAGATCACCCCCCCCCAGCTTGGCCTGCTAGCACATCCTTAGGAAATAGACCCCACAAAGCACACAACCCCACACACAACGTGGTCTGTCAGCAAAGGAAAGAGATCAGCCTTATCCAGTCGTTGGCTATTGACCCTCCAACAGTGATTTGCAGAACGGACTTTGCTCCCACAAAGCCACGTCTAGGACATTTGGAATGTGAGACACCAAGAAGGTGGACAGGACAGGATTTTATCATATGAACTGAAGGCCCTTCCTATATTGGGGCACAACTGAGGGGCAGTAGCAGCAGGCCCAATGCCAACCAACATGTATGCGCCCTTCCAGCCTTAACTTCTTGCAGTGGTTGTTTGCAGTAAGAGCTTCCTTGTCATGACACTCTGCATGCAAGTTTCCCCAAAGTGACTCCTCTAAGTGGCAGCACCCTAGGAAATTTTTGGAGCTCTTCCTACACTGTGAGTAGGGCGAACGTATGTCCTACTTCACAGAGAATACCTGAATGGCTGTGTGGTCCAGGTTCAGTTGAAAGAACCCCGAGAAGGGAGAGAGCTTCAGGGCTCTTGGCTTTGCCCATCAATGCTTAGCAGCCGGACTGAGAAGACAACCGCACAGCTCACCGGACTGCAGACAGTTCCGGCAGCTTCTGTTGTCATCTTTGTCAAAGGGAACCCTTAGGCAGGGGCAGGCTAGCAGAGGGAGGGGAAGTCATAATGAGTGCTTTAAGCCTTGGCTGATCAGACTAAAGACCCATTTTGCCCAGTCCGTTCTTTGTCTCCCAGCCACTGAACGTGGAGCTTCAGTTTAGCTAATATTATTATTATAATAATACTAATACGAATACTAATACTAATACTACTAATAATATATTATTTGTACCCCGACCATCTGGCTGAGTTTCCCCAGCTACTCTGGGCGGCTTCCAATCGAGTGTTAAAAACAATACAGCATTAAATATTAAAAACTTCCCTAAACAGGGCTGCCTTCAGATGTCTTTTAAAGATAAGATAGTTGCTTATTTCCTTCACATCTGAAGGGAGGGCATTCCACAGGGCGGGCGCCACTACCGAGAAGGCCCTCTGCCTGGTTCCCTGTAACCTCACTTCTCGCAATGAGAGAACTGCCAGAAGGCCCTCGGCATTGGATCTCAGTGTCCAACAGATATCTATCTTGCTAAATTTACACCCCAAAAGGTGGAACGCAAGGCAGCTGCTAGCCTGATGTTGACCTTCCACTCACCTGTCAGGATGGCCAAGGCCAGTGTGAGGATGAAGAACTTCATGGTGCTTTGGCGGAGGGTCCTGAGAACCTGCTGGGATGAAGGTAGGGGCTGTCTCTGAGTCCGGGGAGCCACGAGCGAGGCTACTTATTCCTCCTCCTCCTCCCTCACCTCCTGGGTCACTCATTAACATTGAGGGGCTATTGGAGGGCAGGTGCCTTTGAGGGGGAACCTTCCCTTGTGATCTCCCATGGTCATTGCTACAGAGAGGACTAACCTTTAAAAAAATCTGATTTAACCAAAGAAGGCAACACAGGCTATCCAAACAGATTAACCAACCATCTCAAAACGTTTCAAATGTGTATCCAACAAAGGGGAATGCTGGACAGCTCATAGCCTGATGTTGACCTTCCATGTACTTGTCAGGCCAGTGTGAGAAGAAGGAACCATACGGTGGTTCAGAAGGCAGGGGCTGTCTCTGAGCCAGGGAAGAATGGATCTGTTCCATCCACGTCTACCCCTTATTCCATTGTCATTTATTAACACAGAAGGGCACTGGGCATCAAATACCTCTCAGTGTGGCACAGCTTCTCTTGCCATCTCCTGTGGTCCTTGCCCCAGTGTCTAAATCCACTGGCACAAAGCAGAGGGGGCAGCGATTGGTGGTAACTAAATTCCATCAAAGCAAGAGTGTTAAAATGCAGATGAGGCAGATGAGGAGTGACAGAGGAAAGAGAAGGAGCAAAAGTTTCACTCCCTTGCTTTCTCCCTCACGCTTGCTGGACAACTTGGGTCCAAAGAGGGTGGCTGATGCCTCTGAAAAGGCCATATGCAGAGCATGAAGGCAACAGGAACTCCCCCCTCCAACCCCCCCTTTATTGCTTGCTTTCCTGGAAGTGTCCCTGCTGCTGAATATGCGATTCCAATTTCACCATTTTTTATTTGTACTTATTTTCAATCCCAGTGTGGGGAACAAAGTAATAACGATAAACAAAGGGTGGAAAAACCAACGTAAAACAATTACGAAATCTTGGAACTTGTCCAATAAACAACAATTCAATAATGTTGTCTATCATAAGGCAAACCGGCAGAAACACAAAGCGGACAAACATTTTAAATTTCTAATTTAACCAAGTGCCTGGCTGAAGGCAAACACAGGGCATTCAAACGGATTACCGAACCCACAGTCTCAAAATGTTTAAAATCTGTAGCCAACAAAGGGGAAGGCGAGGCAGCTTCTAGCCTGATGGTCATTGTTAGGATGACCAGGTCAGCGTGAGAACAAGGAAATTCATAGTGGTTCAGTGGAGGGTCCTGAGATTCAGCTGGGATGAATCTTAGAATCATAAAGTTGGAAGAGACCACAAGGGCCATTGAGTCCAACCTCCTGCCAAGCAGGAAACACCATCAGAGCACTCCTGACATATGGTTGTCAAGCCTCTGCTTAAAGACCTCCAAAGAAGGAGACTCCACCTCACTCCTTGGCAGCAAATTCCACTGTCGAACAGCTCTTACTGTCAGGAAGTTCTTCCTAATGTTTAGGTGGAATCTTCTTTCTTGTAGTTTGGATCCATTGCTACGTGTCCGCTTCTCTGGAGCAGCAGAAAACAACCTTTTCGAAGGTAGGCCCATCTCTGAGCGGGGGGGGGGGGGGAGGGGACGGGACACATGGATTCTTTCCATCCATGTCCTCCCCTGTTTTGCTACCCCGTGGAAGAAAGTGATTTTGACACTCCCCCCTCCCTCAACTTGCATAATCCCATTGCAACATTCCTTATCGCCAGTGAAGGAATGGGTTTCCCAAACCCAAAACTGACTGTGCAGGCAGTTTGAAACTGCACCAAAATCCGTATCTTTCCTTAGCTAAAATCCATTAACTTGAGCTCTGAGACAATGTATAAGCAAAAACCTGGCTGTGCTCAGAGCCCTCTCCTTTATCAGTTTGTGACGGCAGGGATGACCTTGACTGCACCAGCAGAACAGAGAAGACACGTCCGTGCCTTATCTCATGTGCTGACCACAAAAGATGCACAGACCTAGGTCCGGAACAACACCAGAAGCGTGTTCTCGGAGATGACACCTCTTCCTCCAAGATAAGAGTAGGAAGAGGAAGATCCATTTATGGTCAGAAGTACAGGAAGGAATTCCCTTTTATGGTTAAGAATACCAGAGCAAGAACATATGGGATGTCAACCTGCGTACATAGGCTGACGTGGTTGGATTTAAATGGGAAGGAGGGAGAGGGTGCCTGGAGGATATATATACTGCATGAAACTTGTCATTTCTTTGGACTTGCTGGGAACTTTATCACGCAAGTGCCTTCTGCTATCTGGAGAGCAGAATAAACTCTTTCTTCGAATCAACCTCGGTGTCATTTGACTTCCTTCCTCCTGTCCCGGAGCAACGCAGACCCAATCGGTGAACTCCAATAAGGCTACACCAGGAGGAGCAATTGTGGGGTTTTCTTTCCTTCAAAGGAATGAAGTGAATGGACCCGTTTTTGTTCCCTTCATCTCTATGGAGAAAAGTGCCTTCTGTTGATCATGAACAAAATGCAGCTTTTAGGCCCCACCAGAACCTATCAAAGCCTCAAACCACTTCTAATACCAGGGTTACCTGAACCAAGCCTAAAGACACCTATATATGCCCACACAAAATATTTTGCATTCCCCAAAAAACAATGATCTCTAGTAATGTTAAGAAAAGCATTAGCATAGGTGGACAACAGTGAGGCAGAGGAGGCAATTAAAAGGTTAACACAAGTTTATTTTAAGGGAATCAAAGTTTACAGAGTACTAAGAGTGAACAAGAAGGACTATGGGCGAAAGACTAAAACAGAAATGCCATTTTCTTCGACTTAGGTGTGATGGCACGGACACCATCTTGTAACCAGCCAGCAGAAGCTACCACTACGTAATGAGAAATTGGAACCACGTATCCGGAACAATGTGTAGACATCAACAGGGAGATCTGGTTTATGATATGAGCTACAGAAGAGACCACCACATCTTCTGTCTGTCTTGGGGTTGGCCAAGGTTCCATCCTCCATCGTGTGCAAAACAATCGCCACCATCATCACTGACTTGGAGGAAAGGTAGGGGCTTCAACCCACTTCTTAAACTTCTCAGCGCGTTCTTGGAGTGCCTTGAAAATACGGCTAAAATAAGGCTGCAGAATCTGGTTGACTCTCTCCACTCCTTCCTCAAGCTTCTCCTGGACCTGGTCAACGTAGGGGTCTATGGATGACCGGAATTCTTGCAGTTCCTGCTGGAGAACTTCGGCGTAAGGGGCCAGCTGATCTTTCAGGTCTTCCAGCTGCTGCTTCAGCTTCTCGTTCAGCTTGGGGTTCAGCTCTTCGGCCTTGGCCATGAGGGAACGCTGTAGGGACCTTGAGTACCGATCCACCTTCTCTAGGACCGAATCTGCGTAAGGTGCCACAATGGTGTACAGAGCCTCCGCGAGCTCGTCTGAGGCAAGCGATACCTTTCTATGCAAGGCACGGATAGTGTTGAGACTTTTGTCCACCACGCCCAGCGACGCCCCAACCACCAGGTCGTACCCTTGAACCACCTCAGCAGGTAACTTCTCCTTCAGGTTGTGCAAACGCTTGCTCATTTTTGCAAACCTGTTATGGAGCTTGTCTCTGCAAGGGGTGGAAATAAGAGAGAGTCACAAAAGGTAAGTAGAACTCCCTTCTTTGAGTGAGAAGCTCCTGGACTGGAGAGCTGGGGTCAGGCCAGGTTCCCTTCCCCAACTCTGATGTTATGCCAGCTGCAGGAGGCCATGTCACTGTGTGCCCCCCTCCCTTCAAAGCATCACTTGCATGTTCCTCCTCCAATCTGCTACCCGCCAGGCTGACATAAGGGAAAAGAGAGGGTGGATGTGGGATTCCATGGAATGCAAATTGTACTATGTGATGGGAAAGTTTGTTCGCTGGCCAGTTTGGGTCACCAAGTGTTGTCTGCCAGCAAACGGTTGGCTGGCAACAGCGTCTGATTGGCCAGAGTTCCGGGGGAGGGATATGATTGGTTTGGGAAGGTTAGACAGGTTTCAGATTGGGAGAGAGGGTGAAGGGGTTCTGAGGGGAAAAGGAGATACACATAGGGAGAGGACAGAGCCTCACAACTCGGATAGGAAGACCAGGCTGAAGGTCTGGGGAAGGTGTCCAAACAGGAGTGTGCTGGGAGGGCTGAGTCTGAACCAGGAGAGACAGATCCTGTGGAGGCTCCCTGGGTCACTGGCAGGGGGAGCGCACCGCCTCTGGCACCATCAGGGGGGTACCATCATGTCCGCCCCTGGACACGTGGCACGCCCCCTGACCGCACTGGGCGCCACGCCCCCAGGACACATGTCACATCCCCGTGGCCAGCATACCACGCCCTCGGGACATACACCACGCCCTCACAGGCGGCATGCCACGCCCCTGAGACACAAGCCAGCCACGCCCCCGCCTGCTCTTCGCCTCCAGTGACGGTGCATGCAGCTTCGTCACTGCCCTGGGTGTCAGTCTAACCAGGAGGGGAGAATTCTTCTAGGTACTGAAGACTCCCAACCCAGTGGCAAGGGGAGAGGGGATCTCCTGGGTCTGCAATACCATAAATACCTCAGGTATGGGAGATGAGCGCCGCAAGCCCAGAGTCGGCCACAACTGGACCTAATGGTCAGCGGTCCCTTTACCTTTACCTTTATGGGATTGTTAAGAGAGGGGGTAACGGAGGAAAAATGCCCCTCACTCATGAACCAAAGTATTAAGCTGTGAAGGAGGCCGTATAGTGTTGAAAGTATTGTATTATCTAAGTGATTTGAACATTTTACCAGATGGAAACATGAATATTTATATACCCAAAGTATGCCAACGGATGTTTAGTAACTGAAGTTTAAGAAGAATTGTACCTATAACATTGTGTTTAAGCCTGAGACATCTTCTACTTAAAGTAACTAAGTTGATTTCTACCTGAAAGAACTCGTTTCCTGATCCACTTTGTGTCATAACCTTCCTTCGTTTAATAAAACTTTTCGTGTATGTTTGATCAACTCCTGCCTGAGATTCTAAACCTTTAAGTTTTCCCTCACACAAGTCCCCCACTAGATAATCTGGGGTATATTGTAGAAATTTGTGTAATTGGTGTGAGGTGGTCACACTAAATTTAATTGAGGGCGGGTGCAAGGGCGCCAGGGTGAGAAAGTGCCGTTGCGCCGTTGCAACTACAATAAAACACATTCTGAGACATAAAAGAAGCAATACAATACAATTGAAACCATACAGCACCGAGCACAAATGCTATACCAGGCAGAAAAAATAAAACATTAATGGTCTATAAAGGCCATCAAGTGGTTGGTGAGGGACGGGGTAAGTTTGGGAACCATTTTGTGTGAAAATATTGGCTCAAATCGCTTACATCACTGACTGTCCAAGCTCCGACCTTCTGATCACCTCTATTTTTTCATCAACTACCCTGGTGACGTTTCTCAGGTATTCCTGAAGCTCCAGGTTTAGCCGGGCCAGGTGAGGATACGGCTCATCTCGGAGGACGTACGCCTGGGATCCTGGAAGACAAAAGCAAATCTGAACGGCTGTATCTGTGGCTGGAGCTGGAGCTCAGAGGGAACAGTGTTACACCCACATGTGAACCAAACCTTTGCTTTGCAAAACAAATGTCTTAGGAGGCACAGTTTCACCCCCAAGGCCTGAGGCCGATTTTTTTTTTAAAAAAGTTTTTATTATTAAAATAATTCAGCATTAATACACACATATTGTGAATATACAAGCATACAAACATACATTTCATACAATCCTTAAATATATACAAACATACCTACATTCAGTCCCACAGATAATTCCTTTTCCCACCACCATCCACCACCCCTCACCTCACCTTTGTGTTAGACTTCCAATCTAAAAGGTAAAGGTAAAGGGACCCCTGACCATTAGGTCCAGTCACGACCGACTCTGGGGTTGTGGCGCTCATCTCGCTTTATTGGCCGAGGGAGCCAGCGTACAGCTTCCGGGTCATGTGGTCAGCAAGACTAAGCCGCTTCTGGCAAACCAGAGCAGCGCACGGAAACGCCGTTTACCTTCCCGCCGGAGTGGTACCTATTTATCTACTTGCTCTTTGAGGTGCTTTTGAACTGCTAGGTAGGCAGGAGCAGGGACCGAGCAACAGGAGTTCACCCCGTGGCGGGGATTTGAACCGCCAACCTTCTGATCAGCAAGTCCTAGGCTCTGTGGTTTAACCCATAGCGCCACCCGCATCCCGTTAGACTTCCAATCTACTTGATTGCAATTTCTTTCCACTTTTGTTACTTTCTTTCATGCACCTTTAACCTAATTTCATGCTCCTTTTTCTATTACACATTGTTATCCATCTTATTTAGTATTTCAGTATTTAAAATGGAACTTGTTTATTCTAAAAGCAGTTCTGATTTTTCAATATGGTTTTGCAAGTATCCTTTAAACACCTTCCAGTCCCTGTCTATCTTCTCGTTTGAGATCCTTCCCATTTGGTATTATACCGACAAAAACAGAGTGGCTTGCCAAATTATTGGAGTATTACAATATATCACCTTGATCATCTTGCCGACAAAGGTCCTTATAGTTCAAGCTATGGTTTCCCCAGTAGTGATGTATGGAAGTGAGAGCTGGACCATAAAGAAGGCTGATCGCCGAAGAATTGATGCTTTTGAATTATGGTGCTGGGGGAGACTCTTGAGGGTCCCATGAACTGCAAGAAGATCAAACCTATCCATTCTTAAGGAAATCTGCCCTGAGTGCTCACTGGAAGGACAGATCCTGAAGCTGAGGCTCCAATGCTTTGGCCACCTCATGAGAAGAGAAGACTCCCTGGAAAAGACCCTGATGTTGGGAAAGATGGAGGGCACAAGGAGAAGGGGACGACAGAGGACGAGGTGGTTGGACAGTGTTCTCGAAGCTACCAGCATGAGTTTGACCAAACTGCGGGAGGCAGTGGAAGACAGGAGTGCCTGGCGTGCTCTGGTCCAGGGGGACACAAAGAGGCAGACACGACTAAACAACAACAGCAACAATATATCCAAAACAATGGGAGAAATGGGGAGGCCAATGCAAATTGTAGTCTAAAACCTCTGAAGGGCACCAGGTTGGGAAAGGCTGAACTTGAAAGCAGGATGGATTAGAGAGGCCTGGGTTCAAATCCCTCACTCAGCCATGAAGCTCATTGACTGACCCTCAACTAGTCACAATTTCTTGGCCTATACTACCTTACAAGTGTGTTGTAAGGATAAAAGTGTATGGTGTCATCAGCTTCTTGGAGCAAGGGATTTGAGAGGACAAATAAGTGTTCCTCTCACCCCTTTCCAAGCCTGATTCCATCTAATGGCGTTTTGTGGGAAGGGATGACGGCAAAGTTCATAGCTGGATGGAATTCTTGAGGCAGGAGGAGTTCAATGCAATGCAAAAGCTTGCTACATTGGCGGTGTACGCTACCTTTGAAACACATTTGAAGCACACATCCCCGTGCACTGAAGGATTCTGGGCACTGTAGTTTACCCTTCACAGAGTTACAACTCCTAGCAACCATTAACAAACCTGAAAACAAGAAAATATAACCTCTGGACCAGAGAACTCCACCCCCCCCACAAAAAGCTTGGAAATTGCTGAGGATTGTGCCATACTACTTAATGATTTTTCTACCTGTATGGTTCTTAGTTGTATTCTAATTGCTTCTTTTATTGTATTTTATTACGTTAGGATTTGAAGTCTCTACAGTAATACCCCTGCGAACGTCCACCCCGTCGACTGCCCATTTCGGCGAACGTCCGCAGCAAACCCGGAAGTACTGGAATGGGCTACTTCCGGATTTGCCGCTTGCGCATGCACAGAAGCACTAAATCGCACTCTGCGCATGAGCAGAAGCACAAACCGCTCTGCGTGCGTGCGTGCGCAGAGCGGCGCTTTGTCGAGCGTCCCTTTCGTCGAGCGTCCGGGGCTCTGGAATGGATTCCAGACTCAAAACAAGATACAACTGTACAGTGGTACCTCAGGGTTAAGAACTTAATTCGTTCCGGAGGTCCGTTCTTAACCTGAAACTGTTCTTAATCTGAAGCACCACTTTAGCTAATGGGGCCTCCCGCTGCCGCCGTGCTGCCAGAGCATGATTTCTGTTCTCATCCTGAAGCAAAGTTCTTAACCCGAGGTACTATTTCTGGGTTAGCGGAGTCTGTAACCTGAAGCGTATGTAACCTGAAGCATATGTAACCCGAGGTACCACTGTATACTGTTTTTAGGCTTTCCATAGTCATCTGGCTGACCACTGTGAGAGCTGGCCTAGATGGGCCATTGGCCTGATCCTGCAGACTTTTCTTATGTTCTTTTTTTATTTATTTCTTCTTATTTATTACATTTATATCCCACTTTTCCTCCAAGGAGATCCAGGTGACATACCTGGTTCTCTTGCTCCCCATTTTATCCCCGCAACAACCCTGTGAGGTGGGTTACACTGAGAGACAGCGGCTGGTCCCCCAAGAAATAAAAGACGCAAAAAAAATTCAATTTAAAATCAATATGACTATCTAAGGCGCGGACCACCTGAATGAAGCTCACAGACCACTGGTGGTCCGTAGACTCCTGATGTGGACCATTTTGGGTCATACCTGAATTGAGAGCCAGTCAGGAGGTGTTGGGCCAGTCAGATTAAAAAACAAATGATCGTAGAATCATTGCATTGGAAGGGACCCCGGGGGTCATCCGGTCCAATCCCCTGCGATGCAGGAATTCTGCCCTGCGTTCGAAATCAGCCATCCCTGGGTGGACTCGAACAACGAACCTTCTGGTAAACAATGTATCTTTTGACCATTGTGCCTCAGACCCCCAAGGATGGGGCAAACTGAAGAGGTCCCCCCCCGCCCCCTGAAAAGAATTCAGGAATTCCCTCCAGCCTGAGGCAAATCCTTTACTTACCTACAAATGCTAGCAAGGCCAGTGTGATGACAGGGAACTTCATGGTGGTTCAGTTGGAAGGTTCTCTTGAGAACCAGTGAAGTGAAGGCAGGGTCTCTCTCTGAGCTTGGGGAGAGATTTATATGATCCTTTCCTTCCGGGCCCACCCCTGACTTCTGTCATTTATTAACGCAGGCCGCTGACCTGACGTCTTCTCCATCCCCGACTTATTGCCAAAGTCTCCAAAAAGCATTGCAACAACAACAAAAAAGGGGGTGCGCTGACTGGAATAGCCTGAACCGGACGGCTTGATAAGCAAAGTGAGATGGCTGCAATGGACAAAAGATATCCCCCTCTATCAAGGAAGACATTCCTCTGTCAACCTTGGTTTTATCTCCAGGAATTGATCGACTCAGAGACTTCACTGATTTGGGCCAGGCCCCTTGGGGGAAGAGGAAGTCAGAGACTATGAACTCATCAGCAGCAATGATGATCTTACGTTTGGTTCCTCTTAACTCCGGAGATGAGTATCCACTAACAAAAGGCGACAGAGGGTCTTCTCGGCATTGTCAGATGTATCTGATGAACTGGGCTGTAGTCGTGAGTGTAGCCAGGATTTATGGAGGGGGGGACAGGACACCCATCTGTCGCCATCCTCTGTCCGGCTCTGGCTCTTGCTCAGTTGGGCTGCCAGTTGTGTCACTAGAATGCGCCACAACATCACCCAAGTGACCTCAAAGAGCATTTCCGTTTCAAAGATTCAAACTATTTCTACTTTTGGTCTATGATACAATAATCTTTATTGTCATTGTCCCATACAGAACAACGAAATTGAAAAAATCTGCATCAGACATTCAAAAACCAACAAGCCTACTATCCCAGCTATCCCAGCCTGATTAACCCCCTAAAAACTCTGATACCCCGTAATTAAATACAATATACTCCCACAGAGACTACCTTATACAGTGGTACCTTGGGTTAAGAACTTAATTCGTTCCAGAGGTCCGTTCTTAACCTGAAACTGTTCTTGACCTGAGGTACCACTTTAGCTAATGGGGCCTCCCGCTGCCGCCGTGTGATTTCTGTTCTCATCCTGAAGCAAAGTTCTTAACCCGAGGTACTATTTCTGGGTTAGCGGAGTCTTTAACCTGAAGTGTCTGTAACCTGAAGCGTCTGTAACCCGAGGTACCACTGTACTGCGTTTAAAACCAAAATCGCATTTGGATAGAAAGTGTTTCTCAGACGGCTAGTCCTAGTCTTTATAACCCTGTAGCTTCTTCCAGAAGGCAGAAGCTGAAAGAGATCATTTCCGGGGTGCGCACTATCCTGCGCTATCTCTGCAGCTTTCTTATGGCACCTGGAAGCATAGATTTGATCTACTTAATAAAAATACTTATTTACTTGATGGGGGGGGCAGTTGCCCCTCCTGGCTATGTCCACGAAGGTTTATGACAAGGGTGGATATACAGGCACCCCCCACTTATTTGGGGGTTATGTTCCACTACCCCGCACATATGTGAAATCACATAAAGTGGGGAGTACTCTCTCGTAAGCCTCCAAATGCCCATTTCCCCCTGATCTGCACCTCTTTCTCCCACTGTCTCTCCACCACATAACTCTCTTTCGCAGAGAATCAAAACCCTGGGGCCAGCTGGAGCCTGGAGGACACGGGGAAAAGCGGCTGTGGCTGCACTACCCCGCGTGTCAGCTGCTAGGCGGGGGGGCTGAGCAGCCTAAATAAAATCCCACTGTGCTTCCAGTCTACAGTGGTACCTCTGGTTGCGAACGGGATCCGTTCCGGAGGCTCATTCACAACATGAGCAGAACGCAACCCGCATCTGCGCGTCTGTGTGTGCGCAGGTTGTGAATTGCCGCTTCTGCGCATGCGCGTGGTGTCATTTTGCGCACATGCGCGAGCAGCAAAACCCGGAAGCAACCCTTTCCGGTACTTCCAGGTCAGCGCGGGACGCAACCGTAAAACGCTCAACCTGAAGCAAATGTAACATGAGGTATGACTGTATTTTGGACTTCCTCCAC
Source organism: Podarcis melisellensis (assembly GCF_964234715.1). Lineage (NCBI taxonomy): Eukaryota > Metazoa > Chordata > Lepidosauria > Squamata > Lacertidae > Podarcis > Podarcis melisellensis. Next base: position 81,676,789 of record NC_138540.1, read on the forward strand.
CCTCACTGACGTCCAGAGAGGAGGGTCTCCTTGTGAGCCACAAGGACTATCCAGATCTCTCCTGTCATTTCCTTTTTTTAAAAAATAAAAAAGCAATTTTAACACTGCATTTTATATTTTACATAAACAAATGAATTAAGCCCCCCTTTGTGGAACTTAATGTAATGATTTCCCCCTCAGCATCTCTTTCATAACTCTATTTTTAAATACCGTATTTTTTGCACTATAACACTCACTTTTTTCCTCCTAAAAAGTAAGGGGAAATGTCTGTGCGTGTTATGGAGGGAATGCCTACGGGTGGCATGCCTACGGATTTTCCTCCTCTAAAAACTACGTGCATGTTATGGTCGGGTGCGTGTTATAGAGCGAAAAATACGGTAAATCCTTTGTCAATCCATAGTTTTCTCTCCTGCCATTTCCTGGTGGGATTCTATTTATTAAATTTTTATTTCCCGGCGCTGCGCATATATGTGGCCATGCGCAAGTAGAACATGAGTAAATGGGGGTGGGGATGCCTGGAATCTTTTTCCATCCCTGGGGGGACCATGTCTTCTTCCAGACCAGCTTCTGGGGGCCACATTCAGAGGTGGGCAGGGCCAGAGTTAAAACGGGGCAGAGCACTGAATGTAAATTTTACCTTCGTAAAACGAGCAAGTTTCTGCACACACATCGCGCTTGCTCACATGTTCAGGGTTAGCAAGAGCCATTATCCGAATTCAAGGACGTAATCCAGACAAGCAGAAACACTCAAGGAGAATGTGAAGCAAGCTTGATGAGAGGGGTGGCCTTGTGGGGGTGAGACTGGCAAGGACTGAGAAGAGTCCATTATCCATTTGTTAGAACTGAAGGTGCCCTGGGATAGTTTGTAGTTTTCACTATAACGAATGGGTACAGCTACACCCCTCTGAATAAAGGTAAAGGGACCCCTGACCATTAGGTCCAGTCATGACCGACTCTGGGGTTGTGGCACTCATCTTGCTTTATTGGCCGAGGGAGCCGGCGTACAGCTTCCAGGTCATGTGGCCAACATGACTAAGCCGCTTCTGGCGAACCAGAGCAGCGCACGGAAACGCCGTTTACCTTCCCGCTGGAGCGGTACCTAGTTATCTACTTGCACTTTGACATGCTTTCGAACTGCTAGGTTGGCAGGAGCAGGGACCGAGCAACGGGAGCTCACCCTGTTGCGGGGATTCGAACCACCGACCTTCTGATCGGCAAGTCCTAGGCTCTGTGATTTAACCCACAGTGCCACCTGCGTCCCACCCCTCTGAATACTGTCTTGTTAAAAAAGTGGAAGAGCTTTAGTTCTGCATCCTGAAATGTAAAGGCCAGACCCACACATCCTAAGTGCTTCTGTGGGAAGCATTGTGAAATGCAGATGTTTCTCAAGGGTGCAGGAAAAATACCTTGGGAAACGAAGGCTTAAGAACAAGAAGTTACAGTGGTACCTTGCTTCTCAAACTTAATCCGTTCCCGAAGTCCGTTCCAAAACCAAAGCGTTCCAAAACCAAGATGTGCTTTCCCACAGAAAGTAATGCAAAATGGATTAATCCGTTCCAGACTTTTGAAAACAACCCCTTAAACAGCAATTTAACATGAATTTTGCTATCTAACGAGGCCATTTATCCATAAAATGAAAGCAATATTCAATGTACTGCAGTCACAGAATCCGCCAATCAGTAGCTGAAGTGTGTTCTACACAGTCACAAAAACAAAACAAAGAAGCTGCAAAAACAATAGCACAAAATAAATTGCAAAAACAGACAGACCTCAGCGTAACACTCAAAATGATAGTGTGGCACTCAAATCGTCAGCGTAACACTCAAAACGGAGCACGATCGGCTTCCGAAAAAAGTTCGCAAACTGGAACACTTACATCCGGGTTTGCAGTGTTTGGGTTCCAAGCTGTTTGAGTACCAAGGTGTTTGAGAACCAAGGTACCACTGCATTATGTTTTAAAATGAAATGCAAAGTGAGCAATCCACCGCTAGAGGGCGCTGAAGACTGGATTGGGTGGTGTGGTGCAGTTTTCCTACATTTATCTAGCCTGCAGAACGATTGCTGCATCAAATCCTGTGGATCCCATTGGCTCAAGGATCAAAATGGGACAGCGCAAGGACAAGGCACCCCACGAAAAGGTGATTCAGAGAGGATGAGTCCGTCACTCTTTTCTTGAAACCACCCCAGTGTGTGCCTTGCAGTTAAAGCAAGGAAGCTGTTTTTCTGGCTTTCTTCACATGATCTTGTGAATCATAACTTAAGAGCTCAAGGTGGTGTGTGTTATCCTCTCTTCCCTTTTAGCACGCACCAGCCCTGCGAGGTAGGCCCAGGGTTCACACACGCACCATACATTTAAAGTGCTACGGTACGACTTTAAACCAGTGGTTTTCAACCAATGTGCTGGGGAGCCCTGGGGTGCCGTGAATGATGGTCTGAGTTAACAGGAAGGGTTTGAAAACTGTGGGACCAGAGATTCTTAGAAGACTGGAGTAAATATACGAACTATTTGAAAAGTAATTGTAATGAACAGGACTAGTAGGACTGCAAGAAGTTTTGTAAGGAGGACTATTTGAAATATTGCAAGAAAGACTATGAGGAAAATTATTAGTTAATGATAATTAAGAGTAATAGAGAAATTAAGAAATGCAGAATAAGTGATAACGAATGAAAAATCATCAGAGGTGTCTAAAACATTGTATAAAAGTTTAAAACATTGTACAGTGGTACCTCGGGTTACATACGCTTCAGGTTACAGACGCTTCAGGTTACAGACTCCACTAACCCAGAAATAGTACCTCGGGTTAAGAACTTTGCTTCAGGATGAGAACAGAAATCATGCTCCGGCGGCACGACGGCAGCGGGAGCCCCATTAGCTAAAGTGGTGCTTCAGGTTAACAACTGATTCAGGTTAAGAATGGACGTCCAGAACGAATTAAGTACTTAACCCGAGGTACCTCTATATAAGATAAGAGGTTATGTTATATGATTGTTGGAAATGATATGTTTAAAAAACCAATAAAAATGTGTATGTGTATATATATATATATATATATATGCTTTCATATATATATATATATGATGGTTTGGTGTGCCATGGGCAACCTTGGCCTCTGTCCCTCTTTCCCCCCTCCCTCCTCTGATGCCCTCTTGTGTCTCTGGCTGCCCAAGGCTTGCAAAGTTGTTTGTTGCAGCAGCCCTAGCTACAAGCTCCTCAGATGAATGGTGGCTCTGGGGCTGGCCAGGGGGTGTCTTCCTAGGCCCCTATGGGGCAGAGTGAGAAGGCATCTCCCTTTGGGGCAGGGGGGCAACTAAGAGACCAGGGGCAGCAGCTGTGGCTGCCCAGAGGACGCCCAAGGAGAGGGGAGAAGAGAGGAGGCTGGGGGAACACTCCACAAGGGAGGGTGTTCGAAAAGGGGTGAGGGGCTGCCAGCTCTGCAGGCAAGAGGTGACAGAATTAGGCTCCTGAGCCCCACAGGGGTTCCCACATAAAAAATGTAGTTGGTCAAGGGAGCTGTGGACTCAAGAAGGTTGCAAACCTCTGCTTTAAACAGTCACGGCTTCCCTCAAAGAATTATGGAAGCTGTAGTTTGTTAGGGGTGCTGAAAATCATACGGAAATGCTCATTCCCTGAGCTACAATTTCTAGAGTGGATGGTCTTAAATTGTGGGTGAACATATCAGATGACACAGTGATTCTTCAAACAGCTCTTGCTTATTCACAGGCCAAAACAGAACTGAACTGAAGGGTTCAGCCAGCCTGCTTATATAGAGCTCTACTACAACGCAACAGTAACCACTTCCTGTAACTATCCAATCACTGAACGTCACCTTCAATCCCCTATTTGCATATGTGGACCTGAGTGAAAACTATCTACAGTATCCCCCTGCTGGCCCAGGGTTAGAACTTCAGTACATAACAGATGGAAAATCAATCCTTCTCCCCAGGGAACTCTCAGAATTGTGGGTCTGGGAGGGGGAAAAGGAGACCCCCTATTCCTTCCCCCCAGAGCTACAATGTCTAGAATTATCTGTGAAGAGGGGCTGACTTCTAAACCACTCTGGGAATTGCAGCTCTGGGAGGGGAATAGGGGGTCTCCTAAGCAGGGGCATACCTTGAGGTTGGTGAAGGTGGCTTGGAGGGGGGGTGCAATAATCTTGCTGCTGCTGGGTGCCCCTGGGCCAGCTCCTGGGTGGAAGGGGTCTCCAGGGAGGTGTGAGGGTGTGTATTACCTATAGATTTTGCATGCACACATGTTAGCCCCTGCCCACTGGAGGACAGTGATTTATTTGGGCGGGGGGCTGCTGATACAGCACCTTGCCAAGGGCACAAGGGACCCTCTAGGACGGCACACCTCTGATCCTAACAACTCTCAGTGCCTTTAACCAACTACAGCTCCCAGAATTCTTAGGGGGAAGCCACAACTGTTTCAAGTGGTACCATAGTGCTTTCAGTGTATTGTGTGAATGTGGCCCAAGCGAAGTTAATAAATGTACACAAGCAGCAGATTGCAAGGATGTGTGCAGAGGGCCCAATACACATGTGATGCACCAAGCCAGGGAAATCCTGCTGGCATCCCTTGTTGTTGTTGTTGTTGTTTAGTCATGTCCGACTCTTCCTGACCCCATGGACCAGAGCACGACAGGCACCTCTGTCCTCCACTGCCTCCCGCAGTTTGGTCAAACTCATGCTGGTAGCTTCGAGAACACTGTCCAACCATCTTGTCCTCTGTCGTCCCCTTCTCCTTGTGCCCTCCATCTTTCCCAACATCAGGGTCTTCTCCAGGGAGTCTTCTCTTCTCATGAGGTGGCCAAAGTCTTGGAGCCTCAGCTTCAGGATCTGTCCTTCCAGTGAGCACTCAGGGCTGATTTCCTTAAGAATGGAGAGGTTTGATCTTCTTGCAGTCCATGGGACTCTCAAGAGTCTCCTCCAGCACCATAATTCAAAAGCTGGCATCCCTACCAGGGTGGAAAACCTGTTGTGGAATTGCAGCATCATCCCATTGTCCAGAAACATTGGCCAACCAACTTGCGTCTGTTTATCTACTGCTGTTGCTGAGATTTTAAAAAACAGGAGGAAGAACAGGCTCCTAATTGTTTTACGGTGGTGGAAGCCCTAGCATAGCAAGAACCGTTTCCCCTGATCATAAAATGAGGGTCTGGTCAAATTAAACCCAGAAAAACCATTCCATACAGGAGACGGAAATAGTAATACGTAAATATCTCTATTTATTTATTCCTTTAAGGAAAGGACACTGAATTTCTCATGCAGGTGGAGTCACAAGGGCAAATGTTCATGACTGCAATTATAACTTTCAGCGATCTTTACCCTAAATGTGGAAACCCAGGGCATTTTAAAAAAATGTTCCAGTTCTGCTTTTAAATATACTCCCCCTCATCCGCAGTCCACCCCTTTCAGCTGAGCCTCGGTCTGAGGCAATAGGATTTTTCAACACTGCATGGGTGACAAACACCCCCCCACCATTATGGCTGACTCAGGGCCAATCAGGGGGGTCAGCAAGGCCATTTCGGGGAACAGGGGGCTCAGGTTCAAAGAGGCCTCACATTTAGAGACTTGTTGATTCTTTTTGGCATTCGAAAAGTTTTGCAAGTCCTTAGGCAGACATATTCAGGCAGAAAAGCAGCTATAGGAACATTTGACCTGGTTTTCAAAAATTATTATGTAAGGGAAATTCAAGTTACGTCTTGCTATATTTTCGGTGCCCTGTTTTGTTTTGTTTTTATTCATATTTTGACAACAGCTGGAAGCGCTCTTGGCTTCTCTAGATCTCTGAGAAGAGCGTCTGGTTAGACTCGCATCATCAGGGATGATGAGAATTGTTGTCCGGCAACATCCATGGGGTCACAGGCTCGCCGGGTCAGCACTGCTGTGTTGCAACCCAACTCCTCGGTCCATGCAATTGGAATGTATCTGTTTCCAATTAGCCTCTTGTTGTCAGATTGCAAAAGCGTCCTTTTGTTTTTCCTGCTGCCCCATTCCTGGTGAGACAGGACCCCTCTTAGGACAGCTCTCAGCTAGCCCCCTGATAAAGGCAGAACTCCCACCAGGAGCTCAGCCTTGTCTTGAGTGACTCTTTTTATTGATTTGCTTACCAGAACCCCTTATCTTGATTGGGATGGGTTTCACCCCTCCAAAAAAGTTTCAGGAACTGAAGCTACCAGGTAGAGATAAGCACAGGAAAAATGGTATCACATCATACATTCCAGCCTCCAAGGACCAGGGAAGGAATGCTAGGGCCACAATCTCCTATCTGGGAACCTCATGTTAGTGTGCTCCTCCTTAACTCGTGGTTTCATTTAGGGTTACTTGCCACCCAGGTTAGTGGCTCACTGTGGTCTAAACCATTGAGCCTCTTGGGCTCGCCAATCGGAAGGTCCACGGTTCGAATCCCTGCGACAGGGTGAGCTCCTGTTGCTCTGTCCCAGCTCCTGCCAACCTAGCAGTTCGAAAGCACACCAGTACAAGTAGATAAATAGGTACTGCTTGTGCCAAGAATGTAAACGGTGTTTCCGTGCGCTCTGGCTTCCGCCACAGTGTCCCGTTGCACCAGAAGCGGTTTAGTCATACTGACCACATGACCTGGAAGAGCTGTCTGTGGACAAACGCCGGCTCCCTCGGCCTGAAGCGAGATGAGTGCCACAACCTCATAGTCACCTTTGACTCGACAGAACTGTCCTGCGGGTCCTTTACCTTTTCATGCCACCCAGGTTAGTGGCTTATAACAGAAATCAGAGCAGCTTCCCAACCTTTTCTTTTGCACTGATACAATTTTATTTTATTACAAGTAGATAAACAACAATCATGACAAAAAAAGCGTTGCCCCTGCTAGCCACCTAAAATAGAGTTAGCTAAAGAACATTTTGCAAAGGCGCTAAGTCTCTGTTCTCTGTGTCAAAAATTGCTGCTGCTGTTGTTGTTGTTTAGTCGTTTAGTCGTGTCCGACTCTTCGTGACCCCCTGGACCAGAGCATGCCAGGCACTCCTGTCTTCCACTGCCTCCCGCAGTTTGGTCAAACTCATGCTGGTAGCTTCGAGAACACTGTCCAACCATCTCATCCTCTGCTGTCCCCTTCTCCTTGTGCCCTCCATCTTTCTCAACATCAGGGTCTTTTCCAGGGAGTCTTCTCTTCTCATGAGGTGGCCAAAGTATTGGAGCCTCAGCTTCAGGATCTGTCCTTCCAGTGAGCACTCAGGGCTGATTTCCTTAAGAATGGATCAGTTTGATCTTCTTGCAGTCCATGGGACTCTCAAGAGTCTCCCCCATCACCATAATTCAAAAGCATCCATTCTTTGGCGATCAGCCTTCTTTATGGTCCAGCTCTCGCTTCCATACATCACTACTGGGAAAACCATGGCTTTAACTATACGAACCTTTGTCAGCAAGGTGATGTCTCTGCTTTTTAAGATAGAGCCAATTATGGGGTAGAGGTTGTTGGGCAGTTGTGCTAATCTACTGAAAGGTTGTCTTCCAAAATATAGTTAGAGCTGCACATAACCACTGCAACATTCCAACTCGGCCACATTTCCTCCAACAGAGTGGAATTTTTCTTAAAAACTGCACATGCAATATTCCATAGAAGCACCCGAATATTTCTGCCTAACTTATTTGTTCTACAAACATAGCAACTGTTATCAACAATTAAACTGATGGCCCACAGTCCTTGCTTTGGGCAGGGGGAAAGGAAAGAACTGTATGACCAGAGTTGAAAATACTTCCTCCCCTAATGAAATCTCTCCCTAAAATCTAAAGTGGCGCTCCTGCTTTCAGCTGACAGGGATTACATGGAGAAACGTTTTATTCCAAATGGCACACCATGTCTTTGGAGTCATTACCGCTGATTTCCCAATTCCTGCATGCCAGGCTCCGGCTGTTTTTCTAGCTGGATTTAACTCTGCAGTGGCTGTTTCTTCTCACCCCACAAGCCAACGTACAGGGTTTGCTGTTTCAGCTTGTTTTGCCATCCCAGTAGAGCTAAAGACCTCAGGGTACACTGCTGCCTCAGCATCTGAAGGAAGGCAGGATGCGCCCTTCTGTGGTTAAAGCAGCTGATCACAAGTCATAGGCTGGGATTTTTTTTTTAGAGAGAGAGAATTGTGCTTTGAGGTACATGCAATCCTGGTCTTCTGGATTCTAGAACCTCTTATGAGTAGGACAAGGGTCTTTGCATGACTGCAACCGCAAACACAACAGGAAACGTTTGCAACACACAGTGCCCATCGCCACCATCTTGGAAGGGCTGACCTGAGACGTTTTGTTTCATCCTTTATTATTTTATTCACATAATATACATTCTTTACAACAAACAACTCCAAAATAAAATCATATGTAACAAAACTGTAAGTCTCATGTTTTCGTTTACACTGATCTCCTCTCCAGTAACTTGATATTTCTTGCTGCTTTCTGCTTTCCTTATAGAATCTTTATGAAAATTCAAATCTCTTAAATCCTATACCAATCTTTAACAGTTTCAATTAATCCCTTCACCTCCCTCCCCCACAGCCCAGTTCTTCCCTCCACTATTATTTTTGTTATTATTGCGTTATTCACTTTATTTGTTATTCCATCCTTAATATATTATTATCCTATCTCCTGAGACCTTTCGGTTGCCCAAGGCAGAAAACCCAAGCAGCCATTCCATTGCCACTTAAAACAAGCCACTGCTCATTAGGAGTTCAGTGCAATGGATGGGAACAGCATGAGCAAAACCTGCCACCCTTAATAGGTTGGCACCTGTCTGTCTCAGGAGACACCCCTTTGGCGGTGAAGATTATAGTGCCTGCTTTGGCTGTAGAGACCGATATGGGAGAGACATGTTTTGTTGCAGCTGGGGCAGAAGAAGGTGTCTGGGTGTAACCCACGGTGCAACCCAGCGGTCATTCCTCCTCTGGTCACTGCTGTAGATGCAGAACCTGCCTTGGAGTCAGTTTCAAAAACAAACCGGGCAAAACCTTCCAGCTGTAATCGCATCGCAAATCCGCTGTGCATCAGGCCATGAATATCCATTTGATTTGTTTCTACTCACATCCACACTATAAAGCACATAGCTTCTCCCCAGAGAATCCCAGGGACTATAGTTCGTTAAGGGTGCTGGGAACTGTAGCTCCCGGGATTCTCTGGAGGAAGCCATGTGCTTTAAATGTATAGCATGGATGGGACCCATTGCTTAAGTCTTGGGTGCATGGGGGAGAGGCATAGATCCTGGGCGCTTTGTTCCAGATTTCACCAATGAGTTACTTTGTATGGCTCTGGCTGAGTCATTCATTACACCCTCTGATTTCCCGTCAGTAAATTCCCCAAAACAATGTTGCCTTGTTCTTCCAGTAACCCCCCTAGATCTGTGAGTGGATCAGACTCTGCAAGATCAAAGTCAGAGGGGAGATGTAGAGATTCTTTTCTTTCTGATTATCTGTTTATATATATATATATATAAAGTTCTGTTGTTTGAGGGATTTGCAGCACTGCTGGGATAGAGGAAGAGGAGGAGGAGTTGGCGCCAGAGGAGCACAAGATGGGTGTGTGTCAAGGGGCTGGGGAAAACAGCAGCAGCCCAGAAGGACAGGCAGAAAAAGGACTTTGGACTCAAATGCATCTCTAAGGATGAGGTTTCCAGAGGAATGGAATATATATTTTAAAAGTTTACTTATGTTGTCATGCAATGAAAGACACACAGAGCAGAGTGCAGTATTCTGGGGTGCTTGTGGTCCCTGAGAAAGTGTTCCTTCCCACAGTTCCCATTATGACCGTTTCCTCAGACACAGCTCTTGTGTTTTATAGGTAATGGGCTTCCACTACAGACAAAAAGATCTGTCAAGTTAGGGTTAGCCTATTTCCCGATTTTCCCAATCCTGAAATTCAGTTCTCCACATTTCTGTAGCAATTTGTGAACCGAATTTTTTTAAGAATACAGTGGTACCTTGGGTTCCATACTCTTCAGGTTCCATACGCTTCAAGTTACAGACTCCGCTGACCCAGAAATATTACCTCGGGTTAAGAACTTTGCTTCAGGATGAGAACAGAAATCGTGCTCTGGCGGTGCGGCACCAGAGGGAGGCCCCATTAGCTAAAGTGGTTCTTCAGGTTAAGAACAGTTTCAGGTTAAGAACAGACCTCCAGAACGAATTAAGTTCTTAACCCGAGGTACCACTGTACTCATGAAAATTCATCAGTGTTTCACTGATAATTTCTCCTAGTAAACAATCTTTCTTTGCAATTTTAATTAACGTCCATAGTTTTGCAAGCAATCCCCCCTAACAGAATGCATTCTGTACGTTATCTTCACTAATATATTATTAGTTCCGGCAGTACATGCATATTTTGTTTTGTTGGAGAACCACACCACAAAATTCGGATACGTACAAATTTCGAAGGATGCTTCCGTGTTTTGGTTCTCATTGGTTTTGGGGCTGTTGTTTTTTCGAAAGTGCAAATTCGATACATTCTCCTTTCCATGTGAACTCAGCCCTCAGCCCCCCCCAACCATGCTGTAGTTGGCCCTGTCTTTTGACCCTCATTCACATAAAAAGATAAATCCAGCCTGTTTCAGCGGTACTTGAATGAGGCATATGGAGAAAATGTGCAACCCAGCTGCACATTGGCAGGAAGTGGGGGAAGGCTTCTTATAACAACAGCCACAACAACAACATTTCATAAGCACTTAGAAAAAAACTAGGTACTGTGCCATGTGCACATTACATAAGACTAGCAATGACAAATCTATCTATCTTGTTCCCTGGATTTGGGCAAGGTTGAATCTGATTAAAGTACAGTTTTACTGCAAACAACTACATTAAAGAAATTCACAAATGCAATCCTATACACGTCTACTTGTATACATGTCTACTTCTAGCAGCACTTGCTAGAAAATGTATAGATAGAAAGACTGCCTAAATTGCCTCTGTTGAAACACTTGGCTGCCTGTTATTAGGAGTTTGCTGTTTTACTGTTGAGCATTTTGTACCTCAGGCCTGTACCTGACGCTGATTATCCTCCCTCGGGTTGCCAGCAAATGTCACCTAAAACAACATTTTGAAGTCAATCTGGAGTCTCTCGCTGAGCAGACATTGCTGGAAGATACCAAGAGTGTTTTTAAAAATTCTTGCAAAACTATTTGGGTAATGTTGCTGCTGACCCACACAGAGAAAGAGTGTTCTGGAAAGTTGCACAGTTCTTTCCTCTGGAGTCAGGGCAGGCTGCATCTGAGCAGAAAAAGTCGGTGGTGTGAGGCTCCTTTCCTTTCTGGTCATTTTCCCAATAATCCCTCCCCAAGCTTGTTTTTCATACAGTGGTACCTTTGTTCTCAAACTTAATCCGTTCCAGAAGTCCGTTCCAAAACCAAAGCGTTCCAAAACCAAGGCGCGCTTTCCCATAGAATGTAATGCAAAACAAATTAATCCGTTCCAGACTTTTAAAAACAGCCCCTAAAACAGCATTTTAACATGAATTTTACTATCCAATGATACCATTGAGCCATAAAATGAAAGCAATAATCACTGTACTATAAAATAAATAAGACAGTATTGCAGATGATAAAAATTAAAATTAATTTTTCCCCACATCTGCACTGATGATAGTCATTGTTTGGATGGGGGGCTTTTATCCATTTCCGCAGTCACACAATCAATCAATCAATCAATCAGTAGCTGAAGTGGGTTCCACACAGCCACAAAAACAAATTAATCGAAAAAGCCTCAAAAACAAAAACAATACAAATAGCAAAAACAAAAGCACCAAACTTAATCAGTTCTAGAAGTCCATTGACTTCTGAAATGTTCAAAAACCAAGGCACAGCTTCTGATTAGTGCAGGTGCCCCAGAAACAATAGCTGACAGCCGCATTGGACTTTCGGCTTCTGAAAAACATTTGGAAACTGGAACACTTCCGACTTTCCGGAGTTTGAGAACCAAAGCATTTGAGAACCAAAGCGTTTGAGAACCAAGGTACTTAGAGGGAAAGCTTTAGGGGCCTTGTTATCTTTTCCTTCGAAGCCACTTGGTGAAGCGTGATCTGGAGCTGAAAAAGGACAGGAGGGGGCGAGGATGAAGCAGTCTTAACTATACATGTTCTAGACGTGTTTTTAGTTTTTTAAAAAAGCACAGCAGGGAGGATGCGGACACAGAACTCCTTGAAGTTTGAGCCAGAGCCTGCACATGCATTGCTTGGGGGGTAAATCTCATTGAATTCAGCAGATACATACTTTGCTGAAAGGGTCCTCAGCCTCTCAACAGCCCTGGACGAGAGTCAGAGGCTGGTGAATTAACTTTGCAGTGGGGAAAGCTGGGGAGAATTCTGCACATCTCCGGCACATCTGAACGCCGCAGAGCAAAGGTTTCTGCTGCTCTCCTAGAGACAGGAGAGGAAATTTGAGTCATTTTGCATTTAAAGGTGAACCTACCTCGCTGGCACTCCCTGAAACAATGCAGGAAAAAAGAGAATGGACAGATTTGCCTGTCCCTAGTGGCTGAGAATTTCCCAGTAGTGATGTATGGAAGTGAGAGCTGGACCATCAAGAAGGCTGATCGCAGAAGAATGGATGCTTTTGAATTATAGTGCTGGAGGAGACACTTGAGAGTCCCATGGACTGCAAGAAGATCACACCTATCCATTCTTAAGGAAATCAGCCCTGAGTGCTCACTGGAAGGACAGATCCTGGAGCTGAGGCTCCAGTACTTTGGCCACCTCATGAGAAGAGAAGACTCCCTGGAAAAGACCCTGATGTTGGGAAAGATAGAGGGCACAAGGAGAAGGGGACGACAGAGGACGAGATGGTTGGATAGTGTTCTTAAAGCTATCAGCATGAGTCTGACCAAACTGTGGGAGGCAGTGGAAGACAGGTGTGCCTGGCGTGCTCTGGTCCAGGGGGTCACGAAGAGTTGGACACGACTAAACGACTAAACAACAACAACAGTGGCTGAGATTAATAAACCAGGGCAAGTGTGGAGAGGTCAGAAAGGAAGGTAGCTGAACTCTGACAACTTGCAGTTCCAACCTCGCTTGCTGCTTTGTGCTCGGATAGCAGTGATGGCAGCGCCCTTGCACCTTCCCTTCCACCGTTGGCAAAATGAGATATTATGAGCACTCTTGGACTCTGTTTCCCTCCCATATGACTGCATGAGAATGCCACGTCGGGGTGACAAGGAGATAACACTTGATTTCTGACCCTTGGGCACGGCATGGCAAGAGGGCCGGTGTGGCAGCAATTTCAGCACAAGAGTTTAAAATCAATGAGCCAGATCTTTGAAAAGAAAAGAAAAAAGCTGGCAAGTTGATGAGAAAACAACAGCAACGGTTTGATGCTTTGTTTTTCTGATCTGAAGTGTTGAAGACGCTCATTTCTTCATGGGGGGAAAAGTCAAGACGTTGCCCTTTAAGGCTGTGAAAAAAACTGTTTTGTGCACATTGGTGATCCACACACAAAATTATTATTATTATTACAATTATTATTACAATTATTATTACTATTATTATTATTATTATTATTATTATTATTATTATTATTATTTTATTTATTTTGTACCCCGCCCATGTGGCTGGTTTCCCCAGCCACTCTGGGTGACTTCCAACAAAGGTTAAAAATATATTAAAATGTCACACATTAAAAACTTCCCTGAATGTCTTCTAAATGTCAGGTAGTTGTTTATCTCTTTGACATCTGGTGGGAGGGCGTTCCACAGGGCGGGCACCACCACCAAGAAGGCCCTCTGCCTGGTTCCCTGTAGCTTTGCTTCTCGCAGTGAGGGAACCGCCAGAAGGCCCTTAGCGCTGGACCTCAGCGTCCAGGCAGAACGATGGGGGTGGAGATGCTCCTTCAGTTATACTGGGCCTTTGAGGCCATTTAGAGCTTTAAAGGTCAACACCAACACTTTGAATTGTGCTCGGAAACATACTGGAAGCCAACGTAGGTCTTTCAGGACCGGTGTTATGTGGTCTCGGCGGCTGCCCCCAGTCACCAGTCTAGCTTCTGCATCTGAGTGGGACCCAGATGAATGGGAAGGGAATGCCTCTGGTTTGCATGTTAAAGTGTTAGTTTCGCGTGCAGTGGTTAAAGTCGGTACCATAAACTGACCCTGGAACAAGTAAGAGCTGTTCAACAGTGGAACGGTCTCCCTCAGGAAGTGGTGGACTCTCTTTCCTTTGAGGTTTTTAAGCAGAGGTTAGATGACCATCTGTCGTGGATGGTTTAGTTGAGATTCCTGCATTGCAGAGGGTTGGACTAGATGGCCCCTGGAGGTCCCCTCCAACTCTATGATACTGTGAACAATAGAGAGTAATACAAAGCCATGCTAAAGGTAAAAGTAAAGGGACCCCTGACCATTAGGTCCAGTCGTGGCCGACTCTGGGGTTGCGGTGCTCATCTTGCTTTATTGGCCGAGGGAGCCGGCATACAGCTTCCGGGTCATGTGGACAGCATGACTAAGCCGCTTCTGGCGAACCAGAGCAGCGCACGGAAATGCCGTTTACCTTCCCGCCAGAGTGGTACCTATTTATCTACTTGCACTTTGACGTGCTTTCGAACCCACAGCACGACGACTGCTATTCTGCTCCCAGAGCTGCCATTCCCAGAGTTCTCTGGGAAGATGGATTGCTTGTTAAGCCGCTTTGGGAATTGTAGCTCTCGGGCGAGGATAGGGATCGCCTAACCACTCTCAGTACCCTTAACAAACTACAGTTCCCAGTATGCTTTGAGACATAAACTTGTATAAGAGATCTTTAGATATATGGTGCAAATGTAGCCTTGGCTGCTTTGGGTGAAAAGCAAGATCGTGAAGCTGAGGCTCCAATACTTTGGCCACCTCATGAGAAGAGAAGACTCCCTGGAAAAGACCCTGATGTTGGGAAAGATGGAGGGCACAAGGAGAAGGGGACGACAGAGGACGAGATGGTTGGACAGTGTTCTCGAAGCTATGAACATGAGTTTGACCAAACTGCGGGAGGCAGTGGAAGACAGGAGTGCCTGATGTGCTCTGGTCCATGTGGTCACAAAGAGTCGGACACGACTAAAAGACTAAACAACAACAAGATAGTATCTGGCTCACTGAAGCCTTTCATTCAATGCAGCGGTGTCCAGACATTGCCCTGAATCTTGTTTTGCCGTTGTCAACAGGGCAGTGCCTTCCAGAACACCTGAGCTTAGGAGGCTGCAGACCACATGATGCAGTCCACTATCATCTGGCCACTGCTCCCAACCCCCTGCATTTTGCTACCTGAGGCAGCCAACTCAATCTGCCCAACGGTAGGGCTGGCTGTGAATGTTTCTCCCCATGGTTTCTCTGCCCACCAATAAGAGCACAGAATTTTGAGAGGCCATTTGTGCACAACTCTAGACAGAACTTTCAGAAGCGAGGTGGGGTTTTACTGGGGAAAACGTCGTTCTTTGCTACTAGGATGCAGGAAGCAGGAAATGGTGGGTGTCCTGTCACAAACGTCTGGGTCACTGGGACAGAGGAGACTTCTCTTCTTGTGACTCTGTTGACAGGAGGGATTTCGTAAGGGTGCTTCGAGAGAGAAGGGTTAGCAGGGTTGTGAGCCAAAGAGGCTAATTCACCCTGCCAGGCACACGCTGAACTGAACAAGAAACCAAGGCCTAACAAAATGAGCACATGCAAGGCACAAACTCTTGCAGACACACACAACCTGTGACAGTCTGAGGTTCTGCCTTGTGCCGACAGCTGTTTTCTAGACAAGTGCTAACAGGCCTTTGGCTGCCTCAGCAGTAGAGCAAACCGGCATACATACAACCTGCGTGACCCACCAAGACAAACGGAGCCCACAATCCATTCAGCTTGGCGGGTCACAGAGTTGCATGGATGCCTCTGAGGTAAAACGAGGCTGCTGTTTCAGGCAGCAAATTCGGGGCACCATTGAAAGGCAGCAAATGGAATAACAACCACCAGCAAGGGGACGACATCACAGGGATGTGCCTTTTCAGGAGTCAAATGTATTGGGCTCAGGGTAACATTTTGGTTGTAAGTTGCTTTGGGTTGCTCTGGGTGAGATAAAGAGGATGGCAAATTTAATAATAATAATAATAATAATAATAATAATAATAATAATAATAATAATAATAATTTATTTGTACCCCTCCCATCTGGCTGGGTCTCCCCAGCCACTCTGGGCCACTTTCAACATAATTTAAAAATGGATTAAAATAATAATAAATAAAGAAACCCTTTCTGGTGCTGGAGGGTCTACTACTTCCAGTGACTTTGCCACATGCATACCATACGTTTAAAACACAACAATACAATTTTAAATGGTCATGGGCCATGGCTTCCTCCCAAGAATTCTGGGACCTGCAGTTTGTTGAGGGTGCCGGAAGTCACAAGGAAATGCTGGTTCCCCCTCCCAGAGCTACAATTCCCAGAGTGGTTTGGCATTAAATCCTTCTCCCC
The DNA here is from genome assembly GCF_964234715.1 of Podarcis melisellensis. Lineage (NCBI taxonomy): Eukaryota > Metazoa > Chordata > Lepidosauria > Squamata > Lacertidae > Podarcis > Podarcis melisellensis. The sequence continues at coordinate 81,693,195 of NC_138540.1, forward strand.
AGGGAAGTCTGGGAATTGTAGCTCTGGGAGGGGGGCGATAGGTGTCTCCTAACAACTCTCAGCATCCTTGTGATGCTCCCAGAAATCTTTAAATACATGGTGTGAATGTGGCCTTTATCGCCTCGCAGTCACCGCTGTCCTTGTTTGGCCTTACTGCTTCTCCTGAACCGCAGGAGTTTAATTGCCAAGTCTACCACTGAAGCCTTTTTTACTGTGAATCTCCTGTGGTGTGTGGGGAACAGGACTCCAAGCCCCCAGATTTCCTCCCACCCCGGATAGCTCAAACTACACAGCCTGTCCGATTTTAAGAAGGAAGTCAACAAGAGAGGTGGAATTCCTCCACCACAGACTGTATTTTGGGTTGTAGGCTTGGCTGAGGTGCTGTGATGAATACTACAAGCAGGGCCTTTGAGGTGTTCTAAAAACACCTCGGTGTCTAAAAACACCTGGGTAGGAAGTTCTATGAAACAGTGTTGTTGTTTTTTAACATCAACGCCATTTCACACACCCTTCTAAGCACAAGCACACACACACACACAAGTGCCTTTCTCAAGCTTCTAGCTAGGAATTAAGCTGAGGCACAATGGGAGTTTTATTTTCCCAGCGGAATCCTTTCTTGCTTTAATCACAACAGGTAAAAAAATTCAATGGGTGACTTCCCCCCCAGTCTGGAGATATGGCGATGGGGAGGAAATCTCCTGTTGGGACGCCTGCCTGTATTGCAGCTCTTAAAGAAGCCACTTGCTTCTGGAAGCCAAAGTCTTCAGCTGGGCCTACAAAACAATATTCCTTCCAACACCACACCACTGTTTCTTGTAACAATTGAGCCTTGAGCTTAATTGGCTGTGTTTGCAAGACTTATTAATATAGTTACTGGTTAGTACCATATTGCCAATTGACCAGAAGAGCACTCTCTGCTCTTCTGCAGCTCTGGGTGGTTTTTACCTCCACGGCTTGGAGATAAAACACTGTCATCTGCTAAGTAGCTCAGAACAGGCTGCTGTTAAAGGCACAGCTGCAGTGGCTGGCTGAAAAGTTGGCAACCCTGGCTACTGTTTACCACCTCCTCCCCCGCACCCCTCCTGTTGTTGCTATTGGTGAAATGTCAAAAATAAGGTGAAGGTCTTCCTCTATAGGTCTTCATCTTTACCCCAGGAAAAGCTTCGGCCACTTGGTTTATCTGCATTGTTGTTGCTTAGTCATTTAGTCATTTAGTCGTGTCCGATTCTTCGTGACCCCATGGACCAGAACACACCAGGCACTCCTGTCTTCCACTGCCTCCCGCAGTTTGGTCAAACCCATGCTTCTAGCTTCGAGAACACTGTCCAACCATCTCGTCCTCTGTCGTCCCCTTCTCCTTGTGCCCTCCATCTTTCCCAACATCTGGGTCTTTTCCAGGGAGTCTTCTCTTCTCATGAGGTGGCCAAAGTATTGGAGCCTCAGCTTCAGGATCTGTCCTTCCAGTGAGCACTCAGGGCTGATTTCCTTCAGAATGGATCAGTTTGATCTTCTTGCAGTCCATGGGACTCTCAAGAGTCTCCTCCAGCACCAGAATTCAAAAGCATCGATTTTTCAGCGATCAGCCTTCTTTATGGTCCAGCTCTCACTTCCATACATCACCACTGGGAAAACCATAGCTTTAACTATACAGACCTTTGTTGGCAAGGTGATGTCTCTGCTTTTTAAGATGCTGTCTAGGTTTGTCATTGCTTTTCTCCCAAGAAGCAGGCGTCTTTTTATCAAAAGACACAGGTGCAGGGCTGGTTTGAAAAGCTGGCAACCCCAGGGCTAGGCAGCTCATTGGAAGCCCCTTCTAATCCCACATTTTGGCGGTAATTAATTCAGAATAAAAGAATGGGGTCCTGGGAACGTCCGCTCAGAAAAGGAACTAGCACACAGCTACCCTTTCGGGCTGCAATGCAAAGCGTGCTTCTCATTTCAAAGTCTGACCTAAAGTAACCCTCCTTAGCACTGCTGAGACCAGAGGTCAGGATGACCGTATCTGAGGTTCATGGAGACACACAGAAAACATCTTGGGGATTTATTTTTCTAGCAGATAAGCAAACAGCTGGGGCTTCATCACCACGTGGTGGAAACTGCCTGCAGCTAGTATTTTCTTCCTGACAGAGATCCCTGCATGCCTTTAGGACAGCCTGCCTCAACCTGCTTCTTCTCCAGATGTTTTGGGCTTTGATTCCCACCAGCCCTGTGTGAGTGGCAGGCGGAAATATCTGGAGAAGAAACAGGTCGGGGAAGCCTGCTTTAAGAGTTGCCTTGCTACAGGTACAGCTCTGGGGGGCCATAACATGTCTTTGGGATGTGGGTGGCACTGTGGGTTAAACCACAGAGCCTAGGATTTGCTGATCAGAAAGTCGGCGGTTCGAATCCCCGCGACGGGGTGAGCTTCCGTTGCTCGGTCCCTGCTCCTGCCAACCTAGCAGTTCAAAAGCATGTCAAAGTGCAAGTGGATAAATAGGTACCGCCCCGGCGGGAAGGTCAACAGTGTTTCCGTGCACTGCTCTGGTTCGCCAGAAGCGGCTTAGTCATGCTGGCCACATGACCTGGAATCTGTACGCCGGCTCCCTCGGCCAGTAATGCGAGATGAGTGCCGCAACCCCAGAGTCGGCCACAACTGGACCTAACGGTCAGGGGTCCCTTTACCTTTACCACTTCTCAGTACCTTTAACAAAGTGGCGTAAGAGTGCATTAATTGATAAATTTCAACCCCTTTCTAGTTTTGTCAGGTGTGCAACAACATACCCTTTCCTGTTTCATATGGGATTAAACCAGAGCAACAAACACCTCTTGGTTCCTTTCCCATAACATGAAATATTATTCTTGCTGTCCGCTAATATGAATTAGGTAGTTTGGGGGTTTGCACCCCAAATATGTCTCAATAAATGATGTAGATAAACCAGTTTGGTTTATAACCCTATGCGCAATTCTGGGAGTAAGCCCCATTGAACTCAATGAGACTTATGCCTGAGTAGACATTGGCAAGAGTACCTGCAGTGCATGCAGGAGTTCCGAAGTTCAACACCTGTCATCTCCAGGTACAGCTGAGAGTGGCCTCTGCCTGAAATCTTGAGCAGCCCTTGCCATTACTAAGCTAGCCAGACCAAGGGTCTAACACAGCATGAGGCAGCTTATTCTGTTCCTATGAGTTGACTTGATATCCCTTGATATAACTTGAGGTGTCTGTCTATTGACAGATCTGGCAATTGCGACCTGTCACGTAGGGCTGTGGACAATCCCAGATGAATTTTCCAAGGGTCCAAAAACTCACAAAATCACCGTGTACAGTTGACTGTGTCTCTTACTGTCAGGATTCCCTTGTGCGTGCCTGAAAAAGTGGTAGAAATGTGTACAGTGGTACCTCGGGTTACATACGCTTCAGAGTACATACGCTTCAGCTTACAGACTCCGCTAACCAAGAAATAGTCCTTCGGGTTAAGAACTTTGCTTCAGGATGAGAACAGAAATTGTGCTCCGGCAGTGCGGCAGCAGCGGGAGGCCCCATTAGCTAAAGTGGTTCCTCAGGTTAAGAACAGTTTCAGGTTAAGAACGGACCTCCGGAACGAATTAAGTACCGTATTTTTTGCTCTATAAGACTCACTTTTTCCCTCCTAAAAAGTAAGGGGAAATGTGTCTTATGGAGCGAATGCAGGCTGCGCAGCTATCCCAGAAGCCAGAACAGCAAGAGGAATCACTGCTTTCACTGCACAGTGATCCCTCTTGCTGTTCTGGCTTCTGAGATTCAGAATATATTTTTTCTTGTTTTCCTCCTCCAAAAACTAGGTGCGTCTTGTGGTCTGGTGCGTCTTATAGAGCGAAAAACACGGCACTTAACCCGAGGTACCACTGTACATTTGTTTTCAGACCCTCATAAACTACACATTCAGCAACAGACTTGAACTGATAAGTCTCAACAGCAAAACAGTTGAATGGCAGGAGATGGGAGGATATAGTTTGGAGGAGAGATGGGGCAAATGTCTCCCCCGTCCTCTTCTTCCCTGTTACCTCTGCTGGGGTATTCCAATATGAGTTTGTCACCACTGGGAACAGAAGTGTTAAGGGAGAAGAAATTGGTGGATAAGACCTTTGCATCGCCTCCCGCTGCTGCTTCTCCCCTCTGAATCACCCTTTCCCCAACTCTGTCCCACTGTTTTATGTTAACTCAGTCTGACTTCGATCGCCCATTTTGGGCCTCACTGTAGCATAAACACATTTTAATCAATGCCATCTTTTCCGTACCACCCAAGAACACAATTCGTTTCATACAAGAAAACAATTGTCAGCAGTGGCGTAGCGTGGGTTGTCAGCACCCGGGGCAAGGCAAGTAATTTGCACCCCCTAACCCGTGGATTTGCGCCCCCTAACCCTAACCCCCAGATGTTGCGCCCAGTGCGGCCGGCCCCCCCCCTGCAGCCCCCACGCTACGCCACTGATTGTCAGTGAAGCTTGTGCAAATACAGTGGTGCCTCAGGTTAAGTACTTAATTCGTTCCAGAGGTCCGTTCTTAACCTGAAACTGTTCTTAACCTGAAGCACCACCCTAGCTAATGGGGCCTCCCGCTGCTGCTGCACCACCGGAACACGATTTCTGTTCTCATCCTGAAGCAAAGTTCTTAACCCGAGGTACTATTTCTGGGTTAGTGGAGTCTGTAACCTGAAGCGCATGTAACCCAAGGTACCAGCTGCAAAAAAAATGGGAGAAAGATGGCCATGGGAAATGTGTGAGAGCCCCTCTCCACATTCTCCAGGCAGAGAGGAAAAAGAATTATTTAACAGCTTCTGATGGGGAGACTTGTGTCAGTCAAAAGTTCACATACTTGATGCAATAAAAAAACATTGCTTTAACTATTTTGTTTTCCTCCCTCCCTCTCCCTCTCCCTCTCTCTTTCTCTGGTGAGTTCAGGGTTAAGACTTTCCCTAGCAGTGTGTGTGCAAAGTGTGTGTGTGGGTGTTAAACTTTGTCCTCGATGCCACTTTGGCAAAATTTTGTGACTACTGCTGTTGCTGACTCTGCCAGTCCCGCCTCCCTCCCCCCCTCTCTTCCCTACCAGCTGAGCTGGGTATTTAAGTCTGCACAGAAGGTCTGGCTGAACACTTTCCAGACTCCAGAGGAAGAGAAGGTAAAGGAAGGTGAGAGCAAAACAGAATAACTGGCAACTTTGCACAATCTTGTCTTGTTTTGAAGGTGTGTGGGGTTTGTGGGTTCTAATGTGCATTGTGGACTGGGACCAAGAGACCAAGCGGAAAGAGCTGTTTTTGATTTAAGGACATTTGGAGAAAAATCTGTTAATGTAGGGTTGTTTTTTGTGGTTTTTTAATGGTATGGCATTCGGGACTGAGCAGATACTGTACAGTCTCATCGTTGGCTGGGCTGCAATTAATCCTGTGTGTGTCTCTCTTAAAGATTCCTGCTGGTGGAGGAAAATACCCACACCCACCCACTCCATTACCTAATTTTGTCCCTTTTTTTTTTTAATGTCTCCGTTTCTCAGAAGGGTCCAGAAAAGTCGGTGATCATGAAATTCCTTGCCCTGTTTTTCACAGCGGTCCTGCTGGGAGGTGAGTGATGGAACTGGAAGAGGTGGTTTGTCTTGAATAAAATCGGATGCACAGAATGAGCTAAGCACCCTTCGACCCCTCTGTCCCATTGCTCCTTAAAGGCTAGTTCAAATGCGCCACAGATTTCTATCCTCCGTGGGTGTAGAACTTCCACAAATGGTGGCAGTATACCTTGGTGAAGCAGATCAGAGCAGCTCTTAGTCTTATGCCATGGTTTGTTGGGAGAATATCGCTTCTCCACAAGTTGTGTGTGGCGTGAGCTAATGTAAAGAGGGATGAAGGTAGACTAGACACATCAGAACATCAGGGTTGCATTGTTGAGAGTGGCCAGAAATCCGAGCTAGCTTGACTTTTGTGCTTTTAAATTATGGGGATGTTGGCCACATGGGCTTTAAAACTCTGTCCTGCTCACTGTGCAATTGATGCTGCTTTATAAAAAAAAATTGGACACTTGTCCATCTAGCTCAGGGCTGTCTGCACTGGCTGGTAGCAGTGCCGGATTTACGTATAAGCTAAACAAGCTACAGCTTAGGGCCCCACTCTCTTGGGGGCCCCCAAAAAAATTAAAGGAAGAAAAAACCTTGATGTACATTTCTAAAATATATGATAAAAAAACAAATAAAATAAAACCTACATACAGCAACAGTGTTTTGTGTTGTGTAGGCTCCTGTGATGTAAGTCATGGGCCCCGCCTGCTAGCCTGCTCCCTAAAATATCACTGGTTTGCTCAATTCTATATATAGGGTGCCTACATGTGCAAATGGCTTTAGATACCTGCTGGGTCCATAAATTACCATATAGCATATATTCAACACGAAAAACAGTGACCATTTGTTGTTGACAAAGGACAGCTGGACATATAAAGGGCCCCATTACCTTCAGTAGCTTAGGGCCTCATCAAAATCCAGCTGGTAGCATCTCTCAGGGGCACAGAGTGCTTCACTTGTGCAGCTGTGTAATGTGTAGTATGTAATAAGGGAAGTGACCCATTGCTGATTGTGGAAGGAGAGAGCTGTAGAGTCCTTTGCCTCCTTCTCATTGCTTGGCAGCGTGGTGTAGTGGTTGGAGCATGAGACTAGAATTGGGGGGAAGAGCCAGGTTTAAATTCCTGCTCGGACAGGGTTGACTCTTGAGTCAGCCAGCCTCGCCTACCTTGCAGGATTGTTTTGAGGATAAAGAAGGGAGTTTTCAGAGGGCATGGGACGATAAACCTGCAAACAAATGGGAAGAAAATGCATCCTAAGGGGAAAGGTTGGGGTGGGCTTGGCTCCCCAGCAGTGGCGTAGCGTGGGGGGTGCAAGGGGGGCTGGGCGCACCGGGCGCAACGTCTGGGGGTTAGGGTTAGGGGGCACAAATCCACGGGTTAGGGGGCGCAAATTATTTGCCTTGCCCCGGGTGCTGACAACCCACGCTACGCCACTGCTCCCCAGAAGGGAAGGCTCTGTGGGGATCTGGACTGACCACCCTAGGCTGAAGTAGTTTGCTGTTTGCCTACTCCGGCATGCAGGTGCCTCATCAAGGTTAGTTTAGGACTTGTGTTTAACAACCGCAACCTTTGGCCCCATCAATGGGTTACCCTATCTAGGAATGCTGAGTTGTGAAAGTAATATGAGCCCTAAGAGCTGCTGGGATTAGGTAAGGACGTTTGTGCCATCGATTGATAAAACAAGGAAAGGAGGTTTATGGCACTTCCATCTGGGCTTGTGAAATGACCGGCATTTTGAAAACCAAAGCACTGGACAGTCACAAACTACATGCTCAAGCCCTCCCATCCCATTCCAGTTGCCAAGACAGTAGCTAGCGATAGGAAGAGGAAACAAGATGGCGGCACTTCCCCCCTGCAACAGGAAGTACCTTTTAAATTGGGGACGTGTCTCCAACAAAGTTATATTCAGAAGAGGCCCATTGAAATCAATGGACACATGCCTATTGTTTTTAAGTGGGTCTCCTCTGAGCAGGACTACGCTGCATAAATCCCTCCATGTTTTGCCTCCTTGCCATCACTCTCAGGAATGTGGCTTCGCTGATTCGCTGAATTTGTAAGTGGCTTGCGACCTGGTGGGACACCCCATATTGACAGGCATCCCTCATTCAGTTTGGGGGGACGTGAGTTTGGCCTGTTTCTAGATCCTTGAATGTTTTCCTCCTTTCCCTAATCCACGCAGGCTCCTTGGCCAACCCTGTCCCCGAAGAAGGGACAAAATCCAAATGGGAGGAGACGGTGGATGTCTTCAGGGATGTAGTGACCAGGATTGGGGATGCAGCTGATGATGCCACTGCTCAAATCAAGAGTTCGCAGCTCAGCAAGGAACTGGAGTGAGTAGTTTTGCTTCTTCCTTTTAAGTGGGTACAGGCGCTAGGTGAGGTGTTTTTTTTATGACACGTGCTCAACTGGAGTTTTCACAGCCTCACTGCATGCTCCAAAAAGTCCAAGCTCACATTGCTCTTAAATCTCATAGAATGAAATAGATCTTAAGATGGGTGATATCTACCGTATTTTTCGCCCTATAAGACGCACCTTTCCCCCTCCAAAAATGGAGGGGAAATGTGTGTGCGTCCTATGGGGCGAATGCAGGCTTTTGCTGAAGCTTGGAGAGCGAGAGGGGTCGGTGCGTACCGACCCCCCTCTCTCTCCAGGCTTCAGGAAGCTATCCATAACCTGGGGAGCCCGCGGGAGTTCGCCCCGCGCTTCGAGCAGATCTCCGCAGCCTAGGGAGCCCTGTGGGAGTTCCCGCGGCTGGGCCGGTGGGTCCTATAGGTGCGTCCTATGGGCCGGTGCGTCTTATAGGGCGAAAAATACGGTAATTATTAGAACCGAAACACATTTTGGGGAGTGGGGTGGAAATGAAGCTGTGTACCTTTACAGCACATTCAAAGCATGTTTCCCCCCTCAAAGAATTTTGGGCACTGTAGTTTGATAAGTGCTCCTGGGAACTGTAACTCTGCGAGGGGTAAACTACTGTTCCCATAATTCTCTGAGGGAAAGAATGCATTTCGAATGTGCTTTAAAGGTATAGTATGTACACAGCCCATATCACACTTACATGGCAGGAATCGCAATTGGAATTGTACAATTTCTGAAGTTAAAAAATCCCTGGATTTTAGGATCTTCTGTTTTTGTTTGTTTGGACATCAGCCCTTAGAATTTTCAAATTTGTCAGGTCCTTTGCAAAATGTTGCTTTGGTTCTTGCATCCCTCATTTGTTCTGGAACCAACAGAGCTTTGAAATTTACTGGGGCCTGGCGTTAAAGACTGGCATTGTCAGATTGGCTCACACCCTGATGGGGCCACGACATCTTCCAGAGTGGTCCCTCATTACCTCCAGGCTCCTGCTGAAGGTTGATTTAGGCTGTGCACACATTGGCAGCTTGAAACACAGCTGGATGTTCTTTTCCTCAATAATAATAATAATTTATTATTTATACGCCATCCATATGTTTTCCCAGCCACTCTGGGCGGCTTCCAACAAAAGATTAAAAATACATTAAAACATCAGTCATTAAAAACTTCCCTAAAAGGGATGCCTTCAGATGTCTTCTAAACGTTGGATAGTTGCTTATTTCCTTGACATCTGATGGGAGGGCGTTCCATGGGGCGGGTGCCAATACCGAGAAGGCCCTCTGCCTGGTTCCCTGTAACTTCGCTTCTCGCAGTGAGGGAACCTCCAGAAGGCCCTCGGAGCTGAACCTCAGTGTCCGGGCAGAACAATGGGGGCGGAGACGCTCCTTCAGGTATACTGGGCCGAGGTTGTTTAGGGCTTTAAAGGTCAGCACCAACACTTTGAATTGTGCTCGGAAACGTACTGGGAGCCAGTGTAGGTCTTTCAAGACCAGTGTTATGTGGTCTATGAGATCGGAGGAAAAGGAAGGCAAGCAGGAAATGGTTTGCAGCGGGGAAATGCACCGAGACACAGTATTCCCTAAGAAACAACAGGATAGATATGGATTGTGGATAATCATCATGTAAACACTGCTTTTTAAACCAGAACTGGGGTCACACTGGATGCAGAATAAACAAGAGTGTGTAGCCAGCATTAGTCAGCTTAATTTGGTGATCTTTTTTCTGAGTAATAGTTGTTTGGAAGAAGAGTAGTATAAATCCCAGAACATGTCCACTTTCTCTGCGGTGCTGACTGTGGAAGATGTAAGTCACAAGCCGATGTGAGAGAGTGTAGCCTGGGTAGACAGGGCTGTATTAAGCAAAATAAGCTCATCCTTAGGGCATGAAGGGAAGGGGCGGGCACCACAGAAATTTCCTTTTGCCAGATTTACCATATAGACCAGGGATGTCCAACAGGTCGATCGCGGTCGATCTCTGGCTCCCTTTCCTTAGCATCGCAAAAACTGACTCCTGCTCTCCTCCCCTCTTCCCACCCTCCATTGTTGTTTCATCTCTGGAAGGGAAGACGGAGCTTTCTTTGTGCCGCTGTTTTCATCCATAGCGATCTTTTTGTGAGAGACCTTTGTCCCTTGCCTCTAGCCACCCCAAAAACAGAAGTCCCCCCCAAAACCTCTAAGAAATGGGGTTCTCTCCTCCCTAAAGCTCAACCACTTTGAGCTGAACCCCCCAAAAACGGGGGGGGGGGGAGAACACTGCCAGTTTTTAATTCTGAAAGTAGATTGTAATCTCTTGAGAGTTGGCCACTCCTGATATAGACCATACGGTGCAGCTGAACAAAAGAAACATTATTCATATGAATATAGGAAAATAAACATTGTTTTCCATTTTACTGTAGGTTTCATTTCATTTCAAAAAAATAAAATTTTATTTCACACTTTATTACTGCTTATATTTTGAATTAGATATCTACAGGGATAGATATGCTTAGGTCTTCAAAGGTCTGAATCCAGCCCTGAGGATAGAGGAAGCATCAGGCAGCCACTCTCACAGATGGGAGACATTAAAGGGGGGAGCAAATGGCTGGTGATTTAAATGTGTTGTTTCCTGGAAGCTCTAATAGCTAGATTTTCCAACCACAAACACTTGGTTGGCACTTGTCAGTCGCAGGGGCTGAAGCTGAGACTGGCTGAGTGGTTGACAGCTTTTTGTTCATGGCTCAAACAGAGTCTGGTGACAGACGACCATTTTATCTCACATGTAAGTCAAATCTGACTTGGAGCCCCATCTATGCCTTCTATTTAAGGCTCTCTTATACCACTTTAACAGTCATGGAGAATCCTGGGAACTGTAGTTTGTAAAAGTGCTAGGACCGTGACTTCAATGCAACCATAATAATAATAATAATAATAATTCCTTATTTAAATGCCATCCACCTGACTGGGTTTCCCGAGCTGCTCTGGGCGGCTCCCAACAGAATATTAAAAACACAATAAAACATCAAACATTAAAAACTTCCCTAAGCAGGGCTGCCTTCAGATGTCTTCTAAAAGTTCATTAGTTTTTTATTTCCTTGACATCTGCTGGGAGGGCGTTCCACAGGGAAGGTGCCACCACCGAGAAGGCCCTCTGCCTGGTTCCCTGTAACCTCACTTTTCACAGTGAGGGAACCGCCAGAAGGCCCTCAAAGCTGGACCTCAGTGTCCAGGCAGAAGGATGGAGGTGGAGACGCTCCTTCAGGTATATAAGGTCAATGAGGCTGTTTAGGGCTTTAATCAGCACCAACACCTTGAACTGAGCTTGGAAATGTACTGGGAGACGATGTAAATCATCTAAAGACTGGTGTTATACGTTCCCGGCCGCCACTCCCAGTCACTAGTCCGGCAGCCATGTTCTGGATTAGTTGGTAATTTCCAAGTCACCTTCAAAGGTAGCCCCACGTAGAGCACATTGCAGTAGTCCAAGCATGAGATATCCAGATGATCTGCAGGAGATAATCGTAGTCCAAGCAGGAGGTAACCAGATGATCTGCAGTTACCAGGTTTCTTTGGGGTTTTGCTAGTGAGGTATACGAGGGATTTAAATGTATGGTGTGAAGGTGGCGCCAGGGTGGCCAAATTCTCCTTGCCACTTAGCAGGCTGGTACAGGCACCCATGTTCCTCCAAGGTGGGCAAGCTCACCTCAGGATAGATTGGTTGTCTGCATGGCCTCTCCGTCTGGAGAGATCTGAGGCCTGCGAGAATTATGGCGGCAGGGCCTAATGCTAGAAAATGACCAGGGTGACATGATTCTGACCCTTCCCTGCTACCTCCTCCTTCTCCACAGCGGCTTTATCACAGACACCATGGCGGAGCTGGACCTCTACACAGAGAACCTGCGCTCCAAGATAGGCCCCTACGCCCAGGATGCGCAGCAGCGCCTGACGACCGAAATGTCGGCCTTGTCCGAGAAGCTGCGGACCGACATGGAGGAGACCAAGGGCAAGGTGGTCCAGTACACCAACGATGCGCGCCTGATGCTCAACCACAACATGGAGGTGCTGCGGTCCCAGTTCAACCTCTACATGCGCAAGATGAAGAAGCGCCTCACAAAGGATGTCGACGACCTGCATAAGAAGTTCGAAGCCTACAGGGCGGAAGTGCAGACCAGCACAGATGAGAAGGTGGAAGCTGTGCGCCAGAGCCTGGAGCCCTATTTCTCCAAAATCCGCGAGAAGGGGCAGCAGCGTTTCCAGGCCCTGGTACAGGCCATGGGCGAGCAAGGGAAGATGGTCCACGAGCAACTCAACAGCCGAGCTCAGGAGTTGAAGGACTCCTTTGACCAGACGGCCGAAAAGGTGCGCGAGTGGTTCGCCCCCTTGGTGGAGGACCTCACCACCCGGATCCAGGCCCTTGTGGAGAAAGTCAAGGAGGCTCAGGCGCAGGTGCAGGCACAGGCCTAAGGCCTGTGCTCCCAGGAAGAGCAACATGGCTGACCTCCGTTTCTATGGGAACCAAGATGGCTCTCTTTGGCTGGACAGGCATTGACGGTCCTTGCTGTATACTAACCTCACACAGCACAGCAGGTCCCCCTCCCTGTCCAGCTCTACTTGGCCAGAGTGCTGCCATTTTGGCCAATTAACATTCCACACACTTTTCTCTGGTGACCAGCACTTTCTAGGTCCTCCATTAGTAACCGCTGTTGCACCTGCGAACCACTGACAAGAAAAGGGCGCTCTGCCCTGTTTCCCCGTTTTAACACCTCACACCCAAGACACTTGTGTCATTCCTTTCACCACAATTTCTTGGCTTTCCTGGTGTGTTTTTTTCTTTCTTTCCCATTTTGACCTGTTAACTGAATAAAATGTACTTTAGATACAGGGGTCTCCCTTTCTTGTGATGGAGTTTCATGTCTCGTTTTGCAGTGCACAACAACCGACACACACACAGAGCAGGAGGAACAGGTAAACAGTAATTGAAAGGGCATCGGTTATCCCGAATCAGCAGCATACCTTTGCAGCTCCACAGGGAGCATGAAATCATAAAGGGACCTCTGAGGGCAATCTAATCCAGCCCCCTGCAATGCAGGATGTTTCTGAACACCCAGGTGCAAAAACTCGGGGTTGTTTCTGCTTTGCCAGGTTTATTCAAGTGGTTTCTTTCTTTTTGCCCGTCCTGCCACACACAGGCCCAGGCAAAAATGAATGCTATAAAATGATGCACTTGGGAACTTACTGGATTGTAGGCCCTGATGGAATTAGTTAGGATGGAGGTTAAAAAAGAAGAAGTTAAGTCTATTGTTTTCTGGGCCTGGAAGAAGGGGCTACCTGAATTGGAGAAGGGGCATAGATCTGATTTGCAAGGAAAAGGTGCCAGTTTTAATCCTTGGTATCTTCAAATAGGGCTGGAAGAGACTCCCGCCTGCTGCTGCCAGTCAGTGTAGACCAGGGGTCAGCAACCTTTTTCAGCCATGGGCCGGTCCACCATCCCTCAGACCATGTGGTGGGCTGGACTATTTTGGGGGGGGGGGATGAACGAATTCTTATGCGGCATAGACTACGCCCTACAAATAATCCAGAGATGCATTTTAAATAAAAGCACACATTCTACTCATGTAAAAACACGCTGATTCCCGGACCATCCACAGGCCAGATTGAGAAGGCGATTGGGCCGCATCAGGCCCCCGGGCCTTAGGTTGCCTACCCATGATGTAGATAGTACAGTGGTACCTCAAGTTACATACGCTTCAGGTTACAGACTCCGCTAACCCAGAAATAGTGCTTCAGGTTAAGAACTTTGCTTCAGGATGAGAACAGAAACCGTGCTCCGGCGGCACGGCAGCAGCGGGAGGCCCCATTAGCTAAAGTGGTGCTTCAGGTTAAGAACAGTTTCAGGTTAAGAATGGACCTCTGGAATGAATTAAGTTCTTAACCCGAGGTACCACTGTATGGAGTTTGATGGACCAATGGTTTGGCTCAGTATGAGGCAGCTCCCCTTGTTCCTGTGTGATGGCCCATATCTTTCTGTGAAGATGCCAACTTTGATCGCCTGATGGAGCCATGGGGCAGAGTCTAAGGCAGATCACTACTCAGGTCGCGTGGGAAGGCAGGTGTGATAACAATCCCCACAGCTGCCATGTTGGCTAGTTGCTCTGCCACTGCCCTCACCCGCCTGCCTGCCTGCCTGCCTGAGCTCAGCACCGCATGTGACGTGCAACTGTGAAGGTATCCTACACATGTATCTTTGCATACGTTGGTCAACCTGTCTGAGACTCCACAGCTGACCAGAGATGTTGTCTAATGTATTTCTTTTCTTTTTGAAAAGCCCAGCTTCAATTAAAAACATAATGCTCACCCTGCCAATTTCTGGCACTTGCACAATGAATTCTGGCAACTGGCCCAAAGTAAAAACAATCAGACTCTCTTATTTCTGGTTCATTGGCTGCCCTTTGGCTTTGAACTAGTTGTTCACAACAAGGATAGTACAGTAATCCCTTGGGGCTACTTACAGTGTGGCAATCCAAGATGGCTGCCCCCACAATCCCTTGGAGAATTGTCCTCCCTTTCACTCATTGCAGCACCAGAGGCTATAAGTGATGACATAGTATGCGTATGGGGTGTTAAGGGGAGGGGTAGCACCTCTGGTAGGGACGCAGGTGGCACTGTGGGTTAAACCACAGAGCCTAGGACTTACCAATCAGAAGGTCGGAGGTTCAAATCCCCGCGACGGGGTGAGCTCCCGTTGCTCGGTCCCTGCTCCTGCCAACGTAGCAGTTCAAAAGCACGTCAAAGTGCAAGTAGATAAATAGGTACCTCTCCAGCAGGAAGGTAAACAGCGTTTCCGTGCGCTGCTCTGGTTTGCCAGAAGCGGCTTAGTCATGCTGGCCACATGACCCAGAAGCTGTACGCCGGCTCTCTCGGCCAATAAAGCGAGCACCGCAACCCCAGAGTCGGCCACGACTGGACCTAATGGTCAGGGGTCCCTTTAGCACCTCTGGTGGAGGACACATCATGCTCCTCCTGGGGTAGTTTTCCCCCTTTGGTCCGCACCCTGCATTCAGCTCTCACCTGTGGCTACTAGAAGCTGTCAGCAGGCGACAGCAGCTACAACTGAGGAATGGATTTGACTGGCCTGCTAAACCAGGTGAGGGTAGCTGATGGGTCTCAAACCCTCAGTGAGTCAGGGGCTTCCCTGGATGCGGTTTGAGCAGATGAGACCAAGAGTGGGTCCAATGGTCAAGAAGGCAGTTATTGCACAGGCTGTAGAAGGAAGTGAGGGGCAGATGGGGCTCGTCCACCTATGAAGGTCACCCATCTAGGAGAAGGAATGCTCAGATCCTAAATCTCCGCTGCCTTGGGAGGAGAAACGGCTTAGGAGGAAACCCTACAAATACCTGGGGTGCAGTCCCTAAGACGGTTGGACGGTGCCTTGTATGACTCCTTACGGCCCAACTGGTGCCAAATGTCTTGCTCTGCTTTCCTTCAGACCACATCAGTGAGACTGGGAGGGGAGTCTTGTCGTCTGGGCAAACCCGGACCTCCATCCACACTGCCCAGGATTTCACCCCAGGGAGGTCACTTCAGTGCTGCTAATACAGTGGTTTGACGTTACCCCCAGAGGCACACTCTATTGTCTCTCGAGACAGACAAATGCCAAAGATCGTAAACTATTTCAATATGCTACAGTAGCAGCTAGGATCCTCATGGCTCAGAAGTGGAAATTACAGGAGACCCCAACAGTAATGGAGTGGCAGACTAAATTTTATACAGAATTAGCTAAAATGACTTATAAAATTCGAGACCAAAAAGGGACAAAGTTTGAAGAAGAGTGGGGTAAATTTGTTGCATACATAAGAATTAACTGTAGAAGTCTAAAAACTGTAGCAGGGTTGACATAAATCCTGTGATGTGTATAGAAGGTAAATAAGAATCTGCAAGAGAAGATATATACTAAGAAAACCGAAGCAGGGAAGGAAGGAAGTCTGGGCGTGAATATACACAGTGTAAATAAGATGACGTAAAATGTTGACTGTAAAAGATTAAGTTTTATTTATGTTTGTGAAAATTCAATAAAAAGCATTTTTTTTAAAAAGAGAGAGACAGACAAATGCCAACAACAGCAAATATGCATGCATACTCTCTGAACAATGACAACTTTTCAAATTCACATCAAGGGGGGGGGGGGAGAGAGAGAGAGAGAGAGAGAGAGAGAGAGAGAGAGAGAGAGAGAGAAGGGGCAATGGTTTACTAGGAACAGGTACCAGAAACTGGGATTTCGCCCTGTGTGTCTCAGAGTGGTTGATATGCACGCACATGATACAAAGAGATGGTAATAAGACTTTCAGAGTCAAGCAGAGACATGTCCTTCGAGAGGCAGAACTTGCTTTGGGGAGCGTCGTGGCACCAGATCAGCCAGTGATATCCAGAGTACCGTATTTTTCCGTGTATAAGACTAGATACTTTCCCTAAAAAACAATGTCCAAAATTTTGGGGTGTCTTATACATGGGGGTGTCTTATAGGCCATCTCTTTCCCACTCCTCATTTTCTTAAACCAGAGTCCCCCAAGATAGGGGGCGTCTTATACATGGGAGCGTCTTATAGACGGAAAAATACCGTATTTAGAAAGCACCCGTGTTTTATTTTAATGCACATTTCTTTGTGGACAGGGTGGAAAAACAAGTCCTTTTTAGGGAAGCTACCCATGCAGCTTGGCCCAAAGGAGAGAAACAAGTTGGGACAAGAAGCCACCAAAGTATGACTGAGAACATACAAGAATACAAATACAGCCTGCATGATGTGAGAATATCCGGCCAGACACAAATGCGGCTCATTGGCCAGATGATGTGTGACAACCATTATTTGCAGCCCTCGAGAGGTGCTGGGGAGGTATCAGGCCTGGCTAGTGACATGTGTTTGGCTTTGTTATGTCCAAGAAAATGATCAAAGGGATTGAGCAACTCCCCATGAGAAAAGGCGGCAGCATTTTTAGCTTAGGGAAAAGGCGGGTCACAGGCAACATGCTAGAAGTTTATGAAAACCATGCATGGCACAGAAAATGAGTGGATAGAGGGAGGGTTTTTCTCGCTCTTTCGAGGAAGGAAGGAAGGAAGGAAGGAAGGAAGGAAGGAAGGAAGGAAGGAAGGAAGGAAGGAAGGAAGGAGGGAGGGAAGGAAGGAAGGAAGGAAGGAAGGAAGGAAGGAAGGAAGGAAGGAAGGAAGGAAGGAAGGAAGGAAGGAAGGAAGAAAGAAAGAAAGAAAGAAAGAAAGAAAGAAAGAAAGAAAGAAAGAAAGAAAGAAAGAAAGAAAGAAAGAAAGAAAGAAAGAAAGAAAGAGAAAGAAAGAAAGAAATTCCCGCAGGAATTTAATAATAAATAAATAATATCCTTGGAAATCTGCACTTCTCCACATTTTGCAATGTAGTTCTCCAACCAAATAATGCAAAAAAGCATGCATATTCGGGGAGGAACAAAGCTGTCATAAAAATGCACACTATTATTATTGAAAATAGCATACAAGAAACCATTCTATCGGGCCAAGCTGCTTGCAGATAATGTGGATAATAGAAGAACCTTACACTAAACTCTTGGTGATTTTTTAAAAAATGGCAAACATTCCAAAATCTGGGGAACTGTATTTAAACTGGGGAGGGGGGCATAGAGTTATGTACTGAAGTTCTCACCCTGGGCCAGCAGGGGGATACTGTAGATTGAAAGTGACATTCAGTGATTGGATAGTTTTAGAAAATTGTTACAGTTACATTGTACTGGAGCTCTATATAAGCAGGCTGGCTGAACCCTTCAGTTCAGTTCTCTCCTGGCCTGTGAATAAACAAGAGCTGTTTGAAGAATCGCTGTGTCGTCTGATATGTTCACCCACAACTTAACACATAGAAACTCAGGGTCATATCCAGTGTTGAACATAAGAAGAGCCCTGCTTGATCAGGTTGACAGGATATCTAGTTCTCCAGCATTCTGTTCTCACAGTGGCCTTCCAAGTGCCCGTCAGAAACCTGCACCTCTCCTCCATGAATCTGTCCAATCATCTCTTATGTTGGTGGCCATCACTGCCTCCTGTGGCAGTAAGTTCCACAGTTTAACTGTATGCTGTGTGAGGACTCATTTTCTTCTATCTGTCCTGAATCTCCCAGCATTCGGCTTCACTGGGGGCCCAACAAGTTCCTGTGTGATGAGAGAGCGAGAAAAGCTCCCCGCTAGCCACTTTCCGCAGGCCACACATCATTTTATAATTCTGAAACGGCGCATGCTGCTGTTAAACTCGCACAGACTTTTCCGCTTGCACAGTGGAACCTTTCCTCCCTCCCTCAAGCACCCTCAAAATCTGCTCCAGACAGTTGAGGATTTGGGGCGGAGGAAAAGAGGGGGAACTCTCACAGAGTAAGTGGAATTTTCCTTGTGCAGTGTTGGTCTCCAAAACCGAGAGACTCGCCCATATTTAAGCGCATTCTAGCAAGTAAAAGAGATGCGGTTGGCGCTGTGGGTTAAACCACAGAGCCTAGGACTTGCCGATCAGAAGGTCGGCAGTTCGAATCCCCGAGACGGGGTGAGCTCCCATTGCTCGGTCCCTGCTCCTGCCAACCTAGCAGTTCAAAAGCACGTCAAAGTGCAAGTAGATAAATAGGTACCGCTCCGGCAGGAAGGTAAACGGCATTTCCGTGCACTGCTCTGGTTTGCCAGAAGCGGCTTAGTCATGCTTGCCACATGACCCGGAAGCTGTACGCCAGCTCCCTTGGCCAATAAAGCGAGATGAGCGCCGCAACCCCAGAGTCGGCCACGACTGGACCTAATGGTCCGGGGTCCCTTTACCTTTACCTTTTAGCAAGTACAGTAGATCCTCTGGTTGCAAACAGGATCTATTCCAGAGGTCCGTTCACAACATGAAAAGCCTGCAACCTGAAGTGCCGTATCTGCGCAGGTGTGCTTTGAGATTTGGTGCTTGTGCGCATGCGCAAAGCACGATTTAGTGTGTGATAGGAATTTTGAGGTCTTAGATATATGTTAAATGTTCATAAGTGTACCAACCAAGCACATACATAGATCAGCACAGGAAGACCGACCTGGAACCATTTTGATTCCCAAACTATCCCAAACTGACCAAATGTTTTCTCTGCAAGGTCAAAGGAAAATGGAAAAGCCTCCCCATTGTCTTTTCCTTCACCAATCCTGTCTTAAGGGTATGTCTGTGTTTGAATAGGGTGTGAGCCTGTGACCTGGCCTAGGAACTAATCATTACAATCATTACAAAAAGACTGGCCAGGCTCCCCAGGCAATCCAATCAAGGAACCTGCCAGACAGGAGATAAACAAGGACAGGAGAAAAACAAGATTCAAATTTCTATTTTAGACCACCTTTTCTGTGATGTAGGTGGGATGTATCTGAGGGGTGGTCTTAGGTTACACCCCTTCTGTGATGTATGTATGATGCTTCTGGGGGTGGTCTTGATCTACAGGGTGGCAATTTCAAAAGTCCATATAAGGCCTTGCACACCATTGTTCTGGGTTCCTCCTCCTTTCCTGCGTGTAAGGGGAGCACCCTGTTGCAACAGATCAATAAAGATCAAGCTTACTAGTTGCTTTGCTTCTCAATATTCTCCGGTTGGCCTCTGTTATTTTCTCCTACCAATAGGGAACCTATGTAAAGACTCTATATGGGCTCTTGAATACCCCATAAGGGAAAAGGCCAATTTTTGATTACAACAAGTGCTTCTGCGCATGCGCGAGCGGCGAAACCCGGAAGTAACCCTTTCCGGTACAGTGGTACCTCGGGTTACATACGCTTCAGGTTACAGACGCTTCAGGTTACAGACTCTGCTAACCCAGAAATAGTATCTTGGGTTAAGAACTTTGCTTCAGGATGAGAGCAGAAATTGTGCTCCGGTGGTGCGGCAGCAGCGGGAGGCCCCATGAGCTAAAGTGGTGCCTCAGGTTAAGAACAGTTTCAGGTTAAGAACGGACCTCCAGAATGAATTAAGTTCTTAACCCGAGGTACCACTGTACTTCCGGGTCACTGCGGGATGCAACATGAAAAAAGTAACATTAATCAAACGTAGGCACTGTGGGTTAAACCACAGAGCCTAGGACTTGCCAATCAGAAGGTCGGCGGTTTGAATCCCCATGACAGGGTGAGCTCCTGTTGTTCGGTCCCTGCTCCTGCCAACATAGCAGTTCCAAAGCACGTCAAAGTGCAAGTAGATAAATAGGTACCGCTCCAGCAGGAAGGTAAACGGCGTTTTCGTGCGCTGCTCTGGTTTGCCAGAAGCAGCTTAGTTATGCTGGCCACATGACCCGGAAGCTGTACGCCGGCTCCCTCGGCCAATAAAGCAAGATGAGTGTCGCAACCCCAGAGTTGGCCACCACTGGACCTAATGGTCAGGGGTCCCTTTCCCTTTCCCTTTAACATGAGGTATGATTGTAGCTTTATTCAACTGGCAGCTTTTCCCACCAGGGAGGCAAATGGAACCTTGAAAAAGCATCCCCTGCTAAAATAATCCCTGCGATAGGCAAAGGAACGAGGAGGAAATCGCAGGGGCCTCAAGGCACCTGTGCGTGAGAACTGCCACAGGGCAATGTGACGCCACTGCCCCGTCCCATCCTGCTGACGCTGAGGCATGCCCGTGGGACTTTGCTCCCTGAGCAAATCCAGACCTCTATGCTTGTGGCAACTTTTCTTCCACGCTCTCTCCAAACTGCAGGGCCCCCGCCAGGCTGGCTCTCTTGGAAAGCGATGAGGCTGCACTTTCGAAAAGAGACTTTGTGTTTTGCTTGGGGTTGGCTGGTTACTGATGCAGCTGGTGTTTCGGGGAGATTGCGCAACACGGGCAGAAAACCTGAGCTAGGAATCAGGGGCGGGGGAGGGAAGAGATGTCTTTTTTTGAAAAAAGGTTGAGAGGAAAAGAAATGGCTTATTTAAAAATAATAATGGTGACGATTATTTAACACACACACACACAAATTAAAAAGCAGGAAAGTAGCCTGTACCGTTCTAATACGAAACCTTCAATTCATCATCTACATTTAATCAACTGCTGACGACTTCTTTGTTTTTTGACCGAAAAACACTATTATCCTGCTTTGCTTCGAGGTGGATGATTTTAAATTTCTGTTCATGTTGGGCTTTAATGCTTTGTTTTAGTTCTGTTGTTGTTTCAATGGGCTTTGTGACTTTTTTATTTTGTAAACTACCTTGATAAATGGAATTATCATTAATTAGGGCTTGCCGATCAGAAGGTTGGCGGTTCGAAGCCCTGCGACGGGGTGAGCTCCTATTGTTGGTCTCAGCTCCTGCCCACCTAGCAGTTCGAAAGCATGTCAAGTGCAAGTAGATAAATAGGTACTGCTCTGGTGGGAAGGTAAATGGCATTTCCGTGCGCTGCTCTGGTTCGCCAGAAGTGGCTTAGTCATGCTGGCCACATGACCCGGAAGCTGTCTGTGGACAAATGCCGGCTCCCTCAGCCTATAGAGCGAGTTGAGTGCCATAATCCCAGAGTCGTCCACGACTGGACCTAACGGTCAGGGGTACCTTTACCTTTACCTAATTGATTAAAATGAACGGAGAATCTCATGACCAGTTCTGCTATGTTATGCATTTTAGATTAGCAATCTGACCCTCTGTATGATAACATACCCTTCAACATTTCCCCGATGAAAATAGGGACGTTCCATTCCATAATGATAATTTTACTATTTATACCCCCCTATATCTCACTGGGTTGCCCAGCCACTCTGGGCAGCTTCCAACATACCGGTATATAATAAAACAGTAAACATTTTAAAAAGCATTCCCTATACAGGATTGCCTTCAGACAGCTCAGGGATTGGATATCTCTGTAACCCACCAACATTTACCCAATGAAAATAGGAACGTCCTAAGGAAAAGTGGTACATTCTGGGATGAAATCAGAAACCAGGACGGCTTCTCTAAATCAGGGACGCCCCTGGAAAATAGGGACACTCGGAGGGTCTGCAATAAGGCCTGATTCGCAAATAATATAGTGGTCCATCTATTGCTTGAGCTCCCTGCCTTGGTGAGAGAGTTCTGGGCGGCTGCGTACATGTGCAATACTAGTCAGTGTTTTACCACTAAGTGGTACGAACAGGAAAGAACCATATAATTTGTGGATAGCCCACATTTCCAAAATATTATAGCGTGCCTAAGGCTCTGTATACACTAACTTGTTTGTAGCACAAAATGTAGTTTGTCCCTCAATCCGGAATTGTCCTTGCACATCTTCAGCATGCTGCTGTCAATCTAGATTGGTTCTAGATCCTGCCACCAACCCAGATGGGAGTAGTTACTGGAAACGCATTTGAAAACCCTCCCTTTGATTAAGTCATTCATGTCCCTTCCTCTCTGCACATGCTCCAGCTGAAGGAAGAAGAAGAAGAAGAAGAAGAAGAAGAAGAAGAAGAAGAAGAAGAAGAAGAAGAAGAAGAAGAAGAAGAAGAAGAAGAGGAGGAGGAGGAGGAGGAGGAGGAGGAGGAGGAGGAGGAGGAAGAAGAAGAAGAAGAGGAGGAGGAGTAGTAGTTTGGATTTGATATCCCGCTTTATCACTACCCTAAGGAGTCTCACCAGCTGGGACGTGGGTGGCGCTGTGGGTTAAACCACAGAGCCTAAGGCTTGCCGTTCAGAAGGTAGGCGGTTCGAATCCCCGCGACAGAGTGAGCTTCCGTTGCTCGGTCGCAGCTCCTGCCAACCTAGCAGTTCGAAAGCACCTCAAAGTGCAAGTAGATAAATAGGTACCTCTCCGGCGGGAAGGTAAACGGCATTTCCATGCACTGCTCTGGTTCACCAGAAGCGGCTTAGTCATGCTGGCCACATGACCCGGAAGCTGTACGCCAGCTCCCTCGGCCAATAAAGCGAGATGAGTGCCGCAACCCCAGAGTTGGTCACGACTGGACCTAATGGTCAGGGGTCCCTTTACCTTTACCTAAGGAGTCTCAAAGCGGCTAACATTCTCCTTTCCCTTCCTCCCCCACAACAAACACTCTGTGAGGTGAGTGAGGCTGAGAGACTTCAGAGAAGTGTGACTGACCCAAGGTCAACCAGCAGCTGCATGTGGAGGAGCGGGGAAGCGAACCCCGTTCACCAGATTACGAATCCACTGCTCTTAATCACTACACCACACTGCTGTAGGGTGACTGCGATCTTGGACATATGACTACTCACGGGATCATGGGGGTGGATGAACGCCCCATTTCTGGGACCGCCCACTCAGTGCATAGTTAAACTATGGAACTCACTGCCACAGGAAGCAGTGGTGACCACCAGGTTCACGGAGGAGAAAGCTACAGATGGCTGCTAGCCACAATGGCTGGAAATCCCAGAAGGGGAGAGGGCTCTTGTGTTTCAGAGTTCCCCCCAGGCATCTGCGCCGCTGCTTTGAGAACAGGATACCAGACAGAAGGAGCCATCAGCCTTATCTAGCAGGACTTTTCTGATACTCTTATCTGTTTTAATCTCTTTTCGAATGGGCTGCGCTACGTGGTAATGCAGACTCAATCTGCAATAAGCTTTTATTTTCAGAATGAAGCCAGTTTCTATCACAGAATTGTAGAGTTGGAAGGGTGCCAACTAGTCCAACCCTACGCATCGCAGGAATCGCAGCTAAATAATCCCCCTTGTTATATATTGTTGTGGTATTCTGCCTGCGAGCGCTAGAGCTCGAAAATAGCTCAGAAATGTTTTGCCAATCGCTTGGAAGGCTGTTCTGCTCTACAAAGTGGGTCTTTTCCCCACCTCAAATCTGCTCACCCCTTTGCTGAAGTTGCCTTAAAAACCTTTACAAATCTTTCTTTCTCTGGGGTTGTTTTCCTGTCTTGACCTCAGAAGTCTCCTTGCCCCCCCCCCTCAAAAAGGTCAGACTGTTATTTCTAGAGATAGGACCCAAGAAGCACCTTCCAGGGGCAAAAATTAGGCAATAGATCTAGACTGTGTGTACAATTGATTCTAGAATAAAACGTGGTTTGTGTGTGTGTGTGTGTGTGTGTGAAGATTAAGGACTGCAGTGCAAGAAAGAAGAAAAAATTTCCACAAGAGAAAGGGTGTGGGAGAGTTGAGTTTCTCAACAAAAACAAAGGATTTCTTAACCAGGGCTGTTTATCTAAAAAATGTGGACCTCGAGATAAAATAAATCCTAAAAGATCCCAGGAGGGGGTT
The DNA here is from genome assembly GCF_964234715.1 of Podarcis melisellensis. Taxonomy (NCBI): domain Eukaryota; kingdom Metazoa; phylum Chordata; class Lepidosauria; order Squamata; family Lacertidae; genus Podarcis; species Podarcis melisellensis. The sequence goes on from NC_138540.1 coordinate 81,717,256, forward strand.
ACTGTCGTTCATCATTTTGTTACTGGGAAGGGGAAAGGAAGGAGGGTTGGATCTCCAAACAAACATTTTGCAATGAACGCAAATAACCCCTCCAGGCTCCTCCTCTCCTCCCAGGCCGGAAGAGTGGGGTTGCCAGGTCAAAAACTGGGGAGAAAAGGGACATTGTGGAACGGGACTGTTTGTTCCACAGAGCTGTATAGGTTAGAGACAAAAGGGCTGTTAAAGAGAGATGTGTGATGCTGTGGCGAACAAGTCACAAATAAGTGCCTGCTTTAAAATAACAGGAGATTTCTGGGGGTACATGCTAGAAGCTTCTACCACCACTGACATCTGTGGGGAAGGCTTCAAACTTTAAGACTCCTCAGGCATTATGTGTAAGACCCCCAATATCTGTTCTGGGAAACAGATGGAGGCAGAGAGAGAGAGAGAGAGAGAGAGAGAGAGAGAGAGAGAAGGGAAAGATGAAAGTTTTCAGAAAACATCCCAGGATTGCCCCACAGATTCTGGGAGTTTTCGGTTCTCTCAGCTTCTCAACCTTCCAAATCTTTAATTCACAAATTAAAAATTCTCACCCTCCCCCCCCAATTCTTTAATTCCACAGCTCTGCAGCAATCTGCAAGTTTTGTTTTGTTTTTTAAAAAAGTCTCGTGAAAGTTCTCCAGCATTTTAGTGCGAATTTCTCCCAATCAACACATATTTGCGTGCCGTTTTGACAAATACTGTAGACACGCTTTGGGGAAGCAGTTTCGCCTAACGCAATGCATGTTTGCATGTCACTCTCATGAATATATGTGTCCACATGCACGCTTAACCCAGACGGACGCATTTCTGTTGTCACTGCCGGGCTGGAGAGCAGTATGACAAAATTCAGAAAAGTCCGAATTTTGAGAGGCGGATGTGTTCTAGTTCATGTGTTGTTTCGGATATTGCAAATTAGGCAAGTTCAACTTTAAATCGAATCAGGTTTCTCCCCCACCCCTGCCCAGGGAAGGGGATGACGTCCTGTGCAGCCTACAAACTTGTTGTACCGCCTGCCTCATGAGGACTAGGATGGTGGCTCTGAGTCTTGGAAGAATGGGACTGAGAACAGCTCTGCACCTTGACACCTGCCCTGTTCTGCCGACTTCTGGAGCAGACCAAGGAAGAAGAACAAGAAGGGAGCTTCTGCTTCAGAAAATAGAATTAACATGCTGTATAAACCAATTTGTCGTGAGCAGAAAAGCTTGAGGAAGATGGTGTTTGTGAATTCCTGCACAATATTTTCTGACCTGCACCTCTTGGACTAATGTGTGGAACATATTTTAGTGATCCACTGGACCTCACTCTTATCCTGTTCTGCAATGCAATTATTGGCTGTTTGAAGGCATCAGAATTCCCATTTTTGAAAATGCATGTATTTAGAGAAAATACACATTTAAATGTGTTGTGGGATGGGGAGGGGGAGAGGAGGGACGGGTAAAAACATACACCCAAAACAAAACTCCCCAATGCCTTCCTTTCCCCAAATCTTGGATAGTCACTGCCAGTCAAAGGTCTGACCCAGTAGGAGACAGCTTCCTGTGTTGCAGCTGAAAACACACAATGTGAGAATATACACCCTGAAGTATAGAAACCAACTCTTTGTGTTCAGGGCTATGTATTCTTACTTGCTTCATCAGCCTATCTGCTCTCTGTCTTTAGGAAGGTCTTCAAGGCAATTAACAAATCTCAGTAGCACAGCAAATATCACTATCTATCTGATCATCTCTTTTAAAATTGAAGGTAGCAGGGATTAGACCCAGGATGTTCTGCTTGCAAAACATGAGCTCTCTGACTGAGCAAAGGAGCCTCCTTTTTGAGTCTCACCACTCACATCCTATGCATGTTGCTGACCCAAAGAACATGAGAAGAGCCCGCAGGATCAGGTCAATCGATAGCATATCACAGGGGCCACTCAGATAACTGTGGGAAACTTGAACACAAGAGCCCTCTCCCCTCCGGCAGTTTCCAGAAAGATGACTGTCTCTGACTGCGTAGACAGAACATAGCTATCATGTCTAGTAGCCACTGAATAGCCTTATCTTCCTCGAATTTGTCCATTCCTCTTTTGTAGCCTTCCAAATTGTGGTGGCCTTGAGGCTACCCCAGAAGGTTTTGGACTCTCTTTCCTTCCTTAGAGGTTAGAGACAGACGACGACCTTTGGAAATGTAAATTCCAAATCTGAGACTTTCAGGAAGCCCCCACAGACTGAGCGTTTTGAGAATCAGGCGTAAGTGCTTCCATGTGTGAACTTAAAAACTGGGGGGGGGGGGGAAATATGACTTGAGAGACCATAATCTCTTCTCAGCAGTGGCGCCCGCCCTGTGGAACTCCCTCCCACCAGATGTCAAAGAGAACAACAACCGCCAGACTTTTAGAAGACATCTGAAGACAGCCCTGTTTAGGGAAGCTTTTAATGTTTGATGCATTACTGTATTTTAATATTTTGTTGGAAGCCGCCCAGAGTGGCTGGGGAAGCCCAGCCAGATGGGCGGGGAATAAATTATTATTATTCATAGAATCGTAGAGCTAGGAGGAATCGTTTAGGATCATTTATTCCAGCCCCCTGAAATGCAGGAATATGCAGCTATCCCATAGGGGGATCGAACCTGCGACCTTCGTGTTATCAGCACCATGCTCTAACCAGCTGAGCTATCCTTTAACTGTGCCTCAGGGCTATTTATCCTTCCAGATCACGAAAGCATCTTAGAGGCAAAACCCTATCCGGGAAGCTTCAAGAAGGGAGGCTGGCCTCTTTCCCCCCCCCCCAGCCTTTTTTGCAAACTGCTCAGGCAGACCAAAAGTACAAGCAAACTGGGCTGCGTGGAAGGTGGTTCCTTCTCTCTCCCCCACCCCGAACTTCCCAGTGACTTTAAAGTTTGGGGAAATGGGATTGCACACACACACACACACACACACACACACACACACACTCGCCTTCTTTTCTTACATCCTCCCTGGCTGCGGTTTAAATTCCTGGGAGAGATGGAGCAACCTCCCAGTTGCGGAGGGGAGGAGAAATAGCAGCAAGGCTCAGGTTGCTGCCCTCCGAGGGGCGGATGTTGGAGGCAGGGTGCTAGGTTTATAGGGAGCAGCTGGGAAGGATTTCCCATTTCACCTTGGATTCTCGTCTCCACTCCCAGCTGCAAGTAAGTGGAAATATAGAAATGGAAATATAGAAATTCATTTGGCATGTGGGGAAAGGGGAATTCAAACGGGGTGACTAAATTAGAGTCAAGTTATTATTATTATTATTATTATTATTATTATTATTATTATTATTATTATTATTTCAAAATCTAGACGTGGCAAGTTAATGCAGAGGCCCTGGCGATGGCATCTTAAATGAGAAGTGTGCGAAGATGGAGCACTTTCTCTCTCTGAGTGGCCTGCGTCTTTAACAGCAGGAATTTACTGCACAGCAGGGAAACCTGTTGCTTTTGCTGCATTTCCATGCCAGGGAGAGCTTCACCTGTTAAATGACTGCCTGCTGCGTTGCTTCTAAAAAAACAACAACAGAGCCTTTTTTAAATTAAAAAAATGAAGCAAATCTAAGAACATGAGACCGAGCAAAATACAGGATTGGGGAGTGGTGCGGGGGCAAACAGACGGGACTACAGACTCAGAAGAGGGGAGCAAGGTTCAGAAAGTTTAGTGGGCAGAGAGAGGTGGCAATGAAGTGCAACCCTAAGAGAGGTTTTTGCCTCATTTTCCCAAGATGTTGATTTAGCTTTTGCCACTAACAGAGGGTTGCAATTTTCTAGCCGTAGTAAAGGTAAAGGGACCCCTGACCATTAGGTCCAGTCGTGGCCGACTCTGGGGTTGCGGCGCTCACCTCGCTTTATTGGCCGAGGGAGCCAGCATACAGCTTCCGGGTCATGTGGCCAGCATGACTAAGTCGCTTCTGGTGAACCAGAGCAGCGCATGGAAACGCCGTTTACCTTCCCGCTGGAGCGGTACCTATTTATCTACTTGCGCTTTGATGTGCTGTCGAACTGCTAGGTTGGCAGGACCAGGGACCGAGCAACGGGAGCTCACCCCGTCGCAGGGATTCGAACCGCCGACCTTCTGATTGGCAAGTCCTAGGCTCTGTGGTTTAACCCACAGCGCCACACGCGTCCCTTCCTAGCAGTAGTAGAACACCTGATTTGTATGTATAAAATCCCAGGTTCGATCCATGGCCTCTCTAGGTGGGTCTGAGAACGTCTCCAGGCTGCAACCCTGGAAAGCAGCTGCCAGCCAGAGTATGCAATACTGAACCACTGGTATAAAAGGATCTTCCTGTGTTTTTATGCCTTTAACAGCTGCATGAAGCAGGTGAATCTTTGAGATGCCCCCTCCCCAAAATCGCTGTCAGAAGCTCTTCTAAACCAAGAGCAGACAGCCATGCAAGCGACTCAGATTTATTATCAGTCATCTAACATAGCTGCATTGAGCCCTGTCTTTCCACCTTCCTTAATGGAGAGTTCATGCCATCGTGAGTTTCATACCAGGCAGAAATTCAGCCGGTGAAGGATCCTTCCATAACTGCATTAGTATTCTGGGGGGAAGCTTTGCCTGTCAGCTGGCGAGCTGTGAAACACACCAGTGCCTTTTTAGGTGACAGGTGGCAATCGTCTGTCGCCGTCCTTCAAGAGAGGAGGCAGAACATCATTCCATTTCTGGGTGGAGGTGGGGAATCAGAGACGGGATGGGAGGGCAGTGAAGGAGCACATGAGAAAGGAAAAGAAGCCATTTGCAGCATTGTTGAGAATTTTACAAGGTGTATTGAACCTGGTAAAGGTGCGGAAGATTTCTGCTGCAAGGGTTGCCAACTCTCTCTTCTTTTAAACCAGTCCCTGCGCCTCTTACGGTGCTTCCAGACTGTTGCAAGTTCTGGGTAGGGTTTGATCACGTACCAGCAAACTCAGGCTGCACGGCTGAAGTTAATCTCGTGCAACAAACCCACTTCTCAAAACTGGACTTCTTGCTGGAAGGAAAGTAATGGGGAAAGCCCTGGGAAGCATGAGATGATATAGCTGGCTGGATGCAATGTCATCTGACCTCCCTGCAGGCAAATCAGAATGAATGCTCAATGAACGACTGATGGCATCAAAATTTTGCGAGAACAGGTCAGGATTTCTTAGTTATGTGGAAGCAACCTTAGACACAGTCATTAGACAGCACATGAGTGTTTCAACACCATTGTCACCGTTATTTACCAGTTATTAACCAGTTCCACCTATATATGCCCTTGTTTACTTCCTTCCTGTTTTCCTCCAGGAACTCTAAAACCCTCCAACACCATGCAGCTTGCGGTTTCCGTTGCAGTGGTCCTCATGGCTTTGTTTGCTGTGACAGGTAGGAGCCGAAAACCTTTTCTTAGCTCATTATGCAGCGCCACCAATGCAACTGGAACAGGCTAGACGGCATCTATTGCCTTCCACTGGCTAATTTGGAAACTCTAGTTGCGCAGGTTTGGCAAAGGATCCTTGCCACACCTTCCTGCTCCCAGACACACACACCCCGAGCTCAAAATAAGCCCCTCCCTCTGACAGCTCTTCCCATTTGACATGTCTGTGCAAATCCTATCACTGCAGCTGGGAAACATAATTTTTTCCCTCTCATATGAAAGCACCAACACTTTCCCCCCCCCCGGCCAGAGAACATTTGGCTTCCCATCAGTGCCGGGTTTGGATCTGCAGCTGGCCAAGATTGTGGGCAGGATCTACGTTAGGCATTGATGTTCAGTGGGTGTGAGGCTTGGAAGCAACAGAGGCTTAAAAATAAGAGGGGGAGGTAGGCTGGATGTGATCTGGAGAGTGTTAGCAAAAGTCACTTATATAATGAGAAACATATAGTAGGGCTATTAAAAATGAGAGTCGTCATGGCAATCCGTAGTTAAAAGTAGAAGTTGGCAAATGTGTCCTCTTTTTTGCTCTTCAAAATATGGTAGCCCTAACTAACGGAAGTTAGTTTTTAGCAGGTTTGCATGCCTTGGTTCAATTGAAACTTGGTTCAACTGTGCAAGGTTGAAACCACGCAAGCTAATTACACGTAAGATGTGATTGCGCCATACTAACCGAGGTTAGCTTTTGGCAATTTTGCATAACCCTGGTTCATTTGAATCATACAAGGACGTGTTTAGGGCCAGCCAGGGAAAGAAAGGAGATGGTTGAATCAGAGAACAGCAGGAGGAAAGAGGGCAGTTGGGGCATATTGCAAAGTCAGATATGTTTAGTTTCCAAGCTGTGCAATCTATTTCTCACTGTCTTTGCCCCTGTTCCCTTTGCTTTCTCTAAGCCTCCACTGAGGTGGGGCCGACAGAGCCCTCCCTGTCTCAAAGGTTCGAGAACTTCCAGCGTAATGTTCAGACTTTTATTGACAACGCTGGAGAGAAGACCAAAACAGCTTTCCAGGAGTTCCACAACAGTGAGCCGATCACCAAAGCCAGGTGAATTTCCGGTGGCTTCCTTGCAAGGCCTGAAACCCAGGGCTGTGTACGCACAGAATTCTCCCAGTCCAAAAAAAGAATTCTGGGCATTGCAGTTTGTTAATGGTTGCTGGGAATTCTAACTCTCTGAGGGATAAACAACAGTGCCCAGAATTCTTTGAGGGAAAAGGTGTGCGTCAAATGTGCCTCAGAGCCATAGTGTGGGCAAAACGTCAGGGGGGGGGCAACTGCTGAGACACATGAAGCAGACAGAGTTTTGTGCGCCACGGAACCTGCCCTGAGCCCCCTAGCCTAGCAAAATATCTCACCTAACTACTTGAATAGAGAGCCAGTGTGGTGTAGTGATTAAGAGCTGTGGACTCATAATCTGCTGAATAGGGTTCAATTCCCTGCTCCTCCACATGCAGCTGCTGGGTGACCTTGGGCCAGTCACACTTCTCTGAAGTCTCTCAACCCCACTCACCTCACAGAGTGTTTGTTGTGGGGGAGGAAGGGAAAGGAGAATGTTAGCCGCGTTGAGACTCCTTAGGGTAGTGATAAAGCGGGGTATCAAATCCAAACTCTTCTACTTAGAAAGTGGGATGGCATAAAAAGAAGCTCCAACAACAACAAAGTCATGCTCCTTGATGAATCTGAATTATGTCTTTTCACCAATTCTCATTAAGGCCCGAAGGAACCCGAAAGCTCCTGTGGGTTGTAGCTTAGTGGCTCTGCATGCAGAAGGTCTGACACCTAGCATTTCTAGAGAAAGGCTAGGAATGGCCACTGTCTGAAGCCCCGGAGAACCTCTGCCAGTCTGAGTAGACCATATTGAGCTAGATAGACCAAGATTCAGACTACATATAAGGCGGGTTCTTATATTTCCTCTCTCAGAGTGCAGAGTTGGGCTCCAACTAGATTATGGCTAGATTGGCTAGAAGGCATCAGGCCCTGCATTTCGGCGAGGGGGGGGGTTGCAAAGGAAAAGGGGCCACAGTGGTAGCAAGGATCTGCAGAGAGCAACATCTTTCCCCAATCTCGATGGGTATTCAAGAGAAACAACAGTTCCTCCAGCCACCAGTAGGTGGAGAGAGTAGAGCGGGACAGAACGCAGCAGGGCGAAAAAGCTCTCTCCACAGTCACTGCCCCTTTGATATCGCAGCTAGAAATTCATTTTAGACACTCTTGGGAACTGGTTGCGCTCCCCATCGGGCCCCTTGCCCCCAGAATGCCTCCCCCTGAAGAAGGACCTTGCTCACCGCTGTGCATGGTAGAGAAGGGGGCAAGGCAGATTTCAGGAGGCTGCTGCCGCCGCCATTGCATTATTGAAATCATTGAAATACTTTATTGTCACTTGTACAACTTGTATACAGTGAGATTACACAAGCACCCCCCACTCAGCTTAGTCTTAATTCCCCTCGTTTACTGACGCACACCCACCAAACCCCAAAGTCAGTTGCCCTGTTGTTATCTTTTCATCCAGCAACCTAACAGCCCACGGATAGAAGCTGTTCTTTACCCTGTTGGTGCGACTAATCATGCTTCTATATCTTCTGCCCAAGGGCAGAAGATCAAGGAAGTGCTGGCCAGGGTGTGAATCATCCCTGAGAATTTTCCTCACTCTCCTGAGGCAACGTTCTTCCGCTGTTTCATCCAGCGGATTCACAGGGCAGCCCATAATATCTTGTGCTGTATTCAGCACCCTCTGTAGGCACGTCCTATCAGCTGATGTCAAACCAGCGTACCACACCGTGATGCAGTATGAAAGGCCAGGGTGTGAATCATCCCTGAGAATTTTCCTCACTTATTTTCCTCATTAGAGGGGGCAGAACTGTTTAACAGCCAATTGGGGGAAGGAGGAGAGGAGGAGGGGTAGCGTGGGGGGTGAGGGGTGAGGGTGCCCACCTCGATCAAGTGCCGTGTCTTGCACAGACCCTGGCGAGGGTGGCAGGGCTCCTTCACTGTTGCCTTCCCGTTGGCAGAAACTGGCTCTCTGAAAGATTCCAGCAGGTGAAGGACAAAGTCAAGGCGACGTTTTCCAGCGACGGATCTGCCTGAATCCACCCCTTCTCCACCACCGCACACCTCTGTTTGGAAGGGAGATCTGCATATGACTCTCCACCGCCAGCAGGTTGCAGTGGAGGAACATCTATTTCTCTCCAAGATCAAGAAAATCTGGGAGGAGGAGGCAGGCTGCATGGCCACACCTCTCCTCAGCGCCTCCATTTTCTATTTTTTTGTTATGCATTTATTGGAATCATTTATTACCCTCAAATAAACAGAAGATTCCTCCCTCTGTAATCTTGATTGTTATTGCAATGGTTATCTGTTTATTGATTAGGTTTTCTTCCAAAGGTTTCATCACGGGGCAGGAAGAATTGTGATTTGGGTTCCTTCCCCATTCCCAAGTTCTCAAGCAATTTCCTGAAGTTGCCCCACCAGCAAAACTATTTCTTCCTCTCTTCTCCCCTCCCGCAAGGTATTTCATGTGCGTTCAAATTTTCACATGGTCAGACTCCGAAGTTGTTTGAGCTTCAAAGGATATGCCCCATCTTCTTCTCTCACAAAACAACTTTGAAAGTCGGAGGAGTGAATTCGCAAAGAAAATTGCATCTGAGACCATGTGTGCATGTATGCTAGAGAAACAGAGTGAGGTTGGAGTAACTGTTTTAAGTTGGAAAAAGTACAAAATCCAGTCTTTCCTCCAGATCCCTGAAACAGAGATGGGAGAGAAATTTGATTCAGTTTGCATTTAAAAGTGAACTTGCCTAATTCACACTTTGCAAAACAATACATAGAACCATAGAGTCATCTAGCCAACCCCTGTAGATGCAGGAATGAACCGAAACACAACCATCCCCCAAAATGCACATTCCTTTGAACTTTGTTGTTCTGTTAGGAATTCCTCAGTTCATCCAGGCAAGGGTGGAAGACACAGCTTTGATTTCAATCCACTTCCTCTGCAGAGGGGAAAATGCTCTGCTTTTAATTTTTCCTTCTGCGGAGACTGCAAAGGGTTTCCCATTAATCCTGATCAAGAGCTAACCTCTTCTGAAGGTGCACTTCTAATGCGAAGCATCTTCAAAGAAGGTTGCTGCAACTGCCAATCACCTGGTCGTCAGTTAGAGCAACCTGCTCCTGAACTCAGGTCTGTGTATATGCACTAGACCTTCAAAGCACATTTGCTGAGAGCTGTAACCCTGTGAGGAGTAAACTACTCCACCCACAATTCTTTGAGGCAAAGAATGTACTTTCAATGTGTTTGAAGTCTAGTATATACACAGCCTCAAATAGGTGTCATTGATGTCATTGTGACATCAGGTGATGGACAGGTGAATGCCCCCACCCACTTTTCCAGGTTGGACTTTGGAGGGTGGTGGGCTTAGATTGTTGGATCAATCCTCCAACCTCTGATGGATGATTTAGAACTCAGCCCTACAGATGTTTTGGGACTACAACTCCCATGATCCCTAGCTAACAGGACCAGTGGTCAGGAATGGTGGGAATTGTAGTCCCAAAACAGCTGAAGGGCAGAGTTTGGGGATGCCTGATTTAGAAGGATTGGGTCTGGCATCACTTTCACTATGCATATGTGCCAATATCCATCTTCGGGGTTGAAGGTACGCACAATAGGCAATAAACACTCATGGCCGCCATAAAGATTTGGTCAAGTGTAGAGGGTTACTTGACAGACACAAAATGTATATCAGTAGCAAATATATACAGACATTCACCACTGCCGTGGTCAAGGCAGACTTAGATTTCAACAAGTCCAAGTCTCTCTCCTCTGCTTCTATCTCTGCAAGACACAAGCGAGAGACTCTCAACAAGTTACACAAAACCATTGTTATCAGTACTTCCTGTCACACTGCACTTATCCAAAGAGCAGTTCCCACAGAAAATGTCCTTGCATAGACAAAACAATCTCAGCCTTCTGCTTCTTCTTGAGTCTTCTTCTCCGTTCTTCTCTGTTTCTGAAACAAATGATTCTCACACACACAGAGAGAATATCCAACATAGATACCGTATTTTTCACTCGCTCCATAAGACACACTTTTTTCTTCCTAAAAAGTAAGGCGAAATGTCAGTGCATCTTATGAAGTGAATGTGTGGGCCCTGGAGCCAAATTGCCCGGGGGCAAAAAGCAGATCATGCTTATTTTTTTGAATGAGGGAAGGGGGTGTTGAAACAAAGCCGCTAATCAGCAAGCGATCGGGAGGGAGATAAGGGACGCTAGAGATGAAGGAGGCTGCCTGGGAGGGAGGAGGTAAAGACAGCAAACTTTCAAGGAGAGGAGACAGGAAGACTAAAGCAATGAGGAGAGAAATTAGAAGAAAAGAAGGAGAAAAAAGTTGCTCCAGCTAAGGAAAAGACACTAAGGCAAACAAGAGGGAAGGGAGTGTTGAAAGGAAGCAGCTGATTGGCACTAGAGATAAAGGAGGGGGGAGGTAAAAGCCCATGGATCCTCAGGATTTTTGCATTGGGTCACCCCAAATTCAACATCAGATCACATAGCATGTCCATGGCTACAGCCTGCACCAAAAAAATCACGCACTCACTGTTGTGTGGGGCTGTAATGGCACAAAAACATGGTTACAAAGCACGGATCCACATGGATCCTCAGGATTTTTGCATTGGGCTACCCCAAGGTAAAGGTAAAGGTACCCCTGCCCGTACGGGCCAGTCTTGCCAGACTCTGGGGTTGTGCGCCCATCTCACTCAAGAGGCCAGGGGCCAGCGCTGTCCGAAGACACTTCCTGGTCATGTGGCCGGCGTGACATCGCTGCTCTGGCGAGCCAGAGCTGCACACGGAAACGCCGTTTACCTTCCCGCTAGAAAGCAGTCCCTATTTATCTACTTGCACCCGAGGGTGCTTTCGAACTGCTAGGTTGGCAGGCGCTGGGACCGAGCAGCGGGAGCGCACCCCGCCGTGGGGATTCGAACCGCCGACCTTTCGATCGGCAAGCCCTAGGCGCTGAGGCTTTAACCCACAGCGCCACCCGCGTCCCAAACTCACCATCAAATCACATGTCTGTGGCCACAGCATGAACCACAAAAATCATACATCCACTGTTTCATTCAGAATTTTATTTTATTGTTTTCCTCCTCTAAAAACTAGGTGCGTCTTATGGTCTTGGTGCGTCTTGTGGAGCTAGGCTAGCAGGAGCAGGGACCGAGCAACGGGAGCTCACCCTGTCGCAGGGATTCGAACTGCCGACCTTCTGATCGACAAGCCCTAGGCTCAGTGGTTTAGACCACAGCGCCACCCGCCACCCCAGGCATAGACCTTTTTTAAGGTGGTGAGGCTGCAGGAGAGGTTCCATCTCAAGTTATTTTGTGCTGTCGCCACATTGAACACCCCAAAGCATCCCTTCTCCGCTGTAGAAAGGAAGTCACAATTTTTATCCCCGTAGCAGGAGAGAGGGGAGGGCGTGTGAGGGGATTGGTGGGTACAGAGTGGGTGGGTGTTTGTGTGTATGTACTGATGAGCACCATCAGTAGCAAACCAAACTGGTTCCTCGCTCTCCATTGCATTGCAAAATTTATGGGGCTGTCACCTTGATCTTGGAATAAAAGTCTTTTCAACTCTCTTCAAGCCCCCTTGGAATCAGGGCAACATTTCCTGACCTCCTGTGTGTATGCTCCCATTCTGGGTGGAAAGGCGAGATTCAGAAAAGGGGAAATGAGTAAATAACACAGATAAGCAATCGCCCACATCTGGAAGGTTGCCAACTTCTTCTTTTCTTTTTTGAAACAAAAGCTGCAGCTACAGGAATCAGGGGAAGTTCATAGTTCCCTTAACGCTGGGTGATGTTGTAAACAAAAATTGCCCTTTTCCCTAATGGGGTATCCAAGAGCCCATATAGAGTCCTTACATAGGTTCCCTATTGGTAGGAGAGAATAACAGAGGCCAACCAGAGAATATTGAGAAGCAAAGCAGCTAGTAAGCTTGATCTTTATTGATCTGTTGCAACAGGGTGCTCCCCTCACCCACAGGAGAGGAGGAGGGAGACCCAGAAAAATGGCCGCAAGGCCTTATAAAGACTTTTGAAATTGCCACCCTGTAGATCAAGACCACCCCCAGTAACATCATACATCACAGAAAAGGCGGTCTAAACAGAAATTTGAATGTTGTTTTTCTCCTGTCCTTGTTTATCTCCTGTCTGGCAGGTTACTTAATTGGATTTCCTGGGTAGCCTGGCCAATCTTTTGTAATGATAAATGCTTAGTTCCTGGGCCAGGTCACAGGCTCACACCCTATTCAAACACAGACATACCCTTAAGACAGGATTTGTGAAGGAAAAGACAATGGGGAGGCTTTTCCACTTTGACCTTGCAGAGAAATTTGCTCAGTTTAGGAATCAAAATGGCTTCAGGTCGGTCTTCCTGTGCTGATCTATGTACGTGCGGTTATGAACATTGCCATATATCTAAGACCTCAAAATTCCTATCACAGTGGAAAGCTACATTTGCTCATGTCTCGAGATCAAACTGCTGTCTGAAGCAGGAGGCTTAAATAGCTTTTCTTTTTCCTGGTCGGCTGGCAACCTTATAATAACAATAGCAATAAAATCTGAGAACAGTTGTTAATATCTGAAAAAGAAATGTGTCTGGGCTGCTTGGAAGCCGCATTGCTTGGAGGAGAAAGTTTTGCACCCTAATCCCTGAAATGTGTTGCTCCCCAGGAAAGCATATTATGGCCTTTGTCAGCCTGGTGCCTTCCAGATGTGTTGGACTACAATTCCCATCAGCCCCAGCTGATGGGAATTGTAGTCCAAAACATCTGGAAGGCCTCAGGTTGACAAAGTGGCATACTGGATGCTCTCAAGCAGCCCCTGTTGTTATACTCCCATCACATGTTCCAGGGTTGATTGATAGTGCTCAGAAAGGAGTATTTATCAGGTAGCCACACTGATGGATCTTAGTTATAAACCAGCAGTGTCTTCTCCTCCCCCCCAGCCAATCCCCCCCCCCTTGGTGCCTAGAGATTTCCTCTGCTTGTGAGAGGTGGGGGGTGGGTTGGTTTTTTTGAAGCTCCTCCAGAATAAAGTTGGTTGATCAGTGACCGGGGACAAACATTGCACAAGGCCTAAGCAAACTGTCCTTGTCTGCCCAAACTCTGCCTGCTCATCACTTTGCATCCTTGAATAAACAGCCCTTTGGACTTGCAGCCTACCAGGCCTTGCCCATTGCTGGGGGAGGCGCTTCAAAGAAAGGTCCAGCCCGGGGCTGGGATGGAGACATCACCAAGCATAGAGTGGCCGGGTGTGGCGGTTAGGGGGAAAGGCCTTGTTCCACTGCTTCTGGTGCAGTCAGTGCGTTCACACAACTACTTTCCACACTGTGTATACAGTGGACGCTCGGGTTGAGAACGTGATCCGTGCCGGATGCACATTCGCAACCCGCAGCATTCACAACCCGCAGTGGTGCATCTGCACATGCGCGGGTTGTGATTCGGTGCTTCTGCGCATGTGTGACCCCCGAAAACCCAGAAGTAACCCGTTCCGGTACTTCTGGGTTTCGGCAGGTCCGTAACCTGAAAAAACACAACCTGAAGCATCTGTAACCTGAGGTATGACTGTACACACAGAGAGAAAAGTTATGTCCAACCTGCATCTTCGTGGAATTTTTCCAGGGAGGTTCATGTGTTGTATTCAGGCATAGTTAACATTTTGCTGCTGCGGACAGAATCATGGAATGGTAGAGTTACAAGGGACCTCAAGGGTCAACTAGTTCAAACTAATGTACAGTGGTACCTCGGGTTACATACACTTCAGGTTACATACGCTTCAGGTTACAGACTCCGCTAACCCAGAAATAATACCTCGGGTTAAGAACTTTGCTTCAGGATGAGAACAGAGATCGTGCTCCGGTGATGCGGCATTAACTAAAGTGGTGCTTCAGGTTAAGAACAGTTTCAGGTTAAGAACGGACCTCCGGAACGAATTAAGTACTTAACCTGAGGTACCACTGTACTGCATTTGGCCAATGTGAGACTCGAACCCACAGCCCTGAGATTAAGCGTCTCATGCTCTACTGGCTGAGATATCCACCAGGGCAAGATGTTGTGTGAGCCCAATTCCTCATTCAGAATCATCCCTCTGGAATAATAATAATAATAATAATAATAATAATAATAATAATAATAATAATAATAATTTATTATTTATACCACGCCCATCTGGCTGGGTTTCCCCAGACACTCTGGACGGCTTCCATCTTATCTCAACACCAAGGCAGCCATGTTCAGTGAGGCCTCCTCCTCCTAGAAAAGTGCCCATCAGTGCCAATGCCTTCGCTGTTCCATCTGAAATCACTACAAATTGTTGTGGACCAGCCCACAAGCGAGGTCCTGATTAAAGAAGAACGGCAACTTAAAGTGATGGAATATGTGCACCTTGCAGACCTAAAATATAGAATAAGAGAACATGAAAAACATACGTTTAAAGAAGATTGGACAACGTTTCTTGAATATATGAGGGGGAATTGTGTACACTTGAAAACATTGGCAGCATTAAGATAAATTCAGCAGTGTAAATAAGTTTAAATGGATGTAATCATGGAATACTGAATGGTTTAGTTTATGTAAAATATGCAGGGTTTTATGTTATGCAAAATGAACCACAAAATGAACCACGGAAAGAGAAGAACGGAAGTCATTGATATTTTAAGGTTATTTAAATGAATAAATTTATAAAACAGAAAACTTAAATACACACACACACACACACACACACACACACTTGTTGTGGACTAAAGTTGTCCAGCTCTTCCCTGAGGGAGGAAGAAGGGAGGAAGGGAGGCGTGCAGGCGAGGGCAACCTCAGGGCCTGCTCTTGTGAGGCCATGTTCCCATCGTTGCTCACGACCACTGCTTGTTTTCGAAGCCATGTTCACACAACATTAGTCACGACGCATGGCAATCCTGTAGTTTCTTGACAAATCCTGTTGTTCAATGTGGGCTTTCCCCTCAAACCATCTTCAATCCAATTAGAAAACCGGAAGCAGTAATGTGAACATGCCCAACACCCCTCAACTGTCCTGCAAAAACTGTGACATTGCGTTTTTTTTTCCTAGCAAGAACATGGCGGCCATTTTGGGCACGCCACAATTCCCCCTTCCCTGTGGCCATAACCTTGGGGGGGAACCATGGCATGAGAGATCACAGCGCCCAAAAATGACCACTGTGCTCTCAGGAGAAACAAATGGAAAGATGGCATCCCAGAATATAGTGTTCCAGTTTTTCCCTTTAATGTGTTTTCCCTCAAATGACGTGAGTTTGTCCCTCTGGTGAAAATTTTTGTCCATGCCAAGCATTTCCTACCCAAAGAAGGGTGACTTTCTCACCAATGAGAAGCAGCACACACACACGTTTTTATTTTAATTTATTCTTTGGCAGATTTACAAAAACAGAAACACACGCCAAAAAATAAATTTAAGAAAGGGGCGGAACTAGATGCAGACGCACAAAGCATCTTTGTTTACTGTTCAATTTTTTTTAATTAATTTTCCAAATTTATAACCAATACAACACAACACAAAAAAGAAAACATATAAAAAGAAAAACAAACAAACATATAGAATCTGCGATCAGAAAGAGGAGAAATATCAAGAAGATTGGAAGAAATTTGAGGATTATCTAGCTAAATATTATAATATAAGTGGAAATACTTGCAAGTATCAAATTGGTTTAGGATTAAAGTATGTTGAATTGTATAATACTATGGATTGAGATTATGATGAAAAGAAAGGAAGTTAATAATTTGAACTAGTTAATTATATTAGAAAGTGAATATTGGAAAATTGCTAAATGAGATTTAATGAAAATCAGTTAGGAAGGATTTGAGGAAGTCACTTAATAATGGAAATTAATTTGGATTTTTGATCACAAAGCATTTTTTTTAACACACACCAAGACTCCTTGTGCTCCACTCCCTCTTTCTTCCCACCCAGGGCAGCCCTGCCCTCTGCCTGCCTCTCAGAGCCAGTGTAACAACACAGGGCTGGGCCTCAGGGGTGCCAGCCTCTTAAGGTCCACAAATAACAACACTTTAGAGGTCCCGAGCCTCAAGGAGGTTAGATTGGTTTCTACTAGGGTCAGGGCCTTTTCAGCATTGGCCCCAACATGGTGGAACGCTCTGTCACAAGAGACCAGGGCCATGCGGAACTTGACATCTTTCCGCAGGGCCTGCAAGACGGAGCTGTTCCACCTGGCCTTTGGTTTGGACCCGGTCTGACCCTTATGTTTTCCTCCCTTTATGGTCTTGATTTATCAGCTATTTTAAAATGAGGCTGCATTTTAAAATGCATTTTAACCTGTATTTTAAATTGTCACCCCCCTCTTTTTCCCTTATTATGTTTTTACTGTGATTTTATTGGTGTTAGCCACCATGAGCCCAGCTCTGGTTGGGGAGAGCGGGGTATAAATAATAATAATAATAATAATAATAATAATAATAATAATAATAATAATTATCATGAGTTGCCCAAGGGAGGAGGCTAGCAGCGGCAGCCATGGAGCAGCAATGGGATGCTCCTTCACAGCCGCATCGCCATTGTCATCGCTTGGAACAAACACCGGCTCTTCCTGCTCCCAGAACTCAGTGCTGGCAGGGAAAATAGGGACCTTCTGCGATCAAATCAGAAGCCGGGGCGGTTTTTGTAATTCTGGGACTGGAAAATCAGGACCTCTGGAGGTCCTGTGTATCAGGCGAAGACATCCCTGCCTCCCGTGACCTCACTGCATTTTAAGCTGCTAATATGGAGGGCTGGTTCCATACGGATTAGGCCAGCGGCTTGCCAGTAGCTAACAGCCCCTGTTGGAGGCAGTATGTCTCTAGGTACCAGTTTCTGCCAATCCCAAGATGGGGAGAGCACTGTTGCACTCTGAGAGGGGCCTCCAAAGGCATCTATCTGACCACTGTGAGAATGGGACGTTGGACTAGATCAGCGTTTCTCAAACTCGGGTCTCCAGCGGTTTTTGGACTACAACTCCCATCATCCCTAGCTAGCAGGGCCAGTGGTCAGGGATGATGGGAACTGTAGTCCAAAAAAAAAACAGCTGGAGACCCAAGTTTGGGAAACCCTGGGCTAGGTGGACCTTTGATCTGATCCAGAAGGGCTCTGCTTCATGTCCTAAACTCTTGGGGCTCCAAAGCTGGTAATGGATGGGAGAACTTCATCACTGGGCAGTGTCCCAACTCTTCTTGCTGGCTCACAAAGGCGAATATTCGCTGGAAACTCTCGTCCATCGGTGTTGCAGCTCAGACCTGTTTGCTTGAACTTTGGACATGTCAGGGGATGTGCCATTTGGCCAAGAGGATTGTGGGAGAAGGTGGGGCTGTGGCTGCAAGAGCGCCGTCTCATATAAATGCGCGGTGGCTAATTCTGGGACAGGGAAGGGTAACACGGACGGCGGCGGCTGCAGAGAGTGAGTGTGCTTGTCTACTCAGGGGCTTAACTCTGCGGCCATCTCCCTTGTACCTTTGGAAAGACCAGCAGGAGCCAGGTTTGACGGGGAAAATGGGGGAGAGAAGTTGTCTGCGTGTTTGGCTCCTGTACCCATGCAACAGATGAGGAAGTTGAGTCCACGCCAGGACCCAATGGGGAGATCCATCACATTAACATGTACTCCTTGGAGACCCAGGGACCAATGCCGGGGGAGGGGGAGTGTTGCAGAATTTAGGAACTGGTGTTATAATTCCCCCACCTTTTTAAAAAAATGTTGTCTGTTGTCCTTGGATGCTTTGCCCACAGTCCATTTATATTTTTGCATATTTGAGAACAAGGTAGGAAATCAAACAGGCTTTTTGGAATTCTTGTTCTAAGGAGGTCAAGGGCTGACCTCCTGATTCTGAAAGGGGAAGAACCTTTTTTCCATAATGGGCTCTGTTTACCTGTATATCTTCTTTGCTTAGTTTTAGGTCTCCCTAAAAGCAAAAAGGAAGGAACGCAGCAATTTAAACTGAGAGGTAAGTCTCCATTTCTACTAGCCGCCGTATTTCATAGAATTATAGAGCTGGAAGGGACTCCCCCCCCCTCAGGGTCATCTAGTCTAACCCATTGCGATGCAGGAATCTCACCTAGATCTTGTGGGAGTCTGTTCCACCGGACATGCTCTTGTGGCTTTAACATGTTTCCTCGCCAAAACAAAGGAAGTTTTCTACTAAATATCTAATACCGGGGAGAGCTTCACCTGCTTAATCCCTGCATCTCGGACAGATGTTAGAGATACGAGAGGCAGAGGCTATTGAAAAGTTTGCAGCCGTTCCTGCAAGGTTGGAGGATCTGTGGACCATCAGATGCTTTGCTGGACTCCAACTCCCATCAGCCCCAGCCAGCAGTCAGGTATGATGGGAGTTGTAGTCCAGCCACATGTTCCCCACCTCGGCTTTACTGAATGGCGGCATTCAGCATTATTCCTCGAAATGTGTACTGTGAATGTGATTTATGGTAGCCTCATTAAGTACATAAGAAGATTAATCGGATCAGGTTGAAATGGTCTAGTCCAGCATCCTGCTCTTTTAGGACCAATCAGATTGTTGTTTTCATTTCTACACCAGTTCTCATATATATATATATATATATATATATATATATATATATATATATGAGTTCATTCATATATATATATATCTCAAAGCTGTTTACAACCTCCATTGGAATGTCAAATAAAACAATCCAGAACAGTACGAAAAACTATGGTAGAAATGGATTCTTTTTTAAAAAATAGAGAAAATTAAAGGAAGCGGTTGAAAAGAAAAAGATTGACAAAGGTAACCACACAAGGGCAGAGACAGAGGGAAGTCGAAGCATTCAGGGAATCCTAAATGAGAGTGCTGATGTTTAACGTTTGAATTTAAATTTGTAACATAAAATTCAATATTTTTTTTAAAAAGCCAATCCAGAATAAAGCATTGCAAAAGAAAATCAAATATAAAGTATACATTCAAGACAATGCAAATTAACAAGTAAGCTAAAATACCATCTGAAATATTTCAAAATAAGACATTGCAAAGGAGGTCACTGCAGAATGCTCATAGCAATAGTTGTTTGCTTTCCATCAACGTAAGCAAAATGTGTTTTTTGTGTGTGATGAATCTGCTCATTTGGCTGAATTCAACTTAAAAATAAAACACACTGCAACCCTCCCTCCTAGCACAGAGAGCGAGAAAGGACTGTGTTTTATCTGGCAACGTTTTATTTGTGAGATTCAAAATGTTTCAGCAAACACTTATCATGGCCGTTGGGTCGGCAACTCCAGGGACTCCGCAGTAAGTGGATAGGGATGAATAAGATATCGATTGCCATCTTGTGCCCTCTGCCCTTCATCCAAGACCACCGCCCCTTTATCCTCACAACGACCCTGTGAGGTGGGCTGCACCGAGAAACAGTGATTGGCCCCAGGTCATTCTGCAAACTTCATAGCAGATTACTTGAAATGTATCTCCACAGTCTAGGTCCAGCACTAGCTCTCTTATTTTTAAAAAGTAAAATAAAGATCATAGAATCATAGAAATGTAGAGTTGGGAGGGACCACGAGGGTCATCTAGTCCAACCACCTTTTGCCCAACGTGGGGCTTGAACCCATGACCCCAAGATCAAGAATCTCGTGCTTTACCGACTGATCTGCATGTCGGGGGGGGGGATTTGTTTTGGCTGGGAAACAGCAGGACCTGCTATATCCCCCGAGGGGTTGAGCTTTGCCTGTTTCCTAACCCAGTTTACCTAAGCGAATGTTTGTGTTTCGACATCTTAGGCGGCGGTTGTGAAAATGGATCTGAAACTTGTGGCCATGTCACTCCTGTTAGTGCTTTTCTGCTCAGGCAAGTTTCCCCCGATTGCTGATTTGAGAAGGCGTGTCTGTATACGGATGTCTGTATGCACTGTACATTGAAATCACTGGGATTTGTAGTTTGTTAAGGCTGCTGGGAAGTGTAGCTCTGTGAGGGGTGAATCATAAGAACATAAAAAGTGACCAGCGGCCCATCCTAGTCCAGCATCCTGTTCTCACAGCGGACATCGAGATGCCAAACACACAAGCAAGACCTGAACACAAGAGCATTTCTCCTCCTGTGGCTCCCAGCAGAGGCATTTTGGCCAGTAGCCACTGATAGCCTCTCTTCTCCAAGAATTGGTCCAATTCTCATTTAAAGCCATCCAGGTGGGCAGCCACCACATCCCAAATGGCTGCAATCAGTCCAAAAGTTCCCTGCACTTTTTACCGTTTGTGTGCATTTAAACCCCATTAAGCTGATAAAATGCAAGGCAGCATGCAGAAGACGGAGATTTATGTGAGAGGTGGAATGTCACTGCTTCAGTCTTTTGGTTCTCTTTGCAAGATAAGTTGCACTTCTGAAATTTTTGCACAGTTAAGATAAAGGTAAAGGGAGCCCTGACCATTAGGTCCAGTCGTGGCTGGGGTTGCGGCGCTTATCTCGCTTTATTGGTCAAGGGAGCCGGCGTACAGCTTCTGGGTCATGTGGCCAGCATGACTAAGCCCCTTCTGGCAAACCACAGCAGCGCATGGAAACGCCGTTTACCTTACCGCTGGAGTGGTACCTATTTATCTACTTGCACTTTGACGTGCTTTCGAACTGCTAGGTTGGCAGGAGCAGGGACCGAGCAACGGGAGCTCACCCTGTCACAGGGATTCGAACCGCCGACCTTCTGATCGGCAAGTCCTAGGCTCTGTGGTTTAACCCAAAGCACCACCCATTGCCATATTTCAAAAAGTAAAAACCAGGACACTCAAAAGGTTGTTGAGCTTTTTTGAGCCTTTTTTTTTCAAAAATGCCCCTAAAAAAGCGATTTTTCGATGCACTTGCCTAAGATCCTGGAAAATCCGGACATATGGCAACCCTAATTAAAGGTACAGGAACCCCAACCTTAATTGCAGGTGGTCACCTGTTGAATTGCTGCCTGGGGGGAGGAGTCGGTGGCAACAGTACTATCATATATTCTGATGTGGCAGCTTTAATCAGAATCTGACCTTGAGAACTGTTCATTCTGAAAACATTAACATTTTTCAGAGTGAGATGCATTAATGGCATGCTGAACTGAGACACGTGGAAGTGAAAACATGTGTTTTAAGCTTTTGTTAAAGCTATAATTTGCCACTACTCCTCATGGAAAGACTATATATTGCCGACGATCTAAATGTAAAAAGCTTGCACCTCATTTACACTCCTACTTCTTGTGAGCAGGACCAACACTACCGTTAGGCAGACTGAGGCAACTGTCTCAGGCTGCAGATGCTATGGTGATGGGGGGGGGACGGACAATGATGGCAATTCTTTGGCTGTTCCTCCAGAGCCCCTGGCCATTCCTCCCCGTTGAGGGATAAGGGCCCGTCCATACTTTGACTTAATGTGGATTGCAAATTCCTTGCATCTCCTTGAATTCCTTCCCCCTTCTCAGGGCCGTCTTAAGCATATCCGGTGCCGGGGCACAAAGCTCCCTCCAGCGCTGCCGCCGCCCCTTTTCCCAGAGTTTTTTAGGGAGGATGGCGCTGCCAGTGGGGCTGGAGGAGGCGGGCAGCAGCTGGAGGGCGGCTCCTCCACCGGGGAAGAGGCTGAGACTGAACGTGGCGCCTCCTGGCTCAGCTGGACGCTTCATGCCGTGGTGGCCAAGGCAGACGGAAGCTCTGGGCTCAGAGCTGCTTTGGCACACCATGGCGGAGGCGGGCGAGGGTGGCGAGCTGATGACGGGAGGCGCCATGTCCAGCCTTTGCCTCCTCCCTGGCGCCCTCCAGAACTTGGTGCCCTGGCGCACTGCACCACTAGCCTCTATGGGTAAGACGGCCCTGCCCCTTCTCCACGTCACACTTTCTCCTCCTTAAATATGGAGATTCCTTTGACTTTGAAAATCCAGAGAACTACACCGATTGCATAGGGAATATCCAGATTTATGGAAGAGAGGGCAGCAGCAGTTGGGGAAGAATGCCACCGTGGAATGACCGCTCTCCCATCAAAACTGGAGGGTACCCTTTGTGTGGCCGCGCGCGGCGCCCCGATCCTGAGACAATGGCAGAAGTTCCTGGTCTGCCTCCCCACGTCACAGCCCTTTGAGGTTCCTGCCTGGGCACACAATTAAAAGAGACACAACGAGTTCACAATCCACGTTAAACGAGGTATTTCTGACAGGGGACCCCCTAAATTAGCGTACTGCCCTCAGGTGTGTGGGAAGATGTTATCCGCATGGTGGCTTTAAAGTAAGATTTCACAGCCAGCCCAGTCACCCTCTGTATACAGAATGGTGGGGGCGCCATCTTGTCCTCCGCCTCAGGCGACAAAATGCCATGGACTGGCCCTGGTCATAAGGAAAGGCCCAAACTGAACACACCGTGGTTTCATTTCCCTTAATGAACTTACGTCTCTCTTTGAACAGGAAGCTCCCAGGGGCTTACAATAACTTCAAAACAAAAGTCACCATTTCAATCACCCGAGAAAGGCAAACAATAAATAAAGCAATTCGTCCCCAAAATCTTAACAGTTTGCCTTTTTTTCTTTTCTGTTCACCTTTTTTTGCAGAAGTCTCCAGCTATCGCTTGCAGAAACGAGAAGCCGAGGAGCCAGAACTGTTCGCTCAAGTTAAGGAGAAAGTCACAGGGGCCTGGGGACAAGTTTCCAGCACAGCCCAGTGCTGGCTAGAGAAAATCCAAAATCTGGAAGTCACAAAGCCAATAATGTGAGAATAAGGCAGGGGACAACCAGAGAGGAAGTGGACGGAGGGAGGTTTTCCAATAATTTCGGGTTGTAGCCAGTGTTACTCATACTCAGAAATTGAAATTGATGGACATGACTAACTCAGATCTATTAATTTCAACGGGTCCACTTCGAGTTCAAAATCTGTATTTGCAGAACTATGATAGCACTTTAAACTGTCATGGCGTCCCCCAGAGAATCCTGGGAACTCTCGTTTGTTAAGGGTGCTTAGAGCGTTAGGAGGCCCGCTATTCCCCTTCCAGAGCTACAATTCACAGAGTGGTTTCGCAAGCCAATCCGTCTTCCTAGGGAACTCTGTGAATTATGGATCTGTTGGGGGAATGGGGGCGGGGTCTCTTATCAACACCCAGCACCTTTAACAAACTACATCTCCCAGAATTCTTTGGAAAAGGGGACCACATGAGTGTTTCAATATGCTTTAAATATATATGGTGTGGATGTGGCCACTGACGACCCATCTTCAACCCTTCTTTCCTTTATCCTTTCCAGAAACATGTACGAAAACAGCGTGTCGAGGATTAAGACCTACACGGACATATTCTCCGACCAAGTTTACCACCTGCTGCAAAGTGAGAGTTAATGTCGTCCAGCTTTCTCCCTTCTGCAGAGACTAGTCGCTGAGGCTCAGGGAAGCCTTCGTTTTTTTCATACATTTTGCTTGTAAAGATGCCCCGTGCTTAGGAAATGAATAAAGCCCCTTTCCTGCTGAAGTGCTGATTTGTGAGTTGCATTCCTTCTTTGGGAGGGAGGAAAGTGTTGACATTTCAACCGATGAGCTACAAAATAAGGAGAGGCATTTCAGGGTGTGTGTTTTTCTCAGCTCGTTTTTCTCCAGTCGCTAGCTGGGTTCTCCACATTTCCACATCAGTTTGCATTCTATTTATTTATATTAAAAGGTCGTCGTGGAAATCCAGCTGCTTCTCACTGTGAATGCATGCCGACAGACACATTATTGAATGCAATTTTGTGTTTTGATTGGGAACCTTAGGGTTCCCAATTGCAACGACAAAACAATAATTACACCTTTTTTTGCGAAGCTATTTTGGCGTTCATTATTTTCCACCACCGCATGCATTTTTATTTTATTTTTTGCAAACATTAGCATATGCATCCTTGTACACATTCCCTGGCTTGAGGACTCACCCGCAAAAATCGAAAAAAGTGTGTGAAGGACGGTTGCGATTTGATTCGCGAAATGCTTCGGAAAGCACAAACGAGGTAAGTTCTCTTTCAAATCCAAGCTGACTTTAATTTCTGCCACCCACCAACTTCCCCTACCTGCCACTCAACTGTCACCTTAAGAACTTTGGGGGAGATATCGTGAGGTTAGAGGGAGCGAGAATTCTCAGCATTCTGACTATGCATTTCAACAGGGACAAATGTAAGTTTCTATATTTGAAATAATCAGATGCACAAATATAGGATGGGGGGGAGAGACACATGTGCATGTGAAAGGAATCCAGGGGTCTTCATAGACCACAAGCTGAACATGAGTCAACAGAGTGATGCAGCAGCAAAAAAGGCAAATGCTATTCTAGGCTGCAGCCTAGTATCCGGATCAAGGGAAGGAATATTCCTGCTCTATTCTGTCTTGGTCAAACCACACCTGGAGTCCTGTGTCCAGTTGTGGGCACCACTATTTAAAGAGGATATGCACAAGCTGCAACGTGTGCAAAGGAGGGTGACCAAGATGATAAAGGCTTTTGGAAACAAAGCCATATGAGGAACGGTTGAGGGAGTTGGGTGTGTTTAGCGTGGAGAAGAGGTGAATGGCAGGAGGTATCAAAGCCATCTTCAAATATCTCAAGGGCTGTCACATTGAGGATGGAGCATGCTTGTTTTCTGCAGCTCCCAAAGTTAGGACCCGAAGCGATGGCTTCAAGTTTACAAGAAAGGAGATTCTGACTAAACATATGGAATAACTTTCTGGTGGCAGTGGAACAGACTCCCACGAGTGGTGGTGGACTCTCCTTCACTGGAGGTTTTTAAGCAGAGCTTAGAGGGCCATCTGTCACAGATATTTAGTTGTGGTTCCTGGGGGGATCTTCCCAGATCCTGACACTGAGTTAAACCACAGTAGGTATGTTTGCATCTTCACCAATGAGCCTTCCGTTGCTTCAATTGAACATTTTCTGCTTCCTAGCGCCACCTCCAGGGCTTGGAGAAAATCACACATGTGAAATAATAAATGGTTAAAACCCTAAGAATTTGGAGAGCGTGGCGTCTTGGTTTTGCCATTGTGGGGAGCTTTGAAACATCCTACAATGGTCCAGTAGCATGGCATACACTAATACATGTGCCTTTCTGTTTAATCTCCACCCTGTTTGCTTAGAGACAAATTTGCAGTGGTGTAGTACAAGGAAACAGAACTCTGGAACTATTTTCACAGGAAGAGTGAGGATATGTTCCAGCGTACTGGGGTAATGGACAGACCCTCCTTGTCCTGGCAAACATATGAGATGACCTTGTAGCTTTCAAGCTAGTTTGTGATAAATTATCACAGAAAAAAAGCCATTCTGGGAAATAATCCAGGAGAGGCTGGGTACATCGTCCCTTTCCTTTGACCGCTCTCCTGTTTCAGGAAAGCAATTTAGATGATGGACGTTTCTCTGAAGGATTGTTTAATTAATAGCCAAAGGTGCTGCGTTCCAGCTGGCTGAAGATATTTTGTTAAAGCCCAGTGTGTTTTGCAAGTTGAACTTATATCGTCGGAGAAGTAAGCCTTGCTGTGTTTCATGGAGCTTACTCCCAGGCAACCACTTGTACAGCTGCAGTCAAGCCACAGGCAATAATAAAATCTGATGTGTTGCCTTGAAGTCTAGCTAGGAGCAGGTTTGATGGTTATAGGGTGGGAGGGAGGAGCAGGATCTAGGCTGGTTAAATCCTGAGCTCCTCCACAGGCCACGCTGACAGATGGGTGGGGTTGCCCTCTTGTCAATCATCAGGTGACACCCTGAAAAATATATGAAGATTCCTGTCAGGCCTAATTTGGCCCAGGAGCTGGAGGTTCCCCATAATCTGTTCTGAAGATTTCACGACAAGTTCCTGCCCCTCAAAATTTACCCCCACACCACTACCAGTTATGAACAAACTGCTAGTCTCTGGTGTCAGCACTGCTTAAAATGTTTTTTTATTAAGGCTTGGCCTCAGGTCACTCAGCGCTGCAAATAATAAGACCATCATCTGGTGCATCCAAGACTTCTTTAATTCTTTTTCTTTTTAAAGCAAATACATTTATAAACAACTATTTTTTTAAAAAAATGAGGAATGCAGGTGACGCTGTGGGTTAAACCACAGAGCCTAGGTCTTGCCAATCAGAAGGTCAGTGGTTCGAATCCCCGCGATGGGGTGAGCTCCCGTTGCTTGGTCCCAGCTCCTGCCAACCTTGCAGTTTGAAAGCCCCTCAAAGTGCAAGTAGATAAATAGGTACCACTCTGGCGGGAAGGTAAACGGCGTTTCCGTGCACTGCTCTGGTTCGCCAGAAGTGGCTTTAGTCATGCTAGCCACATGACCCGGAAGCTGTACACCGGCTCCCTCGGCCAATAAAGCGAGATGAGTGCCACAACCCCAGAGTCGGTCACAACTGGACCTAATGGTCAGGGGTCCCTTTATCTTTACCTTCTATTTTTTAAAAAAACAAAAAAGATAAAGCAGATTGCAACAGATTTACATAAACCTCCACAATTAAAAAAAAAACCACAACATACACCAAGTTAAAACCAGAAATCAGCTAACTGTTGTGGAAAGATGCCTTCTTTATTGACTGCATAGGCCTGAAAGAATAGATTCCGCCCCCCCAGGAAACGGAAGTTACCTGCTTTCTCTATTGCCAGAGAATTTCACAACAGTGAGCAAATGACAATAAAGGCTCTTTTTTTTTCTTTTTTGGTCAAATGAGCCTTTCCAGCTCAGGGAACAACCAATGTCACTCCTGCTGATGATCTCAAGGACTGAGCTGGGATACACCTTGTCCTTGAGGCAACCAGGAACTAAGGCCACATGCACCCCTTATCTTTAAAATATGACACCTCCTTAAGCAGTCGTTGCTTCCTTCAAGGAATTCTGTGAACTGTAGTTTGTTAGGGGTGCTGGGCGTTGTTGGGGGGGCCGCTATTCCCCCTCACAGAGCTACAATTCCCAGAATGGTTTAACAGTCAATCCCTCTTCACAGGGAACTTGTGGACAGGGGTGCTGAGTGTGGGCGAGTGGGACCACCTCATAAGAACATGAGAACAGAAGAAGATCGCTCTGTTGCTGTTGTTGTTTAGTCATTTAGTCATGTCCGACTCTTCGTGACCCCATGGACCAGAGCACGCCAGGCACTCCTGTCTTCCACTGCCTCCCGCAGTTTGGTCAAACTCATGCTGGTAGCTTCAAGAACACTGTCCAACCATCTCATCCTCTGGCGTCCCCTTCTTCTTGTGCCCTCCATCTTTTCCAAAATCAGGGTCTTTCCCAGGGAGTCTTCTCTTCTCATGAGGTGGCCAAAGTCTTGGAGCCTCAGCTTCAGGATCTGTCCTTCCAGTGAGCACTCAGGGCTGATTTCCTTAAGAATGGAAAGGTTTGATCTTCTTACAGTCCATGGGACTCTCAAGAGTCTCCTCCAGCACCATAATTCAAAAGCATCCCTTCTTCGGCGATCAGCCTTCTTTATGGTCCAGCTCTCACTTCCATACATCACTACTGGGAAAACCATAGCTTTAACTATACAGACCTTTGTCGGCAAGGTGATGTCTCTGCTTTTTAAGATGCTGTCTTAGGTTTGTCATTGCTTTTCTCCCAAGAAGCAGGCGTCTTTTAATTTCATGGCTGCTGTCACCATCTGCAGTGATCATGGAGCCCAAGAAAGTAAACTCTCTCACTGCCTCCATTTCTTCCCCTTGTATTTGCCAGGAGGTGATGGGACCAGTGGCCATGATCTTCGTTTTTTTGAGCTTCAGCCCATATTTTGCGCTCTCCTCTTTCACCTGGATCAGCTCAATGGTCCATTTGGTCTAGCATCCTGTTCCCACAGCAGCCAACCAGACATCCATGGGAAACCCACAAGAAGAATCTGAGCACAAGAGCATTTCTCCCCTCCTGTACTGGTATTCAGAATCCATGGAAGCAGAGCGGAGCCATCACCGCTGTAAGCCATCAATAGCTTTCTCCCCTATGAATTTGTCCAACAATCCTCTTTTTTTTAAAGCCATCCATGTTGGTGACCCTCACAGCCTCCTGCAGGTATGAGTTCCCATAGTTATGCACTGTGTGGAGAAGCACACACTTTTGTAAATAATACACACCCACGTGAACCCGCACACATCTGCACTGAAACCTTCACACCGGTGCATATCAATACAGAATTACCACTTCCCCAGTGGCACAAAACATTTGCTAAAAGGAAGGAGGCAGAGCAGTCTGTCCTCACATCTCTAGGTCTCCAGGAAGATCAGACGTCTGCAGTGTATTTCGACGACAAAAAACCAAATAGAGATATTTAGCCGCTAACTTGGTGAGCTCCTGATCATTCCCCAGTAATAGAAAATGTATGGCCTCCAACTCTGGTTTCCATTGGGGGATACAGAGTTGATCTAGAAATTACTGGCGGAGATCAGCATATAGTTTACGGTTGAGAACCATATGTGTAAGGGTTTCCACCAGGTGGTCTTCGCATGGGCAAGTTCCTTCCACCCTTCCTGAGAACCTTCCCCAAAGGAGGTTGGATGGATTTGAATTAAAGCTGGCCAGCGAAAATGCCTTTCTTTCTTGAGGGTTAAGAAGAATTTCAAGGTAATTGTGGTTAGTTTAAACCAGCTTTCAAACATGGCATGTGTGTGTGAGATTGCCGTTGGGATATCTTACAGCTTGCAGCCAAATACTATTTGTTCCCTGACCCCCTCAGAAATTCGCCCCTGCTCTGAGGGTACATATTTTCCCCAGACAGGTGCCTTTGAAGTGTGTTTAACTTGGCAAGGTGCAGACACATCACCTGCCAAGCACAGACCGTCATCTGCTGGCAAACAAGCTTGTCCTTGTGTTTCCGCGCCAGGGTTGCCAGTCAAGCTGCCCTTCGGTGAAATTAGCAACCCATTAAGCACTAGTAATTTAATTGCGGTCGGAGTAAACTTGACCCTTTCCATTTCTTTGGCGCAGGGACAGAAACCTGTACTTATTAAAAGTAATGGCAGGACAGTCCAACCCTCGGGGGGAAGTGAGGTGTCTTGCCTGAGTGAGGCTCATCGATCGTGGAGCAACATTCAAGGCCGGCAGCTGACTGCGAATAGCTTTGTTTGCTCACATCGGCCAGCCTGTTCACCATCACAATCGGAGTGAAGTGTTGTGTGGGGCATGAAAGATGACGTGGACTCCCAGAGCAGGCAAAAACTAGTTTGCTCCATTTCCCAGGTGACAGATGAGTCCATCCATAGATGGCAGCTCCCTGGGGCGCTGGGTGCCTGAGCACCCACAAAATTCCCCACAAAGGGGCTGGGCACCCACAGATTTCAGCGCCAAGGCCATGGTTGTGGGACCAAGCTGGCACTCCTGAGTCCATCAACATCTGGAGGGCCAGTTTCCCAGCCCTCTTTCACAGGTTACTACGTCCACATGGCTGAAGTGAGGGAGGATTGGAACTGGTGCAAGTCCTCCCAGATGCCCCATTTGAGGGGTTTAAGCCAGCTGAATTACTCCAGCACAGCCCCAGTTTAGCCAGGAGAACCCAACATCTCCTGAATTCGAAACTACATTTGCCTCAGTTACCTATAGTTTGGATTGCTCTGTCCAGCTGTGACTGCCATTTAGCACCCTTAGATCTCAAAACTCCTTATAGCGGCTTATGAGAGAGAAGGCAAATAGTCCATGGAAGCCTGAATGCTGAGAACGGACAGCAGAAAGAGGAGGAAGAAACAACTCTTCGCTTTAAGGCCTACATTACCTTGACCGCTTTTAGAACAGGGTGCACCGTTCTGGGTTATTTTAAAATTCCCATCCAGGGAATGTGTCAGGTGGAACCGACAACTATTTCCCTCAAAACGTAGATAATGGGGGCTGTTTTCTATTTTTGGCCTGTCAACTGAGCAGCTGTGAGATAAGGGGAGGCGATGGCTAAAATATAAAGGATCCAGGATTACCACCGTTCTGTCTCGTTGTGACACAATGGCAATTTTCCTGTTGGCAGTTCTCCTGGGTGCGGCAGGTAAGATCTCTCTCTCTCTCTCCTGAAGCTTGTTGTTGTTGTTTAGTCGTTTAGTCGTGTCCGACTCTTCATGACCCCATGGACCAGAGCACGCCAGGCACTCCTGTCTTCCACTGCCTCCCACAGTTTGGTCAAACTCATGCTGGTAGCTTCGAGAACACTGTCCAGCCATCTCGTCCTCTGTCGTCCCCTTCTCCTTGTGCCCTCCATCTTTCCCAACATCAGGGTCTTTTCCAAGAAGTCTTCTCTTCTCTTCTCTTCTCATGAGGTGGCCAAAGTATTGGAGCCCCAGCTTCAGGATCTGCCCTTCCAGTGAGCACTCAGGGCTGATATCCTTCACAATGGATAGGTTTGATCTTCTTGCAGTCCATGGGACTCTCAAGAGTCTCCTCCAGCAGCATAATTCAAAAGCATCCATTCTTCGGCGACCAGCCTTCTTTATGGTCCAGCTCTCACTTCCATACATCACTACTGGGAAAACCATAGCTTGAACTATACGGACCTTTGTCGGCAAGGTGATGTCTCTGCTTTTTAAGATGCTGAAGCTTAGCATCGTAGATTTGGAAGGGATCCCAAGTGTCATCTAGTCCAAGCCCCTCCCTAACATCTGAGGCAATGTTGCCAGATAGGGGCATTCCCTATCTTCTCAGAATATTGCCAAAGAAGGATGTCAATCAACATTTGATTATCTTCCTCTACCGGTCCACAATAGAAAGTGTCCTTTCATACTGCATCACGGTGTGATACGCTGGTTTGACATCAACTGATAGGAAGTGCCTACAGAGGATGGTGAATACAGCACAAGATATTATGGGCTGTCCCGTGAATCCGCTGGATGAAATAGCAGAAGAACGTTGCCTCAGGAGAGTGAGGAAAATTCTCAGGGATGATTCACACCCTGGCCAGCACTTCCTTGATCTCCTGTCCTCAGGCAGAAGATATAGAAGCATGATTAGTCGCACCAACAGGGTAAAGAACAGCTTCTGTACGTGGGCTGTTAGGCTGCTGGATGAAAAGATAACAACAGGGCAACTGATTTTCGGGTTTAGTGGGTGTATGTCAGTAAACGAGGGGAATTAAGACTAAGAGAGCTGAGTGGGGAGTGCTCGCGTAATCTCAATCTATACAAGTTGTACAAGTGACAATAAAGTATTTCAATTCAATTTCAATTTCCTTCACCTATAGAGAGCATTAGGGATCGATCTCCTGTTTTGCAACAACAACAACAGCGCTTTATATAATAATGATGGAACTGCACGCCCATGAGTCTCACATGGTCATGGGAACCCCCTCCATGACTCGGGCAGCTAAGTGGCCTGAGGCTGAGGGCTTTGCACATTTGGCTACAGACCTACAGCTCATGGTTGTGGTTTTGTTGGGGGTCTCAAACCAAAGCTGCGATGTGGTTCTTAAGAATATCTGAACATCTGTTGGATCAGCCAGCATCCAGTTCCCACAGGGGCCCACCAGATGACCCAATGGGAATTTCTCGAGAGGAATCTGAGCACAAGACCACTCTACTCACTTGTGATTCCTAGCAACCGGAATTCAGAGGCCTACCCTTCTTCCAACCATCATGGCTAGCCTCATAGTAGTCACTGAGTATGTGGGGCCTCCTCTTTACATCTCCATCCCTGATCAGTTTCAGTCTCCCAGCTTTGTATTTCTGCCCACCATGCATCTGTAGCCCCTCCTTAGTTTCATACCCTCCAACACTTTGAAGGCAAAGTCTAGGACGACATCTTCTGAAGCAACATCTTCCCCTTTTTTCATTGCTAGAGCATGGTGGCCATTTTGATGGCTGCAATCTCGCACAATTTCACATCATGGTTCCCCCCCCCCCAAAAAAAAGGTGGGTTTTTTTTTTTAAGGCACCGTGCTCACAAACGTGTGTGTTGGGGCGCCATGCAAGAACACAACTCTGAAAAAGCACACACGTGGTGGGGGAGGGAGTTGCAACAATAAATCATGTGAGATCGTGGCAACCAAAATGACCGCTGTTCTTTCTTCTTTTTAAAAAAATATTTTTATTGGGTTTTTTAACATATCGTTTCCAACATTCATATAACAGAATTTCTTATCTTATACAATGTTTTTGACTTCCGTCAGCTCCTCTGGTGATTTTCCATTTTTATCACTTATTCTGCATTTCCTAATTTTTCTGTTACTCTTAATTATCATTAACTAATAATTCTCTTCATAGTCTTTTTTGCAATATTTCACATAATCCTCTTGCAACCCTACTAGCGTAATCTGTTCATTACAATTACTTTTCAAATAGTTCGTATATTTACTCCAGTCTTCTGAGAATCTCTGGTCCCACAGGTTTCGAATCCTTCCTGTTAGTTTATCTAGCTCTGCATGGTCATCAGTTTCATCCTCCATTCTTCTTTCGTCCGTAGTTCTTCTTGTTTCTATTTTTGCGCCAATAATATTCTTGCCGCCGTCATTGCATATAAAAACAGCTTACAATCCTGTCTATTTATATCATCTCCTACAATGCCAAGTAAAAACGCTTCTGGTTTCTTAATAAATGTATATTTCAACAACTTTTTCATCCCATTATATATCATTTCTCTCGAGATAACAAACGGGATATCTGGGATTTTCCAGGACACTTGTGGGGCATGCAAAACATTGCATACTCACCATGTGCTGTGACCTGTCTGTTGCTTGAGAAACCCATCTCCTTTCCCAGTTCCAGACAACTCCTAAAATCTGAAGGCTTCTCAAGATCCTGTTGGGCTGCACAAAGGCCTGCCATTTGTGTTAAGGCACAGGAGTCCCTGTCAGGGGAAGGAACTGGCAACCCCCAGTCTCCACTGACGGTACACGCTTGTTTTGTCTTCCTGCAGCAGCTACACCACTGAAAGGCTACGATGACGACGATAAGATCATTGCCGGGTACGAGTGTCCGGCTCACTCCCAGCCTTGGCAAGTCTATTTAACCTACGGTGCCGGTTACCGGTGGTGTGGCGGATCCCTCATTAATGACCGCTGGGTCATCTCGGCTGCCCATTGCTACAAAACGTAAGTTTAATGCGTAGGGTCAACGGGTTTATATGGATCATTCTTTAAAAAGCAAGCATGGCTATATTGCAGACTCCTTGGGGCAGAAAGGACTTGGCAGGGGTATTCAACTTGAGTTACAGAACTGGCAGTATATTAGGGAAAGCCAGATGTGTATGCTAAGAAAACAACAGTTTTGGGTCCAGAACTTTCATAGAATCTGCTTCAAAGTCACACCCCATATTGCTCTCTCTGCTTCCCATAAAGAAACTGGGAGACATTCAAATAACTTTTCTTTAAAAGACATTCATCTGCCGATTGGAAAAGTTGCCATGCATGCTGGACGCTATTTGGATAAGGCATCAGAGAGGACTTTGGCTGGCCCAGTGGGTCAAGTGATAGCAAAATATATTTTTTGTTATGTACTGAAGTTCTCACCCTGGGCCAGCAGAGGGATACGGTAGATAGTTTTCACTCAGGTCCACATATGCAAATAAGGGATTGAAAGCGACATTCAGTGATTGGATAGTTACAGAAAATGGTTACTGTTGCATTGTAGTGAAGCTCTACATATACAGGCTGGCTGAACCCTTCAGTTCAGTTCTGTTCTGGCCTGTGAATAAACAAGAGCTGTCTGAAGAATCACTGTGTTGTCTGATATGTTCACCCACAACTTAACATTTTTGTATTGTGAGGGAGCTGTCTCAAGGTCAGCCACAGGCCAGGGCCAGTGCAAAGCCCTACAGCAAAGCAAGGTGGAGTTGTACACTTTTCAGCAATTCTGATGGGCCACAAAGGAACTCAAAACTGAGCTACTGCAATTCACTCAGTCTGGGGCTTCCCTTGAGATTGGTCTGGAAGCTGCAGGTGGTGAGAAATGCTGTGGCCAGGTATTACATGAACACACACACATCTTCCACCTGTGCTGAAGGAACAGCACTGACTGTTGATCAGCTATTGGGCCATGTTCACAGTTTCGTTGCTATTGTATCAAGCCTGGAACAATTCGGGACTATGTCTCCTGAAATTCTACTTGTGGCACCACACCCTATAGGGTAAAGGGACCCCTGACCATTAAGTCCAGTCGTGGCCGACTCTGGAGTTTCGGCGCTCATCTCGCTTTATTGGCCGAGGGAGCCGGCGTATAGCTTCTGGGTCATGTGGCCAGCATGACTAAGCCGCTTCTGGCAAACCAGAGCAGCGCACAGAAACGCCGTTTACCTTCCCGCTGGAGTGGTACCTATTTATCTACTTGCACTTCGTGCTTTCAAACTGCTAGGTTGGCAGGAGCAGGGACCGAGCAACGGGAGCTCACCCCGTTGTGGGGATTCGAACCACCGATCTTCTGATCGGCAAGTCCTAGGCTCTGTGGTAGTGACCCCAAAACAGGTATTTTATGCTGTTGTTCCTTTACTGTGGAACGCCATGTGTAAAGCCACAGCCATCAGTTGCTCAGTTGCCTTGTAATGACTTGGTTTTATTTCCCGACGCTTTAACCATCCAAATTCCAAAAAAGGTTAAGGAAAGATTTGGAGCATATCAACAAACAATAGCCTCTTGGCATCTTTAGACCACAGTTAAGTAGCATACCACCCAACATTTGGAGACTCAAAACCGGGATACCCGTCTTCCTGGGTGAGTCACATGACCCACACTTTTGGGGAGGCAAGACAGCACCAGATCATGTGCCCCAAAATGGCTGCCGCGATCTTGCGTGAAAAAAATTAGGGTGTCCCATTTTTCCCGGGGCACTTGGCAGGTATGAAGTAGTGACGCAGGAAAGGCACTCTGCGCAGGCTCAGAGGGTCCCTCTGTTATGTAGTGAGTTGAATAGGATCCAAAATGCAGCAGTCTGATTGGTCCTAGAACAATAGGATCCAGAATGATTTTAAAAAGATGGGTTCTGGATGGAGCACAGGTTGAGGCCGGGTTAAAACTATGACCTGCCTGCTTCTGGCTTTGTGCTTCTTTGCTCTCGAGAAGGTTTACTGTGAATCACTCTGAGTTCACACTGAAGTTTCTCTCTCTCTCTCTCTCTCTCTCTCTCTCTCTCTCTCTCTCTCTCTCTCTCTCTCTCTCTCTCCAGCCCCCGAACTCTCATGGCCCACCTTGGGGAGCATGACACCAGCCAGGAGGAAGGTACTGAACAGCACATCCAGGTGGAGAAAGCTATCCGCTACCCTGGCTATGATGCGCGGACCACGGACAACGATTTCATGCTGATCAAACTCTCGCAGCCGGTCACTTTCAACGCCTTTGTCCAGCCCATTGACATTTCCCCAAGCTGCCCCAGCGCAGGAGAGGACTGTCTCGTCTCAGGCTGGGGGAACACTCGGACTGCTGGAGGTATGGCGTTTATCCCTCACGATAATAATAATAATAATTTATTATTTATACCCTGCCCATATGGCAGGTTCTCCCCAGCCACTCTGGGTGGCTTCCAACAGAACGCCAAAATACAATAACCTATTAAACGTTAAAAGCTTCCCTAAACAGGGCTGCCTTCAGATGTCTTCTAAAAGTCTGGTAGTTGTTTTTCTCTTTGACATCTGGTGGGAGGCCGTTCCACAGGGTGGGTGCCACTACCGAGAAGGCCCTCTGCCTGGTTCCCTGTAATCTCACTTCTCACAGGGAAGGAACCGCCAGAAGGCCCTCGGCGCTGGACCTCAGTGTCCGGGCTGAACGATGGGGGTGGAGACGCTCCTTCAGGTATACTGGACTGAGGCTGTTTAGGGCTTTAAAGGACAGCACCAACACTTTGAATTGTGCTTAGAAACGTACTGGGAGCCAGTGCAAGTCTTTCAAGACCGGTGTGATATGGTCCCGGTGGCCACTCCCAGTCACCAGTCTAGCTGCCACATTCTGGATTAGTTGTGGTTTCCGGGTCACCTTCAAAGGTAGCCCCACGTAGAGCACATTGCAGTAGTCCAAGTGGGAGATAACCAGAGCATGCACCACTCTGGCGAGACAGTCTATGGGCAGGTAGGGTCTCAGCCTGTGTACCAGATATTGCCCTGAGACCCTTCATTACAAAATAATAACAGTGGCAAACTGGCTTGGAATTGTGAAGAGCTGAACTTACGACTGGGGAGCCGAAAAGGTCAGATTCACACCATCCCTAACAGAGACGCACCTTTGTTCTTTCCCCAGTCGAATACCCAGACAAACTGCAATGCCTGAAGTTGCCGATTCTGTCCTCCTCTGCCTGCCAGACTTCCTATCCTGGCCGCATCACTAAAAACATGTTTTGTGCTGGCTACATAGAGGGCGGCAAAGACTCCTGCCAGGTAAGAGGGAAACTGGGTTTCTTGAACTGGGGGGGTCGGAGAGGGGGAAAGGAGAAGCCCCAACAGCAGAGCCGGATTTAGATTTGATGAGGCCCTAAGCTACTGAAGGTAATGGGGCCCTTTATATGTCCAGCTGTCCTTTGTCAACAACAAATTGTCGCTGGTTTTTTTGTGTTGAATATATACTGCATGGTAATTTATGAACCTAACAGGTATCTAAAGCCGTTTGCACATCATTTCTGGATCCATTCCTTGAAACTAGTAAATCAGCTCATCATGAACAACACTAACACTATCTCTCTGATGTTCTTCTCTTTGCATGAGAAACTACTTAATCCGTGCCTTTCAAAGAAATACGGGAACTGCAATGCAGTTATCCTTCGAAGTTCGCACTTCTCTGAATTTTGTGCTGCACTTGTCCAAATAAAAATGCACACAAAGTGTCCATTAAAAGGCATGCTTTGGTTAAAATAGCATTGAAAATAGCATTATATTAGGGGAAACGGCTTGCAAAAAGTGTGCATATTTGTCTGAACTGCAAAAAAACACGGACACGGGTGGCGCTGTGGGTTAAACCACAGAGCCTAGGACTTGCCGATCAGAAGGTCAGTGGTTCGAATCCCCGTGACGGGGTGAGCTCCCGTTGCTCGATCCCTGCTCCTGCCAACCTAGCAGTTCGAAAGCACATCAAAGTGCAAGTAGATAAATAGGTACCACTCCGGCGGGAAGGTAAACGGCGTTTCCGTGTGCTGCTCTGGTTTGCCAGAAGCGGCTTAGTTGTGCTGCCACATGACCCAGAAGCTGTACGCCGGCTCCCTCCGCCAATAAAGTGAGATAAGCACCGCAACCCCAGAGTCAGCCACAACTGGACCTAATGGTCAGGGGTCCCTTTACCTTTAGGGAAAACAGCTTGCAAAAGGTGTGCATATTTGTCAGAACTGCAAACAAACGTACATTAGGAGAAATTTGCGCTAAAAACCTCAGCAATTTTCTCTAGGAATTATTATTATTATTGTTATTATTATTATTATTATTGCAAATTGCTTCCAAAACGTGGAAAACTCATTTTAGGATTGGAGAAGTGAGAAAGTGAGAGAAACCAAAATTGACAGATTCATCTCTAATTCTTGTGGCCTACCTTGCCTTTAGAGCGGTAATTTTAAGAACAAAAGTTTGTACGGATGACAAGTTAAATTCTTTAGGGGAGCAAGCTCTTATCTGACATAGTGTCCGGCTTCAATAATTATCTTAAGCGTGTAACGTTATTTTATTCCATTTTATGTATTTTATTTTTTATAACAGCTTCGGCTACACAAATAACTAATATTTTGTGGGACAATGTGCTTGATTCCTATGGAGGGAAGGATTAAGGAGGGAGAGAGAGAGAGATGTGTTCTTGTGTGCCTCAGTTTCTCCCCTTATTCTAGTTCAGACAGTCATGTTTTGTTTGTCTGCTCTTGACTGCAGGGAGATTCTGGTGGGCCTCTGGTGTGTAATGGAAAACTGACCGGCGTTGTGTCCTGGGGTGCTGGATGTGCCCAGAAAAACAAGCCTGGCGTGTACACAACAGTGTGCAACTACCACTCCTGGATCCAAGAGGTGCTTGCTAATGAATGAGATACTTGAGGATTTTCTTCAAGGAAAAGGGGGTTCCTCATTTAAGAAAAAGGCCACATCTGATTATCTTCCCTGCAGCAAAACAAACCACCTGCATAAAAGTGTGAAAGCTGGTGCCCCCAAAAAACCGTGGTGCCCAATATTGGGAATTGTAGTTTTGTGAGTACGCTAAGAATCTCTAAAGCGTGCCTTCTTTGGAGCTGTAGTTCTTAGGGAAATCACAGAACTAAAGTTCCCAAGATTTAAAGCTGGGAGAAGTCTTCGACAGGTAGAAAACTGGAATGGACTTGGTGAGCAGATCAGAAAGCAGGAAAGACTAGGAGGAATTTGCACTACATTGCTGTGTTTAAAAAATAAAACTTAGTATGGGCACCCTACCTCATTGTCGGGTTTATTTATTATGGTACTCATCATCACCAAAACTTTATTGCAGTCCAAAGACCTGCAAAACAATTTCAAAACTAGATACAGTTAAAACGACCAGACAGACAGATGGAAGAAACCAAGGCATTTTGTTTTATCCAGGGCATAATGATCTTTGTTTTTTTATAACCTCCGAAAGAAACGTAGCCACGGCCAGTGTCGTATCATTTGACCTGTCTTCCGAAAGATATTTAATATGGGAGGCTTCAGATTTTCCTGGCAAATTTGCCAGTAGGGGTTTGATCAGTTAACCCCTTGCTTGCTCATATTGCCCACAATGCAATAGGATATGCTTCATACAATCGACGTCCTGGGAACATAAATAAAGCCTATTCTGATAGGGGATGCCTCTCAGTCTGCCATTTAGAACTTCCGAGGGAAATACATTTAGTCCGGCTTTGGTAAATAAATGCCGATAGGTAGGTACAGACAAATTCCTAAGGTATGAGGATATCTGAAAGTCGTATATTATGGTACTCAGTCCTGAACCCAGCGTGGTGCATCAATTCTAAGGAGGAGGCACATGAAGAAGGGCCTCAGAAGATGATCCCAGGGTTCATATGGGAGGGGGCAGTCCTTGAGGTATTGCAGTCCTGAGCCGTTTAAGGCTTTATAGGTCAAAACCAGCACTTGGAATTGGGCCCGGAAACTAATTGGCAGCCCGTGCAGTCGGACCAGGATTGGGGTCATATGCTGAAACCGTCTTGCTCTGGTGAGCAACCTGGCCGCTGAATTCTGCACTAGCTGAAGTTTCTGAACTGCTTCAGAGGCAGCCCTACGTATAACGCATTGCAGTAAATTGTGTCCTCCCTCAAAGAGGGCACGTGTTGCGGTGCGCCCTGACAACCAAACCCTGTGTTGTGGGTGGGTACGATTGGATAGGTTCCTCAATGCTGGGTTTAGTCAGGCCAATGGGATGCTAGCCAAACAGATTGAGGGACCTATTTATGCCCATGCACGTGACCCTGAGCTTCCTCTTTGGGCCAGTGCATTGGAACACCCACCCACCTCTCCCTACTTTTAGGGCTTGTTGCGCTTGACCTTGCTATGCCGCCGTGTGTCGTCTGTCATTGGGACAGTGGCACGGCAGGAATTTTCCCCACTTGGCTGATTGACTGTTACCATTTGGGTTTCGCCTGCCGCGTAGCAAATCGTCACAACTTGTAAGGTTGCAAATAGGCTCTGGTTCAGGTGAGAGGGATGGGAGAACGCTCTCACCATCCCTATGTGAAGGGTATTCCGTTAAAGGAATCCAGGGATTCAATAGTTTGGTCAACCCTAAGAGGGGTTGTGCCTGTGCCTGAGTCCAGGGGGACATCTGGGTGGTGGACATAGTCTGTTCCTGGCTTTCCGCTTATCCAGGTGTTCACCCTTGGCTGACCTATGCTGGAACCCTGGGTCAGCACTACCTGCCACGGTGCAGGGAGCTAGTCGAACCAGAGCCTATGCAACCAGTCACTTTCTGTAATCAATAAAGTTGTGGCCTAAATTCTGCCAAAAACCAAACCAAAATTTGAGTCTTGTCTGAATTTATTTAAGGGGGAGGTTGAAAGGTCTAAACACGCAACCTAAACATTAGGAAACCATATGTCAGGAGTGCTCTGATGGTGTTTCCTGCTTAGCAGGGGGTTGGACTCGATGGCCCTGGTGGTCTCTTCCAACTCTATGATTCTATGAATCTAACCCTGAGGTTACCTAAGCATAGACAACAGTAGTTAGGCTGCCCCTATCGAGATAGGGGCGTAGCTGGGCCACCAGCTGAAGCTGATGGAAGGCACTCTGGGCCACTGAGGCCACCTGAGCCTCAAACGACAGCAGAGGATCCAGGAGTGCCCCCAAGCTACGAACCTGCTCCTTCAGAGGAAGTGTAACCCCATCAAGAGCAGGCAACCTCCCAGCCATCTGGTCTAGGGAACCACCCACCAACAGAGCCTGAGTCTTATCTGGGTTGAGCTTCAGTTTGTTGGCTGTAATCCAGTCCATTACCAAGACAAGACACGGGTCCAACAGTAGCAGGTGTAGCTCCAGTTGTCACAGTAGACACATGGCATTCGGTAGCTGAAGCTTCTCCTACAAGACAAGGCTTCTTCACCTGTGGCTTCCCTATGTTTCTGGGGTGGTGTTTAAAGGCACAGGAGCAGGCCAAGGAGAGAGGGGGAAGTGGCAATCAGCAGTTAAGGGTTCAGAGATATCTCTGCAAACCGAACACCTTGAAGGGTGATGACGAAACCTGCTTCTCAGGATGAGGAGGTTGTGCACAACCGACTTCCTCTGACCAAGACAGGAGATGATCTTTATGGTAATTCCTGTGAGGGTGATGTCAGTTGCGTGCTCGGTGTTTTGTAACCACCTTTGAAGCTGTTGCAAGGCTGGAACCTTCCACTTTGGGGGAGGTTTCCCTTTCTCCACCCGGCCTCTGATAAGACGCAGAAGGAGGGGAAGAGACAGGCTGAAGAAATTAGACTTTGTCTCTGGGATCTATCGTCTGTCTGTCTATCTATCTATCATCTGTCATCTATCTATATCAGGGGTCAGCAACCTTTTTCAGCCATGGGCTGGTCCACTGTTCCTCAGACCATGTGGGGGCCCAGACTATATTTGGGGGGGAAATGAACAAATTCCTGTGCCACACAAATAACCCAGAGATGCATTTTAAATAAAAGGACACATTCTACTAATGTGAAAACACACTGATTCCCAGACCGTCCACGGGCCAGATTGAGAAGGCGATTGGGCCGAATCCGGCCCCCGGGCCTTAGGTTGCCTACCCCTGAACTATATTATATATCTATAAACCAATAAATGATACTAAATATTGATTTCCACCATAACCAGGTTGAAGTAAGAGTAGCGAAATCACAGCTAAGGAGCTCAAATTGTCTATCTAACGGACAACCTTATTTGAAAATCAAACCCATGTCCAGACTTTAACATTCAAAAACTTTACTTGCAGAAACTTACAATAGATGAATGAAAACATCATATATACAGCCACATGCTTCTCCAAGCATGGGCTTATAGTCTCTTCTTCTAACTTCCAAACAACTGTATTTTCCTCCCTTCCTAGCACTTCCAGCCTTCAGTGTCTCAGTTGGGCCATGCTTTGCAGCTCCTATGAGAGTTTCCCACTTTTACTTTCTCCTGCAGCGTTGCTCACCTTCTTTCAAGTAGAAGCACCCCAGCACTCTGCTCCACTTAGCAGTGTTCACAGTGGATTCTAACACACAGTCCTCATGCTTCGTATAAAAGAGTCTCTCCTTCATTGGATACCTCCCATGTGACCAACGTTAGCCAATCACATGAGAACCACCAGAATTCTGTTATAAACCAATCCAATTTAGACACGTAGCGAATGTATACAACAAGAATTTACAATTTCAGTGAATTAAATTGCTGTACAGTGGTACCTCGGGTTTAGAACTTAATTTGTTCTGGAGGTCCGTTTTTAACCTGAAACTGTTCTTAACCTGAAGCACCACTTTAGCTAATGGGGCCTCCCACTGCTGCCGCACCGCCGGAGCACAATTTCTGTTCTCATCCTGAAGCAAAGTTTTTAACCTGAGGTACTATTTCTGGGTTAGTGGAGTCTGTAACCTGAAGCGTATGTAATCTGAAGCATATGTAACCCGAGGTACCACTGTACTTAACAAACCGTGATTTTTCTCTCTCTCCTGGGGTTCCAGTTCTTTGGGAAAGAGATCTGGTGCTCTGAATAAGCCTTCCTCTCGCCCCTAATGCTCACATCATGATGGAATAGTCTACGGGTCGGGTGATGGTGTGCTCTGTGGCTTGGCTGAATTCCCAGTCGGAGTTGTTGCGCTGGCGTTCTACATCCCTGTCCCGACAATGGAACAACATGGAAAGCTCTCTCCGGAACTTGACCCCCATGAGGGCATACACCAGGGGGTTGAGGCAGCAGTGGACCAGGCCCATGCTCTCAGTGAAAAGCAATCCAAAATCCAGAATCTTCTCTCTGGCGCAGTCTCGGGCCACGTGGCCCAGGCGCTGCAGGCTGTCTGCAAAGATGAATCCATGGAAGGGCGCCCAGCAGAGGACGAAGAGAAGCAGAATCACCAGCAGGATACGCACGGCCTGGTGCCTGCAGAAGATGCTGGCTTGGCGCAGGCGATGGAAGACACGGAAATAGCAGACCGCCATTACCAGGAGAGGCAGGAAGAAGCCGAATAGGAAGGAGACCAAGCGCAGTCCCAACCGCCAAGACTCTGCTTGCCCGACGTCGAATCTCAGGTGGCAGATGACGGCCCCTGCCTGCGGCACGTAGGTTGCGGAACGGAAATGGAGGTCCACCACGGACAGGCCGAAGCAGGCGATCCACACAAGGGCGGAGAGGATGTAGGTGTGGGGAAGTTTCACGAGGTGGTGGAGCTGCATGGCGTGAATGA
This sequence comes from Podarcis melisellensis, assembly GCF_964234715.1. Classification (NCBI taxonomy): domain Eukaryota; kingdom Metazoa; phylum Chordata; class Lepidosauria; order Squamata; family Lacertidae; genus Podarcis; species Podarcis melisellensis. The sequence continues at coordinate 81,760,329 of NC_138540.1, forward strand.
TGACCAGGTAGCGTTCCACGCTGAGGCACGTCAGGAGGAAGACGGTGCTGTAGCTGTTCATGGTGGAAATGGCTCCCACGAGTTTGCAGGAGACTTCGCCAAACACCCAGCCCTGGGTGAACTGGACGGCGCGGAAAGGGAGAGTGAAGGTTAGCAGCAGATCCGCGACGGCCATCTGGAAGAGGTAGCAGTCCGCGAAGAGCCAAGGGCAAGGGCGCCGGCCCAAGATCGCCAGCACGAGGCCGTTGCCGACCAAGCCCACCACAAAAGCCACGGAGAAAACCGCCGGGCCAAAATAACGAGAGAAGGCGCCCACCTCATCTTGTGTGCAGGGGGCCGTGCCGGGATCAATTTCGGGGTAGCCCGTGGGGTACTAGGAAGGAGAGAGGGAGACAGTGAGCTGGGGTATCTCTGGAGATTCAACTCTCCCGTCCTGAAGGAAATCTTCCAGCACAAATTCACGGCACGTTTTTTGAATTCGGGACAAAGCCACTGGGTTTCGTAATTTTCAAAGGTTTGGAGGCAAATGCAGAAGCTGCAGCGGCTGATCTGTGGGTTGCATCTGGCGCCATCACCCCCACGAAAGCCACCGCCCCAAAAAATGTGTCGCCCTTTTTATTTCAGATTTTAATAAAACTGTCTGCTCCTGAGAGTCCCCTACTATGGGGTCAAGAAGCCGAAAGCTTTTTGGGTGCCTCCGCCCAGCCCTCCACTGCGTCATACACATATAACACAAACAAAATGTTGATTAAAATAACGGTGACGGTGACATTCGCTGACCTGGACCCGTGATACTGTGATACCCAAAGAGCTTTTATGCCCTCCCCAGTCCCATCAAAATGTGTCCATTAAACATTTTCGTTTTTTCACAGACAGTGGGTCCCTGTTCTTGTAATGTAAAAAAGTTTTTGGGGGTCACCCTCCCAAATTTCAAATTTATTTATTTACCAAATTTGACTATGAATGAATTATAAAAATTCTGAGTTGGGATGTAAAGAAGAGTGGTTTTGTTTTGTTTTTGTCACCCCCACCCCACATTTTAACTTCGAGTTTATTTACCATATTTAACAAGGAATGAATGAGGGGGGAGGGAAATCTGTCAAAGTGTTTGGGTCGCCGGTGAGAAAACCTTCTGGTAGCCTGCCTTGAGGACTCCACATTTTCTCACCAAGCCCCCCCCCCCCAATTTAATGTGTGACACCCTCATCCCCACACGCAGGCCTCCCCATAGCAAAGGCACAGGATCCAATCCAAAATAGCCATGCCTGGAGTCCCACTGATAAGGGAGGACTTTAAGCAGGTGCTGAACGAATGGGTTCCAGCCTATAATTCACTGGTGAGAGGCAAAAGAGCCCTGGATGAAAAAAAGTTGGCAACCCTTCACAATTTGGGAAACAGCTTTCTTATTCCAAGCCAACCCCAGGTAAACGGGCATCTGCGAGTGTGTGTATGTGAACATCGCTAACGTGTCTCAGCCTGCTCTTAAAGGTGGCCAAGTGACAAGCAGGACAGGCGCTCCTGTGCTTTTAATTGGCATGTTGTAGAAGAGTTGATTTTGACAGCGTGTGCCCTGAGCAACAAGCTATACCTTCCTCTTCTGCATCGCTATTAAAGGCGCAGGATGTTTGCCCTTTTTCCCAACTCCCCACCAGCTCACCCTAGCTTAAAGGCAGAGGAGCAGGGCCAGTTTTTAAAACCCCAAACGTTGGCGGAGCTGGGAGCTATCCCTGTTGCTAGACGGAGGGAGAGTTACGTACCTCTATGTAGTCGGAGTAATCTCCCCAGTCGTCGGACATGTTTGCTTCTGCTACCAAACCATTGCTTTGAGCCCTCAAGTTATGGGGTAAGGCCGGGCCTGCTGCACCTTCCCCACATCTCCTCCCCTCACCCCCAAATGTGGAAGTGGCCCAAGTCATAATTCCGGAGGAGACGCCAACGTTTGCTGCAGTGACGGAAAACAAGGTGAAACCCAAGAAACCCTCCCCCATTGCAAAACAGTCCCAGATAGGGAAGTCAAGAAGCAGTGAGCCTGTTCTCCTGGCCCTGTACATTTAATGGCAGCCTAATGCAAGGGTGGGATGTGGGTGGCGCTGTGGGTTAAACCACAGACCCCAGGACTTGCCGATCAGAAGGTCGGCGGTTCGAATCCCTGCGACAGGGTGAGCTCCCGTCGCTCGGTCCCTGCTCCTGACAACCTAGCAGTTCGAAAGCAAGGCAAAGTGCAAGTAGATAAATAGGTACCACTCCGGCGGGAAGGTAAACGCCGTTTCCGTGCACTGCTCTGGTTCGCCAGGAGCGGCTTAGACATGCTGGCCACATGACCCGGAAGCTGTACGCCGGCTCCCTCGGCCTATAAAGCAAGATGAGCACCGCAACCCCAGAGTCGGTCACGACTGGACCTAATGGTCAAGGGTCCCTTTACCTTTACCTTTAACACAAGGGTATTCAACTTTCCCTCCATTCAAAGGGACCTGGAAACTACAACTAATCCAGAATGCAGCAGTTAGACTGGTGACTGGGGGCAGCCGCGGAGACCACATAACACCGGTCCAGAAAGACCTACCGTACATTAGCTCCCAGTACGTTTCCAAACACAATTCAAAGTGTTGGTGCTGACCTTTAAAGCCCTAAACGGCCTCGGTCCAGTATACCTGAAGGAGCATCTCCATCTCCATCATTCTGCCCGGACACTGAGGTCCAGCACCGAGGGCCTTCTGGCAATTCCCTCCCTGCAGGAAGCAAAGCTACAGGGAACGAGGCAGAGGCCCTTCTAGGTAGTGTCATCCTCCCTGTGGAATGCCCTCCCACCAGATGTCAAAGAGATCTACTCCCACCAGATGTCAAAGCAACTACCTAACATTTAGAAGACATCTGAAGGCAGCCCTGTTCAGGGAAGTTTTTAATGTGTGACATTTTAATGTATTTTTAATCTTTGTTGGAAGCCTCCCAGAGTGGCTGGGGAAACCCAGCCAGATGGGCGGAGTACAAATAAATTATTATTATTATTATTATTATTATTATTATTATTATTATTATTATTGCTGAGTCTCCATAGAATCATAGAAATGTAGAGTTGAAATGCAGGAGTCTCAGCTAAAGCATCCATGACAGATGGCCGTCCAACCTCTGCTTGAAAGCCTCCAAGGGAGTCCACAACCTCCTGAGGGAGACCATTCCACTGTCAAACATCTCTTACCACTAGAAAGCTCTTCCTGATATTTAGTCGGAATCTCCTTTCTTGTAACTTGAAGCCATTGTTTCGAGTCCTACTCTCCGGAGAAGGAGAAAACAAGCTTGCTCCGTCTTCCATGTGGCAGCCCTTGAGATATTTGAAGATGGCTATCATATCTCTTCTCAGCCCCCTCTTTCCCAGGCTAAACATATGCAGATCCTTCAACTGTTCCTCATAAGGCCTGGTTTCCAGACCCTTGATCATCTCAGCTACCCTCCTCTGCCCGCATTTCAGCTTGTCAATACAGGGCTGTCTTAAGCACATCCAGCGCCGTGGCGCAAAGATCTCTCTGGCGCCCCCTCCCTTTCCAGGAATTTAGAACTCGGAGCCCAACTTGTGGACCACCTTGCAGCCCAGGGAGCCGCCACCCACAGAAGACGCCGCCAATGTGGTGCGAGGCTTCAGGGCGCCTCCTCTGCTCCCTGACAACGACAGCCCGCTGCCGGCGCTCTCGCTGCTGCTGCCCAGGGGCTTGAGGGGCAGGAGACGGTTGCCACGCCGCTGCCCCTGCCCTGGAGAGTGGTGGTGGTGGGGCGGCAGGCACCGCTGACGCGGATGAGGCCCCTCAGGAGCCGCTCCCACTCCCGCCACTCCCTCAGACGACAGTGGCTCGGCGGGCAGCGACTGAGGGGATTCCCGCGGCCAAGGGAGAGGAGGTGGTGGCGGCGGAGGAGCCATAGGCCTTAGTGGCTCGTTGCGCCCCACCAATCATCTGGCGGCGTGAAGGGAAAGGGGAGGCCGCCGGCAAAGCCATACAGCTCCCCCACCTCAATGGGGCGCCCCTGAGAGACCAGCGCCCTGGCGCAATGAGTCACTAGGCCTTAAGGGGAAGACGCCTCTGTGTCAATATCCTTCTTAAATTGTGGTGCCCAGAACTGAACACAGTACTGCAGGTCTGGTTTGACCAAGGCGGAATAGAGTGGTACTCTGACTTTTCTTGATTTGGACACTGTGCTTCTGTTGATGCAGCCTAGAACAGCAGAAAATATTTTCACAGAATCATAGCGTTGGAAGGGACCCAAAGGTCCTCTAGTCCAACCCCCTGCAATGCAATGTTTCATGGCTAAACAGGCTCTGTCAGGCCCTTGGGAATGCTTCCACAGGCCAGGCCCCCTCATAACCCATACGCCCTCCCCTCAGGCCTGGTTTGCACCCTAATTTTTTTTGCCTTCCTGGAATGGTATAGTGGTTGGAGTATTGGACCAGGACCTGGAAAGACCAGGGTTCAAATCCCCACTTGGCCACGAAGCAACAACAAATGCCTCTTTGAAATGTGATTGCGCCTTTTGCTTGCCGGTATAGAGAGGAGATATTTGAGTGACAGGTGTCAAAACTAGCCTGCTGTGAAAAGGCGAAACCTTCCCTTCCCTGCTCTGCCTGCTTTTGCCTCCGGACACACTGGGCTGGTGGGTGAGATCCTGTTCCCCACCCGCATATTGCGCTTGAGTGTAAATCTTAGTTGATGTTTTGCTGCGCAATTTTCACGGTGTCTACGTGGAAATAAGTCCTATTGAATTCAGTGGGGCTGACTCCCAGGTAAGTGGGGTGAGTATTGCAGCCTACGTCATCTAGAATAAACAAGCATGGAGCTTTCCGGAGGAAGGGTTCACACACCCCGATTTAAACGTGTTTATTTGAACATCTAAAGAGTGCATACTGTACAGGTATTTATACCTGTTGTGTGATCAAACCTTTTCTGGTACTTGGGTGTCTGTAGTTTTCGACATTGTCCACAAGGTGGCGCAGGGACCTTCATTCAGCCGGACTCCCTTTTAATTGGTGATCTACTAGGGCCACATCCACACATTTACAGTGCTATGATACCACTATGAAGAGTTGTGGCTTCCCCCAAAGAATTCTGGGAGCTGCAGGTACAGGCACTCAGAGCTGTGGCAGATGAGATGCTCAGGCGCTCATGGAACCGACCTAAAAACCTTAGAAGATTCCTGCTGTGTCAGACCAAGCGCTCATCTAGTCTAGCATCATGCTTCTGACAGGGGACAGCTGGAAGCTGATGACCAGGGTGTGAAGGCATCAGTCCATAGCTGTCAACCGTCCCTTATTTGGCGGGAAACTCCCTTATCCCAGCGCTGTGTCCCGCTGCTGTCCCTTATTGATGATGTCCCTTAAATTTCCCGGGTTTCATGCTCACTTGGCTCGGGAGGGAAGCAGCGGCTCAGGGTCCTCCGCCGTGAGAGAGAGTGCGCGCTGGCACCGTCGTCCTGGCGCGAGGAGTTCCATCGGCCCTACCCCGCCCGGGGGGGGGAGGGAGAGAGACTCTCGCCCACGCCGCCCGTGAGCCCGGAGGCAGCAGAGGTGGTGGCAGCTGAGGAGGCGGCCTGAGGGAGAAGGAAGAGGAGGGGATGCGGAGGGACACAGAAGGGTGGCGCTTCAGCGGTAGCAGCAAGGCCGCAACCGCTTCATGCCGGATTGACAGCATCTGTCAATCCTGCCAATGTATGTAACTCTTTACAATAGCAAAATCCCTTATTTTGGCTGCTGATCCCTGATTTTAGAGGCCGCTGGTCCCTTATTTTCAAATCTGTAAGTTGACAGCTATGCATCAGTCTTCCCCATGTATTGGGCTCCAGCACCCAGTTCAACAGGCTCCCTTGGACATCCCATGGAAATATAACCAGGCTGGATCAGGCCAAAGGCCTATCTCAGAGCATCCCCCCAACATTTCTCCTATGAAAACAGGGACGTCTTATTCCATAGTAATTTATTAGTTATACCTTGCCCATCTGACTGGGTTGCCCCAGCCATTCTGGGCGGCTTCCAACATATAAAAGAGCATAATAAAGCATTAAACATTTAAAAACTTCCCTATACAGGGCTGCCTTCAGACGTGTATAACTCCGTGCCTTCCAAGATTTCTCTGATGTAAATAGGGACGTCCTAAGGAAAAGTGGGACATTCCGGGATCAAGTCAGAAGCTGAGACGGCTTCTGTGAATTTGGGACCGTCCCTGGAAAACAGGGACACTTGGAGGGTCTTGCATGGAAGCATGCGAGCTGCCTTGCCCCCGTGACTGAGTGGCCCTAGGCCACGTGATGTCAGCATGCGCCCCAGCATGTGTGGATGTCATGGGGCGTCCTGGCGTCACTTGCACACACAGCAGGGCATGCGGGTGTGTCATGGGGACATTTGGGGTGGTGGCCCCCTGCCCCCCCTTGGCTCCCCTGTCTGGAAGGAATGTGCCCCATGCCTGTGGTCCTGCCTTTGCTTGCATGGATGGAGAAATGTGTGTGCATATCAGAATCCTCACCTTTGGACATTATCTGTATTCCCTCTCTCCCTCTCCCGAATACAGAAGTAAAAAATGCACACTTGTTCCTTTACCTGCTTTTGCCTCTGGTCCCACCCACCACTGGAATGTGGCCCCCAGAAGGGAACATGGCCCTTGGCGGAAAAGGATTCCATACCCCTGACCTAGCTAGACCAACATCCCACTCTCACAGCGGCCAACTAGACATCTGTGAGAATCCCAGAAGCTCTCTGGTTCCATGTTGCTCACTGGGCAGAAGGTGAATTAAACTTTAAAGTTCCAAAAATATTTACATTCAAAATGTCTTGGGTGCGAGTCTCAGAAACTCTGAAGTCACAACTCTTCGTCTGAGACTTTGTGGTGAGGAAGTGAAGAAAAAAACAAAACCTGAACGTAAACACCAAAGGGGTGTGACTTGTGTAAGTGAAGTGTGAAAGAGCTATGTTGACCAGAAAGCTTTCCAAAAAAAAACAACTAGAAAATCCTTGTGGATGGAAATGGACGTTTCAAGAATCAAAATCCCCAAACCCATATTTTGAAGGGTAGTTCTTTGGAATCTTGGAAGCCTACTTTTGAATTACATTGATGCCCAGATCCCAGGAGGCTCCATTCAGCGCTAGCCTAGTGATAACTTTTTTGCTGTTTTTAAAAAGCGGTACGAAAGAAACAACCGCTGCTCACGGTGTGAACATTCATCTGACTGTCACCCCTGGTAAATAGGTTGTGAAGGGCGTGTGTGGGTGTTATTTCAGAAATCTGTAAACCCAGGTTGGTTGGTGTTGAGAGTGGGGCAATGTAAATGCATGGGTGCATCAAGAAAGGATGGCCACTTTCAAGTCTCTTAAAAGCTGTTGGCTGGCTGGCTCAACAACAGGGAAACTCTGGATGAACAGGGAAACTCTAGGTTTCCTAGAGCCCCGAGTAGGAGGCCTCTGTGCTTTCAGACCAAGTTGAATCTCTCCTGTGGCTGGAGCTCCTGGCATGTCTCTGCAGGAACGCACGGCTGACACAGCCAAAGGATTCGAGAAGGCTGAGGAACCTGTTCTGAAACTTGACGCCCACGAAAGCGTAGAGCAGTGGGTTGAGGCAGCAGTGGAAGAACCCCAAGCTGGTGGTGACCGTCTCAGCCATGTCCAGTTTGGCCTCCCACTCGCAATCCTTCTGCAGGGCGTTGAAGTCGATCAGGTTCTCGATAAACTCCACCAAGTGATAGGGCGTCCAGCAGAGGAAGAAGACCACCACCACAGCCAGGATGACCCTGAAGGCCTTGTTCTTCTTGGAGCCTTTGGAGTTCATGAGGCTGAGGATGATCCTGATGTAGCAACAGGTCATTGCTACCAGTGGGAGGAAGAAGGCAAGAAGTTGGCTGAAGATGCGAATGAAGAACTTGGCTGAGCTTGAGCCCGGGGGGAAATTGAGGGTGCACGAGGTGGTGTTTTGGCGGGAATCGGGTTCAGAGGTCAGGTAGATGAAATCCGGAAGCGTGAGGAGAATGCAGAGGACCCAAACGACCAACGAGCTGAGGAGGATGAGAGAGGACCTGCCCCTGTTGTACATGCGAATGACGTAAACAATGGAGAGGTACCTGTCGAAGCTGATGCAGACCAGGAAGAAGATGCTGGCGTAGAAGTTGATCTTGAAAACACTGCCAACCATCTTGCACATGACGTCCCCAAAGACCCAGCTGTGCACGGCCTGGACGGCCCAGAATGGAAGGGTCAAGACAAGGAGAACGTCTGCAACAGCCAGGTGCAAGATGAAGACATCTGTCCCAGGTAGGGATTCCTTGGCACGCAGCAAGACAGCAATCACCATCACGTTCCCACAGAGCCCCAGGAGGAAAATCAGGATGTAGAAGGGAGGCAGGAAATAGCGCCTGAAGGCCTGGGTGGTGTCGGAGCCGCAGAGCAAGGTGTCATTGTTGCTATAGTAGTAGTTGAGGTCTGTGCCGTTGTCCATGAAAGAGGCGATGTCAGCTTCCTCACCTGGATTCCAGACATAAGACTAAAAAGGAATAATAATAATTGTTATGATTCCTCCTCACCACTAGGAGCTGAATAAAGAGCATGAAATCCACTCTCGACTCCAAGTATATTTTAATAATAATAATAATAATAATAATAATAATAATAATAATAATACCACGGCCATCTGACTGGGTTGCCACACCTATTCTGGGCAGCTTGCAGCATATACAGTGGTACCTCGGGTTAAGTACTTAATTCGTTCCGGGGGTCCGTTCTTAACCTGAAACTGTTCTTAACCTGAAGCACCACTTAACCTGAAGCACCACTAGGATTCCCCAGCTGTTCCACTGGGACCCCTCCCCTCATTTGCCCCTCATCCCACTCCTGCGTCGCCTCACCGGCCCCACAATTCAAAAGCTTAGTTCTGAGAGTTGAAGAGGGGACGCTTAGCTCGTTGGTTCCTTGTGGTGTACGCACTTCATTTCACTCGCCCCTCCACCATCTCTGGTGAAGGCGGTTTTGCAGATTTTCAAGACACCACCACATCTTTCGAAACCTGTCAACAGAGTCATTCGGGGAACGAGGGAGCACGGCACAGAGGAAGGTGCTTCTCTCGTACCTTTGGCTCTCCAAAGGTAGCACATGTTGGCAGTTTGTCTCCCCCTCCCCAAGTGTGGTATTATTGATTTGTTATTTAATTAGAGCATTTTTACCCCCCCTCCAAAAAGGCTCCCAGAGTGGCTTATAGGCAATCAATCAAAACTGGACAGCCCCTCTCAGAGAAAACTTAGGTGCCAATTCTTAAATAATAGTTCTTGTAATTACCCCCTCAGCTCGGGGGGATGAGGAGGTGCTTGATAGTGCTGGTTTGGGGGCAAACCTGATGGAAGGACCCTACTGCGGCAAAAGTATGGCAAAAACAGAGTTGTCTTTCTACTCCCCTGCCCTTGCTTGAGGTACTGTACTTTTCTGTCTATAAAACACCCCCATGTATAAGATGCCCCCTATTTGGGGGGACTCAAATTTAAGAAAATGGGGGGAAGTTGCCCAGACTTGTTGGGTTTTTGCGGGGAGGATTGCACGCGTCAACGAGCCCACCAATCCTCTGACTGTAACACAACAGGAACCACAAATCGCCCACCCTATTGCCGCAACAGCAGCCAATCCTCAGCAGCCCTGGACACATCCAAAACTCACTTGCAAAAACACCACTGGCGATCTCCGCCTCGCGTCTCTCATCAGCTGCCCTCCCCCCCCAATGCACTATCCATGTATAAGACGAGCCCCCCATTTTTGAGGTTAGTTTTCCAGGAAAAAAAACCTCATCTAATACACAGAAAAAATACAGTAATGTCATCACCGTCTGTGTGTGTGTGTGTGTGTGTGTGTGTGTAAAAAAGAGAAAAAAAGACGGGCAGTTTTGGAATTAGTCAGAAATAGTCGCTGAGTTTTATACTCCAAAAGCCCTTTCGGGGGTGATGGCAGCATTGCCCTAGAAATCTGACAGGGGAGCAGTGAACTTTGAGATGTTCGTTAGTCCGACATCACTCAGCTTGTACTGATTTGCAGTGGTACCTTGGGTTAAGTTCTTAACCTGAAACTGTTCTTAACCTGAAGCACCACTTTAGCTAATGGGGCCTCCCGCGCAATTTCTGTTCTCATCCTGAAGCAAAGTTCTTAACACGACGTACTGTTTCTGGGTTAGCAGAGTCTGTAACCTGAAGCGTATGTAACCCGAGGTACCACTGTATAACTGCAATCCCATCCATGGCAGAATCGTCACAGGTATAGTCTAATAGTTTAATAAATGAAGTTACGTAAGCAGTAGGAAACCCACAGTCAGGATGCTGTCAGCGGCTCCTGGCTGGTTGCCTAGGAAAGTATAAAGAAAAGGGAAGGTTTCTCACCATCCTTTCTTTATTCAATATTTACAGAGAGGGGCTGTAGAACCCAGCCTCTTGGATAATGACATTGTCCCGAGTGAATCTCCACACACCCCTGTCTCTCCCACTTCCTCATTCATCACTTCTACGAGTGCTGCTATGTGCCCTCTGTCTTTGAGCTCTTTGCTCTCCTACTTTCAAGGCTCGCCGGGTTCTAGGAGATGGAGGGTCTGGAATGCTTTCCAAAGACACCATGTGCATCAGCTGTCACCCTGCTTCCTCCTCCTCCTGCTCCACTCCCATTATTTCCCAACTTTCCCCCTCTTCTGCCTCTGAGCTGTGACCTCCCACAAACCCCTGTTGTAATACTGTCTTCCTCTTCCTCCTCCCTGTTAGGGTCAGGCTGGAGAGGCGGTCTCCACTATTCCTCTTCTGCCCAGTTCCTTGACACCCAACCAAAAATAAATCAGGACTGGGCAGTGAATCCTATGTGACGTTTACCTGGTACGCAGGCCAAGACCCTATCTGCCTGCTGACTGCCTCGCCAGAGTGGTGCATGCTCTAGTTATCTCCCGCTTGGACTACTGCAATGCGCTCTACGCGGGGATACCTTTGAAGGCGACCTGAAAACTGCAATTAATCCAGAATGCGGCAGCTAGACTGGTGACTGGGACTGGCCGCCAGGACCACATAACACTGGTCCTGAGAGATCTGCATTGACTCCCAGTACGTTTCTGAGCACAATTCAAAGCGTTTGTGCTGACCTTTAAAGCCCTAAACAGCCTCGGTCCTATATACCTGAAGGAGCGTCTCCACTGCCATCGTTCAGCCACTGAGGTCCAGCACCGAGGGCCTTCTGGCGGTTCCCTCATTGCGAGAAGTGAGGTTACAGGGAACCAGACAGAGGGTCTTCTCAGTAGTGGCGCCCGCTCTGTGGAACGCCCTCCCATCATATGTCAAAGCAATAAACAACTACCTGACATTCAGAAGACATCTTAAGGCAGCCCTGTTCAGGGAAGTTTTTAATAATGCTGTATTGTTTTTAACACTTGATTGGGAGCCGCCCAGAGTGGCTGGGGAAACTCAGCCAGATGGGCGGGGTATAAATATATTATTATTATTATTATTATTATTATTATTATTATTACAGATAGGTAGCCGTGTTGGTCTGCCATAGTCAAAACAAAAAAAATTCCTTCCAGTAGCACCTTAAAGACCAACTAAGTTAGTTCTTAGTATGAGCTTTCGTGTGCATCTGAAGAAGTGTGCATGCACACGAAAGCTCATACCAAGAACTAACTTAGTTGGTCTTTAAGGTGCTACTGGAAGGAATTTTTTTTGTTGTTGTTGTTGTTGTTATTATTATTATTATTATTATTATTATTATTATTATTATTATTATATTACCTAAATTCATACTTCCAGATAGCCTGCTTGACCTAAGGGTGCAGCAAGAACCCTGCTGAATCAGCGCTTATCGGGCCTAGAATGTTGATTCCCACAGTGGTCAGGTAAAGGACTCTTAGGAACATCATGAGCAGGGCACAAAAGAACAGCTTTGCCCCCCTTCCTTTCTCAATTTCTCGCCCCCTCCTCTTTCTCGCATCAATTTCCCACCCATCTCATTTTCTTGCAACCTTATCTGCAACCTTATCTCTCCCCCTACTTGTCAGCAGCCATTTCCTCTCCACACCTCTCCCTCTCTCTCTCTCTCTCTCTCTCTCTCTCTCTCTCTCTCTCTCTCTCTCTCTCTCTCTTTCTCTTGCCACTGTCCATCTCCATGTCTCCCTCGCTACCTTCTCACTGGTCCCTCTCCCTTCCTCACCCCCTCAACTTCCTCCCTGACACATCGTACCCTTTGAAGCACAAGCACAAGACAATGGTTGCCGCACATCGTTTGCGATGCTCCTGAATCCACCACTGTACATAATTAGTTCTAGTAAACGATCCTGGCCTGCAGGACTGCATGCCAGAGATGGCAGTTTAGGAGTGGGGGGGGGGGGCAGAGTGTGATAGCCATGAGAAATAATACTTCTGCTCTGTCTCATACACACCAAACACACATGTGGGCTGCATTCCTGCAAGAGAACCAACTTTGGGTTAACCCAAGAACAGTAACTTTCCAGAAGGCGGTTAAATGCACAAACACACTTCCAGGAAACACGTCAAATGTTGCTCTAAACAAGTTCAATGCAGGTAACAGCAAAAAGAAAAAAAGAAAAGAAAAAGAAAGAGCCACACACACATCTTGCATCCTTTACTCCAGTGTAAATCTTCCCTTTTAAATTAACTGAGCTTTCCCCCCCAGAATCAATTGTCATTACGCTCAGGGAAGGACAAGTATGGCAGTTTTTTGTTCCTCCTCAGGTTCTCATTTTACACATTTTTTCCCAAAGCAATGTTATATACTTTAATGTCTGATTTCCCTAATACGTCCAATGCAATGCACACTTTATGCTAGCATATGCATTTTTGTAATAATAATAGTAATAATAATAATAATAATAATAATAATAATAATAATAATAATTTTTATTTATACCCTGCCCTCCCCAGCCAAGGCTGGGCTCAGGGCGGCTAACAAGCAATAATAAACACAAGTTGAATGAATACAACTTAAAAACAAGATTAAAATACAACATTAAATTGTAGACGTTCGGATGTGCAAAATTCGGATGTGTGGGTTTCGAAGGGTGGCTGCATTTCAGTTTTTGTGTTGTTTTGGAGAGTGAATCGAGTGAGCTTGCATTTAAGTGCGAACTGGGTCAAATTCCACCCTCCTCCTGAATTAAGGTCCAATGCCGCTCCTGATTCTGGCCGACTCGTTTCAAGTCGACCAGGAGGGTGAAATCTGATCACCGTAGGCAGCCGTCTTGTGGCCTCTACACCTTCAAACAGGCCCGGTTAAAAAGATTAAAAGAAGAAGAAAACTACTTTTGTCACTGTCAGCCAAGATGCAACGATCATGGAATGAGAAGAGATCAAAGAGATCTCCTGCTGTGAAAGTGCGCTGGGGGAGGGGAAACCTTTGGCTTCCATTCAGCTGTGAGCACCACACTCTTGCCAGAGCTGTGCACTTCAAAATGCAGCCGTTGCTCCAGCCAGCTACTCTGTACAAAGATAAATGTGGATGAGCCTGGGAGTTCAGGGGCAACAACACATGAGCAACCACGAAACCAAAGGCCCTGTGTTCGATTCCTGGCACCTCCAACTCTGAAAAGAATCAAGCAGCAGGTGAGTCACCCCAGAGAGCCCCGTCAGTCACAGTTTCCAGCCCTGATAAGTCTGTTCTGGCAAAAACAGCAAAGGCACACAGTTTACATTTACAGTGGTACCTTGGGTTAAGTAATTAATTTGTTCCAGAGGTCTGTTCTTAACCTGAAACTGTACTTAACCTGAAGCACCACTTTAGCTAATGGGGCCTCCTGCTGCCGCTGCACCGCCAGGGCCCGATTTCTGTTCTTATCCTGAAGCAAAGTTCTTAACCTGAAGCACTATTTCTGGGTTAGCGGAGTCTGTAACCTGAAGCGTATGTAACCTGAAGCGTATGTAACCTGAGGTACCACTCTATAGCACCCCCCCCCACACACAAAGAATCCCAGGAACTGTGGTTTGCCTGCACAGAACTGCATTCCCAGCACCCTTAACAAACTACAGTTCCCGGGATTTCTTAGGGTGTGTGCATGTGCTTTAAATGTCCGGTGTGCGCATAGCTGAAGAGCCTTGAGGTGTGACATCCCATAAATGCATGCTGCATAGGTCACAGATGGACAGATAAATAGCCTGACCTAGTTTGTATCCTGCACAAGTTTGAAGGAGGCAATCAAACTTCTTTGCCTCTCTCCAAACAGCTGATAGGAACAATCACAGGTTTTTCTTAAAAGAACTCTGCACATGCCTCTAGGGCAGTGGGATCAGGGAGGGAAGCATGGGGGATGCCTTATTCGGTGTTAGCATCTTGACCCACTCAGCAAAGCACTTCTTCTCTGACCTGCAGTCGCTCTCCAGAACATAAAAGTGTTTTCAACGTATTTTAAAATGTTGTAACCCACCCTGGGGCCTTTGGGTGTAGGGCAGGTAATACATTGAAATTTTTTTTTAAGAAAAATAGCAAAACCATTACTACAATCATGGCAAGAGCAGTCAAAATCCAGCGACTAACAAGAAAAGCAGAAAAGAAAAGCTATTGCAGGCCATGAGTTGCGAATGAAAGTCAACTGCAGCAGCAGCAGCAGTCTCTAAAATAGTTATGAATGAATCTCTGTTCTACAGTCGCAAGCACACCCACCCATTTATTTCAATATAAGTGTCATAAATATCCCCACATGGCTTATCCATTTCATCAGTAACGTTGGTTTGTTGCTCATGAGAGTTATCTTCTTGAGGATTAGAGACATGTATAGTGTCACCTGAAATAGGTTTAGAGGAGGTTCTCCGTTTTGCTCCTCTGTAGCTTTAGAGGTAACAACTCTGAGACTGGAATCCTTTGAACATCAGGGAGTGAGCTTCCTTGAGCTCAATAGGACTCCCTGCTCCCCAATTGTATGCACGTAGGATCAGGCTGATAGGAACAATCACAGGTTTTTCTTAAAAGAACTCTGCACATGCCTCTAGGGCAGTGCGACCAGGGAGGGAAACATAGGGAATGCCTTATAGATCAAACCTCTCCATTCTTAAGGAAATCAGCCCTGAGTGCTCACTGGAAGGACAGATTGTGAAGCTGAGGCTCCAATACTTTGGCCACCTCATGAGAAGAGAAGACTCCCTGGAAAAGACCCTGATGTTGGGAAAGATGGAGGGCACAAGGAGAAGGGGACCACAGAGGACGAGATGGTTGGACAGTGTTCTCGAAGCTACAAACATGAGTTTGACCAAAGTGCGGGAGGCAGTGGAAGACAGGAGTGCCTGGCGTGCTCTGGTCCAGGGGGTCACAAAGAGGCGGACACGACTAAACGACTAAACAACAGCAACAGCAACAAGGATCAGGCTGCAAAATAATCTCAGAAGGCAAATCTGGATGGGTGGCTGTCCGTGCTTTTGGCAATGTTGGTTCTCGCGGCACAACTCTTGATTCTTTAAATGTCTCAGAGGGGCTTATTAGAACGGTGATGCTGGAAGTTTGAATCTCATATCTGGGATATGGCACCTGTGGTCGTCTAGGCGATGCTGAACTCCCAACTTCTGTCAGCCCAGCCGGCATGGTCAGCGCTGGGAGTTGCAGTCTAACAACATGTGGAGGGCTACAGATTCCCCATTTCTGATCTGAATGTAGCCTGATATTCAGCTCCATTCAAACAAGGCTAGCAGTCTAGTGAGAACAGCTCCTACCTTCAATGCCCTCTGGCAAACTGCGCACTCCTTAAATTATTTCGCATGGGTTAGCTCAGTGGGTAGATCACGAGACTTTTAATCCCAGGGTTGTGGGTTTGTGTCCCAGGTTGGACAAAATATTCCTGCTTTGCAAGACTAAATGACTCTCGTGGGCCCCTTGCAACTCTGCCATTCTATGATTCTGTCCCCACACTTGTTTTTTCAAGGCACCAGGCTCCCCACCCACCCATGCTCTGTAAAATTTTACGTTCCCTGCCCACCGCTTTATAGGTTGTCTACAAATATGTGCAGCCCCATCAAAACCCAGACAACAATATCATCAGCTAAGTGTTATTGATAGGTTTTCTTTCATATTAGTAACCTACTTTAAGCAACTTCTGTGTGGATGGGGAAAATGACACACACACACACACACACAACAATTAATCCAGTTTTAAGTGCAAAGTAGATTGGAAGCAGCCCTGTCTATGCCTTATTTGATCATACGATCACAAATATAACCAGAGATGGAGAAACTCACCATAGCTAAAGTGTTTAGACTCCACGTAGCCCAACGGAGTTCACGGGAGGAGGTTCTGCAGAAGATGGAGCCTTTGATCTGGCCTAGACTATTTTATATCCTCTCTCTGCTGAGCGGAGGGCAGGAAGTCTGTTGAGGTAAAAGTATGGTGTGATTGCACAGCATGAAAGGGGGCTGGAAATTTGCCTCCCCCTGGCCTGCCAAGGCTCCTGACATCGTGCAGAGCGCATGTCCCCCTCCTCTCAGCGACGACTGGATGGTTCGAAGAATCCAGGGCAGAGAGAAACCTCCCAATGAGGCTTTGAAAGAGGCACTTCTCAATTCAGAAATTCAGCATCAAGTGGAAAGCAGGAGTGAAACCTACTTTCCCTCAGTGGAATCCATTATGTACATTAAAAAGGGGAAAGAAACCTGTGTGTGTGTGTGTGTGTGTACACACGCGCATGCATACTTGAAGCCAGAAGCTGCTAAACTATTTCATCACAATGAATCATTAATTGATTTAGGATCACCAGCTGTTTTTACCATGTACAGAGATCTTGTATTTTTAAAGCGCATGTAGAAGAAAGAGAGCGTTGTCTCAAGTGCATGAAAAGATGAAATCTTCCTCCTAAGTGTAGATCACCCGAGTCACCCGGAATAGGCATTGTAAATTTTTATTAAACACATAAATTGTTCGGAACGTGGCAGGAATCCACCCAGCACTCGTGGGGAAATGTGGCATGATCTCTTAGAGTAATCAAATGAAACTTGACATGATAAAAGCCTGTGATTTTATCTGGGCAAGTTACTTGTTTACTGTTGTAACAATTGTTTTCTCAAAATGTATCTTCTGTACCATGAAAATAAATAAAAAGTGTCTGTGTGTGTGTGTGTGTGTGTGTGTGTGTGTGTGTGTGTGTAGGCATCGCTGCATATAGCAGAAGTGTTTCACATCAGAAAGGACTCATCCAGGCTACCTTTTGCACCACACTTTCCAAGCACAGGTCCAGGATTTAAATCTCTTTGTATGAGCATTGTATTCCTCTCCCTCTTTTTTAGGCGTGTCCAGTTTTTTCCCTGGGAAAACCTGAGTTTTGCTGCTGAATCAGAGCAAATGCCAAATCCGGAGGGGGGGGGAGACGGGCCTGGAAAGTATGGCACAAAGGGAATTCTGGAGGAGCCCCCAGTCTGCACCAATTATGCCTGATTCACATCACAGTATCAATATGGGTTTCCACATGTGCTAGCTATACAAGTAGTAGATCCTGTGAATCCAGTCAAATGTTACCATCATATTAGACTGGCTCCTGAATCCAAAAGAACCATTCATGGTTCAGATCGCAACTCCCCCTGTTTTTCATATTTAGCTAACACCTAAGGCACTGTGGGTTAAACCACAGAGCCTAGGACTTGCCAATCAGAAGGTTGGCGGTTCGAAACCCCGCAACGGGGTGAGCTCCCGTCGCTGGGTTCCAGCTCCTGCCAACCTAGCAGTTCAAAAGCACAAATTACAAGTAGATAAATAGGTACCGCTCCAGCGGGAAGGTAAACGGCGTTTCCATGCGCTGCTCTGGTTTGCCAGAAGCGGCTTAGTCATGCTGGCCACATGACCTGGAAGCTGTACGCCGGCTCCCTTGGCCAATAAAGCGAGATGAGCGCCACAACCCCAGAGTCAGCCACAACTGGACCTAATGTTCAGGGGTCCCTTTACCCTTTACCTTTTAAGGTCTTCCACTGCAATGTGGTTGTAACACTGCTACAATAGTCCAACCTCCACAAGGGCCACTAAAAGTTTAGGTCTCCCTATCCGTCACCTTCTCCTTTCATTTCACTCTGAATCACAGCAAGGCTTCTGCCTTGAGCCTGAACTTCAAAATCAGAGCAAGGTCTCTGTGCATTCCCATCATTCCCTGTTTTATAAGCTTGCCCGGCAGGATCGATCACGCGAATCCCTTTCTAGCACAGGGCTAAGGTCCGTGGTTCATTATTATAAGCGCAGGAGCAGGGACTGGTAAAATGGTTGGCAACATTGTCCTGAAGGTAGGCTGAATCCAGTGCCAAACCTTGGCTGGACTGAACCTGAACCCAACAGGCAGAACCTTAGTCAAAGTCCAACCCAAATTGGAACCAAGTTGAAACACTCCCTATCTGAGTAGATTTGAGCCAATTGGGATTCTGTTGGTGAAAGGCTCCCTAACAGCTGCACATTTCCTTGCTATGTGCCTGCAGTCAACTCTACTTTATCTGTTGCCTTATTATGAAACAAACAGGAGTAGCTGGATCAGAGGGAGTGTACTGGCTGGCTGTATTGGCATTTGGAATCTTCTTCAGCGATCACTCGTAGCCGAGTAAGATTGTCTTCCATGAATGGTGTGTCCGTAGGTGACTATGGAGGCCAATTCTGGATCCACACGTCTTTCCACAGTGGGGACATTGGTTTCTAGGTAGGAGTTGATCACAGTAAGGATTTGCCAAATTTGCCTTCCTCTTAGCTCATTTCTCCCTTTCATCCTGAGTTCATGCTTCTTCAAAGTCCACGATGCCTTTGGTAAAGGCTATTTTCCCATTGGAGCGCTCGCAGGCCAGTGTTTCCCAATTTTCTGTGCTGATACTACATTTCTTTTTAAATTTGTCTTTAGAACATCTTTAAACCTCTTTAGTTGTACTGGAATAACCCAGGCCAGACTGAAGAGAAGTGAAACTCTTGGTTTTAAGAAACACAACAGTTTCTTTTCCAGGCTCAGATCATCAAGAAACTTTAACTTTTAACTTTGTGTGCATACACTCAAGACAATACACATAAATGAATGTTCAGCTTGAATTCTGCCAACCGGGCATTTGAAGTCATATCTGCAGAACTGATGAAACCAGGAGGAGCAATTAACTAGCAGAGGTGTGAAAATGTTCAATGGTGGACAGCCATCAGAAACATTTCTGGTTGATGTTTTTTTAAAAAAAAATTAAAACATGCCAAGAGAGAGCAGGAATAAATATGTACCGCTAATTTGCCACCGTTTCGTAATTCAACCAATCTGAGTTTGTTCAGGAGGCCCACAAGCTGTCCATCTCTTATCTGCACCCAAAGTTGCCCATTGCCCCCTGCCCTACCCTGGCCAGCCATTTTGAAAGACTGAATCACACATACATGTGCATCATGGGAAATGGCAAGAGCATCTGTTTTGCATGCAGTAGGTCCCAGATTCAACCCTCAGCATCTCCAGGTAGGGCTGTGAATGTTCCTCACCTGAAATCCCGGAGGGCCACTGCCATTTAATGTAGACAAAAGCTAGATGGACCAACCTCTGCTGGGTGTAAGGCAACTTCCTCTATGAAAGTTGTTGTTGCTGCTGCTAGTATTATTATTACTATTTCCCACGTCTCCTCCAAGGAGCTCAAGGAGGGGCACGCATGGTTCTCCGCCTCCCTATTTGTGTCCTCATGAAGAAGAAGAAGAGTTTGGATTTGAGTTCCGGCTTTATCAACACCCGAAGGAGTCTCAAAGCGGCTAACCTTCTCCTTCCCCTTCCTCCCCCACAACAAACACTCTGTGGGGTGAGTGGGGCTGAGAGACTTCAGAGAAGTGTGACTGGCCCAAGGTCACCCAGCAGCTGCATGTGGAGGAGCTGGGAAGCGAACCCGGTTCACCAGATTACGAGTCCACCGCTCTTAACCACTACACCATGCTGGCTCCCTGACCTGAGGCACATCAGGGTAATCAGGTCTGTCTGAGAAGTGGGCTGGCTCTGGAAGACATTTGTTTACGCAGTGCCCACCCCCATTTCACCGCTGTCACTGGCTCCTGACAACCTGGCAAGGCAAGTCAGGCTTAGAGAGACTGGGACTGGCCCACAGTGAGTTGAGTCCAGCGGTGCCAGCTTCTCCAGAGGATTGGGGGAGTCCTGTGTGACATCGAACATTGTCCTCTGAATATTCAGGGCACCGAAACTGCCTCATCCCCTAGGAGTCAGCGCCTATGGTTGAGTGGGAGGATTTGAACCCTAGTCTTCCAGGTCTTGGTCCAACATTCTAGCCAATACACTTGTTTCACACAAGCTGGCTACCTGCAGTTGAGAACCCTCTTTCAGCCTGAGGGTTGGCTTCCCACCTGGCCAACCTTCCAAGCGCCAAAGGTGCAGGTTCCAGAGGCAAAGTGGGGCGGGTGGGGCAAGATGTTGTGCCTCTTACTGTGATGGCCTGGGATTCGGAATCGGATGCTGAACCTGAGGGATCCCAGCCTGCACAGGAGTCCCCACCTCCAGAACCAGCTGAGCGGGGCTGGGGCATGAGCCTGAAGGGTCCTCACCTGTGCTGGATCCTCAGGTGCTGAGTCTGCTCTGGCTCCTGAGGTGATGGAGGATCCATTGCCTGCAGGTGCTCCACTCTCAGCCCCGTCAGAGGAAGCTGAGGTTGCCTCTGGGTCCGGTAACCCTACAGCCTCTCCTGAGCTGCAGAGGCTCAGGGCAGAGAGGCGGAGGGAACTAAGTTCCGCAGGAGGAGTGCTCGCCTCCAGGCCAGGAGAGGCGAGTCACCAGAGGATCGGGTCCGCCCTATGCCTCAGGGCAGATAAAAGCCAGCCAGCCCCAGATCCAAGTTGCGGGAGCAACATTGTTGGTTGCTAATTCCTGCCTAAACCTGGTCCTGCTTTTCTGCCTGACCCGCCCTGGTTCCCTGCTTGCTTGCCTGTTCCTGACTTCACCCGACTCCCTGCCCTGCACCCAGCTTCAGCTGCTACGGACTGCCTCCATGTTGCACCTTTGACCATGGACCGGACTTGGACCTCGCCTCTTGGGTAACCCATGTGACCAGCACACTTACCTTTGATGCAAGTGATAGAAGCATCCACATCGCATGGCCTCTTGCTGAAATTCTCCCGTTGCTCGGTCCCTGCTCCTGCCCACCTAGCAGTTCGAAAGCACACCAGTGCAAGTAGATAAATAGGTACCACTCTGGCGGGAAGGTAAACGGCATTTCTGTGCACTGCTCTGGTTCCCCAGAATCAGCTTAGTCATGCTGGTCACATGACCTGGAAGCTGTACGCCGGCTCCCTCAGCCAATAAAGCGAGATGAGTGCCGCAACCCCAGACTTGGACACGACTGAACCTAATGGTCGGGGTCCCCTTTACCTTTACCCAGTGAAGAAACAGAGGGACAAAGTCAAAGTGTAACCCAGAAGAGGGTTGATGTGGTGTAGCAGTTTGGGGTATGGACAAAGGTGATCTGAAGTGAAGACCAAGGGAGCAAGAGTTGCAACTTCCAAGTGCTTGGAAAGATTTCCAAACGAATAGCCTTGAATTTTGTTGACATCCATCTGTCTCAGGAGTTAATGGAGGAGAGGGCCTTTGGGGGTGAAGTCAAATGCTTAGAAGGTTGCAGCGCCCACTGTGGCATTAGAAACTGATATGGGAGAGACATGTTTTGTTGCAGCTGGGGCAGATGGAGGTGTCTGGTTGTGCTTCTGCAGACGAACCATGGTGTTTCTTCTCTCTGTGTTCCTCCCAGAGGTCATCCCTCCTTTGGTCACTGCTATGGATGCACAAAAAAGTAGAGACATCACCTTGCCAACAAAGGTCCGTATAGTTAAAGCTGTGGTTTTCCCAGTAGTGATGTATGGAAGTGAGAGCTGGACCAAAAAGAAGGCTGATCGCCGAAGAATTGATGCTTTTGAATTCTGGTGCTGGAGGAGACTCTTGAGAGTCCCATGGACTGCAAGAAGAACAAACCGATCCATTCTTAAGGAAATCGGCCCTGAGTGCTCACTGGAAGGACAGATCCTGAAGCTGAGGCTCCAATCCTTTGGCCACCTCATGAGAAGAGAAGACTCCCTGGAAAAGACCCTGATGCTGGGAAGATTGAGGGCACAAGGAGAAGGGGACGACGGAGGACGAGATGGTTGGATAGTGTCTTCGAAGCTACAAACATGAGTCTGACCAAACTGCGGGAGGCAGTGGAAGACAGGAGTGCCTGGCGTGCTCTGGTCCATGGGTCACGAAGAGTCGGACACGACTAAACAACAACATGGATGCACAACCTGATGCCAGGGATTTGCACATGGCAGGCTGATGTTAAGACCAAACTCTCTGCAGACTTGAACAAAAGGGTTGGTGAGTCTCTGTAGAGCTTCTTGGTGTGCTGTCAAGGTTGCATCATCTGCAGACACCATCTCTCAGAGAAAGGCCCACCACGATTTTTTCTTGGTGCACAAACATGCCAGCTTGGACAGATCCCCATTTCTCTTTGATGCAGCTTTGACCATCTTCAGTCGAGCTGAAGGCACATGAGAGCAACAGGGAGAGAAAAAGTGCCAAAGGTAGCCTGGAACCTGCAAGGAAGATGCTTATTAATTAAAAAGTGGAACAAGCGAGATTTTATTTATTTGTCTGCTCAGTTCTTCCAAGTGATGATGTTATCGTAGATGATTTATTTGCAACAATCCTCAACGCCACTTTACGTTCAGCTAATTGGTTCACATTGAATGAGACGGTTCCTTTTGTGTGCTTTTCTTTAAATTTAATAAAAATCATTTAAACCAACAAAACCAAAAGTAATATGCACAGAGCAGTTGCTCAGCAGGTTCTTCCCCTCACAATCTGAGCTCAGATTCCCAATTTGCATAGCAGACGTAGGAGGAAATAACTCTCCGGTTCAGTTCTCCTTCCCCTCGTTCTTCATACGGTCTGCTGCATTCCGGTCCTTAAAAAAAGGTAGGCAAGCAGGTAGGTGGAGTATTGCAAGCCTGTATTGCAAGATATATAGAATACTAGCATGTGTCTTTAGGGATGCGGCTGGTGCTGTGGGTTAAACCGCAGAGCCTAGGACTTGCCGATCAGAAGGTTGCCGGTTCAAATCCCTGTGATGGGGTGAGCTCCCGTTGCTCGGTCCCTGCTCCTGCCAACCTAGCTGTTCGAAAGCACGTCAAAGTGCAAGTAGATAAATAGGTACCGCTCCAGCGGGAAAGTAAACGGCGTTTCCATGTGCAGCTCTGGTTTGCCAGAAGCGGCTTAGTCATGCTGGCCACATGACCCAGAAGCTGTACGCCGGCTCCCTCGGCCAATAAAGCGAGATGAGCGCCGCATCCCCAGAGTTGTCCGCGACTGGACCTAATGGTCAGGGGTCCCTTTACGTTTACCTTAAGCTTACTATTGGTATTATTTTCCGAATATTTAAAACAATTGTTTTTACCTATTTTGCCAATAATTTTATTGCGCTATTCTTTACACAAACCGCTTTGAGCGTTTCTTTCAATGATCGCGCGGTATAGAAGCGTTATGAAATAAATAAATAGGCGCTCGTGGTGTGGAGTTGTTTGAGCTTTTCTGTTCTGAACATCTTTATCACACCATCTCAACACCTGCTCAGGTCCTTTTAGCATCGGCTCTGCCTTTCCCCCGTCTGATTGGCACGACGGAGCTCAACAGGAAGACTAAGTAAGTCACACATGGCGGTTTCGTTTTCGCACCTTCATCATCAACGAAAAGGCTGGCAGGTTTTCTGACCTCCTCTCTTATCGTTGCGGTTTCTGAGTTCGCACTTTGCTTACTTTGCAGCCAGGTGGAAAGACATCAGAAAGGGGGGGGGGAACAGGACTGTAAAAGAGAGAGAGAAAGACGTTACGTGTCATGTCATGAGCTCAGCGACACTTCCACTTCTCATTTGTGTAGGGTTTTTTTGTTTTGAATTGAGTGCAGTTTCAAGTAGGGACATTTGATTTGGCTTGCATTTAAAGTTGAACTTTCCTAATTTGTCCATTCTGAGACAACGTGCAAACTGGAACACACCCATCCTTTGAAATTCACACTTCCCTGAATTTTGCAGTTCTCGGATGTTTACAAAACTGCACATTCTGAGGTGAAGTGTACGTATACCGATGAAAGTAGCATTTGTTGTTGTTTAGTCGTTTAGTCGTGTCCGGCTCTTCGTGATCCCATGGACCACAGCACGCCAGGCACTTCTGTCTTCCACTGCCTCCTGCAGTTTAGTCAAACTCACGCTGGTAGCTTCGAGAACACTGTCCAACCATCTCGTCCTCTGTCGTCCCCTTCTCCTTGTGCCCTCCATCTTTCCCAGCATCAGAGTCTTTTCCAGGGAGTCTTCTCTTCTCATGAGGTGGCCAAAGTATTGGAGCCTCAGCTTCACGATCTGCCCTTCCAGTGAGCACTCAGGGCTGATTTCCTTAAGAATGGATAGGTGTGTTCTTCTTGCAGTCCATGGGACTCTCAAGCGTCTCCTCCAGCACCATAATTCAAAAGCATCAATTATTCGGTGATCAGCCTTCTTTATGGTCCAGCTCTCACTTCCATATATCACTACTGGGAAGACCATAGCTTTAATTATACGGACCTTTGTTGGCAAGGTGATGTCTCTGCTTTTTAAGATGCTATCTAGGTTTGTCATTGCTTTTCTCCCAAGAAGCAGGCGTCTTTTAATTTCGTGACTGCTGTCACCATCTGCAGTGATCATGGAGCCCTAGAAAGTAAAATCTCTCACTGCCTCCGTTTCTTCCCCTTCTATTTGCCAGGAGGTGGAAAGTAGCATACCAACGGGCAAAATATTAGGTCAAATTGCTTTGCTGAAATGTGTGTCTCAGGCAAAATTACGTACAAAATGTGTATATTAGGAGGAATTCACACTAAAATGCTGGTGGGTCATCATGAGGAGCTTTTTTTTGCTTCCTCTTTTTTTGCAAACTGATGTGGAAATGAGGACAAATGATAAACTGAGAGAAACGGATGTTGACAGCTTCACTCATCCCTGTCCATGAGCATAACATAAAGAAACATGGGGATGCAAGAATCGCAGCCAGCGCTTTTTAATCTTGACTAGAAATTTGATGGATCTTGCCCCATCACATTTCAACCCACATACAGAAAAATGGTGCTGAAACCAAGGTTTTCTGTGTCAAAGAACTGGTAAGGTTTCACTGGCCTTCACTCATTTGTTTGATATTGATTGTTTGCTATGTTTCCCCCCAAAATATGCTTAGAGTGAATAATCTAATTGCAGAGCAAGCATGAGGAGACCCATCTGCTTCCCCTCTGTCTAGCACTCCACTCGATGTGGCCGCAATGAGGATGCTGTGATGGCAAAAGAAGGGTCTTTGTCCTCCTTATATGGTGTCCTCCTTGTCGTTCCAAAATCACCCAGGAAAGGGAGGTGGGGAGCAGGAAATTAGATGAATAAGAAATTCTTCTATTATTATTTTCCTGTTGTTGTTTTCACTGTAACTCCAGAAGGTGGATATCTCCAGAGCTCTGTCTAGGACCTAAATCTCCTTTGAGATGTCTGGAGTCATGAGGAGAGGCTGCCTGTCCCCTTCTGGAGCAACCAAAAGTTGGCAGACCGTTCCTGCCTCCTGAGGAACGGTATAGCATGCCCTCTGGAATCCGGGGACAAAGGGCAGCTTAATAGCTGCACAGTGGTGCCTTTTGGAGCCCTATTCCAGTGTTTCCCAACCGGTGTTCCGCGGCACACGAGTGTGCCGTGAGACGTTGCCTCGTGTGCCGCGAGATGCCTGGAGGGAGGCGGGCGAGTCGGGCGGCGAGAGGCGGGGCGGCGGCGGCGAGGAGAGGCCGCGCCTCCTGCTGCTGCCTGGCGCTCCTCCTCGCAGCCGGCAGCGCTGCCTGGGCGCCTCTGCGCGACTCTGCCTCGCTGGGTTTGGTCTCCCAGCAGAGACGGGTCACACGCGCCCCTCCCTCCCTCCCTCAGCCTGCGCGGAGGGAGAGCCAGAGAGAGGCATCGCTCCTGCGCGGCGGGAGAGGGAGCAGCCGGAGCGATGCCCCAAATGAACGCATGGGACCGGAGGGGAAATCCTCTCCGAGGCGGATTGAGCGCAGCTGAGAGAAGCCTTTCGAGGAGCTGCCGTGTCCCCTGGAAACCCCCTTCCCAGCTCTGCCTCAGCCGCCGCCGCCTCAGTTGCCGCCGTCCCTCAGTCCCTCGCTCTGCTGCCTCCTCCCACCCCCAAAGCTTGGAGGTTCCCCAGCAAGGGGGAGGGAAAAAACTTTCACTTTTGTGCGTCCCTCCCGGCGTGACGCTGCGCGCTGACGTCACGGGGCGGGGCTTTAATGGTGGTGTGCCGCGAGATTTTTTTTCAGTAAACAGGTGTGCCGTTGCCCAAAAACGTTTGGGAAACACTGCCCTATTCTATATCCAAAGCTCGTGCCGGGGGGGGGGTCATCAAATGCCTGAAATATAGGCATTTATATATGTTACTAAAAAGGCACTCAAACAATTGTTAATTGGGTGAATGGTGACTTCTCCATTTTAATTCTCAGATCTCTCTTCGATTTGATTTGAAGATCTTTGGTACTTCACAACTTCCCCTTGGCTAGGAGGAAGTAGACTAGCACCTCCCATGTGGTTAGCACATCTGGGCTCTTTAGAATGGTGTGAATTGTGATTTTATATATATATATATATATATATATATATATATATATATAGTCCCACAACAAAGAATTTGGGGGGCCCACTTTGCTAAATCTTTCTTAAAGTGCTTTCAATTTTTTCCCTTTGAAAGTTTCTTTTGAATTTTTATTAGTTAAAATTAGTTAAATAATGCCTGCAATCTATTATTACCTTAAATCCAAAAGACACAAGCTCATTCTCTTCGGTTTCCTCTGCCAATCCCTCACAATCTGCCTCCTCTGTTTGCAAGTCCTGGCTGAGGGTCAGCAAACGTTTTCAGCAGGGGGGCAGACTATATTTTGAAAAAAATAATAATAACAAATTCCTATGCCCCACAAATAACCCAGATATGCATTTTTAAATAAAAGCGCACATTCTGCTCATGCAAAAACATCAGGCAGGCCCCACAAATGACCCAGAGATGCATTTCAAAGAAAAGGACACATTCTACTCATGTAAAAGCACGCTGATTCCCGGACCGTCCACGGGCCGAATTGAGAAGGCGATTGGGCCAGATCCGGCCCCTGGGCCTTAGTTTGCCTACCCGTCTCCCAGAGACTGCAAGAGGTAAATAGACCTGGTGAAAGAAAGAAGAACATGAGGGAAAGAAAGGATTGAAATGGGTGAGAAAGTGGAAGCAAATGCCAGCAGAGGGGAAAAGGCAGCATGCAGGCCGCTGTTGATAAAGGATTTGGAAAGTTGCTGCTCGAATTTTACTAGCTAAAAAGTGGAAAACCCAAGAATTACCAGGGGTGGAAGAATGGCAGATGAAGATGATGGATTTTTCGGAGCTAGCCGACCTGACCGGAAGAGTCCGCAACCAGAAGGAGGAGGAGTATCAGGAAGAATGGACAAAATTTAATGATGATTTAGCTAAATTTGTTAAGTTAAACTAATTGTAAATAGCTTGCAGGTAACAGATTGGCTTAGGAATTTATATAAGTTAAGTGATGTTTAACATGTTTAACTTTGAATTGAAAAGATATAAGGATGTTAATAGACTAAGTTAAGTTTATAAGAATTATGATTTGGAAAGCTGTTAAAAGGATATGCATGGAAATTCAACCAAGGGGACGTAAGGAAGTCACGTAACAATGTTAATGAGTGTAATTTTAATAAGGTTATGATTTATGTTTGTATGTTTATTTGTTTGTTTATAATTTTGTGAAAATTAATTTAAAAAATGGGGGGTGTTTGCTTCAACTCGCTTGTGGAGATAATCTCAGAGGCTATAAAGAAAGGAAAAAAATGATAACAAAAAGATTGGAAGAGGGGATTTGTAAAGGATAAAAACAGAGAGATGGAAAGATGGGACTTATGAACATCAAAGCAGCAGAAATATTAGAGGATTGGACCCTTTCTGAACTCGAAGCATGGGTACCCACAACAATAATTTAAAATTCGGCTAAATATTTGAAAAAAATTGGAGTTTGTTATGTATTGGTATAATTTGGAACTAATGTGATATGATTGGTTTGTTAAGTGGAAATTTAATAAAAAATATTTTTTTAAAAAATGGGGGGGGGGGGATAAAGGATTTGGAAAGAAGGTGAGACAAGGGACAGAGTGGCAGCAGAAAAAGTGCCGAGAAGGGGCAAGGAGGCAAAGAGAAAGGAGGAAAACAAAACCAAGGCAGGTGACAGAGGACAAGAAGTGCAATAAGGTAGGAGAAATAAAGGCAGATGACAGAGAAGGAAAAATAAGTTTTGAAAGCAAAAGAAAGTAGTAGAAGACACAGAAGACGATCCTGTGAAAAACCCCAGAAAGCAGAGAGAGAACGCAACTACTGAAAGTTTGACCAACAATACATGAAATATGGTTTCACGTACTGGGGAAAAATAGCATGTCAAGATATTTGCATGTGAAGGGTGGTGAGATGCTAGCAAATGAAAATTTGCAACCATCAAAGCTGTTCATATTCATTCATTTAGAAACAAAGCATGCCATTTTGAGATTTTATTATTATTTTTTTAAAAAACTGGACAACCAGTTTTAGAAGAGCAGGGAAACGTTGTTCCATATGCGACAGGAAGGAAGAATGGTTGGATCCAGTCTGTTCAGAAAGCAACTCTGATTCATTGCTTTCTTCTCCACAGAGAATAATAATAATAATAATAATAATAATAATAATAATAATAATAATTTATTTATTTATACCCCGCCCATCTGGCTGAGTTTCCCCAGCCACTCTGGGCAGCTCCCAATCAAATGTTAAAAACAGTACAGCATTAATATTAAAAACTTCCCTGAACAGGGCTGCCTTCAGATGTCTTTTAAAGATAGGATAGCTGCTTATTTCCTTCACATCTGAAGGGAGGGTGTTCCACAGGGTGGGCACCACTACCGAGAAGGCCCTCTGTTTTGTTCCCTGTAAGCTCACTTCTCCTAATGAGGGAACCGCCAGAAGGCCCTCAGCGCTGGACCTCAGTGTCTGGGCTGAACGATGGAGGTGGAGACGCTCCTTCAGGTATACTGGACTAAGGTCATTTAGGGCTTTAAAGGTCAGCACCAACACTTTGAATTGTGCTCGGAAATGTACCGGGAGCCATTGCAGATCTCTCAGGACCAGTGTTATGTGGTCCTGGCGGCCAGTCCCAGTCACCAGTCTAGCTGCCGCATTCTGGATTAATTGCAGTTTCCGGGTCACCTTCAAAGGTAGCCCCACGTAGAGTGGATTGCAGTACAAGCTTCCAAACACATGAGTAAAGTCCTGCATTCTGTCCTAGGATGACATGTGAAAATTGTTACTTTCATCGAAACTAGTGCTCTCGACAGAAGCTGTCTGCAAATAATTGGGTTCTGAACACAGAACTCTGTGGTTACACATACAAGTGAGGTGACTGCCATGAGGAAAAGGGTTTGACAGGCCGTTTGAACTTCAACACAAAGTTCTTGAGAGATAAATTGTTAGCATATGCTCCATTAGTTAACAACTCCTTGTGTCTTTTAAGGTTGGCACACCTTGTGGATGTGTTCAGATGTAAAAAAAAAAAAGCATTCAAAAATAATAGTAATATTGAAATTTGTTCACATGGCGAATGGTGTAGCACACTCTGCTGGGCAGAAGAAGCAACTTATGAATATGAACCATAAAGCAAGAAGCCAGTCTGCATTTTTGAAGTGTGGCTGCTTGCAGAGAGAGAGAATAGTGGGTGCGAAGGGTTCAGGTGTAGGAGTGCAACTATCCAGAGTGAGGGGTCAGATGGGATTACTGTGAGGAATTATAAAATATGCATCAAGCCATTGTGTCCACGATGAATGTGTGGTGTTGACTGGGTTTGATTCATTGACAATAATTTCTGATCAAATCCCACAACCCTCTGCATCTCTGGCCATTTCCTCTAGAATCATAGAATAGAATCATAGAGTTGGAAGAGACCACAAGGGCCATCGAGTCCAACCCCCTGCCAAGCAGGAAACACCACCAGAGCACTCCTGACATATGGTTGTCAAGCCTCTGCTTAAAGACCTCCAAAGAAGGAGACTCCACCACACTCCTTGGCAGCAAATTCCACTGTCGAACAGCTCTTACTGTCAGGAAGTTCTTCCTAATGTTTAGGTGGAATCTTCTTTCTTGTAGTTTGGATCCATTGCTCCGTGTCCGCTTCTCTGGAGCAGCAGAAAACAGCCTTTCTCCCTCCTCTATGTGACATCCTTTTATATATTTGAACATGGCTATCATATCACCCCTTAACCTCCTCTTCTCCAGGCTAAACATGCCCAGCTCCCTTAGCCGTTCCTCATAAGGCATTGTTTCCAGGCCTTTGACCATTTTGGTTGCCCTCCTCTGGACACGTTCCAGTTTGTCAGTGTCCTTCTTGAACTGTGGTGCCCAGAACTGGACACAGTACTCCAGGTGAGGTCTAATCAGAGCAGAATACAGTGGCACTGTTACTTCCCTTGATCTAGATGCTATACTCCTATTGATGCAGCCCAGAATTGCATTGGCTTTTTTAGCTGCTGCGTCACACTGTTGGCTCATGTCACACTCATGTCACGCTGCCCATTTCTCTTGCTTGACAAGTCACGTACCCACTTAGACAGGAAGGCATAAAGATAGTGGGCAAGTTTCTTTGATGTAGCTTTTCTGATATGTTAATCTTAGGATTTTAATCTTAGGGCCAGGAAACAGATCTCACCTGAAGGTGATAATAATCACTGACTTCCTGGCCATCCTTCTTATCATGTATATTGCTTGTTTATCACCTCCGGGGGTTGCCAAATGCACTCCTTTGTAGTTCCGTTTCATTGTTTACTCCAGAAATATGCATCCTTAATTAGTTTTGGTAGTTTAACTTTTCCCCATGTGGGGTTTGTTGAAATGCTTAGAAGAAATCTGATTGGTTCTTACGAACACTCTGTAAAAAGTTCTTTTGTGAATAAAACGACCTGGGCCAGGGGGTGGAGAGAAAGATTATTATACACAGAGTCTTGCTGGTTCAAGCCTCTGTGTGTATTCTTATTAATCAGAGTTCAATTCTTCCTTTACTTTGAGAACGCCTCGTTCAGGTTCTGGTAGGCTCCCAGAAAACCCCTTTGCCACCTACCACCTACCATTTAAACCAGGAGAAGCCAACAAAGTGCCCTTCAGATGATGTCTGACTACACCTCCCACCAGCCCTAGCTAGCCAGCATAATCAGTGGTCAGGAGTACAGTAATGGGAGCTATAGTCCCAATATTGGATCAGGAGGGCTCTGTGTTGGCTGTTCCTGATTTAGACCAAGACTGGTAGGAAACCTTATGTAAAAACAACCCATTGGGCCATAGTTTTTGTGAATTCTTCACTTATAAAAAGAGCTAGGGTTGGTTCAACCTTTTGGAAATGAAGGACACTGCTATATTGCCCCATATTTTGACATTCTTTGACCTTTGGGGCTGTTTTTCCTCTTCATTTACCGGCCTAGAAGATTCCGGCCATTGCTAGCAAAGAAGAAAAAAATCCTTTCTTTGTGTTATTTCTTTATTGAGCCTCCCAAATAATTCAATAAAAATATAGTTGGAAGCAGTGGAACCTCATAACCCAAAATTCTTATGAACTGAACTTTAATTTATTTCCAGATTGATTGATTATTTCCAGTCGCCCTACATGTGTGGGTGTGGGGAACAACCTTTTCCTTTCAAACGTGTTTGCAAACATACACAGAGAGATACATATACAGTGGTACCTCGGGTTACATACGCTTCAGGTTACAGACTCCGCTAACCCAGAAATAGTACCTCGGTTTAAGAACTTTGCTTCAGGGTGAGAACAGAAATCGTGCTCCGGCAGCGCAGTGGCAGCAGGAGGCCCCATTAGCTAAAGTTGTGCTTCAGGTTAAGAACAGTTTCAGGTTAAGAATTGACCTCCGGCACGAATTAAGTACTTAACCCGAGGTACCACAGTATTTCTCCACACTTCCTAACATTCCTGTCCATTGGCCAGGCTAGCAGGGGAAGCGCCAAGGGCACTTTGCACTCAAAGGATTGCACCTTTGAGTTACTGTATTTTTCGCTCTATAGGACGCACTTTCCCCCCTCCAAATATTAAGGGGAAATGTGTGTGCGTCCTATGGAGCGAATGCAGGCTCCTTGGCTTCAGCGATAGCAAAACGAAGCCTCCGAAGCGCAGAGGGAGCACTCCCTCCTCGTTGCTTTCTCTGAAGCCTGGAGAGCGAGAGGGGTCGGTGCACACCGACCCCTCTCGCTCTCCAGGCTTCAGGGATAGCCGCCTGAAGCCTTCGGAGCGCAGCTGGAGGTCCCGCTGCGCTCTGCAGGCTTCAGGTTCCTTTCGCAGAAGCCAGGAGAGTCTTGCTCTCCCAGCTTCAGCAAAAGGAACCCAAAGCCTCCGAAGCACAGCGGGAACTCGTGCTGCGCTCCAAAGGTTTCAGGGATAGCCGGAGGCTTCGGGTTCCTTTTGCTGAAGCCGGGAGAGCAAGACTCTCCCAGCTTCAGCAGAGAGGGAGAGCTGCGCAGCGCCCCTTCAGCCAAGCAGGAGAAGAAATGGAAGGGGCTCCGTTTCTCCTGCTGCTTCGCTGAAAGGGCGCTGAGCAGAGAGGGGGAGATTTTTTTTCTTCTTGTTCTTCCCCCCTAAAACAAGGTGCGTCCTATGGTCGGGTGCGTCCTATAGAGCGAAAAATACGGTAAGTCTTTATTGTCAAAGATAACACTGACAGTCACTTCTACAGCTCTGGATACAGACACACACCAATCTAGCTCCCAGGCAGCTATTCCACATCCTTGCGACCAGGATCCACCCATCCAGTCCATCAGGTCTGCCATAAAATCATTCAGGGGAAACTAAACAATGAGTCTGCAGGGTCCAAAGTGGGGGCTTGGGCAGATTAATTCCAAACATATGGTGTCACCATAGAATATGTCTTGTCCCTCACAGCCTCATGAAGGCACCTCTGGTTGAACACTTCATCACACATCACCATTTGGATACAGATTTATTATTTACAGTACTATGGGTAAACCAGAAGAAACGTGGGGTTGGGCGAGATTTTGAGCAGCTATTGCATCAACAAGAAACCCGTTTATTTGTTTGAATCCACATATCCTGGGGGGGTTGAATTCAGAACTCGACTTCAATTGTTTTATTTAAAATCTGTTTTATGTAAATTCCCTTGTATTTAAATACTATTTCAAAACCATCCAAATTTGTTCTATTTTAAGTCTGTCACTTTATGGGCTGTCTTTGCATTGTGATGCCAGAATTGACGGACTGTTCCTCTAAGTTACTTTATATTGTCTGCAATTAATTGTTATTTGAGACACTTGTGGTCAACTTTATATGTCCTACTCATTTGTGTTGCAAGCATCAGCAGCGACACTATCCAGTGAGCACTGATCCACTAGCATGATCCTTACTAGTACGAATATTTAATTGATAATTATTCGGTATGTACCTCTTTACATATTTTGTTCTGCTGTATAACTTACATGCAGGTTGCTCAGTTTTGTTGTCATTCATTGCTTGCAATGCCTTGTATTCTATTTCCAGCTGATGAAGACTTTATTCCGAAACAGTTGAACTATTCCGGATATACTATCCTTTTGAGACTTCTGAGAGACATCTTCCTTTGAGACTTTTGTGAGATACCGTATTTTTTGCTCTATAACTCACTTTTTCCCTCCTAAAAAGTAAGGGGAAATGTGTGTGCGTCTTATGGGGTGAATGCAGGCTACGCAGCTATCCCAGAAGCCAGAACAACAAGAGGGATGACTGCTTTCACTGCGCAGTGATCCCTCTTGCTGTTCTGGCTTCTGAGATTCAGAATTTTTTTTTTCTTGTTTTCCTCCTCCAAAAACTACGTGCGTCTTATGGTCTGGTGCATCTTATAGAGCGAAAAATACAGTTCTTCCTTTGAGAGACGGCTTGGGATTCCTTGCTATTCATTGATTTCGTTGATTCTTTGTTTGACTCTGATATATATAACAACTTGTAGTTACATGTATATTTTGTGAGATGTGTTGTATGATATATAAGTGGCTTATTCGTATATTTTGAATGACATCATAACCAATTATATATTCACTAATAGTTATTAGCCAGTGTGTTGCATTTGCATTTTTGTAGATCGTGGTAGACTCAGCAGGTTCAAATTTTGCCCGACCTGCTTCTGAAAAACCCAGCCACACCCCCACATCTCTCACCAGCCCCATTATGAACGCTCCTTAAGTGTTTTGTCTGGCTGGAATGATTCCCTGAACTCCGATAATGCCACTTCCTTGCCTGGAGGGACAGCACAGGTGTGTGCTTGTTCAGAAACTAGCCTACCGGAGGACAGCAAACATTAAATTCCTGCTCTGCTCGCTTTTGCCTAAGGCTGTATCCACCCCTGGCGTGTGGGCTGAAAATGGTCTCCGCCAACCTTAATATCATCAAAAGTCTCTGTTTGATCTTTTATGGTGTAAAGCAGCCTCCAATCTGCAGGCCATATTTGGCTGGCTGCTGGTCCCAATTTGGCCTACGAATCCTTTCCTCCCCCAAACCACGTCCACCGGCCCGACACTTGACATGGCTCCTGTCAGGGAACTGCCATCGGTTCAGGAGGGAGAAAGGAAAAGCCGAATGGATTATAGAGAACCTCCAAGGATCGTGGGAAGCAGCTCCTCTTCAACGGAGGAGAGTAACCATGCCTACAGTGGAGAGGAGCTGCAGGGCTCGGAGGAGGCGAGGTGGTGCCAGGACACCTTGTCTGGGCAAAGCGGGGAGGAGAGGAGTCCTCCGTTACCCACGCCCTCCTTGCGCAGTAAGCTTCCGCACAGAGAGGGGAGGCGCAGACTGGGCGTCAAGAAATTGCTTTGCTGGGGAAAATTTAAGAACCGCCCACTCACGGATACTGCCAGTGAATGAGCCAGCCACGATAGAGTGGCGCTCTGGACAGATAAAGTTTATTTTTGCAGCTAAAGCAAGGCTTTACTACTGAGTAGGCAGGTAATTGCCTGCTTGCTCTCGAGCAACCGCTTGAAACCCTTACAGCTGCCAATGCACAAGTGGCAGTCTTAAAGTGTGCTCCTGGTTGTGCCTGGGCATAAGGAGGATTGCCCCTAATGTAACGTGCATTTTAGAGAAATCACATAAAAGTAATGCAATAATTCCTAAAGGATCGCACCTTTCGCTTTTCTGTTATTTACATAGCACTTTTATTTATATATTTCAAATTTCCAAACTTGTTTGTTTCAGTTCTATACCACCTTTGCGGGTGGTTAACAAATTAAACATGACAATTAAACATGACAAATTAAAGCAGAAGAATATTAAAATGGAATTACCAGTCAGCACAAAAAAGCAACCTAAAAGCCACCATTAACACAAGCAGCATAAAGTACATGCAGGTCCTGCTGTCCACCTGCTCACTATCTGCCAGTTCACTTATCCAAAAATAAATAATCATGCCCAAACCTTGCTATACACTCCACAGATTCAGATATCCAAAGAGCCAGAGTTTGCCCACTTCCTCACTTGTTGTGCTTGGCTGGTCAGTGGCAGCCATTTTCGGACAGAAACGGTGGGGAAAGGGAGTGGGGAGAGAGATTGGACAAATCTGTTTTTTGCTTTGCTTCCCTTTAGCTGGTTGGCTGCAGCCATTTTAGGAACAAACCATGGCAGGAGGGGACAGAGATAACCGATTCCCAAAGACATCAATGGAAATTGTGGATTTGTTTGCAGACATTTGCCTAACAAAGGATTTCCAGGAAATGTATTGAGGAGGGCTAGCAGGATCTGCTGGTAACAAAGCTTTGGTGGTGACTGTTGAAGGGCCTTGAGTTTACAATGTTTATTCCCCAAGCTTTGCCGTTTTGCAATCTCCCATTGCCCTCACAACAGCCAACAATAACAAAGTACAGTATCTAGAAAACATGCAAATATTTTGCTAACTACTGGTTTTTATGACACTACTTAATTTTGCTTCATTCCACACATAACAGCTGAATTCTATTCTCAGTGAGGTCAGGAAAAGAGCACCCATCCCTTTACCCAACCAGCCAGGACTTCCGTTTTCCAAAGGATCACGCAGGCTCATCTTGGGTCTTCACTATTTGGTTGACTTTGCTTCTGGGGCACACTTCTCTTCCTGCTGAGTGGCAGAGACAAAAGAAAAGAAAAGCACAGAATGAAGTCAATGCCAGGTTATCACCAACCTAGGTGAGCGTATGGAAGACTGCCATAAAGGAAACAGGGTCAAAGCTTGCCCAACCATAAGGAGGCTGAGGTGACTGCTTATTGCTGTTGCAGTGCTCAATACATATAGCATTAAAACTTGAGTAAAAGCAAAGTTTTTTGAAGGATAATTGCTCTGAACAAACCCAAAAATCCTAAACTTTTGTTAGTCAGCAGAGGCAGTGACCTTTTAGTAGAAAATATGCCTTTGGCAATGACAAACCTAGACAGCATCTTAAAAAACAGAGACATCACCTTGCCAACAAAGTTCCATATACTTAAAGCTATGGTTTTCCCAGTAGTGATGTATGGAAGTGAGAGCTGGACCATAAAGAAGGCTGATCGCCGAAGAATTGATGCTTTTGAATTATGGTGCTGGAGGAGACTCTTGAGAGTCCCATGGACTGCAAGAAGATCAAACCTATCCATTCTGAAGGAAATCAGCCCTGAGTGCTCACTAAGGACAGATCCTGAAACTGAGGCTCCAATACTTTGGCCACCTCATGAGAAGAGAAGACTTCCTGGAAAAGACCCTGATGTTGGGAAAGATGGAGGGCACAAGGAGAAGGGGACGACAGAGGACGAGATGGTTGGACAGTGTTCTCGAAGCTACCAGCATGAGTTTGACCAAACTGCGGGAGGCAGTGGAAGACAGGAGTGCCTGGCGTGCTCTGGTCCAGGGGGTCACAAAGAGTCGGACACAACTAAACGACTAAACAACAACAACATGCCTTTGGACATCATGGTAAAGCCCAAAGATCTACAGGCTGTGTTAAGACGGAAGGCAGAGGTGCAATCTCAGTTAGGATACACTTATTGGCTGGCATGGGGGAGAAATCTGATTCAGTTTGAAGTGAACCTCCCTAATTCACAGTTTCCTAAACAGTACGCAAACCAAAACACAGACATCCTTTGAACATCACTTTTCCAAATATTGCAGTGCATTTTCAAAGCCAAATAATGTGTACAAAGATGCATATAGTATATTTTTAAAAACAAGAACACAAGAATGTGCATTCTATTAGGGGAAGTACAGAATTGTACACACATATGCATATCACAATAAATTCAATTAAACTGCTAATGAATCTTCATGAGGACTTTTTTAAAAAATTACAAACTCATGTGCAGAATTGAGCTTACTGAAAAATCTTTACCAGTTCCATCCATTATTGGGAGAGAAGTACAATTAAACACAGGGGACTGACTTACTTTGTTATATGTGGTGTCACCAGAATTAGGAGGGCTGTAAGGGGGTGGAGCCTGGAACACAAAAATATAGATACCAGGGGATGAGAGCAGATGTTGAAAAGTGCATGGCTTCAGATAGTGGGGACTAAGCTTTAGAAATCCAGCCACTTGCATCATAACTGTTTTCTTGTTTCAACTTTTCATCCTCAGAGACCTGAAACTGCTATGCAGTCTCATCCATCTTTTCTAACTCTGTGTTGAATCACTTAAAAGCAGAAATCAGGCATTCACCCAGAAATCATTAATATCCCATCCGGAATTTTGCAGGTAAAAAGGTGAGGGCCTCCTCAAATTATTTTTGGGGAGCCTCATCTCTTTGACAAATGGCCATTTCCCAGGTTAGATGCCCCATAAACCACACTGGCAAGTTTAAGCTAAGGACAAAAGACGAGAAAAACCAACTCACTTTAATCTCAGAAAATTCAAAGCGGTTCACTGAGACATCACCTTTGACCTCCACGGTCTGGATTTCTTTGAGGGGAAGACGGTGCTTGTACTCCAAAAAGTGATTTCCATTGATATACACCTACAGGAAAAATGAAACAAGCATTCAATTAACAGCTGGCAGGTACAACAAGAAGGCTTCAGGTGTTTAAAAGACTACCAGGCACAATACAATGTAAGTTCTCATGGGATATATCTGACTGTCAGCTATTTCACCGAAGCTTATTCCAGAGTAATGTAAATGTTTTCTACTTAATTTAACATGTTTTTGCCCTTCCTTTCTGCCGTTTAGATAATCAGCGCAGCTTACAGTACACGTAGGGGTCAGCAAACTTTTTCATCAGGGGGGCCGGTCCACTGTTCCTCAGACCTTGTTGGGGGCCAGACCATATTTTTTTTGGGGGGGGATGAACAAATTCCTATGCCCCACAAATAACCCAGAGATGCATTTTAAATAAAAGCATACATTCTACTCATGTAAAAACACACTGATTCCCTGGCCATCCGCGGGCCAGATTGAGGTGATTGGGCCGGATCCAGCCCCTGGGTCTTAGT
Source organism: Podarcis melisellensis (assembly GCF_964234715.1). Lineage (NCBI taxonomy): Eukaryota > Metazoa > Chordata > Lepidosauria > Squamata > Lacertidae > Podarcis > Podarcis melisellensis. The sequence goes on from NC_138540.1 coordinate 81,798,810, forward strand.
TTGCCTACCCATGCTACAGAGGTTTACAGCCTCGGGGGGGGGGGCTAAGCTTCTACCAACTTTTCATGTTGGTGACACACTTTTTAGACATGAATCATTCCGTGACACAGTAATTCAGCTTTACTAACAAACCGGAGGTTAAACTAACCCCTTTTCAGCCCCGGGAGGAGCGCAGGGAGCATTCGCACGATACACCTACACACTGCGGCAGACGCACTGATGTGCTGTGACACACAGTTTGGAAAGCTCTGTTGTTCTATGTGTAAATCTTCCACCCTAAAACAAAGGAGCAGATCCTTGCTCTGTTTTAGCTTTATTTCTACCAAGTTTTGTTTTCTCTATGCTCTTTGCTTCCACCACTAGATGGAGCGTTTTCTTTCTTTTCTACAGCTTTACACTTACTTTTTTAAAAAAGCAACGCAACTGTCACTTCCCCAACGTTCTACCCCCTCAGCCCCTGCCTTTGTTTGCATAATACCTCACACAGATTTGAATACCGTATCAAGAAAACAATTCTGAATATTTCGCTGCTTATAGCTCAGAAGTTAGACTGGTTGTAAGATGCTTTGGGTTGCCCTGAGCAAGATAAAGCAACTGAGAAATTTAATTAAGAATAACTGATGTCATTTGTTTTAGCCCAAGCCTGAGAAAAGTGTGTGGGTGAGTCAGAAACAAGATTTTGGCTAGGTAGGGAAGCCGAGTTGTGGTGAGGCAAGCTCACTAACCCTATTATCATAGCTGTCAACGTTTCCCCCCTTTTTAAGGGAAATTCCCATATTCCGAATAGGATTCCTCGCAAGAAAAGGGAAAAGTTGACAGCTATGCCTAATATTTCCTTTTAAGCCAGTAGCTTCACTCCCACAGTGCTGAATAAGACAGTATTTTACCCACAGGGACACACTCTCACTTCACTGCCAGCCTACACATTCACACTAAGGGCTTATCCCACATTTCTCCTCCTCCTGCTGCTTTCCTCTGGCGTAAACCACTCTTTACCGCTGAATCAGAGCAAACAGCAATAGGGTTTTCTGTGGGTTGCATTTTGCTCCGATTAATGGTAAAACACTGGTTTCTCCTGGGTGGTGGTGGTGGTGGATAAACAACAACAGCCACCTGGACCTTTGCCTAGAAAGTGTGGAGCCAAGTCACGTGTGGACAAGCCCTGACACAATCCATGCTGAGGTAACTTGAATTCTGATTGGCTGGTTAGTTCTAGATCCTTAAATAAACTGCTTTGAGGCTTCACCCCCGCCCCCAAATCAAGCAGCATATAAATTTTATGGCTTAAACAAATAATAGTTTAAAAAAGCAAACCCCTGTATTTCTCCCCGGTTATTGACCCAGCATTGTTGCATGCCACCCCAATCTCCACACCAGTGTGAGACTCCAGGGGTCCCGGCAGGGTTTGTGTTTCCTTTGGGAACGAGACACAGCGAAGACTGTGGTGTCTTTATAATAGATGGTTTATTTACACATATATTCAACCTGAGCCTACGATGAGTCCTACTTCTCTCATGGCCACAATTCTGCGTTCAAGCTGCCAGCCCACATGGTGCCCTTTCTCCAGCCTGCCGCCTCTTACAAACTGACACCTTTTTCCCCTAGCTCACCTCAGGCAAGCTGAGATCCTAAGTGCAACTCTGCTAACTGACACAGAGATGGAGAAGGGACCCCATCCCTCTGCTGCCTGGTACAGAGTCTCTGCTAATGGCGCATATCCCTGCTTTGTTTGCTTAGCGACTCAGCCAGTCTCAGCAACTGCTGCATCTGGGGATTGGTTAAATCCTAAAACATTTCTGGTTCCAGGAATATAGGAGAGTCTTCCTCTCCTCCTCAGCCTCTCCTTTTCCAGCTGACACTCCAGGTTAAAAAGGTAAAGGGACCCCTGACCGTTAGGTCCAGTCGTGGCCGACTCTGGGGTTGCGGCGCTCATCTCGCTTTATTGGCCAAGGCACCCAGCCTACAGCTTCTGGCAAACGCCGTTTACCTTCCCGCTGGAGCGGTACCTATTTATCTACTTGCACTTTGACGTGCTTTCAAACTGCTAGGTGGGCAGGAGCAGGGACCGAGCAACGGGAGCTCACCCTGTTGCAGGGATTTGAACCGCCAACCTTCTGATTGGCAAGTCCTAGGCTCTGTGGTTTAACCCACAGTCCCTCAGGTATTAGCTAAATATGAAAAACAGGGGGAGTTGCGATCTGAGCCATGATTGGTTCTTTTGTATTCAGGAGCCAGTCTATTAATACTATGGCAATATGATGGTAACGTTTGACTGGATTTAAAGGATCTGTTACTTGTATAGCTAGCACATGTAAAAACCCATATTGATACTGTGATGTGTGATATTTCAGTGAATCAGGCATAATTGGTGCAGACTGGGGGCTCCTCCAGAATTCCCTTTGTGACATACTTTCCAAGCAGTTCTCTTTTTTGGTCCATGTGCTTTCGCTGGGCGAACCCATGTTTTAGTGTTGAATCGGAGAAAACGCCCCCCCCCCCCAATCTGCTATTTGCTCTGATTCAGCAGCAAAACTCAGATTTTCCCAGGGAAAGAACTGGACACACCCAAGAGAGAGAGAGAGAAATAGAATGTTCTGACAAAGAGATTTAAATCCTGGACCTGCACTTGGAAAGTGTGGTGCAAAAGTCCTTACTGATGCGAAACACTTCTGCAATATGTAGCAAGTCCTAGGCTCTGTGGTTTAGACCACAGCACCACCCACGCCACTCCAGGTTGCTTGCTATCAAATGGAGTAACCTGCCTCACCACCCCAGTCCCACCGCACCTGATAGCAGCCACTCTCAACATTGATGGTCATCTCAAAAGAATTGTTCTGCTTGAAAGGTGTGTTGGGGGCAATTTCCTCTTGCCCCCAGAAGACTTCGTCGCTCTTCCAGGACTCCCAGAGCCGTTTTTTACTTTTCATCTGCGTGTTGCACACAACCATCGGGTTTTGCTTATCGAATCGTGGATTGAAGTGGAAGGCGATGTCGCCATTGGCACACAGGAAATTCACTGCAAATCTGAAATGTGAGAAGGGTAGAAGCACTGTGAGGAAGGAGAGAGTGGCCGATCGCAGAGGGAAATTAACTGAAAGGGCCAAGTGGACAAAGAAACAGGAACAACAATACACATGTGGTGGGGTTGTAAGGAGATTAAGAAATTTTGGGGAGTAATACATGAGGAATTAAAGAAAATGTTGAAAATCCCAATTGTTAGAAAGCCAGAGGTATATCTCCTAGGCTGGATAGGGAAAGCTATACCACAAGTAAAAAAAAGAGAGATTTTTTCTATATGCAACTATGGCAACCAGGGTAGTGATTGCTTCTAAATGGAAATCTCAAATCTTGCCCTCAAAAGAGGAGTGGATTTGCAAATTAAATGAATATTTAGAACTGGCAAGGCTAACCTCAATCGTAAGATATCAGTCAAATCAAAAATTTAAAAAGGAATGGCAATGTTTGGAAGATTATATGTTAAAATCTTGTTCTGAGAAAGATATGCTAATATGCCTAGAATAAAAATGTAAAGTGTATCTATGAATTGGAGAAGATAAGAGATAAAAGAAATACAAAGAATGATACATTTGGAGAATGCAAAGATAAAGGCAGAAATAGAGATTCAAAGAAGTCAAATTGTGGCGGAAGAAAGCTGCAGGTGTGTGGGGGGGTATTATATGATAAGTATGTAATGTATGTTTTCAATCTTTTTTTTCTTTTTTGATGTTGTTTTGCCAGTTCTCTGAATTAACCCTCCAACGAATAACAGGCTGAAGTTCGTTCCCAGATCCTTATCCCCAATTCCCGGTTCTTTGCTTGACAAAACAGAGAGCTGAGGGAACAGCTTGAATCAGGACTTCCAGTGCATGTGCCCCTGCAGTCAATACACCTCTGTGATAAGATGCTCACTGGCTCTCAGCTCTAACAACGCAAAACCAGCAATATATATATATATATATTTCCAGGGGAAGACATATTCATTAACATCCAAGTCTCAAGATTTGCTCTGGCCACTGAGAAAATGCAAGCCAGGTTCCAAGAAACTTGGTTTGTGTGCTTCTGTTCTGTTGTAATAATTAACACTTTATAGCTTATTGAAGAGTTACAGTGTGTGATATGCATGTCATAGAATTCTATTTGATATTGATCCAGAGCAGAACCCCAATGTACAGTGAAATATACTCCAGGCTTAGTACATAACATATAGTTAGCAGAGTAAAAATTTAAACATGTTGCAGGATTCCCTAAAAATAGACCAGAGGCTATTAGTATTTCATCCAGCAGAGTCAAAACAAAAAAAATTCCTTCCAGTAGCACCTTAAAGACCAACTAAGTTAGTTCTTGGTATGAGCTTTCGTGTGCATGCACAAGAAGTGTGCATGCACACGAAAGCTCATACCAAGAACTAACTTAGTTGGTCTTTAAGGTGCTACTGGAAGGAATTTTTTTTGTTTTGACTATGGCAGACCAACACGGCTACCTATCTGTAACTGGAACCATCCAGCAGAGCTTTACTGCTACTGAAGGCAGATGAGCATAATGGTCACAAATCCAATTGCACCAGTTGCACCAGACTTAACTTAAACGTATGATACCTTATGATAAGTCTAAACCTTAACACTATACAGTATACAGAGATAGAAAGAGAAAGTGAAGCCCAGGCTCCTTCTGGCCCTACTTTTATAGTCAGCATGACCTTCACAGAAAGAGATAAGAGAACCAGTTTAAACTAGCTGTACTAGCTTCTCTGAAGTTAATAATCAAACATCATGAACCTTCTTGCTTGTTTCTTTCACAGAGAGAAGCTTTCAAAATCCTCTTGAATTAATTAAAATAGGAAATATCTCTACACATCAGATTAATAAAGTGGTACCTCGGGTTACATACGCTTCAGGTTACAGATGCCGCTAACCCAGAAATAGTGCTTCAGGTTAAGAACTTTGCTTCAGGGCGAGAACAGAAATCGTGCTCCGGTGGCACGGCAGCAGCGGGAGGCCCCTTTAGCTAAAGTGGTGCTTCAGGTTAAGAACAGTTTCAGGTTAAGAACGGACCTCCAGAACGAATTAAATACTTAACCCGAGGTACCACTGTACTTTCTGCACCAAGAAAGGCAAAATGACAGTGCAAGGGGGTGTTATTAGTTTTCAGGGTGTGTGTGTGTGCTGAATACCTCAAAATGATTATTTAGCTCAGCCAGTAGACCATGAGACTCTTAATCTCAGGGTTGTGGATTCGATCCTCACACTGAACAAATATTGCAGGGGGTAGACTAGATGACTCTCGTGGTCCCTTCCAACTCTACAGTTCTATGATACTTTTATTTGTTTGTTGTGTCTTTTTTGTGGTGGTCTATTGCAACAACGAATGGCAACGAAATCAAGCGGCAAAATAAGCCCCACAGTAACACATTCAAATCAGCAACAACGCTTTTCAAACTTTTTTAAATTTTATTTTAAATCAGCATTTCTTTATGGAGTACTATTTTTGTAAATTATTCCTAAATGAACTCAAGAAGATTCAACAGCAGAACACAGCAGCTTCACTACCCTGACAGACTGCATGCATCACCCCACATCCATGATTTTGTCACAGAGGAAGAAGGGCCGGTTCTGAGTGGAAGAGATGGATGGGGCAGAACAGCTCCCAAAAAACAAAGGGAATCGAACGTGACCAGCAGACTTTACAAACCTTTTCGTGTACGGTTGGACAAAGCCTTGGATTAAAAACCTCTTTCCCTCACTGAGGCCTTCAATATTGGTCCAAGCAGCAGCAACGGGAAAACTCTGTGGAGTGGGGAGGAAAGTGCAAAAAATAAGCTCATCACATTCTCGATCCAATAGCCTCAAACTCAGCCTCAAAATCATCCCAACCGTCATGAAGAAAACTCACATTTTAATGGAAACTGTTTATATCGGCTGCATACATGCTATAGTTTTAAAGCACATTTGAAGCACATTCTCTCCTCACCTCATTGTACTTTGTTAGGGGTTGCTGAGAATCATAACTCTTTGGGGGATAATGCCAGAATGCCCAGAATTATTTGAGGGGGGGAAGGCGTGTCGAATGTATTTTAAAGGTAGAGTTTTATGTATCCGTTGTTTAAAACGATAATTTGTTTTAAGAGATGAGAACACTGCACAGAACTGCAGCTCAGGTTTTGAGAGTCTACCCCCATCTTCTGTGCTAGTATAAACTGCATTTATATACTAATATTCATCCATCCATCCATCCATCCTTTATTGGCTTAATTTAGACAATAGAAACCATAAAAGAGAGGGGGTATCTATAAAACACAGGTAATCCAGACATATTAAACACATAAAACATAGAAGACTCAGTACTAAAAATTAAGGAACGGGAAACCTCAGAGCACATTCTCGGCTAAGGAATTTATGATCAGTACCAGGACCAAGATCAAAAGTATTTTTGCCCAAACCCCACTCCTAGTTCTCCACCCCCAAACCCCTGTGTCCTTTTTCAGCAACCTAACTTGGGGTCAGGGGATGCGGGTGGCGCTGTGGGTTAAACCACAGAGCTTAGGACTTGTCAATCAGAAGGTTGGGGGTTCGAATCCCCGTGACGGGGTGAGCTCCCGTTGCTCAGTCCCTGCTCCTGCCAACCTAGCAGTTTGAAAGCACGTCAAAGTAGATAAATAGGTACTGCTCTGGACCTAATGGTCAGGGGTCCCATTACCTTTAACTTGGGGTCAGGTAAGTTTTTCAGTTAGAAAAGATTCTGTTAGAAAACTGGAGTCATAAAAACTTGCTGATTTGACACAATAACTCCTGGGAGATCTCAATCTGCCTTCTGCTCACCTTACTTCCTGAGAGCAAAGGCTCTTCTACTTTCCCCAAACATCTTTAGGCTGCTTTCCCATGCCCTGCAAGCCCCATTTAACAATGGGACTTACTTCAGAGTAGCCAAACTTTCAACCGTGTAGGTGATGTCACGGAACATGGGATGGAGAGGAAGAAACTCTTATGCAGATTCACAAAACTTTTGAGAAGCCAACGACATGATTTTCCCACAAAGCAAAACAGGGGCAGTGCTCTGCTAAGGAAAGGGGCATTAAATAGGGGCTGTGCCAGTTAAAACGAGGCCGTTAAGAGCCGATCCTTTCCTTAGGAGTGAACTGCATCACACTTCAAGAAAGATGCTGTCGCTTTTCCTGATGATGATAAAGCAACAGCTCAGTGCTGGGGATCAACAGCACATGTTAAGGCTGAACCAGAAGCACCACCCCACTCCCCCATGAAGAAGGGGTGGGCCCCCCTCTGACATGCCCTTTCTCTGCACCCCACTCACCATCTTGGAGCTGGTTCGTCAGCTTTTCTTCTCACGTTCTCCTGGAGTGAAAGTGAAAGCAAAGCCTCATCTAGCAAACATCAGCCTTCCTCAGGAAAGGGGTGGGACACAATTCCGGCAGCTCCTTTTGAGCAAAGTTCCGGCCACAGGGAGAACATCCTTGTGGAAGGGAGGGATGGGCCAGTCTGTCCATTTTGGTTTCTCTCAATTTCTCATTTTTCCCAATCTTAAGTATAAGTAAAGGTAAAGGGAACCCCTGACCATTAGGTCCAGTCGTGTCCGACTCTGGGGATGCAGCACTCATCTTGCTTTACTGGCCGAGGGAGCCGGCGTACAGCATGACTAAGCCGCTTCTGGCGAACCAGAGCAGCACACAGAAACGCCGTTTACCTTCCCGCCAGAGCGGTACCTATTTATCTACTTGCACTTTGACGTGCTTTCGAACTGCTAGGTTGGCAGGAGCAGACAGGAGCTCACCCTGCTGCGGGGATTCAAACCGCTGACCTTCTGACTGGCAAGTCCTAGGCTCAGTGGTTTAACCCACAGCGCCACCTGCGTCCCTCTAATCTTAAGTATAGCTCTCCACATTTCCACATCAGTTGCTGTTTCTTTCCTGTGAAGCCCTATGAAAACTAATCAGCATTTTGGTGCAAATTTCTTGTAATATACCTTATAACACATTCGTATGCAGTCGTGCCTAATACAGTTGTACCTTGGTTATTGAACGGAATCCGCTTGACTTCCGAAAACGTTCAACAACCAAGATGCGGCTTCCAATTGGCTGCAGGAGCTTCCTGCACTAAATCGGAAGCCGAGTTGGACATTTGGGTTCCAAAGAACTTTTCCAAACCGGAACACTCACTTCCGGGTTTGCAGCGTTCGTGAGCCAAAACGTTTGATTTGCAAGGCATTCAGAATCCAAGGAGGACTCTACACATATTTTTGCAAATTGATTTCTCTGATACAGCGCCTTTCTGTATATTATTTTCATATGTGTGTTTTTATTTCCGCTTTACACCAGTATTCTTGTGCATATTATTTTGCTACATTGCAAAATTCAGAGAAGTAGGTTCCAAAGGAGGGCTGCGTTTCGGTTCTCATATTGTTTTGGGAAGTGTGAATGAGGTGTGATCGTCTTTAAATGCAAACTGAATCAAATTTCTCCACAATCCCTAATGAAGGGGCCAAAAGCCAGCGCAGGAGGACAAGGAGGACTATGGACCGCTGCACCTCCTCTCCTCTAGTCTTGAACCCTTGAGGGGAGGAGGCAAGGGAAGGAGAAAGTGACGGACCATCTGCAACCTGCATCTTAAACATTGGGATTGTGAATACAAATTGTCAAGCAATGATCAATTGACCACCAAAAGGAGGAATTAGCCCAGGTGCAGGGAAACATTTTCAGTCCGGGGGTGAGAGTCCCTTCTGGGCAATTTTCTGGGGGGTGAGCGCATGGTGCACAGAGCAGCAAATGTGAATTTTACCTTCACACAGCATACAAGGACATAAGGTAAGCCTGCTGAATCAGGCTATCTAGTCCAGCATTGGACTAGATAGTCCAGCATTCCCATTGGCCAACCAGGTTCTTGGGAGAAACCTGAGGGATGTGAAGCACATAGCAATCAAGTACAACATTCCTAGAATGGACATGCTAGTGGATGCTCTGTGCCAGCCAGGAGTTTTGTTATATATTAACACACCACGGTCTTTTATTCCAGGTTTTTGCCCAGAACTTTGTGGGGGACATTCCTTGGGTGTCGGCCACAGTAGTGGGGGGTCACAGGGACCCGTTAGTACCAGGTGACACTCGAGAACGGACGCTTGTTGAACAATTAATGAGTTGCTGTGCCATCAAAGATAACAGATTTGGACAACATCTCGGAATTGGAACGGAATCAGACGAAGCTGAGCTGATAAAAAGGCAGTTGGAAAAATTTTATATTAACAAAGCTGTATTCGGCGGATGAAATTATATGGTGTTTGACATGAATGAGAATCCTGGACCCAGGGACAAAAAATTACCAAGCATTAATATCGAGATGAGAAAATATGGAAACAACAAGGAGAAGCAGGACTAAGATGCGGAGATATGCTCTAGAGATCCAGACCGTGGAGAGCCCCAAGGAATTAATACAGTGGTGCCCCGCAAGACGAATGCCTCACAAGACGGAAAACTCGCTAGACGAAAAAGTTTTCCGTTTTTGAGTTGCTTCGCAAAACGAATTTCCTATGGGCTTGCTTCGCAAGACGAAAATGTCTTGCGAGTTCCTGCAGGGGTTTTTTTCCTCCCCCCCCCTTTTCTAAGCCACTAAGCCGCTTATCCGCTAAGCCGATAAGCCGCTAAAAGCCGCTAAAGCCGCTAATAGTGCTAATAGCGCTAATCTGCTAATCCGTCAATGGGCTTGCTTCGCAAGACGAAAAAACCGCTAGACGAAGAGACTCGCAGAACGGATTCTTTTCGTCTTGCGAGGCACCACTGTAAATACAATTTGGACTATAATTTGATCTTTTTTATTTTAGTTTTTTAGTTTTTAATTGAAGTATTATGATCAGATATTTAATTGGATGTTTTTTATTGGAAAATCAATAAAAATGATTTCTTTTTAAAAAAGAGAACAGATGCTTGTGGCGCCGGCACATAGACCAGCTAAGGCACAGGGTTGGGGATTTGGACACTACCCTACTGTGGCCCCAGCTCCGGAGCAGTTGTTAATGGAAGGTGAGGCTCCACCTACATCTTCCTCAAAACTGCGGACATGGAGCCGAGCCAAGTCGTTTCGGTGGTCTGCCTGGCTCTCCAGAGACTCGGACCACCGCCATGCCTGACCGTCCGCCGAGTCCGCTCGTGGCGGTTCCTTCGACAGCAGTGCAGCCAGGGAACTCGGGCTCAACGCCACATTTGATCACATTACAGTCGCAGCCAGAATCGGGCGGCCACCTGGACTCTGATACTGGCCCTTGGCGGTCCAGCAGGGTTTCCAAGCGTCCAGCTTATTTAAAAGACTATGTTCACTGGACAACTGCACATGTAAAGCAGTATGGTGAATAGGGTTAACTAATATGTGATGGTGAGTCTTACAGGCAATATAGTTGATAGCGAAACAGTTATGCCTGCGAACTTGTAAAACCGGAATCGATATGCTTATGTGCCTTACTGAAACCAAAAAGGGTATTGCTGTATGTAATGGAACTACTATGATTGTAACTAATGCCTTATCTCAGTGGGAAGGGGTGTTATGTATTGAAGTTCTCACCCCGGCCACCAGGGGTATCGTGTAGATCGTTTTCACTCAGGTCCACATCAGTTAATTTAGGCGGGAAACCCTGGGTTGTTGTTGTTACAATGTTGACAGCCAGCTGCCTATAAAAAGCAGGCTGGCTGAGTTGTTTGATGTTCAGTTCAGTTCCAGCTTACAAATAAAGAACTACTTGGAGAAATCTCTGTGTCATTTGCTATGTCCACCCACTATTTAATAAGTCTGACTTCCTGTTTCCTCCTGAGCTGGGACAAACTTTCTCTGCATATGACTAGAGGCCTGTGTGTGTGAGGCCTAATCTGGGGAAGAGGAGTACACCATCTTCTTTAGCTCCTCTCCTCCATTTTGTTAGCAGAAGTGCCTGCCTGTCATCAGTCACTTGGAACTATCTCCCTTATGGGATAGTTCCACATGTACATATACTTTTGTAACCTAAGTCTGCCTTCAGGGATCCAACTGTGAACTGAATGATTGTGAGTAAACTAGTTTTATATTGACTTTAATAAGATTGCTGTGTCTATTCTTTTTAAGAGGGCAAGAAGGGATCTTACCAGGAATCTTATATTGAGAGGCTCAGACGAGCCTGCAACAAGCTTTAAAGGGGAATGTTTAAACTCTGCTAAGCCATAGAACTTGCTAACGCAAGTTAGGAAGGATATCATTAAACAATATATCCTCTCCTGCCTCCCTGAACATTCCCACAAAACCGACACACAGGAGTCAGGACTCAAGCATAAGGGCATTTTCCCTTCCTGTGAAATGTCGTCGCAATGGGGGAGGCGGGGGCGGTGTGCCCCAGGTGCCATGTCTGGGGGGGTGACAAGAAGGCACCCCGTGGGGTCTTGCAGTGGCACGAGCAGCCATCATGCTGCCACCACCGCATGTGGAGGATCCTCCGTTTGCGGCTGCAGCCGTGAGCAGAGGATCCTGGCGCCGGCAGAAAACCACGATGCCGCACATGCGCTGTACATAACAACGGCGCACATGTGCTGTACATAACGGTTTGCTGCTAGCGGCACCGCTCAAGCTGCGAGCAGAAGATCCTGGCACCATTCGTACAGCGCTGGAGTGGTGCCGGCGGCAAACCGCTATGCACAGCACATGTGTGGCACCGCTAAGTACAGCGCATGCATGCGACACTGCACATGCACCGTACATAGCGGGTTGCCGCCCCGGGTGTCACGACGCCTTCATTCGCCCCTGTTCCTGTGACTTCCAGCAATTCAAAAGCACCACTGCCTCCAACTGTGGAGGTGGAACATAGCCATGTCATGGCTATAAGCCATTGATTGCATACCCTCCAACATTCCTCATATGAAAATAGGGACATTGCTCACTCCTCACCCCAACTGACCCTCCTCGAACCCTATTGCTGTGCCCCCTCCCCCACAGAGCATTTCCTATCAGATGAAGGGTGAGTGCCACCCCACATCACCAGCACACCCACACCCACCACCGCCCGGAGAAAACCCATCAATCCTGATTTGATTTTAGATAGATAGATAGATAGATAGATAGATAGATAGATAGATAGAGATAGATAATTATTACGGTCAGAGACCAACTTATAAAACACACTTGGGGGTACAACCCCAGAAGGAAAACAAACATTTAAAACAATGTACAACAATAAATTTAAAATTTATAAATGTGATAAGCATATAGACACTTAAAACTTTAAGATAAGCTACCACAAAGAGATGACCCAGAGTCACCCACTGAACCGAGTTTGGGGATTTTCTTAGCAAACTAGTTTGGGTCGGGGGATGGTCTCCATCTACAGATCTGTGCACAGAATCTGGTGGCCATCTGGGTCGTCTTATGATCTTTGCCTAACAGGAATAGATCAGATTTTTGCTTTTTCGGGAGGTCAGCGAGCCTCACCAGCAGGGGATCAATGGTCTCACTACGTGCCTCTTCATAAAAGGGACATCTAAAGAACAAGTGCTCTGGGTTTCCTATCTCCCTCAATGAACAGGCGCAAAGTCTCTGAGCATATGGGACTTTTTTAAAGGATCCTTCCAGGACCGGCGAGGGCAGAGCCGAGCTTCTGGCAAGTGTAAAAGTCCTTCTTGCATTTTTGGATACAAGAAAGGAGAGATATGCAGCCGGTGCGGCTATATCTCTCTTGCTGATTGGATTTTATTCTGTGGTAGATTGACAAGAAGAAAAACACACTCCAGTAAAAATTTTTCAGAAAGGGGCAAGGTTAGATGCTGATGTACAAAGCATTTTTAAATAAAAAAAATTCAAGACTTCTTTTTCTCCGCTCCCCCTTTCTTCACACCCAGGCCAGCCCTGCCCTCTGCCTGCCCCTCAGAGCCGGTGCCTCATGTGGGGCTGGGCCTTGGCAGCGGCAGAGAAAGGCTGGGAAGGGATGAGGAGGTGTGGAGCTCCCTCCCCACAGAGCTGCATCTGACACCTTGCCCCTGGCAAGTGCTGGACACACAACACTTTGCCCTGGCTTTTGAGACCTGAGGTGTTTATTTTTTGGACCACACCTTATTTCTGTGACTGCAAGTTTTTTTGAAACAGTTTTAAATGTTGTGTTTTAATGTTGTAACACTCCCCTGGTCCTTAGGGTGAAAGATGGGTAGCTAATAATAACAATGGGTTCAGATTTCTCTGTGGATTGCTGTTTCCATGTACACATTTGTGTTCCCTCATCCATACATGGGCACTTTTAATTTTATGCCTCCCAAATCTCAATGTTTCGCATTCCCACTAATGGGCGCTGTGCTTGGTGAAATATATTTGCATTGTCTGTTGCTGTCCCCTCCCCTAAATCGGCACTTCTCTGCCCACCATAACTTCTAGAAACCTCAGATCCATTATGGGCATGCCTGCAAGTATTTGTTGATTTTATTTTTTTAAGGAAAGGACTGATCTGTTGCAAAAGATATTTTCTTGGAGCAATAATGGTTTCTCTCTTCCTAATGTTCACAGACTCTTCAGAATCCATATGCAAGAGGCCATGAAAGCTCAGACTCATTTTTATATACTAGTCAACAATATTTCTTCCACAAATATTAAGTTGCATTCTCTTTTATTTTATTGTAAGTAGACAAGGTATAGCAATTTATAATCCTTTTAAAAAATAAATTTCTTTTCTGTTCTGTGTCATCTTTCTGAGCATTGTCTTCTCTTTCCCCCTCTTTTTGTTTTGTTCCTGTAAAGAAAAAAACCCACACACAATTTTAAAAACGCAAATGAGTTACTGGCACCACAGGTATTCCCCATTCATCACAGTCCAACAAAGTGGTCCAGAATGATACTGTGACTGATTGAATCAACCACCACCGAGAGATCCAGGAGATTCATCAAGGTCTCAGCCTCCCTTGTCTTCCAGGGAAGATCATCCACTGGAGCAAGGAGAACCAATGTTGTGTAGGTTGCCATACGTCCAGAATTTCCTGGACATACTCAGTATTCAGCCCTCATAAACAGCGTCTGGACGGAAATCGCTTAAATGTCCAGGAAAATCTGGCTATATGGCAGCCATGTTGGTAGTGTGTCCGGATTTCCACTTTTTGAAATATGGCAACCCTATTGTTGTACCCTCTACACATTTGAACTATAACTCCCAACAGCCCCAGCAAGCCTGGCCAATGTAGAGAATTATGGGAGTTGTAGTCCAAAACATCTGGAAGGCATTACATTGGCTACCCCTGCCCTACAGCAACCAAAGCAGTTTAAGATTTCAAAATTAGGATAGACATCACAATGGAACAGATCCTAACAACCTGCCTTCATCCAAGCGTACGTGGAAGTCGCATTGTCCTGATACATCAGATTTGGCCAGGGTCAAATGATTTGACACTGGTCAGTAGTATCAGTAGGACTAAGGTGTTCCTTTAAGAGAGGTCTGACTGACAACTGCAGACTTTCCTCTTCCAACAAACCTTTTAAAATGAGTTCGCTCCCAGTTTGCATCTGTGTTGGAATTATGTTCAACGTGTTTTTATTGCTTTATCACTTGTTGCTTTGCGAATCTGTCTCCTTTGGGAGGAAGGGTGGGAGATATCAATGTAATAAATAAATAAACTTGCCCAACAACAGCTCCTTTAAGATTAGATTGCCTCATTTCAAAGGACTTCTCTTTAACTGACAAACGGCTGTTTTCCTTACCGTAAGCAAGAAAACCACGTTGACAAGTTTTAAATGGGGAAGGATAAGAGGCTATGAAAACCTGCCACTCACCCTAAGAGACCCTCTGCAAGTTGACATCCCCTTTGATCTCCAGAGCCCGGGCGCTAAAAAAGGGAATGCGGTGGACGTATTTCAGGAAGTCTTTACTATTGACAGTTACCTAGGGAAAGAATAGAACAAGAAAGTGACAGCACAGGCAGATTTAGGGCAGCACGACCGGTACCTCCGCATAGGGTGCCAAGCAATTGTCATCTAAGACATGTGCCCTCTCTGAGGGACGTGTGAAGGGTGGTGGCATGAGAATGGGCCTTTTCAGTGATGGCTCTCTGCTTGTGGAATGCTCTCCCTAGGGAGGCCTGCCTGACAGCATCATTATACAGTGGTACCTCGGTTTAAGAACAACCCTGTTTACAAACTATTCGGTATACGAAGTCCACAAAACCGGAAGTAATGTCCCGGTTAGCGAACTTTACCTCGATCTAAGAACGGAAGCTGAACGGTGGAAGGGCACCAGTGGCGGGAGGTCTCATTAGGGAAAGAACTGCTTTGGTTGAAGAATGGACTTCCGGGACGGATTAAGTTTGTAACTGAGGTACCACTGTATACAGTAGTACCTCAGGTTATGTACTTAATTCGTTCTGGAGGTCTTTTCTTGACCTGAAACTGTTCTTAACCTGAAGCACCACTTTAGCTAATGGGGCCTCCTGCTGCCGCTGCTGCACGATTTCTGTTCTCATCCTGAACAAAGTTCTTAAGCTGAGGTAATATTTCTGGATTAGCGGAGTCTGTAACCTGAAGCATATGTAACCTGAAGCGTATGTAACCCGAGGTACCACTGTATCTTTATGCAACAACATTTTTTTTCACCCAGGCTTTTGCATGTAAATTTGGATGGTTTCAGAGATTTGTTGTCTCTTTTTAGTGGGTGAGATGTGTTAATCCTGCGAAAAAGCTACTAATCAGTAGAAATAATAATAACTATCTTAATAATGACTACCACTAGGAGTCAGTAAAGTTGTTTTGATACAGGAGAGAGAGGTCTCATCGCCTAGCTCCCATTAGCAGCCTTGCCATGATTTTTTTCAGCTAGCTGCTGCCTCTGAACTGTCTTCAAAGGCAGAAATCATAGTTAGGAAGCCAGTCTCAGAAATGCTTCATGCCACAGGGGCTATTTGCACCTCCAATGACAAAGATGAGTTCACTAGGAAGATGAATTCATACTTTGAAACATTCTTTAGATAGGAGAGGGCAACGTGCCTTATCTAATATATTAACATCAGGGGCTGTGTGTTTTCCGAAAACAAGGAGTAAAGCTCAGAGCATGTTTGCATTTGCTCATCCTTGAGAGTATTTGCGGATGCAAAAGAATAGAGGGAAAAGCAAACTCAGAAGCTTATGCTCATCTATGTTCTTGAGAGTCCCATGGACTGCAAGAAGATCAAGCCTATCCAATCTGAAGGAAATCAGCCCTGAGTGCTCACTGGAAGGACAGATCCTGAAGCTGAGGCTCCAATACTTTGGCCACCTCATTGGAAAAACTTTTAAGAATTCACATTAGGTAGTCAAAAAACAGTAATTTAAACAAAATGTTTATAAAAAAAGAAGATAATTACTTAACGTTTAGCTTCCATTGCACATTATATCCACTGAAGTGGGAAAAAAAGTATAATTTTCTAGATGTGCCCTTTGAGAAATTTGGTTTTGGCAACTGCAAAACAACATCTTTGAAATCAGCGCTTGCCTTATCTTCTACAATGGGAAAGACAAACATACAAGATCCTGTTTTCCCCCCTGAGATATGACAATTGATAATCGGTCATATAATATTTAGAAATGACTTTGACCATGTAGTAAACAACAGGTTTTTACTTTTCAAATTTCATGAGTAGGAAAACAGTTGAGATTTCATGCAAACTTGTATATTGGGGCACTATTGTACACTAGTGGGGCACTTTTATATGTATCAATGTGCCCCATGCCTTAGTGTATCTAAGTGCCCCAACGGACATTTTCAGAAAACTAACAATTATTAATAAAACCACTGAACTTATTTTAAAATCACATGTAATCCTGATTACTGAGTACGAGAACTTACCTTTGGTATTTTTCAATCTTAACTAAATCTTAACTAAATGACATAAAACAGCATTGGAACACTTTTACATTTCACATAATTTTTTAGTTTGCCTCACTAAAAACACACCTACTCTCATCAAACACCAACGGCGAACTGGCAGGCGGCGCAGTCGCAACTGTCGTACTCACACATGTATAGACCCGTTTTAGTGATGTCACGACACAAATAACATTTCTCGATATTGAAATATTATTGGTGTATCAGTGTGCCCTACACTATTCTAGCCACAGCGGTCACGTAAAGAAATAGATTAAGTGTTCTTTTTTTTGGTATATCATCATCTGTTATAGCCAATAGAAAGGCTTCGGGTTTTTTCAGAACAAAAGGCCAAATTGATAGTTAACAATGTGGTTACAGAAGAGTTTAAAATTGAAAAAGGAACACGACAAGGTTGCCCTATCTCCCCATTGTTATTTATCTCAGTTCTGGAGGTGCTCTTGAATATGATTAGAGGAGACCGCTTGGTGGAAGGAATCCAGGTCGGAGTGAAACAATATAAACTCAAAGCTTTTGCAGATGACCTAGTTTTGACCCTGCAGGAGCCAGAATCTAGTACGAAAAGAGTATTACAATTAATTCAAGATTTTGGTCGGGTGGCGGGATTTAAATTAAACAAGCAGAAAACTAAGGTATTGGGGAAAAACCTGACAGATGCAGAGTCAGAACGGTTTCAGAGAGAGACAGAGTTAAATGTGGTTAAAAAAGTAAAATACCTAGGGGTAAACATAACAGCAAAAAACTTGAGTCTATTTAAGGACAACTATGAGAAATGTTGGTCAGAAATTAAGAGAGATTTAGATAGTTGGACAAGACTGAAACTTTCCTTGTTAGGCCAAATTGCTGCTATCAAGATGAATGTATTGCCAAAAATGTTGTTTCTGTTTCAAACATTACAGATTGTGGACAAGACAGAGTGCTTTCGGAAGTGGCAGAGAGATATCTCTAAATTTGTCTGGCAGGGCAAAAAGCCCAGAATTAAGTTTAAGATATTAACAGACGCAAAAGAAAGAGGGGGCTTCGCCCTGCCAGACTTAAGGCTGTACTATGAATCAGCAGCTTTCTGCTGGTTAAAAGACTGGCTACTTCTTGAAGACACTGATGTATTGGATTTGGAAGGTTTTAACAATGCTTTTGGTTGGCATGCATATTTATGGTATAACAAGGTTAAGATCAACAAGGTTTTCAAGAATCATATTGTCAGAAAAGCAGTGTTTAATGTCTGGACAAAATATAAAGACTTACTGGAAAATAAAACTCCAAGGTGGCTTTCACCATTGGAAGCTAAGGCCCGAAAAGGACTCAATATGGAGGCCAATTGGCCAAAGTATTGGGAAATACTAGAAAAAATGGAGATAACTGGAAATTGCAGAGTATGGAGAAAATGAGAGATAAAGTGCGAGATTGGTTACATTACGCTCAGATTAAGGAAGTCTTTAAACTTGACAAAAAGTTAGGGTTCCAGGTGGAGAAATCGAAGTTGGAAACGGAATTGTTAGAGCCTAAGACTAAGGTACTTTCAAGAATGTATAACTTGCTGTTAAAATGGAACACACAAGATGAAACGGTAAAATCGGCCATGATAAAGTGGGCACAGGACATTGGGCACAATATCATGTTTGAGGACTGGGAAAGGTTATGGGCTAATGGGTTGAATTTCACTGCATGCAATGCTTTGAAAGAAAATGTAATGAAAATGATATATAGATGGTACATGACCCCAGTCAAACTTGCAAAAATATACCACTTGTCTGATAATAAATGTTGGAAATGTAAAGAAAGTGAAGGAACATTCTTTCACCTCTGGTGGACCTGCCCTAAAGTGAAGGCTTTCTGGGAATGATATATAATGAACTGAAAAAGGTATTTAAGTATACCTTCTCTAAGAAACCAGAGGCCTTCCTTTTGGGTATTGTCGGCCAAGGGGTGGTAAAGAAGGACCGAACATTTTTCATGTACGCAACAACAGCAGCAAGGATACTTCTCGCGAAGCATTGGAAAACTCAAGATCTACCCACACTGGAAGAATGGCAGATGCAACTGATGGACTATTTGGAACTGGCTGAGATGACCGGCAGAATCCGAGACCTGGGAGAGGAGACGGTAGAAGAAGATTGGAAAAAATTTAAGATCTATTTGCAAAAACATTGTAAGCTGTATGAATGTTAAGCAGGATGCTTGATTATAAACAATTTGGCACCATTAAAATAGATGAAGCGAAGTAGGAAGATAAGTTAAAATGTAAGAAAAAACAATTTTTCTTTTGGATAATTATTTGGCTAAATTTAATTTTTTATGGAGCATAACCAAGGTATCTAAAACTTGAGGGATAACATTGATAACCAGACAGTAAGGATGGAAGTAAGGTTAATTTTTTAACGTGGAAGGTAGGAGCGGGAGATGTGAGGAGGTCACAAGAAGATAAGAAAATAAGTCATGTTATGTTATAACTTTGTTTGTTTATTATATTGTAACTTAAAAATTTCAATAAATATTATTTAAAAAAAAAAGAAAGGCTTCGGGTTTTTTAGGGAACGTAAATTTAAAGATCCTTTTAAGTTCCACATACACCATGTCCCAATAACCTTTACCAAATGACCACCACATGGGTCATTCTCATCAAGGTGTTCACATCTCTAAAGGGGATGATGAAAAGACATACCCCTGCAATTTCTTCTGAATGTCTAAACGCAGGGCTTTTTTTTCAGCCAGAACTCATCCAGCATCTCTCAAGAGGGCGCCATTGCCATTCTAAGAGAACGAGGGAGGCGTTCATGGTGAGTTCTGGCACCTCTTTTTCTAGAAAAATAGCACTGCCTAAACATAAAGCCGGGACACGGGTGGCGCTGTGGGTTAAACCACAGAGCCTAGGACTTGCCGATCAGAAGGCCGGCGGTTCGAATCCCCGCGACAGGGTGAGCTCCCATTGCTCAGTCCCTGCTCCTGCCAACCTAGCAGTTTGAAAGCACATCAAGGTGCAAGTAGATAAATAGGTACCACTCCAGCGGGAAGGTAAACGGCGTTTCCGTGCGCAGCTCTGGTTCGCCAGAAGCGGCTTAGTCATGCTGGCCACGTGACCCGGAAGCTGTACGCCGGCTGCCTCGGCCAATAAAGCGAGATGAGCACCGCCACCCCAGAGTCAGTCACGACTGGACCTAATGGTCAGGGGTCCCTTTTCCACTTTACTTTACTAAACATAAAGCCATCTTGCCCGTTACAGAAAAAGTAAAGCCATCGTGAGCCACGAGAATTAAAAGCTCACAGGCCATGAGAAGACTGTTTGATGGAGAAGAGATATGCCCTGCTAGCAGCCTCACCCTGTAGCAGTCGCTCATGACATCGATGATCATCATAAAAGTAGCCCCTGCCTCGAAAGGAATGGGCCAGCGTTCCTCTTTTCCCCAACCTCCGTTTTGCTTCGTATTGCAGACCACCTCATTTTCATTCATCCGCGGGTTGAAGTGGAAGACGATGTCGCCATTCTCGCCCAACAGATTAACAGTGAACGCAAACCTGAAATGCGATATTGACACTGATGCTGCACAGGAGGAGATGGTACTGAAGGGAAAGGTGGGGTGAGGGGGGTTAATAGCGGAGGGGTAGTGGGAGAAAGGGGTAGTTTGAGGCTGAATTAAGAAAGGATGTCCTGAAACTCACCTTAGAACGATAGAATCGAAGTTGGAAGGGACCCTGAGGATCATCTAGTCCAACCCCTTGAAATGCAGGAATATGCAAATGTCCCATATGGAGATCAAATCAGCAACCTTGGCATTATCAGCGCCGTGCTCTAACCAACTGAGCTATCCAGACTTTGGGATAGGATGGGCCATTGTTGTTGTTGTTGTTGCTGTTTAGTCGTTTAGTCGTGTCCGACTCTTCGTGACCCCCTGGACCAGAGCACGCCAGGCACTCCTGTCTTTCACTGCCTCCCATAGTTTGGTCAAACTCATGCTGGTAGCTTCGAGAACACTGTCCAGCCATCTCATCCTCTGTTGTCCCCTTCTCCTTGTGCCCTCCATCTTTCCCAACATCAGGGTCTTTTCCAGGGAGTCTTCTCTTTTCATGAGGTGGCTAAAGTATTGGAGCCTCAGCTTCAGGATCTGTCCTGCCAGTGAGCACTCAGGGCTGATTTCCTTCAGAATGGAGAGATTTGATCTTTTTGCAGTCCATGGGACTCTCAAGAGTCTCCTCCAGCACCATAATTCAAAAGCACCGATTCTTCGGCGATCAGCCTTCTTTATGGTCCAGCTCTCACTTCCATACATCACTACTGGGAAAACCATAGCTTTAACTATACGGACCTTTGTTGGCAAGGTGATGTCTCTGCTTTTTAAGATGCTGTCTAGGTTTTTCATTGCTTTTCTCCCAAGAAGCAGGCGTCTTTTAAAGCTTATTAAATACATACTGGTGTATAGTGCTAGGGAAACTGCTTAACGCAAAGATGGCTGTAGTTTTCACCTCCTTAAATGTGTTGCATTTCAATGCATTTTCAAGTATCTGCCTAAAAGAAAATGGTGGGGAGGTTTGCTCACCCCGAGGGCCACATTCGCTTTCTGGGCAATCTTCTGAGTGCCACCCCCCAGTGGTGGGCAGGGCCAGAGGCAAAATGGAGGAAGGAGTGGTACTTACTTAGTAATATAGTTTTACCTGTTGCGCAGCAGATTAGTTTTTCCATCAGCCTTCACCAGCCTGGTGTCCTCCAAATACTGTGGGACAGCACTGGGTTGTTCAAGGCTGTCCTTCATCCACTCACCACTTCCCTTCACTCAGGGAAGCAGAAAATGCATGATCAGAGTTTGAGGGTCAATTCCAGTCAGGCAAAAACACTCTGGATCTGAAGCAGGGCCAGTGAACAGTGTGGCCTGTGGAGAGCTCCAAGGGCCAAATTCAGAGGCCTGGAGGGCCGCATTTGGACCCCAGGTCTGAGTCCCCCATTCTAAATTGTCACAGAGTGGTGGTGTGATGTGTAGCCAGTGCAAAAAAAAAAGGTGACTTTTTAACAGCTGCACAGAAGAAAGAATTCTGGCAAGTGTGATTTGTCCTGAAGGGGTGGGAAAAGTTCTGACAAGTATTGACACCCTGCAAGGGAACATTGGGCAGGGAGCAGCAATAGAATAAACTCTAGCTTTCTTTTAAAAATAACAACTTGTGATAGCAGTCATTATTGAAAGGAAGGTGTGACCAGTCCAGGCTTTTTAGTAACAGCACTTGCCTCAGGAAGACCCAAAATTTACCGCGGAATCGGAGCAACTGGCCAAAGGGTTTGGGGGGTTGCCATTTGCTCCAATTCATTTGGGTTTTCCCAGGTAAAACATGGGTTTTCCCCAGGAAAACCTGAGGGCACAACAAACACTCGAACACAGAGCTGGAAAGCCTGGGCAGTTGCCTCAAAAGCATGAAAGCAAAGGTGAGTGTGAATGAGCCCTCAGTGTAGCTCATAGTATCTTTTCTATGTGACAAAAAGTCAAAATATAGTCTGAAGAGTTAGTCTCGGTGTGGTAGAGGGTTTGGGCTCCCTAAGATAACTTTTGCCTCTTGTTTTTGTCCATGGAGTTTTCTTGGTAGGGATACTGGAGTGGCTAGCCGGTTCCTGCTCCAGGTGGATCACGTTTGGTCAAAACTCTCCACTATGACCTGTCCATCTTGGGTGGCCCTGCATGGCATAGCTCATAGATTCTCTGAGTTATTCAAGCCCCTTCGCCACGGCAAGGCAGTGATCCATGAAGGGGATCACTTCATTCCCAGTAGTGATGTATGGAAGTGAGAGCTGGACCATAAAGAAGGCTGATCGCCGAAGAATTGATGCTTTTGAATTATGGTGTTGGAGGCGACTCTTGAGAGACCCATGGACTGCAAGAAGATCAAATCTCTCCATTCTGAAGGAAATCAGCCCTGAGTGCTCACTGGAAGGACAGATCGTGAAGCTGAGGCTCCAATACTTTGGCCACCTCATGAGAAGAGAAGACTCCCTGGAAAAGACCCTGATGTTGGGAAAGATTGAGGGCACAAGGAGAAGGGGACGACAGAGGATGAGATGGTTGGACAGTGTTCTCGAAACTACCAGCATGAGTCTGACCAAACTGCTGGAGGCAGTGGAAGACAGGAGGGCCTGGCGTGCTCTGGTCCATGGGGTCACGAAGAGTCGGACACAACTAAACAACAACAACAACAACAAGATAACTTTTTGACTTCAGCATGGGAAATTATTTAGCAATAGGAGAAAGATTGTAGGAGGGGTAAGGGCATTTGTTGAGGGAAGGAGGGCATGGGAGGCAAAGAGGAGGCACACAGGGAGACATACCCTTTTGCGGAATAAAGGACCTGGCCTATGATGCAAATCGACATCCCCCCACGCAAGGGCGCGTGAAAGTATTGCAGAAAGGGAACACCCTGTGGAGTAGAAAAGCAAAAGTCATCACAACCTTGTTCCTATTCTCCAAAATGAACTATACATTTATCACCACCATCTATTATAAATCTCTACTTGAAGTAAAGGTAAAGGGACCCCTGACCGTTAGGTCCAGTCGCGAACGACTCTGGGGTTGCAGCACTCATCTCGCTTTATTGGCCAAGGGAGCCAGCGTACAGCTTCCAGGTCATGTGACCAGCATGACTAAGCCGCTTCTGGCAAACCAGAGCAGTGCACGGAAACGCGGTTTACCTTCCCGCCGGAACGGTACCTATTTATCTACTTGTGCTTGATGTGCTTTCGAACTGCTAGGTTGACAGGAGCAGGGACCGAGCAACGGGAACTCACCGCGTCGCAGGGATTCGAACCGCCAAGCTTCTGATCAGCAAGCCCTAGGCTCTGTGGTTTAACCCACAGCGCCACCCACATCCCCTACTGGAAGTAGTTAAGTTTTAAAAATCAGGGGGTTGCTTCTCAAATATGCAGACTTGGTCCTAGAGTTGGGGACACCCTAGGCAGCAGAGACCTTAACTTGGGGATAAACTTGAAGCCACTGGTGGACCTCAGCTGGGGGAGCAAGGGTTAATTCCTCCTCCATGCCCAACACAGTCCCAAAAATTATCAGGTCTTCCAGCTAATGCTATTCTATTGGCTTTGGGGTTGGAGGGAGCCCAGCATGTTAAATGCAAAGAGATAAAATAGCTGTCAACGTTTCCCTTTTTTTAAGGGAAATTCCTTTATTCCGAATAGGATTCCTCGCAAGAAAAAGGAAAAGTTGACAGCTATGATTTAACATCCTCCTCTGGTTTGGAGAGGAGGAAGGAATGTGAGCCACATCACTGCTGAGGTTAACTGGAAGTCAGCGGTTAGGATTTGCCATCTGGAATAACTTCCTGGTGGTAGGAGCTTTTTGATAGCGGAACGGACACACTCAGAAGGTGGTGAACTCTCATTCTTTGGAGGTTTTTAAGCAGAGGTTGCCTGGCCATCTGTCATGGGTGCTTCAGTTGAGATTTCTGCATTGCGGGGGTTGGAGTAGATAACCCTCAGGGTCCCTTCCAGCTGAACCATTCTGTTATTCTATTATCTTAGCTGTCCCTCCCCCCCCTACTGTGCCTTGAACAGCAGCCTGGCAGACAAAATATTTAAGGAGACAAGCTTTCCCCATCACCCAATTCCATGCCATAAACCCTGCTGGGATCCTTTGCAGATGACCGCAGTGCCAGGAGACAGACAGTCCACAGCAGTGATTAGAGCAGGAATGACCAATAAAACAAAAACTCTTCAAGCGTTTGACTGTTCCCCCGATGGCACTTTCCTCCATTGTCCCGCCACGCAGATGGATGACAACTTCAATTCCATGCCAAAGCTCTGCCTACTTAGTTTCTGCATTTCCTATATGTTTGAATCAATATCTGATCCTAGCTGCAGGTCGGCATTCCACCTGCAAGCTTGGTCAGGTTGCCTGCAAAAACTCTGCTGTGAAGGAGGCAGGAAAGGGACTGTAAATCTGCTTGGCCACTTATTTAGAGATCTGCTTTAGAGATCTGCCTCACCATATGAGATGCATGCTGTTATTTAGCTCCAGCTTTGTGCTCCATGTTGCACAAACATACCGTATTTTTCGCTCCTATAGGACGCACCGGAACATAGGAGGGGGAGAACAGGGGGGGGGAATTCTCCCCCTCTCTGCTCAGCGCCCCTTCAGCAAAGTGGCAGAAGAAACCGAGCCCCTTCCATTTCTCCTCCCGCTTCGCTGAAGGGGCGCTGCGCAGAGAGGGAAAACTGTGCAGCGCCTCTCCAGCAAAGTGAAGCCTGGAGAGCGAGAGGGATCGGTGTGCACCGACCCCTCTCGCTCTCCAGGCTTCAGTTGGCTATCCACAAGCCTTCGGAGCGCAGCGGGAACTCCTGCTGTGCTCTGAAGGCTTGCGGATAGCTGCCTGAAGCTCCCGGAGCGTAGCGGGAGTTCCCTGTGCTCCGGGGGCTTCAGGCGGCTTCGCGTTGCTATCGCTGAAGCCAAGGAGCCTGCATTCGCTCCATAAGACGCACACACATTTCCCCTTAATTATTGGAGGGGGAGAAGTGTATCTTATAGAGTGAAAAATACAGTAATCTATTGATAAGATGGCCACGCCACCCTTCTTCCCATTGCAATCCCAAAAGCTTTCATCTCTTAAACATCTTATTTCTATACTCACTGGATGCAAAATAGGTGCGGAGAAAGCCATCTTATAGAGCTTGCTGGAACTGACCGAATGATTCTCCACCTTTTTCTGCCCTCCAGAAACGTGACGAAAGGAGATGCTTATATAGAATTAAGTTTCACTTCCTCAGGAAGCAAAGCGTGTGAAAGCAAAACCACCAGGACTGTTTTACCTTTAAATGAGACGGTTCTTCAAAATCTGCTTTGCTGCACAAGCCTTTTTCCCCACCTGCACTACATTGCCCTGTGACTGATGTCAGCAATTTCAAAAAGCTGATAGAACTGTGGCTTTTACTTTTTTAAAAAATAGTATTGTTTGATGGCATACCTCTATGCTCTTTGGAAGCCCAGAGCACTTACTTGAATTGTTATAATTTTTCCTTTTATTCGTGATTATTTATTGGGGAAACAAAGTGCTTTCATTCATTATGAAGCCGTTTTTAAAATTTAAATTTGAATAAATGTTTATGGGTATTGATGCTTTGCTTTGTTGTTTATAATAATAAATGTGAGAGAAACGGGATTCTTTCTGGGTTAGAAAGTTTGCACAAGTATTAACCCCCGTGCAAGGGAACCTTGGGCAGGGAGGAGATATAGAATATACTTTAGTTTTCTTTTTCATAGAATCATAGAGGCACAAGGGCCATCGAGTCCAACCCCCTGCCAAGCAGGAAACACCATCAGAGCACTCCTGACATATGGTTGTCAAGCCTCTGCTTAAAGACCTCCAAAGAAGGAGACTCCACCACACTCCTGGGCAGCAAATTCCACTGTCAAACAGCTCTTACTGTCAGGAAGTTCTTCCTAATGTTTAGGTGGAATCTTCTTTCTTGTAGTTTGGATCCATTGCTCCGTGTCCACTTCTCTGGAGCAGCAGAAAACAACTTTTCTCCCTCCTCTATGTGACATCCTTTTATATATTTGAACATGGCTATCATATCACCCCTTAACCTCCTCTTCTCCAGGCTAAACATGCCCAGCTCCCTTAGCCGTTCCTCATAAGGCATTGTTTCCAGGCCTTTGACCATTTTGGTTGCCCTCCTCTGGACACGTTCCAGTTTGTCAGTGTCCTTCTTGAACTGTGGTGCCCAGAACTGGACACAGTACTCCAGGTGAGGTCTGACCAGAGCAGAATACAGTGGCACTATTACTTCCCTTGATCTAGATGCTATACTCCTATTGATGCAGCCCAGAATTGCATGGGCTTTTTTAGCTGCCGCGTCACACTGTTGGCTCATGTCAAGTTTGTGGTCAACCAAGACTCCTAGATCCTTTTCACATGTACTGCTCTCAAGCCAGGTGTCACCCATCTTGTATTTGTGCCTCTCATTTTTTTTGCCCAAGTGCAGTACTTTACATTTCTCCCTGTTAAAATTCATCTTGTTTGTTTTGGCCCAGTTCTCTAATCTGTCAAGGTCGTTTTGAAGTGTGATCCTGTCCTCTGGGGTGTTAGCCACCCCTCCCAGTTTGGTGTCACCTGCAGATTTGATCAGGATGCCCTTGAGTCCATCATCCAAGTCGTTGATAAAGATGTTGAATAAGACCGGACCCAAGACAGAACCCTGTGGCACCCCACTAGTCACTCTTCTCCAGGATGAAGAGGAACCATTGATGAGCACCCTTTGGGTTCGGTCAGTCAGCCAGTTACAAATCCACCGAGTGGTAGCATAGACAAGACCGCATTTTACCAGCTTTTTAAAATAACAATTTGCATGAGCAGTCACTATTGAAAGGAAGGGTGTCCCTTAGAAATACTGAAGATGTATGGTTCTGTTACTGTTTGTATGGTTATGTGTTAAGATAGTTTGTACATATGTTCATGATAAATCTATGTATATATTGAAGAAAGAAATGTAACGTACTGCATTCTGTGAATCAATATAACGTCCAGAAGATTCCACCTCCTGTATCATGTGTGTTACACCAGTGGAGTTTGCTGCCTTCTTAGTAGTTTGGTTTTTGTTTGATTTTATCCTCAGCTGAACACCAAAATGCGTAGCTAACCCAGGGACAGGGAACATTCCCCTCTGAGCAATCATCTGTGGGTTGAGCACAAGCCAGTGATGGTCAGGGCCAGAGGCAACAGCGAACATAGCAACAAATCTTAATTCTACCTTCACACAGTACACAGGACCATAAAAGAAGCCTACTGGAACAATCCAATGGCCTATCTAGTCCAGCATCCTGCGGTCACAGTGGCCACCCAGATACCTGTGAGAAACCAGCAAGCGGGACCCAAGCACAAGAACATTCTCCCCTCCTGTAGTTTCCAACAGCTGGTATTCAAAAGTAATATTGCCTCACTGTGGAGGTGGAGAATAGCCATTGTAGAATCATACAATTGTAGAGCTGGAAAGAACACCAAGGGACATCTAGTCCAACCATCATCTTTTTTTCTCTGGGGCACATCTCAAGGCCAAGTCTCTGTGATTTATTCTAGCCTAAGTATTTTTGTGGGGAACATTTGTTTAAAGCTGGATGAGGGCAGATATCCATCTAAACAACTTGTAATGTTGCTCTCTGCTGCACATGTTCCAGCTTGTCAATATCCTTCTGAAATTGTGGTGCCCACACAGTACTGTGGTACCTCAGGTTACATACGCTTCAGGTTACATACGCTTCAGGTTACAGACTCCGCTAACCCAGAAATAGTGCTTCAGGTTAAGAACTTTGCTTCAGGATGAGAACAGAAATCGTGCTCCAGCGGCAGCAGGAGGCCCCATTAGTTAAAGTGCTACTTCAGGTTAAGAACAGTTTCAGGTTAAGAACGGACCTCCGGAACGAATTAAGTACTTAACCTGAGGTACCACTGTACTCCAGGTGTGGTCTGACCAAGGCAGGAGTGGTACTATTGCCTCCCTTGAATAAAGCCTAGAATAGTGTTAGGGGCTTTTTTGCTGCTGCATCACACTGTTGACTCATGTTCAGCTTGTGGTCCGCTAAGACATCTCTGTCCTTTTCACATGTACTGCTAGTAAGCCAGGTGTCCCCCATCTTATACTGGTGCCACTGGTTCTTGCTGCCTAAGTGCAGAACCTTGCATTTGTCCCTGCTGAAATTCATTTTGTTTGCTTGTGTCCAGGTCTCCAATCTGTTAAGGTCATTTTAAATCCCGATTCTGTCTTCTGAGACATTAGCTACCTCATCTGCAAATTTGATGAGCATCCCCCTCAATTCCTTCATCCAAGACATTGAGCAACAACAGGCCTAGGACAGAACCCTGCGACACCCCACTGGTCACTTTTTTCCAGGATGATGAGGAACCATTACTGAGCACTCTTTGGGTTCAGTCACTCAATCAGCTATGAAAAAAACTGAAAACCAAATGAACACTAGGCCCAGATGGTGTTTCTTCAAATTTCTACAAGAAGTTTAAAGATTTGATTCTTCCTTTTTTAATTATTTTATTTTTAAAAAATGGAATGGTGAAGAAATACCAGGCACTTGGAAATCATCTCAAATAATTTTGCTTACAAAACTAGACTGTTTATAATCTTTTTTTTATTTTTGTCAGTTATAATTGTTCTTTCTTTTATATACATTATAAAATGAAATAATAAAAAACCTTACAAAAAGCGAGTAAAATTAAATAAACACTTTTAAATCTACAATATATTACAGCTGTGATTCCTGCACTGCAGGAGGGTGAACTAGATGATCCTCGTGGTCACTTCCAACTCTATGATTCTATGACTGGCAAGCATCAAAGCCTTATATAAAAAGCTATGATTTGACCTAAATGTCTAATGCAAACAAACAGGAACACAGGGAGGATGAGGAAGAGGAAGGGTGGTTTCTTTGGAAATCAGAGGACAGCAGTCACTGGATATTTCCAATGATAGCATGCATTGAATGAGTGGTTAAATTCATGCTTCTCCCATTTATTTTACCATCTATATCAGGGATGGTCATCTGGTCCACAGTGCCTTTGAATCTGGCCTACTGCCTCCCATTCTCAACCCTGTCCCATCATGCAGCAATAATTACGCTTAGATTAAAAAAATCAAAAAAACGAAGATCATGGCAACTGGTCCCATCACCGCCTGGCAAATAGAAGGGGAAGAAATGGAGGCAGTGAGAGATTTTACTTTCTTGGGCTCCATGATCACTGCAGATGGTGACAGCAGCCATGAAATTAAAAGATGCCTGCTTCTTGGGAGAAAAGCAATGACAAACCTAGACTTAAAACTTAGACTTAAAAAGTAGAGACATCACCTTGCCAACAAAGGTCCGTATAGTAAAAGCTATGGTTTTCCCAGGAGTGATGTATGGAAGTGAGAGCTGGACCATAAAGAAGGCTGATCGCCAAAGAATGGATGCTTTTGAATTATGGTGCTGGAGGAGACTCTTGAGTGTCCCATGGACTGCAAAAAGATCAAATCTCTCCATTCTGAAGGAAATCAGCCCTGAGTGCTCACTGGAAGGACAGATCCTGAAGCTGAGGCTCCAATACTTTGGCCACCTCATGAGAAGAGAAGAATCCCTGGAAAAGACCCTGATGCTGGGAAAGATGGAGAGCACAAGGAGAAGGAGACGACAGAGGACGAGATGGTTGGACAGTGTTCTTGAAGCTACCAGCATGAGTTTGGCCAAACTGTGGGAAGCAGTGGAAGACAGGAGTGCCTGGCGTGCTCTGGTCCAGGGGGTCACGAAGAGTCAGACGCGACTAAACAACTAAACAACAACAAAAAAGCTTTCCATTTTCTATTTTGCTAACTGTTTTCTGTGAAGTTCCTGTATTTTCTAAACAGTGAAAATGAAGATGAACTTTTCATAATAAAACAAAAACTAAGCATTTCCCCCTTTTTGTTTTTGCATGGCAAGCATTTTCTTTGAACATGGCTGTATACACATTGCCATTTACTCTGGCAATCCCACAGCTGGCATCTGAAGCCATGTACACATGATATCAGCAAAAACTGCAAGGTTTTTAGCGGGGGCAATTAGAATAAGATCTATGATTTGATTCTTGATGTAAACCCCCAAAATGTATTTTCCATAGTTAAGGTTTTACCTCTATCTTCAGTACATTTTATTTTACTGCTATGGCTAGCCTCTGATGCAAATAAAGTTTCTTCTGCTACAGATTATCAGCCACAATCCATATCTATCATGTAGTTTCTTGATAAATGCTGCTGTTTGATGTGTCTTCCCTCATCCCAGCTTCCATCCAGTTTCAGGATGTAAGCCATGGTTAAGCTGAGGTGTGTACATTTGAGACAGCCACTGTACATGCACAGATGACAGCTTTATGAATGGAATTTGGAGGGATCGCAGGCTCAGGAAAACCAAACAGATAATGCTCCTCAGGTGAAGACATCCCTGCCCCCTCTTCTAGGGTGTACTGTCATTTGCAAAAGCAACTTGAAATGCAGTAGGTAGAGGGAATGAGCTCGCTGTAGTTTAAGCTGCTAATGACCCCCCAGATTTAAGTCTGAACTTTACAATGACCTGGAGAATCAAAAGTTCTAAAGGTTTCTTTTCCTTTTGTTATTGCATGACAAAAAAAATTCAGGACAGTCCACTCTTGTTCGCGAGAAAGTTAAAATCTTGCTATATAAGGACATGTTGGAAGGAGAAAATGAAACAAGGAGCACTTGAACTTCCTCTCCAGGTCATGTGAAAGTGCAACTCTTGCAAGGAAAATGAAATATGAATTACAGTAACTATCCATGGCTCGTACAGTGCTACCTCTGGTTACATAGCTTCAGGTTACAGACTCCACTAACCCAGAAAAAGTGCTTCATGTTAAGAACTTTGCTTCAGGATGAGAAGAGAAATCGTGCTCTGGTGGCGCGGCGGCAGCAGGAGGCCCCATTAGCTAAAGTGGTGCTTCAGGTTAAGAACAGTTTCAGGTTAATAAGAGACCTCCTGAACGAATTAAGTACTTAACCTGAGGTACCACTGTATTGGGTTATTTTGGAAATAACTGCAGCCCTATCTCCCTAAATCCAGAAGCAGTTGGGCTAATTGCCTAGCCAAAGTGGAGTTTCACGTACACACATGCATACAAACACAGTGGACAGTCTGTGATGATCACTTGCAACAATCCTGCCAGATCCCTGGCAGTTTCATGTGGTCAGCAGACATCTGTCCTGAGTGACCTGGGTCCATAAAATCCTTAAATATGATGCACCATCCATGGGCAAAAAACAGGGGCATGTGGTGGAGTCCCTCAGTAAAGGTAAAGGGACCCCTGACCATTAGGTCCAGTCATGACCGACTCTGGGGTTGCGGCGCTCATCTCGCTTTACCGGCCGAGGGAGCCGGCGTACAGCTTCCGGGTCATGTGGCCAGCATGACTAAGCTGCTTCTGGCAAACTAGAGCAGCACACGGAAACGCTGTTTACCTTCCCACCGGAGCGGTACATATTTTTCTAATTGCACTTTGACGTGCTTTCGAACTGCTAGGTTGGCAGGATCAGGGACCGAGCAACAGGAGCTCACCCTGTCATGGGGATTCGAACCACCGACCATCTGATCAGCAAGTCCTAGGCTCTGTGGTTTAACCCACAGCGCCACCCGTGTCCCGGAGTCCCTCAGTAGAGGACCCTTAATGCAAGAAGGTCTTCTGCAAGGAAGTGACCTTTCCTCTCAACCAGCAGTTTCCAATGGTGCAGCTATAAAATACAGCCAGAGATTAGGGGGCACTCTTGCAAGTCTGCAAATCTATCAGCTTTTGACAACTATATCTGCTCAGGAGAATTCCCATAAATTTATTTATACTCCTAAATATTCCATTAGTTGTCTCATCTGAAATACAAAGTGGCAGAGACTGATACAGCATTTCATACAGAAGAAAAACCATAAAGGGCAGCTGCCGAAACTGTATTTAAAAAACCAAGCAGTGAATTATGGCAGCACCTAGCAGAAAAAGTTGTTGTTAGGCAACAAAATTGTTTAAAAATGGTTTAAAGAAGATCCAATACTGGAGGGCAGAATAATTAATCATAATGAAAAAGCTTAAATATGGTTTAAAGAAAACTACTGGGAACTTAAATTTGAAATTCTTCCCTTAGTATAAGAACCTAGTATGAAATTAAAGACAGAATATCTATGGGTCTGTCATCCATAACTTCCCCATTTTATAATGAATTTCTAAATCTGGAATAAATGGTAGTTAAATACTTCAACCAATGGGAAAATACTGGTTTAGAAAGCATAAAGATGTTGCGGGGTCATCATTCTGACAAGGTTGAGGAGGTTGTGAGTGCTATGAAATGAAGGAGACCTCCACTCTTCCAGTATTTCAAATTAGAGGTGTGATCTCCTTTCTGATACAAAAACATGTGGAAGTCAGGAAAGAGAACAATTGTGAAACTCTATTATCTCTTAGTTGGATAAAGATGTAGCTTCTAGACTGAATTTCAATTTTAAGACTGGTTAAACCTGGATCGGAATCAGATAGAGAAAACAGGTGCAAGATTTGGATCAAAGAATAACCAGGAAACAATGGAACTGGATTTGGAATAACTTCTAATATAATTTCAGCAGACCTAAAAGAAAACCAATGGCCCATCTAGCCAGTGCCGGATTTATGTCCAGTGGTACCTCAGGTTAAGAACTTAATTCGTTCTGGAGGTCCGTTCTTAACCTGAAACTGTTCTTAACCTGAGTTATCACTTTAGCTAATGGGGCCTCCTGCTGCCGCCATGCTGCTGCCACACGATTTCTGTTCTCATCCTGAAGCAAAGTTCTTAACCCGAGGTACTATTTCTGGCTTAGCAGAGTCTGTAACCTGAAGCGTCTGTAACTCGAAGTACCACTGTATTAGGTCCATAAACTACCATATAGCATACAGTCATACCTCTTGTTACGTTCGGTTCAGGTTACATCTTTTCAGGTTGCATCCCGCGGCGACCCGGAGGTACCAGAACGGGTCCCTTCTGGGTTCGCTGCTTGCGCAAGTGCAGACGCTCAAAATGATGTCACGCGCATGCGCAGAAGCAACAAATTGCAACCCACGCATGTGCAGGCACAGGTTGCGTTCTGCTCATCTTGCAAATGGGGCTCCGGAACAGATCCCGTTCGCAACCAGAGGTACCACTATATTCAACACAAAAAACAGCGACAATTTGTTGTTGACAAAGGACAGCTGGACATACAAAGGGCCCCATTACCAGTAGCTTAGAGCCTCATCAAACCTAAATCTGGCCCTGCATCTAGCCCAGCATCCTGTTTTCACTGCGGCTGAAGAGTTGCCTGCATGGGAAACTAGCGGCTTCCTGCAACTGTGGTGCTTTGTTGTTGTTTAGTCGTGTCTAACTCTTCATGACCCCAGAGCACGCCAGGCACTCCTGTCTTCCACTGCCTCCCGCAGTTTGGTCAAACTCATGTTCGTAGCTTCAAGAACACTGTCCAACCATCTCGTCCTCTGCCGTCCCCTTCTCCTTGTGCCCTCCATCTTTCACAACATCAGGGTCTTTTCCAGGGAGTCTTCTCTTCTCATGAGGTGGCCAAAGTATTGGAGCCTCCGTTCCACATTTGCAAGAACTCTGATCGCGTAGCGTGGCGGCCCCTGCCCTTTGGAACTACCTGCCTATTGAGATCCAGAAAGCACTGCTTTTGGTGCCTGCTAAAAGCATTCCTGATTAGGCAATGCTACCCAGATGCTTAGGGATGTGGGTGGCACTGTGGGTTAAACAACAGAACCTAGAACTTCCCAATTAGAAGGTCGGCGGCTTGAATCCCCGCGATGGGGTGAGCTCCCGTTGCTTGGTCCCAGCTCCTGCCAACCTAGCAGTCTGAAAGCACGTCAAAGTGCAAGTAGATAAATAGGTACCGCTCCAGCGGGAAGGTAAACGGGGTTTCTGTGTGCAGATCTGGTCTGCTGGAAGTGGCTTAGTCCTGCTGGTCAAATGACCCGGAAGCTGTACGCCAGCTCCCTCGGCCAATAAAGCGAGATGAGCACCGCAACCCCAGAGTCGGCCACGACTGGACCTAATGGTCAGGGGTCCCTTTACCTTTACCCAGATGCTTAGGAAGGCATTGAATCATAGACTTTTAAGAGCTGGAAGGCACCCCAAAGGTCATCTCGCCCAAACCCCTGCAATGCAGGCATCTCAACTAAAGCACCCATGCAAAAAAACCTCCAAGGGAGGAGAGTCCACAAGTTCTGGAGACCATGCCACTGTCAAACAGCTCTTAATGTCAGAAAGTAAGTCGATGGGGTCATTTTAATCCGTGTTAGCATGTTAACATTGGCGTGTTTTAAAGTACAGTTGTAGATTTTTGGTTTCTTTGTAATTCGCTTTGAGGGTGACTGTGTGTTTACGCTGAAGCGGTGTATAAATTCTATGAAATTAAGTATGTAATGAATGATGCTTTACAGGATTAAAGAAAAAGAAAAATGGCTTTAAAAAGTATAGATAGAAGTAATTTACATTAGACACAATTTAGAAAGTAAATTGTTTGAGGTCTTAGAACAAATGAAGTCAATATGTGTATATGTATGTAATGACTAGATTAGAATGAGGATATGGTTTTATTTGTAGATGTATGCTTTTTTGTTTTCTTTTTTGTGTGTTCTGTTTTACTTTCTTGTTTGTACAGTATTATTTTGGATTCAATGTTTGTAATTTTTGTAATTTTTGTTGTAACTCTGCATTGAAAATAAAAAATAATAATAATAAAGAAATTAAGTAAGTGCGTCTTTTGGCCCAACCGTTGAGCTCTTCCCCTCCTCCGCCCCGCCCTTTAGAGCTCAACAAGCTTCGCTAGCGCTGAGGGAAACGCGCTCTGCACCAGCCGAGCGGCCCCTTTTATAGCCTCTCCTCAGCTCAAAACTTTTCGACGGTTGGGCTCGCGAAGGGAGGGAAGGCGAAGACGGCGAAGCGGAGGCGAGAGGGGATTGGCTGAGAGAAGAGGACGGCTCGCGCCAGCCTCTAGCCGCCAGCGTGCATGCGCTACGTGTTGCTTTTTTCTTTTTTTTTAACCTCCAAACATAAAGCGAAGCGCTGCTGCGGCACGTGATCCGTCGGTGTCACGTGACCAGCTCAAAGGTGGAGACGCTTCTTCCTGATCGAAAGGTTGAGTTTGGAATTTTTTTGGAAGCGGGGTATGCCGTACGTAAGGCAGGAGGAACCGTATTAATAATAGCAGCAGCTGCATATATATATATATATATATATATATATATATATATATATATATATAGAGAGAGAGAGAGAGAGAGAGAGAGAGAGAGAGAGAGAGAGAGAGAGAGAGAGAGAGAGAGAAGCTGCAGTTTTGTGTGCATTTACTTCAGGATAAAGCTCCCTTGGAGCTAGTGGCGCTTACTTCCGAGTAGGCATCCGTTGGGTCAGGCTGTGAGAGAGAAAAGGGAGGGGAGGGCAGGGGAGAAGAGGATGGGGGGTATTGCGGCTGGTCCTGCAAGGGGGTCGCACCTTTGCTTGAGCTGGGTTGGCAACGCATCCAGTTTAAAGACTCCTCCAGTTTAAAGACTCCTGCATTTTATGGGGCTGGACTAGATGACCCTTGGATTCCTTTCCAACTGCACAGTTCTCTGATTCTATGAAGTGGGGTGTATGTATGTGTGTGTTGACGTTTCCTATCTGCATTTAGCACCTGAAGTACACACTGAGCAGCCACACAGGTAGCCTGGCTACAGTCTTTCTCACTATTATTATTATTATTACTAATATTATTTCATCAGTTGCTTTATCATGCCCAAGGCAACCCAGAGCAACTTAAAACTATTTAAGTGAGACATATGGTGGTATCTCACCACTGCGGTGAGATGCATTTCCATTTATGTTACAGTAGGCTTTTATAAGCAAACAGTTTAATAGATTTAAATTAGCAAATGCTACACAAATCTTGTTTGTGGTGGTGTGTTAAAAGTAACAACCCTGGGGTAACCCGTGTGAGAGGACTGGGTAATGGTATGCTATCGGGCTGCTGGCATTGTGAGTGTGGAGGAAGTTTCTGGGCGAACTTCCAGGAGCCATATTTCCTCGGTGGGCAGAGTGAAAGTGAGAGGCATAAACAGAGTTTGAGGACACCTTCCAGCCGGACAAAAGGAAGATGCGAAGCTGTGGTGTGAGAGGCTTGGAGGGGCACATTAGCCTCCCAAGTCTGAGGTTTCATCACCTCTGTCTCCAACAGTGATTAGACAGCTCTTCCTGAAAAGATGACAGAGGGGATGATGGAGAGAGCCACCCCTCTTATGTTCTCTCATCTGTCAGTACATAGATGGAACTGGTCTCTGGACATGGGAGGATTTGTGAAGCAGTTCCCTCATTTTTTGTATAGCCCACCCCCCCATCAACCTCCCACATCAACAGCACTGTCTGTACATCCTATTCTTAATTACTGCTCCATAATAGGATATATTCAATTGGGGTTATCCTGGTAGGTTTAGCTCCGTCACAAATTCTCAAAATTGAAGTTGCTTTTGTTTCTTTAGGTAATGCAGACATGGCCACCCGGAGGTACAGAACTGTTGTTCAGGGAGAAGCCTCAGAGACTGATTCAGAGGAAGAGGTTTATCTGTCCTCCGTACCCCAGGCTTCATGTCCCAACCTTTCCGGCGTAAAAATTGCTGGGGAGGCCTCTGAAACAGATGAGGAGGAAGATGCAAGCCCCTGTAGGCCGAAAGCAGAGCCTAAATTGATCGGCACAGACTTGCCTCCACTGATTGTTTTCAGAAATGAGGATCTGGGGTCCCCCACAGCGGTTGAAGAGAAGCCTGCCCTTCGTATCAGACATCGCGGCCGCTACAGCACTTTGCTACAGCAGAAGCTGATCGAGAGCAATGCCCGCTTGTACTACGATGTCAGCAGTACCGTTAAGCAAGTGTACCAGACTGCTATCAAGGAGATTGGGGCCATAACTGGACAGCTCAGTAACTCCCAAAACGGCATCATTAGCGCATCGCACAACATCCGGCTTGTCCTGGAGGACTTGCGTGCTGTTGCAGAAAAGATAGACATCATCACCAGCTGCAACCTGCTGCCTGATATCCAGATAGAGCTACCTCCAGTAAACACCTAGCTGGTTCTAGAACAATAGCTAGCCAATTAACTGCTTTTTGCAGGCAGTTAAAGGTGTTGAGAGAGAGAGACTGCTGCAACCCTGGCCATAAGGTGCAATAAGAAACTGGAATAGAAGCTTTTAACTCAAAACTTTTCATGCCTAGTGTTTCAGTCACACTTGTATATCCTGTAATACCTTGCCTAAATAGTCCAGCATGGTAGAGTCAAAGAAAATTAAACTGCTCTTGATAAATCTTTTGTTGCGCTTCAATGTATATTGAATTTTTAAAGCTAATGCTTACTATATTTATACTCGCACCAGCATCCTAAAAGCTTCCATTTCATGTAAAGAAAAAACCTAGTCTGTCTGTCCACACATCTCTGTTCATTTGTGACATGTGAATAGTCTGAGAAAGAGATGGAAAGCCTGCCCACCTACAGACATATTTAATGTAGGTGATTAAGCAAGTGACTAGTACAGGGTGAGTCCTTTAAAAGAGGCCCTGCGGATACAGAGTACACATGTTCCATGGGGCCTCTTTTCAAAGACAAGCTTGTGATCCATGATGATGGTGGTGGAACAGGACTGGTTTGAAATTAGTTGTGTCTTTATAAAACACAATCCTCTGAATACAGAAGGCTGAGTATTTGTGGAATTCAGTGAGAGAGTTGTGTTGCACCTTGTGTTAATTGTGTGAGCTTGTTTCGTTACTTCATACTTTTGCAGGTGGTTATGGAGTCTGCTCAGACAAAAATAGCACAACTATATGGAATAGCATTGAATGCTGCAGTTTCAAGTATCATTCCATCTTTATCTTCATTGGCATTTATTTTTCATCAAGGAGGCATCTGAGCATAATTTACATAACTGTGAAGTATGATTAAGGGTACAAGGGAAGAAGTAAATGATTATCTGAATTTGAGACAAAGAAATTCTATCTGCTGTACAGTTAGTAAAATCTCCATTCAACATCTTTATTCAACACCTGTATATTTGCATCAGTACCAGAAAAAGGGTTTTAACAGATTTCGCAAGCATGGCTTCCCTACCCACAGGTATCCCACAAGGTTACCACATTTTTTTTCTGCAAGTGATCCTTTCAGACTATAATTCCCAGGGTTCCTTGTAGGGAAGCCATAATAGTAAACATTAGCCTTGCAGGTCAGGTATGCCTGACATGGTTGGAAGCAACGCTGATCCACAGGGGGGAAAGGCACTACAGAAACGTATTTGCTTTTCTCTTTCAAGGTGGCTTATTTAAAATGTTGTGTAAGAAGAACAGAGACTCGTCAGTACTGCACACAGGAGAGGGTCACATCCCCAGCTATTTCCAGGTGGTCCACCTGTCCCGAAGGGATTCGATGGGTATAATTGAATATCACAATTCCATTCACAGTCACCTGATAGTTATTCTTTAGGTTGGTGATCTCCATCTAGTGGTAGAAAGTAAGAAAAGTTTTTATTCTGAGTTTTCAAACCATACTAATCCACACACAACAAGAGGCATGGAGCAGGTTTTATCAATTATATCAATTTTATTTGGGTTGCCATACTGTTGTTGAGGGGTTGTTGTTTTTTGCAGAGTCACTTCTGACATGGGTTGCTATACATCTGGATTTTCACAGACATCGCAGTGATTTCTGCCCAGACACTGTTTCTGACTGCCAAATCTCGGCAATGGGAAATTATGGACGTATGGCAACCCTAATTTTATACCAGTTTAATGATTTCCTAAAATGAAGCAGTTTGTTCAGAGTGCCAAGAATCCTGTCAGATGTATAGCACTACTTTATAAAAGTATAGCGCTCTGGTCCCAAGAAAAGTCCAGCCCCCTACTGGACTTATTAGGCTAATCTGGGGAAGGGGCAATCTCTCCCTACTTAGCTGCTTAAAAGGCATTGTTTGAGACAGAATGCTGGAATTGATGGTCTGATGTGGAAAGGCCAGTACAGTGGTGCCCCACAAGACGAACGCCTCACAAGACGGAATACCCGCTAGACGAAAGGGTTTTCCGTTTTGGAGGCGCTTCGCAAAACGAATTTCCCTATGGGCTTGCTTCGCAAGACGAAAAAGTCTTGCGAGTTCCTTCGGGGTTTTTTCCCTTCCCCCCCCTTTTCCTAAGCCGCTAAGCCGCTTATCAGCTGATCCGCTGATAAGCCGCTTAACAGCTGATCGCTAAAAGCCGCTAAACCGCTAATAGCGCTAATCCGCTCAGCTGTCAATGGGCTTGCTTCGCAAGACGAAAAAACCGCTATACGAAGAGCTTCACGGAACGAATTAATTTCGTCTTGCGAGGCACCACTGTATAAGCCAGTAAAATGGCTTCAGGAATATAAACACTGCTTTCCTTGATCAGGCCAAAGGTCCTTCTTCATGTGTTTTCACCTGCACATGAAGAGCAGGAGAAAGTGGCCAGTTCCTCTGCTAAAAGGGCAGGGGGCAAGGAGAGTGTTGGAAGGGTCTTTCCAAGATCAGCTGTTGAAACTAATAGCTGCCACAGAGTGTCAAAAGCTTCTGTGTAACTGTTTCAACCTAAGTTGGTATTGTTGATGAGGCGTGCCTTCTGACAAAGATCTGAAATGTAAAGCAGTGCAAATGCTCATTCCCCAAAGGTATTTCTTACATGGAAGGCCTGGCCAGGGGAGAAAGGCATGGCAGGCAAATGCCTCTCCTCAGAGCCCCAACTGCCGTGGATGAAGGTGTTCCGGACTATTGCTCCCTCCTTCAGTCGTGGGTTGATGTGCAGGGCGATGTTGCCGCTCATTGTGTTTTTCAGGTTCACATGGAATCTGGGAGGAAAAGGGCGACAATGCATATTCCTGGGGTCTCTAAAATGATACAACACGACTTTTAACCCAGCATAGATCTTAAGAGAACCAGGTCTTCCTGATCCTTTGCCAATTTAACTGCAAAAAACTGCAAAAATGACATGAAAGAGCAGGGAAATGGCTAGCGATCCAGAAGCCTTTGCACAGACCTTTGAAGGCTGTGGAGAGTTGGGAGTTTGAGAAAGGAGGTTTGGAGGGAGAAATTGTGATGGAGTTTGGCAGATTCTTGGCAGAGTTTGGTTCTTAGATGGTGTTCCCCACTATATACAATTTCACACATACCTGGAAATGTAACCCCTGCCT
Source organism: Podarcis melisellensis (assembly GCF_964234715.1). Taxonomy (NCBI): domain Eukaryota; kingdom Metazoa; phylum Chordata; class Lepidosauria; order Squamata; family Lacertidae; genus Podarcis; species Podarcis melisellensis. The sequence goes on from NC_138540.1 coordinate 81,839,371, forward strand.
ACAAGAACTTATAAAATGGGTCAAAACAAAAAAAATTCCTTCCAGTAGCACCTTAAAGACCAACTAAGTTAGTTCTTGGTATGAGCTTTCGTGTGCATGCACACTTCTTCAGATACACTCTGAAGAATCTGAAGTATCTGAAGAAGTGTGCATGCACATGAGAGCTCATACCAAGAACTAACTTAGTTGGTCTTTAAGGTGCTACTGGAAGGAATTTTTTTGTTTTGACTATGGCAGACCAACACGGCTACCTATCTGTACTTATAAAATGGGTGGGTGAGGTGGGTGGAATAAATAACTTCTTCACAGCTTTGCAAATAAATCTACTAAAGTTACATGACATGCCCACTGAAAATGTTTACTAGCCTGGCTGCTCCCAGTATAAATAATACTATCATCTTCTGTACACCTAACGTGGAGTGGGCTGCATTGAACTCACTGGGATTTAGTTCTGAGAAAATATGCCTAGGATCTGTTAGTTGCATGTGGCCAGAAAGAAAAAGTTATTTTGATCATTTTTGTTCTTGCCATAGCCTTGAGGACTCTCCATTATTTGCCACAAGTGACTGGGTAAGTGACTATTTACAACCTGCTGTTTCTTCGAGAAATACACAAAACAAATGGGTATTTGAGAGTACTTACCTGATAAACATTCTTCTTGAGCCTGCCTTTCTCCGCTTCTTGCTCTACAGCCATCTTAAATAATTCACTCTTGCATCTGTTTGGCCTAAACTTCTTGATCTGGCTTTTATTTCACTCATGGCTTATCCAGACTACCTTTTATGCCACATTTCTAGGCACAGGTCTGGGATTTAAAGCTTTGTGTCCAAGCAGGTTTTCTTTTTTGTCCCGGTGGTTTCCCTAGGGAAACCTGCGCTTTACTGCTGTTTACAGCAATCAGGTTTTCTGCAGATTTTTATTTGCTCTGATTTCAGCAGTAAAATGCAGATTTTCCCAGGGGAAGCACTGAGATGAAAAAAAAAACCCAACCAACATCACTCTGACACACAGCTTTAAATCCCAGATCTGTGCCTGAAAAGCGCAATGTAACAGAAAGTCTGGATAAGCCCATGATCTTTTTAGACCTGAGACTGCCCTGGATCAGATTTGTATTACCACACTGCTACCATCCCTTTCCTCCAATATACAGTGGAACCTCGGGTTACGTACCGTCCTCCTTATAAATGCTTCAGGTAATGAGCTCCACTTATCCTGGAAGTAGATGCCCTTAGTTGCAAACTTTGCCCTGGGATGCAAGTGGAAGTCGTGCGCCCACGATGTGGTGGCAGCGGGAGGCCCCATTAGCGAAAGCATGTCTCATGTTAAGAACGGTTTTGGCTTAAGAACAGACCTGCGGAACGAATAAAGTCCGTAACCGGAGGTACGGGTTAAGTACTTAATTCGTTCCGGAGGTCCGTTCTTAACCTGAAACTGTTCTGAAGCACCACTTTAGCTAATGGGGCCTCCTGCTGCCACCGCGCCGCCGGAGCACGATTTCTGTTCTCATCCTGAAGCAAAGTTCTTAACCCAAGGTACTATTTCTGGGTTAGCAGAGTCTGTAACCTGAAGCGTATGTAACCTGAAGCGTATGTAACCCGAGGTACCACTGTACTCAGGGTGGCATCTTTGAAGATTACTTTGCCTTACCCTCACAATAACCCTGTGAGTCTCTGGCTCAACCTCATGCAGTGAGCTTCATGGCTGAACGAGGATTTGAACTCTCCGGCCGAACCAAAGTGCTCACCACACTGGCTCTCGTTATTGTCCTCATTTGCAGGAAAGCAAACCTGCACCTAGGAGCCGCAGGTTGACCTAGAAGCTCAGCTTCTGCTGCATGTGTGAATGTTATGAAATCAGCCACCCTTCATGAAAGTCACTTGCATGTCGTTCCCAAACAACATCATTGCCAATCGAGAAAGAAAATTACTCTGAAAGAAAGAAATATTTTGGAAAAACCACACACAGCAAAGGTATACGTAGTAAGAAGGCAGCAAAATAAGATTCAAATGTGATAGGGAAGCGAATTAGATTGGTTGTATCTCTGGAACCTGCAGACATAATTTGACAGATACCGTATATACTCGAGTATAAGCCGACCCAAATATAAGCCGAGGCACCTCATTTTACCACAGAAAACTGGGAAAACTTATGGACTCAAGTATAAGCCGGTTCACCACACCACAAACCTCCTGGTGGGCCAGAGTGCGTGTGCACACGTGCACATGGCAGAGGGGGCTTCTCTCTCCCCCCCAGCCCCTCCCAACCCCCTGCCTACCTAGGTGCTGCCAAGATGCAGAGGCTGGTGGCGGCAGCAGCAGAGTAAGAACAAGCAGCCCAAAAGGGCTGCTTTCGGGCTGCTCATTCCTCTGCCGCTGCCGACAGCGGCAGAGGAGGAGGAAGGAGGAGCAGCCCGAAAGGACCCTCACTCAAGTATAATCTAAGGGGGGCTTTTCAGCATAAAAAATGTGCTGAAAAAGTCGGCTTATACACAAGTATATACGGTACTTTCTGATTGGCTTCAACTTCATATGATAATAATTGAATGTAGGAAGTTGGTGTATAATATTGCCCCCTCTGCTAACGCACCTGTTTGCGTGAAAAGGCACATTCCCCACAATTGTAATCTTGCGGAACTGAGTGAAATTCCCGGGGATGGCAATGTGGAATGGGACAGCCTGGAAAAAATAACAACAGGGATTCAGTCCTTCATCAAGAGAAGCAAGAAGACAAAGCAGAACTAAGACTCCCAGAAGCTGAAGCCACCCAGGAATCTGAAGAAAGTTCCTGCATTCAGAAGTCAGCACAGGTGGATCTTGATCCATTATCAGAGGCTGAAATTGGGTAGGCTGGTTGCAACCAAAGGACACAATTTACAAGTCAGCTGTAATCACTCTTCCTTAGCCCTAAAATGCAAGTACATCTTGAGCTACTAGAACCTTCCCACACTGTATCTCTATCCTCCAGGGAAAAGCAAGGTACGGTTTATTGCCTCTGATTATGAGGTGCCTCTAAACACCAAAAAAAGGACTAGTTTCTTAGTTTTTAGTTGCACCCTTGCCTTTGTGCCAATATATATGCAAATATCAAACGTCATTATTTCTATTTTCCTTGTCTTTTCTGAAAGAATATACACATCTTCTTGGTAGTGCTATGGGATCTCTTTAACTTGTCATAGCTTATGTCTTAAGGGGAGAAGCTGCTGGCACACAAAGTAAATCTGATTATATTTGCAGCTTGGTTGCCTCTTGATCCTTTTCTTTCATTGTGATCCTTTTCTTTCATTGTGCCCTGCCCAGACCCTCTTTGACTTCTGTCTGCTTTGCTGCCTCTTAACACTCAGCTTTCCCTAATCTAACTATGCAACCTATATCTAGACTTGGCCTGATGCCTGTACAAGATCAGACCAATCAGTCTTGACTAAGCGTCCTGTCTCCCAAGAGTGGACAGATTCAGGAGAAAAATGCCACAAGAACACTTCATATAGCCAAAAGGAGCTGCATCTGTTGTGTGGGTGTGTTGTAAATTATATTTGGGGCCTACAGACTGCCAGTTTACCATCTTTAATCTATGTCAAAAACGAGCAGAAATTTATCTACGATGGAGAACCAAGAGGCATAGAAAACAGAACACCAATATACTCACAGGATTGGACAAAGTTATTCCACTGTTACCCTGAGAAAAGATGAAGAAACAGAGAAAAAGTGAAAGGCCTTGCAATAATACTACTGTATTGCAGAACCGAAAAGCATAAAAATTCAGTCTAGACCAAACCCTTGCAGTCCTGCTTTATCTAAACTAAGTAGACTACAATATTGCCTCAGATTTTAACCCACACACCTGGGCCGTCTTCTTCTTCCTTGTCTGCAAAGAATGAAAAGAAAAGCATTTAATTTATATAGAACTATTGTTTGTATTAATTTTTTTGTTTCAGGGAACACTTGTTGAACACAGTGAATAGGTGGAGCAATCAAATGTCTCCAGAGTTGTCCACTAACTAGAGAGAATGTTTCACTGACTTGTCTTGCCAGTGCTTTTTTCCTTAAAAAATGTTTAGGGGTATTCTCATTTTCCTACTCATGCTGAAATACTGCCCCTTAGTGAGGCCAAACTTAGATTCACAAAATGTTTAGGGGTATGTGTACCGCTGTGTCCCCCCAGAAAAAAAGCCCCGAGTCTTGCTTTTTGATTAGTCAGTTTAAGTGTATCCCCCCTAAATATAATTTTAAATGTTTTCTTTGCAAGGGCCCTGCATGAAATATCAGAATCTACAGGTAAATGTACCCCTGCCCGTACGGGCCAGTCGTGTCCGACTCTAGGGTTGTGCGCCCATCTCACTTAAGAGGCCGGGGCCAGCACTGTCCGGAGACACTTCCGGGTCACGTGGCCAGCGTGACGAAGCTGCTCTGGCGAGCCAGCACCAGCGCAGCACACGGAAACGCCATTTACCTTCCCGCTATAAAGCGGTACCTATTTATCTACTTGCACTTAGGGGTGCTTTCGAACTGCTAGGTGGGCAGGAGCTGGGACCGAAAGATGGGAGCTCACCCCGCTGCGGGGATTCGAACCGCCGACCATGCGATCAGCAAGTCCTAGGCACTGAGATTTTACCCACAGCGCCACCCGCGTCCCCATCAGAATCTATACTAAGAAAGAGATGAAAAATCATCACTCTGGAATCTATGAATACTCCAGCTTCTTCTCATGTAACATATCACCCTAATTCTTAACCCAATTCTTCTCCTAATCCTCACTTCCTCTCTGCAATCCTGACTTGCCAGTGGGTGGATCTATACGTAGCTCAGTGGGAGGGAACAAAACTCTTCCACAGTCTCATTATTTTGCAGGTAGCATTAAACGCATACCAGAAAATTTAGGTTTGCACAATCAAAGTGGATTAAAGCACGTGGATTAAACGGCGTTTCCGTGCGCTGCTCTGGTTCGCCAGAAGCGGCTTAGTCATGCTGGCCACGTGACCCGGAAGCTGTACGTCGGCTCCCTCGGCCAGTAAAGCGAGATGAGCGCCGCAACCCCAGAGTCGTCCGCAACTGGACCTAACGGTCAGGGTTCCCTTTACCTTTACTATGTGCTTGGTTTGTTTTTCTGTTCTTTTTCTAATATTTCCCTACAACTGTTTTTCATATTGTATATACTGTACATTGATTTTAAAAAATGGAAGAAGAAGAAGAAAGTCCCACAGATTTCAACAGGACTTATTCCCAGCCAGGTAACTGAGTATAGGATCGCAACCTGTGGAACCTTCTGCCTGGAAAGCATGTATCTTTCTCATGGAGCTATGCCCTGCTTCCACTGAGCTCTGGGCTCAGTGCCAATCCATTTGCCAACAGGATTCTGTTGTTGTACGACAAACACAACAAGTCACCATTTGTGAGTGGATCAGGGTGCCTGGTTGTGCCTCCCATCCTTTAGCCCAGTAGTTTATAGGATCTGTGAAGTTTCCATGAAGCTACTCACAGAAAAAGATGGCTGCACAAAGTTCGGCTGAGCAAACATACCACCAACCTGGAAAAAAAGAGATATATCATTAAGAGAGCATTAACTTTGGCACTGATAGAAGGATATATAGCGTTTTGACTCTGTTAGCTCTGGGATGCAGTTTCAGCATTATTATTATTGTTATTGTTATTATTATTATTGTAGGCAGATGTCACTTTAGGGTTGCTAACGCAGAGGCGCACTCTGTTGGTATGTTTAACCTTGAGGACTGAGGGGGGGGGGGATATGGTAACACTGCTCAAATATCTGGAAACCGTCACAAAGAAGAGGGGAAAGACTCATTTGCTCCTGGGAATGAACTAGATCTTAAGTTACAGAAGGGTAGACTTCAGTTGAACGTTAGAATAAACGTTCACTGTGCATTTGGACACCTCTTAAGATATCGTAACAAAATTTTGCATGATGGTTCTTGAGATCAAGACACAGGGCTTTGTCTGTTTGGATATAGCTAGATGTCATTTTGAGCCTTTCAAGACTGAACTGATTTAAACCACTGCTTTCAAAACTGAACTGATATATATATATATATATAGTTTCTGAGAATTTCCGAGCCACACAGGGTATGAGACCACTGGTTACGTATATGGGGTCATAGGGCTCGCGCTTATTGGAGGTCTGCAAGTTGACGTTAGACAGCCTTGTTCTAGGAATGCCTTAGTGCTGAACAGTGGAGAAGGTTGGCCCAGATGATCTGCACAACAGGTGTGGGGAACCTTTGGTCCTCCAGATGTTGCTGAACTATAACTTCCATAATTTCTGGCCACAATTGCTTGGGAGTTTGTAGTTCAGCAATATCGGGGGGCAGAGGTTCCCCCCTCTGAGTCTACAAGGCTCCTCTAACAGTGATTCTGTGATTGGCTTCCAAGAATTAGGGAGGTAAAGGTTCAATGTGAACACAAACAGGATTCTCAGCTATTACCCCCCAGTGCACCATGTGCTCAACAGTCATGTGGCTAGGTCTTCAGTGGGTGACCTTGAATAAGTCACTTATTTCTCCGTTCCAACCCGGAAAATGACAAAACTAGTGGCCTACCTTGCAAGGAGTTATGAAGGTGAATGTAGTACAGTGGTACCTCTAGTTACAAATGCCTCAGGTTACAAACTCCGCTAAATAGGAAGATTTGCCTCAAGTTGAGAACTTTGCCCCAGGATGAGAACAGAAATCATGTGCCGGCGGTGCAGTGGCAGCAAGAGGCCCCATTAGCGAAAGCCCGCCTCTAGTTAAGAACAGTTTCAGGTTAAGAACGGTCCTCCAGAATGAATTAAGTTCGTAACTAGAGGTACCACTGTAAAGCACTTTGTACACTGAAACTGCTACATAAATAACCAGCACTAATCAATCCCCACCAGCACCCCCCCCCCCGCCCACTAGATTTGCAAAGCAAAGAGATGCAAACAAACTAAGGGCTTCTACTTACTGTGGTGGCTGTCACAACATTGTAAGCAGGAGGGGTGTATGGGGGTGGAGGCTGAAACACAATAAAAATACGTTTGGAAATAAGAACTATTTTTTAAAACAACAACAACAACTTGCCCTTTTGGCACTGTCTCTTTTCCCAATTTGATCCAAAAGCCATCAACTGCCACCTTAAAGTGATACATCCATTTGAAAATATATGAATGAGTAAATAACATTATTGGCTTCCAAAGCAAAAAAAAAATTCTTTTTTATTTGTTTGCTTCCGAAGCAAGTTTGCATTTCTCATGCCCTCTTAAGATTAAGTATGAGCACACAAAGCCACTTTGTACTAAGTCAGATCACTTATCCAGCTTGGCCCATTCTGCTTACTCCAACTGGCAGCATCTTGGGTAACAGGGCCATGAGACTTCTGGTAGAATCCTCAGACATGCCTCTCACAGTTCTCTTACCTGATATTTGAAAATTTGAAACTTAGCATTATTGGTGGCGGTAGCTTATTTATGGAATGCCTTCTCTGAGAGGTCTGCCTGCTGCCCACTTTCTTGTACACATATCAGGCAAAGGCTAATCAAGAAGAATCTTAACCCTGCTGATCACCTTGTGATATAAAGCAAAACCTTCTGCTTCACATATTTCTGTTTCAGTGTGGGTACTGTGAAATCAGTTTCAAGAACTGGCAAAGACGCACAGCAAGTACGTTTCAAAAAATAACTTACAGAACAATCCTAATGGGACACAGGGTGGGTGGGTGGAATTCTGTCAAATTCTGCCAAGGTCCCAAAAGCTTATGCCAGGCAATGCAACTGAAGGTTTATTTGGGGTCACAAGGAGGCTTGGGATCCTGTACACCCACAGCCTCCTCTGACAGAGGCTTGGCATGCCCCCAACACAGTTCATTGTTGGTCTTGCCACCGCTGGTGCAGCAATGGCAGAGCACAGCACCTAAGTTTTCTGCCACCACTAGGAAGAAGAGTCTGTCTGCAAACCACCTTCTCTGGCACAGAGGGAGATCTGCAGCATCCCTCCCCAGGATTGCTCCCCAAGAAGGGTAAGTTGTTCATACAAATTGACTGCATCTTGTTTCTAGTGTTCAAGCTCGCATGAGAACTGCAGCCACAAATGTTTTGTCTCTTCCGACTCCATATCTCACCAGTTGCCAGCACCTCATTTTAAAATTAGACTGACACATTTCTAAGTGTTCTCCTTTGATTTGCAAATGGCTGCTACCCACATTACAAGGTACCATATTTTTCGCTCTATAAGATGCACCAGACCACAAGATGCACCTAGTTTTATAGGGGGAAAACAAGAAAAAAAATATTCTGAATCTCAGAAGCCAGAACAGCAAGAGGGATCGCTGCGCAGTGAAAGCAGCAATCCCTCTTGCTGTTCTGGCTTCTGGGATAGCTGCACAGCCTGCATTCGCTCCATAAGATGCGCACACATTTCCCCTTACTTTTTAGGAGGGAAAAAGTGAGTTTTATAGAGCAAAAAAATACAGTACATGATCCACCATGGCAAGCTGAAATTGGAGGAGGTGTAAGAGGTGAAACTGTGCAACTCACATTAGTGCCAGCAAAGCTGATGCAGTTCAAAGACACATCTCCATTGATCTGCAGTGTCTGGACCTCATGGAAAGGAAGGCGGTGTCTGTACTCCAGGAAGTGGTTGCCATTGACGGATACCTAGAATAATGGAAGGAGGAGGTGAGATTAGTTCTTGGGAAACAAGAGGCAGAATTTGTGCTCCTAATCCGGGGGTGGAACTTGGAGGGACAACCTGGTTAAGGTGTTGGAGTCAGTGAGTTGAACTAGATCATAATCAGAGTAGACTCACTGAAATTGATGGAACTAAACTGACTATCATGACCATTAATTCCAGTTGTCTACTCTGTGTAGAACTACAATTGGATATAAGTAACTCTTAGCATTTAACTTTATTGTTATGAGTTTGGAGGAGGTTGAGGAACTGGTTAGGCGAGTCCCTTTGAGACAAGGCAAGATTTTGTGACCCACCGATGCTGCTGCCACTTCATGGGCAACCCAGGTAAAGGAGGAGGAAGAGGTGTAGCATGGCAGCGCAGCACATTCCCATTTCACCTCGGGTGACACAACGTGACACACTGTCCCTGTCCTCCCCACTATGACGAGATGGATGATATTTCTATTCAAATCATAGCAAAATGGCAGGCGCAAATATTATGCAAATCTGTGTCTCCTTTTTTGGTGGTGCACACATGCCTGCCCTCCTCTTATGGTTTCAGTATTTAATAATAGAACCATTCAGAAAATTCACTGTCAAGTTTATTTCTTAAAGGTTGTTTGAATAAAATTATTATAAGCATAAATACACCCCCGTACATGATTATACAGACTACAGCAATCTCCATAATGCCTTGGATTGATTGATGTCCTATGTTTGTTTGGGTTCTCTCTTGGTCTAGCTGCTTAAAGCTGAATGACAGCCCATAAGGAGACAGTTTGGTTCATTGTCCTGGACGTCTCATATGATCTGTGGCAGTCTACCTTCTTCTTGGATTAGAATTCCACCCTTGTTCTACTTCACAAACAAGATGAATTTTAACAGGGAGAAATGTAAAGTATTGCACTTGGGCAAAAAAAATGAGAGGCACAAATACAAGATGGCTGACACCTGGCTTGAGAGCAGTACATGTGAAAAGGATCTAGGAGTCTTGGTTGACCACAAACTTGACATGAGCCAACAGTGTGACACGGCAGCTAAAAAAGCCAATGCAATTCTGGGCTGCATCAATAGGAGTATAGCATCTAGATCAAGGGAAGTAATAGTGCCACTGTATTCTGCTCTGGCCAGACCTCACCTGGAGTACTGTGTCCAGTTCTGGGCACCACAGTTCAAGAAGAACACTGACAAATTGGAACGTGTCCAGAGGAGGGCAACCAAAATGGTCAAAGGCCTGGAAACGATGCCTTATGAGGAACGGCTAAGGGAGCTGGGCATGTTTAGCCTGGAGAAGAGGAGGTTAAGGGGTGATATGATAGCCATGTTCAAATATATAAAAGGATGTCACATAGAGGAGGGAGAAAGGTTGTTTTCTGCTGCTTCAGAGATGTGGACACGGAGCAATGGATCCAAACTACAAGAAAGAAGATTCCACCTAAACATTAGGAAGAACTTCCTGACAGTAGGAGCTGTTCGACAGTGGAATTTGCTGCCAAGGAGTGTGGTGGAGTCTCCTTCTTTGGAGGTCTTTAAGCAGAGGCTTGACAACCATATGTCAGGAGTGCTCTGATGGTGTTTCCTGCTTGGCAGGGGGTTGGACTCGATGGCCCTTGTGGTCTCTTCCAACTCTATGATTCTATGATTCACCCACTAGGTGGTAGCAGCTATCAAACAAACGGGACTTGTGAGGAAACCCATTGAGCAGAACTCACATATGAAGCATTTATTCTGTAGTTTCAGAAGCCTGGCCCTCCTGAAATGGAAGGCTGTGCCCACACTTGTACAAGCGCCACACCCCTCAGCATGAAAGTATGCACAGAACCCCCTAAACACTTCACTTCCCAGCTACACGCTTACTGCGGTTAGGGATGGGCAAATAAAGCCATTCAAGTTTCTGCAGGTTTCTAATTCTTCCAGTCCTAAGTTCATTTCTCCACAATTTGCATATCGGTCTGTTCATTTCTGTTTTAATTCCTCGTGAGAATTCATTGCAACATCGGGCCAGCTTGCACAGCTCTTATACAGCCTTTATATATTTCTTCTTCCCTATCATCATCCCCTGCCAAAACGTTCTTGTCAGCCGAGCTGCATCTCTGACGGGAATGTGGCGGGAGGGAAAGGAATGGGGAATCATATCTCTTATAGAATCATATACAGTGGTACCTCGCAAGACGAATGCCTCGCAAGACGGAAAACTCGCAAGAAGAAAGAGTTTTCCGTTTTTCGAGGTGCTTCGCCAGATGAATTTCCCTATGGGCTTGCTTCGCAAGAAGAAAGCCCATAGGGAAATCTCCGGGGACCTCTTTTAAAATGCTGGCGGTCGGGAGCAAAGACTTTCGCCCACCGCCGGCCTTCAGAAGAGGTCCTGGACTGTTCTGAAGGCCGGCGGGGGGCAAAAGTCTTTGCTCCCCCCCCGCCTGCCTTCCCGGGACAGCGGAGGCTTCGCTGCTGCCCTGAAGGCTGTTCTGAAGGCCGGCGGGGGGCAAAAGTCTTTGCTCCCCCCCCCGCCTGCCTTCCCGGGACAGCGGAGGCTTCGCTGCTGCCCGCCAGCATTTTAAAATCGCCCCGGGACAGCGGAGAAGTCTCCGCTGTCCCGGGGGCTTTTAAAATGCTGGCGGTCGGCAGCAAAGCCCTCCTGTCCCCGGAGCTTGCGGGGCGGGAGGTGGGGAGAAGGGCTTTTCTTCCCACCGCCAGCCTTCAGAACAGCCTTCTGAAGGCTGGCAGTGGGAAGAAAAGCCCTTGTGTGTCCCCCCCAGCCTTCAGAAGAGGTCGGGGGACAGACTGTCCCCGGACCTGGTCTGAAGGCGGTTTCCATAGGAACGCATTGATTGATTTTCAATGCATTCCTATGGGAAACCGTGCTTCGCAAGACAAAAAACTCGCAAGAAGAAAAAACTCGCAGAACGAATTAATTTCGTCTTGCGAGGTACCACTGTAACTGTAGAGTTGGAAGGGACCCCAAGGGTCATCTACTCCAACCCCCTGCAAAGCAAGAATTGCAACACGAGGCTCCCCATCCAATATGAAACCATACCCTGCTTAGCTTTGCAAATGTGCTAGCAGCTCTATTGCTGCACCGCTATGGGGCCAATCTTCTGCTGGCCTAAACATAAAGCCAAGTCGGAGTCCATGCTGGAGATAAATCTTGCACTAGCAAATTATCAAGCCCTTCTCCTGCAAGAGACAAAGGGGCTGCACGGTAGACAGCGAGCCGGAGCAGTTTCTCCAGCCTCCTCACCTGATAGCAGTGGCTCTTGACGTTGAGGATCATCTCAAAATAAATATTTGGCTGGAAAGGCATGTTGTAGGCCCGCTCCTCAGCTCCCCAGCGGCCTCCTTGCTGCGTGTTGCACACGACGACTCGGCCTTCGTCAAAACGGGGGTTGAAGTGGAAGGCGATGTTGCCGTTGCCGCACACTAGATTGACCGAGAATCTGAAATATGAGGGGATGGTTGGGCTGAAGCTCAGTGGGAAGAGATGGGCAGGTGGGCTGGTGGACCATGACCACACCTGCAGGGAATGAACTGGAGAGATGGAATGGAGGGGAGGGGAGGGGAAAGGGGCGATTCGGAGAGAGCAGGAGCCATGAAGGTGCATAAAAGATTGCGTTGTTTAATGAGCTGCGTACACACCTTCTCTTTAAAGCACAGTCCTCTCCCCCAAGAACATTGGGAGCTGTAGTTTACCCCTCAAGGACCTAGAATTCCCAGCACCCATAACAAACTACAGTTCCCCAGAGGTTCTTTGAGGGCACTTTAAACGTATGGTGGACCAAAAAAGAAATTTTTTTTGAAGAGACTGGCAAAAAAAATTGTATTCCTCAACTAGCATCATTGTCCATATTTGATAATCAAAATCCTGGTGTTCCTTACATTTTTAATGGTGGCGGCTCGACGGCTGATAAGTACTGGTAAAACTACTCTAGGACTAACATTATCCAGGTGGTATGCAAACATTTGGCAAACTGATTTAGTTGAAAAGTTAATGGGAAGATTGAAGGCTATATTTTTTTTTTTTAATGACTGACATAGTTTTGTTTCATTTCATATGTTAACAAAGCTTAGTCACACGATAATTCCTCCATCAACCCATGGAGAGACTCTTTAAGTTAATCTACTGGACTTCACACAGAAGCACCATGCTTTTTAGGATAATGTTTGTTAATTGTATGTTCAGAAAGCCAGTCAATAAAAATATTTGCCAAAAAAACCCCAAAGTATGCCACTTCAAGCCACCCCTACCATTCTGAGTGAATAACAATATATATAGCCACATGCAAAATAAATTACAGGGCTTTGTTTTAATAACTGTGCATATGTTGTGTGATTTGACATGCTTGGGTGAGAAAAGTTCCATATTCAATATACCTATTGAAGGTACAGGGACCCTGACCACTTTTGCTCCTCTCCACCCTATTTTGTTTGTTTGTTTGTTTGTTTGTGTGAAGTTCCTTTTGGCCTAGTGCAGACCCTCAACATGGCTCACAATATTAAAATAAAATAAGAATAAATTTAAAAATAGCCATTTAGGCTGGGATCCCCAAATAGCTACTTTTGACACACTTGAAGGGATGGCGAAGCTTAATGTGGTTTCTGCCTTTTTAATAGATCTTCTCCCCAAGCTGCCTCATGACATAAACCATTTCTGAGACTTCCTACAGTTTCAAAAGTGGCTCGTTGTGTGACAGGGTGCTATTCAAGAAACAAAGTCCTCTTTGGTACCAGGAACTAGTTTTCTGCTTCTTTAGATTAAAGTCATAAAACTTTGTTTAAAAAAACAAACAAAAACCCAACAACAATCTCATGATATCATGCTGCAAAACAAGCCTCTCAACAGCACCCTCAGATCAGTATCTCCCTCACACAAGAAAGGCTTTTTTGAATGATTCTTCTTTAAAAGAAAATAAAAACTTTACCATTTGCTTGAAAGCCAGTTGTGTGAGGTAAATTACCACAAAACACTTGAAGACCATTCTATGGTTGCTTATGGCAGATTCCTCACTCCCATTTACCACCAGTAATGGGCAAAGATGTAAGTGGGGGAGCTGCCATATTGGCAGCCATGGGATGTTCTTCAGGTGGTTTTGTGGTAATTTACCTCACGTGTCTGTATAAGAACAGCACCCCATTACTAGGGGCTGGTTTTCAAGCAACTGGTAAATTGTTGCTTCTTTTAAAAATGAAATCCCTTACTATCAAAGGGATATAATTTCTCCACAGAAATTAGCGTCAAGTATCATGAGCTATGCTATATACAGTGCCGCCACCAAACACGGTGGTCTATGGGTATTTTGAAGTGTTTGCTGGAATGAGCCCTAAATCCTTAATCCTGCTGTTTTTCCAGCAGGTAGTATGCCCTCCTTTACAGAAGACAGTCCTCTGTTTGAAGGGATTTCTGGTCTAAACCCTGTTTAAAGGCCTTTTCAGTGATGGCTCCCCATTTGTGGAATGCTCTCCTCAGGGAGGCTCACCTGGTGCCATCATTACTTACTTATAGGCACCAGGCAAAAAAACATTTCTTGTCACCAGACCTGTGGCTTTGAATTACCCGTGGCCTAAAACATTAGATTAGAAGAATGCTTTAGCCATGCCTTTTTAAAATACTAATGAGTTTTAGCTTTTTCTGTTTTGCTTTATGCTGGCTTTAATGTATGTGTTATCTATTTATCTTTGTAAGCTGTCTGGGTTGTGTGTGTGTGTGCGCGCTACTAATAAGTTTAATTAATTAATCAATGATAAAAAACAGCCAGTAAGGAGACCTTGGAAGGGCCCATCAGCAATGAGCACCTGGGAGTACGTAGGCACACAGCTCACCTGCTCACAGTCTTCCCCACTATAATGAGAGCAGATGTATTGGTCTTTTTTAAAATAAAATTATGGTACACAGATTTCTCTAACTTAGTTATACTCGGAGGAGACCCACTTAAAATAGGGAACCTACATTAGCCTTCTCCGTTAGCTTTAATGAGTCTAACTCTGAGGAGAACTAGCATTAGGTACAACCCAAGATTTCTGCACATTTTGGGCAAATCTGTCCCCTCTTATTTGTGGTGACATCTAAGTGACACCCTAGTTAAAGGAGATGGGTAGATTAAAAACTGCACCACACTTTCAGGGGAAGGAAAATGTGGGTCCCTTGTGGGGAAAACTACATGTTATTGCCTGGGCATTAGTAACTGGAACCAACCCCCTTTGTGGCTAAATACTGGTAAATTGTAATATTTCTACAGATATTCTTAAAATCAAGAATACTGGTAACAGGGTAGGGCTTGATGTTAAACCCTCCAAGTTCGGGGGTAGACCACATCAGTATGGGCGGTGAAGTCCACTGCAGAATCAGTTTATTCACTTGTGGTGAAGAGCTAAAAATAACGATAGTAAAGGCTGGATGGAGTTGTGGCTTTAATCGTTCTGGAAACTATTCCAAAAGGAAAACACTGCCCATGTTGTTGTTTCTCCTGGTTCCTTGTTCACACAAATATATTTTGTCCCCTGAGGCACAATGCAAACGACACCTCCTCTAATGTCAACATGAAAGTTACCTAGGGCTGGGCAAGTTATTATGGCGCCTGAGGCAGGAAATCTCACATCTCCCCGAGAGTAAAAATCTCAATAAATATAAAAGTAAATAAGAGGTGATTTAATGCCTTGTCTTGCCGACACCCAAAATTTCAGCCACCTGAGGCAACCAATTTACTCTGCCCAATGCTAGGGCTGTTCCTGACAGAGCAACGTCACATTAAATGCAAAATGTGAGGCACTCTCTGAAATTTGGGAAAGTGGGGGAAAGTCAGTGAAGAGGAAGGAGACGGAAAGACTGTAGAAACAGAGAATCTAATTTGAGGGAAAGGTATTGATGAGGCGGGAGAGGCACAAAGAGCTAAGTGGAAGCAGGACAAACCTTTTCACAGAAACCCGGACTTGCCCTTGGATTACAATCATCTTCCCCTCAGTCAGACCCCCAAAAATGGGGCCAGTAAAGGGAACGCTCTGTGGGGCAGAAAAAAGAAAAGAAAAAGGTGGTCATCTGCTGGGTCCCTATTCCCCAAACTCAAGTATAATTTCCCCAGGCGTTATATATCTCTGAATATCATTGGTGTGATAAACAATGGAAATGGTCTTAAAAGTCCTGTTTTCAAAATACACATTTTTAGCTTAAGGCCCCAAACTTGGTGGTGGCGACATTCCGGGCAAAGATTTGACTCAAATTTGGTAGTGCGCAAGGAGTGAAAGACCGTAGGGGCAACTTAGATTGCATTGACTGGAAGGCAGCAAAGAGTCACAACCACTTTAAATTTTGCCTTGTTTTTTACCATGCCTTTTGGTTGAGGTAACATAGCCAAGGTTATTCAGCATTTATCCCAATACACTTCCACAGAGCTAACACGAAGCTTAGGCGATGTCTGGTTTTTACTGAGCATTTGTTCCAATTTGTTTATACTACAATGAGCACCCATCCCAATTTGCTTGCGGGAGGCTTACATGTCTTCTCGCTGTTACTTCGTTCATTGCATACTTTCCAAAACACTTTCCAAACCACAAAAAGGGCTCTTCTTTGTTAAGCAGATTTATTGCACTAGGGTAACAGAACCCATCAGTCCACTTTAACTGTGCAAACCTAAAGTTCAGGTACGCACTTGAATCTCTCCCACAAAACAATGTCAGTCCAGAGGAATCCAGAGAAATTGAGGAGCTGAGCTTTCCCATTACTTATCTCCCTGCCAAGAAAAGCCTTATCCGCTTCTGGTCTGCATTTTCTCTGGGGTTTTTCTGTAACTCAATTATCCCTACAGCAGCTCAAGCCTAGCTGTAAGGATGCACATAGAAAGCTTGTTGCAAGGAGACAGGGAAGGGCTAGTCAGATGTCCCGGCTAGTTCATCCTTAGGAGAGACACAACCTCTTAGAAAATGTCTATGCAGTCTTCCTGACCACCACCTTATCAAGCTTTCCCCTCTTACACACTCTTCATACTCACCGGGTTTAAAATAGGCTGCAAAGCCATCTTGGAGCTTCCTGGATCTCAGTATCTGGTCCTTCTCTTTCTATGCCCTTCTGAAGGAAAAGGAAAAGCTTGCTAAAGCAGAATTAAGTTTCGTTTCCTCAGAAAAGTAGGCGGGGTACAAAACTGGCCACTGTTTGTTCTTTTATCAAATGGGAATAAAGCTATTATCAGGAACCCAAGAGATAGCAATGAACCTGCTCCAACAACACCAGTTGCCGCATATTTTTTCTGGCACGATACATTTTTTTACAACATGAAGGTGCAGCAAGGGGAGGAGAGAAGGGTTATCTGTTGAATTTTTGCCTCTTTTGCAGCCATTAAAGCACTCTGTACTGAAATACAGAAGCAGGCAAAGGTTTACTATCTGCTAGCTCATATGAGAAAGTTCTGTTTAGGGATTGGGTGTGTGTAGAATTCTGTTTAGTTTGTATTTGAAGGTGAACTTCGTACTTTTTGAGTCAATACATGATCTGAAACACAGCCATCCTTTGAAATTTGGACTTCTCTGAATTTTGCAATGCAGTTCTCCAACCAACCAATGTGCTAAAAAAATGCAGGTACTGATGTAAAGGTGCACATAAAATACTCATCATAGGGACAATAACATACAAAATGCATTCTATTACGGGAAACTGATTTGTAAAAATATGTATATTTTGCATAGAGAAAAGGTGTGTATTCGGACTAAGCACTAAGATGTGGACGGATATTCATGAGGACTTTTTTTTTTTTAAGTCACAAACTGATGTGGAAATGTCTGACTGGAAATGTGAGAAACTGAGAGAAATCAAAATTGACAGATTTGCCCATCCAAATGCCTGTGTGAGACAAAAGTTACCACATGCTCACAGCAGATTATAACAGCATGGTAAAATAATCCTTATCTTGCTCTACCTCCCTAAGGAGATCAGAATGGTATACACTCAATCCAGTATAACAATGTAAGCAAGTGATAGAAAACAACAGAACTCACAGCAGCCCAAATAAGTATGAGGGCCAAAAGACCTGATTAAAAGGAAAAAATTAAGCCAACCTCCTAAGGGCAAACAGTGAATGATCACCTTAAGGGTAGAACATAACCATCAGAGCTGGTAGCCACTGACAGCATTATCTCAATGAATTTGCCTAATTCTCTTTTAAAGTCATTCAAGTTGGTGGCCATCAAACGTCGGGGGGGGGCATAGAAAATAGCATATTAAACATTGCCATCTTTTGGATACCTAGAAGGAAGGCAAGAAAGGCCTCTGTCGAAGATTTTGATTCTCAGGAAAGATTATATGGAGGGACAGAGGACGTAGTTATACAGCTGCAAATAAAACTTTTAAAGCAGGCATTCCCAAACCTGGCCCTCCTATGTTTTGGGACCACAATTCCCATCACCCCTGACCTGTTAGCTAGGGGTGATGGGAGTTGTAGTCCCCAAACAGCTGGAGGGCCAAGTTTGGGGGTGCCTGTTTTAAAGTGTGTTGTTAATTGCAATATACAAATGTGACACTAGATGGTGACATTGAGCTATGGCAAACTCAATGTATTTTTCGGAACATTTTTTTAAAAAAAGCATTTTCACAGCTTTTTTTATATGTGTGTAGATTCCACCAGAGTCCTCCAGGTTACCTGGCCCCCCAACCAATTTCAGGCTTTATGGGTCAAGGCAGGTTCATTGACCTGTACTTGGAAGCAGATAAGCAGCCAATGCAGCTGGGAGGGGGGGGGAGGAATAACAACAGCTGTATATTTTATTTTGCCCTATATATTCATCAGTTTCTAGAATGCTTACTATAAAGCACCTCAAAGCCCGTTGGCTGGCATCCGTCTTTCTTGGGAGACCATGGAGGCGTGCGCCTTTGAGGGTGCAGTCAAAGTGTTGGAAGGTTACAGTGCCTGCTCTGGCATGCAGGAGAGTCATGTTTTGTTGCAGCCTGGGGCAGATGAAGCGCTTTGCAATAATAAGAATCAAAATGTTAAAACATACTGTTACACGCCACCCCAGCCTCCAAGCAGAGTGGGATTCTAGGGGTCCAGGCGCTTATCCGAGGTCTGTGTTTCCTTCGGAAATGAGGCACAGAGTCAACTGTTGTGGTGTCTTTATGACATATGGTTTATTTACACATATATACAACCTGAGCCTACGGTGGAGGAATTCAGAGCCTGACACCCCAAGCAGCTCCTGTTTCTCCCATGGGTGCAACATTGGATTCAAACTGATAGCCCGCATTGTGCTCTGACCCCGCTTTCTCCAGCTCGCAAAACATTTACAAAATGCAGCTACCAGTATTTTTCCTCCCACTTACAGCAGGCCAACTCCAATCCTGAAGCTCGCCCCCCCCCAAAAAAAAATCTGTCTTAAGTCTTTTGGTAACTACCCAGAGCACAGTGCAAGACTCAACCCATCTGCTGGCTGGCACACAGTTTTAGCTTTGCTGGTAGCTTCCCTTCCTGTCTTTGTTGGCTTAATGACTCTGCCTATTCCCTTCCTTTGTTCTCCTTGATGGTTCCTTCACCAGGCGATTTCCTGCGCACACAGAAAAACTGGTTTGGCCTGTATTTTAGCAGTTTGCTAAATCCAGCGCCTGGCAACCTATTTCAATACTCCAAGCATCGATTAAATTATAACATCTACCGAACCCAGAAATTATGGGTGCCTGTTACCCACAAACTCATAACATCACCCACCCAGGAACCAAACATCTGTCCCAAGATGTAGCACACACAGCTCACCTATGGAAAAGTAACAGAAAAGTTACAACAGGCATTTAGAACACACATCATCAGAAACATATCGCAACACAACATCACTTTTATCCCAACCTAACACAGCAACAGCTTATTCCTGTTTAACAATATCCAGTCCCTTGTGAACTCTTCAAGCCACCCTGTTCCCCATGGTGCACCACTCCCAGTCACTTCTGAATCCCAGTCCAGCTTACCCAGTCAACCCACCTTGGCATGCCCTAGAAGATAATGGGTTGCTGACATGTTTAAGTTGGGATGTAAGCATCAGTGGCAGAGCTGTATCACCCAAAGGCCTTTGTTCATTCTTTCCCGTTTTTGTGCCTGTTAGGGAAATTACCAGGGGGGGGGCACAAGTTAAATATTACAAATATTATGCCTGAATGTATCCTTTCAACTTGACAGCTCAGGAAAGTTACCTAGCTGAAAAAAATAATATAAAATCATCTCCTTTCCCATTTTCCCCTTGAAAAAGGACTCCAGGAAGTTCCCAGAGGTGACAATTGCTGGGCTCATTGTTAGCCAAAGGAAGCCAAATCTCATCACTTGACTCGCCTCAGGCTCCAGACATGCAAAGGAACTTCTATTGTACTTTTGGGTGGTGGGTACTTAAGACATATTTGTCTATGCTAATCTTACACCTGAGTCTTGCCCTGCCATGTCTGCTTATGCTAATCTTGTACCAAGGACTTGTCTGGACATGTTTGCCAAGGTCAACCCTTCCCCTTTTGTGACATGTCAGCGATGTAGCAATGATGCCGTACGAACTGTATTCTGGGATATGGTGGGAAAGTTTTAAAAGTCTTTGTCACCCCATCCTCGGGGTTCAAATTTGCTCTTTGAACCTATTGCGCAATAAACTTTGGTCAACAGCTATTTGCTCCAGTTGGTGGCTGGAATCCTTCCTTTATTCCGCAGGGACCCGCGGGCTCTGCCCGACGAGCTGGGTGACTGAGCAGCCTCACACCTAGATTTTTTTCGTAACAGTGCCCTTGTAGCACACACATGGCTTTCAAACAAACACACAGTTACCCAAACAATCATCACAATCATTTCTTTTTCCCTTGGGCGACTGCAGCACAAGGTGTCTTTCAAACACACACACACACCATGTTCTTAAAACCATTAAACAGTTCTCACCACTTAACAACCTGCAAAAAGCACAGATCAACAGCATTTTTAAACCATTGCTAAAACTTGCAGGAAAAATCCCTGTAGCAAAAGTAAACAGCCTCCCCACAAAAAAATACAAACACAACACACACACACATTAGGCAGCGGCCTATGTTGTTTTCATCTTGGGATTTTCACAGACTTCTCCATTCCTGCAGATTAAGCAGCTACTTCAGGAAAAATCACAGGTTTAATCATTTTGGAGCCACCCAAGTTGTGGATCGGTCTCTGCAGCTGCTTCAAGACAAAACTCCACAATCCAATTTGCTTTCTCACTGGCACACTGGGGATCCTGTAAAACTTTTTTTTTTTCCTCTTGGTCTGGTCCACTTCATCCCCCGATCCAAACTGCAAATCAAAGTCCTACCCCAAGCACCTGAACCTTCTTCAGAACCAGCTGGCCCAACCCCCCCAAGTTGGCAGCCAGAAATTCCTCCTCATGAGCAGGCAGGTCCTGTTTCCCCTTTACCAGAACTCAGTTCTGGCACCTTTCAGGTGGATGCCATTGCCATTGTAAGAGAACAAGGGAGGCATTCATGGTGAGTTCCGGCACATCTTTTTCTAGAAAAATAGCAATGCATGTGTTTATTAGAGTTTGGCCTCAATGAGCTCTGAGAGCAACTGTTTGCTGACCAAGATGGGAATGTTCTGAAATGCCATAGTTATCGACTTTGCAAGATGGAAGCCTGTGCTATAGAGCTTTTTTTGCTGACGTCCAATAGAAGAGAAGAAGAAGAGTTTGGATTTTATATCCCGCTTTATCACTACCCAAAGGAGTCTCAAAGCGGCTAACATTCTCCTTTCCCTTCCTCCCCCACAACAAACACTCTGTGAGGTGAGTGGTGCTGAGACACTTCAAAGAAGTGTGACTAGCCCAAGGTCACCCAGCAGCTGTATGTGGAGGAGCGGAGACGCGAACCCGGTTCCCCAGATTATGAGTCTACCGCTCTTAACCACTACACCACACTGGCTCAATAGGGCGATGGGCTTCGCTATGGCGGCCAAATGTCTACTTTATCAAGAGCATGACAAATAAGTTAGTTTTGCAAACATTCTGTTCTGCTGTAATTAGTTGCTTTTTCTACATAGTCCACACACAATCTAGATGTGTTGCATTTCTCCTTGCCTTGCTGAAAACTACTTGAGAAACTGGTTTCAATCCGAAAATAAAGAAGGTTGGTTCTGCATTACCCTGCAGTGTCATATAATCATACAATTGTAGAGTAGGAAATTGTGTCCGTTTGTAGATGGTTCCAGCAACTGAGGAGGGGGGTGTAACCACACCTGCCTAATTCCGTTGTGGGTGGACTAATAACCAAGATTGCAGTCACCGTTTCCTCCATCATTCACCTGGGCCATGTGCAGGGAGGAAGAGGAGTGGTTAATCCTATCACAAGGGGAGGAGTTTATAATGTGTTTCAACTAATCACACCCCACCCTTGTGCACAGCAGGATCTAGAATCAATTTTGATTGAAATCAGCATGTTGAAGATGAGCATGAACAGTTCCGGACTGAGATGAACTATATTTTTGTGCTCCAAACAGGTTAGTGTGTCCGCAGCCTGACTATGCTATAGTTAATGACAGCCTACCTGGCAATAATCATTTGGCAGTGGGTGACTGAGCAGATCTTACTCTGTGCACAGGAAATACTTATTAGGGACCAGGCTCCTCCTTTTCTGCTGGTTATCTGGGCAGTGCAAGATCTTTCCTCATCCAAACCATCTGCTGCCTGTATCCAGAAGCTGGCTTTGATCACATCCACACTATAAATGTAAAGCACTAATACCACTTTAACAGTCAGGGCACTGAAACAAATGTTTGCTGTAAATATTTATCATATTCTGGTTGCAGCATTAGAAGTGCTCACGATGACTTGGGCTGACTGCTAGAAGTGTAAGTGGCTTATGTTCATAGATGAGCGACTAAATCTCTGTCACAAACTACTTTTGGGATGGATTCCAGAGAGGCAGCTCCATTCGTCAGTTGCAACAAAAAAAATCAAGGATCTTTGTGGCACCTCAGTGACTAACAGTTTTATTCAATGAATTATTTACTTATGAGGAATATTTATAGCCCAGCGGATGCCAGGAGGGGGTGCAAAATACAGAATGCAGTCACATAAAACAAAAATACAGTGGTACCTCAGGTTAAGTATTTAATTCGTTCCAGAGGTCCGTTCTTAACCTGAAATTGTTCTTAACCTGAACCACCACTTTAGGTAATGGGGCCTCCTGCTGCCGCCGTGCCACCGGAGCCCGATTTCTGTTCTCATCCTGAAGCAAAGTTCTTAACCCGAGGTACTATTTCTGGGTTAGCGGAGTCTGTAACCTGAAGCGTATGTAACCTGAAGCATATGTAACCCGCGGTACCACTGTACATGCATTAAATAAATGAATAAATAAAACCTGGCACCAAAATGATGGAAAGTGTCAGCAAAGCACCACTACGGAGAGGGCTCTTTCTTGCTTCATCACATAATGAGACTACCCCACACAGCGGAATGCAAAGGAGAGCTTTCTCGGCACATCTTACAGCACGAGAGGATCTCCTTACTATGCCACAATCCATCCAGGTTAGTCTTTGCAACACCGTAAGGCTGTTTGTTGTTTACATCTTAGGGATGCAGTTCCTCTCCAGTTCTCCACCCCCTTAAGGATTCCACTGCTGCTTTGACTTCCTTTGAATTCCAAGCAGATAGGTTTGTTTTTATTCTGAACTGGCGGGCCTGTGAGAGCATCATCACAATGATATGCAGAGTGTCACCATGTGGGTTAAAGCAATCACTTTTCCTGGGCCAGCATCTCTTGGGAAGAAATACAAAGCAGTTGTGGTAGGCTGGAGCGGCTTAAATTTCAACTCATACCACCCACATTAATTAACAATGTACATATTCCAGTCTAGTGAGGTAGGCAACCAGTTAATAAGCCTTCGCCACATGAAAGAAGCATGCACAATAGTGCTGTGACTTTTAAAAAAATATAAAACTGTTGCTGTCTATCTATTCTGCACTGATGTGGTGATTTATCTTTTTTAAACACAGTGATTCCCAAACTTTCCCTCCTCATAAACCACTTGAAAGTTGCTAAGCATCTTAGCAGATCACTAAATGACTTCCCGGCCTGTTGTAGCAACTGCTGTACTAGATAGTGCATGAATATTAATTGCGTTTTTTTTACAGGTATGCTGTGGACCAGCTGAATGAAGCTTGTGACCGGGATCTTGACTCCGCTATTAACGGTAGATGAATCTCAAGGGGTGTCCATTCCTGTTGTGTTCCTTGAACAGGTAGTCGTGGACCAAGTCTAGGCACTCTTGGAGGAAACAGATTTTCTAGATCCATTTCAATTGGGGTTTGCGCCGGGTTTCGGCACAGAAACTGCTTTTGTCAGCCTGTATAATGAGCTCTTTTGGGAGAGAAACGGGGGGAATGTGCCACTGTTAATTTTTTTAAAAAAGAATATATTTATACTCTACCCTTCCCGGTTCAGAAAACTGGGCTCAGGGCAGCTAACAACAAATTTAAAACACTTAATTGATGCAACAAAAAACAGCATAAAATACAGTATAAAATGTGAATAACAATAAATTCAGAATTCAAAAATCAATTTTGGGGGGAAATCCATCTAATAAACATTGGATGATCACCAGGGCTAGCTGGCTAAATTAGTCCTATTTGGGCCAGCAAGGAGACCAGGGGAGAATTAGCTGTGGGATCCCAGAGCGGATAATCTTCATAAAAAGGGGAGTGGGAGGGAATAAAAGATCAGGCTAAGTTCAAATTGAAAGCCAGGCGGAATAGCTCTGTCTTACAGGCCCTGTGGAAGGAAGTTAAATCCTGCAGGGCCCTGGTCTCATGGGACAGAGCATTCCACCATTTCTTCCATTCCATTTCTTCAATTTCTCAGCAGCTTTTGATCCCATCAACCATGGTACCCTCTGGAGCAGCTGTCTGAGTTGGGGGTGAGCTTTGCGGTGGCTCTGGTCCTACTTGGATGGCCATTCCAAGAAGCTGATGCTTCAGAAGTGCTCTTGGGTCCTTCAGTGTGGGGTTCCTCAGCATTCAGTTTTATCTCCTATACTGTTTAACATCTACATGAAATTGCTGAGTGGGGTTATCCAGAGTATGTTGTCAGCAATACGGTGATGACACACAGCTCTACTTCTCCTTTAAATCCACAAGTGGGGCAGTACTGGATTGATGTCTTGCCTCAGACTGGATGAGAGCCAAGAAACTGAAGCTCAATCCAGATAAAACTGAGGCACTCTTAGCGGGTGGTTCCCTAGACCGGATGGATGAAAGGTTGCCCGCTCTTGAGGGGGTTACACTCTCTCTGAAGAAGTGAGCCAGGTGGTTTACCAGGACAAGATAGTTTGGGCATATGACACCGATCCTGGCCTGACAGCACTGGCTGCCAAATAGTTTCTGGGCACAATTCAAAGTGCTTGTTTTGACCTATAAAGCCTTAAACGGCTCAGGACTGCAATTCCTTAAGGACCACCTCTCTCCATATGATCCAACCTGGACCATGAGATCATCATCTGAGCCCCTTCTTGGTGTGCCCCGTTCAGAGAGGTGCAGAGGGTGGCAGCACAAGAATGGGCCTTGTCTGTGGTGGCTCCTTGTTTGTGGAATGCTTTACCAAGGGATGTTTGCCTGGCACCTTCATTACGCATCTTTAGGCGCCGGCAAAAACGTTTCTCTTCAACCAGGCATTTGCATTGTGAACTGCCCTGTGATCTTCAGGTGAAGGGCAGTACAGTGGTACCTTGGTTTAAGAACAGCTTAGTTTATGAACAACTTGGATTAAGAGCACTGCAAACCCGGAAGTAGGTGTTTTGGTTTGGGAACTTTGCCTTGGAATAAGAACATGTTTCGCTTCCTGTTGAGTGTGTTCCATTTGTAATTTGAGTCCCCCACTGCTATGGGAAACCACACCTTGGTTTAAGAACGCTTTGGTTTAAGAACGGACTTCCGGAACAGAATATGTTTGTAAACCAAGGTACCACTGTATACAAATTTAATAAATAATAACATAAAGTTCTTCCATTGCACTAGATTGACAGAGCACTTCAATCCTTTTTAATTTTGCAAACCTAAATTTCCAATATGTGCTTGATTCCCTCCTGCAAAATAGTGATAGTCTGGAGGCTTCCTTAGTTTATATATATTTGTTTGTTGTCTTAAGAGGATTTCTCTCTCTCTGAAAGGCAGGATATCATTTTTGCTAAATAAACAAAGCATTGTCAGGACTATGAATGATTAGCATTAATAAGATATTTGTCACACTCCTACTCGGAGCCAAGAACCAACAAAACATTTCCATGACTAGCATTGTCTGCAATCCTTGTAATGCCTTTTCTCCCTGGAAACACTTCCCCTTTCCCTTTGTCACGTGTTTTTATTAGTTTAGTCAAGGTATGCATTTCATCATTCTGTATCAGAGTTTGTTGCATCTGTTAGCCTTTTTCGAATTCCTTGCCTTAGGCAGGTACCTTTACTCTATAACTTTAGACGACTGCAGAAACCGTTTTGTTTTTTTCAGCAAGCCTGCCCACACATAAAATTCAGTTATCTATATTTGTTTTGTTTTATTTGAAGTTCTACTCATTTTTATCTGTGTTTTATTGATTAATAGTTTGTGTTTATTTGGGTTTGTTTCTTTTAACAGCCGTGGATTTTAGCCATGTTCTGTCAACAATTCCATCATGTATGCTGCTCAGAGAGCTTTGCGATTAAGAAATTGACAAATATTTCTAATTAAGTGAGTTTTATTTAAGTATTTTATTCCATTCATGAATCGTCAGCTACACTAGTCCTTTATCTGCCGTTTTCGTCAATTATCAGGACTGGAGCTCAAAGTGGGATTTGAACTGACAGGGTCATGAGAAGGTCAAGCAGTGATTTAGCCTGTGCACTAGCGCCACTACTGAGCACCAGCCAAGTCAGGGGTGTACTACAAGACAATTAAACACACAGCAAAAAACCATTTTTAATTTCACAGGCCAGAGCAGGTCACATGAGAATCCATTAGGAAATCTGCCATTGAACAAGCCCTATGCTCAGTGGTGGCCAAAGTCTGTGCCAAGTGTGCCACAACAAGTCAAGCACAAAGCATGAGATTGTGCCACGCAAGGGCACACTACAGTGTCCAGGCCTCTCTGCTGTCCTGTGAACACACTCCTGTTTACTCTTTGTGGAGAGATTAGATGACGCCAGCTATTTCACAAGCATTTATGCTGATTTGTTTGCGGGGAGGTTAGACAATGTCGCACCAAGCATTGTCTCACACATTCCAGTGCCATTTTCCAATCACTTTTCTTAGCAGAAAAAGTCCAATCTTTTGGAACAGCCCCAATTATCAGCTTTAATTGTCTAGCCTGAGTTCACCAGGATGTGATTGAATACCACCAAAAAATAGTGATGCTCTAGAAGCTCCTTGAGTGAATCAACTAGCCATTACACTTGGAGACACATGAATCTGTTCTGAAAATTCATTTTATGAATAGGAACCTCGGAGGCTGCATTCAGGAGCAGTGAAAATGAAAGGTGAGGGGCTGCTCAACCATTTCCACCATTTGTTCATGCACAATAATTCTTTCCTACACTACTTTTCTCTCAGCAGCTGGGGAGTGGTGGTGAAATAAGGTTTATTCTGTATCTTTAAAATGTGAGGCAGCAGGTTCTGAGTGAAAAAATGCCAGAAAGGAAAATTGCTAAGCAGTCGCTCCAACCTATGCTGCAAACGCCAAGGTTGTTATTCAGTTATTTTTTTAAAAAAAGCAAACGACTGGAGTTTGATGAATACATCTCCTATGTAATGTCTAGTCTAGTAGGGGGAAATAGTTCTGGGTGCTTGAATTCCTTTGGTCAGGGAAGCTTTCCTATAAATTACATCAAGCAAACACAAAGTGAACATCAGCACTTTCTGACCCTCTCAAGTGTCCCTATTTTCCAGGAATTTCCCTGATTTAGAGAAGCTTGTCCTGGTTTCTGGTTTGATGCTGGAATGTCCTGCTTTTCCTTAAAGGTAAAGGTAAAGGGACCCCTGACCAGTAGGTCCAGTCGTGGCCAACTCTGGGGTTGCGGTGCTCATCTCGCTTTATTGGCCGAGGGAGCCGGCGTACAGCTTCCGGGTCATGTGGCCAGCATGACTAAGCCGCTTCTGGCGAACCAGAGCAGCGCACGGAAACGCCGTTTATCTTCCCGCCAGAGCGGTACCTATTTATCTACTTGCACTTTGACGTGCTTTCGAACTGCTAAGTTGGCAGGAGCAGGGACCGAGCAACGGGAGCTCACCCCGTTGCGGGGATTCGAACTACCGACCTTCTGATTGGCAAGTCCTAGGCTCTGTGGTTTAACCCACAGCTTTTCCTTAGGACATTCCTATTTTCATCGGAAAAATCCTTGAGGGTATGCACTTCCTTATTGTGAAGTCCTATGAACAGCAGGTGGCCCTGGTTATATAATATATGCAGGTGTTACAGACTGAATCACCTGCATATAATACACTCCACACACATCCTCATCTCTGACTGGGCACACCTCAGTCACTGCACTTGCAACACCCTCTAATCTCCTGAGTGGAGCACACACAGCTTATTCGTAAAGCAGAGATAAGGAACTGGGTCCAGCGACATATCGCCCAACAGCTGTGGGTCAATTTGGCAGGAGGCGGGGCTCTTTACCTGTCAGTCACTGGATGTTGCACTGACGTCAGGTGAAGTGTTTTCCTTTGCAGACCAGCTTGAAAAAACCCTTCCTTTGCCCTTGGAGTTTGAAATCAACATGTGCCGCTGATAGGCGGCAGGTGCTGCAAACCTCATGTTTGTTATCAAACTTCAAGAGCAAAGGAAGTCTTTCCCTTTACATTTCTCTTGCCCATGCTTCAGAAGCAGATGATTCCAGCAGAGCCACCTCCTTTGCAGTTGTGTCTTCACCTGCCCCACACCTGGTGTCACACATACCTGGTAATGGCAGGTATGTGGGCAGGCTGGCACAGTTTGGAGAAAACTGCCTGGTGAGCCTAATTAGGATACCTGCCGGACTTAATTTGCCTTGGGGGGGCTGGATGTTCCCCACCACTGTCGTAAAACCTATGTCTCGTACAGTGGTACCTCGCAAGACGAAATTAATTCGTTCTGCGAGTTTTTTCGTCTGGCGAATTTTTCGTCTGGCGAAGCACGGATTCCCATAGGAATGCATTGAAAATCAATCGTCTTGCGAAGCAAGCCCATAGGGAAATTCGTCTTGCGAAGCAACTCAAAAAACGAAAAACTCTTTCGTCTTGCGAGTTTTTCGTCTTACGAGGCATTCGTCTTGCGAGGTACCACTGTACTCAGAAGTTTCAATTCCTGACAACTCCACCTGATAGATCTCTGTAACAAGGGTTGGAAAGTCTACCTGGGACAGTCATACCAATGAGAGCACACAATACTATGCTAGACAGAACAATGGCCTGATTGGTGTAATGACAGCCCTCCTCCCAAGTAAGCAGCCTTATTTTCCCAGAGTTGGTGTGCTAAGAGGGCCTTGCACCCACACGCACACCCCGCAAACAAGAAAAAGAGTTTTTTAAGGTTTCTGCTTTGTTTGTAAGGTTCTGGGATGCTCCCACGAGATCTTGCAGAGTCATGCAAGTTCCTGCAAGAGCATCCCAGAGTCTGGCAAGCAAGGCAGAGAGCTTAAAAGCTCCTTCCGCACTGGGAAAACCCAGTGCCAAAAGAGCTTTTAAGCTCTCCACCTTCCAGCATTTAAATTGTTTGATTTCAACCCACCAGCCTCCAACCAGGTAATTTGAAAATGCACAAGTTAAATGCGGTTGTACAGTGGTACCTAGGGTTACATACGCTTCAGGTTACAGATTCCGCTAACCCATAAATAGTACCTCAGGTTAAGAACTTTGCTTCAGGATGAGAACAGAAATCATGCTCTGGCAGCATGGCAGCTGCAGGAGGCCCCATTAGCTAAAGTGGTGCTTCAGGTTAAGAACAGTTTCAGGTTAAGAACGGACCTCCGGAATGAATTAAGTACTTAACCTGAGGTACCACTGTACTGGATTGTTAATTTGCAAATAAGCAAGCCATGCTAGTATCCATCAGGATCAGTTCTCCCAGTCACTTGTAAAGCATTCTCCTTCGCTGGCCAAACAGTCAAAGCTAGAGTGGACAGATGCCAAAAAATGAACAGGGCTCCTTCACCTTTAATAGTGATATGGATGGGGCTCCTGCACCTTTAATTGTCGCATAGAAGAGATAATTTCATCCAGTGCAGCTTGTCATGCACTATATACCTGCTGGAATTCTCTCTTCTACATGACTAGTGAACATGCCCTCTTTGTCACCTGGCCACCCTATTCAAAACCTTCATAAGCTCTCCCCTACTTCTCCAGCCAGACGAGGCTCTCTCATTCATTGTAGTAGTTGCTACTGTAGATTTCTAAATGAATCAAATATTACAAAAACAGCATCCATCTCCACTTGTCTCTCCTCCATAGGAAGCCAAACCCAAGTAGTGTTTTCTCAGAACGTATCACATCTCAGGAAAGTGGGGAGAGCACATAACAGTATTCAAATCCGACTGGGCCAAATTTGCAAGCAATTGCGATGCACCTCAGGAAAGGTAATTTGCTTAAAGACAATGGATGATTCTAAGATTATAAGAACTGTTTGGAATTTTATTAGCATGATTTATGTTTCCATTGAAGAATGCATCAAGTGGGTGTGTCTGATGTTTGAACTCCTAAGTCAATTTTAAAAGATGAATTGCAGACTTGCCCTAAAGGAAACAATCTAATGAGCTGTGTTTTACTTAATTGGATTTACAGTACAGTCTTCCATGTGTGTACTCAGAAGCAAGCACCATCGAGTTCAATGGAGCTTATATCCAGGTATATATCTTTAGGATTACACCCTATTTCATATTAACTGAGGCAGTGATGAGGGACCTGTGTATACCCACAAGTGTCCCAGAAGAAAGAGAAATCCTATTTTTTTAAAATCATGGGAGAATGGTGGCCGTTTTGCTTGCTGTGACCTCGCTCAATTTCCACTCGAAAAAAAGTGAAATGAGCATGAGATCACAGCACCCCAAACTCTTGCGATAATAAAGTTGAATCTGGCGTCCTGGATTTTGGCTTCTAAGTGTTGGAGGGTATGCCTGTGAACATCAGATACTTTTGGACCCAACTCCCATCAATCCCAGACAGCATGGCCAACAGCCAGGGGAGGTGGGAGTGGTTGTCCCACAATATCTGGAAGGCCACGGGTTTCCCCATCCCTGAGTTAAGAGACAGCCAAATCTCAAGAGTACAAAGGCCTGGAAGCTCTGTAATACTACATCCAGAATCAGAGGCAGCATGAGTCTGAATACTGGTAGCTGAAGCTCACAAATAGGGGAGTGCTATTGCTGTTGTGTCTCACTCCCCTCTAATTGTCTCTTGAGCCCACAGACTGCAGCAAACAGAGGCAGGGTGTTGTGTGGCTCGGCACAGGTTATTCCCCAACTAACCCAGCAAGGAAATCATTTTTCTGGGAACCTTAAGTCACACACCCTCCAAGCTAGCCACTAGCTTCCTTGCTTCAGCCTGAAAGCACACCCATTCCCGTGCAGGAACCCAAGGCTCTTTCTCAACCACCCAGTGACTCCCCAAGCCAACGTTATCCTGGTGTCTAAGAAATGGGCAGGTAGGAAGAGTATGCAAGAGGAAGGGAGAAGGTGACAAAGAGAGATTATGGGCACAGTAATTACACATAATAGCATTCCACGCATTAGCATCAGGAAAATAAAGTAATTTTAAGAGATTAATTCCTGAATGATGCCTGAGCATCCTTTTAGGAGCATCCTATCATCCTCGCTGCAGTGTTTACTTCATTGGCACATTTAATTTTAAAGAAAATTAAGCTAGTCAGAGGCAAGGTCTAAAAAGACAAAGTGGCCCCATGCTTATTTAGTACATGCCAAATGCTCACTTGTAATGTGGTTGTATGCAACATATCTTCTTCTTCTTCTCCTTCTTTCTTCTTCTTCTTCTTCTATTTATATACCACTCTTTATCCAACAATCCCAGGGCAATGTACAACATATTAAAATCTAGGCATTTCAGCCAGAGTAGTCCAGCAAACAGAAAGATGTATTTGGATGCAGTTTCTGTCTCAGCGCTGCCACTGGCTCAAAATCTATGTGGCCTTGGTCAAGACATTCTGTAATAGTTCCCTGTTTAAAATGGGGGGATCAGGCTTGCTCTACACACACAGTAGAACCAGTGAAGGTGGTGAATGTCCTGTGTAAGTGCTTGGAGGCGGTTGGAGGATGGATGGCAGCTAACAGATTGAGGTTGAATCCTGACAAGACAGAAGTACTGTTTTGGGGGGACAGGGGGCAGTGGGTGTGGGGGACTCCCTGGTCCTGAATGGGGTAACTGTGCCCCTTAAGGACCAGGTGCGCAGCCTGGGAGTCATTCTGGACTCGCAGCTGTTCATGGAGGCGCAGATTAATTCTGTGTCCAGGGCAGCTGTTTATCAGCTCCATCTAGTGCGCAGGCTGAGACCCTACCTGCCTGCAGACTGTCTCACCAGAGTGGTGCTTGCTTTAGTTATCTCCCACTTGGACTACTGCAATGTACTCTACGTGGGGCTACCTTTGAAGGTGACCCGGAAACTACAATTAATCCAGATTGTGGCAGCTAGACTGGTGACTGGGAGTGGCTGCCGGGACCATACAGTATAACACTGGTCCTGAAAGATCTGCATTGATTTCCAGTACGTTTCCGAGCAAAATTGAAAGTGTTGGTGCTGACCTTTAAAGCTCTAAACGGTCTCAGTCCTGTATACCTGAAGGAGTGCCTCCACCCCTATTGTTCAGCCTGGACACTGAGATCCAGCGCGGAGGCCCTTCTGGCGGTTCCTTCATTGCGAGAAGTGAAGTTACAGGGAACCAGACAGAGGGCCTTCTCGGTAGTGGCACCCACCCTGTGGAACGCCCTCCCATGAGATGTCAAGGAAATAAGCAGCTGTCCTATTTTTCAAAGACATCTGAAGGCAGCCCTGTTTAGGGAAGTTTTTAATATTTAATGCTGTATTGTTTTTAACAATCGATTGGGAGCCACCCAGAGTGGCTGGGGAAACTCAGCCAGATGGGCGGGGTATAAATAATAAATTGTTGTTGTTGTTGTTGTTGTTATATAAGTGGTAGGATGGATTAGTTCAGACCGTTGAGAGTGGCTCACATTCTCAGTGCCTCCCTATGTTTAAAAAAGATACCTGCAAGTTTTTTTGGGAGGAGCTAAGCAATTACTGTTCTGTCCCAGACCATCCCTGTTATGATAGTTTCTACTTGGAGGGAATTTTCCACGCTGGCGAGCATTAAAAATGTGATCTGGCAGCAGCAGCCTAGAGTGCTACAGTCCATTCTGCCACATCATAACTCTAGCATCTTTGTGCTTCGCAGCCAGCCATGATAGCTAGGTGGTCTCTCCTGTGATGGAAGCAGTACAAATGCTGGGGAAAGTGCTGTCACCCACATGATCTCTTGTTGGCTTCCCACAGGATCCGGTTGCCCACTGTGAGAACAGGTTGCCAGACTAGATGGTCCTTTAACCTGATCTGACAGGGCTTTCTTCTTATGTTCAGGAATTCTAAGAAACCCCAAAATCAGTGCAGTTTTGAAATCAGTGGTTAAAATCAGTGCAGTATTGAAAGGTTTGAAATGTTGTCCAGTTGTTTGCAAACATATGGAGGAAACCTGCTCCTTGATCTCAGGAACCATCATGCAATATTTGATTAAGATCAATGTAGTTTTGAGAGATTCAGTTTGTTATATTGATAAATTGTGTCCAAACACAGGTGAAAACTAGCTCCTTAGTCGAGTGCAAAATTTAGTTACGGTATCTTAACAGGTGATTAAATTCATAGTAAGTGTTAAGTGTCAAAGTTATCCAGAAATCTTTATCAGGCCACATGGTAAGCAAAATGCGGGCAGGAAGGAGTAAGAAAAAAATGTTGATTATTGTTGGAGCCATTTTATTTATTTGCTTATTTATATCCCATCATTTGTCTCCAAGAGACCAGAGCCAGCATTTTGTCACAGTCTCTGTTTGATGCTTTGCAGATTTCCAGTTGTGTCTATGAGAGTTCTGCACACTATTTCATAACATTTTGTTTGGGCTAATAAAAGTTCCCCCCTAAAGCAGATTTTGGAATTTTCCAAATGTTAGCATCTACAGGAGTGAGGAACCTGTCATTTTCCAGATGCTGTTGGACTACAAATTATCCCCGACTACTGGCACTGCTGGCTGGGGCTGACAGGAGCATGGAAGTGACAAGTTCCACATCCATGACTAGACAAACTGTAAGTGGGTTTTGCAATCTCTGAATGGGCCAAAGCAGCAACCCTGCAAGTTCTGGATGAACTCTTCCACCCACTTTGACTCTTGTGTATCTCCACCCAAGGCAGTAGGTTTGTGTACCCACTTACCTCTATGGCTTAATCGATAAGACACATTAAAAAAAACTTATTTGTTACATGAAGAGATGTTAAAGCGGCAGTGCAAGGAATGGATGCCATATGGTTTAAGAACAGTTCTGTTTAAGAATGATTCGGTTTACAAACTCCGCAAAACCGAAAATAGTGTGCCAGCTTGAGAACTTTACCTCAGTCTCAGAATGGAATCTGAACGGTGGCAGGACACCGGTGGCGGGAGGCCTCATTAGGGAAAGCGCACCTCGGTTTAAGAACAGTTTCAGTTTAAGAATGGACTTC
This sequence comes from Podarcis melisellensis, assembly GCF_964234715.1. Lineage (NCBI taxonomy): Eukaryota > Metazoa > Chordata > Lepidosauria > Squamata > Lacertidae > Podarcis > Podarcis melisellensis. Next base: position 81,873,671 of record NC_138540.1, read on the forward strand.
CGGAACGGATTAAGTTCATAAACCAAGGTACCACTGTACTAAAAATCAGTTAAATAATAGATTGAAGGTAAAGGGACCCCTGACCATTGGGTCCAGCCGTGGCCGACTCTGGGGTTGCGGCGCTCATCTCACTTTATTGGCCGAGGGAGCTGGCATACAGTTTCCGGGTCATGTGGCCAGCATGACTAAGCCGCTTCTGGCAAACCAGAGCAGCACACGGAAACGCAGTTTACCATCCCGCCTGAGCGGTACCTATTTATCTACTTGCACTTTGGCGTGCTTTCAAACTGCTAGGTTGGCAGGAGCAGGGACCAAGCAACGGGAGCTCACCCCGTCACGGGGATTCGAACCGCCGACCTTCTGATCAGCAAGTCCTAGGCTCTGTGGTTTAACCCACAGCGCCACCCGCATCCCAAATAATGGATTACCTGACCCCAATTGTAATTTTTTCTCATTAAGAACTAGTTCATGACTCTTTGTTTGTTTATTTGTTTTTGCTTGCTTGCTTGCTTGCTTGCCTGAAGCATTTCTAGGTAGTCTTTCAACAAAGTTCCCAGCGTGACTAACATGAACAGAATATAAAACCATTACACACACATCACACATCACAGAATAAAAGCAGCAACAATCATAAAATGTCACCCAGAATTACAGGGATACATATACACACCTGTAATTCAGGACGATATTTCATGCATCTGGCGAAGTAATCTGTAATCCATGAGAACTTAGTCTGGATTTGTTTGCACGTTTGGGAGAGGTTAGATGGCATTGGCTGTTTAATGAGGATGAATTCTCATAGGTGAGGTTAGGTGACGTCAAAACAGGTTATCCCACAAGTCCCAGCGCATTTCCCCATCACTTTCTCTATTGCAAAAAGTCTGATCTTTTGAGGAAGGAGGTCTGTTGCACAAGAGCTCCAAATCAACTTCAGTAGCTCAGCCTGAATTTTCCAGTGTGTGAATGAATCCTACCCAGGGGGGTGGAAATGGTCTGGAAGCACCCTTTGTTGTTTTTAATGCAAAAAAAATTAAAGCCCTGGACTGGATTACCCTAGGGGTCCCTTCCAACTCTGCAATTCGATGATTTGCTCTCAGCTGTCCATTCCATGAGTGTCTCTCAGGTACTATGGTCACCTTTGAGCCTCATCACCTTTGGGACGTGGGTTGCGCTGTGGACGCGGGTGGCGCTGTGGGTTAAAGCACAGAGCCTAGGACTTGCCGATCGGAAGGTCGGCGGTTCAAATCCCCATGACGGGGTGAGCTCCCATTGTTTGGTCCCTGCTCCTGCCAACCTAGCAGTTCGAAAGCACGTCAAAGTGCAAGTAGATAAATAGGCACCACTCTGGCAGGAAGGTAAACGGCATTTCCGTGCGCTGCTCTGTTTCGCCAGAAGTGGCTTAGTCATGCTGGCCACATGACCCGGAAGCTGTACGCCAGCTCCTTCGGCCAATAAAGCGAGATGAGCGCCACAACCCCAGAGTCGGCCACGACTGGACCTAATGGTCAGGGGTCCCTTTACCTTTACCTTTGGTTAAGCTTCAAGCATCAAGTTACACTGAGGCTGAGAGCACTGCTTTAATGTTCAGCAACAAAGATCCTCTGCCTATTTTGAGACTGGCCTCCTGTGGCATTGTGCATCACCTCGGCTGGCTACCACAACTCCTCTCCCCCCCCCCACCCTCCGGCCATAGCAAACCTCACAGATCACGGGGGCAATAGGTGCCTTCTGCCAGCTGCTTAGCAGTTTTCCTCAGTCAGCTCCCAACAAACAAAGGCTGCCCCAATCAAGGCTGTGAAAACTGTTCCTTTCAATCCACTCCTCCCCACACAAACACTCACACACACATCCAGGCTGGTGGGGTGTAACATGTAGCTGGGATCCATTATCAGCGGCCATCAATGGCTATCAATTCCTCTCATCCAGGTTCCTGGCTGCCAAAAGAGCTATTTTACATAACTACTAAAGACCTCGGGAGACGGGTGGCGCTGTGGTCTAAACCACTGAGCCTAGGGCTTGCCAATTGGAAGGTCTGCGGTTCAAATCCCCATGACGGGGTGAGCTCCCGTTGCTCGGTCCCTGCTCCTGCCAACCTAGCAGTTCGAAAGCATGTCAAAGTGCAAGTAGATAAATAGGCACCACTCTGGCGGGAAGATAAACGGTGTTTCCGTGTGCTGCTCTGGTTTCGCCAGAAGCGGATTAGTCATGCTGGCCACATGACCCGGTGGTTGTTTGCGGACAAACGCCGGCTCCCTCGGCCTATAGAGCGAGATGAGCACCGCAATCTCAGAGTCATCCGCGACTGGACCTAACGGTCAGGGGTACCTTTATCTTTACTAAAGACCTCATTGGCAACAATTTGTTATAGCGGGGGGCAGGGATGCAAGCCCAGTGTGTTTCTCCCCCCCCAAAAAACTTTCCTTGACTTCCCACGTGTACCTCCCAAATCAATCCACATGGATTATCATTGCTCAGCGCCATTTCAGGATGTTTGCAGGTCTCAGTGTGAAAGTGTTCCTTGATGGTTTCGTGGTTGAGATTTGGCGAGATCACCTGTGCAGACCAGAATTGGTTCGTAGTCAGGAAATGGCAACTCAGGGAAGGGGCTGTAGCTCACTGCTAGGACACAGGGCTGGCTCCAGACATTTTGCCGCCTGAGGCAAAGGGCAAGATGGCGCACAAACATAACCCATTCCACGTACAGATGCCGACTGGACTCACAGCTGAATCTTACTTCAACAATTGAGCTACTTTTGCCCAGATTTTTTATTTATTTATTTTTGTATAGGAGGAAAAAGCAGCTGGAGGGGCATGTTTCGGGTGAAAAAACAGCTATACAGCCTCTTCCCTACTCACCTTTCCTCCACTCCTGAATGTAGCCTCCAAGAGCTGCTTTCATTAAAAAAAAAAAATCAAAGGAAAAATTTACACAGAAATCTGGGTGATATGTGGTTTGGCATCAAAGCACCTCTCTAAGCAGGCTTTTGAAGAGGGGTGAAAGTTTGAATTTATGTCGCCACTCCTGGTTTTATTTGCAAATTGAACTCTCCATTTTGTTTTATGTTGTTTTAATGTTATTGATTAATGTTGGTTATATTGTGTATGTCTCCACCCTGGAACCTTTGGGTGAATGGTGGATTAGGGATACTTCAAATAAAGCAAACAAGCAAGCAAGCAAGCTATGCTTCATACCAGGTGACTAGCGACCGGTCAGCTTGATGTTGATACCAGGAAAGGTCCTGGAACAGATAATTAAAAGGTCGGTGTGTGAGCACTTAGGAAAAGATGCTGTGATTACCTAGGACCCAGCTTGGGTTTCTCAAAAACAAGTCATGCCAGACGAATCTCTCTCTCTTTTTTTTACAAGTTTGGTGGATCAGGGGAGTGCTAGTGCCAGGGACTGGCAGGGTGCTGGTGTGTGCGCAATGGGGAAAGCGAGGTTGGAATCTGACTTGGGAAAGGGGATCTGTGATTTGTGGGGAACTGTACTGGCCAGGAGGCAAAGGTCAGGAGCAGGGGCAGCTTCAGATCAGGCAAGTGACGGGTCAGGTGTGTCTCCACTTTCTCCTGCACCATCGTCTCCCAGAACCAGGAGGGGTTTGAAAAGCGACGAGCAGAGGGTGTTGCCTCGCAGGTGTAGTCTCTGGCTGTGTGCGTACAGTTCATCAGGGGAAGGTACATAAACTGGTTGAGACGGAGTGGTCCCCTGTTTTTGCAACTGCTCCATAGAGTGTGGACCGGGGAATAGCTGCTCAGAAGCTTGACTAGCGTGGATAGGTATCTGGAGATGTAGAAATGACTGTGTTATCTTTGACAATAAAGAGCTAACTATCTGCTGTGTGCAATCCGTTGGCTCGGGAGCATCCTTGACAGCTGCGGTCTCTTGATTTCAGCAAGGCTTTTGACAAAGTCCCCCATGATATTCTTGTGGAGAAACTGGTAAAGCTGGACAGGGCAACTGCTAGGTGGATTTGCAGCTGGTTGACTGACCAAACCCAAAGAAGAAGAGTTTGAATTTGATATCCTGCTTTATTACTACCCGAAGGAGTCTCAAAGCAGCTAACATTCTCCTTTCCCTTCCTCCCCCACAACAAACACTCTGTGAGGTGAGTAGAGCTGAGAAACTTCAGAGAAGTGTGACTGGCCCAAGGTCACCCAGCAGCTGCATGTGGAGGAGCAGAGACATGAACCCGGTTCCCCAGATTACGAGACTACCACTCTTAACCACTACACCACACTGGCTCTCCAAAGAGTGCTCACTATGGTTCTTCGTCATCCTAGGAAAAAAAAGTAACAAGTGGTGTGCCGCAGCGTTCTGTCCTAGGCCTGTTGTTGTTCAACATTTTTATAAACGACTCGGATGCAGGAACTGAGGGGATGCTCATCAGATTTGCAGATGACACCAAACGGGGAGGGCTAGCTAATGCCACTCGGAAGATGGAGAAAGTGTGTTTTCTTTTGTGAAATAAGACTTTTGCAAAACACTCCAAGTTTAGTCATCTGGAGAAAATCCTTCATGGTTACAGGTGAATAGGTGAGTAGCTACTTGCTACCCTAGATTCAAGACATTCACAATATTCCTGTATTAACCGATCACATGAAATACCTTTCAAGAATATATAGAAGCCCATGGTTGTCAACCCAAACATATTTACTTAGAATCAACTACCATTGAAACCAAGAGGATTTACATCTCAGTCAACACACTGACAGTGCAGTCTTAACCATGTCTACTCAGTGGGTTTGGGAATGCAGCCTTAGCCTGCTAGTCAGTGTGGTCTAGCAGTTAGAGTGCTGGACTAGGACCTGGGAGACTAAGGCTAAAATCCCCACTCAGCCACAAAGCTCACTGGGTAGCCTTGGGAGCCAGTTGCTGCCTCTCAGCCTAACCTACCTCACAGGGCTGTTGTGAGAACATAATCAAAAAGGGGGGAAGAGAACCCTGCACTCCTCCTTGAGTTCCTTTTCAATGCTTTTCGAGATTCTTGTTTTATCTGTAAGCAATCTTGAGTCCTGTCAGTAATAATAATATGCACCAGTCAGACACAACAGAAAGCTAATTGTTATTCCCACACAAGTCCATGTGCTTTTACCACATCCGCCTCCTACATATGGGCACATTCCAGGTGATTCCATGAGTCAAATCTGCAACTTCCCCCTTCTTTTGCCAATCCTGTAAGTCAGCAAGACAGGGCAGTTAGCAGAGGCACCTCAGCCCTCAAGTGTTGCTGCTGGAAAATGAGTGGTGGAGAGGCCTGGCTGTAGAGTTGTGTAACATAACTTTGGTTTTTAATGCAATCTCCTTACTCCACCAACATGCTTTACATTCGCAAACCAAGAGTGCATAACTCAGGAGCTCTTAACAGTGAAAGCGTAGCAACTCACCCGTTAAATGATTCTGAGCGATCTGTTGTTGCTTAAGGGTAAGGCTCGAGATCAAAGTCCCACCTTCCAAGAAATGACTTGCAAAAGTCCAAAAGCACTTCCAGAACGACACTCTTTTCAGGTGGGATTCAATCACATACCAGCAAATTGAGGCTACACGGTTATAGTTGCTTTGCTACTCGAGTGCAATAAATCCACTTCCTCAAAATACTGGGCTCTAATTCTGGTGCTGGAGGAGACTCTTGAGAGTCCCATGGACTGCAAGAAGATCAAACTGATCCATTCTGAAGGAAATCAGCCCTGAGTGCTCACTGGAAGGACAGATCCTGAAGCTGAGGCTCCAAGACTTTGGCCGCCTCATGAGAAGAGAAGACTCCCTGGAAAAGACCCTGATGTTGGGAAAGGTGGAGGGCACAAGGAGAAGGGGATGACAGAGGACGAGATGGTTGGACAGTGTTCTCGAAGCTACCAGCATGAGTTTGATCAAACTGTGGGAGGCAGTGGAAGACAGGAGTGCCTGGCGTGCTCTGGTCCAGGGGGTCACAAAGAGTCGGAGATGACTAAACAACAACAACACACAATAAGGAAAGTGAGGGAGAAACATGCTAGAAAATGCAGGATAACTGTTGCCTGATGAAAAGTCATGTAACCTCCTTGCAAACAAATCAGAATGGATGCTCAATAAGCCATGTTGTATAACAGGTGTTGGGAACCCTTTGCCTTCCAGATGTTGCAGAATTGGCCATTGGTCATGCTTGCTGGTGCTGCTGGGAGTTGTAGTTCAGCAATGTCTGGAGGGCAAAGGGTTCCCAACACCTGTTGTATAATCTGCATGCAAACTTTGCACAAATTAGTGTGAATGCTCAATGAGCAGGATGCCTGGGAGACCCTGAGAACCAAACACAAGCCTGCTGGATCCTTAAAGTCCTATGTGGTCTAGGACCCTCGTACCTACAGGACCGCCTCTCCTGGTATGCCCCGCAGAGGACCTTAAGGTCCACAAATAACAACACTTTGGAGGTCCCAAGCCTCAAGGTCTGGGATCTGGAGAGCCAGTGTGGTGTAGTGGTTAAGAGCGGTAGATTCATAATCTGGGGAACCGGGTTCACGTCTCCGCTCCTCCACATGCAGCTGCTGGGTGACCTTGGGCCAGTCACACTTCTCTGAAGTCTCTCAGCCCGACTCACCTCACAGAGTGTTTGTTGTGGGGGAGGAAGGGAAAGGAGAATGTTAGCTGCTTTGAGACTCCTTCGGGTAGTGATAAAGCGGAATATCAAATCCAAACTCCTCCTCCTCCTCTTCTTCTTCTTCTTCTTCTTCTTCTTCTTCTTCTTCTTCTTCTTCTTCTTCTTCTTCTTCTTGGAGGTTAGATTGGTTTCAACTAGGGCCAGGGCCTTTTCAGCATTGGTCCCAACCTGGTGGAACGCTCTGTCACAAGAGACCAGGGCCCTGCGGGACTTGAGATCTTTCCGCAGAGCCTGCAAGACAGAGCTGTTCTGCCTGGCCTTTGGTTTGGACTCAGTCTGACCCATGTTTCCCTCCCCTTATGATTTATCAGCTACTTTAAAATGAGGCTGCATTTTAAATGGCATTTTAACCTGTATTTTAAATTGGGGGTCCCCCCTTTTTTCCCTCCTATTATGTTTTTACTGTGATTTTATTGGTGTTAGCCACCCTAAGCCTGGCTCTGGCCGGGGAGGGTGGGGTATAAATAAAATTTTTTATTATTATTTATTATTATCAGGTCAATGGCCCACATAGTCCAGCATCCTGCTCTCACAGAGGAAACCAAATGCATGTAGGAAACTGTAATGGTTATATGGGGTTGCTCGTGCGTAAGTTGCCGCCACTCCTGGCTTGGTAGCCTGGTTAAACCTTTCCTGGCTGGACAGCCCTTCACTTTGTGGCTGTTCAGTCGCTAGCAGAATCCGTCAGTGGGCGTTTCTTGAACTTCTTCCAGCAAAGAAGTTCTTTGACGCCAAGTCTACGCCTACTTTCCCTGCGCGGAAGTCTTCTGCGCAGGGTGCGTGTGGGTGCTCTCCCCGCTGGTCTCCGGCGAAGAGTCCTGGAGCCCTCTCTCCGATTCCCCCATCCGCCCCCCTTTATCCCTGGTGTTACGCTGATTTCCTTCCCCAGCTGATGAGTCCCCTCTCTCCCTGCTTGGCCCTTCTCCGACATCGCTTGGGAGCCCTGCCTCCACTTCTGGCTCCGATGTCAGTTCCCTGACAGAAACCTGCAAGCAGATGTCTGTAAAAACACACAGAGAGAGACGCATTCGGTTTCCAGCATCTGATATTCAGAACCATTATTTTCTCTGACCATGGAGGCAGGGCATAGCCATCCTGAAAGCAACCAAAGACATGTTTTTAAAATCAAGAATGCTCCAACTCATGACCATACAGTTTGAGGGAAACTTTGATTCAGAAAAGGGACATTTTTATGCTCAGGGAATATACCTGTGAACACTAGTCATGGTCAGGAACTCAGTGGAACGGAGGCAGATTCCGTGTTTGTGCAACATTAAAATTGCCAGCTTTTTTTCCTGGCCTGCTCCTATGCCGTTAGAAGCAGCCTGGCATGCAAAAATGTAGCAGGTGAAGCTTTTCCTAGCATAAAGATAACGGGACAGGAAAAGTCTTGCCTGTTGCATTTCTGCAAGCCAGGCTATTGCTAAAGCGTATTGGAGAGAGTTGTATTTAAAAAAAGAAAAGTCTGGCAGCCATAGGTGTCTTGCAGCTAAGGGGTGGGGTGGGGCACATTTAAAGTTGAACCTGCCAAATTCACACTTTCCACAATAACACACCAACTGAAACACAGTAATTTTGCAATGCAGTTCTTCGCATGCTGGAGTGACCTTGTTACCATCCTTTTACATTCAGGTAGGTAGCCATGTTCGTCTGACACAGTCGAAATAGATATAAAAATAAAAAATTGTCCAGTAGCGCCTTAGCTACAGTGGGGGGGGGAGTATTTGATCCCCTGCTAAATTTGCCCATTTGCCCTCTGGCAAAGAAACGACCAGTGCATAATTTTAATGGTAGGTTTATTGTAGCTGCGAGAGACGGAATAACAACAGGAAAACCCCCAGAAACTCAGAAGACAAAAGTCAGAGATTGATGTGCGTTATAATGAGTGAAATAAGTATTTGATCCCTTTGCAAAAGATGACTTCGTCAGAGGGCAAACGGGCAAATTTAACAGGGGATCAAATACTTCCCCCCCCCCTCACTGTAGATTCAGGTAGGTAGCCGTGTTGGTCTGACACAGTCAAAATACAGATATAAAAATAAAAAAATTGTCCAGTAGCACCTTAGCTAGATTCTTGTTGCCATCTGTCTGTCTCAAGAGACAACGGAAGAGTGTGCCATCGAGGGCAAAGTCTAACCATTGGAGATTCACAGTGCCTGATGGGACTGTAAAGGCCAATATGGGAGAGACATGTTTCGTTGCAGCTGGGGCAGAAGAAGGCGTCGGGTTTTGCTGCACCATACAGATGCACCATAGCATTTCTTCTCTCTGCCCTCCTCCCAGAGGTCATTTCTCCCCTGGTCACTGCTCTGGGTGCATGAACTGTCTTGTCTCCAAGTGCTACGGTTAATGCTGCCAACCTCCATGTCACATTTGCAGACATCTTTGTAACACAGAGTTCTGCCTGAAGCCAGCTCCCCATAGAGCACATCCCTGAGGAGCCCATCTTCAATTCTGTGGACATGACTAAGCCAGTATCGGTGTCGCTGAGGCAGGAGTGGGCACAGGCAAGGAATGTGGGCATCTTTCTTTGTCCTGCCATATGATGCCCCAATTCTTCCCGACACAGTGCAAATGGAAGGCTTGGAGATGTCGCTTCTGTTGGGTAGAAGCTGCCCACAATTCGCTTCCATAGATATTTAGCTCTCCCAGAATCAGAGTGTCTCTGCAAATGTAGTAAACAGGAACCTGATACTTTGGAGCATATTTTATTTTCTTGTGATTCTGGCATTTATGCCGGAAGACAATTATTAGAGGCCTTACAACTCAACAGGCTCAATTCTATGCTACCAACGGTTCTGGACCTGCTCTCGGACAGGAATGATCAAATTACTTTAATAGTGGCTGAATTTTTGAGCGCCGTCCATGTAGAAAGACTGGGCCATTATAAAGAGATTTAGTGGTTCTTAACTGATCGGTGATGTGGTAGTGTTGTATTGTATTATTTATGCAAATTGATTTTCTCTGGAGTTAAAGATCTGGCTGGGAAAAACCTTGTTATGTTGAGCTCGTATTTTGCAAAATTTGTATACAGTGTCTGTTTGATAATGTGTGGTTTGCTATGCCTAACAAAGGATATTCGATTCGAATTCGCTTCCATAAATCTGTGCTCAAGCCGCATGGGCCTTGATATTGGTCATCAGCATCACATTCTCCCATACAAATGCACGTATAGTGGAAATAGCGTCAAAATGTCCAGTACATTAGGGGAAATTGCTTTGCAAAATATGTAAATTAGGAGAAATTACATAGAAACATGTGCATACAGTATTTGGAGAAATTCACACTAATGAGCTGTGAATTTTCAGGCGTTCTGTTTTTCTCATGCAAGTTGTTTAGTCGTTTAGTTGTGTCCGACTCTTCATGACCCCATGGACCAGAGCACGCCAGGCACTCCTGTCTTCCACTGCCTCCCACAGTTTGGTCAAACTCATGCTGCTAGCTTCGAGAACACTGTCCAACCATCTCGTCCTCTGTCGTCCCCTTCTCCTTGTGCCCTTTATCTTTCCCAACATCAGGGTCTTTTCCAGGGAGTCTTCTCTTCTCATGAGGTGGCCAAAGTATTGGAGCCTCAGCTTCAGGATCTGTCCTTCCAGTGAGCACTCAGGGCTGATTTCCTTCAGAATGGATACGTTTGATCTTCTTGCAGTCCATGGGACTCTCAAGAGTCTCCTCCAGCATCATAATTCAAAAGCATCAATTCTTCAGCGATCAGCCTTCTTTATGGTCCAGCTCTCACTTCCATACATCACTACTCGGAAAACCGTAGCTTTAACTATATGGACCTTTGTTGGCAAGGTGATGTCTCTGCTTTTTAAGATGCTGTCTAGGTTTGTCTTCTCATGCAAACTGATGCCAAAATATGGAGAATGGGAAATGAGAAACAAACATGGACAGCTCCGCACATTCCTAGATTCAGCTCAGCCCATTAGGCATCCACACATCCTGCTCACGGTTTTGAATGAGTCGCTTGTGGTCATTCCAGGGTTTCTTGCATCTACTGCTGGACATTGAGAGAAAAGAAGTATCTTTTATGTTGTGAAGTGCCCTGAGATCCCCGGATGAAGGGCAGTATCATACAAATTGAATAAACAAAACAATAATTTAATTCTTTGCTGGTATGACAAGGGGAAAAATATGGGAGTCTCCGAACTCTGAATCAGTGAAATAAATGTCTTCTTCCTGACTCACATTCAAAGGAAGGAAGATGGTTTCTTCCCCACCACAACCACCACCACAACCTCCTCCTCCTCCTCCCTCTTCTGCAAGCGTCTAACGCCATCCCTCGCCGAGCTTGAATTTCTACTTGACACCAAGTAATTATTATTTTGATTGGAGAAGGTTCCACTTTTAACACGGCTCAGGGTGTTACTCACAGCATTCCACCCCCAGCAAACTCATGGTAGCAACCGAAGGCATGTGAGGGATTAAATAAAGAAGCCAAATGGATGTCTGCACGTGTGTGAGAGAGAGCTAGCAGAGCAGGAGGACACAAGAAGAGCTGGGGAAGAGGGATCTTCCATGAGAACAGGAGAAGGACAGTGAGAGCAAGGATCAAGAGGTTTAAATGAATTCAGAGCGGAGGAAAACCCAGGCAGAGGCGATCACAAAGGTAGGAACATCTGCGACTTTATCACAAAAGACCTTGGAACAGCCTTGGCCAATCTGGAGCCTTCTAGGTGTTTTGGACCGGCTGGGGCTGATGGGAGTTGTGGTCTGAAACATCTGGAAGACCCCAAATGTTTGGCAAAGGCTGCATTTTTCACATTCTGTTCCAAGCGGCTATGTTTCAAGCAATCATATCTCCTATCTGAGATATATCCTGCACTGGGAGCCATTGCTGAAAAGTAGGCTGTCCGTTGCCAGGTGATGAATGAAATGCACATCTCAGCTTATGATAACCTTTAAACTTTAGTTAATAGGGGGAAATTTGCAGGCTGCTAAGCCTTAGCAAAGGGACACAGGTGGCGTTGTGGTCCAAACCACTGAGCCTCTTTGGCTTGCCGATCAGAAGGTCGGTGGTTTGAATCCCCACGACAGGGTGAGCTCCCATTGCTTGGTCCCAGCTCCTGACAACCTAGCAGTTCGAAAGCACACCAAAAAGTGCAAGTAGATAAATAGGTACCGCTCTGGCGGGAAGGTAAACGGTGTTTCCGTGCGCCTCTCTGGTTTCGCCAGAAGCGGCTTAGTCATGCTGGCCACATGACCCAGAAAAACTGTCTGCAGACAAAAGTCGGCAATAAATAAAACAGATTTTAAAAACCCAGAAATCTGATACTGAACAGTTTCAGGCTGTTTAGGGTTTAATATCCAGCGTATTTAAAGAAAGAATGGTTTATTCTACCAGATGCTTACAGGTGAAATATTCCTCCTAGCTCTATTAAAACTGATGGGCTTTTGAATGACACTTGAGACTTCAGCATGGAATGAATGCTCCCATGCACTTTCTTCAGATTAACACAGCCCTAGTATATCAGTACAAATTGTCCTTATTTATCAAGCGAAGACTCTGCATTGTATACAACGCTGCACAAGCTGAGTTTTGCTCTTACAACAGGACTGCTGTTTCTTCCCATCCCACTGTGTGCCACCCAAATCTGCTCTTTGTGTGTGGGTGGGTGTCCTCCAATCCCCTGGAGTGGATTTTGAGGGGCTGGAGTGGAGGGGAGTTGAAGAAGACAGTCTGTTGCATGAACATATGAAGCAGAGCTGCAGAATTGGATCAAACCCCTTGCGTTCTGATACCCACCTGTGCAAACAGTACTGTTATAACAGGGGTAGGGGGACTTGTGGCTCCTCAGATGTTGCTGGACTCCCGGTTCCAACCACCCCTGACCACTGAATTGTTCTATCTGGGGCTGGAAGGAGTTGATGGCAGCTGGACCACCGGTTCCTCATCCCTACAATATATTGTTACGTCACTAGGTGGCACTGGACTACAGACAGTGGCCTCAAAGTTGGGCAGCTTTCAAAGGGGATGAGTCAAAATTCCTGGAGGAAAAACTTTCAGTGGCAACTAATCATGTAAGCCTCCTGAATCAGAGGTAGTTGTACAACTGTACAGTAAAAACCATTTTTAAAAGTTAGAAGCAGACATGAATCATGGTAGAAATACGTGTTCTTAATTGCCTGCATAGGCCCGGAGGAATAGAAAAGTTCCCAGCAGGCGTTTAGAAGTTGAAACATTTGAAATATTTATAAAAACCACCCTTTCTCCAAAGGTGTTTGGGGAGACTTAAAACAAATATATATAAATATCATAACACAAACAGTATAAGCAGGATGCCGCTGAATGTCGATAACTGGAGGGCGGCGGCAGGGGGCGCTGTTGTGCTCATACACTGCTTGGGGAATTCCTATGGGAATCTGGTTGGTCACTACGGGAAATGGGATGTAGGGTCTTTGTTGTTGTTGTTTAGTCGTTTAGTTGTGTCCAACTCTTCGTGACCCCCTGGACCAGAGCACGCCAGGCACTCCTGTCTTCCACTGCCTCCTGCAGTTTGGTCAAACTCATGCTGGTAGCTTCGAGAACACTGTCCAACCATCTCGTCCTTTGTCGTCCCCTTCTCCTTGTGCCCTCCATCTTTCCCAACATCAGGGTCTTTTCCAGGGAGTCTTCTCTTCTCATGAGGTGGCCCAAGTATTGGAGCCTCAGCTTCAGGATCAGTCCTTCCAGTGAGCACTCAGGGCTGATTTCCTAGCAAGGGTCTAGCCAGGCCTTTTTTCTTATCTAGCTACAGGATCTCCCTTCTTTTTTACATAAATGACCAGGGGGGAAAATGACGTTTTACAAAGGGACGCTTGCTATATCACCATATGTGATTAACATTCCCCTCCTGTCTCATTAGTTTGCTAATACATATGACATTAATACTATTAAATTATTACAGATTGAATTTATATCCTGCCCTTCCTTGCGAAGGAGCCCAGGGCAGCTTTACTTATCGTACATGTGTCCCCTCACTTACGCAGCCCCCGCATGCGTAAGTGAAATCACGCCAAGTGGGGAGAACCCTCTAAACACCCTCTCTGTTGCTCTCTTCAATCTATACCAAAAATACTATATCCAAAATTATCCACAACTAGAATTGAAGCTCTGAGGCTGGCAGGAGGCCAGAGGATGTGCGGGAAAGCGGCTGTGGTAGCTGCGCTACCCCGCACCTCAGCTGTTAGGCAGGGAGGCTGAGCAGGGCAAACAAAGCTCTGCTGCATCTCTGATCTCTTTGGGGCTTCCTCTGCCCTCACTGACGTCTTCTTCAGGCTCCAGGGAGGGTCTCCTCGCGAGCCACGAGGACTCTCCAGCTCTCTCCCGCCGTTTCCAGGCTTGGGTCGAATTATTTCATTTCTTTCCCAGCGCCGTGAGCATAAGCCGGTGTGTGTAAGCGCAGGGGGCAGGGGCCTGTAGTCACCAATGTATTTCTGATGGCTTGATGAACTTACTCACAACCCTGGTATTCAAAATAAAACCATAAAGCTTAAAAAAAAATCTCAGCCCATTCAATGTTTCGGCCAAGGACACAGCCCCTTCGATTCTTCCTTGTGTGTCAGATGGCAAAGTAACAAGGAAGACTTCCGTAGATTAAAGCAGGTGTGGGGAGGTGGATTATGAGCTTTGATAGGTGTGGGTGGCGCTGGGCACCTATCAGTCACCTGGTCTTACAATGACATCCGGTGACCTTTTTGACCTGCTGATGATCAGGGTCTTGTGAAGCCCCTTTCAAAGCCCTATCCCAAGCACCTCCAGGCAAGGGGCTGGAAGTTTTCCCTCTTTGGAAAGTCAGCCAGTGTGGACATTGCTGAGCAAGATGGACCAATGGTCTGACTCAGTGGAAGGCAGGTTCCTATGTTCCTATCTTGGCTTATAAAGCCAAGTTATGATTGTCCGGATGCGGCCGCTGCGAGAAGCCTTGAAAAATGAAGGCGCCATATGAGCTGCTCCTCAGATCAACGATGGAACAAGGCAGCCATTTCCATCCAGTAATGCGTTTGTCACAATCAGTTTTGCTACAGGTCAGCTTCCGCTAAAACCTAAATTATTCGTCTCGCTATCCACTGCATCTGAAACTAGCGTTATTTGTGTAATTAAGCATTTCAGTGGAGGAGAAACATAAAAACCAATGCAGTAAATAATGTAATTATTTGCATAGCGTTTGCGGACTAAAACAACAACGCACAAGACCATGAATATTCAATCAGGCAATTTCCAATACTGACCTCCGTCAATGGTCTGCAATTTGCATTCCTCTTTCCATTTCCCCTCATTCTGGGAATTTGAAAGTTGAAAAATTCAATGTGCCCCAAGTCTTACAGTCTGCTGTGGCAAAGTTACTAACTTACGAAGGTTCGTGTAAGTTACGTTGACGTTTTGTTATTCCACCCCGTTCGTTTCGGCGCAAAGGAAACACAATGCATTTGGGGAAGGGGAATAAGCACAATCAATTATGTATCATTTGCATACGATTTGCAAGTGCCAAATAGATTGATTTCTCTTTGGGACACCTGTTGGGGCGCCTGGGTCCACGCTACAAATTATAGGGAGGCCTAATGAAAAGGACACGGTGGCGCTGTGGGTTAAACCACAGAGCCTAGGACTCGTCGATCAGAAGGTTGCTCAGTCCCTGCTCCTGCCAACCTAGCAGTTCGAAAGCACATCAAAGTGCAAGTAGATAAATAGGTACCGCTCTGGCGGGAAGGTAAAAGGCGTTTCCGTACGCTGCTCTGGTTTGCCAGAAGCGGCTTAGTCATGCTGGCCACATGACCCTGTACACCAGCTCCCTTGGCCAATAAAGCGAGATGAGCGCCGCAACCCCAGAGTCGTCCACGACTAGACCGAATGGCCAGGGGTCCCTTTACCTTTAATGAAAACGAAAGCTTCTTCTTTAGAAAGATGTGTGTTAACACAGGAGACTGAAATAATCACAGAATTTGGCAGAGGCTGGTTTCCTGCCCTCGGGCACCACGGCACTCGCGTAAACCCCGTGTCCCTTACCGGCGAGGCCAAGTCCGCCCCCACATTCCCCCCGCCTGTTGCAACCCGGCCCATGAAAACAGGTCAGGGGAGGTTTGAGGGAGCTCCTGCAATCCTCAGCCCGCAGAAGAGGGGTGGAGGCTGCGAGGAAGGAATGTTCCCCAACTGCCTGCCTGCCTCCTCTTTAAGTACCAGGAAGGATCCTGAAGGGAATAAAGCACGATTCCCTCTCAGAGCTGCGACCAGAGCATCTGGAGCAGCCTTCTCGGCACTTCCGAGTGCCGAGGCCACATGAGGATTTTTAGACCCCGAGAAAGTTTGGCTCTGCTGACACCCAAAGGCCCTTGATATGATCTAGGGTAAGTCTGGAGATGCTTCTGGGTTTGCGGCTGTCAGATGGGAAATTTGGTAGGACCTCAGATACACCTCACCACATATGCCCTTTGGGCGAGTGAATGCAGCTGGCCATTTAAGCGAGGCGTCACCCTCGGAGGGCGAAAGGGCTGGTCATCCAATTCGGCAGAGTGACCTGCCCACCCTCAGGCACAGTTTGTGGTGCTGTCCAGAAAGGCGTGAATAATCGGTTATTAAGGGCGTCCTATATTTTACCTAGGGATGCGGGTGGCGCTGTGGGTTAAACCACAGAGCCTAGGACTTGCCGATCAGAAGGTCAGCAGTTCGAATCCCCATGACGGGGTGAGCTCCTGTTGCTTGGTCCCAGCTCCTGCCAACCTAGCAGTTCGAAAGCACGTCAAAGTGCAAGTAGATAAATAGGTACCGCTCCGGCGGGAAGGTAAACGGCGTTTCCGTGTGCTGCTCTGGTTTGCCAGAAGCGGCTTAGTCATGCTGGCCACATGACCCGGAAGCTGTCTGCGGACAAACGCCGGCTCCCTTGGCCAATAAAGCGAGATGAGCACCATAACCCCGAGAGTCGGTCACGACTGGACCTAATGGTCAGGGGTCCCTTTACCTTTACCTATATTTTACCACTGGGAGTGGATACACCACTCGGGTTGGAGGACTGTCACCAAAATGTAATGGAGAAGGGGCCCCTGGGTAAGGTGGTTGTTCACGCCACGCTGGCAAACAGAGAATTCAATTTTACCGCGCTCTAGCTGCTTCCTCACATTTCCGGCCAGGCGCCGAGAGGTGGTAGAATTCTGCCCACAAGACCAGAAACACGGGGTAGTAAATTCCCCTTGCTTTTTTCGGCAAGACGGTACAGGGCGACCAGATTACCACCACATGGGAGTTACGATACGATACAATAATCTTTATTGTCATTGTCCCATACAGAACAACGAAATTGAAAATCTACATTAAAAATTCAGAAACCAACAAGCCTGCTATTCCAGCCTGGTTAGCCCCCTAAAAACTCTGATACCCCGTAATTAAATACAATATACTCCCACAGAAACTACCTTACACTGGGTGTAAATGGTCATCTCTTTGCACCCAGCTGTGACCTTGGCTTGCAGGTTAGGCTGCTGCTGCTACTGCTGGCAAAATGGCTTTTTCTTTCCAGGTGTCCTCCACACCTCAGCCAGCCGCAGCTCCCATTAACTTGTGAGCAAGGTCATAGAATCGCAGAGTCAGAAGGGACCACGGTGGTCATCTAGTCCAACCCCCTGCAATCTTTCGCCCAAAGCGGGGCTCGAACTCATAACCCTGGCATTAAGAGCCTCATGCTCTACCAACTGAGCTAAATGAAATGAAGTTTCCCCAGCCAGTAACGTGGGGGGGGGGGAGAGACTTCACCTGCTGTATTTCTGCCTGTCCCACAGCTGTATAAAAGCACAGGCCAGCCTAAATAACGGCTAAGCCTGAGCCACTCGCCCGGTGCTTGTAGAGTCAGGTATGCAAATGTAATGATATTTGTTATTTGTGTATTCTGAATGTTTCCTTGCCGCTTCTCAACCACGCTAGCAGTAGAGGGCAGCAGAGGAGGATGAGAAAGCAGGAAATTCTCTCTTAATCGATAAGCTCTCGTCACTGGTAATTAAAATCCTGGCGTCCCATAATGGCCCTGAAAACTGGGACGCCTCCTCCGCAGCCTTAGTCATGCTCCATTCTTCCCTGCTGGAAAGGAAAGACAGCAGCTGAGCAGTGTGGCTGCCACACCTGATTTTCTGAGTGTTTTTCTGTCAGTCTGTAGCATTTCCAGCTGGTGCAGTTAATTATGCCTTTGCATCCTTTTACATCACCCAGCTCTGATGAGGCCTGCCCACTCTGAGCACTCAGAACTTCCTTTGCCTTTTCCCTTCTCCTTCCCCTTTTCCCTTCTGCTCCTAACAGGAGCATAAAAGCCGTACTTCATTAGACTGACGTCCCCATCAGTCCCTGTTTCCTGTTTCCAACAGGGGTCAGCTGGATTTCTCTCTCTCTCTCTTTTTGCTAGTTTTTTATTGGTTTTCAAATTATTATAGAACCACAGAGATGAACAATTAAAACAAACAAACAAAAACCATAATATACTGTATTTTTTGCTCTATAAGACTCACTTTTCCCCTCCTAAAAGGTAAGGGGAAACGTGTGTGCATCTTATGGAGTGAATGCAGGCTGCACAGCTATCCCAGAAGCCAGAACAGCAAGAGGGATTGCTGCTTTCACTGCACAGCAATCCCTCTTGCTGTTCTGGCTTCTAAGATTCAGAATATAATTTTTCTTGTTTTCCTCCTCCAAAAACTAGGTGTGTCTTGTGGTCTGGTGCGTCTTATAGAACGAAAAATACGGTATCCAACTAACAACAGGGCACACATAAACTAAGTGTATTAAGTAGTAACACCTAATTTAAGATCATGACATACTTGAAAACCTGAAACTAAAACGATATGTAATAAAGCCCCACAATGTTGAGTAGAAATGAACAGAATCTACCTGTCCCTTAGAGACCTGTAACCTATGTGCTATTTTATCAGCAATATCTAGAAATTTTTTATACCGTAATGATATAATCAGATTTTTCCATTGTTGTGCCATAGAGATCCTGGCAGCTGCGGGCATCCATGTCAGAAGTTCATTTTGGTGAAATGTCCACATAGTATCTGTCCACATATTTATTAGGGGTAACTGAGGAGAAATTGAACATGTGTTTTAATCATCTTTGATGTCTCCTGATAGATTTCATTACAGAATAAGGCACCCTTTGGGCATTCCCAACAGAGATGGAAAAAAGTCCCTTTATCCCCACAGCCTCTCCAACTATTTGGTGATGTATTGCAAGCAATATAAGATAGTTGAATGGGTATGCAATGTATAAGATTTAAGGAACATTCTCTCACATGTGCAGATACAGTGGTACCTCGGTTTAAGAACAGTCCTGTTTACGAACAATTCGGTTTACGAACTCTGCAAAACCGGAAGTAGTGTCCTGGTTTGCAAACTTTACCTCAATCTAAGAACAGAATCTGAACAGTGGAAGGACACCGGCAGCGGGAGGTCTCATTAGGGAAAGCGCACCTCGGTTTAAGAACGGTTTCAGGACTTCCGGAACGGATTAAGTTCATAAACTGAGGTACCACTGTACTTAATTGTGTGGCTTATTATTTAAGTGGGTTAAAACAACAACTAGTCTTCTATTTGTTTTTTAAAGATCCTCAAGGTAGCATATAAGAAATTAAAAATCTACTATATTTTGGGGAAAAGTTGTTTCTCTGTTTGTTTTTGGACACCAATTTTTGCACAATGGTTCCTGAGATCAAGGACCAGGTTTTCGTCTGTGTTCAGATACAATTGGATGCCATTTTGATTCAAGATGGAGGACTGAACCTTTAGCCACTGGTTTCAAAACTGCACTGATATGTTGGTTTCTTAGAATTCCCAAGCCATGCCTATTGCAATGTTGCTAGTACACAATACACAATAGAATGATAAGGTATAGACTAAAATGAGAATAAAGCAGCAACACAGAATAAAACCAGCAAATGACGTAAAAATCATGACAGTTAATGTCAAAGATCAGGATTTTTTTATTTTATTGGGGGGGGGCTGGAGCCTATATGACAATAGTAGTTGGCAGAGGGGAAGTGTCCCTCAGGAGGGAATTCCAAAGCCAGGGAGCTACCATAGAAAAGGTCCCGTCTCTCCTGTAATCCCCTGCCTAATCTCTGGTGACAAGGGAACTTGGGCAAGGGCCTCCGTTGCTCAAAAGCCTACAAGGCAATGGGCATCCCGATTGCTTGCTTTCAGCATCTTCTGTTTGCAGGTTGACTGCCTCTCTGAGTGGAGGTTCCACATGGAGTGATCATTGCCAATACAGCTGTTCAGTGGAACCCCCAGGGTGAGATGCAGTTTACCTGTCTGAGTTGGGGACAGTTGTCACCCACCCTGTTCTGTTTATGAGCTCTCCGGGGGAGAGACTTCACCAACTGGGCTGGACGCTAGGTTACGTGGATCTTTGCCTGATCCAGCAAGGACTTCCTCTGGCCTCCGATGTTCCTCAAAAGGAAATAAAGCATTTCACAATCTGATCTCAGTGCCTCACGGGGCCTTGCCAGGCAATTCACAAACACATGACGGTCTCACCACTGCGTTACTCACTGTGCGATTGCTCCACCACGTTTTTTCACTGCACAATAGAGAGTGCCAAGTCATTTGAATACCTAGTACAGCAAACTAATTGATTTAGGGCACCAGCAGATTAAATACAAGCTTCAGAACACTCTCAAGCCTCGTAATCGCTGCCAGGCAGTGAAGTTAGCACCCAGATAGATGTCTGGACTCGTATCAGGCAGTTTCCCATCTGCCTAGCTGGCCAAGTCATTGTGATCTCTTCCTTCACCTCTCGAAGGAACAAACTAACCCCCAGGACTGAGCTGTGGGTGGCCAGCCGGATGCCGCAGCAGCAGGGAAATGACAGCCCAACTGACTTGTTTAATTCCACGTAGAAGAAAATGAAAAGCAGCCTCCAGCCTTTGTGGAAATACATAAGATAAATGGTGTAGTCAGGATTCTCCTCAAGTGCCAATAATACAATTAAATAACTTAACAAGGCCACCTGTTATTTATGTTCTGGAAGTTCCCTGCTCCCTTAGGAGCACACAACTGATGGATAACAGGCCTTAAACGGTGCCTGAGATAGTGGGCTGCTTCCTTCTCGGCTACCTGAGCTGAAAGAGGCGTAATATTCTGCTTTAGTGGTGTGGGAAAAATGTGCATACGAGAGTCAGATCAGCTACAGTTACACAGTCCTTGAAAGGATGCTCACAGTAAGCGGTGGATGAATGATAATTTTGGTTTCTCTCCGTTTCTCATTTTTTAAACCTCCAGTTCCACACATTTGCCCATCAGGGTGCACTAGAAAAAATAAAGAAAAAGTCCTAATGAGAACTTATCGTTTTAGTGGGAATTTCTACTAATATTCACATTTTTCGATGCAATGTTTACCAGATCTACACTTAAATAAAAGCAACTTTCTCATATATAATACATTTCTGCACATCGCTATATATGAGCCAAAACCGAGGGGCAGCTTCTCCAGCCCCACTCTTGACCAGCTCCCATTCATTTCAGCGAGGAACTTCTCAATGGTCTGTGACGCACAAGTCGGTGTTAGAAATGCGACAGCAGAGATCATTCTGCGTGCAATTTAAGGGTTAAATGTGGTACCCTCAACTAGCCAGGGGGGGCAGGAGGAGCTGTTGCTTAGCAACCAGTCAAAGTGGCATCATCTTTGTAGCAGTAGCACAGGCTCGGATTGGCTGTGTAGTTCTGAGGGAGATTTAGCTCCGCATGCTTTGTTGAATGTCTCACTGCTTTGTACAAGGTCTAATGTAAGGAAAACAAAACCTCTCTGTCCTTTTACACCGGTGTTTTCTGTTTGTTTGTTTGTTTTCCAGTTCCCTCAGTAAAGTGTTATCAGGACTTCTTTTCTCTCTGGACTCCGCCTGCGTTATCTAAGTGACTTTGCTAACCGCCCGCGCTGCCTTTTCCCCAATCTGCCAGCGCCGCTCTTAATGACACCCAGTATTCCTTGCTTTAGCCAGAGGCAGCCCTCCTGTATCTTAAGACCCCCGGGATCCTTCTCCAGACGTTTGGAAAGGCCTCGCTGCCTTGAGAGATCTCAGAGCCTTTGCTCCTTTCTGCATCCTATCCGTTCCTTCTCTTCGTCACAAAATAAGAGCACACAAAAAAACACAGATCTCTGCAAAGCTCCGCAGGACTCCAAGGCCTGGGAACGAAGCCCATCTAGGAAGAAGCATCCCATTTGGGGAAAAGAGAATTCCAGAAGTTTCCAGACTTGTCCATAACTTAGGCCAGGTTTTGGCTAACTTTGCCACATGCAATTCACGCCTTACACTATCAAATGTTTGCCCAGAGTTCAGGTATATCACTTCTTCTCACCCCAATTTTTTTTTGTTTGAGGGTGGTGGGGTGTGGCAAAGCAATAGGAGAGAATCGTGACAAGCTTTTCTTCCCATGTTTGCTTTTAAACCATTTTCTCAAAATGTCATTACGGGAGGTATGGGTGGTACTTGATTTCTAAAAGGCCTTAATTCCAGGCCTTAATTCTAAGTATGTTTTGGGAGTGGGGCCAGTGGCAGTTGTTGAAGGGTGAGAGAAAGGCTCTCTGTACATGCACATGGGGACCTTTATTTATTATAGACCATTAATTGAAACATATCTCGTTAAATGGGACTAAAATGGAATGGATGTGGCCTAAAAGAGGAGGCGGGACTTCTAAGTCTGGTAGTACCTGGGAGAGTGATGGCTGCTTATATGGCTGGGTCGGATTCAGTCAGGCTCTTCTCATTAAGTTTATATGTATAAGTTCCAATATTGTTAAGTTCCAATGTCTTGGTTCATACCCAACTATCACAGATGCCATTGTGGCTCCGCTCCTCATCCAACCCAACTCCCTTCTGTCCCCAAGTCCTTCTCAAAGGGCCAGCATTTTTGAAATCAAAAGCCGAGTTGAGAGTAGCTATTTTGAAGAAAGGACGGCCGCCCACGGCAGTCTCCCTCAAAAAGGACATCACAGCGAGCCCTTTTGCCATTTGCCAAAAGCTCTCTTCCTCTCAGACTTCATATTTTCTGTTGAAAGGCTCTCAATATTCACCAGTGGTTTTGGCTGCTAGTTCTAATCCTGGGCCAGATTTCCTTTAGTCTCGCTCGGCCTTTTGAGTTGGTGACTCCAGGCGGGTTCTTGTCTTTGGAGGCCTGGATTTGGGCCCCGGGGTGTCCAGTGGCCGATTCTCTCCTTTAACGGGTTTGAATTTTTGCAAGCGGAGCATAATATAACCAGAGAAACATCCAAGGCACTCTGCCACTCCCCTCCAGTAGAAAGGAGATGAAAGCGGGCAGCAAATGACATTCAACAAATACTTTGCTTGCTTTCCGTAATACATCGTCTCTCCTAAATGCACCAGCCTTTTTCAATGTATTGTTTAAAAAGAAAAAGGCTCTCTCTAGTTGATACGAGAGCAGGGTTGTGTGGCCTTCCTTGACTCAGCCCTCCTCCGTCACATTCCCACCTCTTAAAAAACCAGTCACCAACCACCTAATGCGCTGAGGAGCCATTATCTTTCTCAGGTGACTGAGATATTTGTCTTGCTAATTTGTTTTGTTGGTATGCGAAGGCAGATTTCAGGATGTGTTCCAACTTTTTGCCACGCCTGCTGGATATTTCATTCCGCTCGGTTTTTAACCTTTGGGTAGACTGAGGAAACGCGTGCCGTCGTTTCTGTTTCATTGGCTGTACCTGCCCGGACAGGTACATCGCTGGATTGCTTCCTTTGGGCTTTTTGACAACAATTCCACCACCCCACCCCACCCCAAAAAAACCCAAAATCGGGTGGGGAAGAGGGAGAGAATTACAGCCGCAGCGGGACACTGACACAACTGCCTGAAATACAGTTTTGGAAAATAAGTTTAGCTGCCGAAGGCAATTGCTGAGACCGGTCTCTTTCTCTCTTGCAGGGTCCCAACTATCTGGGGACTCTGGTGAGTTTGCCTCCTGCAGCTCCACCACCTCCACTTCCACCTCCAGCTCCTGCTCCATCTCCACCTCCTGCTCCTACTTCTGCTCCAGCGCCAGCTCTAGATCTAGATCTAGCTCCAGCTCCAGCTCCACCGATGAGCTGCTGCAATGACGAGATCACAAGGTTGCATCGCTGCGAAGATCACCATGACGGAGGCTGCCCATGCTCTGGCGAGGGCTCGCATTGCTCGAACGCGGAATGCCACAGCCGGAAAGGTAAGCCCTTTCCTGAGTCACGGCAGCTGGTTTTGGGTGTAGTATGGGAGAGAGAGGGTCAGGTCATTCCGTTTCTTTATTGTTGCGTTCGTACCCCGCCTGTCCCCCAAGGTACGTGTTGAGTTCAGGTGGCTGTGGTTCTCCCTTGCCTGGTTTTATTATCACAACGACCCTGCGTGGTAGGTTTGGCTGAGAGGAGGCGACTGGCCCAAGGCCAGTCGGTGAGCTTTGTGGCAGAGAGGGGGTTTCAAACTAGGTACCCCAGGTTTAAATCCCGTTGGCTCCCCATTAAAAGGTGTGTTAAAAGAAACAATATACCGTACTTGTCGCTGTATAAGACGCACCAGACCATAAGACGCACCTAGTTTTTGGAGGAGGAAAACTAGGAAAAAATATTTTGAATCTCAGAAACCAGAACAAGAGGGATCGCTGCACAGTGAAAGCAGCAATCCCTCTTGCTGTTCTGGTTCTGGGATAGCTGCACAGCCTGCATTCGTTCCATAAGACGCACACACGTTTCCCCTTACTTTTTAGGAGGGAAAAAGTGAGTCTTATAGAGCAAAAAATACGGTACTCTAAAAATTGGAATGGTAGGAATTGTTTTCGAATTTCATCTTCCAGTTGTTTAATCTGAGCACCAACAGGACTTCTGTTCTCCGTATTTTGGAACAAAACGTGTATCTCTTTACCACTTTCTTCAGATCCCCAACAATAGTTTTCTTAAACAGAAACTGAAAAAAGTTGTTTATACAGTAGGCTTCCCACTCACCACCTGAATTAAAAAAAAAACAATTCTCAGAAGGTTTAACTGCCAATTATAATTTGTGTTTTGTTGCAGCAAACAATTCCTGTAAGTAGGAAGTTAATTAGCGCTTACCTCCGAAACATATTTGAATAGTTATTTCATTAATTAGCATAATACGTCAAGCCTTCAGTTGCTTAACAACTTCGCCTTCTTTTTCAAATACTTTGCAACAAGCATTAGGGCTGCCATTCAGAAGTTACGAATTAATTGCTAGATTTTGCTTCCTGATATGGAGCTTCAGGTTATGTCAGAAACAAACTCAGAGATAAGTTCCTGAATCCAACTGCCATCCTTTTAACAGCTCAACAATTCTCTTTGCAGATTTCCTAAGAACACTTTTTCTATCTTAATTACTTTACACCTTCAACAATTCCCCATCACATAAGGAAAAAAGTCCTTGCATCTAGCATGGATACGATAACCTTGGGAGTAATATCTTTTAAGGAATATTAATAAAGCAGCCCCGTTTTTATAAATTTGATGCCATGCTTGCACTTAAAACTCTTGTTCTTAGATATATTTCTTTTTATATTTATTTTCACAATATCCTCAGTAAGAATTTTCTTTTCCAAAAAAGAGAAGCCCTTCATCATTTGAATTCATAGCTGTAATTACTGTATTCATTTGTGAGCCACTTCCTGGTCAGTTAGACCCTTCTTTGAAGCCTATACCTCATATCCCTAATGTGAAAGAAAGGTTGATGTTCCTGCACTTGAATTTTGCATTATTTCTGCTTGATTAAAAAAAAACAACCAGCAGAAACTGAAGCCCAGTTCTGACACCGTCATGGGTTATGCTACTTCAGACTACAGAGAGGGGCACATATAAATAAATGCACTACATGGGGGGGGGGAATCCTTGCACAAAAAACCTAGGCTAAGCTTCCCCTGACATTCTAATTTTGTGTGTGGAGGGAATTATTGCTATGGAAGAGCGTTCAATAGTGTGAATCTTTTCCTGCCGTTTAGAATGGTACAGTCCAGACTCCATACACAGACTTGACTTTAGCCAGTTCTTATGCACTAAAGTTCCTATTTCTTTGAGGAACGACAGGCTCCATCTGGAAAAAAAACGCAGGAGGAAATTGGCGATTGTGGAGCATTGCATTTTATTTTCACAACAGCCCTGTGAGGTATGTTAGGCCGAGGCGTGGTGCATGGCCTGAGGCCACCAGTGAGAATCATGACTGGATGAGAGGTAGGATTTGAACTCAAGATCTCTCCTGTCAAAGTCCAGCACTCTGTTAATTTAGGGTCCGTCTTAATACATGCCTCGGCCTGAAAGATCATGGGACAGCCGCTTTGTTGAAGCTAAGCAGTTTGGGTCTAGATGGAAAGCCTTCCTTGCTATCTTGTTATTTTCAACATGAAAGTGAGACAGAATATATTGGTGTTTGGAGCAGTAGCTCTTTTTCTGAGTGGGGGGTGTCGCTGTTACTTTTCGCATGCCTGTTTGCAGAGCGTTAAGGAAATTCTGGAATGTAGGTCACACCTGAATAGTAGCAATGTAATTTATGTGTTTTAAACCATTACAGTGGGTGGCGTGCACGGAAGGAAGGCCTGGATGTTACAGGAACACCCAGGGGAGGAAATGCTGTTGTGCATCTTGGCATTCTGTGGACAAGAGACGCATTTCACTCCCGCCAGGGCATTCTGTAATGGTTAAATGGGGTTGCTCGTGCGTAAGTTGCCGCCACTCCTGGCTAGGTAGCCTGGTTAAACCTTTCCTGGCTGGACAGCCCTTCACTTCGTGGCTGTTCAGTCGCTAGCAGAATCCGTCAGTGGGCGTTTCTTGAACTTCTTCCAGCAAAGAAGTTCTTTGACACCAAGTCTACGCCTACTTTCCCTGCGCGGAAGTCTTCTGCGCAGGGTGGGTGTGGGTAGCGGGGGACCTGTGCTCTCCCCGCTGGTCTCCAGCGAAGAGTCCTGGAGCCCTCTCTCCGATTCCTCCATCCGCCCCCCTTTATCCCTGGTGTTACGCTGATTTCCTTCCCCAGCTGCTGAGTCCCCTCTCTCCCTGCTTGGCCCTTCTCCGGCATCGCTTGGGAGCCCTGCCTCCACTTCTGGCTCCGATGTCAGTTCCCTGACACATTCCCTGTTGACGGAGGCTTTACTACCCACTGCCAACCCTCAAGTATGCAAAAATAGGCTTGGATGCACGTGGACCATTGCTCTAGGGCAGGTCATAAAAAACCCTTTTAAAAAAAATACCTGCTCCAAAGGTCTTATCTTACTACACAAGTGATTATATAGCTATATCTGAAATTTCATACTGTACTTAACTGGTCTTCTAGAGTTCATCATTATTTTAACTCCAGACATATCTGAAATTTCATGCATATCAGTTAATATCTTGACCCTCCTCCATGAAAATAGCTATTTACTTGGCCGTTTTCCTACAACGTGAAGGCTGAAATTTCAATTCAGTGGAGCAGGGTCAAGATATTAACTGATATGCATGAAATTTCAGATATAGCTATAGAATCCCTAGTGTAGTAAGATAAGACCTATGGAGCAGGCATTTAAAAAAAATAAATTAATTTATGAACCGCCGTGCTATTGCTCTGTGGTACAGCAGGTACTTTATGTACAGAAAGCCCCAGTTATGACCCCGAGGTAGAATTGGGAAAGATTCCTTCCTGAAACCTCAGCACAGATAATTCTAAGCTAGATGCAACCGAGTTGGTGTCAAACGTATTGCTCTGATATAGTCATTTGGACAGCCCTGGACCTCTATGTACACTATCCAGGCTTGCAGCCCAAGGAGGTCACTGCTGTGCTGCTAATGCATTGCACCCCCGGAGGTGCACTCCATTTACTCTCAACACAGACAGGTGCCAACCAGATGGGCCAATGGGATCCACTGGTATAAGGCAGGTCCCTGTGCTCTTCTGATGGAGAACACCTGTGCAGCGTCCAAAGCATGCATGGCTGGGTGGACATGGGGAGTGTTGCCGGACAGGATTTCCCAGAGGCAGAATGCCAGACGCCCTGCCAGCCTTCTCTTGTCCCTGAACGTCCTCATGATTAACAGGACCAAGTGGGAGATGCAACATGAGCAATGCACTACACCCTCTTGTGGCATAGGAATATCTGGGAATGATGTCAAGCAGCCGGAAATTCCAGAGCCAATTCCGCTGTAAAGCGGAATCGCGGGAGATTTAGGAGCCTATCACCCCATTTCTTCCATTGGAATGCATCTGTGCCATCCCAGAGTCAAAATAATCTTAGGGTGCTTTTGTTCTTTAAAAATGTTTAGGGGTACTCTCATTCCGACTCAAGAAAAACCACCATTTTATAGTTCAAATGGGGGGGGGGAATAAATACAGTAAATGGACAAAAGTACAGAGAGTATGCATTACCTCATGATGGTGAAAAATAGTAATTTTCCTACTCATCTTGAAATACTGCCCCTCAGGGAGGCCAAACTTTCATCAGTAAAACACCACACATCCACAGTCCACACTGCTTCACACATTAAACACTCGCTTCTGTCCGAGACTCAGGAAACACCGTGACAGGAAATGAGGCCGCCACTGCGGGTAGCAACGGAACCGACGATTCACCGTGCTAGAGAAGAAACTAACATTTTTTTAAAAAATTAGTTTCTTCTCCTGTTAGATTCACAAAATGTTTAGGGGTATGTGTACCCCTGCGTCCCCCCCCCCCGAAAAAAAGTACTGGGGCTATGCGCCGCAAATGACAAAAATTGTAATGAGAAGCAAAAATAAAACAAAAGAAGCTATACACTATTTTAGTATATTTATATTTAGTATACTTTAGTATATCTAAGTATTAAATATATAAATATTAAGTTTTAATATTTACTTTTAGCAGAAGTGGATTTGCTGCAGTAAGGTGACAGAGTACTTTAGTTCCACAAACCTAAATTTCTGATATGCACTTGAATCCCCTCTGCAAAGTACAGACCGCCTGGAGGCAATATTCATCCTGGTCCTGAATTTTGAACCAGGAATTGTCTAACCACATGTATCCCTTGCTCACAAACCTCATGGTTGAACTCCACCAATCACTAAAAGTAAAGGGACCCCTGACCATTAGGTCCAGTTGTGAATGACTCTGGGGTTGCGGCGCTCATCTCGCCTTACTGGCCGAGGGAGCCGGCGTACAGCTTCCGGGTCATGTGGCCAGCATGACTAAGCCGCTTTTGGCGAACCAGAGCAGCGCACGGAAACGCCGTTTACCTTCCCGCCGGAGTGGTACCTATTTATCTACTTGCACTTTGACGTGCTTTCAAACTGCTAGGTTGGCAGGAGCAGGGACCGAGCAACCGGAGCTCGCCGAACTCCACCCATCGGTACACAACCTAATTATGCTGGAGAAGAAATCTCCAAGAGTCTCTAACAATTAAGCGACTTTAAAGCTCACCTCAGCTTCCTGTTCAGTCACTGCATAGGCAAATAAAAAGACTTATAAAAAGCACTTACAGTTGCCATTAATTCCACTGAATAATTATCTAAATTTCCAAGACGGTGATGAGGATTCTTTTTTAAGAGTCCTGTAAAAATTGTTCCTCCATGCTGATTTGTGGGCCCAGGAAACTGGTGTGGATGGAATAGGTGCTATCCAGCATTCCCAATACAACTTCATTTACCCTTCTCTTTCATCTTTGTATTTTAATAAAACATTCCAATGAAGAGGCCACGTAACCTAACTACCGCGCTTGCTCTCACTTAGTCATTACGGTCCTACCTCCTTTGGTCAGAGGGCCTGGGGCTGGCTAAATGGGGAACACAACAGCTGTTGTGCAAGTAGCCTTAATCATAAGAGTGCAACTGGCATTTAACTGAACTGAGAGTCAAATAAGAAACTGAAAGTAAAAGTGCAAAGTAGGTTACAATTTAAAGGAACAGTATGGGGGAGCAGTGTTTGTCCAATGTCACATTTTTCTGCAACATCCCCTTAACCGTGACATCATTAGCAATAAGCTTTGCAAGAGATGAGTTGCCAGATGAAACCTTGCAGGAGCTCAGTGTTTGAAATTAGCCAGGTGCTGGCTTTCAACCACTTGCAACCAAGTGAAGATGCCTGGGTGCCAGGAATGATGGTGCCTGACATCATTACTGATCTGGCCTTTTTTCACACACTAATACCCCAATTTGAAGAATTCTATCAATTATATTTCATCTGCACAATCGGAATGAATTTCTCGAACCAAAATGCTTTTTCTGTGCAGCCTGAGCAGGGACAGTCACTTTTAAGCAAAGGGGGTCAGAAAATGCCAATATATAGGTGGACTATCCCTGGATCAAGTGACTTTTCTTCTTTAAAGTTCTGAGTTCTTGACCAAGCTCAAGATTGTCATCTGAACTAGTCATACAGTCAATCATAGTCAAGCCATCAAATGGCAACTAGATATTCTGTTCTGGGGACTCTAACCTTGGTTTAATGAGACATTTGGCACCTACCTTATGTATGTGAGTTTCTAACACTACAGAAACTGCTTTGGAAGGGGGCAGTTTTCATCCCTGCCTTTTCTAGAACTGCAGGCTTTCCTGTTCCCACAGCTACCATTAAAACAGGCTGCCCAATTATGGGCGCTTCCAAGCGGTCTCTATTTTCAGCAGGGATTCAGTTACATACTGGCAAACTCGCGTTGGATGGTTAAAGTTGATTTGCTGCTCTTGTGCAACAAACCTGCTTCCCTCTTCACCGCACCCAAAATCTAACTTTTTGCACTAAGGAAAGAGTCGGCAAAATGCACTGGGAAGTGTAGGGTCACAACCGTTTCACACAACATCACCTACTGGTCTTCAGCTGGTCTGATCCAAGGTGGGTTGCAAAGGGGCATTAACCACCATGCAAAATATATGCTAAAAAATAATAATTAAGAAATGGGTCCCCAAAGGCATGTCTGGCTTAAAAGTAGGTCTGAAAGGTCTGACGATACCTGATCTAACCTCTCCGAAAACAGATTGCTCAATAAACAGCCAACATTGTCTGACCTCCCTGCAAACTTTGTGCAAAGCCATCAGGACGAACGCCGACAGCCAGGTCATCTGAAAGCCACCCCCAGTTATCTCCTGCTGTCCTATCTATGCTGGTCCACAGTTTATGAATGCTGCATTCCTTTCCTCTCCTCAGATATCCTGACGGAAGATGACATTTACTGCTGCTCCCTTTCCAAGACACTGTGCCACACCTCCACGCCCGTCACAGTGGGCTTCTACTCCCCCTGCGGAAACCGCCTGCATTCGCTGCTTGATCATATTGGAAGTAAGTCCCGGGCAAAAAAAAAAAGCATCAACTGGGTGGAAGGGGTGGGGGAGGAATCCAAGTTTCAGTATTCAGTAATAATAGGGAGTTAAATCCTGCCCCCGTGCCTCCTAGCATGGATTTTTGCCATAAACAGGCCTTTTCCTCTAGCTTGTCCATTCAATCAGGATTTTGTTATTTAAGAGACAAGCACAAATGTATCGCTCATTTGCCAATCAGGCTGTCCCACATGCACGGACCATAAAAGTAAAATAGGTACATGCATAATGCATCAAGCCACACTAAAATACAGATTAAAAATTATACAATTACAACTGGTTTACGTGTATTAACATAATATTAACATCTAAAGTGGCATGTAAGTGTTTTCCACTTCCCTCAAGCCAATTTTACAAATTGCACACTCCTAAGTGCTGTGTTAGTAATCTGCTCCGGCCAACTCAAAGAGAACTTATTGCTTGACAGGGGAAGTTAAACAGATTCTTCCTGCAGTGCTCTCCCCGGCAATAAGGGGCTCAATTTAACGGCTTCTCGGATCTAAATACAAGGGGCATTCTGATTTTAAAAAGGCTACCAGGTTCTCTACCTTCAGGCATGTACAAAAGAGTGATGATGAGTGAAGGTGTAGAGTCATAAAATTGTAGCCTTGGAAGGGAGCCTGAGAATCATCTAGTCCCACTCCTGGAAATGCAGGAATCACAGGTAAAGAATCCCTGAAAAATGGCCATCCAACCCATTAAGAAACCTTCAGTGAAGGGGAGTCCTCCACCTTCCAAGGGAGTCCGTTCCACTGTTGAACAGCTCTCACAGCCAGAAAGTCGGAATCTCCTTTCTAAGTTGAAGGGAGGAGGGATAGTAGCTGGTCCTGACATCTCACCCCACTTTTGAAAGGCTAATGCCTTTTTGTTCCACTTTGGCAGAATGCATGCACAAGGAAACCATCCGGAGAGAAGAAAACGAGTACAGGAGGACACATGAGAAGCCCCGGATACCGGAAGGATGGAACTACCTGACCCTCCTATGGTACTTGGTGTTCTATGAGCCAGTCATCACAGAGGTTCATCTCAGGAGGAAGAACATTGACTTCATGTTCATAAGATTCAGCGCCTGGGAATACGCCGGCAGTGACAAGCTGTGGGCTGGGCTGGTCACCACTTTGTGTGACCGCATCCGCCACCAATTCGGGCCTCTGCCTCTGAGCTTCTACCACGTGGTGGGGAGCAAGCCCCACTTTGCCTCTGGGTTCAGCCAGCAGGAGTGGAGGCTCAAAAAGAAAGCCTCGTTTGCAGCCGGAGGGTTCCTGACCATCTTGCTAGCTGGCATTGGCCTGGCCACAACCGCGTACCTTGTGCCAGGGCTGAGGGACGGCACCGTCTTGAAGATCCTTGCCGCCTCCTTGGCCAGCGTTACCGGTTCAGGGGCCTTGGTGGCCATTGCTCCGGTGATTAAGCACCTGATCATCAGTCAGAAGAAGAAGATCGAGAGCATGACCAGCAATGAGAAGTTCACCAGCCACCTGGGCTTCATGAGCGCTGTGAAGAGAGAGATTGCACTCCTCACCAACTTTGTGTATTACATGGAGATCTTTGAGAGGCGGCGGCTGAGGATTGTCTTTGAGATTACCAACCTGGACATGTGCTACCCAGAACGAGTCATCGGGGTCCTGAACGCCATCAACACTCTGCTTTCAGACACCAACGCCCCCTTCATCTTCATCCTGGTGGTGGACCCTTGCGTCATCGTCTCTTGCCTGGAAGAAGCCAGCTGCATGAAGGGCATGGCCGACAACGGCTACCTCTACCTCAACCGCACGGTGACGCTGCCTTTCTCCATCCCGGAAATTGGCCAGAGGGCAAAGCTGCGGTTTCTGCACGAGGCCTTCCAGAGCAGGGAGGACTTGATGTACAACATCATCACGAGAAACGTGGAGCAGGGAATCAAAAGGGCCAAAGGGAAGGACAGGGCCTTGGGAGACATGGAAGCATCGGCAGAGATGGACCAGCAACAGATTGATGCTCAGGCCGTGCAGTACATCCACGAAGCTTTCCACTGCTTGCACGACGAATTTGATTCCCTTTACAGGTACATCCCAGACAGTATTGTGCAGATGAAAAGGATCGTCAACACCATCCCCATCACTATCCGGCTTATGGCCCAGCAGCATGTCTTGAGACATGCCATCTGCCCCCGGTCGGTGGCGGCCTGGGTCGTCATGGCCAACCAATGGCCTTGCCGCTTGAGCTGGATACTGCAGTGCATGGAGGACAGGCGGCAGTGCCACACAGAGGGCGAGGACGGCGAGGAAACCATGTGGCACGTCTTCGCGGAGAACTGCAAGGAGCTCTTCTCTCATCATACGGAGCTTCACAACATCATGGCGTTGGACAACGACCCCGAACTCTTCGAGAACTTCTTGTGGCACGATTTCCCTTTCACCGTGAAGGAAGGGGAGAAGTACGTGAGGTACACGGTCAACTTGGACCACTCCATAAGGTATCGGATGGGGCAGCTGCGGTCCCTGGCTTCCCTGGAAAGGGACTACCTCAAAGAATTAGCTTCTCTGGAAAAGGAGAAAGAGAAGGAGAAAGAAGCAGCTTCCTTGGAGAAGGAGGAGGGCAGAGAAACAGCCAATTCAGGCAGGATGGTGTAAGACGGAGGGTTTTTGTTGGAAGATTATCAAACGTTCTGTAATAAAGGTATGACCAGTCATGGTGGACAAGCTATTTGAGAGACGGTTTTGCCTGTGTTGCCCATTTACCCCTTTGGTGTGGATCAGCGAATGAGTGTCGGCTGTGTTCCCAGGGTGGGGTTTCCCAAACTGTGAGCTTCACCCAGGTGGTTCCACGGTGTGTCAGTGGATTTCTGGCACAGCCGCCACATTTTCAACTGTACCTTTTATTTATTCCTTTGTGTTTTATTGCACTGCAATTTGAATTCTGTCAAATGCGGCTGTGACACAACAAAATACAGTATGTAAGAAATGAAAGGAAGCAATAAAAATGCAATGAGAAAAACATACTGGACCACAGCTGCTGAAACGGCAGAAAAACCAGTCAGTGCCCCCACCCCAGCAATTCGCTGGCTTCAATGCAGGGGGATGGGGGAGGCATAAACATCCCAGAATCCTCTGGGAAAGGCACTGGGTATTCTGGCAGACAAGTTTACGGTGGGAAGTGTTTCTTGATGTCTGGGAAGTTTGAAAGCCAATTTACCATCAGCCGAGGAACGCACATCAATCTGCAGCGGGAGACGGGATTAGGAGAGACTTCAGGCGTTCCCACACGTGATGCTAAATGGGCCACATTTGAACTTCCTTCTGTTCTTTTTGCGAAACTTAATGGAAGCTGTGAATACAGGAACGAATGTGAAGAGAAGGGAAATGAGCGCTGCTGTAGCCAATGAAGGATTTAGATTTGCGCAACAAACTGGTTGAATTATTTAAGGTGTTTAGAGAAGTTTTATGTGTGGAGGGGGAGAATATGGATGCTGAGTGACATCTACAGCAGGGCTGTGTGTATCTCACAAATGGAAAAAACAGCAGCTCTGTCTGGCAAGGGCTCCAATTCTCTTTCTCTCTCCCCCCCCCCCTCATTTTTGGGCTTTCTGCCTTCTGCCATATCAGTCCCTTTGGACACTGCTGGCAGGTAGGGAAGGGTCAAACCAGTCTAATTTCTTGTCCATGCCACTTTTGTACTGATTCTGTGATGACTCTGCATTCATCTTCTTTAAATAAAAAAATAAACCTGTGCAAGAATTTGCATTTAAATATGACGCTTTGAATGTATTTTCTCTCAAAGCACACATTTCTACTGTTTTGATGCTTCTTCTTTTTTGAGCTAACAAGTGCACCAGAACATTCAGGAAGTTTAAGAAAAAACTAGCGGATAATCCAGTTCAAACCTGCACATTAGTCCAAGCAGTGAGAATCAAGTCTGGTAATCCGCAAAGACTGAATTCCTTAAGCAGCAGCAGCATACATTATGATATATCAACCCATACTTTATTCAGGTTCCAGCATTTGCTTTCCTCTGCTGTAGAGTTTCGGTTTTTAAAAGGCAGATAAGCACACAGCCCTGAGCTCTGTGTGTGTAAAATTTTAAAATGATTGCCTTATACCCAGTTAGAGAGCCAAGCCTGCAATCTATTGAAGTCAATGGGGCTTCTGACCAGACATGTATAGGATTTTGCTGCATGTTACATTTGTTGGAATTTCAACAGGCTTTGCTAACCTGGCTCCCTTACAGATGTTTTAGACTACAACATCTGGAGGGGGTTAGGTTTGAGAAGCCTGGTCTAGAATGAAGGAGGGAAGGAGTTGGGCAGGCTTATGGATTTAAGGCTCAGTCTACTCTCCCAAGCAATGCCTCAGCAAATGTTGGGGAAGAACCGCAGCTCAGTTGCTTAGAGCACCTGCTTGGCATGCAGAAGGGTCCCGATTCAATCCCTGGCATCTCCAGGTAGGGCAATGAGAGCCTGTCTGTCTGAAACTCTGGACAGAGCAGTTGTCCATCAGTGCGGATAATACCTTGCTAGACAGACCAATGGTCTGACTCAGGAAAAGGCAACTTCCTGCTGCCAAAAGCTCGCTTTTCTCGTCTCCCAACCCAATGAGTTATGAGTGCTCCAAAAAAAAAGCAGCAGCTTCACTTAATTTAGGTAGCTCCTAAATATGGAAACAGCCGCACTCGGGTTGTCGATGACGACATCACCTTGAGGGAAAGTGGGTGGGTCTCCTGCAATTTGCACCTCGGCCAGTTCCACAGGGCCAATTATATCACCAGCTTGCCTCAGATTCATGGCTTGGGCTTAACCCTCGACATGAGAGCAAAATTAGCCAGCTCCAGGGGCAAAACTGGGCTTTACTTTACCTCAAAAGTCCTGCACCTCCAAGAATCAACCCAAGGTAGATTCTTTGCCCTGGAGTAACCCTGCAATACACACACACCATTCTACTCATCATTCTGCTTCGACTGTCCGCACAGGATGTCCACACAGGACTGTCCACAGGATGTGAAAGATCTCTCATCGGATCTCCGTATCATTTTATTTTCCTCGCAGCATCGGGAGTGAGATTTTGGAGCAGAGCCACAGCTCTGGGGAAGGTGGGTTCACCCTTTCTCCCAATGGATATTGAGCCTCGGGGCTCCCAACTCTACAATTCTATGGTTGATACGTTTAGATTAATACGGATGTATTGGTGGTTATTGTATTCTCAGTTTGCACTGGTGGCTTCCCCCTGCTTTTCCCTCGTTAGAAATAATAAAAAATAATAATGATATGTGAAAGTGTAAATAATAATGATCACCCTTCGGGCAGAACAAGCAGCAAGTTGATAAAGATGGAATGATACCCATCCAGTAATATGGAAGAAAGCAAATGCATAGGCTACTGAGGGCTGATGGTGCTTGTTCCTGCCACGAACGATACCTATGTGGATTCAAGAGCAAGTTTTGCACACAAGCCAGACTGTAGCTAGTTTAATTTATCCCACAGAATTCAATGGGAGCTGCTGAAATGGCTCCATCTGCCCAAGAGTTTCGCCCTGGCCTTGTGTTTTGGTCCTGTGGCTAGAGAATGACAAGCATGTGGCAGAAAGCTGGAAATCTCTCTCTCTGTGTGTGTGTGTGTGTTTGTGTGTGTGTGTGTGTGTGTGTGTGTGAGAGAGAGAGAGAGAGAGTATGAATGAGAGTATGTGCGTGTTAAGGTCCTCAACACAAAGGGACATTGTGTTCTGTGTTTCCTGTTCCTTCTCAGAGCTGAATAAAAAAAATGTTCAAAACTATGTCTCTGAGTCTCCCCTTTCACCAGCAAAGCCTCTGTGTTTCTGTGGGACACTTCTCAAACTAAGATGATCCAGCTTCCATCAGAATACCCACTGGACAATGCACAAAAGAACACAGGAGAAAAACCTTACCAATGCATACAGTGCTGGGAGTGCTTCTGCCAAATAATAATAATAATAATAATAATAATATAATATAATATCATCTACTTGAAAATCCAAATTAACAAACCTTTCTGCCAGAGAAACCTCTGGCATTGGGAGAGTGGGTTCCTCCATCCGAGGCTGTCGATATGTGCAAACTTAACCCCCCCTGAGAGTAATAATAGCGGAAACAGCCTATGTCAGAAGGGAAACTTTATTTCAACCGAACATGGTATAAATAGTTAAATGCATGAACACAGATTCCCTGGGATTTCCTTTCCTTGTTTAATAAATAAAACTAGCTCAGAACCAAGGGCGAGCTTCCCCAAAATCAACAGGAAGAAATTATTCTCTCCTCCCACCAAAGTGCTGGAATGACAGTTTTGGTATCTACAAAAAAAGAGAGAGAAGATTCACTGGTGCTCTGGGACATCCTTGATACCCACAAAGCAATCCATCAGTGGGACACCGGCAAGAATCGAACCTTGTTTCATATCCCACCTCTCTGCCACGCAGGAATTCAAGGTAGCTTGCAAGCGTATGTTCGGCCAAAGGCGTTTCCAGTTGTAACGGGGGTGGAGAGTAGGGAGCCTCCACATTCGAACCCTAAAAGAGAGAGGGGAAGGGCCTCAGCTCAATGGTAGAACAGCTGCTGCCTTGCATGCAGAAGGTTTGAGGTTCAATCCCCTGCGTCTCTAGGCACGGCTGGCAGAGACTCCTCTCTGAATGAAATCTGGAGAGCTACTGCCAGTCTGTGTGGTTACTACAGAGCTACATGACCTGATATAGCCTTCCCATCTTCCAAGCTGCTCCCCTACCTTGTGCCCCCCTCTGATGCCTTCTCAGATTTGGGGGACGATGAGCAAGCCCTCCCTGCAAGCCCTCGTCCTCTCTAGGCCAAATCCAGGAGCTGAAAACATCAGCCACGTCAGGAGGCTGGAGTTGTTTCCCACGGACAAGAGTTAACGTGCCTTTAAGAGAGGATCTTCACTGAGACGAATCATAGAATTGGAAGGAATAAATAAAACACAGGGGAGGGTATGAATACCATATGAGAAGTCAACTAGAAGACAGAATAGGATCTCTTTTTTTAAAAAAACAAACCACAAGTTTGTCCCATGCTCCATGAAGGCTGGGAGCAGGCAAACAAATGAACTTTCTCACGTGGCACTTGGTTAAAACTATGAAATTCGCTCCAGTAAGATGTAGTGGCCGCCTCCAGCTTGGATGGCTTTAAAGAGGATTTTGACATATTCATGGAGGGAAAGGCTATCGATGGCTATGCTCTGCCTCCCATGCCAGTTGCAGAGGAATCGCAATTGTGGAGTGGGGCACTGTGGCATTCAGGTCCTGACCAGGTCCTGCTCCCCATTGGGGCATTTGGTTGGTCACTGTGAGAACACGACGTTGGACTATATGGGCCTTTGGTGCGATCCAGATACAGGAGTCTTCTTGTATGCCCCAATCTCCTGAGCATCTGCCTGGACACAGAATAGCTGGAGCTGATGAATCTTGCTCTGCTCCAGCTAAGCAATGTTTTAAGTCCTTACTCCTGCAGTAAAGGTAAAGGGACCCCTGACCATTAGGTCCAGTCGTGACCGACTCTGGGGTTGCGGCACTCATCTCGCTTTACTGGCCGAGGGAGCCGGCGTACAGCTTCCGGGTCATGTGGCCAGCAGGACTAAGCCGCTTCTGGCGAACCAGAGCAGTGCACGGAAACGCCGTTTACCTTCCCGCCAGAGTGGTACCTATTTATCTACTTGCACTTTGACATGCTTTTGAACTGCTAGGTTGGCAAGAGCAGGGACTGAGCAACGGGAGTTCACCCCGTGGCGGGGATTCGAACCGCCAACCTTCTGATCTGCAAGCCCTAGCCTCTGTGGTTTAACTTACAGCGCCACCCTCTATATTTCTAGGCCCTGTAATTGTGGAGTTGGGACCCCGAGGATCATCTTGTCCAACCCCCCACAATGTAGGAATACACAGCTGTGCCATACGGGGATCAAACCTGCAACCCTGGCGTTATCATCGCCCCACTCTAACCAACTGAGCTATCCAGGCAGTGGCAATATTTTCCTTTTTTGTGGGGGGAGGATTTACCCCAAAAAAGCAAAAAACGAAACAGGCTTGTTTATTTCAGAATGCACTTTTAAAACATGCATCAGAGATAAGCACGTGAGCAGGACCCCACCTTTCTGATGGCAGGAAGAAGTTTCAGAGGAGTTTAAAATAAAATAAAAACTTAAGCTTGCATATGAGTATTACTACGTCACGAGGAATGCACTCTGCCATCTTTTCCTTTGGCTTCCTGACAGTTCCACCTTTCTCACACCAGAGGGTGCTAGTCCGGTAGATTATTGCTTTTATTAGAAAGGGAAGGTTGGTTTCTGTAGGAAAGCTCTACACCTTGCCTGCTGATCTCTTCCTCAAACTGCTTTCCTGGCGTCTCTCATCCGGCAAGTAAGCACCCCGCCCCCTTTTACTTCCTTCCCTCGGAACTGCGCAAGTACGCAATGCGTCCCCAGCTTCAGAGGCATCAATTCCTTTGCAAAGGGTCAGGGCTCATTGCTCCAACCCCTAATCTCTTCTCAGACCTATTTGCCCATGAAGCAACCAAACGCTAACAAGCAAAAAAACCCCCAAACAACTGCAGCGCCCGATAGGCTTGGAAGCAAAAGTTCAAGGATGAATGTGGATGCGTAACGCGGTTGGGTGGAGGGAGAACTAGCAAAGCTGTTGTGCAGCCAGGCGATGAAATTGCAGCGTCTCTCCAAGCTTTTGGGAAAGCCAGAGAGAAAAAACAAAGTTTCTTCTGAAGCTCATAGTTTATCCTGCAGAGTCCTCTCGTTTTACACCAAAATAAAATCTCAGTATGCACAATTCCTTTCCCTTCCTCTCCCATTGATAAATTATGCTGGAAGATTTTGAGGGCTCAGGCCTCTCTCTTTTTCTTTTTTTTGCTTGCGTCACTCTGTAAAAGCACATTGTCACCCAACGGCAATACATAAATAAGAAGGATGTTGTGCAGAGACCCAAGCCAGCCTCGGCACACTTTTCAATTCACAACACCGCTCCTTTGGCGTCCGTTTTGCTGGCAAAATGTGACTGCGACATGGGGCGAGAACGCAGGTTGTGCTTTGGACCCTCTTCCCCAAAGAGACTGAGAGAAGCCACGTGATGAATGCAGCTTTTCATTTAATAGAAGACAGTTTCAACAAAAATAAAACTCCACACACACACGAAACAGAAAGGAATGACAAACTTTAGCCAAAAAAAAAAAAAATGGGGGAGGGAGGAAAAGGAACACAAAATCAAACTGGCGCCATCTTCTTTTCTGTAAATGTAGTGTTAATGCAGCAAAAACTCCATGTGTGTCTGTGTGCCGGGTTGTGTGTGTGTGACAGAGAGAGAGAGAGAGAGAGAGAAAAGGAATCATGGTCAAGCAGATGGTGGGCACATAAAGTTTTTGTTTTTCTCCCTCCTGCCTCTCCAGTCTGAATTTCCATGCAGCAAAAGTGCCCTCTCAAGCTCCCTGATAAGATTTTTATTGCACTTAAGAAAAATAATAATAAAGTAAAAAGCATAAAGTTCTATGTCTACCCAACAGCTGCCACCCTCCCCCCCACCCCACATTTTTAGAGGGT
Source organism: Podarcis melisellensis (assembly GCF_964234715.1). NCBI lineage: Eukaryota > Metazoa > Chordata > Lepidosauria > Squamata > Lacertidae > Podarcis > Podarcis melisellensis. The sequence continues at coordinate 81,914,076 of NC_138540.1, forward strand.
GTTGCGGCAGAGAAAACGGTTCCTCTGCTAAGTCTACACAAAAAAAGAGGGAGATTCCTTTTCGTTTTTGTTTCATTTTCGGGGTTAGTACCGCAAATCTCCTGCAGAGATTTCGTTTCGTGTCACCAGGAGGAAAGTAGTCCATCGTGTAGGGGGAGAAAAGCGTGTTTCTTTTTCTTCCTTTCCTGCTAGATACCGAGGTTAGAGTCGAGTGATCCCAGCGGGATTTCGTGAGAAAAGAATTCAAGGACCCAAAGAGAGGGCCTACTCTTCCCGCCGCACCTAGGCTCGAACCAAAAAAAGATGGCTGCTTGTTTTTACACCTGTCGTCCTACAGCACAGACTTCCCCATGCAAGGGGGCTGGTTGCCCCGGCTCTCGTCCGACTGGCGACATACGAAAGCATCAGTCCTGGTTTCCCATCTTGGCAGGCAAGCTTCTTCTCTTTTGGAAGAAACCTTGCCTATCGGAGCTAATCTCTGAGGCCATTTGAATCTGGTCTTTGCGGAGCTTCCCGTAATAGCCTTTGGGATCTCTTCCGCTGGGTCTCAACGCACCACCGGAGGAGGGGGGGCAGGGGGAGGGACTGCACTGTTGGCTCCACCAGTTTCCCCCGCAATCCCAGGTATTTTTTTGGCTGCAAAAAAGTCCTTCCCTGAGAAATAAAATAATCAACCCCCACCCACCCTCTAGAAATACACTTTGTGCAGCAACCCACCTCCTCCCCGCTTTCGGCGCTGAACGGCCAGCCAGGAGACCCACAGAGCCTGGAGCATTTCCTCTGTGGAGCAAAACTTGGGAGAGCAGTTCACGTTTCAACTTTTACCCCCTTTTCTCAAGGAAATTGAAGTTCCAGGGAGTGGGATATGGGGTGCTGCTGTGAGGGATTCGACCTCCTTCTGCAAAAGTAGTGATTTTGGACCATGAAAGGCCCTGGTGATAGCAAGATAACACGCTTATCACTGCAGCTGGGTCCTTGTCCACAGCTGATGTACGCACAGGAACTGTGGGAAAGCCTACAACTTTTTGAAGAACAAAGTAACAATAAAAGATGAAAACTGCCCCAAAAATCAGCAGCATCCTAAGAAGTTTCTCACGTCAGTTTTATCGTATGGGGTGAACAAAACAGGAGGTGGGGGGGGGGAGAGAACCACCCTGCCCTCTTCATAAACGTGCCATTTATGTAGTTTTACGGTGAGTTAAAATATTCGCTACTTCAACAGTCAAGCCATACACAGTATCACCCCCATCGTCCAAAAGTTCGGCATGGTATGGCTTGAAGAACAAATCTTGATAGGAGAGATGCAAGGAGTTTGCCTCGTTCTCTCTGCTGAAGGACAGGAGAACCCGGATCAGTCGAAGCCACGGCAGTCCTCTTATTGGTGGGCAATGGGCAAAGGTTGCCCATCGATGCACAAAAAGGCATCTCACACACAAACACACACACACACACACACACACACACACACACACACACAGACCGGGGCGCTCTCTCTCTCTCTCTCTCTCTCTCAGCTTACTTCAAACAACTTCACCAGGGAAAAGCAGCTTCTTGGTGGCTTCCCCGATTCGGTGCACTCTGCAAACTGGGAGGAAGCAGAGATCCTTTTCCTTTTTTTAAGGTGGTTGGAGGTTAAAAGGCGGGAGGAAAAACTGTTCCCATTCTGTTCAACAGACACCGAAGAAAAGACAAACAAACAAGGGAGGGCGGTGGGTGGGGAAAGAGAAACTGGAAAATAAAAATAAATAGTAGTCTGTGCTGCGGATTAAACAGCCTCAATAGTCTTGCTTGGCAAGGGAGCTACAGCATTACGGCACTCTCAGCCAGCGGGACCCAGGAGAGGCCTGCTCCTCTCCAAGCATTCGTGGAAAACTGGACCTACTGGGACCTGCGGCGCTCGCGACACACACAAAGCAAACACACAGGGCCCTGTTCATCTGTAGTGTTAAAGTTTCCCAGTTAGACTGGAGAGAGGCGGTGCCAACGATCCGAGTCCGCAAAACAGCCTCTCTGCCTTGTGAAATCACTTGCAAGGGGCATCCCCTTGCAAAAGGGGAAAAAAAACGAAACAAAAACATTGTTGAGTTCCCCCCCTCCTGGCAAGAGTTCCAGGGAGACACACCAAAGCAGCAAAAGATGTCAAGAGTTCGCCCTGAAGGAAGCTCTTCTCCTGGGTCAAGGTCTCCTCGGCTCTTCTGTTTCCTGAATCCCCACCCCCCCTCCAAACAGAACATCTTTTATCAGAGGGAAGACTTCGAGAATGAGAAAAGGGGGGGTGGCGGTGGTGGTGGGGGAAATGGTCACAGTTGGAAATGGATGCCGTTCGGGGGAACGGGACGGGCGGCGCTTGTCACGTTGCCTCTGTGTGGCAGTCAGGGGGGCGGTGGTGGTGTTGTTTTCGGAATCACATGGTGAAGGGAGGAGGTAAAGCTAGGCAGGCGCTTCCCCAAAGAGACCCCATTGGATGCGGAATGGCCCAGAACTGAAAGAGAGAGAAAAGGAGAAGGTGGGGAGGGAAGGAAGAAAGGCATCCGGGAGACCAGAGTGGGAGGGCAACGCAAGCAGATACAGACCCATATCTAATTATAAAATCACCGGCTTCTTAGGTAAAGGTAAAGGTACCCCTGCCCGTACGGGCCAGTCGTGTCCGACTCTAGGGTTGTGCGCCCATCTCACTTAAGAGGCCGGGGGCCAGCGCTGTCCGGAGACACTTCCGTGACGAAGCTGCTCTGGCAAGCTGGCACCAGCGCAGCACACGGAAGCGCCGTTTACCTTCCCGCTATAAAGCGGTACCTATTTATCTACTTGCACTTAGGGGTGCTTTCGAACTGCTAGGTGGGCAGGAGCTGGGACCGAAAGACGGGAGCTCATCCGCCGCGGGGATTCGAACCGCCGACCATGCGATCGGCAAGTCCTAGGCACTGAGGTTTTACCCACAGCGCCACCCGCTTCTTACCAACTCATAAAAATGGCACAGTGCTAAATTTTCAATGTAGCTGCCTTGAAAGGATGGGGGGGGGGAAGGTTTGAAACCCTTAAAATAAAATTTCATTGCAATTCTCTTCAGCCCCCTCCCATTCTTAACTTTCTCCCTTCAATTTGTCCCGGGATTTTAGCACCACGCTGACTGCTTCTGCTTCCCCACCCAGCAATATATTGAATAATAAGTATGTATTTCAGGTTATCCCCATCTAGAAATACTACTAATCTAACAATAGCTCAAGTACCCGGCCCTCCCCATTCTCAGCCCTCACAAACACTTCCCTCCTGCTCTTGCTGTGCTGTATTATATACGTTTCGGGTAAATATATATAATATATATATACATTTTAGGTAAATATATTTACCTGAACACCACCCAGATTTGTTTCTAACGCCAGGAGATTGAGAAGCTTGACTAAACAGGCACACCAAGCTTGAATTTTCAAAATGCTCAGGTTCTGCTAAAGCAGTGTTTCCCAAGCTTGGGCCTGCAGCTGTTTTTGGACTACAATCCCCATCATCCCTGACCTGCTAGCTAGGGATGATGGGAGCTGTAGTCAAAAAACCCAAGTTTGGGAAAACCTGTGCTAAAGCTTGCTTACTTACTTAGAAAGTAAAAAACTCACTGAATTCAGCGGGACCTGATTCCTGCATAAGTGTGTTCAGGATTAACGCTTTCTAGGTGCCATTCTGCTGGTGCAGCAATGCAGGGGTGAAGAGCTCCGGCCCCGCCCCCCATGTTATCCTTCCTGGAGCGCCCCCCCTTTTAGCAGACAGCATATTCCCTCTGCCCATTTTGACACGCAACTCCCTTACCTAAAGCGTCACATTGGCTCCTGCCCCATCTCTAGGCTTGCTTCCAAAAGTAATTCCTCCAGCTCCTTCTCGTTCTTGGAACAGTTTAGCTCTGGAAAGCAGAGTGGAAAGGCAGAGAGTCAGCCGGGTACTTGCCCTGCTCCCAAGGAGTGTCTAAACCTGGCCTTTGCTTCTGCGTTCAAAATCCCTGTGAAATCCGTAGTCACCTGCCTTTTAGGAGGCAAGACGCCACACGGCTGAGCCCACCCCACCCCACCCCACCCACACAGCTCCCCCCCTCCCCCGGTTTCATTCCTTGTCACAATAAGAGTAGGGTGGAGCCTGTCTGGTACCTCTCCCAGAATGCAAAGCATGCTCTCTCTCTCTATGTGCTTACCATGTTCTACAGAGCAACTGTCCATTTTCCCATCATGCCCTGAGGGAGCATCTGGAAGTGCATGAACAAACTCCATCCTTAGTCCGTTGGGCAGCAGAGAGCTGTGAACAGCACTCTCACATGGCCCAGAGTTCATCTTTTCTGCCCCCAAAACAGGGCTTGGTGTGGAGGGGGAGGTTTCTGAGCCAGCTGCCCACTTGGGAACAGCCTCAGCCTCTTGTCCATCTGAGCATTCAGTCTTTGCTGGCTGAGCCTGAGGGGCTGGAAGGTCGCTCGGCTTTGGCGGAGAAGCCTGCGGAGGAAGAGGGCTCCCCTCTTGCCGCGTATCGGCGCCCCCCGGCACTGCCTTCTCCGGCAGGCTCTCCACCCGCGTAACGACAAATATTTTGTGGCCTCGCCCAGGGCTGGAGACCGCAATCCTCCTCTCGTTCCCGGGAGAGCTGGCCTGAGCTGGAGGCCCACTGGTGACTCCCAATCGAGATTCACATTTTATTTCTTCCGTAGTGTTCAAGGGGGACAGCACCCTGCTTTCGGGGCTAAGGGCACCGCTGGTCTTTGGGGGGGAAGGTGGCTTGGGCAAGTCGCCCGCGTGATCAGGGCTGCTGAGCTTCTGAGGCGACGGCGGGAGAGCCTTCATCACCAGCTTCTCATCCTCTTCTTCGTCTGTGTCCGAATCGGAGTCTGAGGACTCGTCGTCGCCACCAGCTCCCTTGTCGGCCGCCCCATTCTCCTGGGAGGGCGGTGCCTCCCTGATTTCCTCCCCCTCCTCCGGCGTGGGCGCCATGTCGCCGTTCTGCCCCTCGTCCTCCACCGGCCCCTCCTCGAGGGGCTCCGTGATGGTGATTTCCGGCATGGAGGCGGACTGCTGGAGCTGCTGCTCCTTCTCCTCCTTCTCTTTGGCAAGGACAAAGTTGCGCTTGCAGCCGTTCTGGATCTCCGTCAAGAGGGCCTTCTGCGTCTCGATAAAGCTCTTCACCTGCAAAAGGGAGAAAGGCACAGGGGCGCCATTTATTGTAAAGCTGGGGTAGGCAAAACATTTTTCAGCCTGAGGGGCCCACAGCCTCCTGGACAACTTGGGGGGGGGGCAAAGTTGGCAAGGCAAGGAACGTAAATTTTATCTTTCAATGCCAGGTTAGTTTTCTCACATATTCATGCACCTCCTCTCCATTTTCCATGCAAGCAAGTATTGTCAGAGCTCAAGGACATTTTCCAGCTTAGGCAAAACATCCCAGGAGGAAAGGAAATGGGGGCACTAGAGGATAGGCTGGGAGAGTTGTGTGTGGTAGAGGGAGAGTGGCATGGGGCAGACAGAAAGACTTGGGGCCCAAGAGTCTCAGGGTCCCAACCACCGTTGTAAGGGAAGCTGGCACAGAGCCCGAAGGTGGGCGTTTTGATCCGTTCGGCCTTGCCTGCTTGAGCTCAGATGCTGCATGGGTTGGAAGGAATCAGAGAGCTTTTATGCTGGAGGGGATCAAAAGACCACTGCGGCCCCGGACAAATTACACACACAGAAGCCTTGCAAAGTATGGACCTTCATGGGTAAAACAGGGGGAGGAGAAACGCTCATCAAACATCATACATTGTAGAATTGGAAGGGATCCTGAGGGATCTAGTCCAACCCTCCTCAACGCAGGAATCTCAACTAAAACATCCACAACAGATGGCCATCCAACCTCTGCACGAAAACCCCCAATGAAGGAGGGTGCGTTCCAGTCGGACAGTGCTTACTGCCAGAAAATTCTTCCTGGTTTTACTGATGTGCCTCTTTTCTCCCTGCAGCAGGTTTCAATGTGGGGGTGCATCTCTCAGGGGCCTCCCTGTGGCTACAACTGCCTCATCGAGTGCACACCTGGCAGTAGCTGAGATACATCGGACTGACAGATCTGCATTTTCCTAACTTGTAGGTGTACTTTTGACAATAAAGAGTTACTAACTTACTCCAGATATCCCTTACCCAACAGTACTATGACAGGCCACAGGAAGCTGGTCTGGCTACTGGTGTACCTAGATCAGTATTGCCTGCACTGACTGGCAACAGCTCTTGCCAGGGTTCCAGGAGGAGTCTCTCCCATCTCTACATGGGCGACGCTGCAGGCTGAACCTGGACTCCTCCGCGTGCAAACCATGCGCTCTGCCATTGCGCCACAGCTCTTCCACACGGGGAAGGCCTTCCACAAGTGGGAAGGGACAAAGAGAAGCCAAATGCCTGACACAACTGGAGTTTTTCTACCTGCCTACAGCACACCTGTGACAGTGCCAGGCACTGGGCCTCTATTTTTCCGGAGCGGAAGGTTTATCAGAGAGGCAGTAGGGTTACCTGGCTGGCTGTGCTGGCATGCGCCATGTGCGGAGCCAAAGCTATGCCAGCAAAACCGACCTATAGCAACGGAAACGTGAGATGGCGGGTATCGAGTGGCTCGGACAAAGGCTTTTGCTCCCAGGCGGGCGGAATCGTGTTACTGCCTCGCGACACAGAAAGCTTTTACAACGCGGCATTTCAAATGAAGGCAGCTCAGCGGCAACAGCAGTGGGCTGTCGGCGAGGGATGCCGCTCCGAAGTTGGAGCTTGAGGGGCCTGGAAATATACATTGCTGGGAACAGGAGACAGCTGCCCACACAAAGGCATTTGCCACCAGCTCCCAAGCAGCTATTTAGACACCTGTAGACGTCAAGAGTGTTTATGTGTTTGGTTGTGAGGGACCAGGAAAGCACATGGCTAAGCCATTCTGTTTCCATGCAGAGAACACTGCTGGGTAAATGCTAAGGTGTGTGGTTTCCACCCTTTATAAAACACCCTGTTCCATCTGGAAACCAAGCCTTATGAGGAACGGTTGTGGGAATTGGGTATGTTTAGCCTGGGAAAGATTAGGCTGAGAGGAGATAGGACAGCCATCTTCAAATATCTAAATGGAATATCTCATGGAGTATGGAGCAAGCTTGTTTTCTCCCACTCCAGAGGGTAGGATTAAAAGTGAAAAGAAAGAAGATTCCTACTAAATATCCGGAAAAAACTTTTTGACAGTAAAAGCTGTTTGAGAGTGGAACGGACTCCCTCGGAAGGTTGTGGACTCTCCTTCCTTGGAGGTTTTTAAGCAGAGGTTGACCCTTGGGATCCCTTCCAATGCTACAATTCTATGGGCTAGGTGGGGGTTGAAGGCTCCAGGGGCATCCCTGGTGGTTCCAGCACTCCCTGCATACCTAATATGAGCAGAAAATCAAACTAGGCCATCTCAGGAGGGTTCTGACTTTCCCAGCTGCTTCCTTCCGTCTGCAACAGAAGCACAGCGCAGACTCACCGACTCCTTTTTGGGCTCCCTGTCGAGGTCCAGCCTGAGCAGCGAGTGATTGACTTTCAGGGCTAAAGACAAGGCCATCAACCCTCCGGTCTTGATTTCGTTCTCCCGAAGGTCCAGCCGAAGTAGCCGGGGACTCTCTGCGATGAATTCCGCCACTGCCACAGCGCCTGGGCACCAAGAGACACAGCCAGTGAGTCCATGTGAACGCAGGGGCCAAGCCTGTGGCGGCTGCTCTGCCCTCGGAAAAGACAGAGCGCCGCCTGAGCACCCGGGGAGGCTGCGTGGCCTGGCTTACCCTCACACGTCAGCTTGGTCGACGCCAAGCCCAACCTCAGCACTGAGCGGTTGCTGATGAGCCCGTTCTTCAGGTTGCGAACACCTTCATTGCCGATGGGGTTGTGTCCCAGATTCAGGGTCTCCAGGCTCTGAGTGTGAGGCTGGAGATGCAAACAGGGAATGTTGGTTTGTTGCTTGTTTACTGACTGCCTCTGGGGGCTTAGTCCACTTCAAGGCAGCTCACAACGGCTCAATTTGCACACAGCACTGACCCAAACCAGGGATCAGCCCAGTCTGTTGAGTCTGCGAGCTCCCGGAGAGAAGACTGCAGTTGCTTTGTCCCTCCTCTGGTCCTGTTACTACTGCGAGCTATGCCACGGTTTGAGGATTAGCATGTTGTCTGAACCTGAGCTCATGCTTTGTCTCCTTCAGGCAAACCATGAACTGTAAATCAAGAAACACACCTTGGTAATGACCTTGTGGTCTGTCTGGAGTGAGACGAACAATGAGTCGAGCTTTGAAAGACACGCTAAGACAAACAACGGCTTAGCTCCCAGCAACAGAATCAAACACAGGACTGAAGAGGCTGCAACTGCCTGTCCAGAAACCCACATGCTCACCTGTTCACACAAAGTCATGGTTTCACTTAGCCTCACCCGTGAACCGGGCCTATGGTCTAAAGACACAATTCACACAACAGATTTTTAAATTGATAATGGCAGCAGCATGGACGTGAGAACCACCACAGAATTCCTGCATACATACAGAGCTCTTTTAAGATGAACGGCTGTTCTAACAATGAAGGCCTTATGTGTAGAAGGTACAGCCCAAAATAAGTAGTTTTTAAAACCCACATACAAGTTTGGGGGCCAAATGCACCTCTGTGGGAAGGGCTTTCCACAATCTGGGTTCTGAGTCACTCTGTCCTCAGGTCTGCTGGTGCTCACATGGCCCGAGAATTTGCAAGGCTCTCTGTGCAGGATTCTGGCCACCCAAGTGGGAAATAAACCCCGTGTTTCGTAAGAGAACTGGCAACTGGCTGAAGTTTAACCTCCATCCAGCAGGGACCTCATCCTTCCTCCCTACTCCCAAATCCACAGCTGTGAGGAGGGTAGAAGGCAGACCCACTGAAACCCAAAGCAGGTCCAACATACAACAGAGTTGTATGAAATATTTTCTGTCTCTTAACTACAGCCAATCCAATTCACCAGGTGATGAGAAAGGGACAAAACGTTCTCTCCACACACTTGCAGCTAAAAGCAAACATTAGCCGTTCCTTGGAGGAAAATCCTTGAGCCCCCAGGCCATTTTAGTTGTCCTGTTCAGCACCTATTCTGGGAAGGGCTGCAGCTCTGTGATAGAGCACCAGCCTTGCATGCAGACAGTCCCAAATTCAATCCCTGGCATCTCCATGTAAGCCTGGGAAGGACTTCCTCCCTGAAACCCTGGAGAGGCACAGCTGGTCAGCACAGACAGCAGGGAGAACCCATGGTCTGACTCAATCTAAGGGATAGCCTCCTTGGGATAGCTCCACTGGCAGAGCTCAGACTCTAAACCTCAGGGTTGAGGGTTCGAGCACCATGTTGGGCAAAAGATTCCAGCATTGCAGGGGGCTGGACTAGATGACTCTGGTGGTCCCTTCCAACGCTACAATTCTATGATTCTAAGGCAACTTCCTGCGTTCCACTACCCCTTTATTCCTTTTTTTAGATGGGCCAGCTGAACACAATACAGGCAGCGAACATTTCGCACAGGAGTCCCATTCTCAACCTGCCTTTTTCTGGGTGCAAAAGGACCCGCGTCAATTGGACGCCCCTAGAATGGTCATCACCTGTATTCTAAAGATGGCAGAAGCAGCCCTAAATTTATAATGGCTTTTGGTAGCTGTCTGTTGTTTTCAATACCGGGAAGGAGAAAAAGGAGGTTCTGTTTTCAAGTTGGGCTGGATGGGTAGGGGTGGGGTAGCAAGCGCAGCTGCCTCTGGGCTTTCCAGCTCGCAGTGTGCTTTCGTGACCCCCCCCCCCCGGATTGCACCAGGCCAGATGTTCCCACCCCTAACATGGAAGGAGGAGGATAAAGCTCAGTGGCAAAGCTCCCATGTTGCACTCAGGAGGCCCCAAGGCGCAAACCCCAGATAACAGATCAGCTGGGCAGAGAGGGCCAACATGTTGCCCAACAAAGCTCCCACAGAAAAGGGTCGGGCTGGAGCTCCGACTGGCCTCTGGCTCCCGAGCCAGAGAACGAGGCCCCGGGACAGCAAGGCTGCCTGTGACTCACCAGCGTCATCCCCATGTAAGCCATGCCGGTGTGAGTCAGCTGGTTGTTCCACAGCACCAGGGTGACGAGGCCTTTCCGCTGCTCCTTCAGCCCCTCGCAGATGTACGCCAGGCCTGTGAAGCAAATGACGAGCAGTTGAGGGAGGGAGGATGGGAGTCCTTTTTCGCAGCCCTCATCAGACGCGACACCAGCTCAGTCGGACACAAATACCCAGGCACCATCGGCTTTCGGAGGCGGCACTTTCCTTGTCTCAACTAATCCCCCTCCCCCCCTTTCTCTCCCCCCTCGCTCCACCAACTCGGCTGTCACGGTGGCAGCCGGGAAAATTTTGTGCGCTCGTTGGATTTGTGTTTAAAAGGACAGAAGAGAGTACCATAAGAACACATTTGCATTTTCTCTGCATGTCCGATTCAGGGAACAGCTAAATCGCTTTGCTCATCAGATTTATATCCTCTGACGGCAACAGCTGGGCAAATGTTAACTTCAATTGGTTCTTTTGGTTCTAGTTAGGAGGGGGATTTTTAAGAAGGGGGAAACTGAAGACGGCAACTTTTTATTTGGTTGTAAATATCCAACACCGCCTTCCGTTATGTGCAAAAGACACCCATGTGAGGTTCTGGTAAATGCGTCACGTTTTATTTCAAATTAAATGTGTTCAAAGATTTAACCAGTTGATAGGCATATGATCAGAGCCAACCAAACTCATTTAAGTAGCCGACGGCTCTGTTCTTCCAAATTAGAAGAACTTCTTGCTGGTGAGTAGTTTGGCACAGCTAAAATAAAAATACATTAATATATTAATTAACACACCAGACATTATAAGCTTCCCGATATAGGGCTGCCTTCAGGTGTCTACGGAAGGTTGTATAACAGTTTATCTCTCTGACATCTAACGATGTCAAACAACATGTGTTCAAACAACAGAATCCGACTATTTCTTGGAAGAGAATTTGAGCCGCCCTGGCCTAGACCGCAACTATTGTCTTTCTTCTTAAGCACACTGCAGAGACACAGCCTGAGCCCTCCTCTAGGTTTCTCAAAGAATTTGGGGGGAGACCGAGGTAGGGATCCCTCACCTGAGTCCAGGATGTGGTTGTTCCTCAGGTCCAGAATCTGTATGAAGCAATTGAACTTCAAGAGGTTGCCCAGCTGAGCCGAGTCCTGGAGGCTGTTCAGCTTGTTGTCAGCCAGGTAAAGCTCCCGCAAATTCATGTTCATTTTAAGAGCCGTTGCTGGAAAGCAGACAAAGGGGAGAATAAAATTAAAGAGAAGTGGCTGCCTTGCTGCACCTCCCAGGTGACAATGAGATTTCTGCCTGCCCAGCTTGGCAGCAGATGTGAGTCCAGGCAACAGACCCCCTGTGCCACTGATGCATCCCTTCACAGGACAAGCCCGGGGCTTCGGCCTGTTATGTGTCTGCCAGCAGCAAGTAAGGAGGAGAGATGGGCCTTGCCCCTTAATCTGAAGAAGAGGAAGAGTTTGGATTTGATATCCCGCTTTATCACTACCCGAAGGCGTCTCAAAGCGGCTTACAATCTCCTTTTCCCTTCCTCCCCCACAACAAACACTCTGTGAGGTGAGTGGGGCTGAGAGACTTCAGAGAAGTGTGACTGGCCCAAGGTCACCCAGCAGCTGCATGTGGAGGAGCAGGGAAGCGAACCCGGTTCACCAGACTACGAGTCTACCGCTCTTAACCACTACACCACACTGGCTCTAAATTAGCTCACCAACCAACTGGCCGACCGTTTGAAACCAACAAGTTACCGTATTTTTCGCCCTATAGGACGCACTTTTCCCCCTCCAAAAATGAAGGGGAAATGTGTGTGCGTCCTATGGGACGAATGCAGGCTTTCGCTGAAGCCTGGAGAGCGAGAGGGCTCAGTGCGCACCGACCCCTCTTGCTCTCCAGGCTTCAGGAAGCTATCGGCAAGCCTTGCGTGCCCGGGGGAACTCCCCCTGGGCGCACAAGGCTTGCGGGCAGCAGCCTGCAGCGCGGAGCATGGGGCGCCCTTTGAAGGACGCCCCGTGCTTCGCGCAGGTGTCCGCAGCCTGCCGCCCGCTGGGTGGGGCGCCCTGAAGCAGAGCGCCCCGCGCGCCGGACAGACATCGGCCAGCCCCTCAAGCTCGGGGGACAGCGGGGAGGCGCAGCACCGCCATCCCACTGTTCCCCGACCTGGTTTTGGGGGGGAAATAAAGGGGGGGAAATGTCCTTTATCCCCCCCCCAAAAAAAGTAGGTGCGTCCTATGGGATGGAGCGTTTTATGGGATGAAAAATACGGTAAATCATGCGGTCTGCTGTCTTTCTCCAGTTTTCCTCAGTGAGACAACTCCCTGTTGCTGCCCACAAGATGAGGTGGACAAATCTAACTCGCTGCCCCGTGGGGATGGAGCAAGGAAAGGCACAATCCACCAGAAGTTCTCCTGTTTATTTATCCGCCTCAAGATGTAATAAGTGAGTAAAGAGGAGATAAGCTGGGGTCGATTCAAGGGCAGGTAACGTAGGAGAAAATGGCAGCGGTGTCTTGGAAGCCTACGAAATCTCAGGAGGGGAACTGCCTGTCCTGCCCAATACAGAGAACTGTCTGAAAACCATGAGTTCTCATTCAATCCACCTGCCTTCTGCCTGGGGCTGCAGAGAGATCACAGCTAGCTTGCAAAGATTGGCAACCCAAGAGGAGGAAGAGAATGGAATTTAAGAACCAACCCTTCCCTGCTCTTCACTTAGACACCTGGAACTGAAAGCACAAGGTCAGCCGCAGCCGGGCATTTGTCACTAGGCGGCCCGTAACTGAAGGCGACTGTCTTTCAAACTTCATCCATTATTGCTAGCATTCTTTAGGCTGGCTCCTGTTCATTATTAATGCCTTCAGCAGGATGCAAAAAAACAGGTGTGGGTGTTTCGTTCTCCCAAGTTTAATACTGCTTCTCTTGGTATCTCTCACCTGGGCTAATCTTAAAAAATGACGCCTTTGGGTCCAATGTTAGTGGTAAAGCCTAGATTTCATACTCGGAAGTGTCAGGATGAACCAAAATAGAGCACGTGTGATTCCGGTTCCTATTCAATCCTCCCCTATATTTTATGACACCTCCCTTGCCCCCCATCATGGACTCTGCATGTGGATCTGGGAGCTTTGGCAAGGCAAGGGTGCCCTTCGAGCCTCCACACTGCGCCTTTCAAGGATCTAGGCAGACTGAAGAGCCCAGGGATGAGGGAAGGCAACAAGGGAGCTTCTGCCTGCATCAGTGGGGACCGCTCTGCCCCTCATTATGACTATCAATGCTGGCACATCCGCAGTGCTGCAGAGGGATGCCTCTGGCAGGCAAGGAGCCCTTGCAGAAAAGGCGCCTGCTAGCAGCAAGCTTAGCTCTCAGCGGGGAATTAGGAAAAGTGACAATGGAAGCGGAGGGTCAGCAAGAGAGAAGGGCATTTGGCCCGATACACAGAGGGCAACTCAAGCTGTTCACCTAGCAACATAAGGGGTCGCCCAGACAGGCTGGCGTTCTCCAGGTGCAGCACGGTCAGGCTGTTGCTGATGCGCAAGGCGCGCGCCACAAACGGTGCCGAGTGATCGAGCAGAGGTGTGTTGCGGGCGTCCAAGTACTGGAGGCAGTTTGTCTGCGGAAGGAAGGAAAGGTTGAGAGTCAGCTCATAGAAAGGTATGAACGGTGCTGTACCTGGATATCAACAATTGTTTCAGCTCAGAACGCCCCTGAGCCAGAGGTGCTCTTAGCCAGCACCTCAAAGCAGGTTGTCGCGCAACCAAGTCAAAGGGCTGGAAGCAGCCAGAAGAGTATGCAGTGGACCAGACATGCGCAGCAGGAGAGAACAATCGATATACAGTGGTACCTCTGGTTACAAACTTAATTCGTTCTGGAGGTCCGTTCTTAACCTGAAACTGTTCTTAACCTAAAGCACAACTTTAGCTAATGGGGCCTCCCACTGCCACCACGCCGCTGCTGTGCGATTTCTGTTCTCATCCTGAAGCAAAGTTCTTAACCCGAGGTACTATTTCTGGGTTAGCGGAGTCTGTAACCTGAAGCGTCTGTAACCCGAGGTACCACTGTATTGAAAGTGAAACCACTGCTGCTCCTGAGTTCTCATGCCACCAGCACCCGGCTGCAGCCCGTGGCGAGGGACGCAGCTTGTGGTTTCACTCGTGATATAGCGCTGGGTGAAGCAGCCATCTCGCACTGGCCCTCATACCGCTGAGGGAGGAAAAAGCTATGTCGGCCAGGCCAATGTAGCTTGTTCCTCCCTCGGCTGCCCACACAGGCAGGCGGCTTGTTTCTATTTCTGCGTTGAGGGGCGCATGGCTGCCTGCTTGCACAAGCTGGAGACGGGGGTGGGGGCTCTGGTAGACTTCTCCGTTTAGGAGCTAGCAGCCGCACACCTGCGCTCCTGAAGGGACAAAGAGTTAGCTCACAGCCCCTGCACGAGCGAAGGGGCGGGCTTCTCTGCTGATCAAGCCCACAGCCTTCGGCTCGCACAGGGTGGGTGGGTTAGCTCTTCCTCCCGGGAGGAAGTGCTGTGGCTGCCTTATGCCGCCATTGGGCTCGGCGCTTGGCAGCTTTGGCATCAGGCAGCCCTGCTCCACAAGCTGTGGATGGGGTGCCTTGTGGAGGGGTGCCGAGGCTGCTGCCGCTGTTTAAAGAGAAAAAACTTTAAAGAGACTTGTGGTAAGGGTGAGAAGCGTTATCCCCTGCCCAAGTTTCCTGTCTGCTGTGCAGGCTTTGCATAGCACTCCATACTGGGGAAACTATTCTATTTGCAGCTAGGAACAGCGAGATCAGTAAGCCCGTTAAAGCAGATTATCGCTGAGTTCCTGAATTAACAGAGCGCAGGTGTGAATAGGGGTGTGTGTGTCAATCTGAACTTATTCTATGGTTTATTACTGCAGATGGTGACGTAAGTAAAAGGACTGGCATAACTTAACAGGAAACGAGATTCCCCACTGTGAACCCTGCTTGACCCTGGAACCAGCTTTATCACAATGTGTTCCGAAAGCCATTCAGGAAAACATCCTGAGCTCCTCATGCCTGGTCAAGGCCAGCACATCGCCAGCAAAGTCTGTTTCAACACCTGAATGGATGCCATCGAGATAACAGTGAGATAATGCTAAGGTGGGAGGCAGACGAAAGGATCACCAAGGTTTAGTCAATTGCACATGGGAACAGATTCTTTCAAGCTTTTGTAAAGCAAAGCACACAGAGTGGGAAGCAGGCAGGAAACGATAAAATAGGCCCTCCTCATCTCATCTGCATTGAGGGGCGCATGGCTGCCTGCTTGCACAAGCTGGAGACGGGGGTGGGGGCTCTGGTAGACTTCTCAAGGCCCCCCTCCCTTTCCCCATGGAGGGCATTGGCTGAAATCAGGATTTTTAAAAACCCCAGTCAGTTCTTGCAGCGCCAATAGCTTACCCAGCGCTCTCAAGGAATCTGCACAAACCCACTTTGCTTTAAGGACACGTACATCTCCCCCTCCATTTCTGCCTTACTTTTAGTGTGAGTTCTGTGGCACAACTGTCACAACACATTTCTATGGATTTTTAAAAATAGTTAGGGAATCTTTTACTCTTCAGATCAAGGTGCGTATGTAAGGTAGTATTTGCTGCCTGCTGGAACATTAATATAGTCTGTCCTACTGGAGTCCCTATGCCTGCCACTGGCACCAGAGAGTACAAATTTCTTCCACCAGGGAAGTCTACAGCTGGGCCCATGGAATCGTGGAGAACCTGTCAATGCTCACTCTTAGGGAGGGAAAGTCTTTTTCTCTTGGCTGGGGGGTGGGGGGGGGGAGAGAAAAAACAATAACACCACTGCAGAAGTATTAACTTACGGCATTTCCAGGCAATGGGAGCTGCAGCTTGATGGTGAAACTGGGCTTGGGCATGAATGAGGACACGGGCTCAATGCTTGCCCTCTTTTTTCAACACGACTGCAAGCAATGCAATTTCGGGGGGAGGCAGGGAAAGAAGAGGGGAAATGCTATCTAATCGTGAATACAAACCTTCCTCATCATGTGCGCAGCTGCCTGCCAACCTCGTGTGCCGATGTGTTTGTTAAATGAGATGTTGAGGTGTGTGGCTGACTCATAGTATTCAATCATATCAAACAGCGCCGAGGCACCCTGGCAAAAACAAAAGAAGAAACACCAGGACTGTTAGCAAGGGTGTGGCCACAGCAGCCTGTCCTGGGTGCGACCCAGAGAGGGCGCAAAATGGGCAAAGTTCATGCAGCAATACTGATATCTTTTAAAACAACAATACACAATGTACAAGTTCTCTTTGTGGTTTGAAACGAGGTGCGCTTTTTCAAGGCAGTAGCTCCAAACCAAGTATCAGCTTGCTCACAGCCCAAATCTGCATGTGCCTACTTGGAAGAAAAGTCTCACTGTGTGCAAATGGAGCCGACTTACAGAATCGCAGCACACCTTGCGACAAGGCCTCACTGACCCGGTCCTGCAGCCTAACACAGTACAGCACATCGCTCAGCTGATTAGAGTGTGGTGCTGATAATGCCAAGGTTGCAGGTTCGATCCCTGTCTGGGACAGCTGAATATTCCTGTGTTGCAGGGGTGGGACTAGATGATCCTCAGGGCACCGCTACTGAATATTACTGATGGCAGAGGAAGGAAGGGCCAGACTGTCTGAAGACAGCAAGCAGGTCTTTTGCAGTAAGGGTCAACAAAGAATCAAATTTAAAACTCTTTCAATTTGATAATCAATTCATGAATGCACCTGCTGTATTTGTTCATCGCTACTTCTCAAATGCCATTTCTGGTTCTGAAGTTCTGCAATGAAATGTATTCAGTGGCGTAGCGTGGGTTGTCAGCACCCGGGGCAAGGCAAGTAATTTGTGCCACCTAACCCGTGGATTTGCGCCCCCTAACCCTAACCCCCAGATGTTGCGCCCGGTGCGGCCGGCCCCCCCTGCACCCCCCACGCTACGCCACTGAATGTATTAAACAGAAAATACCCCCAGAAGTTTTGTTCGTCTAATTTGTATACTGTGGAGCTCAGGGCTAGTGGGAGGGGGAAGGAGACTGGGAGGCTGCCCCCAGGGAAATAATTGGCTAGTCATAGCACTGAAAAACCAGTAAACTAAGTCAAGGAGACAACACAAGACCTGTCTTGCTCTAGGCTTCCAACCACAAACTATTTGTTCTTTCGCGTTGGGACTTGCTTATCAACAAGCCTGTGAGAGGAGCAGACTGAACTGGCACGATGTACTCAAATGCAACTCCCGTAATTTGCATGAAGAGGGAACCACAACACATCGCTGATGGCTGTGTAATTTAAGATGAGACACTCAGAGTAGACCCGCTGAATTACTTGCCATGACTAGCTTAGGTTCATTCATTTCAACGGGTCTACTCTGAGTAAAAGTTTGCTGACTACAGCCCCAGATTTATACTTTTTAGCAGGGAGAGAGAGGGAGAATTCGGAGCTGGTCATCCATCACTTTCAAGTGCCTAATAAATGAAGGGGTCATTTTTATTTTTATTTCAATGCTGGATGTACATCTTAACAAAGTGGGCCATAAACCTTGTCCACAGATGAAGTGGGAAGACATGGCAGAATCCCAGGGTGGAGTTGTGGTGGATGGTCACATTTAAGTCCTCATGCAAGAAGGAAACAAACATGAGGGAGGAAGCTTTTAACCCCATCCATCTCTCACCTGTGCCAATTCTCCACTTGCACCTTCCAACTCTACAAGTCTATGATTTAATGTGCAGATCAGGCCTTAGACAGGGTCCAGGGAGTGATGAGAACGAACCTTTGTAAGGCCACCTCAACCTGCCACCACTTTCCCCCTACATGACCAGCAGCAGCTCAATAGGATTTTAGATTTGCACACCCTGCCTCTTTCAAATTAAGGGGCCTCACTAAAGTGTCTTATGAACAGGGCCCCCAAAGCCTAGACAGAGCCAATACTAGCCAATGTTAGGAATCCACTTTCAGGAATCAATTTGCTGCAGTTTTTGAAGAGCAGTCACACCATTTGGAGGGGCCCGTGATCTGGTAGCAAAGCTCTGTGTGCACAAGGGCCCAGGTTCAATCTCCAGCCACAGGCCTGGGAAAATGCTTTGCGAAAGATGCCAGAGAGCTGTTGGTGTTGGGAACAGACAACACTCGGCCACATTCCTTATTAATAAACACTCAGCCCCGAACTGTAAGTTTCTCCATGTTAGAGAACGGCAGGATTCAGCTCAGCTGACTGTTCACAAGGGGCGGGGGGAGGCGGAAAAGAAAGGCAGTTCTTTATATGTTACATGCAAACCTACATCTTCATCTAGGTTCGTTTGCTCCAAATCCACTATTTTGAACTGGAGGCGCTTAAAAATCTCTTCCAGGGCCTCACAAGCCTTGTAGTCTAACTTCTCGCCTGGAAAACAAGAGACAAAGTAAATCTGCAAGCCTCCAGCATTTAAAAGGGTTCACTGTCAAGCACAGGATGCATTACATCAGTGTTTCTCAAATGTGGGTCCTCAGCTGTTCTTGGACTACAACTCCCATCATCCCTAGCTAGCAGGACCACTGGTCAGGGATGATGGGAGCTGCAGTCCAACAACAACTGGGGACCCAAGTTTGAGAAACACTGCATTAAATACTGGAAAACAACTGGGCTATAGAGACCCAGGCATTAGGGTACAACTTGGTGGGGTACAAAAATGATTTAAACCGGGGGAGGGGGAGGGGGAGGCTGGTTTAAACCAGACTTTCTAATGACACTTCATCATCTATTGGTGCAAGTCTAAATAGGAACATTCTAAAAACACCTGCTGCATGAGAGCTAAGAACTGGCACTCTAAATATTACAGGAAAGGCAGAGTTATTTCTTAAACATATGTCCCACTCCTTCCTCCAAAGGAGCCCAGGACATTAAGCTGAATGTTTTGCACCACGAAGCATTGTTGGCGCTGTACTCCAAATATGAAGAACCACTGCAGGCCTGGCCTTCATTTCTGCTAAGGAGCCAGCAAACCCAAAGTGGCAGCTCTTTCCCCTCCTCCTGCCCAATCACATACCATCTGCTCAGCTACCGCTTTGCTTTTCCACTCCAATGGAGTCCCCACCCTTGTATGCCTTGGGGCCTTCGCAATCTTCTCCGCCCTGCCCACTAGGACTAGCCTCTCAACGGCAGCAGAAATTTCACAGGCAAACTCTGTACGTAAACGTGCCCTGAAGTCAGCAACCTGTATCCGCAGTACGAACAGGATGCTCACTCGTTTGTTTGCAAGGAGCGACTCGCTGGTTATGAAATATGAAACCAGGTGAGGGAGTGGGAGAGGCGAGGGAGGGGATGACCCCACGTAACCCCAAATCAAGGCCACGTGCACCTCTAGCATGGAGTCAGCCGTGTTCCGTTTGCATGTGCCAAACATGGTTACACAATCTGGTTCGTTTCCAAACATTTGCGGGCTATTGCAAATGTTAAATCTGGGACCAGAGAAAGGATTTGGGATGTGAACAAAATGGGGTGCTGTTGAGGGGGGGGGGAAGGGTTGGAGGAGGGTGTAGATGCATGCTGGCAAACCTCTGAAATAGTGAGCTGGCTTCAGAACGCAGGATTTCCATTCGTTTGCCAGCAAAACAAGACCTCCGAGTTTAT
This sequence comes from Podarcis melisellensis, assembly GCF_964234715.1. Lineage (NCBI taxonomy): Eukaryota > Metazoa > Chordata > Lepidosauria > Squamata > Lacertidae > Podarcis > Podarcis melisellensis. The sequence continues at coordinate 81,933,711 of NC_138540.1, forward strand.
CAAATCTGCACATGACACTATGTTGTAACACCTGTGGCCTAGGCAGAATGATCTCACATTTACAACACTGAACATTCCTTCTTCCCAACCCCTCCTAATCTCCAAAGGGGACGGTTTTCAAGCACAGACGCCCAGATAGAAGGTTTGAGGGATCATAGTCACTGAGGAATAACCAGAGTCGGCAAGATGATTGTGATCTGCACTGTGTCAACAGAAGATTTGGGAACGGAAATATGTACCTTTCAGATCCAGGCACTCTATCCTGGGAGTCAAGTCTTTATATTCCTGCAATAAAGCAACAGCAAATTACTACACACGGAAGGGAACGGCTTAAAGGTAAGATATAATGAATAAGAAGACCTAAAGGGAAGCATGGGCAGCCCAGTGTTTCAAAAGCTCTATGTAATATGAGCGTCTTTCATCTCCCAATCTGATCCAGGCCCAGCCCAATTTGGTTCAGATCCAGAGTTAGGAACAGGTCTGATCAGAGGAGATATCCCGATATATAGAAGGGGTGGCTCCTTTCTGCAGGATTGGTTTGGGCTGCTCCTGGGTCCAATCTGGAGACTGGCCTTTTTTAAACAACACAATTTTCTTTTTTCAAAAAGAAATGAACAAATGTACACACATTTACATGCACACGTCTAATAACAGATAATAAAATTTCCCAGCTAATAGAAGGGCGAAAAGTTCATTACACCAATGTAAACAATGACTAGGGATGCACATAATCAAATCTGTCATTCCAGAAACTGATAATAGCTGGCCACTTCATAACAAAGAGGTTTTCATTCATCGGCCCAAATATACAATGCAAGTGTGTGCATTACATTGCAAATCCTGCAAAACAAGTAGAGGTGGATTCATTTTCTTGCCCTAGTTCATGATAATTGACATTCTGGTTGCTACTGGTAATTCTTCAATCAACTCAACATGAGCTGAAAGCTCAGTTGATGATTTTTTGTCCCAAGCTGTTGTTTTCAGAGAAGGAAGGGTTTCAAATCAAAATAAGGGGCCAAAATTGTCCTCCCTCTTTCACATCCTGGGTGTGTAAATGGCACCATTCTGAAGGTTCCTGGGAACCCAAACACTTGAAGGGGGACCTCTCCCTCCCTCAGCCTGCCCAGCTCTCACGTTCTGCAGAAGAGAGGGCCTTCGTCTTGTCCTGCCAATGCGTGTTGCCCATTGTGCAGTGACATGGGACATAATGTCCCATGTCATAATGTCCCCGTCTGTGGAACCCCTGCCCTTTGGAGTCGGTCTCTGATGCTGAATTGGAATATATTGTTCCTTTTCCTTGTCTCCAGCAACAGAGAGAGCAGCACTTCCTAAAAACACCCAAATGGGAAGGAGGCTAGGAAGCTGCTGGTTGGAGCAGGAGTAATGGGCTCTAGATCACTGTTGCCTGCATGGATAGATTTATCCCTGTATGCTTTTAGGGAGGGCCCAAAACTCAGCATCTTCAGTTACTGTGTGAAGCACCTTCCAATGTTCATAACCTTGCAGACTAACTTAGCTCTCTGGGCTCTGGCCCAGTTCCCTCTCTAGGTTGGTACAGCCATCTTGGAAGCAATGGAAAACACACACACACACACACACACACACACACACACACACACACACACACCTCGTCCTTGTTTAGTGTTTGCTGTGCTACATGGGCCTGGGCTGCAGCCTTTGAAATACATGTGACCCAACTTCAAGAGAGGACTTTTTTTATTACTGTTCAGTTCCAGCGACAGCCAGCTTTCTTCAGTGTTTATAAAAATCCATCTCTGCCTTTGACAGACAAATCTGATAAGCGGTTCTGCTGTGCACTTAAGGAAAGGCACATACCTGGATCTGCTTCAGTAGTTTGGGTATCTGTTTACAGTTTAACTTCTGACAGGCTTGCTTGTAGGCGGTGATAATTTCTTCCACAGTCACATTCTGAGCTGAAAGAGAGGGAGAGAGAGAGAAAGGATCACACTGATGGTTAGCAGTCCATTTGATTTATGCCGCCTACACACTGGAAGGAGCCTTTGGGGTGGGACAGGGTATTTTTAAAAGTCAAACAACCAGATAAACAAATACACATAAAGTAAATTTTCAAAAGCCATATTGCAATTTCACAGGTCACCTGTCATTAGTGGTGAGCGCTAGCTAAAACCTTGCAACCAGATTATAATATAGTGCTCTGTCACATTTCACTCTTATTAGCAGAAGAGTCGGATATATAAATATTAAATAATAATAAAGAACACTTTCTTGCTTGTAAGAGCCACAATGTGCACAGGGACCAATTCTCCATCTCTTAATGAATTAGAAAGTTGCGGAAAAGAGTAATAGGGGAAACTGAGGCGGCAGAGAGGGAAACTGGTGTGATGTTTTTTGTGTGTGCCAATGAAATCAGTTGCAGGACTAGTCATAAGGATTTGGCCCCTTATGCAAACTTTTATCCTCAAGTGTTCAATACCTGAAAAAAGAGATTGGGGGTATTTTTTCTAACCTAGGTGCCAGCATTTGGTTTCTAGGATTTTTCCAGCCCTGTCCAAGCAGCCAGCATTTTTGCTGGTGTTAGCAGATGTTGCATAATGAGATGATTTGCCAGAATCCCGAAAGCAGCCACAAAGCTTTGTTCACTGGAGCAGGGAATCGGGTACCTCAGGTGCCAGATAGTCAAATTGATTCAAGCAGCAGAATGCAGATGGCTGAGCTCAGAAACTGGATTCTTTCAAAGCTGAAAGCTAGAATATTTAAGCATCACCTCTGCATTTCAGGTGTTCAGAGCTCCTTTACACACATTTGCTTACGAAAGAGGTGTAAGGGGAGACACATCATGCTCTTTCTGAGGCAGTTTGTCCACCTTTGGTCCCCACCCTGGACTTAGCTCTCACTTGTGGCTCCTAGAAGGTGTCAGCACGGAACAGCGGCCACACCCCGGGAATGGCTTTGACTGGAGGGCTAAACCAGGTGAGGGTAGCCAATGGGCATCAAAGCCTCAGTGAGTTAGGGACTTCTACTGCATGCAAAGACAGGATCCAGCAGATTGAGCAGACAAGACCAAGAGCACGTCCAACAGTCAAGAAGGCAGATTCTGCAAATGCTGTAGAGGGAAGGGCAGATGGGGCTTGTCCACCTGGGAAGGGAGCCCATCTAGGAGAAGGAAAACTCTGGTCCTCAACCTCTGCTGCTTTGCAGAATATCTTTGGGAGAAGAAAAAGGCTAAGGAGTAAACCCAACACAAATCTGGAGTGGAGTCCCTAAGACGATTGGATGGTGTCTTGTATGCCTCCTTCTGGAAACTCCTGCAATCAAGCTGGTACTGAATGTATTGCTCTGCTTCCCTTTGGAGCACATCAGTGAGACCAAGGCGGGGTGTGTGTGTGTGTCTTGTCTTCTGGGCAGTTCAGGACCTCCACAACCACTGCGCACAAAGAAATCACTTTGGTGCTGCTAACATAGCAGTTAGACTTTGTCCCTAGAGGTGCACTCCATTGTTTCAAGACAGTCAGATGCCAACAACAGCTTACGAGAGCTCTGAAAAGTGGTGCCAGGATTTGCACCCCCAAATTGCATGTGGAGGTAAAGGCCAGGATCCAGAGCATCACCCTACATGTGCACACAGGATTGGGTGTGCCCAGTGGGAAGCTTGCCTTTATAAAAGTAAAAACCACCAAGTGAGTTTGATCCCAAATCTATCAGGCTTCATTACAGATTAAAGAAAATGATCCAGCTAAATGGACAGTTAATTTAAAGCCTCACCTATGACCACTGGTGAATAAATTCACTACAGTCATCCCTCATGTTACGTCTCCTTCATGTTATGTTCTTTCAGGTTACATCCTGAGGCGACCCGGAAGTACCGGAAAGGGTTACTTCCGGGTTTTGCCGCTCCCGCATGCGCAGAAGCGCAAAATGACATCACATGCATGCGCAGAAGTGGCAAATCACAACCCGCACGTGCGCAGATGTGCCACTGCGGGTTGCGTTCTGCTCATGTTGTGAACGGGCCTCCAGAACGGATCCCGTTCGCAACCAGAGGTACCACTGTAGTGCTTCCCTCTGTGTGAAAAGTATTTTTAACTGTCAAAAACAAATGGGAGGGGCTCAGGTGTATGCTGGAAACATGGAGGGGAAAGGATAATTTTGCTCATTGGTGGTGGTTCTGTTATTAAAGCTATAAAATGTATACTAAATCCTATTAATGACACGCTGAGAGTTAAAATTAACACAGGATCCCAAGATGTTTTTATTAGCAATTTCCACAGGAATTTTATTATTTGATTTGACCACGGCCCATCAAGATTCAGCATGCCCAAAACTTGAAACCTCCCCCCCCCAAGTGACACATAACAGCACAGGATTTAGCAGTACTCGGGCAATTTACTGGAGCTATCTGGGGAATGACAAAAGGTATGTAATCTCAATTGTTTTGAGAGAGACTGAAAGCATTGCAAACGTTATTGCAATAGCAGACCAAACAGAATGACTGGAAATTCTTTTCCATTACTGTAAATTGTATTAATGAACTGTTTTGTGATTCTCTCATGATTTCAGGGCAGGCTACTAGCACATTTTGTCCTTTGAAACAAAAAGACTGCACACCCATGATGACACACATCACAAAGAGCAGCTGAGGTGACATTTGAACTGGGGACTTCCTAGCGCAATGTGTGTTTTGGGATGGACAACTCTTTCATGAGAATCTTGGGTCTCTGTTTTAAAAAAGCAATCTTCTAGAGCCTGTTCTTGCAAATATTGTTATTGTTGTCAGATACATTTCTGGTTCCTTTATTCGTGAAAAGTGACCCAAAACGGCTTAAAAAATACTAACACTAAGACAAAGAATAAAAACAAAAGCAAACCCTAAAAACCAACCATAGTATATAAAAAGGCAGAACTAACACAACCCAGGGATGTGGGTGGCGTTGTGGGTTAAACCACAGAGCCTAGGAACTGCTGATCAGAAGGTCGGCGGTTTGAATCCCCGCGATGGGGTGAGCTCCCGTTGCTCGGTCTCTGCTCCTGCCAACCTAGCAGTTTGAAAGCACGTCAGAGTGCAAGTAGATAAACAGGTACCGCTCCGGTGGGAAGGTAAACAGCGTTTCCGTGCCAAAAGCGGCTTAGTCATGCTGGCCACATGACCCGGAAGCTGTACGCCTGCTCCTGAGGCCAATAAAGCGAGATGAGCGCCGCAACCCCAGAGTCGGTCATGACTGGACCTAATGGTCAGGGGTCCCTTTACCTTTAACACAACCCACCCAATAGGTTAAGAGGCCACAAGTACACCTAAAACCCTTCAAATAAAAGACATAGAACCTAGCTGAAAATAAATGTTTTTGCCTGGTGCCTAAAAATAAATACAATGTGCCAGGCATGTCTCCTGGGAGAGAGCCTTCCACACGCAGGGAGCCACCACTGAGAAGGCCTGTTCTCAATTTTCCACCATCTGCACCTCCCTCAGAGGTGGGCACAGGGAGAAGGACCTCCAGTGATGAGCACAGGGTCTGGCTAGTTCATGTGGGGAGAGGTCCTGAGCTACTTACGTCTTTCTAGGTCAAAAGCAGCTCGTTCAATTGCACTGGGAACTAATTGGTAGCCAGTGCAGTCGTGCCAGAATTAGTTTCACGCTCAAAAGCGCATTAGCAACATTTGCAGACATTCCCAAAGCCAGAGGAGCTGTGGAATTAAGCTCCACAGATGCCAGAGCTTCAGCACCTTGTGTACGCCAGTGCAAAATGCCTTGCAAAAACTTAATCTGGCAAAGTCTGGAGAGTCTGCCAGTGCGAGGAAAAGAAGGCAGGGCTGGGAAAGGACGACACAGAGGGTCTTACAAGGGATAAGGGTAAGGTAGAAATCAGGTGCAACGGAACAGTAGCAGCAACTTTGGAAGGAGGGAACTTTGCTCCCAGCCTTCATCCACAAACCACATAGCAGGGCCAGAACCAGTCTCTTTGATTCAGAGGGGCTTGCAGGGGGCCTGGATTTATTTGCTCCCCCTTCCCAAAGGGCTCCTTGCCCCTCCCAATTGGCTAGGAGAAGCTATTGCAAAGCAGGTGAAATTAGGGGAAGGGCTTTGAAAAACTGGGCCCTGCTATGGCAGGATTTGGGGGTACCTTGCAGCAGAATTTTAGGGGGCTTGCTTTAGCACAATGTACATGCACAGCCTCATTTATTGCCAATTTACCGTATTTTTCGCTCTATAAGACGCACCAGACCACAAGACGCACCTAGTTTTTGGAGGAGGAAAACAAGGGGGGAAAAAACACATTCTGAATCTCAGAAGCCAAGAAGGATTGCTGCGCAGCGAAAGCAGCAATCCCTCTTGCTGTTCTGGCTTCTGGGATAGCTGCGCAGCCTACATTCGCTCCATAAGATGCACACATATTTCCCCTTACTTTTTAGGAGGGGAAAAGTGAGTCTTATAGAGCAAAAAATACGGTAAATTGCTTGTGCTTCCCTAGGAAGGAGTCCCTTCCCTCCCCCCAACTCCATTGCCCCAAGCATCCCTCCAAAGGAGGCAGATAGCAAGAGGACTGTTATTAAGGCAAGAAATTCTGGCAGCCCTTAAAAAGCTGCCCTCAAAGCGTCCTTTTTACACACCAGAACAGACAGAGACCGACTTGGAACGCTCCGAGAGCAGCAAAACAAGTGGCTTGCATCACAAAACGGAGTTCGTTGCGCAGGGATCCAATTACAACGTTGTAATCCGGTCTGGATTACTGAAGCAGAGCGATCTCTCCACCCCCCACTCCAGCTCAGTTCGGAGAAAGGATAATTCCACCACTAACGTAATTATCGGGGAAGACCAGAAATTTCCAAGCTGCGGCAGCTGCTGCACACTTCCACTTTAATTGCTTTATTGTGCTTGCCAGGCGCTCAGATATGCGAAGAGAAAGAAGTCTTTCATTGGGCATCACATTTCGTCCTGGGCTTTGAAAAAGGATCCTAAAAGGAGTTCTGTAGCAAGCCCCTGGCCAGCTTCTCGAAGTGAGAACCTAAGGTTGCAGCTTATTATTCAATTCCGTGTGCGAATTTAATGTGCAATGCACTTTCCAGCCTGTTTATTTAGTCTAAAATTTATTTGAGTTCTGATGGTGGCAGTGAACAAACTATAGAATATGACAATGCTCTTCGAGGATATCAGTGGAGAGTGGGTCCTGTATTTTTTGCTCTATACGACTCACTTTTTCCCTCCTAAAAAGTAAGGGGAAATGTGTGTCTTATGGAGCAAGTGGAGGCTGCGCAGCTATCCCAGAAGCCAGAACAGCAAGAGGGATCGCTGCTTTCACTGCGCAGCGATCCCTCTTGCTGTTCTGGCTTCTGAGATTCAGAATATTTTTTTTCTTATTTTCCTCCTGCAAAAACTAGGTGCGTCTTGTGCTCTGGTGCGTCTTATAGAGCGAAAAATACGATAAATAAAAGTGATTACTGCCTTCTGAAAATAAGGATCAATGAGCCAAGAAATGTGGACTATCAGACCTTACTGAAAGCTCCAGTACCTTACCTGCACTTCCCTTGGAAGTTGTCTCCCATCCCTAATCAGCAAACCCTTAAGCTACTAATAAACTCAAACTACTAATTGCTGAAGGAGAAATGCACCTCAAATGGCAGGCATTCCAGCTAAGAGAGACTTTCCTGCAAAATTCAGCTACTGGCAGAGTAGCTCATTAGCAGAAAAACATTATCAGTTTGGGGTTTGCATGGCATTCAGCTGAATGTAGGTATCACAGCCAGGGTTTTCCAGAATGATGGAAGAGAGGGTACACACTGGGCAGACCTTTCTAGCTAGTGCAGAGAAGTTGAGATAGGGTGGCAAGAGTCAAAGAAGGGGAGGTGACAATCATGTTGACCGAGGAATTGCAGCAGGTACAGCTTCTCTTTTGAACTGCTGTATTGGAGCCCGGTTCTCTTCCACTGTTATTTGTAGTTTTGGCTCTTGTTTTTATAGGGAAGCGGGGTATAAATCTAAAGTAGACTAAAATTAACTTAAAACTTTGGACTAAAAATAAGAGCAAGTGTGTTCAATTTATGAAATAAATCTGCACAGTTGTTGCTGATTTTCCTAATACTTCCTTAGCACAAAAGAGAATTTGTTGTTTATTAATAGTCCTGCCCAAGAAATTCCACATGGACTTTCAGTGTGCCAGAGGAAAGCTGCTCTATATTATTACTGATGTATTAATCGCCTTCTCAAGGCAATGTACATTTAAGATTATAAAAAACAGTTAAAAACAAAAAAAGCAAATACATTTAAAACAAAATTAAAATGATACAAAGTAAACACTTGTGGTAAAGACACTTTTATGCTGTTTGATATAATTTACATAGATACAATTTATACATTATAGAAGTATGTTGTTCTTATAGCTCTGTTAAGCCAAGAAAGTCTATGGGTGGTGCTTATCTTGTATAAAGCAGAGTCGCTTGGTCTAAAGTTAGATAAATTTTAATCCTGGGAGTCTCCCCATTTCCAGCCCTTTGTTTACTGTAAGGAGAAGGCGTTTTCTTGCCAATAATTCGCACACAGGGTGTAATACACTGTACAAAATATGTATTGTGAAATGTCCGGTTTTTAAAAAATAAGCTCAAAAATTGCGTATGAACAGGCAGGCAGTCTTTGTTCCAGCAAATCACTAAATATTATTCACACTCAGTGCTTGCTCAAGATATTTTGGTGCCTGAAGTGGGAAATCCAAATGGTGAAACTCTCTCCCTCCCTCACAATGCACAGCTCAGCCTCCCAAATTAAAGCAGTGCACACAAATGCATACGTTGTCATAACAAAGTACGCTACTAAAGCCATTTGTTTCCTTTACGTTCCATCTCCCAAATCAGGGTTTAGTCTCATTTTACAGAATGGAACATTAAGACACTTTAAAGAACAACAACCTGCAGTTGCCTACAAATACAGCAATCATAATACTAAATTAAATAATTTACAACCTGCTGCCCTTTAGGTTCTCAAAACCAACCCCCTGGAGGCAACTGCGTCATTCCGGCTAGTGTTGAGGCTGGGATTGCATTTACTCTGTATTTTTAATACCAGAGAAGTCCTTTCAGCATCTAAAGCACACGGAGTGTCCTTCTTTACTCACAAAGTAGCACAGCGACCCTGTGAAATAAGCTGCCTGGACCTGTTTTACAACTAGAGAACTGAGGATGTAAAGGGGGGGGGGATCTATGCATTTTATTTTCTCATAAACTGACCGTATACACATATACCAAAACCGCAGGTTGTCAACAAGCAGGAGCAGCATTAACAAAGTCTATTCCAATGTTTAGTTCTGAAGGTCTGGCTATCCAGGTGCACGTACCCTGATACCCTCGTAAGGCTACTCTGCTTTTAACATGGGCCACAGATTAAAACTGAGCAAGGGCTGAAGGTTGAGCAGCAGAGTCTCCAATTAGTGACTCACGTGGCCTTAAATGGGCAGTGTCAGGGCAAAGGGGTGTTTAACCTTCTCTTTGCCTACATGAAGCTTTGGCAGAACTCTCCCTTTTTTAGGCACACACACACACACACACACCCTTAAACTCACTTGCCTATTTTTTTTAAAGAAGCTGGATAATTTACTTTGGACTACACAGAATGACTTCTGCAAGGTGTTTAAGCAAAGAGGTGTCTCTATCAGCTCCTGGAAGTCCCACTTCATCACCTGATATCATTTCTGTGATATGGACGGAAGCTCAGGTGCTGGCCAAGCGGGTCCTAAGCCCAAAGCACCCATTTTCTCCTGGCTCAGCTCTTTGACCCACCCTAAGCATGAACAGCAAAGAGACTTTGGCAGAGTTCCTCCCTCTTGCACCTCGGAAGTTCACTTTCACTCCTTCCCTTGCTTCACACGGAGATGATGTGGGAGGGAAACCCATTCACGGGTAACATAGTTAAGGAACCAGAAAGAAAGAAGCTCGACAATAAGGGGGGGGGGGTATGAAGAGAAAAAGGGAAGCGGGTGGCGCTGTGGTCTAAACCACAGAACCTAGGACTTCCCTATCAGAAGGTCGGCGGTTCGAATCCCCATGATGGGATGAGCTCCAGTTGCTTGGTCCCAGTTCCTGCCCACCTAGCAGTTTGAAAGCACGTCAAAGTGCAAGTAGATAAATAGGTACCACTCCGGCGGGAAGGTATATGGCATTACCATGCGCTGCTCTGGTTCGCCAGAAGCAGCTTAGTCATGCTGGCCACATGACCCGGAAGCTGTCTGCAGACAAACGCCGGCTCCCTCAGCCTATAGAGCGAGATGAGGGCCGCAACCCCAGAGTCGTCCGTGACTGGATCTAACGGTCAGGGGTACCTTTACCTTTATGAAGAGAAGGGATTTTGTCTCCCACTCCACTCTACCTAATCAAAACATCAGCTGAATAAATCCAACCATTATTGTTTAGAATTCAACGGGGCTTTCTCACAAGTAAGCATACACACAACTGCAGCCTTCACTGATTAAATAATCTGCTTTATAACTGATCAATGAAATGCACCTCAACATCAAAACTTCAATACAGTGTTTTGCTTTTAATGGAGGAATTTAGGCACACACCCTCAGAATAATCACAAGCTCACGACTTGGGGGGGGGGGAAGCAAATTTCATTTTCTTCATTTCCATTCATTTTTACAGTAACACACCAGAACCAAAATAGCTTCAAAATCATACTAGGTTTCTCACCTATTAAAATTTGCAATAAAGCTTCAGTTGACAGATTAAAACTTGCAGTCTTGGTTCAATACAAGTGCAAACACGTAAAAGTAAAAATGCTGCAGGAAAGCCGTATAACCATCTCCACTACAAATGCGACACCAATTTAGAAAGCCAACTAATAAAGGTTCAAGCAGGATTTAAAAAAACAAACAAACCAAAAACAGCAACTCCAACTTCTTTATTCCCAGAAAGTATCACAAGTGCCCGACTCATCTTTTGATCTTTTTAAGCTCCGGGCAAAGCTAACAACTGAGGACATCTCTCTGCGAAAGAAGGAGTCCTGTGACAGACCAGGCTTGTTCCCCCAATTGAAGTAGTGTTTCGCAGGAGAGTTGCAAGGCGGGGAGGGGGGGCGGAAGAGGACAGATCCGCTTACTGTAGCTGGCTGTACTTGGCTGCCAGCCCAGATCAGCTCAGCAATATAAAGCTTGCACTGAAGTCCAGAGCAAACGCAGGATTCTGCCTCCGCCCCCCCCCCCCACAAAAAAATCCCTCCCCAGAGGGCTTAAACCCTCACAGTATTTCCTTTTATGTCTGAACAGGGTAATTTTTGGCAGGCCCTACTGGTAAATGTGTTCACAAAAAAAGAAAAACACCAGAAGAGGTTGTTGGGATCTGAAACACACAAAAAGCAGGGTCAGGGAGAGGGAGGAGGAGGAGGAGGAGGAGGAGGAAGGAAAGGAAATTTGAAATTTGTGAGGCTGTGACCACAATTCCAAGGAGAGCAAAGAAACACGACAAATCATGCTCTGAACAGATTGGGGTAGGTAAGGCATGAGGGACTTCCTCCAGTGTCATCTGATGGAAGGATCCATTTAGTTACAGGAATACACAAATAACGGCTGGCTGCAGCATCAATGTCCAGATGGGAGTGAGGGTGGCAAGGTGGAATTCTCCACAAAGGGGCCAGAGCAGCAAAGAGGTCAGGGGGTGCTATGTGAGCTGCTCTGGCTTCCTGGCACAAACAGACTTCCTTGGCTGCTTTCTCTGCAGTTCTCCAATGGGGAGTCCCAGGGCATCAACCTGTCGTATGTCCTTCCCCTCTTGCTGGATATACTCAGCAGCTCTCTCCCTGGCTGCCTGCCTTTGTCATCTATATGCTTCCAGCCCGGTACCCCAAATACCATTAGCCAGCCTCAGTTTGCTAAGAGAAAGCAGCTTCCAGCTGGGTATTGGTGCAGCTACAACAGATGGCTGAAACCAATTTCAACGGAGGAGTTCAAAAACGGATTCTTCAAAGAGCCAGCATTGTGTTGGGTCCCCTTAATGCTCAACTGCAGTTGCGTCTGTATGTTGCTTAGACGGAAGAAACAGACCATCTGGACTTGAGCTCAGTCGGTCCTAACTTGGGATGTTAGGCAGGGGTTTGGCTTGTGTGCCATCACCATGTAGCTCCAGCCAAGGGAAGGAAATGGCCAGCAAGATCCCCCAAAAGCCCCATAGCAAGCATTGGCCAGAGTAGATCAAATAGTGCTCTTTGAGCTCAGCGCCTTGCCAGTCTAAACAAAGAGACACTGCTACTAAGCACCTCCATGATTACCCAACTTGAAAAGAGCAGAGTTTGGCAAGAATTCCCTGGGAACAGAAAAGTGGAGATGTGCTTCTAGAAGACAAAACCTTTGGCCCTCCAGACCTTGAGGAACTACAACTGCCAACCACCCTAGCAAGCATGGCCAAAGGCAAGAGATGATGACAGCTGCTGCTGTTGGCATCCAACTGTCTCAAGAGAGACTGGAGTGTGCTTCCGGAGGTGAAGTCAAACTGCTGTGTTGGCAACACTGAAGTGACCTCCCCAGGGCATAATCCTGGGTTGTGTGTATGGAGGCCCTGGGCTGCCCACATGACAAGACCCCCTCTCAGCCTCACTGAAGTGGTCCAAAGGTAAGCATAGCAATACATGTGGCGCCATCTGGGCTGCAGGAGTTTCTGGAAGGAGGCGTACAAGGCACCATCCAATCATCTTAGGGGCTTCGTTCTGGATCTGTGTAGGGTTTACTCCTTAGCCTTCTCTGCTCCAGAAAATATTCTGCAAGGCAGCCAAGGTAAGAAGGCTTCCTTAGAAAACGGAAGCCTTGTCCAAATGAGACCAAAATGGAACGCAAAAGATATGTAAGTGGACATTAAGAGATGCTTAAAAACAATTTGAGGAGCACGTTGCTGAAACATAAAGGTTAACAACAAACGGTTCTTTAAATACATTACTAACAGGAGACCAGCTGGGAAGGCGATTGTAGGATGACAAGGCAATAGTGCCTTAGGTGTGCTAACGGAGGATAAGGAGATTGCAGATAAATTGAGTGAATTGCTTGCATCTGTCTTCACAGTGCAATACATGATGTAGAACAACTTCCATATGTGGAGAGCCTGAAGAACTAATGGAAACAGTGTTGACAAGAACATTCCAGGCCTTATAGACAAAATAAAAACTGACAAACTGATGAGCCCAGATAGCATTCGCCCAAGAATCCTTAAGTAACTCAAATGTGAAATTGCTGCTCTTCTAAGAGTTGCAGTTCAGCAATATTTGGAGGGTCAAAGGTTCCCCACACTTGTGACAGCTATTTGGAACATGCTGGTCTTAGTTCTACGTGAAGGCACATTGCCTTGAATCCCACAATAAAGACATGGAAGAGAGAAATGAAAAGAAATATAAATAAGTAACACCGGCAGGCCCAACACGATCCATTTTTTACCATGCTAATTTATTTACATAATTTATATCTCACTCCTTCAACACAGATTTAGACTCCCAGGGTGTGAGAAATGTAAAGTACAACTTAAGGCGGGCAAGCTTTTAGCAGAAACAGCATGCACAGAAACGAATTAAGGACAGACTACAGCAGAGCCTGTAGGAAGCGACTTCATTAGGCGGCTCTCCCCATGAAAACTAATGACATCATTATTATTAAGAAGTGCCAGGCAACAGAGAGCAAGGATGCAAGTAAAACCAAACATTGCCAGTTCCTGCAGCGGCTCTTGATCTAGGGAGCTTTCTAGCCCCCAAGTCCACAGGCTCGGCTTTTGACATTTCAGCTCCCAGCTCTCAGGCAAAAATATTGTTTGTTCCTGCACAAAGCCAACTCATTTTCCATCTGGGACTTCAGCCAAGAGTCACGACCCAGACATTAACCCTTTCCCAGTCTCTTGCTTTGGCAAGCTTGCCAAGATTTGTCTTTTCTCACAAGCAAACAAAACCGTGCCAGCGAAAAGAAGCACTGCAAATTGGACAGACCTCTCGGTTCTGACCCAGAAGCTTGGGGAGGGGGGTGGCAGGGAGAAAGAGAGAGAGGGGAGAGAGAGAGAAAAGAAGCAACTAGCCTAGGAGAGAAGCAGCACGCTGTGCTGATGGCAAGGAGTTGAGTGAGCAGGCTCTAGCCCAAACTTTATACACGAGAGGCAGCCTAAGCATGGAAGGTCAAATTATGAGATGCATGGGGCTCTTGCCAAAAACAGCATCGCTGTGCAGAGTTCTGCCACTCTGTAACATGTAGTAAGATTTACCCCATGCCCTGGTCTCAGCAGGCTGAATGTCCACATCAGTGGCCGGTGCTGGTAGGGGAACACTTGTTGTTGTTGTTTAGTCGTTTAGTCGTGTCCGACTCTTCGTGACCCCATGGACCAGAGCACGCCAGGCCCTCCTGTCTTCCACTGCCTCCCGCAGTTTGGTCAGACTCATGTTTGTAGACACTATCCAACCATCTCATCCTCTGTCATCCCCTTCTCCTTGTGCCCTCCGAACATCAGGGTCTTTTCCAGGGAGTCTTCTCTTCTCATGAGGTGGCCAAAGTATTGGAGCCTCAGCTTCAGGATCTGTCCTTCCAGTGAGCACTCAGGGCTGATTTCCTTCAGAATGGAGAGGTTTGTTCTTCTTGCAGTCCATGGGACTCTCAAGAGTCTTCTCCAGCACCATAATTCAGGTCCATACTTAACCTGAAACTGTTCTTAACCTGAAGCACCACTTTAGCTAATGGGGCCTCCTGCTGCTGCCGCGCCGCTTGAGCACGATTTCTGTTCTCATCCTGAAGCAAAGTTCTTAACCTGAAGCACTATTTCTGGGTTAGCGGAGTCTGCAACCTGAAGCATGTGGAACCTGAAGCGTATGTAACCCGAGGTTCCACTGTACCTTCCATAAAAACTGACTTGACAAAATGAGCCAGTGACCCGATTCAGATTTTTAAATATATATATATATATATATATATATATATATATATATATATATGCTCAGTTTCTGCACAAACCTGGAATGAAACCCCAGGCCTGAGCCCAGGAGGCAAGCTGTGGTTGGGCTGTACTGCCATTTGGGCACTTCAGTGCCTGATGTGCAGTCAAACCATTTCCCTCTCAGCCCAGCCTATTTTCATAAGGTTGTGACAGTTCATCTGTCATGCTTAGCTACTTGAAGGAAGGGTGGGATAATAACATAACAAATAATTTAGGACTGCTACCCAATTAAACAAATCTTAGTGGATTGATTATATTTACATACAAGTAAAACCAGTGTTTTGGGAAGCAAAATCATACTTTATTTGTGTTTAGATGATGCATCATCTTAGAAGAGACATTTCCTTCTGCGTGAGAGGTAAAAGTCAGTGTCTCTCCTAAGATGTTGCTTACCATCTGTAGTTTCTTATGAGTACAGTACTTGTTTCTTAAATGTCTCTCTGTGTTTTAATTTGCACATTTTTGTCACTTAAAAGCCTGACTGATTTCCCAAACTTGGGTCTCCAGCTGTTTTTGGACTGAGAGCCAGTGTGGTGTAGTGGTTAAGAGCGGTAGTCACGTAATCTGGTGAACCGGGTTCGTGTCTCCACTCCTCCACCTGCAGCTGCTGGGTGACCTTGGGCCAGTCACACTTCTCTGAAGTCTCTCAGCCCCACTCACCTCACAGAGTGTTTGTTGTGAGGGAGGAAGGGAAAGGAGATTGTTAGCCGCTTTGAGACTCCTGAAGGGGAGTGAAAGGTGGGATATCAAATCCAAACTCTTCTTCTTCTTCTTCTTCTTCTTTGCAATGCCCATCATCCCTGGCTTCTTGGTCCTGCTAGCTTGGGAAATCCGGACCTAACCAATTAAAATTGCAGCCCTAACATGTCTAGCCTCTGAAACACAACAAGCTATAAACAGCTTTTAAAAAAATCACGCACAACAACTTTTAAAAGCAACTTTATTCTGATCTAGCTTTGACGGTCACAACATCCAACACTGTCAACAGGAGGTTCAATTGGGGCGATACATAAGCTTCCAAAGTTTGTTCTGCAAGTCCACAGACTCCACAGGTCCTCCGAGTTGAGCAAGTTGGGAGCTGCTTGCTTACACAAGGCTTCCCAGGAAAAACATTAATCGTCATGACCAGACATGACTCAGCTGAGGTTTTAAAAGGCAAAAGGCCTCTGGAAAGGCAACGCTTCAACTTGCGCCAACACAGTGAACAAAACCACATCATTATATGCACCAGAGCAGGCAACACACAGCCACCAAGCAAAGGCAGTTCTGAGATAATAACTGGGAAAGGGAAGGGTGGGGAGGGTGTCCCCCCCCCCCAATAACCCAATGTAAACCTTTAAAAACTGTCCCTGTTAACCTACAATTAGAGCCAGCTTCTTGCTAGCAAATGTTTCCTACAGTGAGGAAAGGGGCGAGGGGTGAAGGGAGAGAATCATGCTTGCCTGAGGTAGAGCCTACACAATTTATGACACAACCAACCAAGTAAACACCCCACTTCCCTAAGGCTGCAAATAATGGAGAGGGCTTTGCCAAACTCCTGGGAAGTTCCCACATGGGGCTACTTCTGGCTTCTTGTGTCACAGGCTGTGCAGGCCTGGCCTAGCTCCACCCCCTCCTATCCCCTGTTGCCCATATCACTCCTTGCCAAGCTCCCAGGCCCATCCCTTGTCCAGCAACAGCGCCTGTGGTAGGCTCCAGTTCTCCAATGAGCTGAAAATACTCCCAAATCTATGGTACTCAGCCGAAGGATCGGAACATACAAGGTGGTTATAATGCTTTAATGTGGGTCACACCACCCACTGGCATGGGTGGGTGGGTAATTTCAAGGACTTTGGGAGGGTATGAGAGACAAAGATGGGGGAAGAAAATGTAGGGGCCAAAACAGGGAGTGGGGAATGTCCCTGAGCTAAGAAATGCCGACCAGAGGAAGCAGTTTAAATAGGGCAGCGTGCTCTCTGCCACACTTCTGCAGACACTGGAAACCTTGTTTTAAATGAACTGATCTGCAATTCCCACTGACCATACAAACGTGACTTGGTGCCCAGGCTCTTGCCCACAACATTTCAGCAGAAGCTCTTAGGTGTGAGTAAAAAATTATGCTTGAAAGACCTACATTGGCTCCCAGTACGTTTCCGAGCACAATTCAAAGTGTTGGTGCTGACCTTTAAAGCCCTAAACGGCCTCGGCCCAGAATACCTGAAGGAGCGTCTCCACCCCCATCGTTCTGCCCAGACACTGAGGTCCACCTCTGAGGGCCTTCTGGTGGTTCCCTCACTACGAGAAGTGAGGTTACAGGGAACCAGGCAGAGGGCCTTCTCAGTAATGGCACCCGCCCTGTGGAACGCCCTCCCATCATATGTCAAAGGAATAAACAACTATTTGAAGTTTAGAAGACATCTGAAGGTAGCCTTGTTTAGGGAAGCTTTTAATGTTTGACTACTGTATTTTAATATTTTCTTGGAAGCCGCCCAGAGTGGCTGGGGAAACCCAGCCAGATGAGAGAGTATAAGTATTATTATTATTATTATTATTATTATTATTATTAAAACTTGCAATGGTACAAGTCGTGGTGCAAACACAGTTCATCTAAGGCAGTAGCCTTCAACCTTTTCAGACCCAGGAACCACCTTTAACCCAAAGATGCATTTGGGGGCCCACTTAATCTATTGACATATATTTGCATGGTGGTAGTGCAGCTATTGTGACCCACCCTGGATCAGTTGAAGATCCGCAATCTCAGGAACAGGACCCCAAGAGGGGTCCAAGACTGAATGAAAGCTATGAAGATGTCTCAACAACTGGTCATGCCATCCCAAGAGTTTTTAAAGGCGGAATGGCCACACACATTTGCAAGACTCTCTCTCCTTACAAGGTTGGAGACACACACTTCTCAAGAACTAAATGTGGTTAAAACAGAAACAGAACTAAATGTGGTTAAAAAAGTAAAATATTTAGGGGTGTATCTGACCTCCAAAAATTTGAATTTGTTTAAAGATAACTATGTGAAATGTTGGGCAGAAATCAAAAGAGACTTGGAAACATGGTCAAGATTGAAACTTTCCTTGTTGGGGCGAATAGCAGCTATAAAGATGAATGTATTGCCTAAAATGTTATTTTTGTTTCAGGCCCTACAAATCGTGGACAAGGTGGAATGTTTTGGGAAATGGCAGAAGGATATTTCCAAATTTGTCTGGCAGGGCAAAAAGCCCCGAATAAAGTTTAAAATCTTAACAGATGCGAAAGAAAGAGGGGGATTTGCCCTGCCAGACTTGAAGTTATATTATGAATCTGCAGCCTTCTGCTGGTTGAAGGACTGGATTTTGCTTGAGAACACTGACGTCCTAGATTTGGAAGGGTTCGATAATGCTTTTGGGTGGCATGCATATCTGTGGTACGACAAGGTTAAAGTTCACAAATTGTTTAAAAACCATATTGTCAGGAGAGCAATTTTGATGGTCTGGTTAAAGTATAAGGATTTACTAGAGAGTAAGACTCCGAGGTGGCTTTCACCGCTGGAGGCCAAGGCACGTAAGAGACTTAACATGGAGGCCTACTGGCCTAAATATTGGGAAATAATTGAAAAAATTGGTGACAACTGGAGGTTGCAGAGCTTGGACAAAATAAAAAGCAAGGTGCGAGATTGGTTACACTATGCTCAAATTCAGGAGGTATTTAAAGTGGATAAAAAGGTTGGGTTCCAGGTGGAAAAATCGAAACTAGAGACAGAACTCTTAGAACCAAAAGATAAACTACTTTCGAGAATGTACAACTTGCTGCTTAAGTGGAACACACAGGACGAAACAGTCAAATCCGCCATGATAAAATGGGCACAGGATGTTGGGCACAACATCATGTTCGAAGACTGGGAAAGGTTATGGAACACCGGAATGAAATTTACGGCGTGCACTGCCTTGAAAGAAAATATCATGAAAATGATATACCGGTGGTACATGACCCCAGTCAAGTTAGCTAAGATATATCACCTGTCTGACAATAAATGTTGGAAATGCAAAGAGGCGGAAGGGACATTCTTTCATCTCTGGTGGACATGTCTGAAAGTGAAGGCCTTCTGGGAGATGATTCATAATGAACTAAAAAAGGTACTTAGATTTACCTTACCCAAGAAACCGGAGGCCTTTCTCCTGGGCATTGTGGACCAGAGAGTGTTAAAGAAGGATAGGACTTTCTTTATGTATGCTACTGCAGCAGCAAGGATATTGATTGCAAAGCATTGGAAGACACAAGATTTGCCCACGCTGGAGGAATGGCAGACACAGTTGATGGACTATATGGAACTGGCCGAGATGACTGGCAGAATCCGAGACATGGGCGAAGAAACAACTGAGGAGGACTGGAAAAAATTCAAGGACTATTTGCAAAAATACTATAAGTTGTATGAATGTTAAAATGCATTTTCTTTAAGAAAGTATAGCTTCAGAAATAGTAAATTAATGAAATGGAAATTAAGGCGCAAGGAGTCAGAGATAGAAAATGAAACAACTTTATTGTGTTAAAATTAGAGCATACAAAAATTGGGTTATAGGATATAGGATATGAGGTAACATGATAAATGAAAGTTACATTAAGTTCGAAAATAAGTTAACACATTGCTGAAGTTTGTACTATAAATAATGCAGGGTCGGGAGGATGTGGGGAAGTCCAGTAGTTATGAAAAAAAAGGATCATGAAAAATGAAAAATTTATATTTCTTTTTTTTCTCTCCTTTCTTACTTGTTTTTCTACCTGTTCTTATACAATATGTAAAACTAATAAAAATATATTTTAAAAAAAAAATGGAGACACACACTTCTCAGAGGGGCATAGGTCCACTGCCAACATGAGAGAGGCAGCACAAAGGGGGGAAAGCTCCTCTGGCTCCTCCTCCCGTTGCTAGGGAATGTCTCTGCTCTATGGGCAGGGCACCTTCAGGACTGTCTCCCCTTCCTCAGCGTCTAAAATCAAAGGGGGAGATGGGCCCTTCCTGGGCAGCTCCCCACCTATGGAATCACTCTACACCTCTTGTTTCTCACCTGAAATCAACTGCTACCCCAGCCCCGAGCTAGTCGGGATTGTAGGGCTCACGACACCCAGAGGCTCCATGCAGCCCATACACCATTATATTACGTCACCCTGCCAGAAGCAATTTAAATGCTTTCTAACCAGTTAGACCAGTCAAAGTGCCAAAGTACACTGAGAAAAGGTCACCGTCCTCTCTTCCCATGTGTAAAGGCCACGAAAATGATGCAAGCTAACTGTGAATGGGAAGCAGCCACCAATAACCCATTCATTTGCTCTATAATTGAATGATTTCATGGCTGATGCTGATCAATGGTTAGCAGCTTCCACAACTGGCCAGAGAAGACTGTGGCAGACAAGTCTACTCTCTTGCTGTGGTCAGACAGCTGGACAGGCAAGGAGGAGCGGGAGGGTCATGCTCAGAGCAAAAGGCTGCCCAAGGCCAAGAGATCCTTTGCAACAGTCAGAGATCTGGGCCTCCTTAGGAGCTGATGTGGAGCGCAGCCTTACCCAACCTAAGTGCCCTCTGGATGTTGTGGACTACAACTCCCATCAGCCATGGTGCCTATGGCTGATGAGAGTTGCAGTCCAAAACATCTAGGACATTGCTTTTTTCCAACTGTTGGGTTGCAACCTCACCAGTAGTAATAGGACAGTTCTGTGGAGGAAGGGCAGCAGGGGAAGAAATTAAGTTTGACTACATAAGCCGTGCATGCATTCGACATCAGCAAAGACTGACTTCCAGACCAAAGTTGTTATAATGTTGTTTGCACATCCAGATTGCCATCTTTTGTATTGCTGCTACTGAATGATGGATATGTGGTATGGAACAAAAAGCCATCCTTTGTAACTGGATTAAACTGCCTTGAATAAACAGGCTTGGGTAAATGGTACAAATACTTCGTTATTAGACTGTGCGCTTGCAGGGAGGGTCTGTCTTTTTTTGATCTATGCAAAGCTCTTCATTTTTGGAGGGTAGTGAGCTGCTGTTGTTTTTTGATTAAGCACTGCAAAAACGTTAATAGCAGTAGTACTAACAGAAGCCTGTTTGCCGGTTTGAATCAAAGGTGGACGCTGAATCCAGTCAAACCTCACAGATAGATGTGACAAAGGTGGGGGGAGGGAATGCACTCCGCATTTCCCCCTGGGCTTTTACATCTTTAGCTACAGGTGGATAAAATTAATTTTAAGTGGGATGATAAGGATGCATAAATGGGTCTTGCCCTGACCCAAGACACTTCACACCAGCCGGCACCATCATTCTGTTTTGCAATAGCTTGCTTCTTCGTTTGTGTTGGGGTTTGTTTTTGTTTTTTGGGAAACACAGGGGCAATCAAATGCAAAGAAGGACAAGACTTATGTCCCCTTGAATTGCTGGTAGAAGACAAAATTTTGGTAGGTGCAGCTTGCCATGCTGGGAGAAACTATCAGAGTGATATTCTCTCTTTTTGTATGATTAAGGGAATTTGCTGCCACTGGACAGTGCCGTAGCTGTGTGCTTAGAGGGCTTTAAAAAGAGATTAGGCAAATGTATGGAAGTGTTTCTGTGGCTATTCGCCACAATAGCTAAATGCAGCCTCTAGGTTCAGAGACAGAAATCATAGTCCCTGGAGTGGTCTGCTGCCTTCATGGGCTATGGGATTTCCTGAAGCGTATGACTGGAGTGGCCACTCTGGGAAACAAAATGCTGGACAAGATGGGCACTTCATTGAATTTGGCAGAGCGCTTCTTATGTTCTGATAAGACAGAGGAGCCCTGTCTTCCTTTGCAGTTGGTCACCCAGAAAGAGGACAAGAAATGCTAACATCTACAGTCTTTACCTTACAGTCAAGAAAAGGCAATTCCTACATTGCAGGCTGGAATTAAAAAGAGGACAGTGCATCTGATAAGTCTGAAGGCCCTGGGTATACAAGCACTGTTGCACCAAGAAATGGCATTCACTTCCTGCTCTGATCGCAGCTGCGAAAAGGCCTCAATTTGGGCCTGGGCTCAACTGCTGTTGTGAAACAAGCGCTGCTGGTGGACAGTGCCTGTGACCAGACCCGGCCTGCACAGCCTCTGACCCACCTAGCCAAGCACAGATGTACAGTAGCCCACAAAGGGCTCATAAAGCTTCCTGGTTGTCGGGTGGGGGCTGCCATGCACCTAGAAGACCATAATGCTTCCTTAGCTAGTTGATCATAGGATGGTGAGTCTCAAACCCTGCAGTCATGTGTTCAGCCAACTAATGTCCACAGTGCTAGAGAAGACTATCTGAGGGCAATGTGGGTGCTGTGTAAGCATTACATACTAGCAGTAGCAAAGTTCAGTATTAATCCAGCAGCTGACATCGGGGAGAGTACAATATTAAGAAAAATTCTGAGCTCCCTTAAAGCTCATGCAGTAAGCTGGCTTTCAGCTTTAACATCCTTTCTAGTTAAATGTGGCACAAACACACACACACACACACACACACACAAACCCAGACATTTTCTTGGCTCAGACAAGCAGCTGTGCCCTTACGGATGGGCAATGATTATCTGGATAACAGGACCTGACAGGTGTCAAGGAAAACAGGACCCAAAACAGCGTAGGCAACACATACCACAGGCGCAATCAGAAGGAACAGAAGAAAAGTACAGCGTTTATGGAGATGTTTGGATAAAGAAATCAGCTACAACAACACCAAGAAACCCGAGAATGATACTTTTCAAAGAAAATATGTTATCAGCTATCGTTTGGACAGGATACAACCCACCCACCCCGCTTCAGTGGCAGTCGCCTAGTAGTCTCATTCCCAAATGACACTGTGAGAGGAGCACACTGCAGGGGAAGCTTTGTAACCAACACAGGTTGCATGGGTAGGATGTACGACCTGTGTGCCAGTGTGAAACCAACTGATGGATTTCTGGATACGCCCTGAGTGGAGACGAACACATGAAAAGCATACTGCTTTCTTCTTGTCACATATCATTTGCATAATGTGCCAAGAGGATACCTCCTCTCTCTTGCTGAAAGCAACTGAAGGGTGTGGGAGTGTGAGCTGAAGGTTTTGTCTTATAATAGGAAGCAGTGAGAAGGCATAATGAAAGGAAGGCTGCTTTTCTCACAAATCACCTGGCATGCATGTGACTCGGTGTCTCAGCTCAGCCTTTGCAGGTTAGGTTTGGCAGGGATGGCCACCCACTTATAGCCTAGAACGACCACCCACTTCTTCTGCTCCCTTCTCCCACTGCTGTGTGTCAGAGGCAGAAGCAGCAAAGACTTAGATCCTGCTATGGTTCTCCAAGTCATAAAAGACAAATGCATGCATATGGTACATCACAGGGTTCAAAGCACTTCAGAACAATACCCAAGATACACTTACAGCAATCCTGTAAGGCAAGACAGTATCTTCAGATGGTAGTTGAGGGGTGCTGATGGTGAGGGGCACTTCACCAAGAAAATGCAGTGAATTTGAGACAGAGGCAAAATTTGAATTGAGGACTTCAAATCAATGCAGCAGGTTGGACTAGATGACCCTTGGTGTCCCTTCCAACTCTACAATTCTATGATTCTATGTTTCTAGTTTTTATAGTTGCCCCTGAAGAATTATTACACCAAATGTACTGGCAAATTTATCTTATGTGCACGTTTGAGGTTCTTTTTTTCCTCTTTCAGTCCTGCATTTTTTACTTTCAGCCCAAATATAAACATTGCAAAACCATATAAGAGGTTAAAACTAGCATCAGTGAAAACAGACTGAAACTGGAGCGGGTATACAATTAAGAGAGGGAGAAAGTTTTCCACAAAAACAGATTATGCACACAATGTTTGACTACCAACAAAACTGTTGGCACATGCAAATAAAATACATTGGTTTTCAAGAAGGCAGTGCAGAATCCGTCAGAGAACAAGCCCCAGATTCCTGAACTGAACAGGAATTTATAGCAAGGGGCTCTGAAATGCCATTACCCTGAGCAAAGGCTGAACGCAAGTGTTACGCGCATGCACTGCTGCTATAATCCGATTTAAAGGGGCATTTGATATTGAAAGCGAAATTAACAGCTCCAACTGTCCCTGTTTGAATCAATCACTGCTTTTACATGACAACCACTTCAATTAAGCCACACAGCCATCTGCAACAAAGCACCATGACCCACAACATATGGGCATTGTGCAACACACACACACACACACACAATCTCTCTCTCATAATCACTGACTAAGAGCTCTGGGGGCTTCTTGATACACACACAGTATTCTCACAGTATTCTCCTGCTCCACTTCTAGAGGAAGTGGCTCAGATCACGAATAAGCACAGAGGAATAAGCACAGCAAACTGCTGTACCAACTGGGAAGGCCATGGCTACTGTAGGATCTCTGTGTACACACTGAAACTCCTGCATACCTCATGAGACCTTATGAAGGGCGGGCAAGAAATCCAATAAACAAGCAATAAACCAAAAAGAGCTGCAAGGGAAACTTGATCTACTGACTTCAATGAAACCAGAAAATTGCCTAGCCCAGGGTTCCTTATATGTAGGCACAGACAACTGGATGGCTCCACTGAGTGATGCAGGATGTAATTGTGTTGTGACTGTATCTGTAGCCACCAGGCATGTCTACTAGCAGAACAGGGAACTATTGCCTCAATGAAGTCCCACCAACACAAGCGGCATTTCCTTACGGATAGGTGTCACTCTTTGTTATGGTGTTTAAACCATATGCGTGTAAAGATGTGTTCAAAAACTAATTGGTGGCCACTCAAAAGAGTCAGAAACAATTGGGGGAGGGGAATCAAGCACATCTTGCCATTTCTGTCTGTTGTGTTTTCTGCCTAAGTACCGTAAGTGGCTTATTGTTTTTTAACACTCCACAAACTCGCCATCCTCAACCCAATGCACAACTGAAACATTTGTTATTCTTATTACGTTAATTACATTTGTATACCACCCTATACCCGCAGGTCTCAGGCCAGTTCACAAGATAAAATCACAATATAAAAACACAAAACACATAACAAAAACAAGAACAACCCAATAACCCCCCCTCCCCAACACATTTTAAAAGGGCATTTGATATCAATCAGCCAAAAGCCTGTATCTGGTCTTACAGATACAGACAACTCTAATAGAATACAACATTGTCGATACAATTATGGTCTGCAGCCTCCCACCTCCCCCTACTAAAAAATAATAATAAAACCACATTTGACAATAATGTAAAATCATGACCATGGCTTACTTCAGTTGTAACACCAAACTATGGTTTGGCACCATGAGAAGGACTCTTGTCCTCTGCACTTTCTTTCATCTTCTCTGTTTCAGCTAGTTAACTTCTGCAATTAGTTAAGTATTGCTGATTATGTTATGTATATTTTATTTTCTACATAAAATAAGTACTGGTGAAAAGCAGTTACCGTTGCAGTTACATAAATCAGTAAATTATAGAAATTTTTTTCACCCTAAACCAAGGCTGCAAACCTAATTCCAACCATTACTGGTTTGTGTGAAAGAGGAAATAAGCAACTGAGGAGTGAGAACATGAAGGGAGCAGTGAGAATGTAAAATAAAGATGCAGCTGCAGTTTGGCTTTATGCATAAAGCAATCAAATGTGTATTCATTCTCCAGTATGCAATGCACTTACTATGGAAACTGTCTAAAAACTATCATTTCAAGTCTTGTCCTACTGGCCAAATGTTAAGGGGTTCATGGAAAGCAATATAATTTATGAGACCACAACTGTTCTGTCACATACACTTTCTCCCCTGTTAACTCTAACTTACCACAAATTAATTTATAAAAATACACAACTGGTGTGACCCCATCAAAACTGCTCTCTAGGGGTCATAGTAGGCCACAAGCTGAACGTGAGTCAACAGTGTGATGCAGCAGCAAAAAAAAGCTAATGTTATTCTAGCCTGCATCTAGTGTCCGGATCAAGTGAAGTGGTGGCAAAGAGGAGACAGAAGAGATATGATAGCCATCTTCAAATATATAAAGGGTTGTCACATGGAGGATGGCACAAGCTTGTTTTCTCCTGCTTCAGATGCTAGAAGCCAAACCAATGGATTTAAATTACAAGAAAGGAGACCCTGGCTAAACATCAGGGAGAACTTTCTGACAATAAGAGCTGTTCAACAGTAGAACAGACTCCCACGAGAAGTGTTAGAAACTCAGATATATAACCTAGGCACCAAACAGCTCCTAAAAGCAGAGTTACAGTCACCAAAATGGAATGCCTAGCTATCATTTTGGGGCCAGACGGTTCAAACGTCCTATTTTCCAATACAACTTTTTGTTTCCTGAAATTCATTTTGATAACGCAGATAAAATATATCAGATAGAATTCCACAGGATAGGGTATTAGTGTGTGAAAACAGTCGAGATACAAAGGATACCTAGGCATGCACCTCCACATGGTGGAGACCTCAGGCGCCAACCTGGCGCCTTGGCACCTTCACTTGGTTGAAAGTGGCCAATAAAAAAGGTAAAGGTACCCCTGCCCGCACGGGCCAGTCTTGACAGACTCTAGGGTTGTGTGCTCATCTCACTCTATAGGCCGGGAGCCAGCGCTGTCCGCAGACACTTCCAGGTCACGTGGCCAGCGTGACAAGCTGCATCTGGCGAGCCAGTGCAGCACACGGAACGCCGTTTACCTTCCCGCTGGTAAGCGGTCCCTATTTATCTACTTGCACCCGGGGGTGCTTTCGAACTGCTAGGTTGGCAGGCGCTGGGACCGAATGACGGGAGCGCACCCCGCCGCGGGGATTCGAACCGCCGACCATGCGATCGGCAAGTCCTAGGCGCTGAGGTTTTACCCACAGCGCCACCCGCGTCCCTGAAAGTGGCCAATAGCCAGGTGCAAAGTACACCTGAAACCTGGCAAATTTTGAATGGTGATTAATTCTCCTTCCTTGAAGGTTCTTAAGCAGAGTTTAGATGTCTATCTGTTATGTAGGACCTAGCTGAGATTCCTGCATTGCAAGGTCCCTTCCAACCCTTAGTTCTATGAATCTATGATAGGTAAGGCAAACCATGCACTTGGGGACAGAAAAATGACTACAGGGTCATTCTCCTTCTCCTAACATCTGTACAGCCACCTGGCGTTGCTAGCAAAAGTATTTACACATATTTTCCTTTGAGCTCAACAAGTGTAAATGCACTCAAGTTTACTTTCTTAACCTCCATTTATCTCTAAACATCCACTGATCTCAAAACAAAGATTTCAGATAAAGTAAAGAAAAAGTTGGGACAACTTTACATTCCTGTTCAATGTTCAGTTCAATGGGTGGAATTAAACATCACACTATTAGGATAGTTCTGTCAGTGGAAGCATTTCTCTTTGCGGGTGAAACACTCTTCTCTCTCCTCTCCTACCCCCATGTGCTGTTATGTGGATTCTTCCAACAACCCCTCAGAGACTATGGGACTGCAGGGGTAGGCAAGCCCCTTGGTGCTAGTGGGACTTGCTGTGTTGACTCCTGCTTGCACAGTTGTTAAGTTGACTCTGACCCTATTTCTCAGTTCTGGAAGTTCAGCACAGGTATTGTCAAAAATATTTTAAAATTTCAAAACTCCAAATACAACCTCGGAAAAACTAGAGCGACTCAGATGCTCTTACAACTGAGGGGGACCAACAAGAAGGAAAGTGCTTTGGAGGGAGATCAAGAGCTCCCAATGCAAACGTAATAATGCAAGGTTAGACAGATCCTTTGAAAAAGACATCTTAAAATGGCATACAAAACGTGCCAAAAAAAACAACGTTCTCAACGCACTTGCACAGCATGCATACCTGCAACACAATTCTAACACCATGCTCTGCCACAGAACACTTGTGGTATACACCAGTGTTTCCCAACCTTGGGCCTCCAGATGTTTTTGGCCTACAACTCCCATCATCCCTAGCTAGCAAGACCAGTGGTCAGGGATGATGGGAATTGTAGTTCAAAAACAGCTGGAGGCCCGAGGTTGGGAAACACTGGTATACACCATCCAAATGTACCCATGTGCTATCCGTAAGAAATCTTAGGATCAGGCTTTTAGATTCCAAGGAATGTGTAACTTGAAAGAGGGAAAAAAACACATGTAATAGGACATGCTCAGGAATGAAAAATTCTTACCACCAATGTAACATTATTATCAACCAGGCATTCATAAACTTTTCAGTCCTATGCATAATACTATAGTATTATTCATTATTGAAAAATGCTCAATGATAACGCATTCTCAATAATGCTAACTAGTGATATGAATTATCAATAATAATACTTCACCATTTAGCTTTTTTAAAAAAGTTATCTGAACCTAGATACTGTATTTTTAAACAATGGAGCCATCAAAACTCCACAATGCATACACTACGGCAGTGTTTGGATGCAATACTAAACCATAGTTTAGCACCACATACAAGAATAAGCCTAATTTCTCCCACCCAGGGTCAAATGCTTCTTTCCTATCCTAGCCTCCTCTAGCACAGTGTTTCCCAACCGGTGTTCCGCGGCACACTGGTGTGCCGTGAGACCTTGCCTGGTGTGCCGTGGGAGGGAGGCGGGAGAGGCGGGGCGGCGGCGGCATCTCCTGCTGGATGCAAATCCAAACATGGCGGGCGCCTCCCTCGCTCCTTTGTAGGCGGACCATCGAGAGAGAAAGAAAAGGAGGCGAAAGAGCGAGAGAAGGCGCCTGCGCGGAAAGAGGAGCGAGCAGTGCGCCTGCCCACCGCCCCTTGCTTCAAAAGAGGTCCGGGGACAGCGGGAAGCGCTGCCCCCGGACCTCTTTTGAAGCAAGGCTTTGCGGGGAGAAGCGATCTCCCCGCAGCCCCTTGCTTCAAAAGAGGTCCGGGGGCAGCGGGAAGCGCAGCACTTCTTCCCCGCTGCCCCCGGACCTCTTTTGAAGCAAGGGGCTGCGGGGAGATCGCTTCTCCCGGTGCTCCGAAGCGGGGCGGGGGGGGCGGGAACACCTGCCCCAGCCGCCCCGCTTCGGAATGCTGCTCCGAAGCGGGGCGGTGGGGCGGGAACCTCGCACCCCGCCGCCGGGCATCGGAACGATGCCCCGATGCCGGGCGGTGGGGCGGGAACCTCTCCCCCCGCCGCCCGGCATCGGAACGATGCCCCGATGCCGGGCGGTGGGGCGGGAACCTCTCCCCCCGCCGCCCGGCATCGGAACGATGCCCCGATGCCGGGCGGTGGGGCGGGAACCTCTCCCCCCGCCGCCAGGCATCGGAACGATGCCCCGATGCCGGGCGGTGGGGCGGGAACCTCTCCCCCCGCCGCCCGGCATCGGAACGATGCCCCGATGCCGGGCGGTGGGGCGGGAACCTCGCACCCTGCCGCCGGGCATCGGAACGAGGTCCTGGACCTCTTCTGAAGGCAGGCGGGGGCAAAAGTCTTTGCTCCCCCCGCCTGCCTTCCCGGGACAGCGGAGACTTCTCCGCTGCCCCGGGCGATCTTAAAATGCTGGCGGGCGGGAGCGAAGCGTTCGCTGCCGACCCCCAGCATTTTAAAATCTCCTCGGGGCAGCGGAGACTTCGCTCCCGCCTGCCAGCATTTTAAAATCGCCCCGGGACAGCAGGGGCTTTTAAAATGCTGGCGGTCGGCAGCAAAGCCCTCCTGTCCCCGGAGCTTGCGGGGCGGGAGGTGGGAAGAAGGGCTTTTCTTCCCACCGCCAGCCTTCAGAACAGCCTTCTGAAGGCTGGCAGTGGGAAGAAAAGCCCTTGTCCCCGTCCCCCCCAGCCTTCAGAAGAGGTCGGGGGACAGACTGTCCCCGGACCTGGTCTGAAGGCGGTTTCCCTAGGAACGCATTAATTGATTTTCAATGCATTCCTATGGGAAACCGTGCATTGCAAGACGAAAAACTCGCAAGACGAAGAGACTTGCGGAACGAATTAATTTCGTCTTGCGAGGCACCACTGTACTTTTTATATAGTCAATATAGGCACAGAGTTAATTTTTTTAACATTTTCTAATGGTGGTGTGCCTCGAGATTTTTTTCATGAAAGAAGTGTGCCTTTGCCCAAAAAAGGTTGGGAAACACTGCTCTAGCAGACAGAAAGAAGATGGTAAACTTCTGTTTTAGATCAACCACACTTTTAACTATATTGTCCAGGCTCTAAACCATGGTTTATCTTAACCACTGTTAGTGAAAAGACAGATTTATGCCTGGAAGTTTGCTTG
This sequence comes from Podarcis melisellensis, assembly GCF_964234715.1. NCBI lineage: Eukaryota > Metazoa > Chordata > Lepidosauria > Squamata > Lacertidae > Podarcis > Podarcis melisellensis. The sequence goes on from NC_138540.1 coordinate 81,963,767, forward strand.
TTTCCATTATCCACAGTTTAGATGAACCAGTTTGTCCAGATTTAGACAACATGGCAAGCTGTGGTTAATCAAAAGCAGAAGGTTCTGTATTTCTACTCACAGTCTACTCAAAGAAGGGGGCGAGTGCAAATTAGTTTGGCACTCTGTCTGAACCAACCTGATAAAGGTCATTTATGCAGGACTACTCTGTGCTTAGAATATCAGAAATGAACCAGGAGCCCCAGATTCAATTCTGTGCTTAGTCACAAATTCAGTGAGTGACCTTGGAAACAGTTCAGTTCTGCAGCCATAAAATGGGAACATTAGAAGCATGCCTGCACTATCTGGGGCTGATGGGAATTGTAATCCAAAATATCTTGAGGGCACCAGGTTGGGGGTGGCTGTTCTAGAACTTAGTCTGACAACTGAATTATGTTCCTGTTTTCAAGAGCAGGTCAGTGCCTATTGCTTTGTTATTTCCTAGTTCATCTTGTTGTATCAGCTTTCTGCTTTTATAGCATGCACTTACTTTTAATTGGATTGCATAGCTTTGTGTTTGTAACCCTTGATCATAAGACGTGTTGAGAGCTTTTGGTAGATAAGTGACTAAGAAAGATAAAAGGAAATATTCAGTTCTCATACTATAAACCAATTGCCGATCCTGTGAATAAAGGGACTGGCTTGGACAAGCCCAGTCCAGCTGCAAGAAGAGAAAAAGGTCTCTAGAGAAGTTGGAACTTGCTTACCATGACGCCAAGGATCTTTGGGTTCCACAGCCCCAGACACAATGTCTTCATCAGAAGGAAATGTGACATGTTTTGCACCAGGCTTCAGTTTCCCATCATCAGCAGGCAGAGAACCATGGGTTGTTTGGTCATCTTCTGGACTCTCTCTACTTGTTGCTTCCAAGCCTAAACAACAGTTCTGCGAAGAGGAGTCCAATTTTTCCTGCAAACAGTTGTTCTGTTGAGAACATTTTTCAGCAACCGTAAGGCATTCCCCGGCAGCTGTGGCCAAAGGAGGATTATTACAGGCCACCTTATTTGCCAGCGACTCTTCCTGTAGCGGATGGCTCAAAGTCTCTTTCCCCGATGGCTGCAACTGCTCCTCTGCCAGATCACAGCGCTCAGTATCTTTCAAATCCTCCTTTGAAGGACATGCAGTAGAATTGCCCACCATCTCTCTGCCAGGATGGCTCCCTAGCGTGGGAGGGCTGTGCGTGAGGTTTTCTGTATTCTGAAGATGTGCTGAAAAGTCCAAAGCCTCTTGAAGTTTTGTCCCACCTTGACTGCCGTCCACTCGAGAGACAGCCCAAGGATCAGAAGCCCTTAGCAGGCCCTCCTCTTCCTTCTGCACAGCAGGAGGTGGCAGCAGCAGCATGAGGTGGTCCCCCTCAGCAGCTTTCCCTTGCTGCTGCTGCATGGGGGAGACTTGTACACACTCCATGGCCAGGCAAGCGTGATAGGTTTCTGTCAGGGAGAGCTCTCCTTCTTCCCTTCTCATGGAGTCATTACTGAGGGGTCACCTCCTGTCTCTTTTTCACCTTCCCTCACCTGGCAAGAAAAGGCTCCCAAGGTCTCCAGACCCTTTCCTCCCAGCAATGGTGCAATGAGACCATGAATGATGAATGGGATCACCTGGAGGAGGATGCAGGAAGGACCCCTGCCTTTTTGGTACAAGAAATAGAACCTTTACTGAGGGTTGGAGGAGAGCGAGCAAGACAAAAGGGGCACTACTATAACTGGGCTTGGGTCAATTTCTGTGAAGATTTGGCAGGGCACGGAAATATTTTGCTGGTCTGGAAAATGTGGAATGCTCCCTTGCCCGTTATGTTTTTACCCAGTAGGGGTAAACAATGGAGTGTTAGTATACTGGTTGAAGGACTGATTGGAACTAACACCTGCAGAATAGAAAAAGGTCCAACAGAAAAGGAACAAAATGGGGCCAACGTCTGTTCCAGAGGCCCAGGAAAGGAAATGCACAGGTTCCTTGTGAAAGCGAGAGCTATCGTAACAGGAAACAGTCCCGTCTGAGTAGTGTGGGAAGCTTATGTGCGTGTAGACTAAAAACACCTGCAGCATAAACAGGAATAGCTGGCAGAAGAGGGCTAAAAGGACTAGTGTCAAGCTGCAGAGGAAAATAAACCTCGCAGCTGCCCCGCTTTTACAGAAACGGGTGCCTGGGTGTGCGTGGTAAGAACCAGAGAGCAATTAATGCCTCACAGGTAAGTAGGGACTCTCTGCCAAGCCTTTAAAAGGAACAAGGTGAGTGCCCGCTCTCTTTTTTGGTGTGCGTGTGCTGGGGGGAGGGATGGCAAAAGGTATAAACAAACGCTATCCTTTCGGAGGAAAGGCGATGCCTGTCAAGATATCCGGGCTAGGGGTTGGGGTAGATAAACCGTGATTAGTAATGGAAAGTCGTAGAAAGGCTCTTCGTCGGCTGCTGAGGGGTAAGAGGGCCTTTGCTGATCCTCTGGCTCAGGGCTTTGGTGGTGGCAGGCTGGGAAAGGAAAGGGAAGAGGGGAGGGCTGGCGGGGCTGCCTGAGCCGAGGCAAATACGCACCCGGCGAGGCTGCAGGGGGGAAGAAGAAGAGAAGAGGGAGCCGGTTCTTGAGTGCCGGCGGGGCCGAGGAGGGAGAGCAAAGGCGCCACACGCTCGGGACCGGCAGGGAGGGATGATGGAGGGCCGGGCAAGTGCGCGCGCGAGAGAGAGAGGCCCGTCCCGAGCGAGCGGCCCCCTCCCGCGGTGCCGCCGCTTCAGCCAGGGACGGACCCGAGAGAAGCCTCCTCGTAGTCTTCTTTCGCCGCCGCCGCCAGCAGCGAGTGTGCCAGCGGCCTGCGCATCCGCCGAGGCCCTGTCCGCGCGTGCGGGTGGAAGAGCCTCCGCGACCACAGGAGCCTCCGCGCGGGGTTTCTCGCTCCCTCGGCTAACCCAGCGGCGGTGGCGGCTCTACCTTCGTCCCCCTCAGTGGCGGCGGCTCCTCTGGCAAAACACCCACCTCACGCTCGGAGCCGACAGGGTCACGTGCCCCCGTTTCCGGCGCTCGGATTGGCTGGCCGGCGGACGGCGCTGGTTGTTTTTTTAAAACGCAGCCAAGCTTGCCCCCTCCTTTCCTTCCCACACTCACTTCTCGGCCCCCACCTTCCCTTTCGCCAGGCGACAGCCAGCTGCTTTTCAGCTACGGCACTTTCGACAACAGCGGCCTCGAGCGAAGGGGGGCGGGGCGGCGCGGGATAAACCTGCCAGTGCTGCTTTCCGCGTGGGGCGGCAAAAAGCAAATATTATATTATTATTATTAGTCGTGTTCGCATCCTCCTGCCCAAGCGGCGAAGAGGGAAATGGAAGGATGGGTGTCCTCGAATGTGCTGACGGCGAGACAGGGAATGGCGGAGCACGGAGGGCCTCCTGATCATGACGTAACGATCACGCGCTTCCCTTTCACCTTTCATCCCACCAATCGCTAGGAGGAGCGGGAGGCGGGGTGCAGGCACATGGGCCAACACTGAACGCCGCCGCCTAGGGGCATACAGGGCAGAGTCATAGAGTTCCCAGTCCTCCTATTACCAGAGGGGACCTTTAAAAAAAGATAAGGGAAGAACGGCTTGTCGTCCGCTCATAATAATGTACTTCCGGGTGAAGAGGCAGCTTCTTCCTGTCCCGGCCGCCAACGTGCTGAGTGCTTTGAGGCCCGCAATTTTGAGCGGAATGGTTTGGGGTTGCCATGACGACTTGAGGGAACCGAACCAAGGCCTATGCAGGTTAGTCGACTCTAACTGAATTGTTTCATAACTGAGAGGCAACATTTATGGCCAGAGAGAGGAGCGTCTGTTTTCAAAGAGTTTTTAGCTTAATACAGGATGTGGGAAGAAGCGTTTGGGCCTGGCGTCCTGACCAGGCGAAGCTCAAGGCTGCTTTCTGGGGAGCTCAGTCATGGAGCGGACTGAGTGAAGGCGGTGAAGGTCCTGTGTGAGGCGGTTGGAGGGTGGATGGCGGCTAACAGATCGAGGTTGAATCCTGACAAGACAGAAATACTATTTTGGGGGGAACAGGGGGTGGGCAGGTGCGGAGGATTCCCTGGTCCTGGTCATTTTACTGTATTTTTTGTTTTTATGGAAGCCGCCCAGAGTGGCTGGGGAGGCCCAGCCAGATGGGCGGGGTATAAATAATAAATTATTATTATTATTGTTGTTGTTATTATTATTATTATTATTATTATTATTATTATTATTGACTCACAGCTGTCCATGGAGGCGCAGGTTAATTCTGTGTCCAGGGCAGCTGTTTATCAGCTCCATCTGGTACGCAGGCTGAGACCCTCCCTGCCCACAGCCTGTCTTGCCAGAGTGGCGCATGCTCTGGTTATCTTCCGCTTGGACTACTGCAATGTGCTGTACATGGGGCTACGTTTGAAGGTGACTCAGAAAGTACAACTAATCCAGAATGTGGCAGCTAGACTGGTGACTGGGAGCGGCCGCCAAGACCACATAACACCGGTGTTGAAAGACTTACACTGGCTCCCAGTACGTTTCCGAGCACAATTCAAAGTGTTGGTGCTGACCTTTAAAGCCCTAAACGGCCTCAGTCCAGTATACCTGAAGGAGCGTCTCCACCCCCATCGTTCTGCCCGGACACTGAGGTCCAGCTCCGAGGGCCTTCTGGTGGTTCCCTCGCTGCAAGAAGTGAGGTTACAGGGAACCAGACAGAGGGCCTTCTCGGTAGTGGCACCTGCCTTGTGGAACACCCTCCCTTCAGATGTGAAGGAAATAAGCAGCTATCCTATCTTTAAAAGACATCTGAAGGCAGCCCTGTCTAGGGAAGTTTTTAATATTTAATGCTGTATTGTTTTTAACACTTGATTGGGAGCCCTCCAGAGTGGCTGAGGAAACTCAGCCAGATGGGCGGGGTATAAATAAATTATTATTATTATTATTATTATTATTATTATTATTATTATTATCCAGGTGCATCTCTGCCCCCACCCCTGACACCACATAGGTCGTGAGGTATGGGATAGGTGGGGGCGGTTCGGGGGGAATGGCAACTTGGGTTGAGCCAAATTTGGCCCACAGACTAGCAATTCCCAACCCCTATTTTGGACTATAACTCCCAGCCTGGTGGCTAAAGCCAGATTATAAACTAACCCATGTAGGAGATGGAGAAATATATTATATCCAGTGCTTTTTTCTTTCAAAAAAATGTTTAGGGGTACTCTCATTTTGACTCAAGAAAATCACCATTTAATAGTTCAAATTGGAAAAAATAAATACAGTAAATGTACGAAAGTGCAAAGATTCACAAAATGTTTAGGGGTATGTGTACCCCTGCGTCCCCCCAGAAAAAAGCACTGATTATGCCTATCATTCATATATATGTATGTATGTATATGTATATATGCATATACATCCTAAGGTATGTGGTTATTCGCTACGGTGCAATAGGAAACTCACATTAATCAAGGCCCATTGTGCCTAGTATGTTGGTTAACCTTCATAATAAAATGCTTTCCTCTCGGTTGCTTTTAATACTAAAAATAGCCTCAAGCTATATAAGAGAGAGGGCATGATTCAGTTTTAATATATGTCTGTATTCTTTAAAGTTTAATAGTAAGAATCCTGTTATTCAGGTTTCATTTTAATTTTTAATTACAGCATCTGTTACTTTTCTATTATTGATTGGATCTACCCAGCTTCTGATTCTCAAAAGCTCTTCCCACGCTAAGTCTTCCTGGGTCCAGCAACATTAGGCGTGGGTGTGTGCCAGTTTGGAGAAGGCTGACTTAAAACAATGCACTAAAATGCACCATATTCCTTTTGAGTGCTACATTTGTCACCACCACATTCCTCAGAACTTTTTGTCCCTTTCCATGCTATGAAGCAGAACTTGAGATTTGCCTTGAGACACCAAGTAGGGGCTTAGAAGCAATGACTAGCAAGGTGCGTTTTCAGTGTATGTAGTGAGAAGCAGCGTGGATAAAAAGCAATGATTTATTTATTTAAAAAATCAGAATTTTTTTACATGTATTTAAATTGGATTTTTTTTTAATTTAAATTGGATTTTTTTAAATTTTGCTTTTGGAGGAAAAATCTTTCTAAAGATGGTTTTCTGTTTAAGTTACATTATAGTCCAAATGCTATTCATCAGGAAATGAGGATTTGTTTTTAATTATGTAGCATGAGGCTTTACATGCAATGTTTAAATTTTTAGGTAAATGAATTCAATTAATCTGTTCACAATATCATGCTAACCCAGAGCTTTCTGTAAGATTACTTGGGGCAGCTTTTCTAACGAGAAGATATTATCATAGATGCTTGTTTTTGCAGTTCTCAAAAAGGTGAATTTGTGTCTGCAGAGATAACATGCCTTCTCTTCACAGGAAAAATGTTATAAAATAAACATACAGAGTTGAGGAAAAAACTTTAATCCCATTGTTCCTTTGCAAATTTATATACACAGAATCAACCCCTTACCAAATGCTAAGTTCCAAGAGGTTCAATGAACAGATTTGTTTTGAATGGAATAGATCTGCATAAGTAGCTAAGTGTGAAGCAGTAAAAATGAAAGTGCAACCTTGTGAGCAGAATACTCCACAAGTCTTGGGATCTTTGTGTAATAATTGTGCAAGTCAGTAATTTTTGATAAAACTGTAAAAAGCACTCTGAAAATTTATTATTCCAAAAAATGAAACCTTCATCTCGTTGTAAATATTAAGATTATACCACCAAGAATGAGTCTTTCTGTAAAAAAAATAAAAATGATTTAAACCAAGTCTTACTGACTAGTGATTTAAATTGATTTGATTTAAATCAAATCCACCCTGGTCAGAAGAAAATGCTGACTCTCCACCAATAAGATATGGACCACCTGCTCTTTTGTGTCAGTCTCTTGCTGCCTTTTTGTCCACACATTTGGTGCAGTAAGGTTTATGATGCCCCTCTGCTTAGAAACAACCCCCAGGGGTATTGGACGCTTAATGAAGGGGTGGAGAACCCTCAGCCCTTCAGGTGCTGCTGGAGCACACCTTGTATCATTCCTGACTAGTGGCAATGATGACTGGAGCCGATGGAGATTGGATTGGAATCCACATCCCTGCTGTAAAGTGTTAGGGAGGGCTTCATGTTTCACACAACAGCTGCTGGGAGCACACATCTGTCATTTTGTCACCCAAAATGTCAGTTCCAGCAGAATTGACAACCACTGCTCTCCTCTACCAGAAAAGCACTCTGACAGAGAGCTTCTATTTTAGAGCAGGAATCGGGGAAGCCTTGTGGTCCTTCAAGCATTGTAGGGCCATTGGCTGTGCAGCCTGGGGTCTGTGAGAGCTGGGAGTCCAAGTTTGAAGAGCCACAGGTTCCCCATAAACAGTGTGTGAAAAGGCAGCCAGCTCTCCCAAATCATCTTTTCAGGAATGTCTGGTGCTGATTCTCTTTGGTCATGTGAATTCACCTTTAGTGGCAACCACACCGTCACACAGTTTTCACCTTGGTTTAAGGATGCTCACTGTGACAGGCTTGGTAGCTTTCTCATTTATTGCTCAACTAAAGGTCATCACAGTTTAAAACAACAACAGCAGCTATTCATCGTATAGAGAACTTGATGAGGCGTGATAAGAATATGAGAATTCTGCCTTGTTGAATCAGAGGCAAGGTACATCTGTCTCGCACAGCAGGCCTTTGCCTGTTTGCCTCTGGTGTTTGGTGTTAAATCATATGCTGCCTCTGTGCCCAGATATCCCGTGTATCTCATAGCTGAGCCATCTAATCTTCTGGCTGTCCCCCCTTCTTGTGGTAGGAAGTTCCATACATTAATTCCATGTTGCCTGAAGAAAGACTCGTGACGGCACCAAGCCCTCTGCTTGGGTTACCTGAGAGGAGGCTTATCCCTGCTGTGTGGTTTCTACCGGCACCCACAGCCCTCCACCACCATGTCCTGGTACGTCTTCAGGACCACCATGTCGTGTTGGTCCAGGTAGAGCATGGCGATGGGGCTGAGGTCCGTCGGGACGCAGCAGGCCTTGGGCACCCTGGAGTTCACCGAGCTCAGCATGGTCTGCACCACAGCGTGGCTGGAGGAGTTCATGTGGTCAGCCAGCGGGAACCGGCACTCCCCGGAGCAGTAGAAAGCGTGGTAGCCGCTGGGGGCAACTATCCAGTCGTTCCACCCAACCTCTTTGAAATCTACAAACAGGCGCTGCCTACGGCACCTTGCACTGGCTTTGGCCTTGGGCTTCAGGCCTTTGCGTTTGCTGCGGGAGGCTGGCCCCTTGGGGGCTCTTCGGCCTCCTTTCTGGGTTGGTCCAACTGGCTGGCTCCTGCTTTGTCTCTTCCCACGAGTCAAAGGCTGCCCCCTCCGGTCGTGACTGTAGGTGACCAGCAGAGGCCTTTGTAGAGCCCACTGGGCCTCCTCCTCTCCGGGAGACCGCCTTGCGCGAAGCGGAGCCTGGTGCTGAGGAAGCTCGTGGCTGCCGTTGGGGTGCTCCACCTCAATGAGAAACCCAAGGTGGGGCCTCTGGCCTTCGGCCCTCTGGAAAGCAGCGGTCACGTCAAAGCTCTCCCACTTGGGCTGCTTGGGGGCCAAGAATCTGCGAGCCAGGAGGAGACTGCTCTTGTTTCCGGAAACGGGTAGGGGGCCCATTGCGTGGTATATGTTGATGTGGAAACCCCTGCTTTCCTTCTGCGAGTGGTACAGGCGCAGCTCCAGGGCGGTCAGCTCCTCTTCCACAGGCAGCAAGGTCAGGTTGAACAGGAAGTAGAGTGAACCATCTACGGCTTCAGGGGTGTTTTCCAGATCCTCTAGATGTGAAACAGAAGCCGGAAAGGGATTGAGGACTGAGTGTTTGGGGCTGGTGTGAGGAACCATTGGCCTTGCAGATGTTGCTGAAGTACAGCTCCCATCGCCCCTGGCCATGGGCCAAGCTTGCTGGGTCTTGGTGGGAGTTGTAGTTCAGCAACAGCCTTCTTGCGTCCAACCAAGTGTCCATCTAGCCCATCTGTGTTTTGCCCCCTGCATCCAGCCAGATGCTTCTAAGAAGCTCCCAAGCAACAGCTGTTCCCTGTCAATTGTCTCAAAGTTATTGTCCTAACTTTTTAAAATAAAAGAAAATACTTATTTGTGGCTATGCAGTGTGCAGCACTTTTTTCTTAGACTATTTTGGGGTTTTTTAAAGAATCAGAACCGTATCTTGGCATCCCTTTCTTTGGAGTGACATGTCCTTGCCTGAAGTGGTGCAGGATTCCTGGCTCTGCTGATAACGCAAGCCTCCTACCCTGTGCGTGGCTCTGTTGCCTTGCTTGCTCTGCAGGTGGCACTGTAACCCAAGGCAAATCATACACCTCCCAAAACCCAAGAGGAAAAAAGAAGAGATCTTCCTTAAATATGGGGGCATTCTTGAAGTATCCTGGCGTTAAGGAGCTTTGCTTTCCTTCTTCCTCAATGAAGCGTGTTTGACCCTCAGAGTCAAAATCAGAATTGTAGAGTTGGAAGGGACCACAAGGGTCATCTAGTCAGTGCAACCCCCTGCAATGCAGGAATCTTTCAATGTGGGGTTTGAACCCACAACCCTGAGATGAAGAGTCTTGCGCTCTCCCAACTGAGCCTTCTACCAGGTCAGGCTATTTTGTCAGCCTCTTATTGTCAGCCATGGCTGGCAGTGGCTCTCCAAGGACCGGGGCAAACAGAGGGGCTTTCCTTTTAACTGGGGGTGTCAAGGATTGAACTTGGGACCTTCTGCATGCAAAGCAACCTTCCTGCTTGCTGAGCTACCTCTTTTTCCCTTTATGCACTGCGGCTGCTTTTCTATAGCTTTCCACCTCTCCTTCATCCCTGTCCCTGGCTCCCGGTTTTGTGCAATCACTTCAAGGATGGAGAGCCTGTGGTTGTCTCTAGTTGGACTCCAGCTCCCATCAGCCCCTGCAGCTGGCATGGCCAATGTTCAGGGAGATGATGGGAGATGTAGTCTAGCAACTGGAGGGCCTGGGTTAAATTTCCCCACTTTTCTCCCCTCTGCTGCTACCCCAACCAATTTTTCAAGGCCCCAGCCACCCCAAACGTGGAATTTGAAGGCGGACGTGGCAATCGCAAGCTCACCAACATGGTGGAAGGTGCGGATGGTGTTGGCTCTCCCGGCTTGTTCCTCCAGGAAGGGAAGTTCTGTCTCTTTGAGGGAGGAGGGAGCCTTCCCCAAGCAGAACTGGTACAGATCCAGAAGATATTGGGGGACCACAAGCCCCGCCCTTGGCTCCGGGCGCCGTTGCAAGCCCAGGCGTCTCAGCAGGATGGTTTGGAGGGCTTGGATCGGGACCTCCTTTGAGGAGTCATGCTCGCCAGCAGTTCCTGGAGAGGCCGCTAGGAGGCCTCCAGATCTCCAGAATTCAAGAGGTATAAGCAGGACCACCAAAACAGCCAGGTTACCAGAAACCATTGTGGAACTGGGGAAGGCAGAGGGAAGACAAAGACATGGTTGGTGAATGTGGCTTGTAGACAGAATTGGATTTCCTGGGTTGTTTTTCCCTTTTTGTCTCCACTCCCTGCCGCCGCCCCCCAAAAAACCAGAAAATAAAAGAATGCATTTGACTTGGAATATGTATACTGTAGATTAAAGTATAGTTAAAGGGAGCCAGTCAAAAAGCTGGGTTGCCTTTTTAGCGTCGTGCCCCCTGCTGGTAGTGGGGTGAATTACCCCAGGCTGCACATCAGTAAAATTTGATGCAGTTCAGTTAATTCTGTGGCATTAGGATATAGCCTCAGAGAGCGTATGCGTGTTAAATTTCTCCCAGACTGTCTCTGCAGGATGCTGCAGGGAAGTTGCTAGCAGAGGTCTTAGTGAGTACGAAAGAAGCCTGAAGAAAGATGCCTCTGCGGAGACTTTTGAACAGAGCAAAACCCTGGGGAGTTCAGATCCCTTTATTTTATCAAGTGCACGTTTTGCTTTGCAAAAGGGTTTCAGTGCAAAAAAAAAAAAGTGTTGCGAGAAGGCAGAGGGGCTTCTTGGAGCAAGCGAGTTAGATTATTGAGAGTGATGTGTGCTGCGTTTTTTTGTTTCTGTTTCAAGAGCATGTCTTTTGCCTTTGAAAGAATTCTGCGGTAGATAAGAGAAAGTCCTGGCCTTTGTTAACGTCTTGACATCCCTGCTCTTCCTTGACCTTCCATTTGCCTAGGCTTGCCTCCCAATAGCTTACCACAGAGGAAGTCATCCTCTGTCATCCGTAGAATTGTAGAGTTGGAAGGGACCGCGAGGGTCATCTAGTCATCTAGTCCAACGCCCTGCAATGTAGGAGTCTCAGCTAAAGAACCCCTGGCAGATGGCCACCCAATCTCTGTTTTAAAACCTCCAGCGGAGGAAAACCCACCGATGAAGGAGAGAAACTGAGGCACAGAGAGCTTGCCCTATAACACCCACGAAATGGGCACAGTTTGCTACAGGCCGACATTTGCGACTAGCCTTGACCATAAGCACTCATGTCAGCTGCGCCCCGGAGATTGCACAAGCCCTTTGAGGTGTTGTGCAGATGAATGTGGGAAGATTCTAGAACGGTGGCTGTAGCCTTGCCCTCAACGTGGCACCATGCACTAGTTGGGTGGGGTTTCTGCCAGAGGTGGGCAGGCAGACTGGCAAGTGGGTGGAGCTTCTCATGAGGGCATCTTGCTGCAGGATGCTGTCTTGAGACACCCTCTTCACCAAGCCTCGGTTAATACATGTAAAATTAGGAGAACAAGCAAGGGCCCATCCAGGGCACTGCCCATAAGAGCCCTCTAAGCACGTCCACAAGGAGGGTAGTGTTGCTTTTCTGAAGTCTTGTTGACAGTGTGGATGTCCCGTCCCCTCGCCCCGCTCAGAAGTACTTACTTGCAAAGGTTGAGGCTGTTGGCAAGCATCCATTTTCCCCACTCCTGCAAATCCAGCAGCTTTTCCTTGCCGTTAGGTCTCTCCCCACCTTGCTGCTGCTTCTCTCGGGTCACCCAAGCCAGGGAACAGCCCGCACTGCCCCATGGCCACCCCGCTTCTCCCTGGCGACCTCCGTCGTCCTTCCCTCGCTCGGCAAGTGAGCCAGAGGCCGGCCAGCTTCCCAGCTCTTCTCCAGAGCGCTGGGGCTCTGCCCACCCTGCCTGTGGAGGTGCCGTCCTCGCTGCCTTCAGGATGTGATGTCAACCAGCCCAGGAGGCCGAGCCAGAACAAACAAGTTTGTTGTGAGTTGTCGCCTCTTCGCTCTCTCCAGCACAGCACGGTGGCCCATTTTCTGGACTCGCCACTCGCTTCGGCCCTGCCAGAAAGGCGAAAGAGCTATGCCAGCTCTGATCCCAGGTGGGGAGCAGGAGGCGACTTGCATCTCCACCCCAGAAAATTATGGGACATCTGCTTCACCAGTTAACAGCTGGGCCAAGGACACGAGGTAGCCAAATTTGGCCGACTCTTCATCTCCCCACTGCCCAGTTAGCAACAAGGCCTTCAAAAACACCCAGAAGGTGCTGCTACCATGAGCCAAAATTGGTGACTTGACACTGTTTGAAGGCCGACCCTTCCAGTCTGAAATTTGGGCTGCCAGCACCTGGAGCTGACGTTTATCAACCTGCTACTAAGGCACACTGAAAAACAGGGACATGGGGCTTCGCTTGGCACGGGGCTAGTTTTCACAGCGTTTCTGCTGGCAGCCCAATTTACAAGCCTGCAAAATCAATGCAGGCTTTTACATTGCAGCTTTGACTGCCCCCCCCCTTCAAAGTAACACGTGCGATTATTCTCAGGTTGAGTTCAAACAGAAGCTGGTGCCGTCCCAAAGGCACGAGCCTCGCCAGAAAAACAGCCAACCCGCCCCCTGCCCAGGCCCCGTTCTTCCTGGCGTGCTGCCCAGGAGTGCAGGAGATCTGGGCCAGGTCCTTATCAGGCCAGAGGGGGAGAGGGCTTTCAGGGGCCGGCGCTTCCTCCGCCACCAGACAGCACGCGCCGGGAACGAGCTGTCTGTGGAAAGAGCGCGTCAACAGGGCCCGAGGAGGAAGCTCTGCGGTCATCGCCCAAGGCAGACTCTTGGAACAAACACACGGTGCAGGAATGTGGCCTCGTTGGGGACCTGGGCGAGGGGTTGGGGAGAGGTAATCTCCAGCAAGGCTGGAGCTCGCGGCATTCCCTCCCAGAAGCCTAAGCTTGGCTGCAGGCACACATTAAGCCAGATTGAATGCGCAGCAGTTCGGCTGTCCTTTCCCAAGGCACAATTGCAGTTCCTTAAGCTGGAGGTGTGCAGTATAATGGCTGCTTTAGTTGAGATCCCTGCATTGCAGGGGGTTGGACTAGATGACCCTTGGGGTCTCTTTCAACTCTGCAATTCTGGGATGCCTTTTCTTCATGCTCATGCAGGGGATCCTGACCACTAAGCAAGCCACCGTCATTCCCGAGCAGCAACTTGTGCTTTGAGTCCACCACCGACGTCAGTAAAATTCTGCGGGAGCTTCCATGGTACGTGGTCCTTTTGAACCACGTGAAGGTTTCCTCTGGTGCTCCAGAACTGTCTCCCACCAGGTGGTTCAGAGAGCATGCTGAACCTGTATGTGTTCTGGCTACCCACTTGAATGACTTTGGAAGACGGTGGAGTAGATTCATGGAGTGTGTCACAGCACTGTCAGGCAAGGAATGTCCGGAAGGAGGAGTTAAATCTTTATTGTCAAAAGTACACTTACAAGTTGGGGAAAGGCATGTCCACCCATGCTGCCTCCCTCAACTACGCCCGGTTTACACCCAATGAGGCAGTTGCTGCAACAGAGAGCCCTCGCCCCCAGTTTATATATACTCCCTACCCAAGTTTTGCACTGGCAGGTGCAGACTACGGCTGTGTGTAACCCACTTCTGCTGCTCCCACTTCAATCCTCTTCTAGTCCTGGGACACAGAGGGCAGAGATGCAGCAAGTAGCCTCTTCTGGGGACAGGCAGCCCTCTTGCAATCACACCCATGGCAGAACCTCACCCAGTGGCAACTGACTGGAAGGAGGCAAGACGGGCATGACAAATTGGGCAGAGAGGCAGCAGAAGGGCTGCTCTCTGGCTGGATCCTTTGAGCCTAGAGGACTGTGAATCATGCTGCTTTCTCCCAAAGCTAGTGTCTACTGCCCTGCCTTTTTGGAATCAGTCCTCCTCTGGGGGCGCGTCTCCACTAAAAACCCAACAGAGATCGACTGTCACGGGTTTTCCCATTGCAAGGAACTTTGGGAATTCCGAAGTGGACCAGGGGTTAACCGCCTCTTCTTCAAGCTACTGTCCACCAGGGATACTGAAGCAGTAAATTCATTTTAGGTAACTAGACAGCATCTTAGAAAGTAGAGACATCACCTTGCCAACAAAGGTCCATATAGTAAAAGCTATGGTTTTCCCAGTAGTGATGTATGGAAGTGAAAGCTAAACCATAAAGAAGGCTGATCGCCGAAGAATAAATGCTTTTGAATTATGGTGCTGGAGGAGACTCCCATGGACTGCAAGAAGATCAAACCTCTCCATTCTTAGGGAAATCAGCCCTGAGTGCTCACTGGAAGGACAAATGGTGAAGCTGAGGCTCCAATACTTTGGCCACCTCATGAGAAGAGAAGACTCCCTGGAAAAGACCCTGATGTTGGGAAAGATGGAGGGCACAAGGAGAAGGGGACGACGGAGGACAAGATGGCTGGACAGTGTTCTGGAAGCTACCCACAAGAGTTTGACCAAACTGCGGGAGGCAGTGGAAGACAGGAGTGCCTGGCGTGCTCTGGTCCAGGGGGTCACGAAGAGTTGGACACGACTAAACAACTCAACAACAACAACTAGAGTTACCTAGCATTTGGCTAAAAGTCTAAGCTTCTGGATTCAGCAGCATCCATTCCTGGCCCAGGCCAACCCCTCTCGCTCTCCTCCTTGCACCAGAGTTGTCCTTGGCTGCCGGCGGCTGTTTCTCCAGCTCGCTGTGCAAAACATCCTCTTCGCCGCTGACCCTGGGCTTGGCCGCCCGCCACAGAGGATGTTGGCACAGTGAGGGAGCGTCAAGTTGGTGCCGCCACCGTCCAGAGGGGAAAACAGGCTGTCCTCGTGCAGCAGCACTTCCTGTTTACAGGCCCCCATAAGCCTGGGCTTAACCCTCTGCTGCCTGAAGACCAGCAGCCATGGCTGCTTCAGTGGGCAAAGAGTTCGCAGCTGGCAAGAGTTCTGCCCTTGGCACAGGGCAAAAGTGTCCCAAAATTCCAAGTCAGTGGCTCACCTCTCCCTTAAATCTACAGCACAGGGTGGGAATAATTTTTCATTCTCTTATGGGCAATGGGGGTGGGACACAGAACAGCCATGCTGCATACCAGTGGTGGGCAGGGCCAGAGACAGACCTGGGCAGAGCAATGGGTGAGACTTTTCCTTTTGTACAGTGTGCTACATTCCAGCTGTGCGAAGGTCAGAGGTTTTCTAGCAAGAGGCTTCATCGCCATTGTAGGACACAGTCCAGGCAGTCCAAGGCACTTTAGGGGCAAGGTTGACAGAAGAGAGTGGCCTGGAGGGAGACACAGGGGCTGGAAGGCTGCTTTTGCTCTGAGGTTCCCAACCCCCCAACCTACCACCCACCTGGAACAAAAAGTACATTGCTTACCTAGAGCTGGTTGTCTTCAACCTTCTCACACCCCATGACCCACATTTAACTCAAACACACATTTGGAGACCCGTTTCTCGAATCTTCTATTTGCACGGTGTTAGCGCTCCTGTTGCGACCCACCAGTTGAAGACAGGATGTGAAATTTGTGGCCATCTTGATCAGGCGTGAGAAATCCGAACACTAAAGCCACGGGACCTAGAAATCTGGGGTTTTTCTCTCTCCCAGCACAGAATCATAAGGTTCCTTGAACATACAAGCTTTCCTTTAAACATTAAAATGGGCTCATACGTCTCATGATTATGGAACACAGCAACAAGAGCAAAAAATCCTGTAGTCCATTTCAAACAGCTTAAACTATAGAAGGAACTTGGTCTGTTCAGCAAGGCAAATAGGAGGGCAGAATGTATTCTAAGCCATAGGAGCACCTACCTCCTGAATTATTCCTTAAGAGTACCTACTGCTGTTGACACAAACAAGGCGTCATTTCTATAACGTATTTCTCTTCTTTGCCAGCAGGGTTGCACAATGAAGGTGCCGGTTGCAGTCATCCGCCTGCCCCACGGACCTGACGGGTCAAGCCGCGGCTTCGATCCCAACTCTCCCCGTTTCCAGGCCCTTGGTCCTGCCAGCCTCTCCTCTGGGAGCCCAGCAGACCTAGAGCAGGAGCAGCAAAGTCGTGTGACGCTTCGAGAACGCTACCTGCGCAGCCTCTCAGCTATGGCTGGGCGGCCCGTCAGATTCACCATGTACGAGAGGGTCAAGGTCACAGCTTTGTTTGGAGCGTCCGACATTGACATCCTGAACTTCCAGGTCTCCGAGCTTCAGACTCCACTGGGGATACAGAGAGAAGCGCTGCTCCGATGTTCGGACATCATCGCGTACTCCTTTGAGCTTTGACAGATCTGCCTTTCTACTATTAAAGCACCTTTTATAAGCAAGTGTTCAGTCCTTTGTGAGTCGCAGAGAGCAGGCTCGGTTTATTCCTAGCAGACATGTCCAGCGGACTATAACAAATTAAGGAATGAGTTTGACCGCAGAGGAGGCTGCCTGCTACATCTCTTCATGATTCACTGTTCTGCACACACTGCCTCCCACTCTGATTCTGGGTCTGTGTTGCAAGTAGGAGCTGTAACAAAATGTCACAGTATGAAGTGCTGCACCCCACCGCTTTCCTGTTTTGTTTCCCTAGTATTGCCAACATTACAAGCTCCCATTTTTGCTGTTTCAGGGGTCTCCAAGCCTGCTAATTCCTCCTTCTTGTGGGCAGCCCCATTTTAACTACACTAGCAATGACGCAGCATCAACACTGTAGAGGGAGTTATTGTATTTAAAAATGGGGTATCAGAGTTTTTAGGGGGCTAACCAGGTTGGGGTAGCTGGGATAGCAGGCTTGTTGGTTTTTGAATGTAGATTATGTAGATTTTTCAATTTCGTTCTGTATGGGACAATGACAATAGAGATTATCATATCGTATTCTCTCATGCAATAAAAGCATTGCAATAGAGCAAATGCTGATTCAGCAGCTGCTTCTAAACAAATGGCAGGACTTAAAACCTTGCCTCCCTCATCCCTGGAGGGATGGCAGTTGGCTGCAGATGTTTGCTGCTGGGTCTCCCGTGTCCTTTGGCATTTACCTGAAGCTAGCCGTGCAGTAGAAATTCTCAGCTGCTTCAGCTCAGATGAAAGTGAATGAAGGGGCCCTTAATTTTTTTTTAAATATGCATTGCAGCTCAGTTCAAGCTCGCACACAGGCCTGACTTTTTTTATTTATCCTTTTGAGTTTATCATAAGCCATCATGAAATATCCAGTTAGCCTACTGACCGCTGAGGACTCCAGCCACGGTGCTTTGATTCACACTGATTTGCACACACACAGAGAACAGGATGTTGCCCTAGATAGGCTTTTGATTTGATCCAGCAAGGCTTTTGCGTCCAGAGAAGGGACCCCCTGGGTCATTGGTGCCTGCCCTTGGACTTATGTCACTATATTTCACTCTAGCACCCTGACTAGGGCTGGGCGATACAACATCCCAAACTGGTGTGAAGAAGTCAATTTTGTGATACCAGTTTCATAATTTTTGACCTGCCAACACATCTCAAATCATGATTGTGTGGGT
The DNA here is from genome assembly GCF_964234715.1 of Podarcis melisellensis. Classification (NCBI taxonomy): domain Eukaryota; kingdom Metazoa; phylum Chordata; class Lepidosauria; order Squamata; family Lacertidae; genus Podarcis; species Podarcis melisellensis. The sequence continues at coordinate 81,981,447 of NC_138540.1, forward strand.
GTGTGCGCGCTCTGCAAAAATCACAATGCCTCTCTAGATTACAGTGGTGCCTCGCAAGACGAAAAGAATCCGTTCCGCGATTCTCTTCATCTAGCGGTTTTTTCGTCTTGCAAAGCAAGCCCATTGACAGCTTAGCGCTATTAGCGGTCTAGCGGCTTTTAGCGATCAGCTGTTAAGCGGCTTATCAGCGGATCAGCTGTTAAGCGGCTTAGCGGATTAGGAAAAGGGGGGGGAGCGGAAAAAACCCGCGGGAACTCGCAAGATTTTTTCGTCTTGCGAAGCAACCCCATAGGGAAATTCGTTTTGCAAAGCACCTCCAAAACGGAAAACCCTTTCGTCTACCGGGTTTTCCGCCTTGCGAGGCGTTCGTCTTGCGGGGCACCACTGTATTGCAGCCTGTTAATTCTGCCAGCTCAGCTCTCCCCTGCCTCCTGCAGGGGAAGTGAATGACAAGAGCAGGCACCAGCAAAAATCACAATGCAGGAAAAACCGTGAAGCCAGCCAGTGCCTTGACATAGCTCCATCCTTCTTTCAGACACCATAATATCACTATACCACAATGTTTAGCTGGTGATATATCGCAGTGTTGAAAACCATGTCTCACCCACCCATCATTGGTGGGGCAAAAACCCCCTAAAGTAGGAGCAGGCTTGATTATCACATAGTAGTTGCTCTGATTGGTGCCTGTGCATTTTGCTTCACAACTTTTGAGCTGAGAGGCTTATTCCCAGGCTGACTCTGGACGCAAGCGGAAGCCCCTGGACTTCCCATCCTCACTCCTTGCTGCGCATGATTTCCACAGGGCTTATCACACACAGCTTTGGGATGAAAGGAAGCGCACGTGCTTAGAAGCTCCTACCAAAGTCTTTCCGAAAGGGAGCAAGACGGTTCTGTGCAGCTGAAGGTGCTCGTCGAGAGACGACCGCTTCTGGTTTTTATTTATGTATTTATTTAGACAGCATAGAAACAAAAACCAGCAATGTACAGCGTTATTACAGGATTACATGAGGCCTGGTGAACCAGCTGGGCGGGAGGCAGGCAGCATGGAACTGAACCAGGAACAGCTTCTAGTGGCGGTAATGAGGGCTCCGAGATCGGGACCGCGAATGCCTGTAGGAGGCAGAAGAACAGGTCACATGAGAACTTAAAAGAGAAACCTATATACCGTATTTTTCACTCCATAAGACGCACCTAGTTTTTAGAGGGGGAATGCAAGAAAAATATATTCTTTAAAGGGAGCGCTGAGCAGAGCCTGTATGCATCCCAGGCTCTGCTCAGCGCTCCCTTTCACGAGCCGCGTGGAGCGTGTGTGCAGCGCTTGCAGGCTTTTCCCCAAGGAGAGAGAAGGACCGCTCGTCACTGACAGGCTGCCCTTCTCCCTCCTTGGGGAAAAGCCCCCAAGAGCCGCACACACCTCCCGCAAAGGCCAGCAGGGCAGCCCCTCAGTCCCTTCCCCCACCTCCCAGAAAAGCCCCCAAGAGCGTGCTCCCTTTTAAGAGCCACGCGGAGCATGTGTGCAGCTCTTGGGGGCTTTTCCCGAGGAGGGAGAAGGGACTGATGGGCTGCCCTGTGTCCCTTCCCCCACCTCCCAGAAAAGCCAACAAGCGCCGCACGCTCTTTAAAGAGCCGCATGGAGCATGTGTGCGGCTATTGGGGGCTTTTCCCTGAGGAGGGAGAAGGGACTGACAGGCTGCCCTTCCCCCTCCTCGGAGAACATCCCCCAAGAGCCGCACACACACTCCACATGGCTTTTTAAAGGGAGCGTCAAGCAGAGCCACCTGCATTCGCTCCATAAGACAGACACACACTTCCCCTTACTTTTTAGGAGGGAAAAGGTGCGTCTTATGGAGCAAAAAATACGGTAGTAAGAGTCCCACAAAGTCACAACTCCCGTTGGTGGTAGATGATCGCTCTGTTAAGCAAGCACTAGCCAGAGCCAACACAACGCAGATAACATTGAACTTGATATGTGGAAGTGGTTGAGCACTTTTAATTGCTGAGCCACAAAGCCCACAGTGGCTGGCCTAGGGAAAGTCTTCCTCTGTGTCAGCTGCATTTTATAGGGTTTTTGTGGAAGGAAGAAAATCAGAAGGCCTAATACTGCAATGCACCAAGCTGCTTGGAAGCAGGGCAAAGTACATCCCACTATCCCATGTACTTAACCATGTTACTTGTACAAAGAGACTTCAAGGGCACTTAATGACAAGTCATAAGTTCAGAACTAGTCACTTGGGTCTTAATCAAGATAATGGCTTCCTGTCCCCTGACAGATGTGGACACAATCATCCCAGCAATGCTGAAATAAGTTATCACCTCTCTGCCACTTGCAGAGGCTCCTCGTGCCTACTTGCTTCCTTCGTTATTAATATTTAGGCAGAATTTATAAACATTGCTGTTCACCCAGACGCTTGTTGGCTGAGATATATTATTCTTGGCAACTCTGAAAATTATTTAGCTGGGAAAATATTCTGCCGTTTTTTAAAAAAATCCTTTGCATTGTTTTTTATGTTTTGTTGTTTACTACCCCAGGCTCCTTTGGGAGGAAGGGCAGGAGAAACTGCTAAAAGACAATGCAGAACATGCATCTGAAAGCTCGGACCGAATGACCACAAACTCTTACTTTTTGCATCTCACTGCCATTCAGCTCCTGCCTTGCATTTTTCTCCTTTGAAATGAAGCACACACATGGGTGTGTATGTGTGAGCAAACGCAAGCAAGCACAACTATACATACAGTGGTGCCTCGCAAGACGAAATTAATTCGTTCCGCGAGTTGTGTCATCTTGCGATTTTTTCATCTTGCGGAGCGCGGAATCGCTGGGTATTAACAGCTTTAAGAAAAAGGAAGCAAACTCGCAAGACGTTTTCGTCTTGTGAAGCAAGCCCATAGGGAAAATCGTCTTGCGAAGCAACTAAGAAAAGGACAAACCCTTTCGTCTTGCACGTTTTTTGTCTAGCGAGGCATTCGTCTTGCGAGGTACCACTGTATATAGTTCCGTGGACCACCCTGAGACTTCTGGGTATGGGGCAGTGTATAAATTAAATAAATAATAACAAATAAATAATATATACACACACGCACCCTGCGAACTTGAGATTTCATTTCCTGCACCTAACAAAGTAGGCTTGTGCCCATGAACATAGGAAGCATATTGCTCATGCCTTAGCAAATCGAAGAAGACTTGAAGGTGCCAAAGGACCCTTTGCAAACTGTTACAGTGGCTGGAGAACATCTGCAGCCTGAAAGGGATCAGGCTGGCCTCAAGTTCAAACCATTTAAATATTTCAGAGGAAGAAATGCAGGTTCTGAAAGGCACCCGTTATCTCTCCAACCCCGGCTCCGTCTTATCAGCTCAGTGAGAGGCCTGCTTCTATCTCCCTTTCTCCACTAGAGTCGATAAGCAAAAGCAAAATTTACCTCCTCGAAGAACTGTAGTCTCGACCTGCAAGACAAACGGGAAAGTCAAGAACCTCCAAATTACATTTCCGGAACTCTCCGCGTTTGCCTATCTAGGCTAAACCTGTTAATCTCTTAGCAAGGGCAGTGGAGGAAGGAAAGGGTGTAAACCTTGAGCCATTAAGGAGCAGAAAAATCACGGAGACCCTCTGATGCCCCTGAGGTTCGGTCAGCCTTGACAAGGGACAAAGCCTCTTGTTGTAGGACAGTCCCTGCTCTATGGAACTCCTGCAAACAGAGGTTTGGCAAACCATCTGGCAGGAATATTTGCTGCCTTCTTTCAGGATCCCAAAGCCGGCAGAAAAGCAAGTCGGGGATGAATCAGCTATGGGGGAAAACCTAATTCTCTTGCTAACAGTCACACCTAAATTTTTACAAGGGTGGAATTAATGTTCTAATCCAATGTTACCGCATACCAACCACCCCAGTGTCAGAGCAGAGGTTGAATGGCCCATCTGTCATGGATGCTTTAGTTGAGATGCTTTTATTGCAGGGGGTTGGACTAGATGACCCTAACTCTACAATTCTACGATAGTTGTGTGTGTGTTTTTAAGTAAGAGTCAATCTGCAAGCAGTGAAGTATAGTGGTACCTTGGTTCTTAAATTTATCCGTTCTGGAAGTCCGTTCCAAAACCAAGGTGCACTTTCCCATAGAAAGTAATGCAAAATGGATTAATCCATTTCAAACTTTTTAAAAGAACCCCCTAAAACTGCAATTTAGTGTGAATTTTACTATCTAATGAGACCATTGATCCATAAAATGAAAGCAATAAACAATGTATTGCAGTCACACAATCCATCAATCAGTAGCTGAACTGGGTTCCATATAAAAAGGTAAAGGGACCCCTGAACATCAGGTCCAGTGGTGACCGACTCTGGGGTTGCAGCGCTCATCTTCTGGGTCATGTGGCCAGCAGGACTAAGCCGCTTCTGGCGAACCAGAGCAGCGCACGAAAATGCCGTTTACCTTCCCGCCAGAGCGGTACCTATTTCTCTACTTGCACTTTGACATGCTTTCAAACTGCTAGGTTGGCAGGAGCAGGGACCGACCAATGGGAGCTCACCCCGTTGTGGGGATTCGAACCACCGACCTTCTGATCAGCAAGTCGTAGGCTCTGTGGTTTAACCCATAGTGCCACTTGCGTCCCCTGGGGTTCTATATAGTCACACACACAAAAAGAACCGCAAGAACGCAAAATAAATAGCAAAAACAGACAGACCTCAGCATAACACTCAAAACGGAAGCGTAACACTCAAAACGGAGCATGTTCGGCTTCCGAAACACATTTGCAAACCAGAACACTCACTTCCAGGTTTGCAGTGTTTGGGTTCTGAGTTGTTTGAGTGCCAAGGCGTTTGAGAACCAAGGGACCACTGTACTCAAGAGGTATGAATGTTTTGGCCAGAACCTCTCTACTTGTCTGGGTGAAGTTCTTTTATCTCCGTAGGGACCTCACTGTCAAAGTCCGACCCCCAAAATAATGATTTTTTCTCCAGTGTTTCACAACAGCCCCATGGCCACTCACTGTAACGTGGGGAAGGAGACCGACTCTGCCGGCTGTACTGCCGCTCCCACTCCTCTCGTTCCTTCTCCCGGCGCTCGCGCTCCCTGCCAAGAAAAAATGCTGCAGATTTAGCAGGCAGGCAACTAAGCCACTCCCTCTCCCCCCCCCCCACGCTCCCCCACTGCTCCGTGCCAGGAGGGACAAGGAAACCCCAAAAGACATTACTTCATCCGGATCTTCCTAGCCATGGCACGCAACTCGTCTTCCCGCTCCTGGAAGAGACGAGATAGCACATGCCAGTCAGCCGAAGGGTGAACACCACGCAAGGCAGACAAGCCAAGGGCAAACTTGGCAAACGCAGTGAGAAAATGGTAATTCTGCAAGTGGAATAAAAATCTGCATCCTTGAGAGCCATGGTTTGCTTCGCCTCGCTATGGATCGTTTGAACATCCAAACACCCAGCCCAGTAGACTATCGTAGCAACAGACCACAATGCGAAGTCATGCTTTTTTCTGTTGGCTTGCTTTTAAGTATGGTTTGGCACTATGTCCGAACCTCAGCAGTCTGGTGTAACCATGGTTTGTTTGGCCAACTCGCCAAGTTACAAAGGTGCAAGGCAAGAGCTGTTGGACAATAAGTGAAACCAAAGAAATAAGCTGTGGCTTGCTTGTCCATCTGTGAGACAACTTGTAGTTTTTGCTGAAGAAACCATGGTTGGAAGAAAGCAGGGCACAGCACTGTATATGAACCCTGCCTTTAGTGTTGCAACCTTGTCTTAGAATTATAGAGTTGAAAGGGACCATGAGGGTCATCTAACCCAAGGCCTTGCAATACAGGAAACCTTTTGACCAACGTAAGACTCGAACCCACAACCTTGAGATTAAGAATCTCATGCTCTACTGACTGAGCTGGCAAGGTTTATTAGACAACAACGGGAAACAGCCTTTCATGTCATCGGCCTGGTCCTCCGGAACACTCTGCCGATAGAGGTTCAGCAGGGATTTCAACTTTTAAATGCCTGCTGAAAACTTTTCTAATCCATCAGGTTTCTGCAGACAATTAAAAATGCCTCCTTCCATAATAGCCAGCTGCCTTCTGACTTGTAAATTTTTATATGGTTTTTGTTGTATGGTTTTATGCACAACTGTTGCAAACTGCTCTGAGATTTCTTCTCATGAACAGCAGTACATAAATATTTTTTATGCATCCCAGTTAGCATTTGTCTGCTCCAGCTCCATTTTAAGTTTATTCCACTTGCAGAATGGGGCTTTTCAGACCGCAGAATTCGGTGCGCCTGCCAGTTACCTGTCTTTCGTGTTCCTGTTGCATCATCTTCTCCTGGGCGGCCTTTTTATCTGCTTTGACTGAAGAGGCAGAGTGGGGAATATGAGCGCGTGCAACAAACAGGTCAAAAGAAGGAGATGGCTCCCCTGTGTTGCCCGCCCACCCTCTCACCACCCCAGCCAGCCCCCTGCAGCCCAGATGCTTACACTGCCGGTTAAGCGCCTTTTGCATACGCAGCTTCAGCTTCTCCTGTGGGGTCAGCTTTGGCTACAAGCGGAAGGCAAACAGAAAGGTGTTAAGACGTTGCCCCCGCCTTGGCCTGAACTCACAGTCAAACGAGTCTGAGAGAAGGCATACATGGGGAGAAAAGGGCCTTGGCGGAGGGACCCTATTTCTGCAGTGTCACACAACATCTGGAGGGAGGAAAAGAGAGACTTCAAGACAGCCATGAACCAGAGTCCCACTTTCAAGGAAGGAAGAGTAGGTTGAGTTCCAGGGGACTCCCTAGCAGCACACCCTGCTCAAGGGGGCTATGCTTCCCCCAGCAAGAAGAGGGAGGCCATCTCCCCAGGGTATATAGTAGGAGAGCCAACTGAGGCCTATGGACTCCTGCCTATAATGATCAGGAGCCAGGCGCTTTCAACTGAAGAGGATTACCGGATTTTTCGCTCTGTAAGACGCACCCGACCATAAGACGCACCTAGTTTTTAGAGGAGGAAAACAAAAAACAAGAAGGCAACGCAAAGCCTCTTGAGCAAAGAGGCAGGAGCGCTCCCACTGGGCTCAAGAGGCTTTACGTGGCTATCCCTGAAGCCAGGAGAGCAAGAGGGATCGCTGCGTAGCCTGCATTCGCTCCATAAGACGCACACACATTTCCCCTTACTTTTTAGGAGGGGAAAGGTGCGTCTTATAGAGCGAAAAATACGGTAGTTTTAAAAGGAGCATTTCAGGTGCAGAAAAGGAAGCTGAAGCCTGCGGGAAGGGAAAACAGTCCCTGGCAAACTAGACTGGGCCATTCCCAAGGAGGTGGCAGTAGGGAAGAGGCAAGGAATCAACTTAACACACATTGGCAGGGTACTGAAATCCACTCCAACCCCAACAAGCTTGTTAAGCAGACAGTCACGGCGACTGGACATCCAAGTCAATGGATAATGTTTGCTGGTACGCAATGGCCTTGAAAAGGGCAGGCCGGAGAGCTGAATATTGCATCTCATAGGCAGCCAGTAAAAATGTTAAGGCCAATAACTTTTGAAGGGTTCTTTGCAAAGGGGGTCTTCCATCTGCTTCTCCTCCAGTCCTTCCTATGGCTGGGTTAATCCTCAAGAGAACACGGGGGTTCCCAACATCCTCTGTGCGAGCTGCTTGTGGCGCTTCTGTGGTCACTGGTATGCATTACCCCACCCCAACTGAAAGCCCTGAGAACCCCACCTTTCCATCTAAAAAGAAGAAGAAAAGCCAAAGTCCTAGCACTCATGATTGCTAAAACACCAGACACAAGCAAACAAGCCCCACCCCACCCAACACCTCATTAAGTGTCTGAAGTTTAGCCTTTCAGAACCTGAAACCTCTTGGTGACTCTCAACCAAATGTGTTAACTGTCTTCACCGGGAAAATACTGTTGGGAGAAAATCTCACTGGGAGATGGGAGAGTTCTGCCTCAGGGTCCAAATGCACACATGCAAGTCGCGGCTGGGTGCTGCAGTCAATGAGCAAGGATCCCCACTTTGGCTCAGCCAGTCCTCTGCTGTCACCCATGATGGGATGGCTCTCATGATGAGGTTCCCATACATCTGCACTGTTTGAAGAACGTGGACTATGGGGCCATCACCTGCACCCCCACCTGCCAGGATAAGCAGCCCTTCACTGGACTCCCACCCCTCACATTTCTATTTTCCATGCCAAAGTAGGGACATGTGTGTCCACCTGTGAGCATCAATTCCAACCGCTACCACTACTTCTCAAAGACATGCCCAGGCGTAAAGAAAACTAGCCCAAGGGCACTCTCTGAACTAAGCCCTCTGAACTAATGTGTTCCCCTCAAATGTGCTGAGCAATAGATTTTCTAACGGTAAAACCTCTGTTTTATGCGCATGTGACAACAAATCAATAGAATCCCTTTATCATATCTTGTTTAATTGTCCTTTATATATTGTTCCCCGATCAAGGATTCTGAGTTCAATCATTTTGGAAACTGTTGCTAAACCACCTGAATTACATCTAGCCTATCTACTCCAGGACATTGACTCTTATAGAACATTACAAGTTGCCAGATTCCTGAATTCAGTTCTTTCATATAAAAGACTTCATGGAATGCTGCATGACTATTAAAAATCTAGTAAACTCTATGCACCATCTTTATATTCAAGGCCACAATACGGTACATCTAGAGATTGTATGTAATGTGAAGATTATGCGTTGAAATATTTTAGTTGGTATTTTAGAATGTAAAATGTTATTTTATTTATTGATTGGTTTTACCTTGTGGGCTTATAGCCGAATAAAGTATTATCTATCTATCTATCTATCTATCTATCTATCTATCTATCTATCTATCATCTATAAACTAAGCCCAGTTTAAAACAAAGAAAACTTGAACTAGAAGAGTTAAATAAGCTGTGAAAAGACAAGAAAGCCACATTTGCAATATGCCTTGGGAGACCTGGCTTTACACTTTGAGAGACGGGGAAAGAAACAGAAGATTTGTTAAACTATGCCCTAAAATCAAAAGGTTTTGCTTCCTTCCTTGAGCTTCTGAAGAGCTGCAAGCATCGTTCAGATCTACAAGTAGTTTCCCCCTCTACAAATTCCAACAAGGAAATCGGCTAGCAAATAGCTTCCTTTGCTTTAGGCTCCAGCCCAAGCAAGATCAAATTTCACAGACAATCCGCCCCCCCCCCCCCAATGGCTCAGCTGCCTGCTCGGATAACCAATCTCTCTGGAAGGTGAACCTGCGGTTTTCCGCATTGATTTTTTAAAGCTCTTTACCAACTTTTCATGCCTTAAGAGTTGAAAGCAAACAAGGTTTGAGCAGGGGTGGCTGTGCTCTGCCACGGACCCCAAAAGCAGGCAGGAGTCATTTCTAGGAGATTTGAAGCACAATTCTTGAGGGAGCAATCGGACACCGTAACTGAGATAACAAACGTAGTGCTGTTGAAAACTCCCATCAGTCATGCAGTGGCTTGAGCTAGGGCTAAAAACCTCCTGCGCACACAAACGCCACCATCCATACCTCAAATCTGTCTTGCTGACACCATACCCCGTTGTTTAAATGCTCAGGGAATTCCATGAGATGTCAGAAATGCTCACACTGGGGCCACTCACAGCTCCCAGTGGCTCTCTCTGGGACAGAATGCCCACTCAGATACTTGTATTAAGAGTGGGGGATACTGTCTATGTGTTTCTCTTAACCCAGATCAAAAAGAAGCCCTTGGTTGTGCCAGAGGCTGCCGACACTTTCAGGTCACTCCTTGGATTCTGAACCAAGGATCAGGAGGCATTACTCCAAGATAGTCCACAGAAATCTACCCAAGACTCAAGACGAATCAAACATCTGGAGGGCACGCTGTTGGCAATCCCTAACATCAGTTTTAAGGCCTGGCTTGGGGGGGAAACAGTTTTGGATGCTGTTGTGTGGGGAAAGGGCATGTGACAGCTGTTGCTTTTTCAACTTTTTCCTCTATTTTTCAATATTTTATTGCTGCTTTGGTTATTATTTCTCCTAAATGGTTTCTGAAACTTTTGTTGTTTTAATATACTGTTAGCTACCTTGAGCCCACCAAAGAAAGGCAGGGTATGAGGAATTTAATAAATGGAGGAGGAGGAGTAAATCTAACCATAGTCCTAAACCGCCCCAACCGCCAGGGGCAAGGATGCATCGAGACTGGCCCAAGACACAACTCCACTCAGCTTTCCCATGACAGATGCTTTCCCAACGGGCTCACGGTTGGGTAGGAAGACAGCTCAGCAGCACTGCCATGTTTCTTTATATGCACACCTATTTCCCATGCGGTGGGGTGGGAACAGGCAGGGCATTTCAGGGAAACGGAGCCATAAAACACGGAAGGAAAAGGCTTCCCGGAGAAGCAAGATCTGGTTTTGGTCCCAACAGAGGAAACCACCAGAAGCCAGGGCTGCATGGCAGGGTCAGTGCAAAAGGGCAGGCTAATGTACAAGTGTCAACAAGAGAGAGAAATCCAAGTTAACAGGTAAACCATGCACACACACACACACACACACACACACACACACACACACAGTCTGTGAGAGAGAAAGAGAGAGAGAGAGGGACAAACTCTGACCCTCCCAAAGAGACAACCCCTGGTATTAGATTCTAGACCAGGTCAGGAAACCCCCCTCCAAAGCAGCTACCCACCCACCCCCTTTGGCAATACCAAAAAGTTAAACCCCAACGTTAACACAAACTTCCCTGGAGACCCAACCCCCTCAGCACTAGCCTGACAAGGTCCAAATTTTAAAAACGGCTTCCTGGTTTGGTAGCACCCTAAGGAGGTGCTCAAGAGCTACATTTCTGACCACGTCTCAATCAGTCAAGTGTGGCCATCCAAACTCTAAAAAGCAACAACACTTCCCCCCCCCCGCATCTCTATTGTTTCCCTGCGTCTTTTTTCTGCAGTGATGGAAATTAAGAGGTGAGGTTTAAATTCTTACTGACTTTGGCAGCTCCTGTCTCTTTACCACCGGCAGTTTCAGCCCTGGAGAAAATGGAGGGAGAGAAGATAAACAGGTTATATTTGTTACAGCCGCAGAAGAAAGACGGGTGCCCACTCTGGGACAGGAAGGGGTATGAACGTCAAGCCAGTACAGACAAAAAGATGCTCAGATGCACCTGCTGCTAAAGGAGCACCTTTTGCTGCAGAGGCTGCTATTTCTATTCCCAGATTTTATTAGCCACTGTGGCCCCCTGAGCAGAAACCTGCTTGGCTCGCAGGAGTTGCTGGAAGGAGGCATGCATGGCACCATCCAACCGCCTTAGGGACCCCACTCTGGATTTGTGTAGGGTTTCCTCCTTAGCCTTTCCTTCTCCTGAAAATATCCCACAAGGCAGCGCAGGTTTCAGATCAGGGTCTTCCTTCTCCTAGAGGGGTTCCTATTCCAGGTTGATATACTATTGCGCTTGATACAGGAGTGACTGCAATGTTTGTTGCTTGCCGAAGCTATTGCGATTCTTTTGCGAGCCACCCTGGGCTCAACAGTTGTTGTAGGAAAAAGCAGGCTACAAACATTAAATCTAAATAATAATAATACTAATATATATTTTTTTATTTATACCCTGCCCTCCCCGGCCAGAACTGGGCGCAGGGCGGCTAACACCATTAAAATTACAATAAAACGTAATAGGAAAAAGCACACCAGTTAATTAAAATACGGGTTAAAATACAATTTAAAATGCAGCCTCATTTTAGTAGTAGCCCATAAATCAAAACCATAAGGGGAGGGAAACATAAGGGTCAGACTGAGCCCAAGCCAAAGGCCAGGAAGAACAGCTCTGTCAAATCCCACAGGGCCCTGCTCTCTTGCAACAGAGCGTTCCACCAAGTTGGGGCCAGTACTGAAAAGGCCCTGGCCCTAGTTGAGACCAATCTAACCTCCTTGTGGCTCGGGACCTCCAAAGTGTTGTTATTTGCAGACCGTAAAGTCCTCCGCGGGGCATACCAGGAGAGGCGGTCCCGTAGGTACGAGGGTCCTAGACCGCATAGGACTTTAAAGGTCAAAACCAGCACCTTAAACCATACCTGTCAACTTTTCCCTTTCCTTGCGAGGAATCCTATTTGGAATAAGGGAATTTCCCTTTAAAAAAAGGAAAACGTTGACAGCTATGCCTTAAACCTGACCCTGTACTCCTGAATGTTAGAATGATGTTGGAATGAATTTATGTGATTTTAGCAGAAATGTTACAAAGATTTAGGAAAAAAACAGACTGCTAATTGGGGAAAGGAGGGAAAGTAAAGTTGTGTTAATATCAAGATAAATTACAGGACAAAAATTTGAAAAGAGGGAAAGGATTTGCTGAAACGGATAATTGACCTGGAATACAAAAAAGGGAGGTGTGAGGAGGTCAGGGAAATAAGCTAATGAAAGATAAGTAATGGGGAGATTTGTTGTATTTTTTCTTGTTTTTTTCTTTTTTGCTTAATGGATTTTAATTCTCTGTTCTTTCTTTTTTTTTGTATTCTATCTTATTTTTGTTTAAAATGATGTTTTTTGTTTTCTCTTTTTGTACCTCTAAAATTTTTAATAAATATCTTTTTTTTTAAAAAAACCCTGACCCTGTACTCCAATCAAACCAGTGTGCGCCCCTTGCTCACTTTTTCAGTTTCTCCCCTACAGCCGGGGAAGCCACAGGCCTCAGCAGTTTCTCTCTGGCTGGAGATGCTGACCGGCTGCGGCTCCGTGACTCGCTGTCGCTGCGGCTGCTGCTGCTCCAGTGCCTCCCCCCCCTGCCGCTGCTCCACCGGTAGCGTTCTCCAGACCGGGAATGGCTTCTAGGGATGAGAGAAGAAGAAGTATGTTGTTGGGGATCGATTTCTCTCTCTCTTCCACCCACCCCACGAAAAAAATACCAGGAGCTCCTCCGACTCACCTGGACCTGCGGCGGGAGCCGTATCGCCAGCCCCGCTCGGGGGAGCGAGATCTGGAGTGGCGCCGGCCATCCCGCGAGCCTCCCGCCGAATAGCGCCTCGTTCTGCTTCTGGACCGGGAGTACCTGTGGCTGCGCGAGCGGCCGTAGCGGCTAGCTCTGTGATAACCGCCGGCCCGGTGAGACCGTGAGCTGGAGCGCGAGCTTGAAGACGAGGACGTCGACGACGTGGAGGAGGAAGAGGAGGAGGTGGAGCGTCGCCTGGAAAGAGGAGAGTCACGGCGCTGGATATTCACACGGCGCAGGCAGATCGGCAGGTGCGGGGAAAGTCGAGGGGGGCGGGGAAGACGAGAAGGTGCGGGAGGACACCCCAGGAGGCCAAGACCCAGCCCTGCCGACGGGTCCGCAAGTAGAGACAGAAGCTTCCCAATTAGCAACTACAGTGCCAGAGCTCAAAACATTCACATCTTCAACTTCCTCTCTTTGCTCTGCAGCAAACAGAGCACACCAGAGGAGCAGGAAGGGTTTGGGAGACCCTGTGGGATGCTGGGTTACTGCCAGATCTCACTGTAAACTCGCTGCGGCTCGGCATCCATTCCATTCCTGATCATGCCAACTTTTACCTCTCCACAAATGGAAAAAAGCTTTCATTGGAAAAGTTCTGCATGGAAACAGATTCAGAGGGAGAGACTGGGGGGGTGGGCCATTGACTAAACTGTACTGATTCTTGCAGCCTCCCAAATCTTTGAGCAGTGAAAGACTGAACGAATGCTTCCAATATGCAATTGTGGTTTTGCCGGTTAAGTCCCCAAGCTAGCAGTTAGTGATTTCACTGTTCTAATACCAAAGCTATGGTCTAGTTCTCATATTGACCTTGGATATACCACTTCAGACTTAAAAAAAAATTCCCTTCCTGTTGGAAACTGGTGTGGCAGGGAGAAAGGTGACCTAGATCCTTTCTCCCCAACCTTTAAAACCATTTCCGCACCTGCAATCTTATGGGACACAGACTACAAGTTAACCACCGTATCCTTTTGCAGTATTCAATTTTGCCTGTTTACAAAATTTTATGTTTCAACTTGCAGTAAACCAGCAACCCAGGGCTCTGGGATCCCCCAACCAAAAAGTACCACAGGGCCCATTTTAACTCAAGGCAGCCACACAGGGTCTCTAACCTTCCTGCTTCCTTCAGTGAAACAACAGCAGCTACTGCTGCTCTCGTTGGAGAGATACAAGATGAGCCAGAAAGAAAAACCCCAGCCCCATATTCTCCCCCTGATACAAACCATGGCTGAGCCCGCCCACCTTAACATCCCTTTGACCAACCACCCTTAGGTCTCCCAGCATTCCACAGGAAGAAGGGAATCTCTACTTCCCCTCATTTCCCAGGGGAGACTCTGCAATGAACAGTTTGGCTTTGTGGGGATTGGCCCACAGGAGAGGCCAGTGGGAATGCAGTTCCCAAAAGTTGGTGGTCAAGGTTCTGAGCAGTCGGGGAGGATGGGAAAGAAAATAAGAAGTCAACCTTTGACCCTGGAATGGTCTCTGCTTTAAGGTTTGGGAAAGCGAGGCAGGTACGAAAGTTACCGACCGGGAGGAGGCGCTATGACCTGCCGCAGCGCTGCCCTGCTGCACTTGGCTGGAGCGTGCCTTGCCGAGGGAGGCGGGCTTCCTGGGGGCTCCTGCGGTTTGAGCGGCGGCGGCGGCAGCAGCGGCGGCGGCTGCCTCTTCGTCACTACCCCCGAAGCTGGTGATGAAGGTGATCTTCTCCTCGTGACCCGGGGAAGGCGAGCGAGAGCGGGAACGGGACTCAGAAGTGGATTCCGAGGGCGATCTGACGGATCAAGGCAGATAATCAGCTGCAGGTTACGAGCAGCAGAACAGAGCAGCTGGGCGTTCCACTTGCTCTTTACCAGACACCCCAACAAGATTGAGGAATGCAAAACTCAGGTGTTCAGGGGTGCTGAGCATCCCTGATCTGCACTAAGCCATCTGGGTGATGCAGTCTTGCTTGTGGACGTATCTCGCCTGAACAGACCAAAACCCACCTAGCCCAGTGTCCTTTTGAGAGAGGCCCAGCAACCAGCAGGCATTATTAAGTGGACTACCAGCTACTTTCTCCCCACCTGTGTGGTAGAGGATGGGCCAAGCCCCCGGGATGCAGGGCTCAGTGCAGCGCTAGCAAACTCTGTGGTGCAATGCAGCTTATGAAACAGTGGGGGAGCAAAACCGCCTTGGACAAAACACAAAGCCATCAGCGTGGAGTTTCCCCCTGCAAGGCAACTCTGAGTTATTTGCCTCACACTGGATCCCCAACTCTCTCTAGCGGAATGGGTTACTTCCAAGTTTCACCGCTTGCGCATGTGCAGAAGCACTAAATCACACCGCGCGCATGCACAAACGCGGCACTTTGGCTTGTGTCAGTTCCATGTTACGGACGGGCCTCCGGAACGGATCCCGTCTGTAACACGAGGTTCCACTGTACAGATGTTTTGTTGAATGCGAATGAATACCTCCTCTTCACCAACCCAAGGATTACGGAGGAACATGAACTGGCAGCAGAATATCCAACCTAAATTCCATGCCATCTGCTGCAACTGTGCTCAGTCCATGTCTTGCTGGCCTTTATATCCCCAATGTTCCACGTTATGCTCTGTACAATGTTCCACTTCCAGCCTTTTACAGCAGCGAGGGTGCCTCAAACTATGCAAACACCGCATTTTGGCTGTCTAGTTGACAGGGAACAGCCCATGTTTTAGAAAGCCCACCAGAGAAACCGTGCGCCCATTGTGTGCAGGTATATGACACTCCAAGAGTACAAACACCCACCAGCACATCTGGGGGGCAGCTGCATCCACTCACCGTTTGTAAGGATCATAGGTGGGACTGTCTCTCCGAGCATAACTGCAACGATAGGGGATTAAATGAGGACAAAACCGGCACCGGTTCTAGAACCACAGAAGCATCGCGGGAGACTTGCAAAAGCCCAACCTCTCAGCAAATGCTTCAGCCCAACTCAAGGAGCGCAGCCTATTTTTGCCCCAGCCGTGCCTCAGCATTCATTCCTCCCTGCACAGGCTGTCATACATGCTGCCCTTGTTGCTTGGCCCTCACCCAGGGCCCTGAGCTGCCATGAGGGACAAAGCATTCTCAGGTGCTCACTCTCAACTCTTGAGGAGAGACAGAAATGCCTAGGCTTGACGGCGGCTGAATTGAGCCCCCATCTTCAAAAAGGCTTACCTCGGAGGACTGATTTTCCTTCCTTTCAAACGCTTCTCTCGGAATTCCCTCCTCTGTCTCCGAGAGCGGCGGCCCTGGAAAGAGGGATAGTCACAAGAGAGTCCACCATGCCAAGAGGGAGGCCCAGAAACGCTCCCATTTTCTGTTTTTCCTGGAATAAATTGGTTTTTTGGGGGGTATCCCACCCACACCCCAAGCATGCTTCCATGAGGAATTGATCCTAAAGTTCTCCCCGCTGTTTAACCAAGAGGAACCTCTTGGTCCAGTCAGTCGTAAATAGAGGGAATCACAGATGAAGGCAATGAAGGTAGGCAAGATGGAGAGGGCTTCTTAGAACTGCCCAGGTTCCCAACTTTCCATACCGAGTACATGGCTTTCTCCTCCTCCAAGGCTTTGGCATGTTTGATGGCTTCTGCTTCCTCCTTGTCCTTCCGTAACATCCTTTCAGAAACAAAGGGAGGAAGGGGCAGGTGGGAGAAAGACAGGGATGCTTAGATTTGTGGGGGACACAGGCCTTCCAATGTTTTGCAGCAGCTATTCCAACTGCTACCAACACATTCAGTGCTCCCCACCCCGCAAAAACACCCTCAGTTTGGTACAAGGTCTCATGTCTAACTCAAAAGCTCATACCAAGAACTAACTTAGTTGGTCTTTAAGGTGCTACTGGAAGGAATTTTTTTTGTTTCAAAAGGCAAGTAGCAAGCTTAGGCCTAGTTAGTAGCTCAGCCATTACTGCTAAAACCAGGCTCTCCTCCCCCATTCCTTCCCCCCAATCAAGGGGGAAAGGGCTGCTGTTCCCCTAATCACAGACGTCTAGTACCTGTCCCCCTCAACTGGCCCTGTGATAACCTCAATGACATTATAGACAGCAGAATAACTCCCGACTGCAAGGGAAAGACGCTACTGCCAGTATCATGTGGCTTACAGCTGACAATCCAAAGCTTGCTAACATGGATCTACACGTTTTATGCATGTGGCGTCAGAAAGAGGGGGGCAAGTTCTGAATTACGAGGTGTTTGCTTGCTTGGTTTCTGCAGCACAGCATCTTTACCCCATGAAAAGGGCGCTACAGGGTCACGTCTTAGGCTCAGCTAGGTCAGCCTCCCCAATCCAGATGTTTTAAGTTTACAATTGCCACCTTTCCTGGCCATCAGCCATGGGTGGCTGGGTCTGGTGGAAGGTGTAACCCAAAACACGTGAAGGGCACCAAGTTGAAGTCCAACAGCAGCAGCCACCCAGAGAGAAGGCAATAGCCTCTCTTAAGAAGAAGAGGAGTTTGGATTTGATATCCTGCTTTATCACTACCCTGAGGAGTCTCAAAGCGGCTAACATTCTCCTTTCCCTTCCTCCCCCACAACAAACACTCTGTGAGGTGAGTGGGGCTGAGAGACTTCAGAGAAGTGTGACTGGCCCAAGGTCACCCAGCAGCTGCATGTGAAGGAGAAGAGATGCAAAGTCTACCACTCTTAACCACTACACCACACTAGGTGGCGACTCTTTCAAGCAGAACCTAGACCACCTGAAAAGGTGACAGCCCTCCTCCCCTGGGCTGTTCCCCAGCAACTGGTATTCAGAGGCAGTCTGCCTCTAAATATGAAGGTTTCATCTACCTATCAGCCACTCACAGACCTCTCCTTAAGAAATCCGCCTAATCCCTTTTGGCAAGTGGTAACCAGTGTGGTAGTTCTGAACCACCACTCCCGTTGGCTAGGCGGGCTAGAGCGGACGAGAGCTATAATCTGCAGCACTGGCGATCAAAGTCATTGGTTATTCAGCACGGCCAGCAGGTGCACATTCTGCAGGTTATTTATGCCTTCACAGAAGAAATTCCTCTCCCCTGTCCTGAACAAACTGCCAGAGCTTCTTGGCTGACCCCAAAATCTATTATGAGCGAAGGACATGGTGATGGTGAGCTTACATAAAAGTAAAGGGACCCCACACCATTAGGTCCAGTCATGGCCGACTCTGGGGTCGTGGCGCTCATCTCGCTTTATTGGCCGAGGGAGCCGGTGTACAGTTTCTGGGTCATGTGGCCAGCATGACTAAGCTGCTTCTGGCAAACCAGAGCAGCGCACGGAAACGCCGTTTACCTTCCCGCTGGAGTGGTACCTATTTATCTACTTGCACTTTGAAGTGCTTTCAAACTGCTAGGTTGGCAGGAGCAGGGATTGAGCAACGGGAGCTCACCCCATTGCGGGGATTCGAACCGCTGACCTTAACGGCAAGTCCTAGGCTCTGTGGTTTAACCCACAGTGCCACCCGCGTCCCTGGTGAGCTTACATATCCACTCTCTAAACCTTTCATAATTTTATAAGCTTCTGTCTTGGGGAAGGTGGTCTACCCCTTAAATTATGTTGGGTGCCCTTTTCAGCACCATTTCTCAGCTCCATGACACTACCCAGCCGCCTTGCAAATAAATCCATGAAGTCACTGGCCTACAAAGAGTTTTACCAGTGTCCTGTAAAGGAGAGACAGAGAGCTCCAGACCTTCCTAAAGCAACCTGCTGCATTCCCATGCTGGCCAGAGAGGAAGGATGCAACACTCTGCAGGCAACTCCTTGTCACCCACGGTGTTTAAAAATAAGAGGCTGGGTACCATGCAAGGTCCCGGGTAACCTAGGTGCTGCATCAGCTACTGCACAAGCCCAGCGCCATGGAAACGCCTGACTGATGATGCAGAGGAGAAGCTCAGGAGCCCCGACAGCACAGGCATCTTACCGAACAAAGTCTCCCTCTGCCATCCCATAGGTGGTTGCCTGCTTGTTCAGGTCGGCCACCTGCTCCTGGTTCAGCTCATCTACATCGACTTCAACATCTGCAAGCAACACAAGGGAGCCAGTTGGCAGCTGCACACTGAGGACCTCCATTTAACTAGGGATAATGTTCTCTGTGAGACTTCTCTTCTACTGATTTGTCCAATCCCTATGGAAACACACCTGGTGCCTTCATTATCAGTTTTCAGGCACCAGGCTAAGAACCTTTTCTTCCCTTAGGTCTATGGCAACTAAACTGGCCTCATCTTTTAGAGGGGTGGGTACAACTTGTCCCCTTTATGTTATCAGATGAGCATTTTAGATATTTTGCACTGTGAGTTTTAAATTGCATTAAATTTTACCCATTTGTATTTTTACCTTGTTAAAGTCGCCCTGAGCCTCTTTTTTTGCGCATGAAGCGACTAACAAACGTAATACCATTTTAGTTATTATAAAGCTATCCAAGCCAATGCCATACGGCGATTCTGCATCGTCAAATCAACCTGTCTACTCAGAAGCAAACCCTACTGAGTTCAATGGAATTTACTTCCAGGTGAGTATGCATAGGATCGCATCCTCAGTGGCAGGAGAACTCTGGGAGAAGTAGCTGAGGGTGGTGTGGCTGTGGGGGAAAATGCATGCGGCAACAGATAGATCTTGGGAAATAATACAGGTCCCTATCTCCCACAGAACACCACCTACTGCACATGGTTAAGGGTGGAAGCAAACATCATGTTCAGCACATCGTAAGGCAGGAAGCAGACTGGGGATACTGGGAGAGGACAATGGAACATGTCACATCCCCAACTTTCTAAAAGCCCAATCCCAAACGCCAGAAGGCCTTGGAGACATACCAATATCAGGGATAACTTCATCCTCATCCGTGTTGCTGTCTTCTTCTGAGTCTTCCTCCTCTGTTCTTTTCTCAGACGGGTTCTCAAGCTCCGCCACCGTGCTGTCCTCATACGTGTAGCCAATGGACGCCTTCTTCTCTGCTAACCTAGTTGGTCAGACCCCTCCCATTAAGTACACGCTGGATGGAGTATGCAGCACAGACACCTGCGCTGGGATTCTAAAGCTTGCCCCGTCATCAAGCCATACCCCTCTTTGCAACCTTTCAAAGACGCAAAAGTAGGAGGGGGAAAGGAATACCTGGGCCTGCTAAATATAAAAATATACATTCGCGTTGCCACTGAAATTCAAAAAGAATTTGAGGATTTCTTCTCAGAAGGAACTGCTTCATAAGGTTTTTTGAGTAAAACAAAGGCCCTAGTCATATTCCAAAGCAGGAAGGGGAAACCTCAGGCCCAGGGGTGAAATGTGGCCCTTCACGTGTCTTATCTGGCCCTTGGATCTCTCCTCAGGCTACAACCCTCACTGGCCTGCTTTGCCCTTCAATTGTTTTTCCAGGATTGATTGTGTCCTTGAACTCTGCTCATGCCTCTTGTCCTAATGGAGGGCAGAGAGAGAGATGTGAGTAGGTGTGCCCCCAAACTAGCCTATGGTGCAAAGGTAAATTCTACATTTGTTGCCCCGCCCACTTTTTCCCCTGACTCCACCCACCACTAGCATGTATCCTCTGCACGGAGGAGAATGTGGCCCTTGAATTGAAAAGATTCCTCATCCCTGTTCCATACACATTCAACCTGTCCTTAATCCTCTGGGTAGGAGAAAGGAACCAGCTCAAGCATACAAAAGGCTCCAGATCATGAGCTCTGACTCCATGACTGAACTCAGTCGAGCTTCAACTCATCCCTTTGCCTGCCGTTCCCAATACACTCACTTCTTCTTTTCGTCCTCGTTGGGCTTCTGGAGTCCCCCGTACAGCTCATCAATGTAGATCTGATACAGACACTGCTCCTCTGAGACTGGGGGAGAGAGAGAGGAGGAGATGGAGATGAAGCAGACCAGAAATTCCACAGGTCTAGCGCAAGGAAGATTGCCTGAGAGGGCAGCACAACTCTCTGTTCCTCCATCCCCATCTGCTGACTCCCCCTCCCCTCCAATCCTGACATGCCTAGGAAGGGAAAAGGGTAGCTGAAGAGACCCATTTCACAGCTGGTAGCCAAAAGACAAGCAGATGTGTTTGCGGAGAGGAACTGCCACCAGCCTCCCCAAACTGGTCAAGCAATGCTTCTTCTCAGCCTGCCTCCAGAACTTCCTGTCACTCAAGGAAGAAACCACACCCCTAGGGTGGAGACACAAGATGGTATCAGCAGGAGCTAGGAAGCAAAGAGTGACAACAGTGGTCCTTCCACTCTCAGCTTCCACCAAGCAAGAATTTGTTCCTATCTGCAAACACACCTATGCTTGCATCTCTTTCAGGCAAGCTGGTTTGAGTGTCTTCACAAATGTGCCTTACGCAAGAGATGCAGTTTACTGGGGGTTGCTTCAGCTGGCTGGTCCCCCATCCCTGAATTGGACCGAGTACCAAAGAGTTTTTGGCATCTAGAGTTATTGCCTCCACCGGCTGAAGAGGCCGCTCCTCCCAGCATTTGCAGGAGACAGTACTGTCTTATCTTGTCATTGAGGGGATGAGAGAGAGGCAGCAATATCCTGATCAGGGGGACTCTAAAGTATGCCATGGGTCTGACATACTGCAGCCCTCCCTCAATCTTGCCCATTTAAGGGATATAAGAGAAGGTAATCAGATCAGTTGTACTTCCTGGTTACTAACCTACAAAATAATCTGGGGTGTAACTTATCAGCCTTCTTGGCAAACAGTAGCAGCAACTGCCACCTGAGCTAGAATGTTAAGGACAGAAGCTCTACTGTTTCCTGACATCTGCCCTATACAGCAGTGGGAAGAAAGTCAAAGGGAACTTACTGCCAGCGAAGTCGTTCTGCACCAAACCTCTATACCTTTCGTAGTTGCATTTCCTCTCATCAGACTCCTGTTCTGGGGTACTGGAGAAGGAAGAGGAAGAGGCTTAGGAAGAGGGATTAGAATGCTAAACATTATGACAACAATTTGTGGGGAGGGAACAAATCTGAGTTATGGTGCCTAACCCATTGCTGAAAGCTGGTTGATTCTTTGTCCTTTTCTTTTTTAAATGACACCTTTCTAGCCCACAGATTGAAGCTGTTTCCTTTTGCATGTGAAGTATATGGTCTACCACTGAGCAAGGGCCCTCAGCCCCACGTTCAAAGAAGTCAAAGGGGACCCCTTTAGCATCACAGGATTAATCGCATGGTTCTTTGGACCCTAGCTTACAAAGCCAACTGTGAAAAGGATGGAAAAATGCTCAATGAAGGCGTAAGCAAAAACATACAGGTCTGCATGTAACCATTCATTTCCTTAGCTGTTTCTGAGGGAAATCCCTGCACACATTTTTTGCATCACTTAGATATGAAGACAACCAGGGCATTTTACTCTAATAATGAAACCTCAATCCTTTCAACCATTTTTTAAAAAAGGTTAAAAACTAGTAGTTAGAGAATACCCATTAGCCTGCATAATTTTATGTTCATTTGCATAATACGGGAGCACAATCTTGGAGAAGACTCGCAGGAATTTCAAGTGACAAATGGGTCCTTGCATAGCAAAATACCAGCCCACCCTCCTCTTCAGAAGTAGTACAGCAATGATCTGGCAGAGGAAACCCTCAAATCTCTCTTGGATAGCAACAAGGCTCTGTTGCCTCCAACTGTGCAGTATATTAATAGCCCAACTGTGCAAAGATTCTGGACAATTCTGGCCTTAACCTACCCGACATAAGAGATCTCACTATTTCGTTTAACGCTTGCCCCTTCCGGATGATAAAGTCAGGCATCAAGCCTAATTATCCAGGCTCCTCTTTTCTTCGTTTTCAGCTTCCAATTAACCATTTCATTGTGCAAACAAATCAGGGGACCCGAAGCAAGGGGCAATGCATCTCAGAATAATAAAAAAAGCAAATGAACACCTTACATTGGGTTTAGCAGCGGAGGAGTATACATGGGGATGTAGTCCAGGTGGGCTCGAACATCAAACCGATCAATCATGTTGTTAGTATCCCCCTGCCATGGCATCCTGCAAGGGGCAAGATGTCAAGGGAAGGGGGTTAGAAGTCCTTCCAAAATACCCTCGGGGAGGAATCGCATGACAAGGGCAGCCTCCCCACCCGTTTTCAGTAGAAAAACCTTCCACATTGCCAGCACAGAGCTGAAAGCTACTCACATATTCACAGGGCTTTCAGCTGCAAGAGCCACAGCAGAATCTAAGTGGACTTTGCATGCACGGCCGTGGACCTGGAGGAACTGGGCGGGATCCTTTTTCTGGAAGAGAAGCACAACACAACAAGCTGTCATACTCCTAAGCAGACCGCAGCTTCATCTTGGCACAGTATGGTCTATGCTTAAGGGAAGTGGCTTAAAACTACAACTCCCATCATCCTTAGCCATTTGTCATGCTTCCTGGGGCTGATGGGAGTTACAGTTATGGTAACATAATAAATAATAATAATAATAATAATAATAATAAAATAATAATAAAATAATAATAATAATAATAATAATAATAATTTATTTGTACCCCCGCCCACCTGACTGGGTTGCCCCAGCCACTCTGGGCGGCTTCCAGCATATATAAACACATAGTAAAACGTTTAACCTTAAAAAGCTTCCCTATACATGGCTGCCTTCAGATGTTTCCAAAATTGAGGTCCAGAGGCTCCTCACCTCTCCTTTGCAGGGCTTCAGATGAAGACTTTCGCAGTCCTTCCTGGAGATGGCAGGGACCGAACCTGTGACCTCTGCATATGCTCTAAGCACAAATTCTTAGAGGCAGAATTCTTAGAGTCACATCTTAAGAAGAAGCCAGATGGTGCCATTCAAGAGCTACTTGCTCCCCATGATTTCCCTTTCCCTTTCTCAAGAATGAAGAGAGAAAGGAGCGGGACAGAGAGAACTCCCTCATTGGGAACACTGGATGAAAAGGGAAGGAAGTCCTGAACAGGGCAAAAGAGGGAGACACTCACTATCTTTTCGTAATACTCTCTCCGGCGCTCGGCTCGCTTCTTGTAATCAACCATCATCCCCCGGAGCTTGCGCTCATGCTTTCGAGCTTCGTGCCACATCCTGCCCGCCTACAATCTGTTAGAGAGAAAAGGGCAAGAACAGGAGAGAAAATGACACCAAAGCTGCACAAAGCAACATTCTCACACACGTACCCAAGGATCTGTTGCATCCAGAGCAAATGTAATAGTTTGATAATAGAATTAAAAGATCTCATCATGCATCAAGCACCTGAAAGCAGCAGGGAGAAAAGCGGCAGCTCCCAAAAATTGTGTCGGGACATGCTAGTGTGACCAGCGGCGTAGCGTGGGTTGTCAGCACCCGGGGCAAGGCAAGTAATTTGCACCCCCTAACCTGGGGCAAGGCAAGTAATTTGTGCCCCCTAACCTGCCGCCGCTGCCAGCTTCTTCTTGCTGCTGCCTGGGCTGGTCTGGTGTGGTTCTCTCCCGCGCTCAGCGCTGCGCTGGGCGGCCGCTGCACTGTCCCTTCCCCAGATAGTCCCTCGCTCTCTCTCCGCACCGCACGCCTGGCACCCAGCCCCTCCACAGTGGGCGGCCACCCGGCAGCTCGGATCGGATTGGCACAGCCAGCACTGCAGTGAGAGAGAGAGAGTGAGCCAGGTAGGGGCAGAGAGCTGCGAGTGCGACCCCCCCAGATGTTGCGCCCGGCCCCCCCTGCACCTCCCACGCTACGCCACTGAGTGTGACATAAGAAATACAGTAAAATAAATTGAAGCCTCCTGTGAAGCCATATAAGCCAACTAATAATAATAATAATAATAATTTATACCCCACCCATCTGGCTGGGCTTCCCCAGCCACTCTGGGCGGTTTCCAACAGAACATTAAAATACAATAACCTATTAAACATTAAAAGCTTCCCTAAACAGGGCTGCCTTCAGATGTCTTCTAAAAGTCAGATAGTTGTTTATTTCCTTGACATCTGATGGGAGGGTGTTCCACAGGGTGGGCGCCACTACCGAGAAGGCCCTCCGCCTGGTTCCCTGTGACCTCACTTGCAATGAGGGAACCACCATAAGGCCCTCGGCGCTGGACCTCAGTGTCCAGGCAGAACAATGGAGGGGGAGACGCTCCTTCAGGTATACTGGACCGAAGCCATTTAGGGCTTTAAAGGTCAGCACCAACACTTTGAATTGTGCTCGGAAACGTACTGGGAGCCAATGTAGGCCTTTCAAAACAGGTGCTATATGGTCTCGGCGGCCGCCAAGAGAGGAGGCTGCCCATTATGTTGCTTAGACAAGTTACTACTCTGGTCTTGCCTCCTTCCAAGCAGCCTCAGGTGGGGGCAACTAATAATGGCATCCTTGCGCATCATTAGTGGATTCAACCCTCCCCAATGCAAAGGTGTGGCAGAATCAGCCAACCTCAGAGAACGATGCCTGCTTCACCTTGTGCAAATCATTTTTCTAAGTTTGCCTCCTTCAGATGGGAAGGAGTTGGATAGCAGAAGCACACTCTGAAAAGAAAACCTGTGCAGGTATAAGAGCAAAGTGGATGGCTGGGAAGAGTTGGAAGTCAAGGGAGCTTTGACAAATCGTACCGCAGCTGGAAGTCTTGACATGCAAAGCCAATACTCACTCAGAGCAGGAACTTGAGAAATGTCAAAATGGATGCTCTTCTTTTCACTAATCACAGCCCATGAAGAGATCGAAGACACTCTGTGTATCCAGGAGGAGTATCCTAGATAATTGTGAAGTCAGAATGAGTAAAGAATGGTTGTGGGAAGACATTTGCCTGCAGGTTCACCCGCAAATAGAATAAAACATATTCACGTTGGAATAAAGACACAGAGTGCACAGCAGTTTAACCCAAGTTATTGTGTACCCAAGCAAATAGGCTGTAACTGGGAAGCCCCTTTCCACTGGATGGCGTCATTAACAAGGCTTGTATTGACTGCCCATGAAGGTGATCAATTCCTGAGGCAAAATACCCTTCTGTCTCCTGGGTCTTTGTGTAAAGAGAGTTTCCCTCACTCCCAAAATAAATCAGCACTGTCAAATTTTAATCAGCAAGGATAAAAACTCTGTGACATACTGCTTTATTTTTAATAGGTTGTTTTAGTTCTGGTCCATTACTACAATAGTGAACAAAAGTATTGTTAGAAGAGGGCCATTTTTAACATGAGTGGCAGCTTTTTAGAAAAAAAAATCTCACACATTAATATCTGAAGGTGAAATTTCTATACGGAAACCTGTATGATATGCAAAAATATTTAATCAAATAAGCTGCTAAGAAGAAGATCATCTATCAGGTTGACATCTCCAGGAAAATCGCTGGCGTATTAGCCACTCCTACGTTACAAAATATGTGCATCTTTTTAGCCAAATGGGGACCCTACATGTAGAAAAAGGCTATGCAGAAACTCGTCCTCATCTGTGTATTCTTTCTACAAGCATACAGATTCGCTAAACATTTCCAAACCACCATGAAACCTAGAAACGTTGCTTGTTTCTAATTTAAAACCGGACACCAAATGCAAGTCACTTGGACAGCGCATGCAAACCCCTGGAGCACCCTTCTCAATCTAGTGACTTTCAGATGTCCGGGATTGCAAATCCCAAAGGGTTGGGAAGGCTACTGCAGAGCCCATGGATGGTCCTGAACCATTCCTCTCCGTGGAACACATACTTCTCATGTGGACTTAAATATTTCTGTATGCCAACGTATTTGAGTGATGCTCTTCTCTTGTTAAAAAATAAATAAAATCCAGTCTTGTTTAAATCCTTCAAAAGGAAAAAAGCCAAGGAGTTACAGACACCAAAAAGACAATCTACAGAGCTCCTATCTTCAAAATATTTGGCACAGTCTAAGCTAGTAGCCTAGTCAGCAACTAGTTCATCTCTTTCAGAAAGTGGAGTAGCAAATTCCTACCTCAAACTCTCTCCCCATGGTTCACTTCAGTCCTATTGCTGCAGGCACTATACTCCTTTTTTCTGTACTCCCGAGCGATCAGGAGGCAAAGTAGAACAAGTAGGGTCAAGATGTGGTCCCATGGACCTCCAGTTGCCACCCTGTATTCCAAGAGCATTGCAAAGCTATTCTATTCAGGCTGCAGTTACCAAAACTCAAAGCAATTAGCTGAAGCACAGGGAATCGGGACTGTTTGTCAAGACAAAAAGCAGAACACACTTCCCATCTTTCTGTACTTCCCAACTTGTGGGTAGGAGAGGATCACTCTGCCTCACCTTTTTGGGACACTGTTTGGACTTTTGAAATCAGCTCAGTAGGTGAAGGAGAAGGTGCTCTCAAACAATTAAAAAGCCACCTGGCTACCTGCAAAGAGGGCACATGTACGTAAAAGCACACACTCAGCATTCAGCAGAGGCACGAGTGCCTTTTGAATTCTGACGACAAACTGAAACAGCTTTTGAATGCAAGCTGCAGCCCATCACCATTCAGACTCACCTGAGAAAAAGAGAAACCTCATTCACCACAGTCCTCTGAAAGTCCTAGCCCTACCATGACGCTTTTAGGCAACTGAACAATAAAGAGTCTTGTGGCACCTTAGAGACCAACACTTTTATTAAAGCTTAAGCTTTCCTGGGTCAGAGTCCACATCATGACAAGCACCTGATCTAATGAACTCTAGCCCATGAAAGATGATGCCACAACACCTGCAAGTCTTTTACATTTCTAACAGATCTCATTGCTTCTGCTGCAACAGGTTACCGGTAAACCATGGCTACCTCTCTGGAAGCTGAGCCACAGCTTGCCATTTTCAGAGGAGTCTTATCTCTATGTACTCCTTTAAAAAAGCTGAAAAGACAGAAAGGGAGCAATAGGCCCCATTCAGGAAAGCGAAATAAGCCTTAACTTATGAACTAGAGTAAAAAACAGCCACAGTGAAGGATGTGGGATGAAAAGAACGCTCAGGAAATCAGTGATGCTGGAATAGTTAGCAAGTGACCATAAGCATAATTAAATTGAAAATCAGCATTACACAAAAATACGATGCTAACACACTTGGTGGGAAGGAAGACGAAAAGACAGCCACATAAAAATAAAATATGATACCGTGGCACAAACCTGGCAAACAGCACACCTAGGATTATTCCACATACTATGTAACATTATGAACAATATTCTAAGGCAGACATCTATAGATAAAGAACTTCAATATTACGTTCTCAGCTATACATATAACTAGGTACACCTTTGAGTGTGGCTGCTGAAAATTTCAGCAATATCCCCTTGATTTTTTACTATTTATTATAGATTAATACCAAAATGTCCTTCAGCAATTTGCACACACAGGGTTGGTGCCAATGTTAGCCATACTCAGAGTAGAACCACTGAAATTAATGGACATGACTTAGGTCCATTAGTGGTCTACTCCAAGTAGAATTTAGATGGCTACAACCCACAATTTCTTTTTTAAATCAACATCAAGTTTTAACAGTAACACCACAGGAACCCCTCCCCCCCAAAAAAACAGAGTTAAGAGACAGCAGTGAGCATTTTTGTCATAATTCCTCAATAGCCTGGAAAAAGAGATACATCTTAATCCACTGTAACATCCCTGCTGACTCTATTCTATTCTATCAGTCACCCAGCAGCAGCCATACCACAGGGCTGCAGAGCAGAGGGATCAAAGCAATGCTGTCCTGTCACCTCTGCACCAACTGCAGCTGGTTCTTCTCCCCAACTGTCGCCCACCAAGTGACAGGCCCCAACTGAACTATTTCCACCCCAGCCAGAAACAATCATTTTAAGAACTGGCTCCTGAGGTAGCTTTTTTTTCTTTCCACCGCCCCCTTCCCCTCCCCTCTTTTCCTTGTGCATCATTCCTTTGTAACACTGGGAGCCTGAGAGAAGACAGAATCTTACAACTGGATCCTGAAAAGCTCCTTTTTTTGGCAAAAAACAATTAATGCTCCACGGCAGGAACACGCTCTGAAACTAGGGAAAATCCAGAGGTGCTTAAAAACATGCTGTTGGGGGTAGAGAGTGGAAGAAAAGTAAATCCTGAAAGATGTCTTTTTTAAAAATTGTGCCAACCCTCAATATGCTTTTATATCTCCCCCTCCTCCCTAAATGGTCCTATAATGGCAGATCTGACTCTTAAAATTATATTTTGGCTCCCAAGAACTGGGTATCTTATTCTCTGCTGTGGAAAGGGGGAAACTGAAACACCCCAATAATTCCCACATACGTATTGATTATAGACACCCGAGGACACCCGAGGACACATTGAAGACACCCGAGGACACCAAAACCTGCATTCCTGTACCCGTGAAAATCTACGAAAGCATATATATATATATATATATATATATATATATATATATATATATCTATATATACACAGACACCCCTCTCTGTATGTGTGTGTGTACAGTGGTACCTCGGGTTAAGAACTTAATTCATTCTGAAGGGCTGTTCTTAACCTGAAACTGTTCTTAACCTGAAACACCACTTTAGCTAATGGGGCCTCCCGCTGCCACTGCTGCACGATTTCTGTTCTCATCCTGAAGCAAAGTTCTTAACCCGAGGTACTATTTCTGGGTTAGCAGAGTCTGTAACCTGAAGCATCTGTAACCTGAGGTACCACTGAATATATAAGTAGATAGATAGATATAGATATATATCGATATTAATAAAATATACATATAATCAATATGTGGGAATTATTGGGGTGAAGTGTATATATAGAAGAAAGTGGAAGAATGAGATAGTCCACCCCAATAATTCCCACATATTGATTATATATATTTTTTATTAATATCGATATCTATCTATCTATCGATCTATCTACTTATATATACAGTGGTACCTCAGGTTACCGACGCTGTGGATTATAGTATATATTACTAATATATGAACATATATTACTAATATATTAGATTAACATATTAATAGATTATGAGGGAGGGAGGAAGCAGGGCTGACGTGTCAAAACAGCGCCCCCCCTCCCAGCAACCACGCATTTATGTTATGTTAATACACCTGTCTATGCAATATCAAGATGTCTCTCTATCTTACATCCTCTTTGCCTGAGGCCAAGGGGCTCCCACAGGACAGCGCCCTCCCTCGGGCTGCTTCTCCCTCCTCCCCACAAGCGACCAGGCCCCGTTCACCTGAGAGAGAGCGAGCGAGCGAGCGAGAGAGCAGGGCTCCCCTGTCAAAACAGCCCCCTCAGCCACCAGCCCCGGCCAGCTCGCAGATTAGAGGACAGGAGAGGCCATTCCTCACCCGCCCCAAAAGTCGCAGCTCCCACACCGGAACCGGAAGCACCTAAGGGCCATAGAGCATTGGGAAGGCGAGGGGACAGAGCGCATACCTTCCTGGCCGAAGCCCCCATTCGTCCGGAGTGAGTCGCGTGACCGGTGGCGGCGCCGGCCAATCACAGCGCTCCTCAGCCCTCCCGCCTTCCGTTCTCTGCAAACATCCCCCTCTGCTGGTCAGTAGGTGGTAAAGCATCGCAAGGAAGCGCCCGCGCAGGCGCAGGAGGAGGGGAAAGCTCTGTTGGGGTCTTAAAACGGATCGCCATCCCATCCCATAATACACAAACATGCATTGGGAAAAGGCAGGAAGGGGCGGAAAGCCAGCTTTAGACCCTGAACGGCAGCGCAAGGAGTTAAGAGCCCGGCTGGATCAACCAATGGCCTCATCTGGTCATAGAATCCTAGTTGGAAGGGGCACCCAAAGGTCATCCAGTCCAACCCGCTGCAATGCAGGAATATGCAGGTGGCCCCGTATATGGGGATCTTGGTGCTGCCAGCACCACGCTCTAACCAACTGAGGCAAGGGGATCCTGCTCCCACAATGGCCACCAGGGTGTCTGTGGGAAAATCCTCAAGCAGCAGGATCCGAGGGCAAAAGCGCTCTCCCCTCCTGTTGTTTGCAGCAACAGGGATTTGGAAATATTGCTGCCTCTAACAGTGCAGGTACAGCACAGCCCCCCTGGCTAGTAGCTGAAATAAATAAATTAAGGTCACACACACACACATATTAAAAATGTTCATGGATGTGCCAGGCAAACACGTACATAAATGTATGAGCCACATGTCTGAAGCAGCACAAGAAAGCAGTCCTGGAGCCATTTTGGCTCCCAAACTGACCAAATGTTTTATCTGCAAGGTCAAAGGAAAATGGAAAAGCCTCCCCACTTTCTTTTCATTCACAAAACCTGTCTTAAGGGTATGAATAGGATGAGCCTGTGACCTGGCTCAGGAACTAAGCATTTATCATTACAAAAGACTGGCCAGGCTCCCCAGGGTATCCAATCAAGTGAGCATTAATAGGTAACCTGTCAGACGAGATAAACCACGCACTCAGATTTCTGCTGTAGGCCGCCCTTTCTGTGATGTAGGTATGATGTGTCTGGGGGTGGTCTTGGACTCCAGGGCGGGCAATTTAAAATGCCTATATAAGGGCGGACACACCTGGGTTCTGGGTCCTCTTCCTTTCCTGCGTGTGAGGGGAGCATCCTGTTGCAACGGTTAGATAAAGATCAGGCTTACTAGCTGCTTTGCTTCTCAATATTCTCTGGTTGGCCTCTGTTCTTTTCTTCGACTGAGAACCTACAAAGGACTCTATAAGGGCTCGTGTCTCCCATAAGGGAACAAGGGCAGATTTTCATTTATTACATAGCCTTCTCTATTAATTTGTCTAATCTTGGTTTGACACCATCTAAGTTTGTGGCCCTCATTCCCAAGAGGGGTTAGGTTGGCTCCAACTATGCTGGAGGCTAAGCCAGGCCTGTGGAAAATAAGGAGCAGACAATGCTGATCACTAGGCTCCTGTTGGGGCAAATTATATTTAAATTGGTGTTTTCAGATCTGCATTGCCATTGTTGTTTTTAACCAGTTTTGTTTTTATTATTCTGTATTTTATAACTGATGTTTTTAAACTTTTGTAAAAACCACCTTGAAGCCCAACTTGGGAGAAAGGTGGGATATAAATATATTAAATAAACAAGATACCTGGAAATTCCACCTTGAGCTCCATAATTGAAGAAAGGCAAGACACAATTAATAGAATACAGTATAATTTTTTTTTAAAAGCATAATTCTAGGCCCAAGGGGTGGGGTTGACCTGTCCTTCAAAAGTGCCAGGGCTGAAATAAACTTGCCCTCAGAAGACACCTCCTTTGACTTACGATCTCTGCTCCCTAACTGCCAAAAAGTGTGGAGCAGCTTTTCCAGATGACTTGCTTACTGAATACTCACCTGGGTTTGTCTCCGGGGAGGCTAGAAAACAGTTGTGTCAAAGCAAGCGTTATCCTACGCTGTCAACTCTGTTTCTCCCTCACTTTCATAATAATAATAATAATAATAATAATAATAATAATAATAATAATAATAATTTATTATTTATACCCCGCCCATCTGGCTGGGCTTCCCCAGCCACTCTGGGCGGCTTCCATAGAAACCAAAAATACAGTAAAATATCACACGTTAAAAACTTCCCTGAACAGGGCTGCCTTCAGATGTCTTCTGAATGTCAGGTAGTTGTTTATCGCTTTGACATAGGATGGGAGGTTGTTCCACAGGGCGGGTGCCACCACCGAGAAGGCCCTCTGCCTGGTTCCCTGTAGCTTTGCTTCTCGCAATGAGGGAACCGCCAGAAGGCCCTCGGTGCTGGACCTCAGCGTCCGGGCAGAATGATTGGGGGTGGAGACGCTCCTTATGGCAAAAAGTGCAGTCCTCTGGGGAAGTAGGCTTGCTGTGCAAGAGCTCCACCTCAGCTTTAATTGCACAACCCAAACTTGCTGATACGGGACTGAATCCCACCCGAAAAGGGCAAGTCTGTGAGTATCCAGCGTTGCTGGAAGTTGGCAACTGACAAGGAAACAAGCCCCGTACACAATCAGAAGCAGTGCCTGTTTTATTAATACTTCACATCTTTCCAGGGCTCAGCCTTGGCACAGAAAACAGGTTATAGGGCTAAAATTAAGCCAGTAATAATGCATACATTTGAAAGGTAAGCCCAGAGAAGGTACAGTACTTCGTTCAAAAGGACCCATCCAACATTACCGTCATCCCAAGACGTATAAATTATCCTCCCTGCCTGGTTAGATTCTGTGACAGCTTTTGAAGATTTATTTTCCTTACACACCTTGAAATGCTTTTTTTAAAGAGTGATTATATGACCATGGGGTTGGAAATCAAGTGGTTGTGTTTTTTTCTTATTATAACAACATCAAAATCCTTTCAGCTACTTCAACCTTTAACCTTAGGCAACATTTGGTTTTAAAGTTACAGAAACAGGAAGAAACCTGAAGAAGGGAGAATGTGACAAACAACCATTTGCCAGTACTGAGGAGGTGGCGCTGTCTTCTAAATTCAGAATGGTGCCTCGGAACAGTTTCATTGCCAAAAAGGAGAAAAAGGCAGGGGGAAGCTACCGTATCTATGGTGCTCTCCTCTTTCTAGGGATCTATTCTGTTTCCAAGGATGAGCTTTTATAGAAAGGTCACATCCCTTTTGCTGGTAGCTGCTAAGGACCTGCAAGGTCAAGGTCACCTTGGGTTGTATCCAAGGTCAGTTGCACTCAGAAAAGACCAGGGCTTTTTTTCAGTCAGAACTCAGTTCTGGCACCTTTCAGAAGGGCGCCATTGCCATTCTAAGAGAACGAGGGAGGCGCTCATTGGTGAGTTCCAGTCCTTCTTTTTCTAGAAAAATAGCACTGGAGAAGACCCATTTAAATTAATACACTTGACTAACTTAGGCCCATTGATTTTCAGTGGGTCTACTCTGACTAGGATTTAGTTACAATGCAACCCGTTAGGGAAAAACACACCATGGTTTTCTGGTTCCGAATGTCAAAAATTTACACTCGGGACACTAGTCTCAAGTCAAGGCCTTAACATATGCATTGTTGTTTTTCTGTCATCACAACACCAGCCTTTTTCTCCCCTCCCCTCCATTAAATCTGGATTTCCCCTTTGCAGGGAAAACCCAAAGAAGTTAAAGAGAAAAACAAAAATGGTTGCCAACGACCTGTTTGCAATATCTCGGTGACCCATTCAAAGCATTAAGTCCTTGTTTGGAAGCACCCTAAATGGCTAGGCCCTAAGGCTGGACAGATAGGATTGACAAGTGCCTGGGCAATGCCTTAAGAAACCTTTAGCGACCATGAAAGAGCTCAGCAAGATTCTGGCTGGCCAGTCAGCAAGGGTACGAGAATCTGCAGTTACAAGAAACATTCTGAAATGCACAACAATGTTAGGTGCTCACCAATTTTTTTACTGTGAGCAAATTTCCTCCTCAGCTCAACAATACCCCTGCCTAGGGGCATGGACATTTAAAAAAGATTTTGATGTACCACATAGCACTTCTATGCTAGTGACAAGTTGTAGCCTATATAGGGGGAAGAGAAGCACAGCCTCCGACCGGACAATATCCTGGCTTGCAATGCTGTCTGTTTTCTCTGGACCTAGCCACATCAGACAGCCTCAAGTGCACTGTTTAAAAGTGGTGCAAGCTTTCAGCCCCAAGAGGCTTGCTTCGCACAGAGAAGATGAGAGGGAAAGGTTTTAAGTCCGCATTAGAGAAAAAGTACATTCACCGCATGTGAGCAGTCACACATTCAATCCTTGGCACCTCTAGATAGGTATCTGCAGCAGCTAGAGAGAAAAACCAGGAGTGTCACTGTTAGGGCAACACCAGGTGGACCAACAGCTAAGTCTTATGACTTCATAAATGTATTGAAAGACATGTCCTTCTGGAATATACCACTACGTATCTATGTTAGATCAGCACCTGAGCTACTTCAAAACACAAGGCCACCCATTAGCTATTGCAGTGTGCGTGGAATCCGAAGTACAAAATGTTCCACGACAGATCGGCATAAGTCTTCAAGCAGAGGAAAAGGCCTTAGGGGTATACCCACGAAACTAGCAAGACTACATTTGCTAGTCTGACATTTTCAGTGTTGTTGACCCGATTTTACAGATGGGGAAAACTGAGGAAGAGAAACTAGGAAGCCAAATGCAAGGGGCTAACACTGAGGGCACTTCTCTCCCCTGCAATTCAGTTATTAGTGCAATCTTCCTTCCTTCCATTCACGCCATGTCTTCTCTCCCTAAGGGACACCTGTCAAGGATGCCCGATAGAGATCAATGCAATTTCCCCCTCTTCAGTTTGCCAGTAGGGAAAACATCTTTGTTTGCTTTGCCCCCGGGATCTCTCTGCTACCAGTAAGATTCAAAATGGGGAGCAAGGCCCCTTCCCTCCCAGGCCACGGTGGGCCCACGCTCCTTCACAAGGTTGCAGCGCTGTCTGTTGACTTGAGCTTGGTCTCCATCTCCAGTCGCGCTTCGGCCTCCTTGTACTGGCTAGGGAACATGCTGCTCCCCACCAAACTGGCCGTGCCCTCTGGGTCACAATCCACAGGGAACGGGAAGGGGGCCGAGATGCCAGAGTGGATGGAATAAGCATCCAGCAGGAACTCCTGCTCTGCGGAATCTGGGAAGTCCATAGCAGCTGGCAGCAGGATATCGCTCAAGGTGGGGCCGTTGTAGGAAGAGAAGTCTTGGCCTAGGTTGTAGTCCTCAAACAGGTCCGGCACGGTGATACGCTCCAAGTTGCTCAGGCTATTCCTGTCTTCCAAACCGGTCAAGGAGCCATCTGCAATCAGAACAAGGAAATCAACGCTACTCGGGGGCATTTGAGAACAGTCACAGATCCCCCCCCCCACAAAACATGGCAGAGATCAAGGGTCAGCAAACTTTTTCAGCAGGGGGGCGGTCCACCGTCCCTCAGACCTTGTGGGGGGCTGGACTATATTTTGGAGGGAGCAGAAATGAACAAATTCCTATGCCCCACAAACAACCCAGAAATGCATTTTAAATAAAAGCACACATTCTACTCATGTAAAAACACACTGATTCCCAGACAGTCTGCAGGCCGGATTTAGAAGATGACTGGGCCATATCTGGCCCACGGGTCTTAGTTTGCTTACCCATGATGATGATAATAATAATAATAATAAATAATAATAATAAATAATAATAATAAATAATTTTTAAAAATTGTATTTATACCCCACCCTCCCCAGCCAAGACCGGGCTCAGGGCGGCTAACACCCGATATAAAACAAATTGATTGAAATACAACTTTAAAACAAGATTAAAATACAACATTAAAATATTTAAATATACAGTGGTGCCCCGCAAGACGAACGCCTCGCAAGACGGAAAACCCGCTAGACGAAAGGGTTTTCCGTTTTGGAGGCGCTTCGCAAAACGAATTTCCCTATGGGGTTGCTTCGTAAGATGAAAAAATCTTGCGACTCCCCGCGGGTTTTTTTCGCTTTTTCCCCCCTTTTCCTAAGCCGCTAAGCCGCTTAACAGCTGATCCGCTGATAAGCCGCTTAACAGCTGATCGCTAGAAGCCGCTAGACCGCTGTAGCGCTAATCCACTAAGCTGTCAATGGGCTTGCTTCGCAAGACGAAAAAACCGCTAGACGAAGAGAATCGCGGAACGGTTTTTTTTCGTCTTGCGAGGCACCACTGTAGCCTCATTAAATGGAAACTCAAATCAAAAACTTTGGGGGGGATGAAAACGTCAAGTCTTCAGCAAGGCTAACTTTCCAAACTGGTCCTACATGGGCCAGAAAAAGCCAGAGAAGTCCCCAAATAGGAGTTCCATCACAGGAGGGGAAAGGAAAAAAGAAGAGGGGGAAGGAATCAAATTGATTCCATGCCGAAGGCCAGGCGGAACAACTCTGTCTTGCATAGAATCTTCCTGCTTAGCAAACCCTGTTAAGTATAGCGATTTAATTTACTGAAATTGAGGAATGCTTAAATGCATCACTGTGTGCTTAATTCTGGAATGTTCCCCAGTAACTCTCGTGTCACGTGAGAGGCATCTTATTACATTCTCCATCTTATTTTGTGTGTGAGCGACTTGAGCTGTAATGGCTGCATCTCTGTGAACACTGAAGGAGAGACCCCTGTTAGATAACTCTTCTCTAAACACAATAAAGGGGAGAGGCTTGCTAATGTGTGAATGTATATGACAGAAAGTGGTACAGAAGTTGATGTTCTCCCAAAGAAGCAGTAAGAAGAAGTCTGTTGGAAGGAGAAAATGGAAGCTTCTCAGAAAGTACTGCATGGCTTAGCTTGAGAGCAAACACTGGAAAAGGAAGAAACACAGTTCGTTTGACTGTTTAAGGAAGAAGCTGCAATCTTCAACTAAGAAAAACTAAGCCCATGCTTGGATAAGCATGAGAATGTGAATATTTTGCATATATTCTTCTTCAGCTATATGCTCTGCAAGTAAAAGCTTTTGTGTATTTTAACAAGTGGACACTGTTTTAATTTCAAGGAAAGAGTCAGTATTGCTCACGATTTGGCTTCCTAGCTGCAATTTAGCTACTCTGCCAACAAACCCTCACCTTGGTTTAGCTCAGTTTTTAAAGCACTTTGCAGGGACGGAGATTCCAGAATAGCCAACTCAAGAGATCTTCTGGATCCCCACCTGCCATTTGGAGCAACTGGTATTCAGAAGCATGCTATGTCTGACAGTGGAAGGAAGCTGTCAGAGGCCTAGATTTGACTTCATTTGGCTCACCACAACAGTGGCTTTGCCCGCAAACTGGGTTCCCCGAAACATTATGGAAAGCCTCTGGTGTGTGTTTGGGGAGAGGGGTTGGCGGTAACAGCGCTGTGCCCTCTTTGATAATTTTCTGTACTACTGCATAACATTCCATTTAGAACTCAGTAGGCTCCAAACAGAGGCAGGCTTCGGCCTAGCCTGGCCAGACTGACCTGCGGACGGAGTCAAGTTGAAATGGTCCATGTACCCTGGCTTTTTTCTCTTCCTTTTGGCTTCGATCCCGTGAGGGTCTGGTGAAACAAAAAGCAAAAGGGAACTTGGATGCAACTGTCTACGGTGTGCGGATTCTGCAAAACATATCCGTGACCCCTTGGGCAGCAAACCAAGTTGCTGCCAAGTATACAAACCTGGGCCAGAGAGCTCCTCTAGGACATCGGGCATGCCTTGCTTCCGTTTTTTGTTGACCCGGTAAGTGTCTGCAGAAAGATTGATCCAAAGGTTTGCCAAAGAAGTACACTTTCATTTTATTTTTTGCATTTTAAAAGGTAAAGGGACCCCTGACCATTAGGTCCAGTCGTGACCGACTCTGGGGTTGCGGCACTCATCTCGCTTTATTGGCCGAGGGAGCCGGCATTTGTCCGCAGACAGCTTCTGGGTCATGTGGCCAGCATGACTAAGCCGCTTCTGGCGAAGCAGAGCAGCGCAGGGATCGAAGAAAGGGAGCTCACCCCGTCACGGGGATTCAAACCACTGACCTTCTGATCCTAGGCTCTGTGGTTTAATCCGCAGCGCCACCCGCGTCCCTCGCCAGCACCCTCTTGTTTTTCCTATGGATAACAAGCCACCCACTCCAGCTTTTTGAGATTTTGCTAGGTGTTTCCCCCACCAGGAACTAAGCTTCTCTTCACAACTTTGAGGACTAGAAACTTGCGAAAGCCACAATGAAAGCTGAATTCCTCATTCTGCAGAATTTGCAGATACTCGTGAGATAATGAGCGCTTCAAAGAGGAAGCTGCTCAAAATTTCCCACTCTATACAGAAGACGGGGACAAAACAACATCTGTTTGAACTGTAGAAGATTTTAGCAGCTGAATAAATGGATCTGCTTTAAGGGCCCCAGACCCCAGGGAGAATTAATCTGGTTCTTGCATTCATGAAGTGCTAGGGAACCAGTGGTCCTGCTGATGTTGTTGGACTCCAATTCCCATCATCCCTGCCCATCAGTCAGCCTGGCTGGGGCTGATAGGAGTTGGAGTCCAGAAACTTCCAGAGAGCCACAACCTCCCCATTCATGCATTAAGGATCAAGAGAGTGCCATAGCTCAGTGACAGAGCACATGCCTTGCACGAAGACGTTCCCATGTTCAATCTCTGGTAAAAAGATAAAGGGACCCCTGACCATTAGGTCCAATCATGGACGACTCTGGGGTTGCGGCGCTCATCTCGCTTTACTGGCCGAGGGAGCCGGCGTACAGCTTCCAGGTCATGTGGCCAGCATGACTAAGCCGCTTCTGGTGAAACCAGAGCAGCGCACAGAAACGCCGTTTTCCTTCCCGCCGGAGCGGTACCTATTTATCTACTTGCACTTTGACGTGCTTTTGAACTGCTAGGTTGGCAGGAGAAGGGACCGAGCAACGGGAGCTCACCCCATCACAGGGATTCGAACTGCCGGCCTTCTGATTGGCAAGTCCTAGGCTCTGTGGTTTAACCCACAGTGCCACCCGCATCCCCTCAATCTCTGGTATCTCTGGTTAAAAGGAAAGGGTA
This sequence comes from Podarcis melisellensis, assembly GCF_964234715.1. NCBI lineage: Eukaryota > Metazoa > Chordata > Lepidosauria > Squamata > Lacertidae > Podarcis > Podarcis melisellensis. Next base: position 82,020,568 of record NC_138540.1, read on the forward strand.
TAAAGTGAAAGGGAAGGCGCACTTTGTCCAAGACCCTGCCAGCCAGTGTTAAGCTAGATGGATGAACCGCCTGACCTGGTACCAGGCAATTTCTTATGCTCCCATCATACCGTTGTCCTTTGGCAGGTAGGTGAAGTTGAAGGGGTCGCTGGAGACGCTGTCCGTCAAACGGCGGAGGTATACCTCCACCTCCACCGGCTCCACAATGTCAAGGTGCTGGTACGGTGGCGTCTTGAAGACGATGGCAATCTGCCGGTGAACATCGGCTTGTGAAAAGTCAGCTTTCCCCTCCCACTTGTCCTTTCGAAAGATGATGGAGATGTCTTCTGTAAGGACGACAGAGGCAAGGAGGTCCTTTTAGATAAGGTCTTCGCCTACAGAAAGTCTGATTATTGTCTGCCCAAGAAACTACTCTATTCCGAACTTAAAAATGGGAAGCGTAATGCTGTTGGTCAACAAAAGAGGTTCAAAGCAAATCTTTAAAAAATGTAGTATACAGTGGTGCCTCGCAGGACGAAATTAATTCGTTCCGCAAGTTTTTTCTTCTTGCGGGTTTTCGTCTTGCGAAGCACGGTTTCCCATAGGAATGCATTGAAAATCAATCAATGCGTTCCTATGGAGACCGTCCGGGGACAGAGGGGAAGCGGCGCGCGCCTTCCCCTCTGTCCCCGGACCTGTTTAAAGCAAGGGGCGGTGGGGAGAAGATCGCTTCTCCCCGTTGCCACTCCTTGCTTCAAAAGAGGTCCGGGGACAGCGGGGAAGACGCGCTGCACTTCCCCGCTATCCCCGGAGCTTGCGGGGCAAGCTTTGTTTTGCGAAGCAAGCCCATAGGGAAATGCGTCTTGCGAAGCGGCTAAGAAAACGAAAAACTCCTTCGTCTAGTGACTTTTTCGTCTTCCAAGGCGTTCGTCTTGCGGAGTACCACTGTAAACACCGACAACTGGGAAACACTGGCCTGCAAGAGCTCCAATTAGAGAACAGCCTTTAATGAAGGTGTCATGGGCTTTGAAGATGCTGTACTCAGGACGAAAAAGGAGAAATGTGCTAAGAGGAAGGCACGCGTGGCAAACCCTCACCGTGATCAACTCCCGCCCAGAAACCTATGTCCCCATTGGAAGGCTGTGCAGATCCAGAATTGGCCTCCACAGTCACCTACAAACTCACTGTTAAGATTGTGTTCCATGAATGAGGGATTGCCAAAGAAAGAAGAAGAGCTCTGCCTCCTCATAAGAAGGGAAGCTGAACCCATCACACTTCTCTGTCTTCCTCACGGTTGTGTTGAACCAAAGCTGAAATGTTCTGGAAGGCCTTCAAGCACCATCTTTGGTAGTCAAGATAACCCCAGAATAATTGGCAGTTGTTGCAAGAATGAGCTCATATATGTTTATAGTCACTTGCTTTTATGTGTGGTAGTTGGCTGCCTTGATGCTATGCTTATCTGTAGACCGTGAGAAGCTTTGGCTAACTGCCACCTATGGCCTCACCGGCCAGGTGTTCTAGGAGGTTATGGGTAAACTGACGTATCCTGGTTAGTGCATAAAGGATGTACTGTATTTTTCGCTCTATAAGACGCACTTTCCCCCTCCTTAAATGTAAGGGATAATGTGTGTGCGTCTTATGGAGTGAATGCAGGCTGCGCGGCTAAGCCAGAACAGGGAGAGGGAGTGCTGCGCAACGCTGTCCCAGAAGCCAGAACAGTGAGACGGTTCTCACTGTGCAACGCTCCGTCTCGCTGTTCTAGCTTCTGGCTTAGCTGCGCAAAGCCTCTGCAGGGCAGCAGGGTGCCTTCATCCCACTGCCTTGCGGAGGCTTCGCGCAAAGCTAGACCAGCTAGAGGGAGCGCTACGCAGCGCTCTCTCTCTCGCGCGCTATTCTGGCTTTTGGATAGCCCCCGCAAAGCCTCCGTAGGGCAGCAGGACGAAGGCTCCTAACTGCCCTGCGGAGGCTTTGCACGGCTCTTGCGGGAAGTGGGGGGAAGGGACAGAGTGCTCTGTCCCTTCCCCCACCTACTAGAAAAGCCCCCAAGAACCGCACTCCCTTTAAAAAGCGCACGGTTCTTGCGGGAGATGGGGGAAGGTACAGAGGGCAGCCTCTTCCGGGCAGGGGGAGCCTTCATCCCGCTGCCCAGGAGAGGCTTCAGCGGCTATCCCAGAAGCCGGAACAGCAAGAGGCTGTCCCAGAAGCCAGATCTCTCTTGCTGTTCTGGCTTCTGGGATTCAGATTTTTTTTTTCTTGTTTCCTCCCCCGCAAACTAGGTGCGTCTTATCGTCTGATGCGCCCTATAGAGTGAAAAATACGGTATATACATTTGCTTGGGGGTGGACAAGTCATGACAACCTCTCACTGTTGCAGTGTTTGTCCTGAATCTGTAAAGGCAGTGAGACACTCTGTGTTGTAAATTTACACCTTTCTTTAATAAAGCACTAGAATGAGCCATTCCGGCATTTTTTAAATCCCTCTTTGGGATTCCTGCCTCAAACCACTTTCACAGGCCTGCGGTTCAGAACAGCAGCAAAACAGGCACCCAATCAAACCAGCTCAGCAAGCCTGATGTGTTGGGGAATGAGACCCACAAAAGATCCCTGGGGGTTCTTTTCACTTACCTTTCTGGACTTTATCACACAGCAAATAGAGCTCCTCTCCACCCGTACAGCTGCCATACTCCTTATTCATCCGGTAGATTTTCAGCTCCGACGTGTTTGTGGATTCTGCACGGACCCAAACCCACAGCGTTAGGATCTGACCCTGCTTCCCATAACCGCATGCGTTTTCTTTTCTGCTCCATGTGCCTGCAAGGGACCTTCTCCAGAGAAAGCCCAGATTGTACGCATAGCAAGGGGTGCATGGGAGGAACCTTCCCTTAAAGGGCAATCATCCAAAGCTAAGATACAAAACCCATTCCGATGTCAGGGCTTACTCCTTGGAAAAGCAAATTCACAGGGCCTGCGGAGTCCAGCAGTGACCAGGACACTGATTTGAAGGCTGAAGTGTCGTGGGTTAAGAAGCTGTACTGGGTTCTTGGTCCTGAGGTTTATGATCAGAGGATCCCTGAACTCGAGGCTGGAAGGCAGGCAGGCACCTGGTGAACCATCCTGCAGCATCAGGGCCTATATACCTGGAGACAGAAAGCTCACAGGCACCTTCCCCCCACCCCAAGCCCAAGAAACCGCCTCCCACTTTACTTCAATGGTCCAATGGCACAGGAGACCAATGGAGTACAGGCAAAATGTCCAGGGTATTGACCCTTCAATGGACTCCAGTTCTCCACAAGGAAGCTGAGCCCAGTCGAGGTGGAGGCCATTGTTGACTTCCAACCCTTACTGGAGCAAGTTTCTCACCAGGAGCTCTCCATGGTCCTGAAGCAACCAGCTTGCCTTACCCCACAGCTTCTCCCCGGATCAGAATATAACGCTTTTGATCGCGTGCAGTGTGTCATTCCCTCCTATCTACTAACTACAACCCATTTTCTGGGTTTTTTAGGGTCTCAATCCTACAAAAAGCACTGGATTGGCTGGATTCCTCACACCATGTCTCTACTCCCCCTCCGCTTGGTGTTTGTTTACTTGCCCTTGTTATTTTCCTTTGTAGCCACAGCTAGAAATCACCACCTGCCCACTTCACCACTTTCCAATACTCCCCATTGCTTACTCTTGTCAAAGATGGGTTCTGAAAGAACAGGGCTGAGGTGCCGCGTCTTCCCTGTGCAATCTTGGTATGAGACTTGAAAACAAATCCTGACCACGTTCATGTCAACCTCCTGGTGATTTTTTAATGAGCCAGCTATACAGAGAGAGAAGGAGAGAGAAAAAGTGAGAAACAGAAAGAGAAAACCAAGCACAGAATAAACGCATTTGTTTTATATGTGCAGAAACAGGGGCTTTTTGCAGAAAGCTCTCCTCAGAAAGGCTCGCCTGGTGCCACCATTACATAGCTTTAGGCACCAGTAGGGCTGCGATACATCCGGGCTTTCCTTGATACGTCTGGGAATTGGGCAGTGAAATGGCATCCAAGCAGATTTTTTGCTGAATTGGCAAAATGCCTGGGAATACCCAGACATCTGCCAAGGAGGATTGTTATTTTTTTATTTAAAAACTGCTTTAAAAATCAAAGAAAAGCCCCAAAATGTTTTGTTTCTTGGGAGAATTTTTGAAGCTAAAAAACTCAAGAACTTTATCCTGATTTTCACTTTGGGGAATATGGCAAGCCTGAGTACCAGGCAAAAACATTTATTTTTCACCAGCCCTATGGCTCTCAATTATCTGTGGCCATCTTGAGTGGGTGGGATGTTTTAATCCCATCTTTTAAAGCTAGGGTTGTCTTTTACCTGTTTTTCATTCATGCCAGTTTAAATGTACGTGTTGGTTTGTATAAGTAAGTCCCCAATAAATTTAATAAATAATACTTATAGCAGTACTAGTAGCAATAATAAGTAAATGTTAGGGGTGGTTGGACCACAGAATGCAACTATGTCTCCCTCCACTCCGATTAGGTATCATAGCACTGGTTCTTGGTGAAAACAACAACCCCATAACTCTTTTCAAAGCCCTCTTTAAGAGAGGGGCAGAGCTGGGGGGCCAGATGATGGGCGCTGTCGTCCAAAACATCTGCAGCGCAGGTCACAGCAACCAAAATGGCCACCGTGCTCTTGCGATAAAAAACAACAGGAAGATGGCGTCCTGGGTTTTGGCTTCAAGGTGTTGGCATTCTACCAGCATCAAGAGGGCCACAGGCTCCCCAGTTTTTCCTCGATGGGCTGCCCAACTCACAAAGGCCTCTGGCCCATAGCTGTCAACTTTCAGATTTGAAAATAAGGGATCAGCAGCCTCACCTGTCTCGGGGACAGTCTACAGGATATCTAACAATCCGGGATAGCAGCAGGAAACGGCGCTGGAATAAGGGAATTTCCCACAAAAAAAGGGAAGAGTGACAGCTATGCTCTGGCCGCCAGATTTTGGTTCTAGTCCTGCAGGCGCTACTATGACCAACCCGGCCTCTCAAGGCAGCCTATGAGAGCGCCCACCCCGCAATACCTTTGAAAGGATCGATCCCAAGTTGCAGCTTTTTCTCTATGGATTCCTCTATGTCCTTCTTCTTCACACACTGGATCCCAAGGTTGTTAAAACTGCAAAGCGATCAGAGGAGAGTTTGGGGTTCAGGAAACTGGAAGGCTGCCAACAAAGGAGGCGTTTTGCTTCCAAGCTGCATTAAACCACATTGGTCCATTTCTCCATCTAGATCAATGTTGTCTGCAATTCTCAGCGTCTTGCTCTTTTTCAGTCCTGACCGGAGACAGCAGGGGATCAAGAGCATACCCAGGAACTTTAAAAGATTTCGAGCCCAAGCCAATCGCCATACGTTTGCACAGAATTTGCATGTACTGTTTCATACGCACAGCTGCAAATTTTGACTGCAAATGCCACGCAAAGCAAACCAAGTTATTTCTCATCCAAATAACTCTAAGAAGCCATTCATTCAACTGGCACCCATTGTACCCTGTTCCAGATCACTCCATTGTGGTTCCTCTTCAATTCATTTGCTGCCCAATTCTTTTCCCAACAGATCCTGCTTGAAATCAGTTGGATTCCCCTTCTATTACTCCCAGATCATCTCATTTATTATTGAATGAATTAATTTATTAATACGGTCACAGACCAGCGTCAACACACACAATATCATAGATCATAAAAAATATCAGAAATACAAGGGACAATATAAATATAACAAGGATTTAAATATAAAAAATTGAAATTAATTACTAGCGTGCCCCCTGTACTTAACATTTAGGGGTTTGGCCATTATGGGATACCACTTGCTTCCTGCGATTGATTGCAGACACACAGAATTTAGCTACCTTTAATGTAGTCATGGGATTCTTGTCCTCTAGCAATAGTTTTAAACTATCGTATTCCGATTCTTTCCTGGACTTTTGCAAAACAGGTGTAATAAAAGTCAGACGTATATCCTCATATTATTATTTTAAAAATACACTTATTCATAAGTTATAATACAGCTTTGTCCACTGCCGTAATGTGTAATATTTGTAATATCACAAAACAGTAATTCCAATCCTCAGTCCCTCATCACCGTCATCTCTAAATATGGTTATATTAAATTAATTTATCCCCCTAAAATAAGTCAGTTCGTGCAGACACACACAATACAGTGTGGTGCAGCAGCAAAAAATATTAATGCTATTCTAGGCTGCATCAACAAATTATAGAGTCCAGATCAAGGAAAGCAATAGTCCCACTCTAGTCTGCCTTGGTCAAACCACACCTGCAGTCCTGTGTCCAGTTCTGGGCACCACAATTTAAGAAGGATACTGACAAACTGGAAGATGTGCAGAGGAAGGCAACCAAGATGGAAACCAAGCCTTATGAGGAATGGTTGAGGGAAATAGGTATGTTTAGCCTGGAAAACAAAGGTCCGTATAGTAAAATCTATGGTTTTCCCAGTAGTGATGTATGGAAGTGAGAGCTGGACCACAAAGAAGGCTGATCGCCGAAGAATTGATGCTTTTGAATTATGGTGCTGGAGGAGACTCTTGAGAGTCCCATGGACTGCAAGAAGATCAAACCTCTCCATTCTTAAGGAAATCAGCCCTGAGTGCTCACTGGAAGGACAGATCGTGAAGCTGAGGCTCCAATACTTTGGCCACCTCATGAGAAGAGAAGACTCCCTGGAAAAGACCCTGATGTTGGGAAAGATGGAGGGCACAAGGAGAAGGGGACGACAGAGGACGAGATGGTTGGATAGTGTCTTTGAAGCTACAAACATGAGTCTGACCAAACTGCGGGAGGCAGTGGAAGACAGAAGTGCCTGGCGTGCTCTGGTCCATGGGGTCACGAAGAGTCGGACACGACTAAACGACTAAACAACAACAGCCTGGAAAAGAGGAAACTGAAAGGAGATATGAGAACCAACTTCAAATATTCCAAGGGCTGGCACACAGAAGATGCAGGAAACTTGTTTTCTCTTGCTCTGGAGGCTAGGGCCTGAACCAATGGCTTCAAGTTATAAGAAAGGAAATTCCAACTGAATATTGGGAAGAACTTTCTAAAGGTAAGAGCTGTTTGAAAGGGCAACAGACTTCCTTCGTGGAGTCTCCTTCCTTAGAGGTTTTTAAGCAAATGTTGGCTCTGTCATGGATGCTTTAGTTGAGATTCCTTCATTGCAGGGGCTTGGACCAAATCTACAATTCCATAATCCTAATACAATATCCCCTGCTTAAGTTAGGCCCTATTGGCACAATACACTTAAAGCAGTATCATACCACATTTAAATAGCCACGGCTTTCCCCAAAAGAATACTGGGAGCCGTGTTTTGTTTAGGGTGCTGATAGTCATCACAGTTTTGAATTATGGTGCTGGAGGAGACTCTTGAGAGTCCCATGGACTGCAAGAAGATCAGACCTATCCATTCTGAAGGAAATCAGCCCTGAGTGCTCACTGGAAGGACAGATCCCGAAGCTGAGACTCCAATATTTTGGCCACCTCATGAGAAGAGAAGACTCCCTGGAAAAGACCCTAATGTTGGGAAAGATGGAGGGCACAAGGAGAAGGGGATGACAGAGGACGAGATGGTTGGACGGTGTTCTCGAAGCTACCAGCATGAATTTGACCAAACTGCGGGAGGCAGTGGAAGACAGGAGTGCCTGGCGTGCTCTGGTCCAGGGGGTCACGAAGAGTCGGACACAACTAAACAACAGCAGTCGTCACAGAGCTGCAATTCCCAGAGTGCTTTAACTATCAACCCCTCTCCACAGGGAACTCTGGGAACTATAGCTATGTGAGAAGGAACAGGACTCCCCTAACAACTCTCAGCACCTTTAACATACCTCACAGCAAACACAGTGCTGCAGCCAACTCTCCGCAGAGCGTCAAGCAATGCTAGGCGTTCTTACCTGTGCTTGGGGTTGGCTCGGGGCTTCAGCGTCACTTCGCAGAGACCATTGTTGCAGTCTTTCCCCACCAGGCTGTGAGGGTGGATCCGGTGAGGCCAATCCTTCCACACCAAGCATGCTGTCACCTTCGCTTCTGGGATGCCTGCAAAGTTCTGCAGCTGGAGAAACAAACAGAGAAGGAGGAGGCCTTCTTCTGGGGGCCACCACCAAGGAGCCCACGAACTGCTATTGGCTGAGCTGCCCCTACAGCACCTTCCCAAAGGATAAGACTTTCACGGGTTCTGTGCAGTTCTTCACACAGCCTTCACCAACCTGTTGGCCTTAACATGGCCTTTCTCAACCTCGGGTCGCCAGATGTTGTTGGACTACAACTCCCATCGTCCATGACCATTAGGTCCTGTGAGCTAAGGATGATGGGACTTGTAGTCCGAAACATCTGCAGCGCAGCCGGTTGGCAAAGGCGATCTTTTAAAAAACGGCTGACCGCAATCTGGGCTTTGATGAAAAACACTGTTGTGATGCGTCCAAGGGAACCGGGGCAACTGCCAGGCCCCCCAGCTGGCTCTAGCCCACCGGCCAGCAGCCGGTCAAACTCTGGTCCTCGGTTCTGCATCAATCAGCGACTCAGAGCTTCAGAAGCCTTTCAGAAACTGAGCACGCAAGCCAGCAGAGATAACAAACTCTTCGCGACGGAAGGGCAGGCAGAGGCATATGTAAAGTATATTTAAAGGTAAAGGTAAAGGGACCCCTGTCCATTAGGTCCAGTCGTGACCGACTCTGGGATTGCGCACTCATCTCTCTCTATAAGCCGAGCGAGCCAGCGTTTGTCCGCAGACAGCTTCCAATCCGGGTCATGTGGCCAGCATGACTAAGCCGCTTCTGGCAAACCAGAGCAGCACACGGAAACGCCGTTTACCTTCCCGCTGGAGCGGTACCTATTAATCTACTTGCACTTTGACATGCTTTCGAGCTGCTAGGTTGGCAGGAGCAGGGACCCAGCAACGGGAGCTCACCCCGTCACAAGGATTCGAACCGCCGAATTTCTGATCGGCAAGTCCTAGGCTCTGTGTTTTAACCCACAGCGCCACCCGCGTCCCTAAAGCACATTTACAAGCAGTTTATTCAGCATAGATCAGGGCAAAGAAAACATGTCTGCTCTCCTTCATGTCCAAGCAAGAAGCGTAAGGCAAAATCTATACACAAACGGAAGTTCCCAGCAAGCTGTGCTGGAATGTAAACAGACATGTGACATACAACAGCTTAGGTTTAGGTGGAACAGAACATCAACATCCTAACACACACCACTCACCTCAATGGTCGGCAGGGTTTTGTTGGTCTCGGTGCTGAATTCGCCCAAGATGCTTCCAGCCGACCTGCCTTCGCACTGGTAACGGAAACGCATGCCCCTCTGCTTGGGCTGCTCCGTGATCACCAGCCTGGGCGGCTCCTGGATGAGGTCGTCCAACTGCTCTCGGGACATCCCAGGACGCAGGGAAGAGGGGGCAGGGGGCCACGAGTCATCAGAGCATCTGCTACTGGGCAGCAATGGGAGGGACGTCCCCCTTGGAACCAGCTGGGGCCTTAGCGTCAAGTTGTTAAGGTTCTGAGAGAGCTGGGAAGGAGATGGGTCTCGCAGCGCGCAGGAGGCTGAGAAGCAGGAGGAGCTGTAGGGCCGCGACAGGCTCAGGCCCATCGGCTCAGCTGGTCTCGGCATTCCGGCTGGTGATGCTAAGTTGGAGCGTTTGGGGATCAGCTCGGCTGGCCCGTTAAGCGAGACCCTGGGGGGAAGCGAGACAGGATCCACCTCGAAGCCATCTTCCTTAATCAGTTCATCAATGATTTCTGGAAGGCAGAATGAGAGCAGGGAGGGGTTAAGTTCCAGGTTCCGTTCAACATGTAGATATTCGTGTTTAAACCTCTGAATGGCCTTGGACTTTACGCATCTCAAGAAATCCCCTTTCCCATAGGAACCACAAGCGCTTGCAATCGTCAACAAGGCTTCTCGTTGAAAGAGCTGGGCATGTGTGGCCTGGAAAGGAGGAGACTGAGAGGAGATGTGATAGCCACCTTCAAATATCTCAAAGGCTGTTGCGCGGAAGATGGAGAATATAGCAGGAAACCCCCCCCCCCCCATCATTCAGTTTGTACAAACTTCACACACACTCACACTCACACACTACATATGCTACACTTCTGTTATAAATTCATAGAAAATCAACCATACATCAGATTTGCACTGTTCCACTTTTATTTTACTCCATGAAGGAAGGACTACAAAATGGGGAAGGCTTGATACAGGGCAGCCATAAGCCCTTGAGCATACCAGCACATCCACAGGAGCCCTGCCCAGTTGCTATGCCAACCCTGATGGTCCTAGACAGAAGACCATCAAGGTCACAAAGAACTTGCATATGGGAGTGGATTCAGCACGGACTGGAACAAAGGACAATGATCAGCTCTTCCCTCTGGGGGCAGGAAACTGCAAACTCCCCTCTGTCACCTGGAAAGTACTCCTGGGGAGGGGGAAAGGGGGACCAGCCAGGTGACAGGACACTCAGGTTACCACCACAACTCCTCCCTCAACCCCTCCTTTCTGTGATGTATGCATGATGTTTCTGGGGGTGGGCTTGATCTACAGGACTTTCAAAAGTCTTTATAAGGCATTGCACACCATTTTTTCTGTGTCTTTCCTCTCTCCTGCAAGTGAGGGGAGCACCCTGTTGCAACAGTTCAATAAAGGCCAAGCCTACAGGCTGCTGTTTTGCTCCAAGTTATCCTGGTTGGTGTCTTTGTTTTTGTCCAAGGGAGCCCTCAGATTTTTCCGTTAATAAGAAATCTTGTTTTCTCCTGCTCTGGAGGGTAGGACTTGAACCAATGCTGGGGGCGCTGGCACTGCGACCAGCTACAGCGGCGATTCCCGGGAGAAAACCAGGAGGAGGACAGATCAGAGGAGTCCCAAGGGAACAGTGGGGCAATGAGCAGGAGGGGCCAGCAGGGGAGGCAGAATCAGTAAATACAGAGAGGACCCGCGAGACCGAAAGGACACCGGAACCAGAGCCACGATTGAGCGAGCCAGTTGCGCCAGACCAAACGGCCCCATTGCAGCCAGCATCCTCGGAACACGAGCCAGAACACAAACCCCTGACCAGGAAACACCCCAGGCCGCAACACACACATGGGCGGCCAGTGTACCTTGAGGACTATGAATGCAACCTCCCAGGCAGGACTGGAACTTAGAGGAGAGGGGTGTTATGTACTGAATTGAATAGGATCCAAAAAGCAGCAGTTTGATTGGTCCTAGAACAATAGGATTCAGAATGCAGCAGTCTGATTGGTCCTAGAACAAGACATAACAAATGCCTTCGAGCTACAAGAAAGGAGATTACGACTAAACATCAGAAAGAACTTTCTGACTGTTATGTAATAAGCTTGCATCCTAGAACAATAGGCAAGTAGGATCCTAGAATGCAACAACTGATTGGCCTGCAGGAACAGACCAATCAGGCTCCAGGAGGAAGTTAATCGGCCTATTAGGCTGGTAGGATCCTAGAATGCAACAACTGATTGGCCTGCAGGAAAAGACCAATCAGGCTCCAGGAGGGAAGCAGAATCAGCCAATCAGACGGGACTCATTGTGTAAATAATGTATATAAAAGCCTGAGGTTTGGGGGGCAATTCAACCACTGTTTTACTAGCTGCAATAAAGAGCATGAAATCACTACAGGATTTCACTGACAGTAAGAGCTGTTTGATAATGGAACAGACTCCTTTGGGATGACCCTCTACAATTCTATAATTCTCATTACACTCCCATATTTGTGAGAAGCAGGGTCCTCTTGGTGGTGGCACCTTCCCTGTGGGACATTTCTCCTCAATCTTTTAAAAAATTATTTTAAACACTCATTATCATCAGAGTTAGCACTGAACAGTGGGAAATGATATATTATATTAATTGAACAGAATGTTTAAAATAACCTTTGTAAATAAACCAGAAGCTTTTCTTTTGGGAACGATAGGGACAGAACTACATAAATTGTATAGAAATTTATTTATGCAAGTGACTACAGCAGCAAGAATGCTACTCACCCCAAAATGGGAAGATGCAGAAGCAAAGGAAGAATGGATACAAAAACTTATGGAATATGCAGAAATGGCAAAAGTTACCGGAAGAATAAGCAATCAAGATAAAAAAACTTTTTAAATAAAAAAATGGAAATGGTTTATTGAATATTCACAGATGAATTGCAAACAGATAAAAACATTGGCAGGATTATTATAATAACCTGCAATTTCATAAGAGTATACAGTGGAACCTTGGGTTACATTACCTTCTGGTAACTAACTTTTGGGTTGCGAACGCAGCAAACCCAGAAATATATACTTCTGGATTTCGGAGCGCACACATGCGCAGAAGTGCTCTATCATGCCGCGCACATGTACAGAAGTGGCGCCTCATGTTGCGGACTTTTCGGGGTACGTAAGGACCCCCAGAACGAATTAAGGGTCCACTGTATATTTAAAGTAGATAATGAGCAAATGAAATGAATTTGGATATGCGGAAGATATTAAAAAATAATAATTAAGGAACCGCAGAATGAGTGGGAAGGAAGTAAAACTTCGAAATGTTATGAAACGAATAGATTTGAAAGGTATAAAGAAAAACTTTGTAAAAAAAGTTTTGCCTTCACCTCCAGGAATCTGCATTATCAAAGGCTACCAGTCATGATGGCTATCTGCAACCTCCGGAATCAGAGTCAATACCACTTGCTGGGAATCACAGATGGGGCCAGCAATGTTGCACTCTTGCCCTGCTTATGGGCTTCCCAGAGGTATCAGATTGGACACTGTAAGAACAGAGCACTGTACCAGAAAGGCCTTTGATTGGATCCATCAAAGCTATTCTTATGTACTCACTACTGTTCTTTGTCGCTGCTGTTTGGGAGATTTAAAAACAGTGCTTTGTTTAATTGACATGGAAATAAAGAAATGGTGTTTCGCCATTACTTGTTTCCTTGTGTTTTAGTCTTATTTTTCATCTTTACAAAACAATCCTACATGATGCTAGGACTAGAGATACTAGCCGCTGCAGAAGCTCCACTGTACAGCAGCTACTAAGGTAAAGGGGCCCCTGACCATTAGGTCCAGTCGTGGCCGACTCTGGGGTTGCAGCGCTTATCCCGAGGGAGCTGGCGTTCAGCTTCCGGGTCATGTGGCCAGCAGGACTAAGCCACTTCTGGCGAACCAGAGCAGCGCACGGAAACGCCGTTTACCTTCCCGCTGGACCGATACCTATTTATCTACTTGCACTTTGAAGTGCTTTCGTACTGCTAGGTTGGCAGGAGCTGGGACCGAACAACGGGAGCTCATCCCGTTGCAGGGATTCGAACTGCCGACCTTCTGATCGGCAAGTCCTAGGCTCTGTGGTTTAACCCACAGCGCCACCCGTATCCCACAGCAGCTACTACTATGCTATAAAACCCACTGTTCTGTGACAGTTTGTATATAAACCTTAAGGTCCATAAATAGCAACACCCTAGAGATGCCAGGCCCTAAGGAAGTCAGATTAGCCTCAACCAGAGCCAGGGCATTTCAACACTGGCTCCAGCCTGGTGTAGCGCTCTGTCTCATGAGACCAGGGCCCTGCGGGATCTGATTTCTTTCCACAGGGCCTGTAAGACAGAGTTGTTCCACTTGGCCTTTGGTTTAGAATCAGTTTGATTCCCTCCCCCTCTTTCTTTTTCCTTTCTCCTCCTCTGAAGAGGCTGCATCCTAATATTTTAATGTTGTATTTTAATCTTGTTTTTTAATTTGTATTTTAATCAACTTTCTTTTATTGGTTGTTAGCTGCCCTGTCTTGGCTGGGGAGGGTGGGGTATAAATAAAAATTATCATTATTATATTATATTATATTATCATTATTATATATGAGTTTGTACTACTGATGAGGTGACAGCAGTCACGAAATTAAAAGACGCCTGCTCCTTGGGAGAAAGGCGATGGCAAACCTAGACAGCATCTTAAAAAGCAGAGACATCACCTTGCCAACAAAGGTTCATATAGTTAAAGCCATGGTTTTCCCAGTAGTGATGTATGGAAGTGAGAGCTGGACCATAAAGAAGGCTGATCGCCGAAGAATTGATGCTTTTGAATTATGGTGCTGGAGGAGACTCTTGAGAGTCCCATGGACTGCAAGAAGATCAAACCTCTCCATTCTTAAGGAAATCAGCCCTGAGTGCTCACTGGAAGGACAGATCCTGAAGCTGAGGCTCCAATACTTTGGCCACCTCATGAGAAGAGAAGACTCCCTGGAAAAGACCCTGATGTTGGGAAAGATGGAGGGCACAAGGAGAAGGGGACGACAGAGGACAAGATGGTTGGACAGTGTTCTCGAAGCTGCCAGCATGAGTTTGACCAAACTGTGGGAGGCAGTGGAAGACAGAAGTGCCTGGCGTGGTCTGGTCCATGGGGTCACGAAGAGTCGGACACGACTAAACAACAACAACAACAATTACTGATGAAGCCCAGGATGGCGAAACAAAGCTAATATTCTGGAAATCCTTGTCTTAGACTCTGTGAAAGGATTTGGTGGAACTGTAACAACCTTTCGTGTGGATTGTTGGACTCTTATGAACAGACAGGTGGAATAGACACTTATACATATATGGACCTTATGCATGAACAGATTAGAGAATGAACTGATCCACTGGGTATTCTACTTTTTTCGTTGACCTTTATGAGCTACTTTTGTTGAAATCTACAATTTAATACAATGAATAGTATACTTGATTTATTCAAATGTACAGCCGGTTACGTCTTGTGTGTTTACTGAATATGTTTCACATAACCAGAGGTTTGTTGTTGTTTTGCGAACCTCCACCATAGCCAAAGAGAGCCCAGAGCAGGAAGGGAGGAGAACAATGCACAAAGTAGAAAACACAAAAGCAACGTGTGCCCCACCAGCATCTCTTAAAACACTGCCACAGCTCACTGATCAGACAGAACGCCTAAATTACTTCCACACACAGAAGCAGCCGCTGAACTCCGACAAATCTCTATCTCTTAACATGGTACTGGTGCATAGAAACTAGTTCACACATTTAGATTAAAGCCACTGAGTTATGTGACACTAAGGGACATGTACGAATCAGTACTTTAACCACCAACTGGTCCTCCACACATACGCAGAGAAATTGGTTTAGATGCAACAGTCAAACCAGGATTTTGCCATCTTGAATGGGCTTTGTGCTCCTGCTCCTCCTCTCCTTCCATCATTTCCCGGTTCACACAAACCATGGTTTGCCATTACATCTGAATCGGCAAACTATGGTTTTCCTCCCAACAAGGAATGTTAATCAAACTACTGTTTCCAGTTCTAGTTTGGAAGCAAACTCTGGTTTATCCAGTTGGATGCAACATCAAATAGCAGTTTGCTGAACCAGGAAGTACAGTAAAGGATATGTGCTTAAGCTCTGAAGGGCAAACCATGCTTTGGTCATTAAATGTGAACCAAGCCACATGCAGAAGAAGAGGAGGAGTTTGGATTTGATATCCCGCTTTATCACTACCCAAAGGAGTCTCAAAGTGGCTAACATTCTCCTTTCCCTTCCTCCCTCACAACAAACACTCTGTGAGGTGATTGGGGCTGAGAGACTTCAAGGAAGTGTGACTGGCCCAAGGTCACCCAGCAGCTGCATGTGGAGGAGCGGAGAAGCAAACCCAGTTCACCAGATTACGAGTCTACCGCTCTTAACCACTACACCACACTAGCTCTCACTTACTGTATGTTCCTTGTATATGTCAAGAATATATCATCCTAATATTGATTTTTTTTCCTTACCTGAAGTTTGCTTCACTACTCTGCCCCAAGCCCCAGAATCCTTACCTAATTCATCTGAAAAGAAAAGAAAGAGATAGATCAGTATTTTAAATCAAATCACGGCATATTCCGCCTGTCTGCACATATTGAACAGTAAGGGGTTCACAAACCCAGCACATGTTACTAACTCATCAGCCCTGCCTTCATTAAATGGTCATTAGGAGTCCCCTGGGAAGAGGGATTGATTGAAAAATTAACAGCAATAATTTAAGACTTTTGAAAAGTTTTTTTTAAAAAAACTAAAAGCACATAAAAACTTTTAAGTACTGTAACCCATCCTGGGAACCTACAATAAACGCAAATAATAACAGTAACAATAGTTCCTAGCCTTTCATTCTTTTATTTCTTTCATCGCTAACAGAGGAAGAATTAAACTCTGGGTTTCCAAGAAGTTGATCAAAGGGATACACGTGATCTGAACGCAAGTGGTCCTTACCAGCCGTCTCTGCTGTGGGCTGCATGATGGACAAACTGGAAGCTGGGAGGGAGGAGCCTGCGAAGAAAAACAATGTGTTGGGAAGATGCATTCTACCATAATTTCCAGGCCTTGTCCACCAAAGAAAGTGTTCATAACCAGGGGAGACCAACGGAGGCAGCCCAGTATTAGAGAAGGCCAAGGGCAATCAGCAATGTTTAAATGCAGACCTCATTTAAAACAACCCACGATGCCCCAGATGCAGTGTCGCTCCAGGGCATCGTGGGAAATTCAAAATGGCGTCTTCAAGCCACTCAGCATGGCGGCTGTTCAAGGTGCGACAGCAGACCAGTCTGACCTTTTTTCACCTGGTTAGTCTTCCTTCCATCCTCAAATTCAGTACCAGGAAAACCACATTCCCTTTTTAAGCGTGCCTGAATTGCAGGTTATGAAGCGAAAGGCTATGTACACAGCATGCATTCAAAGCACACTGCTTTCTCCCAAACAATCATGGGAACTGTAGTTCACCCCTTGCAGAACTGTAACTCCCAGCACCCTTAACAAAGTGCCGTTGTCATCATCATTGGTTTATTAATCGCCTTGTAACCTAATGCGTTCTTACTGCCCCAGAATTCTTCCAAGCTACAGATATATCGTCTACTGCACCATTCACCTTCTAGGGCCAAATATCTACCCTTTGCTTTAATAATAAACATAAGAAAATCAGGCAAGCACTGCTTGATCAGGCCAATGGGCCATCCTGTATCTCACAATAACAGTGGAGACAGAAACATCCATATTTTGTTCACTTTCCCATTTCACTACCATACAGCGTATAGTTTCTAAGAGCCTGCCACCTCCAAGGGATCTCCAAACACCAATGGCTAGGGTCTTACACATTTAAGTTGCAGATAGGGGACACGGGTGGCGCTGTGGGTTAAACCACAGCCTAGGACTTGCAGATCAGAAGGTTGGCGGTTCGAATCCCCACAACGGGGTGAGCTCCCGTTGCTCGGTCTCTGCTCCTGCCAACCTAGCAGTTCAAAAGCACGTCAAAGTGCAAGTAGATAAATAGGTACCGCTCCAGCAGGAAGATAAACGGTGTTTCCGTGCGCTGCTCTGGTTCACCAGAAGCCGCTTAGTCATGCTGGCCACATGACCCGGAAGCTGTACTCCGGCTCCCTCGGCCAATAAAGCGAGATGAGTGCCGCAACCCCAGAGTCGGCCGCGACTAGACCTTATGGTCAGGGGTTCCTTTACCTTTACCTTTAGTATCAAGATGCATTCTCTACTTAAAAACACCTCATAAGAAATCAGAGTGATTTGAAGATATCTGTAAAGCCACTAGCCCATCAAAAAAACACCAAAAACCCTACTAGTCTATCTGTCTACATACACCTAAGCTTGCTCAACATTTTGTTGTCTGGCTACCTGGAGACAATTTTTGCTCATCACAGGCGACCAGGCAGACGTGAGCCCATTTGCAAAGAAGGGATGATTAAAAAATCTTTAAAAACAGAGCCACCAGCTTGGCACTCAAGGGTCAAACTTTCTAAAACCAAATGACCGTTCACAGAAACATCCACTTCAAAACATTGGGAGAAAGCAAATAAAATTGATTTTACTTGCCCGCCTCCAGAAACTCAAATAACACATTCGTGCCCCTTCACCTGCCTGTGTAAGAAACCTCCCTGCCCCTTTAATTTAAGGAGTCTCTTGTGTGAAGTGGGGGCACCGAACGAAGAACCCCCTGCCTTTTCAGAAAAGGGATATCCCCAGGATGGCCACATGGCTAGAGAAGGGACCAAGAGAACCCAAACACGCCCGTTCTTTCTAAATGCAGGATTGAAATGCAGAAATCAGCAAGCGAAGCTTATCAGAGTGCGGAAATGAGCAGGCAGCAAGATTTCGACCTGTGCTGCTCAAAGCCAGAGGAAAAGCAGGGAAACCCACCCCAAATATTCCCCCCCCCTCCCGTGGGGAGGCGGTTTCCGGCATTTAGAGGCACAGCAGAGAGACTGTAACTCCTTCCTGCCGTCCCCAGGCCTCCCAGCGACCCAGTCTGTTGCCTAGATAATAACACAGTGCCCCCAACTCCTGGGCCGGTAACTGAAAAGTCACACACGCCCTCTCTCCCCTAGAACTCCTTTCACTCCAGCTGCCCCATACCTAGAGCTGGGGGAGAGAGCATCTCTTTCCTCTGCCAGAGAGGCAATCGCAGCGGCTCCCGTTTCACTCCAGGCCTCTTCATAACCTGGCCCTGAGCTCCATTCCCCCCTCGGTCAGCCCTCCAGCCCCAATTTCTCTCTGTCTGCCTGTCTATTTTTATTATTTTTTGTAAAGCTTTGAGGGTTCTTGGAATTCCCCTGCTCTGCCGGCTGCTGCTTCCTGATTGGCTGCTGGCTGTCATGAAGTCATGCTCAATGGAACGGGAAAGCCCCCAGCCTAGCGGTAAAGGGCAGGATCTACTCTCAGGCGTGGAAAAAAAAACCCAAAACGCAGCAAAAAAACAACAACCAAGAACCGAGAAAGGAAAAGCAAACGGGCACTCCCTTGTACTTAGTAAGGCAACAGGTGCTAGGCTAAGCGGGGGGTGGGGTGGGGGGTGGATACTTGGTTTCCTACACTCGTTTTCTCTTTCTCGCTCCGGGCAGGATCAGGCCTGCATGCACACCCAGTTGTTCTGCTTCCAGAGGTGGCCAGGCAGATGCTTCTCTGGGAAGGTCACGAGAAAGCAGGCCAGGAAGGAAAAACAGCCTCCGCCTTAGCACCTGTTGCTCCAAGGTAGACTGCCCCTGCAGCTGGAGGTTCCATTTAGCTGCCCTGGCTTAGCGGTGTGCATTCCGAAACCTGCCCTCCACGAATTCCGACAACTAAGCCTTTTCAAAGAGCAAGACAACCTCCACACACAGGTGAATTCTACAAGATAATAAGCTGGGTGACAAATTACTTCCTAACACCAGTCCTGAGACTACTTGCTAACTTGCTCCTAGTAATAGGAGAAGAAAATAATTCTAACCCATCAACTCTTTCCACTCCTAACTTTATAAACGTCTGCTGTGTACCCTCTTTTAAGGCTATTGTTAAAGGTTGTTTTATAATACTTAAAAACAACGGCTTTCAGGCAATGAAGTTGCATGCTAAACCAATAAGAAAATAAAGCAGCCCTCTTTGCACCGATGGTCTGCAAAAACCCAGAGACCAAACTGTTCCCCCCCCCCCCAAACACTGCTGGGACTCCAATTCCCATCAGCCCCAGTCACCATGGCAAATAGTCCTGGATGATGGGATTTGGAGTCTAAGAACTTCTGGAGCGCAACAGGTTTCCCATTCCTGCCGTAAAGGAAGTTCTTCCTAGGGTGCAGGTGTTTCCCTCCATCCTCTGAAAAGCTTCACCATCTGCTGGTACTTTAAACAGTTGGCAACTCAATGTGGAGATACTGCACGGTTGCTAAACAATCTCTACTCACAGATCAGAATTATCCGTGGTACCTAAACATGCACCAGGAAGAGTGGGAAGGATCCCAATTTCTGTTTGCTTCCCCCCCCTTTCATCACAGAGTTTCTCTTAACTTTCAGCAAGAAATCGAACCCTGTAGGGAGTTCAGCGGCCCCTTACCCAGCTCTTCTTTTAGCTGTGTGCCTTCTCCAAATTGCCCCGACTCCTCAAGGCAGGACTCAGGTTGGAAGATTTCTCCCTGGGCAAATTTGCATCCTTCTTCTTCTTCTGCAGCATCTTTCCCCCCAGCACCAGGTTCAGCTTTCGGTTTCGGGGCTTCCAGGCTCATTTCTTTTGAAGAGGAAAGGGGGGGAATCAGGAAGGATTTCCAATTGCAGGAAAAGAAAGGAGGGCTGTCATGGCCGGAACACACAGCCCCCTTCCCCTCCTTGGTCATTTGGCACCGGAAGCTCCCTCTTCCCAAAAAAAAAGAAAGAAAGAAAAAAGTTATTGGCCAAGCCGATCAGCCATGTGGTTTCAAGAAACACAAACTGCCAGAAAGAGAGCGCTGTGATCGGAGCTCAGCTTGATGGTCCACATTTGACTTTAACAACTGTCCACGGAGGCTGGTCCATCAGAGTGAATGGGGCACCTGCCCCCCTCAGCCCTCCCCTGCCTGCCTTCCTATGGAGGGAGAAATGATCATCATCTTCATCATCCTTATCCACAAACACTATAGATTTAAAGCACATCCGCACCAACAATCCTGTGAACTGTAGCTTACCCTTCACAGAGCTTCAATTCCCAGTAAAGGTAAAGGGACCCCCTTTTTTATATATATGCCTGTTGTCATTGTCCATAGAGTTTTCTTGGCAGGGATACTGGAGTGGAAGAGAAGACTCCCTGGAAAAGACCCTGAAGTTGGGAAAGATGGAGGGCACAAGGAGAAGGGGACGACAGAGGACGAGATGGTTGGACAGTGTTCTCGAAGCTACCAGCATGAGTTTGACCAAACTGCGGGAGGCAGTGGAAGACAGGAGTGCCTGGCGTGCTCTGGTCCATGGGGTCACGAAGAGTCGGACACGACTAAACGACTAAACAACAACAACATAGGGACCCCTGACTATTAGGTCCAGTTGTGGCCGACTCTGGGGTTGTGGCACTCATCTCGCTTTATTGGCCTAGGGAGCTGGCGTACAGCTTCTGGGTCATGTGGCCAGCATGACTAAACCGCTTCTGGCGAACCAGAGCAGCGCACAGAAACGCTGTTTACGTTCCCGCCGGAGCGGTACCTATTTATCTACTTGCACGTTGACGTGCTTTTGAACTGCTAGGTTGGCAGGAGCAGGGACCGAGCAACGGGAGCTCACCCCATGGCGGGGATTCGAACCGCCAACCTTCTGATTGGCAAGTCCTAGGCTCTGTGGTTTAACCCACTGCGCCACCCACGTCCTCAATTCCCAGTACCCGTAACCAAACTACAGTTCCCAGGATTCTTCGGGGGGAAGTAATGTTGTTTTAAATGTATGATGTGTGTGCAGATATATCTATCAGGGTTGCCCTCATAGAATTCAGCAAGTAGGAAGATGCGAACAAAACCAGAACTAGTTAGCACTGCCAGTTCACTGGGTTTGGCTTTGCTGGCAACAAAAGTGGGACAAACAACAACAACAACAACAGAACATTTGTGGTATAGAAAGTGAATTGCGGCAGGAAACTACGGAATGTGCACCAACTGGAAACGAAACAGTACGTCTGCACGAAACGTTCGCAGGTGAAAACAGTATTGGAACTCCCTGCCTATTAATATAAACCAGGTGTCTCCACTGTACTCTTCAGTGCCTGCTAAAAACATTACAGAGAAGCAAACAGATGCTTAGAAAATTGAGGTGCTTTTCATCTGCTTCAGTATTTTGCACGTTTTAAAGTATGGTTGTATTTCCCCCCTGGTTTTATTGTTTTACTTTTTGTAAAACACTTGGAAGTTGTTGTTTTTATTACATTCAAGTAGTGTGTAAGATTTATGAAATAAACTAATATTAATAAATTTGAGAGTGGGATTGTGTATAACTGCTCTGATAGCCCCATGAGCACGAACCAACATGAATATACCATGAATAGGATGTCTGGATAGGACCCTAATACAGTGGTACCTCAGGTTAAGTACTTAATTCGTTCTGGAGGTCCGTACTTAACCTGAAACTGTTCTTAACCTGAAGCACCACTTTAGCTAATGGGGCCTCCTGCTGCCGTCGCGCCGCCAGAGCACAATTTCTGTTCTCATCCTGAAGCAAAGTTCTTAACCCGAGGTAATATTTCTGGGTTAGCAGAGTATGTAACCTGAAGCGAATGTAAACCAATGTACCACTGTAGTAGATTCTGCCCATTGAAACCATAACTTACTAAAGAATATTGTCCTATCTATTGTTCTCCAAATGCAAACAAACAAAACACAATAATCCTTTGTAATGCAAAGCATACTGTAAAGCTGTAAAAAGAGAAAGAAATGGATTTTCCCCCACTTTCTACTGTTTCATTCAATATTTGGAAAGAGATTTGAACGCTGCGCCATTGTGGTTGTGAGTTCTGAAGACATGGTGGTTATTTTGGACTAATTTTTTTTTTAAAGGAAATGATTATTTTTTTTAATTAGGGAGCATGACACCATTTGGTACAGCCAACTTCAGATAATTTCATCTGGAGTAATCTGCGGTAGGTTACCTTCTCTTTCATTCTTCTTATTATTGTAAATTATGAAGAGCATTTATATGCTGATTTACAATGGCCTTCAGTTAATAGACTGCATCCAAGGATGTTGTTGTTTAGTCGTTTAGTCGTGTCCGGCTCTTTGTGACCTCATGGACCAGAGCACGCCAGGCACTCCTGTCTTCCACTGCCTCCCGCAGTTTGGTCAAACTCATGCTGGTAGCATGAGTGAGAACACTGTCCCACCATCTCGTCCTCTGTCGTCCCCTTCTCCTTGTGCCCTCCATCTTTCCCAACATCAGGGTCTTTTCCAGGGAGTCTTCTCTTCTCATGAGGTGGCCAAAGTATTGGAGTTTCAGCTTCAGGATCTGTCCTTCCAGTGAGCGCTCAGGGCTGATTTTCTTCAGAATGGAGAGGTTTGATCTTCTTGCAGTCCATGGGACTCTCAAGAGTCTCCTCCAGCACCATTATTCAAAAGTATATTCAATTCAGAGCAGATCAATTAAAATTAATGACCATGACTACCTTGGGTATACTCTAGTTACAGATAGGTAGCCGTGTTGGTCTGCCATAGTCAAAACAATTTTTTTTTTTCTTCCAGTAGCACCTTAAAGACCAACTAAGTTAGTTCTTGGTATGAGCTTTCGTGTGCATGCACACTTCTTCAGATACACTGAAACAGAAGTTTCCAGACCCTTCTATATAGTGAGAAGGTGGGGAGGGGTATTACTCAGAAGGGTGGTGGGAATGGGTGATTGGCAGATAACTGTGATGAGCCTGTTGAGGACTCTTAACAACTGCAATAGGTCTTACAGGAAAAAGCAAGGGGTGAGAAGGTGAAAAATGGCTTTGTCATGTATAATGAGAGAAGAATCCAAGGTCTTTGTTCAGACCAGGTGTCTCCATGGTTTTAAGTTTGGTGATAAGTTGCAATTCAGCAGCTTCTCTTTCCAGTCTATTTCTGAAATTCCTTTGTAGTAAAACAGCTACTTTGAGATCTTGTATAGAATGTCCTGGGAGATTGAAGTGTTCTCCTACTGGTTTCTCTGTCTTGTGATTCCTGATGTCCGATTTATGTCCGTTTATTCTTTGGCGTAAGGTCTGGCCTGTTTGTCCAATATAGAGAGCTGAAGGACACTGTTGGCATTTGATGGCATAATTTGATAAGACCTATTGCAGTCGTTAAGAGTCGTCAACAGGCTCATCACAGCTATCTGCCAATCACCCATTCCCACCACCCTTCTGAGTAATACCCCTCCCCACCTTCTCACTATATAGAAGGGTCTGGTAACTTCTGTTTCAGTGTATCTGAAGAAGTGTGCATGCACACGAAAGCTCATACCAAGAACTAACTTAGTTGGTCTTTAAGGTGCTACTGGAAGAAAAAAAAATTTTGTTTTGGGTATACTCTGAATAGGATACAACCCCGACCAAAAAACAACAACAAAAACACCCACTGAAAAACAACATACATTCAATCATTCGGAAAATCTTATCTAAGGGGAAAAAGCGAAGAGTTATGCAACACCTTAAATGCGAATTTATTATTTCGCAAACTATGGCACGTTATTAGCATTTAGCTTCCCCTCACATGTAAGTCTGCAACATGTGGTAAAGATGGAAGCGCGTGCAAAAAGCGGAAGGCGGCAGCAGCAGTTAATTCGGATTAATTCCTCCGGGGTCAACAAACCAGGATCTGCCTCCCTCGCAGGCACTCGGCACTCCCATGCTGCGGAGCCGCTCGCGAATATACGGTAAGCAGAGGGCGCTCCGCCCAGACTGAGTTTAGAGGGGAGGAGGTCACGTGGATCAGAGAGCGAGAGAGAGGGCGGGCGGGAGCAAAGCGGGACTTAGGAGGAACTCTCGCGAGAGCTGCACCAGGCAACGGCGCAGCAAGATGGCGGCGCCGGAGACGGAGGTGGTGGCGGCGGCGGGTCCCGCGTCTGGCCCTGAACAGGTAGCGGCCGCAGAGCCCCTTTCTCCGTCGCCCCCCTCGCGGGAGCTGCCGCTCGGCGGCTCTCCTTTCCCTGCGGGGGGGGGGGGCAGTTGCCCCTCACGCCGCCCTCCTTTTGCCCCTCCCGCGGGCGAGGGGGGGTTAGGTCCCCTCATGCCCCAGCCCCGCCCCTCTCGCCAGTCACGTGACGCCCTTCTCCCTACCCTAGAAAAAAAAATTGGCCTCCAGGGGCGATTGCCCACCATGCCCCTTCTCCAGGTCAGCTCTTTTTCTTATTTATCTCACTCATATATATATATCTGCTGCTTTTTATTTATTATTATCGCCTGCATTTTTCCTCCCAAGACGCCAGGGGTGGGGTTGTTTTTTGGGGGGGAGGGGTCCACACACTCCCAGCCCCCGTTTTATTCTCAGCAGGGCTCAGAGAGGCTTATGGCATGAGTGAGCAAGGGTCGCAACCCTGTGGTCATAGCACGCCCTCATCCTGCAGAGAGTCCCCAAGTTCAGTCTCTGGCACCTCCAAGTAGGTCTGGGAAATACACCTGCCCCGTGACCTAGGAGAGGTGCTGCCAGCCGGTGTAGGCGGTACTGAGCTGCATGGGCCAAGGGTCCGACCAGGCGGCTTCTGAAAGGGCCCCTCTCACCCTTGAGGGTCACCAGATGTTCTTGAACTACAGCCCCCCATCAGCCCTGACCGGTCACGTGGCCTAGGAATGATGGGATTTGTAGTCCAACAACGTCAGGCACCCAAGGTGGAGGAAGGCTGCTCTGAAGTGGTAAAAATCACTCCCGGTGCGTTTGGTAACCCGAATCACGTCAAGTTCATTTATAACCTGCTTTTCCTTTAAGGAGACAAAGTGTCATGTGTGGTTCTTGCTCGCAAATATGGAGTTTTACCTTCGCAACAGCTGTGTGAGGTAGGTTAGGTTAAGCAGTAGCGACTGGCCCTGAATTCCTGAAGGAGCCTCATGGCCTCATGTGGATAGGAGCTTAAATATAGAAAGCATAAGAACATAGCAAGACGACATTCCATCTCAGACACTTAGTTGATCAGCTCAGTATTCTTTATACTGACAGGCTGTAGAGTCGCAGACAGGACTCTTTCCTAGGAGCTACAGAGTGAAACTGGACCTGCATACAAATCTCCAGAATATGAGCCTGGGTTTCATCATTCTGTATAGTTGCGCAAGTGGCAGTTTGTACCCTGCATCTTGCCACACCTCTATACCTGAAAGGTGTCTAAATCCCTAATTCTTGGGGACCTGGTTCACCTGTAGTTTCATCGTTTGTATATATTTGCTTCAGGAAGGAAGCTTTTGCGACTCGTCCGGCACAATTTGTAGTAAAGCGAGTTGCCCAAATTGCCTCATGGAAACCATGCAGTGAAGTTTATGATTAAATGAGGAGTCACCCTTTTGTCTCTCTGTTCAATGTCCCACACTAGCCACTCCTTCCTTCTTGGGTGTGTCACACAGTGTTGCTTCAGCCTCAACACCCCACTTCTCTTGGGTACACCTCCACCCTTTTGATCTGGCATCCATCTTGTTCCCTTGACTTAGAAATTCTCGCCTGACTCTGTCCCGTGTTAGATAGATCTGATTTCTCAGGTGTATGCCAAGGAATCGCTTTCATCTCAATGTCCCCCCTCTGGGTAGTTATCTTTCTGCTCCTAATTGGTCTCATTAGCAAATTTCTCCTGCCTTTATCCCCCATAAAGAACCAACAAGTTCTGACCCAGATAGCTCTCTTGGCCCCTTGCCCCCCATCCTTTATGACAGTCTACATTTCTCACTGTGTTCTGCTTTTCTTCGCTGGTTTCCTCTCTTGTCTCCAACTGACGTTGTTTCTTCCAATTCCAGACCATGGTTCCTCCTCCCCAATTTCCTTGACGGTACTGTCAAAAGCATTTTATCCCTGAAATTTACAGGTGTCACTGTTTTCTCCATCTAGGCTAAGAGTTCACCTGCCATTCCTTTCAACACCACTAATTTCAGAGCTTCCTACTTAAGGAATTGTTTCTCTTTTTTGAGGAATTTGTCTTTGGGTTCCCTACTAAGGTTTTTTTTCCCACTCCTCTGTCCTCCTCCTAAGTTAAATTTCCTCTTTGAGTTGCTGCCCATTCTGCCTTCTCTTTCCCACCCACATCTGATTCTCATACCTTTCTGTAGGGGAAACAGATGCATGAGCATGCAGCTACCTTTTTCATCTGTTAGATGCTTCCCCTTAACTGCATCTAATCTGCTTTTGCAGGTATTGTCCTCTTTTATCTGTAAGGAGACTCTTGTCCCAGCTTTCATGGGGAAACTTGACATCGTGATCTCTCCTCTCCCCAATTGTCTGTTGATTCTGTGAATATTACACACAGTCTGCCCCAAAATTGTCTCATTCTAGATAGCAGTGCTCTCATCTTCTACCTATTCTAGATGAAACAGCTTATTTTTCCCCTGTGTGGAGTCTCATCTCACTCAAAGCCAGTAATTCCTGCACAGATTGCTGTGACACATTTGTGTGCTGTGAGATGTAATAAATAAATAGACTAATTATAATTTGCACTCAGCCCATAGTGCCTGCTGGGTACCTGTGTGATTCTTTGCTCTTGCCTTACTTACATCCACTTCTCCTTCCTGGGGAAGGACAGTTATGGCCCATCTCAGAATTGGATGTGATTGGATCATTCAGTTGCTCCTGATGCAGAGATGAAGGGAGTCTGTCCGTTGCATCTCTGTGTGAGTTACTGCTCTGAGCTTACATTGAGAAGAAGCACTTGTAGTACAGTGACTGTCTCAAACCCAGTTACAGATAGGTAGCCGTGTTGGTCTGCCATAGTCAAAACAAAACAAAATTCCTTCCAGTAGCACCTTAAAGACCAACCAAGTTAGTTCTTGGTATGAGCTTTCGTGTGCATGCACACTTCTTCAGATACGCACTTCAGATTCTTCAGCGTATCGGAAGAAGTGTGCATGCACACGAAAGCTCATACCAAGAACTAACTTGGTTGGTCTTTAAGGTGCTACTGGAAGGAATTTTTTTTGTTTTGTCTCAAACCCAGGTGAGCTTTTCCAAGTGTGGGAAATTCTTAACACTTTCATTTTCTGAAAGCAAACCACTTCAGGTGTGTCTACAATTATAATTTAGGGAAGTAAGCTCTAGCTATCAGAAGCTTAGGTAACAGTGCTCAGAGTGTTGTTGGCTACAGGTGCTTGGGTTGAGAGGATGGGGGGGCACGGGAATTCCCATTCCACACCTTGTTTTTCCACCGTTTGCTGGGAAACAGCCCACACAGGGCCCACAATCCTTTTGTTTGGCTGCCATCCATGTGTTAAAAGCAGTGTTACCTTTTAGTGTCCTCCCCACGCCTCACCTTGGGATTCCCCAGGTACATTTACCACTTGGATCATTCTTGCTACTTCCCCTTTATCCCCACCCTCTTTTACCATCTATATTTTTACATAATATCCTTGTGATGAAATCTGTCATGCATAATCTGCCATTTTAAATAAATGATTTAAAAATAAATTTGAATCCAGAATCAAAGCCTTAATTCTTCCAACAATATTGAATGTGGATGAAGAGGCCCTCCACCATTATTTTCCTGAAAGGAGATTGAATCATAGAATTGTAGAGTTGGAAGGGAACCCAAGGATCATCTAGTCCAACCCCCTGCAATGCAGAAATTGTTTTTTTAATAGCTGATCTTGTTTATTAATTTTTCACAAAGAAAAAATATGTGCAAATTTTAACATAAACCATGTTACTTTATCAATTGACTTTCTGTCCTCCCCTTCCATGGTCTCCATATTTACCCTTAAATGCTACATATTTCACCTATACTATTCAATACATTTAATTCAACCTATTTATCTTATTCACATTGTTGCTCATATTTCAAATCTTGCTCGTCTTTTCATCTTGCTATAATAGTTCTTTAAATACTCAATACAGGAATCTTTTGCCCAACATGGATTGGGGTGCTTTAAGAGTGAAGAACTGAGATGATAATTTGATTTGTTTTTAAATTCAAATGTAGTACCGAAAAGAATTTGCTGGCTTAAGTATTCACTTAATGTCATGGACTTACTTTACTGACCCTGCGTGCCTGTAGGGAGAGACCGGGAACATGAATTGAGTTTCTCATCTGAAAAATTGGATTAATAGTGATGAGGTGCTTTGCTTCTGGGCATATTTGAATAACATAAATCATGTATGCCTTTCCCTCAGATCAGATCATAATAAGAATTAGTGATTATGTGTTTTCCCCTAAGTACTCAAGGAACTTTGCATATGTTGTTTCAGTAATTCTTAGAACAATAAGCTAGTGAAAACTGGTTGGGGCTTGTATATAGACTGACTAGTTGCTTTTAACACAAGCCTTAATTAAAAGGTCCTACATAAATTTAGCAGCGATGAAGTAAGAGGGCAAATTCTTCTTTGCATCAGCAGCTGATTAAAGATTAGGTTCTGGACCATAGGAGAGTAACTGCATAGTTTTTTTATAGCGGAGGTTAATAAACAATGGGATCTGTATTAAGACTGGTACTATTTAACATTTATAAATGATCCTGTAGTCAAGTCTGCAGATTATTGGTTGCTTTTTATGTGGTGTTTGCCTGCATTTGGTTGAACCCCAGCCTTCTAAATACAATGAAATAAATAACAATTGATGAATAACCAAAATAGGAAAAACCCAAGCAGCCTGCAGAGAGTCCCAAAAGCATCTCTATTAATATATCTTGGAGGAGGGGGTCATTGTCGATAACTTAATGAAAATGTCAACAGGGTGAGGTTGTGGTAAATAGCAAACTCAAGAATGGATGGGGAACAAAATGGCCACTGCTTAATGCCCTTCTATAAAAAGATGCTGAGCCCACCTTTGGAATATCGCATACAGTTTACACACACAAACACACCAAAAAAATAATCTCAAAAGACATATTGGAGAAATGGAAGAAGTGCAGGTAAGGACAGCCAAAATGATCACGGGGTTGACAGGCCTTTGTTGTTTCAGAAAAGACAAAATTATTTGTGGTTTCCTTGTTCAGAAAAACAGTGGGGCAATGAGAGATGTTTATGAATGGGGAAGGGGGAGGACAGATAAATTTTCCTCCCCATTCCATAATACTAGAACTAAAGGGTAGATGAAATAGATGGTAGTCAATTCAGGACAAATAAAAAAAACGTAAGGCAGAATTAACTTCTAACAGGCGAGGACTGAAGACTTTTTAAAATTCAAGCAGACATTTCAACCAAAGCTTGATTTTATAGTTTAACTTTCTACTTTTTGTACTGTATCCTTGCCAACCTCATAGTGATAACTATAGTTAAGCAGTATATAAATTGTTTAAATACAAAGAAAATAGAAATAATACTGTAATTCATGGCCTGCTTGTGGATTCCTGGAAGCATGTGCCTGGCTGCTGCTGGAAACGTTGATGGTTCGACGGCCTTGATGCAACTGGGCTATCCTTACCCTGTTGCTGTTATCCCAGAGGAGGGCAACCAAAATGGTCAAAGGCCTGGAAACGATGCCTTATGAGGAATGGCTAAGGGAGCTGGGCATGTTTAGCCTGGAGAAGACGAGGTTAAGGGGTGATAGGATAGCCATTTTCAAATATATAAAAGGATGTCACATAGAGGAGGGAGAAAGGTTGTTTTCTGCTGCTCCATAGAAGCGGACACGGAGCAATGGATCCCAACTACAAGAAAGAAGATTCCACCTAAACATTAGGAAGAACTTCCTGACAGTAAGAGCTGTTCGACAGTGGAATTTGCTGCCAAGGAGTGTGGTGGAGTCTCCTTCTTTGGAGGTCTTTAAGCAGAGGCTTGACAATCATATGTCAGGAGTGCTCTGATGGTGTTTCCTGCTTGGCAGGGGGTTGGACTCGATGGCCCTTGTGGTCTCTTCCAACTCTATGGTTCTATGATTTTATTCTATGATTCTATGATCCCTATATTTCAGATGGCAGACCAAGGTTGAAGGATGGCGCCTTACGAATTTACGGCTGAGTTGAGATTTGAAATGGGGGTTATTAAAACCAGATTTCAAGCTCTCCTCCACTGTGCTATCCCAGCTCATTGTTGTACAGCACTTGGCATCTAATTAAAAATCTTGTTTTCCGGGAAGCTGAACTCATTCCTGTCCCAAGAGGAGGGGGGCGTTTCATGCTGCCGCAAAAGTGTCTCTTTAAAAAAAAAAGTCACAAAGTTTGAACCTCTTGGCTTCTTATGACAAGTGACTTTTGCTGATTTCCATCTTCCTGTTTTTCTCCCCACCTTTATAGCAAGTGACCAGCAATGGAACTGCAGCAGGAGGTGAAGCGGTTGCTGAGACCCAGCAGCAGAACCAGCCCCAACAGCAAGCTCCAAATGCATGGCAGGTCATCAAAGGAGTCTTGTTCAGGTGAGATCTGCTCTAGAACTGCCGCTTTGTCATCCTGTGTGTGTATATATCACACTAGAGGGTAGGGTGTGTATGTGTATTTGGTGTTTGTCCTTAAATCACTTGCGCTTGGATTTACATGTCTTGGGTCAAGTTCCTGTACTTTTATGAAAGCAGCCAATACCCACTGTTTTCCTGCATCTGCAGGGCAAAACCCACAGTAACTGGAGTTTCTATACCGCTTCAGTGGATTCCAAGTACTTTTTGATATTTAAAATTTTTAAAATATTTGTATCCCGGTTTTCCAACAGCGGTGCTGCGCTCAAAGCGGCTCACAGTAACAACAAAAGCATAAAAAAAATAGCAAACATTTCAACCGGTCATAATCCTATCGAAAACACAAGAGCATACAAAGCAAAAGCAAACACATTCAGCAGACAATACGAACTCATGATGAACTCAAATGATCAGAAATGGCTTCTGAGCACCAGCCCTGTGCCAACAGACATGCTCTTTCTTTACAAAGATGATCTCACCCATGTCTTGCGACATCCCAGACACCCACACTGCGAGTTGGTGAGGGGATAGTGGCTTGACTGTGGCCGTCCAGTTAAGTTTATGAAAGAGGTGGCATTTGAACTAGGGACTTATACTGACTCCTATCTTGGCCTCCTAGGCACACTGTCTCAACTGCATAGCACTAAATGACCAACCTAAAGCCTGTTTCTCTAAGGTGAGCTGAAGTGCCTCAGCCTCTCACCTTCAGCTCAGATCCTCTGAATGCCCAAGGAGCGTCCTGCACTGGGAGCATCCATTGGTGCATGGTAAACCAGTATGCTTCCACCTCCCCGGATCACCTTGGAGCTAGAAAAGGGAAGTGGAGCCGTGCGGGTTTCGCTCTGTGCCAGCAGGGCTTCTGAGCTCAGACAGCACCTATCATTGCGTGCAAAGACAGAGCGACCAATGTGCCTAAGGAGTGCAGGCAGGCAGAGCGATCTGATGCGCCTCCGCTGCCCCTCCTGGCTTTTCAGGATGCAGAGGTCCATCACCTTCACTCTGGGTTTATAGGCTCAGGGCTTATTTCCTGCTCTCGGCCTGGAGCTGAAAAGAAGGAACAGATTTTTCTCTGATCCTGTTCTACATTCCAGACATAGGAACCTAGGCAGCTGCCTTATACCGAGTCAGACCCGTGGTCCATTTAGCTCAGTATTGTCTGCACTGGCAGGCAGATTCCCAAGCTATTCAGACGGGGTTCTCTCCCAGCCATACCTGAAGATGTTGGGGCTTGAACCCAGAACCTTCTGCATGCAAAGCAGATGCTCCACCACCGAACTGCACTTTCCCCCTTAATAAAAGGGGCATCTTATCCTTTGGAAGGTGTGCGTTTGGTGGGGGGAGGTGTCCTTTTTGGTTAGTCATGATTTGCCAGCCCCTGGTTCCTCTTAAAACTGCAGCTGGAGGCTTGCATGATTGAATTCTCCACCATGCAAGAAACATTCCTTGCAGATCAATCTAACAGCAATAAAACTAACATGCTGGGACATCAGCTGGCCTAGACCGGACCTCTGTCTTCTACACTGCTCTTCTGCATGCAGAAAGTTCTTATTTATGGAGGACAATAAGCAGCTTCCCTCCACCTGCAATTTGAAGTAGCACATTGAAGAAACAGGCTTTACGTGCTGTTTCATGAGACCTAAGAACCATGGCTTTATGTCCTTGTGAACATGGCGGTGGTCTTCCTCCAAGTGATTAGTATGTAGGTAGTGGCCTGTATGCAGAATCAGACCATTGGTCCACCCAGCTCGGTATTTGTCTCCCCCCGACTCGGAGAAAAAAACAAAAGCTCCCATGTGAGAGCAGGGAGGATCTTCTGCTTTCTGTGTGAGACAAGGATTAAGAGCTACCTTTGAGAGAGCAGGATTGTGTTTTCTCTTTCTTTTTCTGTTTTTGTTTTTATTTAGATTAGTTTACTTAATATTACTGTGAAAAAAGCTTTAATAAAATCTTATTTTTAAAAAAGAATTTGTCTACACCAGCCTTCTTCAGCTTAGCAATGTGAGAGCGCCAGTGTGGTGTAGTGGTTAAGAGCGGTAGACTAATAATCTGGTGAACTGGGTTCGCTTCCCCGCTCCTTCACATGCAGCTGCTGGGTGACCTTGGGCTAGTCACACTTCTCTGAAGTCTCTCAGCCCCACTCATCTCACAGAGTGTTTATTGTGGGGGAGGAAGGGAAAGGAGATTGTTAGCTGCTTTGAGACTCCTTAGGGTAGTGATAAAGCGGGATATCAGATCCAAACTCCTCCTCTTCCTCTTCTTCTTCCTCAAGCACCCTTCAAATGTTTGGGGCTAGAACTCCAATGCTGGCTGTAGCCCAAACCCACATCAGGGTTTGTACGTCTACAAATTTGAGAACGTGAAGTGGTGCAGCAGTTAAGAGTGTTGAACCTAGGACTCGGGAATCCAGGGTTCGAATCCCCACTCAGCCATGAAGCTCACTGGGTGACCTTGGACCAGTCACTGCCTCTTAGCCTAGCCTACCTCACAGGATTGTTGTGGGGAATTGAATGAGGGGAGGGAGAACCATATACACCAACTCTGAGCTCCTTGGAGAAAAGGCTAGATACAAATAATAAAATGTCTGGAGGGCGCAAATGCAAGGAAGGCAAGTGAAGCCTGTCGGGGGCTGTCTGGGATTTCAGCCAGCGTCTTTTACTGCTCTCTTTAGAAATGCGAGGGCTTGAACCTTGAACCTTCTGCATGCGAAGCAGCTAAGTTAAGAGTCCTTCCCCTTTCTAGAAGGAAGGGCGTGCGTGGGGCCAGCCTATAGGTCTGTGCCAAAGTGTGTTCAGTAAAGTATTAAGCTGATTGCTACCCTAATTAACTTTTAAGTTAAGCACCTCTTCTCGTAAGTTTTGGCGGCGTCTTTCCAGGGCAGAGGTCCCCATAAGGCTTTTAACACCGGTCATTAGAGCCAGCTCTTTTGTCACTTGGGATCTCGATAGCTTGAGACTGTGGAGAGAAATGTCTGTGCTTTGACATCTGATGCAAAGTGAGGCACTAGGCTTCGGGAAGGAAGTGCCTGGCAGTGGCCCTTATGCCTCCTTTTCAACCCCCAGTGCAGTGTCAAATGTTGCTGAGGGCCTCCCAAAAAAGGCTTTGAGGGCCACAAGTGGCCCTTGGGCTGCGTGTTGAACCACCCTGGTCCAGAAGTTGCTGCTGGACCACAGCTCCAGTCATCAAGCGGGTGCCTTCCCTGTACGCTTCTCTGCGCCTGCTAAAAACGTTCTTGTTTAGACTTGCCTACCCAAACACTTAAGAAAGTTGAGGTACATTTATTTATTTATTTATTTATCCATCATAGAATTTTGTAACATAAACAATAATCCAGCAACATTCCACATTTAACGTTCAGTTAAACAACTTGGGGCTTCTCCCTCCCTCCGGATATTCCC
The DNA here is from genome assembly GCF_964234715.1 of Podarcis melisellensis. Lineage (NCBI taxonomy): Eukaryota > Metazoa > Chordata > Lepidosauria > Squamata > Lacertidae > Podarcis > Podarcis melisellensis. The sequence continues at coordinate 82,054,689 of NC_138540.1, forward strand.
AAAAAATTCAATTTGTGCTGCGTATTCTGATCACTCCATGCCTTCACTTCTTCCCAAAAGGAAACTAGCCGCCATCCTGAAAAGTTGAGGTGATTTTAGTCTGTTTTAGCATTTTAAAGTATGGTTGTGAACAGTCAAGCGGTGTAAAATTTTTATGAAATAAATAAATAAGCATTTCTGACCTTCGGCTGGGCTGCCTGGGGCTGATGGGAGTTGGAGACTAACACTCTCTGGAGGACCACAACCTCCCCTTCCCTAGCATAGGAGACGTTGTGGCATGCATTGTAATCCTGAGCTTATTTACTCAGAGTGGCTCCCCGTCAATATCAGTGGGCCTTACTGCTGTAAGTAAGCCTGCAGCCTTCAGCTTGCAGGGGGAGGTCTTCCTAGCCTTCCAAACGTCTCTTTCTGGGTTTTATCAAAGGCTTCGTCCCTTCATGCTTCTCAAGCTGGAGAGCACAGAAGTATGGTTGTATTTGTGCCACTATTCTTCTTTAGCCTATGCATGTGAATTGATGACACTCCTTAATACGTGTGTGATGGCCTCTTGGGGTTTTTGTGGCTTGTGGGGATAAGGCCTACTGATCTTTTTCATGGTTGTGGTTCTCTCTTGCTGGTCGTGGTGGTGGTTGCTTCCCCATCTGGCCTCTCCTTTATGGTACTCCGGGAGCGCACAGAGCTAGAAGCATGAGAAAAAGTTGCAGCTGGTATGGGAATGAAAGCAAATAGAGAGCAGTAGCTTCAGCCAGGCAAAGGGCCTTCTCGGTAGTGTGCCCTCCCTATGGAACGCCCTCCCTTCAGATGCCAAGAAGATAAAGAATTACACAACTTTTAGAAGACATCTGAAGGCAGCCCTGTAGCGGGAGGTTTATAATGCTGGATGTTTTATGTTTTTAGATAATGCTGTAAGCTGCCCAAGGCCAGTGCTAGAAATCCCCTGGGCGCCAGGCACATTTTACGCTTAGCGTGGGTCCAGTTGTAAACATGCAGAGATCTCTGGGCACCAGGATGGCGACTGACATCGCCATCGTGCTGACAATATACACAATTCATTTTCAGCTTTGTAATCCAAGGGGGCGGGGAAAATGACACCTAGACATTCCATTGTGGTGGCCATAACCTAGGCTTGATGTGCCATTTGATGAGTAGCTTTGGTATACGAGTTTCTTATGCTGTTCACGGGACAAGTGATGGTTCCAGAGGGCTCTGAGATAAGTTGGTCGGGTAGGGGGGAGTTGACCAAATTGAGTAATGCTGTTTCAGATACTGCTCCTTTCGTAGCACTCGCCATCTAGCCACTTGCCCAACAAAATCGGCCCATGAATAGCATTAGCAGGAGCCAGCCTTTTCTAACGCATTCAAATGTCCCCTGAAGAGCAAGGTGAGCAGGTGGGAAAGAGAAACCAGAGAGAGTTTGTGCCATTTCCAAAGCCATTATTGCTTGGGATGCTATATTGGCTCTTTGAGCTGTGTCAGCAAAACGTTTTGGCATCTGTTCAGTGCCAGCTGAGCGATGAACTTCCGTATGATTAGAACGGTTAAAACATTTCCATTTATTAATGCAAATCAGATTGGAACAGGCTCGGCGCTGGCGTGTTCTCCCTCTTCCAGAAATGGGCAAATGCTGCAGTAATGCACTTCCAAAATTGTGGGTATGCAAAAAAAATCATTTTTACTTGGCAAGGCCCCTACCCCACCCTGGCTGCTGAAATTGATCCAGAACATTGCTTTGAAGTTGAACGAAATAATCCACCCTTTATTGGGCTCAGCATTTTCCAGATGGTTGTGGCCCATTTTAAGTGGGGGAGCCTTAGAGGAAGTCGCAGAATAGAATAAATGATTCCATTCTTTTAGTTCGGTAATTCAGAACTGTTGACAACCAAGGAAAACTGGCTTTCCACAGGCATTGCTGCCCCTCCTGCCACACATGTCTTGGTGAGTCACCTGTGGCAAAAAAGGAAGTAAAAAAGGGATCAGATTTTTGTAAAGCTCCCCTGCCGAATCACCCGGTTCTTCTCCAGCAAGGGCAAATCTGAAGCAGAAACAGCTTAGCTAATTAACCTCCTGGCTTAAAACTGATTGATTGGCCGGCTAGATTTGTGTGTGTTTATGCACTGTGAAAGCTCCTGAAGGATATTTGACAGGGGCGGTGGGGAAGATCTTGAAGGAAGGTGACATTGCCTCTTGGGTGCGAGAATTTTAAATTAAGAGATACCGGTCCTTGTCTGGAGAAGAGCAAGGAATCTGCATTCCTCCCCCCCCCCCATCAGATTTGGGAAGCTGGCAACACTATCTGGCCCTCCAAGGTTTGTGAGTTACACAGATGATTCATGAGGCAGCGGAAGCCAGCGGTGCTGTGGTTCTGTCTTCCCAGTTGGCTGGTTATCTTCAGCTATAATTTTAAACACACTAGCCTGCGAATGCCGGAAGAGACGTGCGTAGCTTCTCTGCAGAACCAGACGTGCTTATATATGCAAGGCAGGGCGCCAGGGCAGGGGTTTGGGTCTCTGAGGTCCATACATTCTGAAGCAAGCATACCTGAGAAGTAGAATAAGCCTCTTGTGCAAGACGATGGACTTGCCTCGTTAACTGTGTTGTGTGTGTGGTTTTAATTGACTGTCCATGAATTCAGTAGAGCTTCTGCCAGTCTCTAGTATACTCCACCATACAGGTAGCATATTCTCAATATACAGAAGCGCAGAGTGCCTTTTTCAGAATGACGCCACATGGCCATGTTTTGTGCATCATCACGGGATGGAGGGGAGGGATTGCTACAATTGCGCTTTGGGTTAAACCACAAAGCCTAGGGCTTGCTGATCAGAAGGTCGGCGGTTTGAATCCCTGTGACGGGGTGAGCTCCCATTGCTCGGTCCCTGCTCCTGCCAACCTAGCAGTTCAAAAGCACGTCAAAATGCAAGTAGATAAATAGGTACCACTCCGGCAGGAAGGTAAACGGCGTTTCCGTGCGCTGCTTTGGTTCGCCAGAAGCGGCTTAGTCATGCTGGCCACATGACCCGGAAGCTGTACGCCGGCTCCCTCGGCCAATAAAGCGAGATGAGCGCCGCAACCCTAGAGTCAGCCACAACTGGACTTAATGGTCAGGGGTCTCTTTACCTTTTACCACAAGTTCATCTAAGTCAGGACTGGCAAACATGCAGCCCACAGGGCAGATTTGACCCTCTAGACTCCCCAAATCATACCCACCTGCCCCACACCTGAGACTCAGCTGCACAAAACTGGATCACCTTGCCATCCAATGTTGCCAAGTGGGTGGAACTGCCCACCTGTCAATCATATGACATCATGAGGCCAAACAGTTAGAAGGTGGGCGATCCCACCCACCTGTGATAGTTGGCCTGCTGGGTGGGGAGAGGAAGATCTGGTCCAATGGGCCAAAAAGGTTTCCCACCCCTTATATAAATGATCTGCAGTAAACCCTAAAGTTCTTCTGACGGGCGGGTGGTATAGACATAAGAAAGAAAGAAAAAAGTGAGTAAATCCTCAGCCAAAGAAAAGTGAGGTTTCAAAGGGGGCCAAAATGTATTTAAATTCCCACTCAGCTGGGAAGCTGTCCGAGTGACCGTGCGCCATTTTCTACCTTCCAGCCTCACGTTCACAGGGTGGCCGTATGAGGATTAAACAAAAGGAAACAAAACACTGTGGCATTCCAAGTTCCTTGGTGGGGGAAGGCAGGGTACAAAAGTAATTATTGCTTTTGATGATGATGATGATGATGTATTATCAGACTGCTTGCCAATCCTCAACACAGCAAGTGCTGAAACACATACAGTGGTACCTTGGGTTATGAACTTAATTCATTCCGGAGGTCCATTCTTAACCTGAAACCATTCTTAACCTGGGGTAAGGTTTGTACTACTTCCAGCTTAGCGGAGTTTGTAACCCGAGGTACCACTGTATTACAAAGTTGATTTGGAGGCAACTTAAAAGCGACAGCAAGTGCTCAATGCGGAGCTTTTGTTTCCTTTGAGTTGGGGCGGTGGCAGTGCATGCTCTGTGTGCGCACGTGTGTATTATTCACACAAAGCCCCGGACTAGTATCTTTGCATGTAAAATGTTAGTAATAACAGCGAAGAAGGTGCACATCGAGAGGGGGGCGATAGCATGCCACATTCCGTTCTGCTGATGGTATCTCTCCGCCTGCCTCCCCAAAGGATATTGCAGAAGCAGATGGTAGCATTGGAGCAAGGAGTCTAATGGAAAGGGACAATGGGGAGGGGATGGGGTTTAAATAAGAACGGGCAAGGACAGGAGGGAGAGAAGCCTGAGCTTTCCCTTTTTACCAATTTGACACAGTGTAAACACAGTTTGCACTGTGTCAAAAACTGTATGGGACGTGGGTGGTGCTGTGGGTTAAACCACAGAGCTGATCAGAAGGTCGGCAGTTCGAATCCCCGCAACAGAGTGAGTTCCCTTTGCTCGGTCCCTGCTCCTGCCAACCTAGCAGTTCGAAAGCACATCAAAGAGCAAGTAGATAAACAGGTACCGCTCCGGCGGGAAGGTAAACGGCGTTTCCGTGTGCTGCTCTGGTTCGCCAGAAGCGGCTTAGTCATGCTGGCCACATGACCCAGAAGCTGTACACCGGCTCCCTCGGCCAGTAAAGCGAGATGAGCGCCACAACCCCAGAGTCAGCCACGACTGGACCTAATGGTCAGGGGTCCCTTTACCTTAAACACGGTGAACAGAGATCCAGGTGCATATTCTCTCTTTCTCCAGCTCTTTTTGTAGGAACCAGAGGGAAACTGGTATAAATGGCTGACTACTGTATCAGAGGTGCATTTCGTGGGGGGTCCTCTCTCCTGCAGCCCCTCTCCTTGAGTCCTGGAGAGCTGCTGCAAGTCATTGTTGCTAGAAGGACCAGTGTTCTGGCTTGATGTTTTCTTCCTGTGTTCAAGCCAAGAGAAAAGACAGTGCATTGGTACCATGGCAGAGGGCTTCAGGGGGCAAGGAAAGAATGTCGATCCATTAGAGGTGTGTGTTTCTTTTTTCCCTCTGGTGTCACGGACTGGTTGAACACAACAGCATGGTGGGAGGAACCAGCCAGGGAATCCCCAAGGGAAGAAGGCTCAGAGCCCGGGGATTGGTGGTGGGATGGCAGTGAGTGGTCAGCGGAAGAAGACTGGGAAGAGGAGGTGTCAGAAGCTGAAGAGGTAACAGGGCTTAGTGATCGGGGGGGGGGGGATTCTGTGGCAGAGGGAAGTCTAGAAGCAGGAGAGGAGGCAGGCGAAGAGGTGGAGAGGAAGCAAAATGTTATGAAAATGTTTTATAGGTGGTATATGACACCCGTAAAATTAACAAAAATGTATAAGACATGTAATAAGTGTTGGAAGTGCAAAGATAAAGAAGGTTCTTTTTATCATATGTGGTGGGAATGTAAGAAAGTGAAAGACTTCTGGGAAAAAAAAATATAATGAATTGAAGAAGATTCTAAAATATACGTTTATAAAGAAACCAGAAGTCTTTCTGTTAGGGATATTAGGAAACGAGATAAAAAGAAGAGATGGTAAGTTTTTCCAATATGCAGTAACAGCGGCACGAGTGTTACTGGCCCAGAAATGGAAACAGCAAGAAATACCGACTGTGGAAGAATGGAGAATGAAGTTGTTGGACTATATGGAGCTGGACAAATTGACAGGAAAATTAGATACTTAAGAGACCAAAAGTTCATCGAGGACTGGGGGAAATTTGTGGAATATCTGGCACATATAAGTGAGGGACAGATAACGCTAACGGGATTTAAAGAAGCACTGTGAAAGACTATGAAATATTGTCTAAAGGGAATAGAAAGAAAGATATAAACAATGTCAATACAAAATTAAGAAATGCGCAACTTAAATTATAACTACGGATGATTTACGGATAAGCTGGAGGAAGTCCCAAAAAGGTGTATGTTGTGAAATTTTGATGTGAAACTAATATGTTTTTTGTTGGTTTTTTCTTTTGATGTAAATTAATAAAAATTCATTTAAAAAAAAAGAGTTGGAGAGGAAGCAGGCTGGTGAAGAGTCACGGGTTTCTCCCCATCCTGCTGCTCCGCTCCCTGCTGGTCTCCCAGAACCAGAAGAGGCATGAAGAGGGCGGAGCATAGCTTCATGCAGGTGTCGTCTCAGATTGTTTGGAGAAGACCCAAGATAGGAGGGAACTTAGACAGCTTTGGGGAGGCGGGGACCTTCAGTCACCTGCTTCATGGGGGCAAGACCTGCCGGTGATAGGTTGCTGCGCTCATTAGGCCCGACACTCCTATGCGGGTCCTGTTTTGCTAATAAAGAGTCAACTCCAACTTGCTCTGTGAGATTTACTGCAGGCTCACTCCTGTCATCCAGCAAGGGAGAGCAATATAGTTAGGCTGCCCCACTGTTGCGTGTTCAGGGCTGGGATAAAGTCTTGTGGACAGCAGCAAGTGGGTGTCAAAGGAGTGGCCAAGGAGGTTGGTGTTGCCGGCAGACTCCCGGCAACTGTTTGCAAGGTTAGTATGGATCCTATGGTTCTCAAAGTTTCTCTAGTTTAAGGCCCCCAGGGCTTCCCATTGTGCCACCAGCAGAACCTCTGACCCAGAGTCCCACATTATTGCCATGCCCACCAGGGACTTGGGGAGAAAAGGGAGACAATTCATGCAGCAGACTCTTGTTGTCCCTTCTCCCCTGCAAAACTCTCCCGTTTCTCTCGAGTAAATCTCTTACCTGCTCTGGTTTGCCTGCTTCTCAGTAAGCAGCCGAGCTGCGTTATAAGGGAAGGGCTCTGCCCACTCACTTGCTGCTCTTGATTTTGGAAGCAAGGGGTTAGAGAGGCCTTTGGGGGAAGGATCCAGGGGGTAGAGCCAATGTGTCTGGCCCTTCAGCCCCTTGTTTGGTTCAAAGTATGGCCCCTGCGAACAAGCAGAGTTATGATACAGTGGTACCTCGGGTTAAGTACTTAATTCGTTCTGGAGGTCCGTTCTTAACCTGAAACTGTTCTTAACCTGAAGCACCACTTTAGCTAATGGGGCCTCCTGCTGCTGGGTTAGTGGAGTCTGTAACCTGAAGCGTATGTAACCCGAGGTACCACTGTATTTCATGCAAGTACATCTTCAGGAAGCTTCTCTTTAATGTTGAGGCTGTTAGCAATTTTTTTGTGCAGTAGCTGCCTCTAGAAGGAACGGCCAGCTTATAACTGCATCTTGTATTGATTCTCTACTTCTCTCTCTCTCCCCCCCCCTCCCCAAAGGATCTTTATCATTTGGGCCATCAGCAGTTGGTTCCGCCGTGGGCCGGCACCACAGGATCCAACCACCGCTGGCGGAGCACCCAGGGCGCCCAGCCGCAATCTCTTTCCTAAAGACACTTTAATGGTAAGCGTGACCCGGAACTTGGGTTAGCTGGGCCCCAAAGTTGGCAAAGCGTAAACAAGTATGCACTCAGCATGGAAAAGTACAATTACGCCCCTGTGTGATCTGGATAAAAATTTTGCAGCCTGTAGAACTCTGCAGCCTGCAGAAATCACAGAAGCTGAGCAGATTTGCAGCATTTTTCTTATTCTGTGTATTGCGTTCTGCCAGTTTTACTGTACTGCATAAATTTTTTATTGAAGCTTTTTTGACACGACAAAATTTTTAAAGGGGGAAAAGAGACAAAAGAAAAGAAAGAGGGCTTCCGGTTCTTTGTCTGTCAATTACATAAAAAAGAATTATTCAAAACATTTGCTCCATGGTATCATCCGCTAGTTTTACCGTATTGCATCTTTTGTTCTGTCACTACTACTAGAAGTCTTGCACAACAGCTCATCAGCCACCTGAAAATTGAGCAGGCATTGCCCACGTGCTTTTCAGTGTACAGTGGTGCCTCGCAAGACGAAATTAATTCGTTCCGCAAGTCTCTTCGTCTTGCGAGTTTTTCGTCTTGCGATGCACGGTTTTCCATAGGAATGCATTGAAAATCAATTAATGCGTTCCTATGGAAAAAGCCTTCCCCCGACCTCTTCTGGCGGGCGGCATTTTAAAATCGCCCGGGACAGCGGAGGACTTCTCCGCTGTCCGGGGCGATTTAAAAGCCCCTGGGAAGGCAGGCAGGGGGGACAAAGGCTTTCCCGCCCGGCCGCCCGGCTTCGGGACATCGTTCCGATGCCGGGCGGCTGGGGGAGGCGTTCCTGCCCCACCGCCCGGCATCGGGACGATGCCCCGAAGCCGGGCGGCTGGGGGAGGCGTTCCTGCCCCACCGCCCGGCATCGGGACGATGCCCCGAAGCCGGGCGGCTGGGGGAGGCGTTCCTGCCCCACCGCCCGGCATCGGGATGATGCCCCGAAGCCGGGCGGCTGGGGGAGGCTTTCCCGCCCGGCCGCCCGGCTTCGGGACATCGTTCCGATGCCGGGCGGCTGGGGGAGGCGTTCCTGCCCCACCGCCCGGCATCGGGACGATGCCCCGAAGCCGGGCGGCTGGGGGAGGCTTTCCTGCCCCACCGCCCGGCATCGGGACGATGCCCCGAAGGCGGGCGGCTGGGGGAGGCGTTCCTGCCCCACCGCCCGGCATCGGGACGATGCCCCGAAGCCGGGCGGCTGGGGGAGGCGTTCCTGCCCCACCGCCCGGCATCGGGATGATGCCCCGAAGCCGGGCGGGGGGGGAGGCTTTCCCGCCCGGCCGCCCGGCTTCGGGACATCGTTCCGATGCCGGGCGGCTGGGGGAGGCTTTCCTGCCCCACCGCCCGGCATCGGGACGATGCCCCGAAGCCGGGCGGCTGGGGGAGGCTTTCCCGCCCGGCCGCCCGGCTTCGGGACATCGTTCCGATGCCGGGCGGCTGGGGGAGGCGTTCCTGCCCCACCACCCGGCATCGGGACGATGCCCCGAAGCCGGGCGGCTGGGGGAGGCTTTCCCGCCCGGCCGCCCGGCTTCGGGACATCGTTCCGATGCCGGGCGGCTGGGGGAGGCGTTCCTGCCCCACCGCCCGGCATCGGGACGATGCCCCGAAGCCGGGCGGCTGGGGGAGGCTTTCCTGCCCCACCGCCCGGCATCGGGACGATGCCCCGAAGCCGGGCGGCTGGGGGAGGCTTTCCCGCCCGGCCGCCCGGCTTCGGGACATCGTCCCGATGCCGGGCGGTGGGGCAGGAAAGCCTCCCCCAGCCGCCCGGCATCGGAACGATGCCCCGAAGCCGGGCGGCTGGGGGAGGCGTTCCCGCCCGGCCGCCCGGCTTCGGGACATCGTTCCGATGCCGGGCGGCTGGGGGAGGCGTTCCTGCCCCACCGCCCGGCATTGGGACGATGCCCCGAAGCCGGGCGGCGGGGGGAGGCTTCAAAAGCCGTCCGGGGGCTTTTAAATCGCCCCGGACAGTCCCGGGGCGATTTAAAAGCCCCCGGTTAGGCAGGCAGGGGGGGCAAAAGTCTTTGCCCCCCTGCCTGCCTTCAAAAGCCGTCCGGGATAGCGGGAAGCGCTTCCCTGCTATCCCGGACGCTTTTAAAATGCTGGCGGTGGGGAGCAAAGCCTTTCGCCCCCGCCGGCCTTCCTGGACCTCTTCTGAAGTCCGGAGGGGGGGAAAAGGCTTTGCTCCCCGCCGCCAGCATTTAAAAAAAGGTCCCCGAGATTTCCCTATGGGCTTTCGTCTTGCGATGCAAGCCCATAGGGAAAATCGTCTAGCGAAGCGTCGCAAAAACCGAAAAACCCTTTCGTCTTGCGCGTTTTTCGTCTTGCGAGGCATTCGTCTAGCGGGGCACCACTGTACCTTTCAAGCCGTGAGGGTGGCTAGAAACTTGCTTTTTCTCTTGAACGAAAGCTGTGATTCCTGGGTAGCCGATTTCCCCTCCTGCACCACAGAGAGATTTCAGTAAATGCATAGCCCTGATCATCTTAACAGTAAAGAAGCTGAACATTTGCCTGGGTGTATTCCTTTATTGCAGCCGATGATAGAGGCTTCCCTGCCTTCTCTTCTAATGCTCTTCTCGTCTTCCTGCAGGATCTTCATGTCTATATATCAGAGCATGAGCACTTTACAGATTTCAACGCTACCTCCGCGTTGTTTTGGGAGCAGCGGGATCTTGTCTACGGGGACTGGACCAGTGGCGAGAATTCCGACGGGTGCTACGAACACTACGGAGAGTTAGATATTCCGGAGGTGCGTGAGCAATGCATGTTGCTGGCCGGCTGTTCTCCAACTGCACTCAAGCCAAGCCCCCTGCTGCAGACCTCACTTTTCTCCCTACTTGTCTGCAGTGGGCTGCCTGTACTTAAGAGTAATCTCCATCTCCAGACACCAGAAGCAAAACTGCTTTAAGAAATACATTGCCTGGACTGGACTAGGAAGCATCTCTTCTTCCATGTTAGAGACAGTAGTTCCTCTACATTAACAAGAGATTATAGAGCTCAGAGGGACGCGGGTGGCGCTGTGGGTTAAACCACAGAGCCTAGGGCTTGCCAATCAGAAGGTCGGCAGTTCAAATCCCCCTGACAGGGTGAGCTTCTGTTGCTCGGTCCCTGCTCCTGCCAATCTAGCAGTTCGAAAGCACGAAGTGCAAGTAGATAAACAGGTACCGCTCCAGCGGGAAGGTAAACGGCGTTTCCGTGCTTCTCTGGTTCGCCAGAAGTGACTTAGTCATGCTGGCTACACGACCCAGAAGCTGTACGCCGGCTCCCTTGACCAATAAAGCGAGATGAGCGCCACAACCCCAGAGTTGTCCACGACTGGACCTAATGGTCAGGGGTCCCTTTACCTTTACCTATAGAGCTAAGAGAGAGAGACTGGTGTGACCCACTGTCTGAATGTCCAGTACTGATTTAAAAGCCATTAGTGGTGATGATCCTTTATGAATACAAATAGGGGCATCACTCCATTCTAGCACCTCAGAAGTCCTACCCAAGCTCCTAGCCCAAGTGTGGGGAAACCTTATGCCTGCCACATGTTATAAACTACAGCTCCCATCAGGCCCAGCAGCCGTGGCCAAGGAGGATGGGAGTTGTAGTTCTGGAACAACTGGAGCACCAGAGGTTCCCCACATCTGACTGGCTCTGGCAATTTGAATGCTGAAACCCTCTTGGAAGAAAAGGAAGCAGGACAGGACAGGTCTGGGGGAAGCTTTCTGTCTTTGGCCTTTTAAAATGCTAGGTGCTCCAAGACAAAGCAGGGGCGGAGAAGGAAGGAGACGCCAAAGCTACCATTTGACATTTTAAGGCAGACGATCCTTAACATTAGGAGGGAGCTTGTGTTTTTATATTTTGCCGGAAGCCTCCCAATAGTGCCTGCAGCAACCCAGTCAGATGGGCAACATAAAACTATTAGTATTAGTCCAACAGCTTTGGCTTCCTTGATCACCTCCTTGCTGTGTTGCGTTCCACCCCCCCCCAAAAAAATGTTTCAGTAAAATGGATGAGGCCAGTAATCCTATTGCATTGGTATGGTTTTTTTCAGAGCGTTCAGCACAACGGCTCCATGTACATCCACGTGTATTTTACGAAGAGCGGGTTCCACCCCGATCCGAAACAGAAGAACCTGTACAGGCGACTCGCCACGGTCCACACGTCTCGAAGTAAGCCTTCCCCCCGTCCCTCTCTTTTTGCCAGGAGTCTGCAACCGGTGGTTGTGGGTAGAGATGTCTGCACTCAGCACTGTTCTCCCCCCTTCCCCCAGGGCACCTAGTTCCTCGCCTTCTTGTCACATCCTGCCACTTGCCCCACTGAGGCCCCCATTCCCAATTCCAGTAAGTGATGCATTTCCTCTCTCTCTCTCTCTCTCTCTCTCTCCTCTCTCTCTCTCTCTCTCTTTCCCTCCAACCATCCTGGAGCGATGATAGGGGCTTGAGTGCTACTGGGGCTGCCTTGTCCTTTATGCGGCTGATGCATTTCTGTGCAGTCAACACGGTCATGTTTGACGGGGAACTGCAAACGTGCAAACATCTTTGGTTGCCACATGCTAGAAAGCTGCAGCGAGTTGCAGATTCCCAGTGCACATTTGCTGTGATAATGCATGGGGGGGGGTCCCCTCTCCCCACGCCGGAATTCAGTATGGTTCATGATGTGTGTTCTCTCATATTTGAGCACGCATTTCGGTATATTTTCGTTCAGTGGTTGGAGCCCTATGGAAATGCCGCTGGCTCAGCAAAGCAGAGTGTGTGTGTGTGTGTGTGTGTGTGTGTGTGTGTGTGTTTTGTAACATCTGGAAAAGGCATGGGGGTATTTGAACCCATGAACAAGAGCCTATATTCTGCAGGGGCAATTTTTACTGGAACTTTCTAAATCTTGTATAAATTCAAGTGCTAAGTTCAGCACTGAGCATGTTCTGTACCCCTAAAAGTCTGCATCTGAAAACCGAAAATTCTGAGCTCAGAGTTGGTTTTGCAGGTCCTATGCTATATATTGCTGGCGGGGGGGGGGGGAATCTGTAATTTTTCTGCCAACTCACCTTTTGTTTTTGTGGTACCACTCTGGGACAGAATAGTAGTGATGGGAGGGAGAGCGAAGGAACCAAGCAATTCATTGATATTATACACCCATAACTGTATAACTGTGTTGGACTTGTTCCTACTCCTTTTTGGCATATGTGTATTTGTGGAGAGGGGTTTGCTGCTGCTGCTCCTTTTTTTTTTTTTACTGTATTTTTGCAGCTGTGCACGAGTATATGAGGAACACCCCCTCCTCTGCATCAGAGACCCTTCTCTGTGTGCCCTACCTGAGGGTGGAGTGGGAAGTGGCTGCGTGAGAGCAGGCCTTTTCAGTGGTGGCCCCCTGCCTGTGGAATCCTCTGCCCAGGGAGTTGTGCCCAGCCCCATCATTGTTACTTGTTAAGTGCCAGGCTAAGATCTTTTCGCTCACTCAGGCCTTTGGTAATTGCCTCTTTCAGTGGTGTTCATATTTTACTCAGGTGCACGGGACTTGTCCTAGCATATTTCTGGATGAGCCTTTTATGCATTGTTCATCGTTTTAAGGTCTTTATTTATTGCACTTGTTTCACTTTAGGATTTTTTTCTTTTGTACAAAATGACTGGCAAATGCAGTAAATAATAACGACAACAACAACCGTGAGCGATAGAAACCCAGGTTGAAAGGTGCTTGCAGTTCTCAGGTTCAGGATAATGCTACTGTCTAGCTTTACCTGCTAGTAGTGTTTTGCATCTGCTTACCTTTCCTTCCCCTTTCTTCTTTGCAGTGATAAATAAGTATAAGCGCAGACGGTTCCAGAAAACCAAGAATCTGCTCACGGGGGAGACAGAAGCGGATCCCGAAATGATAAAAGTAACAATTGCTTCTTATCTCAGACCCCCTGCATATCGCACTCCCCTCCCCGTCCTTCTTTAGCTGTCAAGGTCACAGGTTCCCCCCCCCCTTCCCAGTGGGCACAGTCCCACGGGGCTTCTGGCTAGCACACCTCCATTCTTTCTTTCCCCATAATTCATCCTTCCCAGATTGTGAGGCTGGCAGCCCAAGGCTCTCTGGCAGAGCTGAGCCTCTGACAAATCGACACTGGTGGCCAAATCACTATGCTTAATGTTGCAGAACTCTTTTCATCATTCCTTTCAGTTCCTCGCTTCATAATACGCCAAAGCCCTCCACCTGCCCTCTTTCTTCTGAAATGGGGGGGTGGGAAATTCCATGAACCGTTCTCTTGTATTTATAGTGCTGGAAAGATAATATTGGGCAGGGTGGGGTGACATGAAGGCAGGGAGGAAATCTATTACAAACCGCTACAGTAAAAGCCTGGGTTTTTATTGAAACACTTGGTCTGAGAAAGAGCTCTTTGCAAACTGAGGTTTTGTGGTTCATGCTGGGGGGAAATGTTTTAAGTGATGAGTTGAGGCTTGCCTGTGGTCTGCCCAGAAGCATCTGGCTGCACGCTGTTGGGAACAGGATGCTGGGCTAGATGAATTCTTACGTAATGGGGGGAGAGAGAGAGAGAGAACGCCTTTGGGACTGTTTTTGGCTCCCTGTCATCCAGATAGAGCCTTTGGGGGGTGTTGGCAAATGAGCGAGAGCGCTATATTTAAGCCTCACTTCCTGCGTGCAGCCGACATTATAATTTGTAGGGACTCTCTTAGCCCGGCCTCCACCACCCCTGTTCAAAATAAAGCTTTGCTGGTCACACCTGTGTCGCTTTGAATAGACTGAGTGCTGAGACCCCTCCAGCTGCCACTTAGAAGGGCTATGCTGTGCCTAAAGCTAGCCAGAGGCCTTTGTCAAGCATGTTGGCTTCTTCTGCAAGCCCGTGGCTTCTGATAGAGCTAATTAGAGGGCCTCCTCCTTGGCATCTCTAAATATCTTCCAGGCTGCGGCAGCAAGCAGGAATAGGAGCCCTCCCTTCTGACAGCATAAGGGTCAAAATTGCTTTGAAAACCTTAACTGTATGTATCTGCAGCAGTCCTGCTGCTGGGTTTGATGTGGAAACTGCTTGCAGTCCTTTACGCTTTTGTTACAGAGAGCTGAAGATTACGGCCCCGTGGAGGTGATCTCACACTGGCACCCAAACCTCACCATCAACATTGTGGATGACCACACACCATGGGTAAAGGGCAGTGTTCCTCCGCCTCTGGACCAATGTAAGGACAACAGATAATTAGCTCCTCAGGCCGCTCGGGTCACAATATACAGTTGCAGCGGGGAGAGAAGAAATAAAAGCATGACCGTGGCACGTTCCCTTTGGCACACGAGCTCAGGCTGAAACCCGCAGCCTGGAAATTCCTTCCGGTGTGGAAAAAAAAGGGTCAACTTTTGCAGCCTGCATGCTTAATTTGAAAATCCAGGTTGTTGGGAAGTTTTCAGTTGTGCTAATCCACCCCCGAGCTTCAATTTGGTTCTCTTTATGGATGTGTTGAGGGGAGAGGAGAGCCCGGAGGCAGACGAAGCACGGAGAAAGGTGCACAAAATTATTTTGAAAGTGATATTTCACGTGTAAGGATATTTGTGCAAACCGCCAGCTCATTTGAAAGAAAATACCGTATTTTTCGCTCTATAAGACGCACTAGACCACAAGACACACCTAGTTTTTGGAGGAGGAAAACAAGAAAAAAAGTATTCTGAATTTCTGAAGCCAGAACAGCAAGAGGGATACAGTGAAAGCAGCAATCCCTCTTGCTGTTCTGGCTTCTGGGATAGCTGCACAGCCTGCATTCGCTCCATAAGACGCACACACATTTCCCCTTTTTAGGAGGGTAAAAGTGAGTCTTATAGAGCAAAAAATACGGTAATGCCGTGGTGCAATGCCGTTGTTGTGACATCATAAATTTATGAAATTGTCAGATGCGGGAGACACCTGGGGAGCAGGGATTTGGGGTTCCTTTTCTGGTTGCATCCTGGTCCAGCTGCGCAACACGTCCCCCCTTTGGACTCTCTTTGTTTCAGATGTGAAATTTGACGCGGTGAGTGGCGACTACTACCCCATCTTGTACTTCAACGATTACTGGAACTTGCAGAAGGACTACTTCCCTATCAATGAGACACTGGAGCGCCTTCCTTTCCGACTGTCCTTCTGCCCGCTGTCCCTGTGGCGATGGCAGCTGTACGCTGCCCAGAGCACCAAGTCCCCCTGGAACTTCCTGGGGGAGGACTTGTATGAGCAGTCGGATGAGGAGCAAGACTCTGTGAAGGTGAGCAGGGAGTGATGGCCGCGATGCCGTTCCTGGGGGCGGGGTAGGGGAGCTGGGGGGAAATCTCACACTTGGCCACCAGCGCATACCTTTGGTTTCAGATAGTAAATGGGTAGACAAAGTTCAGGACACAAATTGCCATGGCCCTCTATTATCTGTGATAGCTCGTTTACCAGAAGTAATGTATAGCCACTTCCGCCCTACGGAGGAGGTGGGGTTGCAGGCTTCACGGCTCCACCACGCGCGCAGTGGGTGGAGACCAGCCCCCACGAGATTGGGGGGATTCCCGGCCACGTCACCCCCTGGCCAGCCAATCGGATGGTTCAGGGGGCGTGGCCTGCCCTATAAAGGCAGGACGCGGCCGGGTATATAAATAAATTGCGGCTATTATTACCGTGACCATTGCTTTGCTACAACTCTACTGTATATTTCACTATTTGGGGTTGTTGCTGTTTAATTCCAAACTGCCTTGGAGACCCATTTGAGCAAAAAGAGGAGGTAAAAATACTTAGATAGGTAAATAGGCTGTATAAAGCAATATTAATTTCTGGAGTGGCAGCACCCCGCCCCCAAGAATCTTTGGCACCTGAAAGACTAGATTTGTGGTCATAAGATTCCATGTGTTTCATTACAGCACACAAAGCAAGAAAAGAACGACACTCTGCACTTGCTCAGAGCTCCTCTCTTCTTATTTCTAGGTCTCAATCTCAGCGCTTAAAAGTGGATAGGCTCATCAGCTGGTATAGTTCTGTAGATGGAAGGGGAGGTAGCGTCATCACCTGCCCCGCATATTGAAGGGTAGTCCGGTAAAGGATTCGGGGGGGGGGGGCTTTCCGAAGCCTAGGCAGGTGAGGACCTAAGGCACGCCCCTAACGGTGACCCCGGGAGAGTTCCTAGTTGGTGTGCATCAGCAGGACTCCTCCTACTGGTGGTTAACCCTTCCTGGACTTCAAGCGGACGGGCTGAAGTCTGATACGGTCAGTTAGGACCAATGCCTAAGCCAATACCGCTCATCACCTGTAACCAATAAAGCTGTGACTTTTTTTTAGCCCATTAACCTTAATAATTGCGTCATGTGTCATTATTTCCACCGGGGGGTGAACTCGCCACGCAATTAACGTTAACTCTGGAAATGTATACTCGATTCAGATCAAACTCAGCCTTCTACAGCAAGAAAACATCAGGAGGCTTCCTTTGGTCAGAATTGAGTGTACATTTCCAGAGTTAATGGTAAATACGTTACAAATGACTGGCGTGCTTCTAATTTTGTATATTTTGGGGGTGCCCTGGAAATGCCGGTCTTTCTCATACCCTCTTTCTCCTTTCTCCTAGGTTGCACTATTAGAAACCAATCCCTACCTTCTGGCGCTGACCATTATTGTTTCCATTGTACATAGCATTTTCGAATTCCTCGCTTTCAAAAATGGTAGGTTCCAAAATATTTGAGCTGCTTCTCTTCTCTCCCCCCAACCCCCCTTCCCCCTCCTGCCTGTTTAAAGCCAGAAGGTGAAGGGCCAGGGGAGGATGCCGCAAGGCTCTAGCGCAGCTGCCTGTCTTCCTCCTCAGTGCCTTCTGCGCTTCGAGTCAAAGCCGCCTCTGGACAGATACCAGCCTAGCCAGCAGTACTGGAGGATTGTGGGAGGCAGGTGGCGCTGTGGTCTAAACCACCGAGCCTCTTGGGCTTGCCGATCAGAAGGTTGGCAGTTTGAATCTCCGCAACTGGGTGAGCTCCTGTTGCTCTGGCCCAGCTTCTGCCAACCTAGCAGTTCGAAAGCACGCCAGTGCAAGTAGATAAATAGGTATCACTGAGGTGGAAAGATAAACAGCGTTTCCGTCCTCTCTGGCTTCCGTTATGGTGTTCCATTGTTCCAGAGGCAGTTTAGTCCTGCTGGCCACATGACCCGGAAAGCTGTCTGTGGACAAACGCTGGCTCTCTTGGCCTGAAAGCAAGATGAGCGCCGCAACCCCATAGTCGCCTTTGACCGATCTTAACCGTCCAGCGGTCCTTTATCTTTTTACCATTTACTGGAGGATTGGGAAGTAGCTCCAGTGAAAAGCATTCTTTTCCTTTTAAGCCTCGTGTTTGTCATCTTCCTTTTTAGATATTCAGTTCTGGAACAGCAGGCAGTCCCTAGAGGGTCTCTCTGTCCGCTCAGTATTCTTTGGAGTATTCCAGTCACTCGTCGTCCTTCTCTACATCCTGGACAATGAAACTAACTTTGTGGTGCAAGTCAGCGTCTTCATTGGGCTCCTGATTGATCTCTGGAAGATCACAAAAGTTATGGATGTCAGGGTAAGAGCTGGACAAGGAGGGCAGTTGTTGCATGAAGGTGTCTGCTCTCGTCTCATCTCTCGTTTCGATGACATGAAATTAGAGTAGTTAAAACAAAACAAAAAATAGGGATGAGATTCAAAAGGATCTCTCCAAGCTGGGCAAATGACCAGTAAAATGGGAGGATCACAGGGTGGTTTTTGGTATTTAAAAAAATGAGAATATGTAGCATAATAGCAAACAAAACAGTAACATGCAGTTTAAAAGGCCCTAGGCTGGCTAATTGAACCAAGGCCTGGTTGAAGGGGAATGTTTTCGCCTGGCACCTAAAGGATACGTAGTGAAGGCGCCAGGCAAGCCCCCCTGGGGAGAGCATTCCAGGAACAGGGAGCCACTGCAGAGAAGGCCCCGTTCTCGTGTTGCCGTCCTCCGGACCTCTCGTGGCAGAGGAACACAAAGAAGGGCTTTGGATGATGAGCGCAGGGTCTGAGTCAGTTCATATGGGGAGAGTCGGTCCTTGAGGTATTGTGGTCCTGTCTCAATGTAAACGAGTGTAAAATAATTGTGGCAAAAGAAACTAACTGGTTGGGTGTAAGCTGGCAGTGACTGACTAGGAAGAGGAAGCACTTGGGTAACTGCGCAAGCCCAGCCGTTCGGAACCAAAGAAAAGCCTCGCTCGATCAACCCGGCAGCCCATCTTCCCCAGATCCAGTGGTCAACCAGATTCCTCACAAACAGGGCCAGAAACACGTACACACCCTGTTCCTTCCCAGCAAGTGGTATCCAGTGGCGTAGTGTCTCTGAACACTGAGAGTTCCAGGTGGCCGTTGCGACTTAGGAACCATTGATAGCCCTGCCCTCCTCGAATTCCCTGCATCCCTTTTCGAAGCAGTCTGAGAACCAACTTCAGTACATGTTAACTGCCTTGTGCAAAGCAGTCCTTTATTTCACCTGCCCTTGTGCTTTTTCTGTATGAGGGCTCCAGAGTTACTGAAAAAGACTCTTGGTAATAGAACCGTTGCGTTAGTTTTTGTTGTTGTTGCTTCTGCAGAATGCTTAGAACTCTGGGTAGACCGCTAGCTATTTCAGAGAAAGCCGGGGATCTGGGACAATTTGAGTGTGAACAGGTTAAGCTGTTCCTGCCACAACCGCATCACGTGGAGTTGGATCAAAAAAGCATTTGGGAATCCTAGTTTCCTGCACATCAGCAGGGCTGGGATGAGAACACTTTTTGCCTCCCTTTGCATCGTGGGCTTCACCTCATTTGCTTCAAGTCCGCTGGATTCCCGTCCCTCAGCGTCTGTCTCTTAACGCCTTTCCTCTCTCTGTTCTTTCCTCCCTCGAATAATGCTGCAACAGCTGGATCGGGAAAACAAAATTGCCGGGATCCTTCCACGCTTGACTTTCAAAGACAAATCGACGTACATCGAATCGTCTACCAAAGTCTATGATGACGTGAGTTTAGCGCCTGCTCTAGGAGAGGGTCCTCTCCAGATACTATGGGGAGGGGAGCTATTTTCCATTGTGGTGATTTGTACAAGTGCATACCGGCTAGGGAATTGGTTGTTGTCATTACTATTATTGTTGTTAGTTAGTTACCCTAAGGGACGCGGGTGGCGTGTGGTCTAAACCGCTGAGCCTCTTGGGTTTGCCGATCAGAAGGTCATCGGTTTGAATCCCCGCAACAGGGTGAGCTCCCGTTGCTCTGCCCCAGCTCCTGCCAACCTAGCAGTTTGAAAGCATACCGGTCCAAGTAGACAAATAGGTACCGCTGCGGCGGGAAGGTAAACGGCAGTTCTGTGTGCTTTGGCTTCCATCACGGTGTCCCGTTGCACCAGAAGCAGCTTAGTCATGCTGGGCACATGACCCAGAAAAGCTGCCTGTGGACAAACACCGGCTCTCTCGGCCCAAAAGCAAGATGAGCGCCTCAACCTCACAGTCACCTTTGACTGGACTTAACCGTCCAGGGGCCCTTTACTTTTATCTTTTTTTACCTGGGGCAAACTGCAAAAATCTACAATGCAACTTTGAAAACAGACTAAAATGCTTAGTTACAAGAAATTCAACCAAAAAACAACAACACTTCACACCTGCACATGTGGGTGGCTAGTCAGGCACCTCTGGACCTCCCTCCGTTTCTGATTTTTCCCATTGTGGACTTTTCTATTGCTTCTGAACTTGTCTCAATTTGTTCACCTTTGCAGATGGCTTTCCGGTATCTCTCCTGGATCCTCTTCCCCCTCTTGGGCTGCTACGCTGTTTACAGCCTCCTCTACATGGAGCACAAGGGCTGGTACTCCTGGGTTCTCAGCATGCTCTATGGGTTCCTGCTGACTTTCGGTGAGTAACGGGAGTATTCCTAAAGCAGCGTTCTGTGAGGCACGGCAGCTTGCATCTCCCCACGTGCAGAACTGGGCATCTCCATGTGAATTATGTTCTCTTCACCCATTAACCCAGGGCAAGCTTTCTCTCTCTTTTTTTGATAAACAGAAAAAGCAAATCTCTAGTTATTCTGGAAAGAAAGTTATAGGGCAAAATGCACAGGAACTTCCTAAGCAATTTCTGTGAAATTTCCTTTCCTTTCCGTTTTAATTTGCATACCGCCTTTCTATATTACTATGCACAAGGCGGTTTACAGTTTCTTTGTTGAAAAAACAACAAAGATTGCACACCTTGTAACAATCTGATCCAATGCAAAAATGTCATATTAAAAGCTTGACTTTAAAATAAGCAACTTAATACTAAATAAAGTAACACTCAATAATCCATTAGGATATAATAGCACACAATAAAATTAAAGGTCAGCAAATAATAATTAAACAGGAATTCAATCTTTGCAATTACAATAAATAATTTCTAAACTATAATCAATAAAAAATAACAGAAATGTGCCTTTTAGACAGCAACATAATCAGCCGCTGTGTGTGTGTGTGTGTGTGTGTGTAATCAATATTGTTTGATCTCCACACTCTGGACCATAGCTGTCAACTTTTCCCTTTTCTTGCGAGGAATCCTATTCGGAATAAGGGAATTTCCCTTTAAAAAAGGGAAACGTTGACAGCTATGATCTGGAGCAGCAGGGCATAGCTGACTTCCCCTGGTAAGCAAAAGATTCCTGGGGATGGCCGTGTCTCTAATTTTGTGTTTTGTCATCCACCCCACCCCAGGACACTCTCAATACTTGGAAGTGACCCACTGGTCAGAAAAGGTTGCTGACTTCTGCGTTAACTACTCCAGCATTGACTTTGTCTTTTCCTTCCTTCCTTTGTTTTGTTTTGCCCTGCCCTGTCCCCTCTCCCAGGCTTCATCACCATGACGCCTCAGCTGTTCATCAACTACAAGCTGAAGTCTGTTGCCCACCTGCCCTGGCGGATGCTCACCTACAAAGCCCTCAACACCTTCATCGACGACCTGTTTGCCTTCGTCATCAAAATGCCCATGATGTACAGAATAGGCTGCCTTCGAGACGGTAATTTCTCTCCCTCCTGCATCTCATCGTATTCTCCCACCCCGCCTCCTGTGTATCTCAGGGGGGCTTTTTCTATGACCGCCCACCCCGAACCAATGATATCTCAGTTGGTAGAGCGTGAGAACCTTAATGCTAGGATCATGGGTTTGAGCCCCACATTGGGCAAAAGATTTCTGCGTTGCAGGGCACTGGGCTGGATGACCCTGGTGGTCCCTTCCAGCTGTACAATTCTGTGATTCTGTTGAGTGTTTCCCAGACAATTTGCAGACTTCTGTATATAATCATAATAATGATAATGATGATGATGATAATAATAATAATAATAATAAATTATTATTATTATTATTATTATTATTATTATTATTATTATTATTACTTATTATTTGTACCCTGCCCATCTGGCTGGGTTTCCCCAGCCACTCTGGGCGGCTTCCAACAAAGATTAAAAATACATTAAAATATCACACATTAAAAGCTTCCCTGAACAGGGCTGCCTTCAGGTGTCTTCTAAATGTCAGGTAGTTGTTTATCTCTTTGACATCTGGTGGGAGGGTGTTCCACAGGGCGGGCGCCACTACCGAGAAGGCCCTCTGCCTGGTTCCCTGTAGCTTTGCTTCTCGAGTGAGGGAACCGCCAGAAGGCCCTCGGTGCTGGACCTCAGCGTCCGGGCAGAACGATGGGGGTGGAGACGCTCCTTCAGGTATACAGGGCCGAGGCCATTTAGGGCTTTAAAGGTCAGCACCAACACTTTGAATTGTGCTCGGAAACGTACTGGGAGCCAGTGTAGGTCTTTCAAGGCCAGTGTTATGTGGTCTCAGCGGCCACTCCCAGTTACCAGTCTAGCTGCCGCATTCTGGATTAGTTGTAGTTTCTGGGTCATCCTCAAAGGTAGCCCTATGTAGAGCGCATTGCAGTAGTCCAAGCGAGAGATAACTAGAGCATGCACCACTCTGGCGAGACAATCTGCGGGCAGGTAGGGTCTCAGCCTGTGTACCAGATGGAGCTGGTAAACAGCTGCCCTATGGATTCTAAGAGGTCTGAGATAGCTCAGTTGGTAGAGCATGAGCTTCTTAATCCTGGCTGTGGGCAAAAGATCCCTGCGTTACAGGGGGTTGGACTAGATGACCCTTGGGGTCCCTTCCAACTCTACAATTCTGTGATCCTTGGACAAATCTATGGAGAACTCCGAGCCAAAGGGCCCTGCTCTCTCCTACCCTGTTGTAACGCCTGTCCTTTCCTCCTCCCCCCACAGATGTCGTTTTCTTCATTTACCTCTACCAGCGGTGGATCTACCGGGTGGATCCGACCCGCGTCAACGAGTTCGGGATCAGCGGGGAGGACCAAGTATCTCGGACCGCGACGCCGAGCGTTGCTCAGCAGGACGGTGGCCCTGCAGTGCTGGCCAACAGGGCCGTCAGGGCGGTAACGGAGGGCCCGGCAAACGGTGCCCCCGCAGCAGCGACGGAGAGAGGAGCCGCCGACATTCCCGCAGCCACCTCGGCGAGCTTGCCAGACGGCGCGGCCGAAGCACTCCCTTCGAAAACGGCGGAGGAGAAGAAGAAAGATTAACCTGCTCCCGCGTTTATTTTTTAAGATCCCTAACCTGACACTCTCACTGTTGGATAATGGACAGAAAGCAAAATGGGTGGGGGAGACAAGCAGAGTTGCTTCGGCCCTCCAGGGTCCAAAGCGTTTTATTTTCTATTCCAGTAAACACGCGGCGGCGGCTGGGGCGGGTTTTCGGGAGGGGGCGGGGTGGGAGGAAGACCGCTTGAAATGTTGGTGGAGTTCGATGTGATAAGCTGTATCCATGAGAGAGAAACCTCACCTCACCCACCCACTTCCCCCCGCCCCTCCGTAAATCTCTATGTTTAAAAGCAAAACTCAAACCAGTAATCATTGTGACCTCCATGCCATTGTGCGGGTATTTAGGACATTGTTATTAAGGAGTTTTCCTCCAAGTTGTGTCTCCGTTTCATAAAGAGAGCTGATGATCAGAACAAAAGATAGCAAAACACCGTTTCTCATCATTACATCCTAATAACAGACTCTGGATTTAATAAATTCATTTGGGTGTTTTAAGTTAAAAATAATAACACACCAAAACAAGCCCTCTGCTTCTCCCTCCTCCTGTTTCTTCTCACAAGGTTTAGAGTAAGGAATTTCCTCCAGGACTGCGCATGTGTCCCTGGGTGTAAAATCCAGCTTTCATTTAACAGCAAGATTCAGGTTTTTAACACAGTGTTAATTGTGTGTGAATTACTTCCTTTCCTTTGGGATCTTCAGTGGCTTTAGTATTATTTGGGGGTGGGGTGGAGATTACCTGCTGTAAATTTCTGTGATGTCTCTCTTAACTGCCTCCCCCCACACTGATTTTCACATAATGCCAAACCATGGTTTAGCATTGCATATAATCCCAGCCCTCCTGCTTAACTCTGGCTTGATAACTACAGCGAAAGGCCATTTGTTAACCATGGTTCATAGTTTGCAAACCTTAGTTATCATTAACCAAAGCTTAGCATTACTTCTAAGCCCAGACCTCCTCCCTGAACTATGGTTAAGAAGCCATCGACATCCACAAGCCAGACCTGGGAGTGAAGAACAACAAAAGATTCAAACTCCTCTCAAGGAATGGCTGATCTCACTGATGTTTTTAACTGTACTGTGCTGTAGTAAACAAAGTTTTGAGTGATCACCTGCCAGACACTTCGACTTTCACTAATGTTTATTAGGTTTAGCATTAACCATGGTTTAGCTTATTGCACAGATTTAAAATTCCCCTCAATATCTTTCTCCCCATGCATTTTCAGGTAAGGTGCATCAGCCCTTTGCTTATTTGAGTTGTCTTCCCCCCCTCCCTGTGTTTTCTCTCCCCCCCCTTAAAATAAGGTCACAGAGACCTATACACAATTTTTCTTTGCAGGCCGCTCTCGTCTCGGATTTACAACGGCTAAACCAGAGTGTGGGGGTGCTCCGTTCCTGCTTGGGTCAGCAAAGCTTCCCTCCCCACAGCATCAGCACTGCTGCCTCCAAAACTTTGGGTCATGCTGGGTGGACTTGTCCTGGGGGAGGCTCCATAGACACACAGCTTTGCCTCCCTGCTTTGTGATGATCTCACCCTTAGGAGATGGGCTGTTCTTGTTCATAGACCTTTTCTGCAGCTCAGTGCCAGGAAATATGCTTTGTTGTTGTTGTTTAGTCGTTTAGTCGTGTCGGACTCTTCGTGACCCCCTGGACCAGAGCACGCCAGGCACTCCTGTCTTCCACTACCTCCCACAGTTTGGTCATACTCATGCTGGTAGCTTCGAGAACACTGTCCCACCATCTCGTCCTCTGTCGTCCCCTTCTCCTTGTGCCCTCCATCTTCAGGGTCTTTTCCAGGGAGTCTTCTCTTCTCATGAGGTAGTCAAAGTATTGGAGCCTCAGCTTCAGGATCTATCCTTCCAGTGCTGATTTCCTTAGGAAGGAAATCTGCTAGCTGCTGCTGCTTTCCTTCCTTCCTTCCTTCCTTCCTTCCTTCCTTCCTTCCTTCCTTCCTTCCTTCCTTCCTTCCTTCCTCCCAAAGTGAAGGAATGTGGTAGCTTAATCCCACTGAAGCAGCTGATCAGCCTCTGCTGGCGTGAAGTGTTCTTACAACTCTGGAACTGCAACGCCACTATCCTGAATTCTGTGCGCAGCTCCAAATTTTACATTAGCGCAACCGACCTACAAAGAAGTGGCTTTTGCTGAGCCCCAGCTATAGATTATTTGGAGACAGAAAGGGAGCGAGTGGCAGCCTCTGGTGCCTCTTGCCAGGCCCAACCTCTCTTAAAATATCTGCCTCATCCCCGGGACCAACCTTTCTCCGTACGTTATAAAGGGCAGGAAATTCTTTTCGGCTAAACTTGCAGGCAGTCATGCCTCAGGAATGCTCGCTCCAGGAATGTCTCGCAGTTGCATGTGTTGAGTCTGGACTGTCGCTTTGTGGCATCCTAACGGTTTATCTTGGATTAAGGGCATTGGGGACACCCTTGTTGCAATGAACACTAGGAAGGCGGGGGGAGAACGTGGAAGAAAGGGGACGCAGGACCAACATCAGGATAACAATTTTCCACAGGCTCCTTCCGTGTGAATTCCCTCCCTTTCTCTCTGGAGCAGCACTTTCTCCTGTGTGCTAACCACAGTTTAGCTTTAACCAGCTTCTAACTGGTTTTAATTCCAAAATGCTGCCGTTTGTATTGGGAATAATAACAATCATCTGGCTGGAGTATAAACTTGTAGGGGATACAGAGAAAGAGGCAGAGCATTAATACTTTGCGGCTTTAACCATTGGGAAATCCTGCTCTGGCTGCACTGCTGTACCCATACAGTTTCTCAGACTCCAGTCAAATGCTGGCCTGTTGCTGCTGAGCCTTTCTTTGCAGCCTTAAGGACTAGAAACTTGTTTTAAGGGTATAGCAAGGAGCCTCACCATGCTGAGTTTTGTATCTAGTGCCAGTTTCTGTGCCTGGGCAATGGCTGTCTCTGCTCACACACCTGGTTACTGGGAAATACAGTGGTACCTCAGGTTACATACGCTTCAGGTTACAGACTCCGCTAAGCCAGAAATATTACCTTGGGTTAAGAACTTTGCTTCAGGATGAGAACAGAAATCGTGCAGCGGTGGCGCAGCAGGAGGCCCCATTAGCTAACGTAGTGCTACAGGTTAAGAACAGTTTCAGGTTAAGAACAGAGCTCCGGAACAAATTAAGTTCTTAACCGGAGGTACCAATGTAACAGCATTTTTAGAAGTGTGCATGCACACGAAAGCTCATACCAATAACAAACTTAGTCGGTCTCTAAGGTGCTACTGGAAGGAATTTTTTAATAGCATTTTTAGAGACCATTTCTACACTGCGTTAATTTGCTGTCCAATAACCCATCCAGCGCGGACACAAAATGTACAGGGCTGTATTGGTCTTTAAGAAATAAGAATTGCTGTGTAATGTTAGTGACAGTTCAAGCTGACCAGCTGCAAAGAGTGAAGAGCGCTGCAGGAGATCTTTTCGGCCGGTTGCAATGAATTGTTAACGCTTCTGCTCTGCAGGCAAGATGGAGCTGCCACCACCATGAACTAGTTTTAAGATTTGATTTCTGCAGACCTTGCAGGCAGCGGGGAGGATGCTGGAGGTTGAAGGGTAGCAACTTAAACCTTTAAAATAAAATTTAAAAGCATCCTTACGAGCTGGGATGAACCATCCGCAGCCTTCAGATGTGATTGAAGTCCAGTTTACATCAGCCCCTGTCCACACGGCCAGTGGTCAAAATATTGTGTATTAGATTTATATACTCTTCATCAAGAGACACACAGGGTGGTTTGCAAAGGTGATGCAACTGAAAGACTACAGCAACAGTTCCCTCTCCTTGCTTTGCATGGAGAGCATCCCAGGTTCAGGTTCTGGCTGTTCCAGGTTAAAAGGTTCAGGTGACAGGAAAGACCCCTCAAAAACCACTGCTAGCGTCAGAAGAGATGATCTTGAGCCTTAATAACAGAGTCTAACCCGGTATTATAAGGGAGTGCTTCCTACATTCCTGAACTCTCAAAGGGGCAAAACTATTTTTGATAAATGGGAAATAGAAGCAGGGGGCGTGTTGGGTCAAGTAGCGGAATTTCAAAAAATATTTAAGGAATAAGCAAACGCAACATCCAGTCACTTCCAAAATGCAGAAGAAGTGGTGGCTTGGGGAGTGGTTAGATAGGCTCCCCATATTTGGGGGGGGGGGGTTGATCAGCTTTTCTCACATGGTAAACTTTTGCAGGGTGTCTCCCAGTTCCCCTGGGCTGTCCCACAAAACATGCCAGGGTGTGGCCTTTTGGGGGGGAGCTCGGTTCCATGTAGCTGCCGCAAAAGAAAACATCTGGAACCAGATGTCAACAGCTGTACGCGCACACAGAGAGAAAGCCTGTGTTGGAAATGGCATTTTCCATTTTGTGCCCGAGGCCCTTGGAAAGATCTGAAGATGTTGGGCAAAAGAAACCCGGAACGTATAACCCTTTTCCAAATGGCCCCAGATAACCCCAGGCTTTTGACACATAAGGGGTTACACTCCTTCGCTGCAATTTCGTATTTTCACAGCTTGTTTTGTTGACCTCAAGTTCTTGGGGAATCAGAGCAAGATCTGGCTTTGCCTTGCTCTGGGAGTGTCTGTTTGGCAGCCTCCATAGCTATTGGGTTACCAGATGTGTGTGTGTGTGAGAGAGAGAGAGATGGGACTCTCTTGCCCCTTTTGCTTTAAAGGAAGGATTTTAGCCGGGGCAAATTTTCCTGCTCCAGTAGCACCCGGCAGAAAACCAACTCCTCTAAGCAAAATGGCCGTCCCAGTACAGGACAGGGGACCTGTCGAACCACCAGGTGATATTGGACCCCAACTCCCATCATGCCTCACTGTGAGCCATGATGCCTGGGGCTGATGGCAGTTGGAGTTCAACATCAATGCCTATTGCTTCTCCAACCTGGGTAAGGTAAAGGTAAAGGGACCCCTGACCATTAGGTCCAGTCGTGGCCGACTCTGGGGTTGCAGCGCTCATCTCGCTTTACTGGCCGAGGGAGCCGGCATACAGCTTCCGGGTCATGTGGCCAGCATGACTGAGCCGCTTCTGGCGAACCAGAGCAGCGTATGGAAATGCCGTTTACCTTCCTGTCGGAGCGGTACCTATTTATCTACTTGCACTTTGACGTGCTTTGGAACTGCTAGGTTGGCAGGAGCAGGACCGAGCAACGGGAGCTCACCCCCTCATGGGGATTCGAACCGCCGACCTTCTGATCGGCAAGTCCTAGGCTCTGTGGTTTAACCCACAGCGCCACCCGCGTCCCTTTCTAACCTGGGTACAGGTAATTAAATTAGAGGGCATTGCCTTTTCTCACAAGGTAACAGTGCCCTGCATGTGAGAGAGAAAGGAAGAGAGGCCAGAATGCATTTTTTGAGCCCAGCTTCCAGCCTTTGAGGGTTGCAATGATGGAAGTGAGGAAGACTCTGTTAATCTGTTTACAATGTCTGAGGGGAGGAAATGGGTTTAGTCATGACCCACCGAAAGGAGAAACAGACAGCACTTTGCTCCATGCCGCCATGCCAAGAAATTCTTTGCCAGAAACCGTCCCCTTTCATGAGGGATAGTGGCGGAAATTTTTTTGTAGAGGATGACTCGTCTGTTAGACAAGGCACAGTCTAGCCCTCACTCTGCGCTGTAATTTGAAACAGGGCTCAACTCCTAGCTGCGATTTACATGACAGTGCCTAGAACAGGAGCAGCAACAATAAGGGTGTCTCTGAGATTATGCAGAGTGACTTTCCTTCCACCTGGGAGTCAAAATCATGGCTGTTTTCTGCGCTGACCTGAGAAGAAATGTTTCCAGGACAGAGGATGTGGTTTCCTGGCAGGCATAAAACCCATTTCATTCACAAATTTTGATATTTAAACCCCCTCCCCTTGAGGCAAGCTGCTGCTTCCACATTTAATGCCAGATTTGTCTTAATAGGCAGCGTCACAGAGCAAGTTCTGGACTTCCGAGCCTAAATATTTAGAATTACATTACTTAAGCTCGTCCCCCCCCGCCCTGCTTTTTGAGTGTTCACACTTTAAGTGCATTAAGTATCGAAAAGTGTAAAATAATTCGGTTGTCACGCATTCAAACATCGTTACAAGTAGGTAGCCATGTTGGTCTGCCGTAGTCGAAAGAAAATAATAAAATAAAATAAAATAATTCCTTCCAGTAGCACCTTAGTCGGTCTCTAAGGTGCTACTGGAAGGAATATTTTATTTTATTTATCTATACACATAACTCTGCAGCCAAGATACTCATTAGGATCTTGAGGACCGCTGCTTTTGCTTTAAAAAGTAAAAAGCTAGCTTCTCTCCTCTGCCCAGTTACAGAGACTGGGAAGGAAGAGAGACTCCTGAAAACATTAAATTATGAAGCATTCTCAGATGCAACTGCAGTACTGACACATTGCCGCCAGGAGGTGCTCCAGGAACCACGCAAATCAAAATCTACAATTGAGAAGAGGGAAGCATAAGAAAGAATGGAGCACAAGTGTTGTTGTTTTTTTACAGAGCCCACTGGAACCCTTTGCATTATCCTTGCACTATCAGTGTGTGTTCCTGAGAGAGAGGGCTGAGGAGGAGCACTCTGCTCTATTCCATCCTTGCAGGACCGGCCCTACTGTTAAGCAATGTGAGGCGGCTGCTTCTGGCGGCAGATGCTGAGGTGGTGTCCCCTCTCCAAAAGGGAAAAGAAAACCTTCCTACTAAGAACGCTGGCTGCTCCCAACCCCATGAGCTAGCATCCCTGCACAGCCATGCCTGATGGTTGTCCGTCCAGCCTAGTCACACAGACAGCCAGTGGTTAGAGTGTCGGACCAGGACCTAGAAGAGCAGGGTTCAAATCCCTCCTCAGCCATGAAACGTACTGCGTGGCCTTAGGGTTCCTTATTTTTAAGCCAGACTTGGACCCATAGCTGTCAACCGTCCCTTATTTGTCGGGAAAGTCCCTTATCCCAGCGCCGTGTCCTGCTGCTATCCCTTATTGATAATGTCCCTTAAATTTCCCGGGTTTCAAAGGAAGCAGCTCCTCTCCCTCCCTCCCTGCCGGCCAGGGAGGAGGGAGAATCCAACTGTGCTGCTTGGCTGCGTTGCTCACCCAATAAGGAGTCTAAGAACGACTGGGGGGGTGGAGCTTGCATGCCTTGTGCCAATCAAATCGGCCGCGTTGCCTGGGGACTCACTTTTGCTCAGCGCTTCCCAGCAGAGAGGTGACGGTGGTTTCCCTTGCTGCATCCCCTTTGCCGGGTTGCTGCGCTGTGGGAACCACCGCTTGAGGCTTCGTTTGGCTGCTGGCTGGGCTTTCTGCCTTTGGCTCGGAGGGGCTCAGAAGTTGAACATACCTGTGCTTGGAAAATCCCTTATTTTGGCTTCTGATCCCTTATTTTCGAGGCTGCTGGTCCCTTATTTTCAAATCTGTAAGTTGACAGCTATGCTTGGACCACACAGCCCTTCAAACAGAGGACTGGTCTCTGTGAAGTCGGATGCACTGTGGTTTTACTTAAAACAGGCATCTCTTTTTGTGTGAGAGTGAAAGGATTAGAAGATAATCTTTTCTGTTCAAGAGTGAAAGGGTTAGAAGATACACTCTTTGATCTGCAATCAAAGCAAGTTATCTCTTTTATTCCTCAGGGCTAGTGGGTTTTTTTCACATATACATTTAATCCGTTGATCAACGAAAACCCACACGGTGGACTGAGATTTATTTAGTCAGGCAACGGTTGTGACAATAGCACAATCCCTTCTGGGATTGTTAACCCAATTCCCAAATCGTTTTTTCTTCCAGGGCCAGGAGACCATTTCCCTAAAGTCCACTTAAGTATCAAAACCTTGTAAATGTTCAAAAATGCCTCTTGCTCCTGTCCTTGATTTCTCCATCTGCAAGGGAGGGTATTCGGTTATCTTTGCTGCCTCAAGGAAAACGTTCTGTCCCTGGCAGGGAACAAGTCTTCTTCCAGGGTCACGCTATCAACTCCTTTCTTACTCCCTCCGGACAAGGCGTTTGCTGTTTCCCTAAGGCGGGCAAAGGTTGCTCTTCCATTGTGGGGCCAGCCAGAGAGACACTTAAAACATTTTTTCCAAGTTTAAAAGGAAAGAAGGCTGCAGGACACTCTTAGATACTTATACCTAAATTTTTTGAAGCGCTGTGCATATATGAATAGATAAACCCATCCCTCACCTGCAGGCTCACAATACAACAAGCAGTTGTTGTTGTTTTTTATTGGAAATTTTATTTCCAACATAACGTAAACCCCCCACCCCCAGTACAGAAACACAATAAACATAACATGCAATAATTCAAACAACCAAATAAAAGATTTCCATTATCCAGTATCTGGCCTGCTTATTTACTTCTTATAAGCTGTTTCCTTTATGAATCATTATTAAGATTTTTCTAGTTATAACTTAAATAGCCACAAAGTCTCCTGCAGACATTAATCGAAACAAGTCCAGGTTTTAGGGCACTGTTTTGTGAAGTATTCTCTGCATTTTCCCCATTCTTTTTGAAACTCTTGTCTAGTGTGATCTCTAATTGCTTCTGTTAATCTAACCAGTTCAATATACTATAACAGTTTGTCTTGCCATTCCTTTTCTGTTGGCACAATTTCTTTTTTCCAGTTTTTAGCAGTTAGGATCCTTGCTGCTCCTGTGGCATAGAGGAATATTTTCTGATCTTCTCTTGCTATACCTGTGTCCGTTATCCCTCGTAGAAAAGCTTCTGTATTTTTCATAAATACAAAAAGAGTTGTGATACAAAAGGAAAATGGAACACGGAGGGAAGAAAAGCACTGCAGCAGCTGCATCTACACTGGCCGATGGATGGGGCCAGGTTGGTCTCCCCATCACCATTAAGCTCTTCCTGGGAGGCAGGGGATGCAACCTCTCAGTGGTACCCGACCACCTGGCTGGGGAAAGGGGGATAGAGGTGAGACTCCCTAAAACGTTGCATTGTGCGGGGTTGGACTAGATGACCCTTGGGGTCCCAACTCTACAATTCTACGTTTCTCTGAAAACAGGCGTACTCCATGTGATTCTAGCAGGGTGCGATCATAGGGTTGTCACCAGGAAGGACGAGAAAGGACTTATTTACCATTTTCACTCGTCCTTATTAGTGCTATTCTTTGGATTTTATATCTAATTTTTCCTTCCTCGGGCCCCTCACTGCCTGCTGCTGTAAACAAAATCTGCGCTTCTTCCCTTATGGGGGACACAAGAGCCCGTATTGAGTCCTTAAGTGGGTTCCCTATCGGTAGGAGAAAATAACAGAGGCCAAACAAGAATATCGAGAAGCAAAGCAGCTAGTAAGCCTGAACTGTATTAAAGCTGTTGCAACAGGGTGCTCCCCTCTCACACAGGAGGATGGAGAAGGACCCAGAACAAAAGTGTGCCTGCCCTTATGTAGACATTTTAAATTGCCCACCTTGGAGTCCAAGACCACCCCCCAGAAACATCATACATACATCATAGAAAAGGAGGTTTACAACAGAACTCTGAGTGCGTTGTTATCTCCTGTCTGGCAGGTTACCTGTTAATGGTCACTTGATTGGGAGCCTGGCCAATTTTCTTGTAATGATAAATACTTAGTTCCTGAGCCAGCTCACAGGCTCACCCTATTCATACACAGATATACCCTTAAGACAGGATTTGTGAACGACAATGGGGAGGCTTTTCCATTTTCTTTGACCTTGCAGAGAAATATTTGAGGTCAATTTGGGAGGGACAAAATGGTTTCAGGACTTTTTCTGTGGGGTTTCAGACATGTGGTTTATATATGCAGTTATGAACATACAATGGTACCTCGGGTTAAGTACTTAATTCATTTCGGAGGTCCGTTCTTAACCTGAAACTGTTCTTAACCTGAAGAACCACTTTAGCTAATGGGGCCTCCTGCTGCTGCCGCGCCGCCGGAGCACGATTTCTGTTCTCATCCTGAAGCAAAGTTCTTAACCTGAGGTAAAATTTCTGGGTTAGCAGAGTCTGTAACCTGAAGTGTATGTAACCTGAAGCGTAAGTAACCCAAGGTACCACTGTATATATATATATGACCTTAAAATTCTTATAACACTGCCTAACTTACTTTGCAGAGTTGCTGTGTGGGGATTAAATGAGAAGAGAGAAGAATCACGTACGCTACCTGAGGCTCTTTGGAGAAAAACAGTAGGCTATAATTTCAATAAATAGTTTTGCTAGCATTTAACAAATGTGCAGTTAGGAGGATCCCCCTGAAGAGATGGTGCGCTCACAATTCCTAGGAATTTGCTATCCACAGCCCCCTCTGCAAGGCTGGGTGGTGATAGGAGGGGAAACCAAAAAGGTCCCAAAGGATGACTCAGGAATGTAGAACATCAGACTGTTTTTTTGCTGAGAGGAGGGAGTGAAGATGCTTGTCTTTTTCCGACTTAAACAGAATTAGGCTTCTCTTGCAACTTCTGCCGCCACCACCACCACCACCCAGCACACCAAATTAAATTTATGAAAAACCAGTGAATTGGAAATCCAGCAGCAACACCTAAAATCAAACAGTTACAGCAGCAGGAGGTCCCTATTTTCCAGGGACGTCCCTGATTTAGAGAAGACATCCCGGTTTCTGATTTGATCCCAGAAGGCCCCGCTTTTCCTTCGTCGCTGTTTAGTCGTGTCCGACTCTTCGTGACCCCCTGGACCAGAGCACGCCAGGCACTCCTGTCTTCCACTGCCTCCCGCAGTTTGGTCAAACTCATGCTGGTAGCTTCAAGAACACTGTCCAACCATCTCGTCCTCTGTCGTCCCCTTCTCCTTGTGCCCTCCATCTTTCCCAACATCAGGGTCTTCTCCAGGGAGTCTTCTCTTCTCATGAAGTGGCCAAAGTATTGGAGTCTCAGCTTCAGGATCTGTCCTTCCAGTGAGCACTCAGGGCTGATTTCCTTAAGAATGGAGAGGTTTGATTTTCTTGCAGTCCATGGGACTCTCAAGAGTCTCCTCCAGCACCATAATTCAAAAGCATCAATTCTTTGGCGATCAGCCTTCTTTATGGTCCAGCTCTCACTTCCATACATCACTAGTGGGAAAACCATAGCTTTAACTATATGGACCTTTGTTGGCAAGGTGATGTCTCTGCTTTTTAAGATGCTGTCTAGGTTTGTCATTGCTTTTCTCCCAAGAAGCACGTCCCTATTTTCATTGGAGAAATGTTGGAGGGTATGTCCGAGCCGTCTGAAAGCAATCCTGTACAGGGAAGTTTTTTTAAAATGTTAAATGTTTTATTTTCATATTATATATGTTGGAAGCTGCCCAGTGCCTGGGGCAACACAATAAGATGTGTGGGGTATAAGGAGTAAAATTATCATTCTTCTTCTTTATGGAATGGGATGTCCCTGTTTTAATCAGGGAAGCGTTGGAGGGTATGCTGATGTTATTGATCAGATCACAACCATCATTATGGGATGCCTGGAATGATAAGTATGGGGTGGGCCACGACCTTTGAATGGCTGTTATCTAATGGGAATAAAGGGAAGGATTGTGGAAAAGGCAAGGTGAAGGAAATCAGATGCAACTGTGGCAATTGTTATTGCTGGGAAAGTTAAATTGCCTGTCCAAATACCACCCCGCTAATTCTGATAAGAAAAGCCTGCCTTCCACAATAACTCTGAGCAGAAGGTCTTTTCCTGCAAGAAGAATTTAAACTGCATTGGCAGTGGTCCTAGTGCAGCCTGATCATGGCTGACCAGCGGAATTTTATTTATTAATCTAGTTTTGTGCTGTCCTGGTCAATGTAATCTGAAGCACCAGCATGTTTTTTGTTCTTAAGCGAATTGTTGCATCATTATCTGCTCCTGAAATAACCTTGGCAAGATAAGCTTTGCCAGAGGTCAGCTGCCAAGCAGCAATACTTTCTGTAAAGAAAGCTTGCAGGACTCAAAACCGGGCAGAGGACTCTGCTGTGAAATGGGCTAGTTGTTGTTTGTCTGCATTGAGGAGAAAGTCCATTACAGAGAGAGGGGTGGGGATTATGTAGGACCTTCACATGTTTCAGGGCTTGAACTTTGACTTCCAAAACAAGTAATGAGAATAAACTGCGACTCACTTTTATCTCTGGCTCCTTTTCAGCTGAGATTAGACTTGTGAAATCCCTTTGCTGTGCAATTTAGAAGCCAGGTCCCCAAATGAGCATATTGGAATATTGGCTGGATTTAGTGATTTCAATTTCAGCATGGCTGTAAATGATTATTGTTGTGTTTCGTTTATTTTATTTTTATTAAACAGCTTAGAACCTTCACCTTGCTTTTGTTCCCATTGTGCAGATAAGGCAACTGAGGCCGGCATGCCACGGCTCGCCAAAGCCCTTGTTCGTTTTGTGATTGACAGGTAAGACCTTTGAATCCCAGGCCTTTCTGAAATTGTCTGGTGAGGAGCGCAGAGAAACGCCATGGTGCATCTGCAGCAGCGCAACCGGACGCCTTCTTCTGCCCCAGCTGCAACAAAACATGTCTCTGCTGCATCAGTCTCTACAGCCACAGCAGGCGCTGTAACTCTCCAACGGTTTGACTTCACCCTTGAAATCGCACTCCTCCATTGTCTCCTGAGGCAGACGGATGCCACCAAGTATCTACGGTACTACAAAATTCTTGAAATTCACTAATATGGCTGCGACTCCGGAAATTAATGTTGATATTAACTGCTGACCCTCAGACCCTCACCTCTGATGAAAATAACAGAGGCCAACCAGAGAATGTTAAGAAGCAATGCAGCTAGTAAGCCTGATCTTTATTAAAGCTGTTGCAACAGGGTGCTCCCCTCACACGCAGGAGGACGGAGGAGGACCCAGAACCAAGGTGTGCCCGCCCTTATGTTTTAAATTGCCCAACCTGGAGTCCAAGACCACCCCCAGAAATGGTTATGTACTGAAGTTCTCACCCTGGGCCAGCAGGGGGATACTGTAGATAGTTATGCAAATGAAGGATCGAAAGTGACATTCAGTGATTGGATAGTTTTAGAAAGTTGTTACAGTAGCGTGGTACTGGAGCTCTATATAAGCAGGCTGACTGAGCCCTTCAGTTCAGTTCTGTCCTGGCCTGTGAAGAAACAAGAGCTGTTTGAAGAATCACTGTGTTGTCTGATAAGTTCACCCACAACTTAACAAGAAACATCATACCTACATCATAGAAAAGGCGCTTTACAACAGAAATCTGAGTGCGTTGTTTATCTCCTTTCTGGCAGATTACCTGTTAATGGTCACTTGATTGGATTACCTGGGGAGCCTGGCCAGTCTTTTGTAATGATAAATACTTAGTTCCTGAGCCAGGTCACAGGCTCAACCTATTCATACACAGACATTCCCTTAAGACAGGATTTGTGAAGGAAAAGACAATGGGGAGGTTTTTGCATTTTCCTTTGACCTTGCAGAGAAATATTTGAGGTCAATTTGGGAGGGACAAAATGGTTTCAGGACTTTTTCTGTGGGGTTTCAGACATGTGGTTTACATATGCAGTTATGAACATTTATCTTTTAAATATATATGACCTTAAAATTCTTACAACAGCTGCATGCAAGAGGTGGGCAGGCCCAGATGCAACTGAGCCATTGCCAGGTGTGTGTGGGGGTGTTTTTGAACCCTGGTCTCCCAATTTTGAGTCCAGCCCTCTAACCACTGCACCATATTGTGGTTGTATGTGTGTGTGTTCTGATCTGGTCTTTCACCTCAGCCATTGAAATGTCCTGGGGCTGAGCTGGCATTGTTTTGGGGGGACGGCTGGAAAAGTCTAATAACTTTTGTGGAATTCTTACTTGCGTGGCTACGTGAAGGACTCAACCTTCGCACAGAAATTAAACAATCGGGCGCATGACGTCTTTGGAAACAGCTTGAGAAGACACAGCAGTCAGCCTGACATGCACAGAGCAAGTAAAAATTAACTAGCTGCATCTTTCTGCAGATTGTGGAGCCTTTCCCTGGGAATGTGGATAAGGTTGCCGCTTTCCCCCAAACCCAGGCCAACAGCAGAAATTCATCCGGCGATGCTTCTCCTTGCATGGAAATAGTGACTGCACTTCTAGGTGTGTCGGTTTCTCTGAAAAACACGAGAGTATTTTACTAGCCTTGCATCTGTGCCTTTAAGAACAGCCTGTCAGGCAGCTATGAGGCAGGTGAAGTTTCTCCAGTTTCATCACCGCCCCAGGGAAAATATTGACCTGCCTGATTTCTGCCCATCAGACTGCAGGTCAAAGGCACAGCTCTCTTTGCTAGAGAGAGCGTATAGATTTTGCAAGGGGAGGTGGGGATTTGGCCAGAGAATTCCTCCCCACCCCCCTTCCCCCAATTCAAGCCTGACAGAGAGTTTTGGAGCGCTGCAGAAATATTGCCCTAATATGGCTTTTGGAACGGGCAATCTTTACATTTTCATAATAATTGTCGTGACTCTTTTTCCTTACCCTGGAGGTCTGAACACAGCGGCTTATCAGATCTCCCACCAGCCCAGCTCCCCAGAGTTGTGGGTAATGGTTAACTCTGCAATCTCGCACTGTGACTGCCCCCCACATCCCCCAAAGAAACAAACAATGGGGCTGAAATATACTGGGAGTCCTAACAGGAGCGTTTTAAAGTGGCTTATCTTCGCATCTTTAGTTTATTAGATAAACACACTTGGGGGGTGTTGCTTGCACAGCAGCTAGAGAAAGTTTTTTGGGGGGACCTGCAGGTCTGACCTGAAGTCTCCAGGTTTTCCTGGCCCCTTCCAGGTGACTTATTGGGGGGGGGGGTTGAATCTCCAGGAAGGCGAGAGTGACTAAAAAAAAATGTTGGTGTTAAAGAAAGATAGAACTTTTTTTATGTACGCCACAGCAGCAGCAAGAATACTCATCGCAAAATACTGGAAGACACAGGAGTTACCCACCGTGGAAGAATGGCAGATGAAGGTGATTGACTATATGAGCCTGGCGGAGATGACGAGTAGAATTCGAGACCAGGGAAGAGAAACCGCGGAAGAGGACTGGGAAAAATTTAAGGACTATTTAAAGAAATATGCAAAAATTGGTGAAAGATAGGTTGGTGCTGAATGGGAAGATAGGGGTTAACTGCGGTAATAGATAAGAGAATGAAAATGAGAGTTATTAAGATTAAGTTGAAATAAGCTGGGGATTTGCTTAAAATTTATTGACAGGAGAATGCAGCAAGGGGAGGTATGAGGAAGTCGAGAAAGTAAGGCACATGAAACTAAGATTCAGAAGTATATCTGTTTTACGTTTAATTGTTTTGTATTTGTTTGTGTTGAAAATGTTGTGGAAACTTTAATAAAAATTAATTTAAAAAATAAAAAATAAAAAAATGTTTCACACCACCCCAAGCTCAGAGGGGTGAGAGAATCCAGGGATGCGAGGCGTTTACATGGGTTCAGTCACCTTGGAAAGAAAGTCAATAGAGACTGTGGTGTTTTGGGGTTGTTTTTTAAACATACACAACTTGATGCCACCAAGTATCTACGGTACTACAAAATTATTGCAAGTTTTGGCTGCTACTCTGGAAATTAATATTGATATTAACTGCTGCATCAGACCCTCACCTCAGACGAATGGATGACACCAAAACAAGGACAGATTTAGATTTGATGAGGCCCTCGGCTACTGAAGGCAATGGGGCCCTTTATATGTCCGGCTGTCCTTTGTCAACAACAAATGGTCGCTGTTTTTTGTGTTGAATATATGCTATATGGTAATTTATGGACCTAATAGGTATCTAACCAATGATATTTTAGGGAGCAGGCTAGCAGGTGGGGCCCATGACTTACATCATAGGAGCCTACACAACACAAAACACTGTTGCTGTATGTAGGTTTAATTTTATTGGTTTTTTATCTTATATTTTGGAAATGTACATCCAGTTTTTTCCCCCTTTAATTTTGTTGGGGGCCCCCAAGAGAGCGGGGCCCTAAGCTATAGCTTGTTTAGCTTATACTGTACATAAATCTGCAGCTCTCTGTGTCTCCAGCTTCCAGGACCCACCCGCTTGAAAACTGACAACCTGGTTACAGGAATTTGCAATCTGTGTGACACATGTGAACGGTGAGTGTGGCATGAGACAGCTGTGAAGGTTCCCTGAGAAATCAGTCTCCTGCGAGCCTCATGTGCCCACCCGCAGGGGAGGCTGCCGGCTGCTTCTCTTTCATGACCCACATCCAGTTGGCTTGGCCTTCTGCTGGGCAGTGTCCGTCCCCTGGTTGGAGGACGAGCAAGAGGTTTTGAAGCTGTAGAATCACAACCTGAGATTCAGAGTCTCATGCTCCACTGACCGTGCATAAGGCAGAGCGATAAGGTAGGGACAGCGAACCTCTGGCTCTCCAGATGTGGTTGGACTACAACTCCCATCATCCCCAACTGTTGGCCATATTAGCTGGGGCAATTGGGACTTGGTACCCAACAATGCCTGGGTTCCTCATCTCTGGGATAAAGTGTGCTCAAATCGGGGAAGACGTAC
Organism: Podarcis melisellensis; assembly: GCF_964234715.1. Taxonomy (NCBI): domain Eukaryota; kingdom Metazoa; phylum Chordata; class Lepidosauria; order Squamata; family Lacertidae; genus Podarcis; species Podarcis melisellensis. The sequence continues at coordinate 82,093,979 of NC_138540.1, forward strand.
TCAGAGCAAGAACTCCTACAGAGACACAGCAGATGCATCCCTCTGAGGGTAGATAGTCTTGGCCAGGATAGTTATGTTGCTTAGGGTGTGGTGTTGATCATACCAAGGTTGCAGGTTCAATCCCTGTAAGAAGTGGGTCCTAAGACCCTTAATCTCGCTCCTTAAAATACAACCTAGCCTCTGTGGTTTAGACCACAGCATCCCGAAGCACAAGGGATGTGGGTGGCGCTGTGGGTCAAACCACAGAGCCTAGGACTTGCCGATCAGAAGGTCGGCGGTTCAAATCCCTGCGACGGGGTGAGCTCCCGTTGCTCGGTCCCTCCTCCTGCCAACCTAGCAGTTTCAAAGCACGTCAAAGTGCAAGCAGATAAATAGGTACCGCTCCAGCGGGAAGGTAAACGGCATTTCCGTGCACTGTTCTGGTTCGCCAGAAGCGACTTAATCATGCTGGCCACATGACCCGGAAGCTGTATGCCGGCTCCTTCGGCCAATAAAGCAAGATGAGCGCTGCAACCCCAGAGTCGTCCACAACAGGACCTAATGGTCAGGGATCCCTTTACCTTTTTATCCTGAAGCACAGGTTCCCTCCCTTGCCTCCCCATTGGCTGGGTACTACAAGGTTTACAGCCTATCACGACTGCCTAATTACCCTACTAACATTCCCCTTATTTGGTCTACGTTCCTATGCTGTTACTTGCTAAGCCAAGCAAAAATACGACATCTTGACCACACGTTCTAAACACCCCCAGTTATGAGCAGTGGGTCGACCTAGACTGCAGGTGTCTGTCTTGCTGTTATAACCACATCCTGTCCACGTGCTCCAGACTTCTCTAGTTATCAGGTGTGAATCGGTCTGAACTGTAAACATCTGCCTGACTTGTTGCATTTGTGGTTTATGTGAGAAAGCAACATCCTCATTCTTCGCAGTCTCCGAATGGGACAGCTGCGTTGCAGGGGGTTGGACTAGATGACCCTTGGGGTCCCCTTCCAACGACACAATTCTATGATTCTATCAACTCTGTGGAAAGTGCCGCAGGTGTTGGAGTAAGGTCTTTAGTTTTCATTGAGGCCCATGCATAACTTAGCTGTCCAAAAACACAGCACACCAGCCTTTAAGGTGCCCCAGGAAAAAGGGTAAAAAAATATTGGGAAATGATATTGGGGGGGGGGAAAATGTTTTAAAGTACCTTTAAATCAATCAAACAAACAAACAACCAGAGTTCTTTTAGTTGGGAATAATTCAGAGGGAAATTCCCAGGTGTCAAAAAAGACTATTTATGTATGCTGCTACTGTGGCCCGTGTTTTGTTAGCCCCAAAATGGAAAATGAGTGAGGTCCCAACCAAAGAAGAATGACAACTTAAATTGATGGATACGCGCAGCTTGCAGATTTAAGATATAGAATAAGAGAACAAGAAGAATGTATGTTTAAAGAAGACTGGAAAATGTTTACTGAATATATGGGGGGGATTCTGTTTATTTAAAAACGCTGGTAGCATTATGATAAATTCAAAAGTATAAATAAGTTTTGATGGATGTAGCAATGGATTACTGAATGGTTGTAAAATATGCAGGGGTGTACGTGTGTGGCGCTGTGGGTTAAAGCATAGAGCCTAGGACTGGCTGATCAGAAGGTCGGCGGTTCGAATCCCCGCGACGGGGTGAGCTCCCGTTGCTGGGTCCCTGCTCCTGCCAACCTAGCAGTTCGAAAGCACGTCAACGTGCAAGTAGATAAATAGGTACCACTCTGGCGGGAAGGTAAACGGCATTTCCGTGTGCTGCTCTGGTTCACCAGAAGCGGCTTAGTCATGCTGGCCACATGACCCAGAAGCTGTACGCCGGATCCCTCACCCAGTAAAGCGAGATGAGCACCCCAACCCCAGAGTCGGTCATGCCTGGACCTAATGGTCAGGGGTCCCTTTACCCTTTACCTTACGGTATGTAAAATGAACCATGGAAAGAGGAGAAGGGAAGTCACTGATTTAAGGTTGCTGAAATGAATGTTTTGAAATGTAATTTAGCAAATTTTATAAAAATTATACATATGTATAGTTTTCATTGAGACCCATGCATACCTTAGCTGTCCAAAAGTACAGCACGTCAGCCTTTAAGGTGCCCCAGGACTCTTCCTCCCCCCCCTTAACCATTAGGAATAACAGCTATGCTTCTGGGATGAGTTCTCACAAGTTTGAAAAACTTACTCTGCAGTCAAGCCTTGGGATGGCTTTGTCTAGGGTCAGCACTGTCCAGTTCCACCTTGCCAATTTCTGTGCAGAGTCTGCACCCATATTTTCTCGCTTCCTCTTTATTTATTTTTATTTTTTTGGAATGTGGGTGCTTGTAACTTTAAGAAAAGTCTCTCTCTCTCTCTCTCTCTCTCTCTCTCTCTCTCCTGTTCCTCTCCTCCCATTAACCCTGCTCGGGCTGGAAGGAATGTTCACACACCCTTCCCTATTTCTCTCTTGCCCCCTCCTTCCCTTTCAACTTGCTAATCTCTCCAGCCTCTCTTCTTCTCCCAAACAATTTTTCAGCAGTGTGTAGGAGTGGGTGAGTCAGGAACATAGCAAAAGAGGAGAAAAAAAAGGGGAAGGGACTTTCCCCCCCTTCTTTCACTGCCTTAGCTTTTCTCTGTTATATATTTTTTTTGGAGAAGTCAGCTTTTTTGGAAAGCGGGAAGCACTTTGGAGAAGTTAACCGGGCAAGTTTTGTTATGATAGCCCTTGCAATAGATGTAGGCATCATCAGTTTTGCTTAGAAGCCAGGGCAGAAAGAGCTTGGCAAAGCATGGAAAGGGGGGGAGAAATCAGGTGCAAGTTTTGAAAAGCTGCTGAGACGCAAGAGAGTAGGAAATCAGCGCTCGGAGTGGCAAGTGAAGCCAAACTTAAGCTTGGAAATTCGAAGGAAAGAACATTTTGTTGGCACTCTCTTATTTTTGTGATACGGACAAATGTTTCGAGCTGGGAAATTATTCTGAATTTCCACAAGGAGTTTTTTTTTATAATTGAAAAGTTTGGATCCAGTCGTTCTCCTGGGTACTGACTTCACCGAAGATTTCGTCACTTGTTTTTTGGGAATCGGCTCCAGCGACAACCTTCTCCTTCGTCTCTTTTGAAACTTCTCAGTGAACGTGGGAGATATTTGAGAGAGAAACGGCCCCTACCTCTTCCTGGGCTCCTCTGCCAATGAGCCCCTAGAGTGTTTGGGGGGAGCTGGGATCTGTTGTGGGGACTTCAGTTTTGGAAAATGGGTCAACTTGGCCGATCTTTCCTCTCCTGCCTGCTGGCTTTGTGGATGAGTATCGGCAACGCGCAGGAAGGTAAGTGAATGTTTGTGTGTTCCAGGGTGAAACTAGCTACACAACATGGGCATCTGGTCAGGGGCGGGCGAGAGATCTAGGGTACCAAGAGTGATGTGATGGGTAAGTTGTTGGGTGTGGACCAGGGAGAGACTGGTCCGATTGCCCACTGGGCAGCAGTGGCGTAGCGTGGGTTGTCAGCACCCAGGGCAAGGCAAGTAATTTGCGCCCCCTAACTCGTGGATTTGCGCCCCCTAACCCGTGGATTTGCCCTAACCCCAGATGTTGCGCCCGGTGCGGCCGGCCCCCCCTGCACCCCCCACACTACGCCACTGCTGGGCAGCGATGCTGACTGAGAGCCAAGTGGCCATAAATCAGCCTCGACTTACACCGCAGGGTTGTTGTCAGGGTGAAATAAGGCTGAATCCCTCTATAGCAGCGGTTCTCAACTTGTGGGTCCCCAGATGTTGTTGGACTACAACTCCCATCATCCCTGAGCCCTGCTAGCTAGGGGTGATGGGAGTTGTAGTTCAACAACATCTGGGGACCCACAGGTTGAGAAAGGCTGCTCTATAGACAGGATGCCAAGTGACCACCTTTTCAACTTGACCTGGACTCTCCTTCCTCAGAGGTCCTTAAGCAGAGGTTGGATGGCCATCTGTCATGGATGCTTCAGTTGAGATTCCTGCATTGCAGCGGGTTGGACTAGATGACCCAAAGGGTCCCTTCCAACGCTACAATTTTACGATTGCTAGGGTGGTTGTGAGCATCAAACGCTATATCCGCACGGTGCGACCACCTGAAATCATGGGAGGAAAGACGAGATGATAAATATTTACAGTGGTACCTTGAGTTGCATACGCTTCAGGTTACATACACTTCAGGTTACAGACTCTGCTAACCCAGAAATAGTGCTTCAGGTTAAGAACTTTGCTTCAGGATGAGAACAGAAATCATGCTCTGGCGGCAGCAGGAGGCCCCATTAGCTAAAGTGGTGCTTCAGGTTAAGAACAGTTTCAGGTTAAGAACAGACCTCCGGAACGAATTAAGTACTTAACCTGAGGTACCACGGTACTTGGATAGTGTTTTCGAGGTTAGCAGCATGAGTTTGACCAAACTGCGGGAGGCAGTGGAGGACAGAGGTGCCTGGCGTTCTCTGGTCCATGGGGTCACGAAGAGTCGGACACGACTAAACGACTAAACAGCAACAACAACAACAAACCACGGTACTATTAAGCCGGTTTGTGTAAATGAGAAGCTGCGGAGAAGCCCCCCCCCCCAATTTTCCTCACAACAGCCCTGTGAGGTAAATTGGGCTTAGGGCCACCCTTGTGGGTGTTTGTGGCCAACTGAGAACAGGATTTGAGCCCGCTGTCTCCACAACACCCGGCTGCCCCTCAAAACAGAGAGAGACAGAGGCACAATGGGATTTCTTCAAAACAGGCGGCCTTTCATCCCCGAGTCTGGTGACTGTGTGGGCTGGTGATTCAGTCATCCATCCTGCGCCAACTTTCTGAAGGGCCTCAGCCTCCAGGAATGTCTCCCTTCTCCAGGTGTCCCCAGCTGGGCCACATCAGTCACCGCTTCTCCATCTCTGGCCTCCCTGGAGTCGCCTCTTGAGTTTAGAGAGGGAAACCTGATTCTTTTTGGACTCTAACGAAAGCAAAAACAGCTATTGTAACTAGAGCTGGGGTAGAACTTTGATGCTGACGGGTGGGTCCCTCGAGAAGGCCTCTCTGACCGTGTGGATGGATCCGTGGTATAAGGGTCAGCACTAAGCTCCAGCCCCGACCCCACAAATCGCTTGCTGTTATTCCACTGATTTTCATATTCCAGAGCGGTAGTTGTCTTACTCTCTCTTGCGGCAAAAACAACAGAGAGCCCCGTGGCACCCACAAATTTATGATGGCATAAGCTTTCGCGGACTATGGTCTTCTTCATCGGTTGCAACTCAGAATAACGCTCCGTGCGTCTCCTGAAGTGGACTGTGGTTTATCGGAACTTGTGCTACCCTAAATTTGTCAGGCTTTAAGGTGCTTCAAAGACTTCTTGTTATATTGATGTTGGTAGCATTGGCAGAGTCCATAAGCAAAATTAATAGGTCTCTGCCCCAAGGGGTCTTCAAGTTACATTTTGACCAGGTTTGGTGAGGGGGTGGGAGGAATGGGCAATAGGAAATGAAATGAGCAAACGCAGGTCCCTATACCTAGAATGAATTTCCATTGGGAATGAGAATGGAATGCTTAATCTAAAGACTTCATGGGAAAAGGTAACATACTGATGAAGGATTTGAAGGGAAATCGTGAGTAGTGAAACTGCTTAGGTATTCGGAGAGGCTGTATTGAAAGTGACTCGGAAACTACAGCTAATCCAGAATGTGGCAGCTAGACTGGTGACTGGGAACGGCAGCTGGGACCATATAATACCAGTCCTAAAAGAGCTACACTGGCTCCCTGTACATTTTTGAGCACAATTCAAAGTGTTGGTGCTGACTTTTGAAGCCCTAAACGCCGTCAAAGGCCCAGTATACCTGAAGGAGCGTCTCCACCCCCATCATCCAGCCTGGACACTGAGGTCCAGCACTGAGGGCCTTCTGGTGGTTCCCTCACCGCGAGAAATTAAGTTACAGGGAACCAAGCAGAGGGCCTTATTGGCAGCGGCACCCACTCTTCCATCAGATGTCAAGGAGATAAATGACTTTATGGCTTTTAGAAGACATATGAAGGCAGCCCTGTACAGGGAGGTTTTTTTTAATGCCTGAGGGGTTTTTTAATTTTAGTACAGTGATACCTCGGGTTAAGTACTTAATTTGTTCCGGAGGTCCGTTCTTAACCTGAAACTGTTCTTAACCTGAAGCACCACTTTAGCTAATGGGGCCTCCTGCTGCTGCCAGCCGGAGCACGATTTCTGTTCTCATCCTGAAGCAAAGTTCTTAACCCGAAGTACTATTTCTGGCTTAGCGGAGTCTGTAACCTGAAGCATATGTAACCCGAGCTACCACTGTATTTTGATGGAAGTTGCCCAAAGTGGCTGGGGCAATCCAATCAGATGGGTGGCATGTAAATAATCAGTGGTGAAATATAAATATCCGTGATAATATATTGAGAGAATATGCTCAAGATCTCTTAATGCAGACAGACAGTTGGATCAGTCCAAGGGGGCCCAGTCTAATCCAGCAATCTGTTCTTGCAGTGGCCAATGAGAACCCCAAAAAGCAGGGCCTGAACGCAACACCACTCTCCCAATTTGTGATTCCCTGCATTCTGCCTCTGACATTGCCTTTGTGGTTTCTATCAGTTGGTTGCACCTGTAACCCACGTTCCTTTTTAAGAGAGGGTTGTCAGCGTCTTAAAGGGGATTTCCTTCCCCTCGCTGGATGATGCATATTTTCCAATTTATGTCTGAGATTGGGATTCGTACCAGAAAGAATGCTCATGACTCGCCATATTACTCAGAACCAAATGGGCGTGGTTTTGTTTTCTCCGTTAAAGGAGTATTAGATTCCAAATGGTGAAATGGAAGTGTCAATCTGGAAGGGGTCAAGACTGCTGTCGTTGCACCCCACTTCTCTGCAAAACAGCTGTATAAAACAAACCGCCTAGAATCTCTCGTCGGGCAAAACAACACAACGATTTGCTGCACAGGGTGGGCTGCCTGCAGCCTTTTTCTGTCGCCACCCATGTCTTTGTACTCCCTGCTGAATAAAATCTGGGGAAACTACACCTTCTTGGGCTATATAAATACCGTATTTTTCGCTCTATAAGACGCACCAGACCACAAGACGCACCTAGTTTTTGGAGGAGGAAAACAAGAAAAAAAAATTCTGAATCTCAGAAGCCAGAACAACAAGAGGGATCGCTGCGCAGTGAAAGCAGCAATCCCTCTTGCTGTTCTGGCTTCTGGGATAGCTGTGCAGCCTGCATTCGCTCCATAAGACGCACACACATTTCCCCTTACTTTTTAGGAGGGAAAAAGTGAGTCTTATAGAGCAAAAAATACGGTAATTGCTAGTGTAGTTTATGTTCTTCACTCCACCCATGAGATTTTGCAGAAAGAGCGGGAGGAATTTCACTGTTCTAGTTTTGTACTTTAGGTTGGTCAAAGCGGAACGAATTGGTGCCTTTGAGTTCGTGCCTCTGGGAGGAGGGTGCAAAACTGGATCACCTGAAATATTTGCTGGGAAATGGGTGTGTTTGGCAGAACATCTCAGGTTCCAGGAGAATGAGGAGCCAAGTCGCTTTCATTGTGTTTAGCCACAGGGTATAGCAAGATGAAACTGTTGGCTGGCCTCACCCAGAGGTGACAGGGGTTGTGATTAACTGAAACGTCCCCTGCCCGACTTTGGACCAAGGAGCCACCTGTACAATTAACGGCCAACATTTCGCCTGTTTCCCTCTACCGCTGTCTCAGAAAGCACCGCTCTGTGGGTGGTATAGAAATCTCGGCAGGTTAATCTCCCATCATATATAAGTCCTTTCAAACAATATAGCAGGCAGCGCTATTGTTCTAGAAAAAGAGGTTGCTGGAACTCACAATGAACACACCTCCATTGTTCTCTTATAAGGCAGGAACTGAGTTCTTGTGAGCTCTGGCTGAAAAAAAGCCCTGGCTTCAGGTCACCCTGTGTGTTGCTGTTATTTTTTTCCTATGTCATTTTAAACTCTGATATTAATGCTGTATTCTTAGTTTTAGATTTTGATTTATGTGAAAATTGTTTCCCATTTGGTTGTGAATTTTTTTGATGTGGTTTATTTATTGTTTATGACTTTTGTAATTTTGTAAATCTTGATGTGCTGTAAGCCGCCTTGAGCATTGTCTTTTTAACTGTGGAAAGGAGGCATACAAATAAAAAATGATGATGATGACGGTGATGATGTAAGCAGAAACGGTAGGGTGAAAATGTCCCTGTGTCTGCAGCTCATAGCTCTGTACACTACGGTTCACCACAGTACTTCAGCAGCTTGGCTGATGCCACAGATTCTGAATCATTTGATGATAGTCTTGGTTTCCCCCAAAGAATTCTGGGAGCTGTAGCTTGCGAAGGGTGCTGAGAGTTGTTCAGGAAACCACTATTCCCCTCCCAGAGCTACAAGTTGTCTGGGATGAATATATATGGGGTGAATATGGCCCCGGTCTTCCTTACCCAGGTTTGTGGAGGGGACGGATTTGAAACTTTAAAAGTTCCCGGAAATACTGGAGGCAAGCCTTCCTGAACTTCTTGCCCTCTCGGTGTTCTGGATTACAAACCCCTGACCATTGGCCGCAGGAGTAGCAGTCTACCAAATTCAAAGTGTTGGTGCTGACCTTGAAAGCCCTAACTGGCCTCGGCCCAGTATACCTGAAGGAGCATCTCCACCCCCATCATTCTGCCCGGACACTGAGGTCCAGTGCTGAGGGCCTTCTGGCGGTTCCCTCACTGCGAGAAGTCAAGTTACAGGGAACCAGGCAGAGGGCCTTCTTGGTGGTGGCGCCCTCCCTGTAGAACACCCTCCCACCTGATGTCAAAGAGAAAAGCAACTACCAGACTTTTAAAAGACATCTAAAAGCAGCTCTGTTTAGGGAAGCTTTTAATGTTTAATAGGTTATTGTATTTTAGTGTTTTGTTGGAAGCCGCCCAGAGTGGCTGGGGAAACCCAGCCAGATGGGCGGGGTATAAATAATAAATTATTATTATTATTATACCAGCAATTGAAGGGGGGCAACCAGGTTGGGTAAGGCTGATCATGATAAGCGTGCAGCTGCAATCGAATCTGGATCCGTGTGCACATCTGTCAGGCAGCTTGCGAACGTTAAGCTTAAAAACTAGCTCCTTTGGGGACGAGGAATGTGTCGGCATCATAGAGGAGTGCCAGGCTCTCCGTAAGCCGGAGCGTTTCAGAAATAGATTTTGAGGAGGCGCCAAAATGCTCTGGAAATCGGAAACAATTGTGTGTCGGATTTGCTGCAACCCAGTCAAGTTGGGGCAGTGATTGCGAAGGCCTGCCTCTTTCCTCCTACGTGGGGAGGATACCTGAGTTTACCTCAGCCACTCCCCTTATGCACATTCCTTTGGTGGAATGAAATCTTGTAGACTGGATGTTTAATGTGCAGGGCAAGGGAAGGGAAGACAACTGGCTGTATCATACATAGCCTGCAATAGCTGCATTTGTACTAGCTTAAATGTAAAGGGACCCCTGACCATTAGGTCCAGTCGTGGCCGACTCTGGGGTTGCGGCGCTCATCTTGCTTTACTGGCCAAGGGAGCTGGCGTACAGCTTCCGGGTCATGTGGTCAGCATGACTAAGCCGCTTCTGGCAAACCAGAGCAGCGCATGGAAATGCCGTTTACCTTCCCGCTGGAGTGGTACCTATTTATCTACTTGCACTTTGACGTGCTTTCGAACTGCTAGGTTGGCAGGAGCAGGGACTGTGCAACGGGAGCTCACCCCATCGCGGGGATTCGAACCGCCGACCTTCTGATCGGCAAGCCCTAGGCTCTGTGGTTTAGACCATAGCGCCACCCGCGTCCCATCTAGCTTAGATGGCTTAAAAATAACCACAACCCCCATAATTAAATGTTCAAGGAGGAATACCAGCAGCAATTGGCCATGAGATCTCAGTGGAACCTCCATAATTGCAAGCAGGCTATCTCTGAACAGCAGGAGCTGGGAGCCAGCAGCAAAGGGAGGCTGAGACTTTCATGTTCTGCCTACCAAGTTGCCAGGAGCAACATTCTGGCAGAAATGCAGGGCTAGGTGGCTTTTTGGAGTTTAACAGGCCCAACCTGTGGCCTGGTTTGGGAGGAGTTACACGGTGCTGCCCTCATAGAAGAGGGAAAGAAAGCCACATATCTGAGTTTACTAATCTCAGATGCATCCACGGAGGCTAATACAGGCTGCTGAGAACAAAGCAGTGGTTCCTTTGCACATGCCCAGAGACACTCTGCTGTTCACTGTGGCTTTATATGTTCAAGGATTGAGAAGGATTAGGCCCTGGGAAAGAGGTTTTATCTCCCTGTTGTAAACAAAAATCTGCCCTTTTCCCTCAGGCTGCCACCTTTTTCTTGATAAAGCCGCTGTCCTTTAACTATTTGGCTGCCTGTTCATTGAAATATATGTGAGCCTCATTTGCTCTGTTGCCTCACTGAGGCTGGGTTTAGGGTTGCCAACTAACCTGGACAAAACTAGCAGCCTGTAGACCGTGCTGTTGTTGAAGGCGCAGGAGCCAGGCCTGCAAAGGGACTTTGGCAACCCTATCCATGATAGAGGCCAGTGGGGTTGGGGAGGATTTGAGCCAACTGGGAGGATCTGCCTTCCTTTGCTCTGCTCTCCCAATTAACTTCCATCTCCAGGGGCTGCCCTGTGACATCATCAGGGCCTCACCCCTAGGTCTCAGGTTTGGGGCTTGAAATCTCAGGATCTGGGCTGCTCTTGACCTGGCAAGCCTAGCTATGTTAGCGCTGCCTGATGGGAGTTGTAGTCCAAAACCTCCAGTGGGTACCACTGGGGCAATCTTTGGGGATGGGAACCGGATTTTTGGGTAGCGGGACAGGGGTTGCTGCTGGGGCTGGAGGGAGCAGTGATAGAGCGAGCCCGCCTCTCCACAACCACAACAGAGGTTTCAGTTCTCGCTGCCGTACTTGGCTCAAAAGGCAGGCGAATGGTCTCCAGCCCCGGCGTCGTGTGCCAACTTTTTCTCCCTGGGGCTGGGAGAGGCGGGCTTGTTTACATCATTCGCTCAGTGAGGTCATAGAGTTGAAAGGGCCATGCAGTCCACCCTTGTGTGGCTCCACTAGAGCTCTCTTCCCTGCTCTGGCAAGTCGGAGCGGGGCCTTTTAGTTCTGTGGAACAGCTTCCCTGCTGAAATGCGGCAGGTGCCCACAATTGCCACTTTCCGGAAACAATTGCAGCCGTTCCTGTTTGGACAAGCTTTTCCAGCTAAATGAAAAGGACTCTGCCTAAGCTGTTTATTTTGTATTATTAAAAAACCTATACAGAGGTACCACAGGTTACATACGCTTCAGGTTATAAATGCTGCTAACCCAGAAATAGTGCTTCAGGTTAAGAACTTTGCTTCAGGATGAGAATAGAAATCGCGTGGCGGAGCAGCAGGAGACCCCATTAGCTAAAGTGGTGCTTCAGGTTAAGAACAGTTTCAGGTTAAGAACGGACCTCCAGAACGAATGAAGTTCTTAACCAGACGTACCACTGTATTTACTTTATCGTACACTTTTGAAACCGTTTTCAGTCGCTCCTATTGTATGCGCATGAGACTCATCGGAAAGACAATTCATGAATTACCGTATTTTTCGCTCTATAAGACGCACCAGACCATAAGACGCACCTAGTTTTTGGAGGAGGAAAACAAGAAAAAAAAAATATTCTGAATCTCAGAATCCAGAACAACAAGAGGGATTGCTGCGCAGCGAAAGCAGCGGTCCCTCTTGCTGTTCTGGCTTCTGGGATAGCTGTGCAGCCTGCATTCGCTCCATAAGACACACACACATTTCCCCTTACTTTTTAGGAGGGAAGAAGTTGAGTCTTATAGAGCAAAAAATACGGTAAATAATAAGATTAACATTAATAATAATAATATTAACATTAACAACAACAACAATAATAATATCAACATTAATAATCAGTGCTTTTTTTCTCAGGGGACGCAGTGGTATGCATTCCCTGGCCTAAACATTTTGTGAATCTAAGTTTGGCCTCATTGAGGGGCAGTATTTCAATAAGAGTAGAAAAATGAGAGTACCCCTAAACATTTTTTTAGGAAAAAAAAGCACTGATGATGATGATGATGATGATATGCTTCGTCCAAATGCCTCCAGTACGGGCTGTCAGATGCCAACCCCAGTATAGTGCCATTGACACAGTTGGCGCTTTTGAGAATCATCCGAAAAGACAGGTCCCTGCCCCAACATGCTTACAATCAATCTTGGGGAAAAAGAAAGAAAACACGACCAGGATGAGGGACATGGGCGTAGCCAGAATTTCACTGCATGCTTCTCTGTTGGACCAGGAGCCAATTTGGGTCTCTTGGCATTGAAGAAGATTCCCCCTCCCCTCCCTTCCCCATCCTTCCTAGAGAAAGGCAGCGTGAGGCTCAAGAGTGAGGCCTGGGTTTCTTCCAAGTACGCAACTTTTGTTTCTCAGGCCCTGGAATGTGTCCCTCATTCCTCAAGGGTTAACTGCGGCTGCGGGGCAGGATATTCTCAGACTGGATTTATGCGCCTGCCGCTCCACCTCCTCTGTTCCACACACATTATGCATCATCTAGTGGCGTATATTTTATATCCCATGTGCCGCTCTCACTCTTTGACCTCAAAGCGCCACAGAGATTCTACAGCCTTGCTTTGCAGCCGAGGGAGATTGGCCCTCCTGAAATTAGAATATGTTCTCGCTTGGTTAGTGTGGAAGATTGAACAAATCGGTTTATAGAGGAACATTTTATCCAGTGCTTTTTTCTGGAGGGATGCAGGGGTACGCATACCCCTAAACATTTTGTGAATCTAAGTCTGGCATCATTGAGGGGGCAGTATTTCAATATGGATGCGGGACGCGGGTGGCGCTGTGGGTTAAACCACAGAGCCTAGGACTTTCCGATCAGAAGGTCGGCGGTTCGAATCCCCGCGATGGGCTGAGCTTCCGTTGCTCGGTCCCTGCTCCTCCCAACCTAGCAGTTCGAAAGCACGTCAAAGTTCAAGTAGATAAACAGGTACCACTCTGGCGGGAAGGTAAACGGCATTTCCGTGCGCTGCTCTGGTTCGCCAGAAGCGGCTTAATCATGCTGGCCACATAACCCGGAAGCTGTACGCCGGCTCCCTCGGCCAATAAAGCGAGATGCGTGCCGCAACTCCAGAGTTGGTCATGACTAGACCTAATGGTCAGGGGTCCCTTTACCTTTATTTCAATATGAGTAGGAAACGGAGAGTACTCCTAAACATTTTTGTAGGGAAAAAAGCACTGGTTTTATCTATGAAGCTTATGGTGGTCCGTGGACGTCATTTGGGGATCCCTGCTCTATTGTGCTGTCTCACATTTACCAGAGTTTACGTCTGATACTCTTGTCTTCATCCCTGGAATTGGGGTGTGTGATGCTGCTTTTTTTGGGGGGGGTTACATGGCTGGAGGAAGGGTGAAGCAGACCCCCCTCCCCTCTTCTCCACTGACCATTTCCTCATCCACCAGCAAAACAGGCTTGGGGGTGTTGCAGGAATTTATGTATAGGTTTTTGGGGGGGTTGCCCCTCCAGCAGATATCATGCACATGCAGCCCACTACCAAAATCAGCACAATCGCTTTTGTGACTTTTGTGATTTGTCCCCACAAAATACTTCATCACAGTTTCTTCCCATCTATTCAAAGGGCCACTGCTGCACAATACCAAATGTAACAATTCACTGGTAAATGTATTGGCTTACTGGGAAAACTTCAGAAATTCATATAGACATGTGAGCTCAGCTGCTCAGCAGCCCCTCTGCCTGAGTGATAATTCCTGGCATCCTGATACCTGAGTGCCAGACAGGTAGCCATTCCAGAAATAACAAAACCAGCTGAAGACAAAAGGGTATGATTAACTTGGATGGGAAACAGGGAAATGTTAATATCTCTTTTGCTTCACTTGATGGGCGTTTGGTGGAGGGCAAGGAGAACCATGGGGCAGGGTCCAGGATGCTCAGATTACTGGCACCAGACCTCCCCTTTCATGATGTAACCATGATGTATGAGTGATGTAGTTTGGGGGGGGTGTAACATGGGGATTAGCAGCTAATAAAAGTTTGGGTCCTCTTTTGTTTCACCTGGTGGCAGGTGGGAGTCCTGTCATGACAGTCTTCACTAAAGACCAAGCCTACTGGCTGCTGTTTTGCTCTGGTATTCCTGGCTGGTGTCCTTGTTTTTTGGCCAAGGGGGCCCTCAGATTTCTCCTTTAACAGGGGAAAACCTGTTTTTGCCATGGCAACAACCAGTTTAGGCCTCGCCGAAGCAAATCCCTCTTTGCCTAACCTGACACTGAAAAATTGGGTTGGGGTGGCCCCATGTATTCCTACCCCACAAGTGTCCCAGAAAACCCCCCCAGAACATCCCGGTTTGTCCTGCAAGAGCACAACAACAATTTGCAGTGCTGTGATCTCACACGATTTCATTTTGGGGCACCGTGGAAGCATGATTTTGGGGGGTTCCGTGATCTCACATGGGGAGCATGCTTGGGAAAACGTGCATCCTGGTTTTGGGACTCAGAGGATATATATATATATATATATATGCCTGTATCCTCAGAGGGGGATGTGGGTGGTGCTGTGGGTTAAACCACAGAGCCTAGGACTTGCCGATCAGAAGGTCAGCGGTTCAAACCCTTGCAACGGGATGAGCTCCCGCTGCTTTGTCCCTGCTCCTGCCAACCTAGCTGTTTGAAAGCACGTCAAAGTGCAAGTAGATAAATAGGTACCGCTGCGGCGGGAAGGTAAACGGCGTTTTCATGCGCTGCTCTGGTTCGCCAGAAGTGGCTTAGTCATGCTGGCCACATGACCCGGAAGATGTATGCCAGCTCCCTCGGCCAGTAAAGCGAGATGAGCGCCGCAACCCCAGAGTCAGCCACGACTGGACCTAATGGTCAGGAGTCCCTTTATCCTCAGAGGAATGGGGGGAGAAATGGAATAGAAACAAGAGATTAAAGATGGCATCCTTGCTGCCCAGAAACTCCAAAGGGCTCTTGACCTGGAGATTGAAACCCCTTAAACTGTCGTTGAAATGGCGTGCAGAGTGATTTCCCCTCCTTTCACTTCCCAGACGGTGAGGGAAAAGGAGGCGGTGAAACTGGAATTGGATGAGGGAGTCCCGCCCCCTGACCCCCGCCATTCAAGGCTCCCACAGTTTGGTTGTTGCTTCACGATAGAGAAAAATAAAAGAGATTTTCCTGGCATCGACAGGATTGCTGTCCCATAAATCTGTTTATTTGCAGCATTCCTCTCGGTGCATAGTATTGGTTCAGTTCGGCTGCATGTGGGTGGTTTAGCTCTCCCCGCGCCAGTTAATCAAACTGTGGGCAGAGTGAATCCGTTTTATTCCGGCAAATCTTTGATGTTTTTTGTGTGCTTGGTTTCAACCGCTGACCCTTAGCCAATGTGCTTTATTGTCAGTGTGTTTCTGAAATCGCCATTTGAAATGCTGCACGCTGCACTGGGCGGGTTTTTTTGCGCTAGAAGGGTGGGGTAGAAATGTTTTAATTTAAAAAAAAACCATGTATTTCTGCCAACAAGAAACGTATCTGATTTACTTTATGGGTTTGGGGGGATAATAAAGGCCTAGGAAAAATATAACCACAACAAATATATAACTGGGGTGGTCCTAGGCAAGAGAAGGGTATGTTTTCTACAACTTTAATATTTATGGAGGGGATTTCAACAGGTGCAGCTTGTCAGGCAAGTTATAGCACACCTGCTGAAATCCCCTACACAAATATTCAAGGTGTAGGAGCGCTATTCTTCCCCCGCCCTTTCCCTTTTTTCCATGCATCTGCCCTAGTATATCCAGGAGATTTGAAAGTAATCAGGGAGCTTAAATCTGTTCTGTTGTATTGACTGGAGATTTGGGAAGAGAAGCTTCACCTGTTGAATTTCTGCCGCTATGGCAGAAGTCTAACAGGTGAAGCTTTACTGTAAAAAGCTAATAAGGGGTTTTAGCAGACTGCTACTAAGACCAGAAGAACCCCCCCACCCCCACCCTCTGGGCCTCTAAGCTTGCAGAACTTTTGCTGCCCTACCCACACTAGGGCTTGGGTGGGTATTTGTTGATGGTCCGGGGAATTATAAGAACTGTCATTAAGCGGGTGGGGCTGGTTCAGCTGCGATCCCTTGGCAGCTGGTGACGGAGAGGCGAGGAGAGTCATCGTCCGCAGCCGGCCTGGCCAGCCAGATCTGAACGTCACCGTTCCCTCCCGCTGCCCCAAATTGGCACATCACAGAAGACAAGATTTGCAGAAAGGAAAAAAAGCAGAAGGGAAGTGATGCTAAAGGGTTGCCAACTTTTAAAACTAGCTGCTCCTGCTCCTTGAAGCAGTCAGGCGATAGCAGGTGGCAAATTGATAAGAGTTTAAAAATATTAAGTGAGATGTGTGTTTGTGAGTGTTAGTTAATTCATTAATTAATCAATCTTTGTCTCCAGGCTTAACAACCTTTCTTGTTGATTCCTGCAACCCAGACTCATGCTACTGGCAGTAGAGCTGGCTTGAGTTCTCATTTTTTTCCTGGTCACTGGCCATCCCTTTAAATAATATTCATAGCCTAATTTGACCCAGAGCTCAGACCCCACTGAACCGTTCTGCGATGCCAAAGCACAGCCATTGGAATATACAGTGGTACCTCGGGTTAGGTACTTAATTCGTTCCGGAGGTCCGTTCGTAACCTGAAACTGTTCTTAACCTGAAGCACCACTTTAGCTAATGGGGCCTCCTTCTGCCGCCACGCCACTGGAGCACGATTTCTGTTCTTATCCTGAAGCAAAGTTCTTAACCTGAAGCACTATTTCTGGATTAGCGGAGTCTGTAACCTGAAGCGTCTGTAACCTGAAGCATATGTAACCTGAGGTACCACTGTATTGTAATAAGAGAGTGAGGCATCTTGTGGGTCTCTGGGCATGTGCAGTGCATTTTTCCCTTTATGCAACCGGACTCCTGGAGTGTGACGATGAGAGCCATGCTTTCCAAGTCGGAAGTTTTTCATTCTCAGGCCTGCTTCAGCCCGAACGCCCTTCCCTTGTAGCAGGACTCAATTTTATTTATGTAAAATTGCAGACCCTGCCAGGATTTGTGGGTGGGCAGAGAACGGCAAGGTTAAACGAGCTTAAAACCTGTTTTCAGTGAATAGAGGTTCTGGATATGGGCTAATACCTGGGAATTGGAAAAGGGGACAATCATCATCATCATCATCATCATCATCATCATCACAGAGTCATAGAATTGAAGAGTTGGAAGGGACCCTACGGATCATCTAGCCCACCCCCTGTAAGGCAGCTGTTCCATACTGGGTTCGAACCTGCAACCTTGGCGTTATATCAGCACCACTCTGTACCCAATATTATTCTTACTTTAATTTCTTACTTGCCCTTCACCACATGGTCTCTGAGCAATTTTAAAACATTCAGAGGAGTCAGTATCACACAGTGGTTAGAGTATTGGACTCAGACCTGGGAGACCAGGGTTCAAATCCCCACTTGGCCATGGAACTTATTGGGTGGCCTTGGGCCAGCCATAGCCCAAGGCCTTAGCCCAAGGCCTTAGCTTAGCCTACCTCGCAGGCTTGTTGTGAGGATGAAATAACTGTCATGGCTTTGGGGCGCCATGAATGCCACTTCAATCTCCTTAGGGCAGGCATGGCCAAACTTGGCCCTCCAGCTGTTTTGGGACTACAACTCCCAGTGGCCAGGGATGATGGGAACTGTAGTCCCAAAACAGCTGGAGGGCCAAGTTTGGCCATGCCTGCCTTAGGGGAAAGGTCGGCTATTGATGCAAAAGGCTAGCAGATGGTAGATAAATAGCTAAGAAAATCGGGTCGAAACAATGCTGTAGGGTGGGTCCTAAAATATATACAGTGGTACCTCAGGTTAAGTACTTAATTCTTTCCGGAGGTCTGTACTTAACCTGAAACTGTTCTTAACCTGAAGCACCACTTTAGCTAATGGGGTCTCCTGCTGCTGCCACGCCGTCGGAGCACAATTTCTGTTCTCATCCTGAAGCAAAGTTCTTAACCTGAAGCACTATTTCTGGGTTAGCGGAGTCTGTAACCTGAAGCGTATGAAACCTGAAGCGTATGTAACCTGAGGTACCACTGTACATCTCAGGTGTCAGGTACAGTTGCGGACGTGATTCGTGCGGGATGCATGTTTGTAACCTGCAGCGGCGCATCTGTGCATGCGCGGATTGCGATTCGCGTTTCTGCGCATGCGCAACCGCTGAAACCCGGAAGTAACCCGTTCCGGTACTTCCAGGTTTCGGCGCATCTGTAACCTGAAAAAAACACAACCTGAAGCGTCTGTAACCCGAGGTATGACTGTATGTACAGTGGTACCTTTGGTTACGTACTTAATTCGTTCCGGAGGTCCGGTCTTAACCTGAAACTGTTCTTAACCTGAAGCACCACTTTAGCTAATGGGGCCTCCTGCTGCTGCAGCACCGCCGGAGCACGATTTCTGTTCTCATCCTGAAGCAAAGTTCTTAACCCGAGGTACTATTTCTGGGTTAGCAGAGTCTGTAACCTGAAGCGTATGTAACCTGAAGCATATGTAACCTGAGGTACCACTGTACTTATTAAAGAGGCACTTATTCAGTGTGCAGCAGAAACTGCACAATGAAGGTAGACTCCCATTGGCTAGACTCCCACCGCTGTTTCTATCCTAGACCCATCCCTGTGTCTCATTTTCCCTCTGCGCGATGCTATTCAGGTGCTCCAACGCAATCTCTTTCTCTCCTCCAGCCGTGTTCTTCCAAGAGAGCCCTTCGAACCTGACATCTTCCTTGGGCAAGGACATCAAGCTTTCGTGCTCCGCCCTTTCCCTTGGCGAGCCGCCTGAGATCACTTGGCTGCGGGACGGAGCCGCCCTGGACTTGGCCGACAGTAACCAGATGCAGTTCCCCTTGGATGATGAAGAATGGATGACCACCAGCGAATTGAGGTGAGCACCTTGCATCCCACAGTAGGTGGGCTGGCGCGCTCAGCGTTGGGAAGATCTACGATACAATACGACACGATATCTTTATTGTCATTGTCCCTTGCGGAACAATGAAATTGAAAAACTACATAAAACTACATAAAAACTACATAAAAACTACAAAAAACTACATAAAAACTACATAAAACATTCAAAAACCCCTAAAAACATCTAGCGGTGTTAGCGGACAGCAAGCTCAGCACGAGTCATCACCACCATCATTTTTACCGTATTTTTTGCTCTATAAGACTCACTTTTTCCCTCCTAAAAAGTAAGGAGAAATGTGTGTGCGTCTTATGGAGCGAATGCAGGCTGCGCAGCTATCCCAGAAGCCAGAACAGCAAGAGGGATTGCTGCTTTCGCTGCACAACGATCCCTCTTGTTGTTCTGGCTTCTGAGATTCAGAATATTTTTTTTTTCTTGTTTCCCTCCTCCAGAAACTAGGTGCGTCTTGTGGTCTGGTGCGTCTTATAGAGCGAAAAATACGGTAATTTGTATACTGTCTTTCTTTCTTACGATACTCAAGGTTGTTTTACAAGCTGCAGAAACAAAACATGTACATCTTATAACAATCTAATGCAATACAAAAATGTAATAATAAAACATAATAATAATAATAATAATAATAATAATAATAATAATAATAATAATAATAATAATTTATTATTTATACCCCGCCCATCTGGCTGGGCCCCCCCAGCCACTCTGGGCGGCTTCCATAGAAACCAGGAAACACTAAAATATCATACATTAAAAACTTCCCTGAACAGGGCTGCCTTAAGATGTTTTCTGAATGTCAAGTAGTTGTTTATCGTTTTGACATCTGCTGGGAGGGCGTTCCACAGGGCGGGCGCCACTACCGAAAAGGCCTGGTTCCCTGTAGCTTTGCTTCTCGCAATGAGGGAACCGCCAGAAGGCCCTCGGCACTGGACCTCAGCGTCCGGGCAGAACGATGGGGGTGGAGACGCTCCTTCAGGTATACTGGGCCGAGGCCGTTTAGGGCTTTAAAGGTCAACACCAACACTTTGAATTGTGCTCGGAAACGTACTGGGAGCCAATGTAGGTCTTTCAAGACCGGTGTTATGTAGTCTCGGCGGCCGCCCCCAGTCACCAGTCTAGCTGCCGCATTCTGGATTAGCTGTAGTTTCCGAGTCACCTTCAAAGGTAGCCCCACGTAGAGCGCATTGCAGTAGTCCAAGCGGGAGATAACTAGAGCCTGCACTACTCTGGCGAGACAGTCTGCGGGCAGGTAGGGTCTCAGCCTGCGTACCAGGTGGAGTTGGTAGACAGCTGCCCTGGATACAGAATTGACCTGTGCCTCCATGGACAGCTGTGAGTCCAAAATGACTCCCAGGCTACGCACCTGGTCCTTCAGGGGCACAGTTACCCTATTCAGGACCAGGGAGTCCTCCACACCAGCCCGCCCCCTGTCCCCCAAAAACAGTACTTCTGTCTTGTCAGGATTGAAATAGGCAACCTACATCAAAAAAGGCAACCTACATCAAAAAAGTAACATTCAACAATCATTAGTATAGTATAAAATGATAATACCAACATATAAAAGTTAATCAGAAATCCACTCAACAGTTACAATACAGTGGTATACCTCTGGTTAAGAACTTAATTCGTTCTGGAAGTCTGTTCTTAACCTGAAACTGTTCTTAACCTGAATCACCACTCTAGCTAATAGGGCCTCCCGCTGCCGCTGCACGATTTCTGTTCTCATCCTGAAGCAAAGTTCTTAACCTGAAGCACTATTTCTGGGTTAGCGGAGTCTGTAACCTGAAGCGTATGTAACCTGAAGCGTATGTAACCCGAGGTACCACTGTAAATAATATCCAAACTATAATCAATAAAACAACGGCAAGCCAGAGTACATAAAACAATACAATACACATTGAGAAGCTGTTGACACATTGAGTCAATAGTGTGATGCAGCAGCAAAAAAAAAAAAGAAAAGCCAGTGCTGTTCTAGGCTGCATTAACAGAAGTCTAGCGATCAAGGGAAGTCATAGTCCTGCTGTGTTCTGCCTTGGTCAGGCCACGCCTGGAGTCCTGTGTCCAGTTCTGGGCACCACAGTTTAAGAAGGAGGTTGACAAGCTGGAACGTGGGCAGAGGAGGGTGACCAAGATGGCCATGGGTCTGGAAACCATGCCTTATGAGGAACGGTCGAGGGAGTTGGGTGTGTTTAGCCTGGAGAAGAGGAGACCGAGAGGAGATATGAGATCTTCAAATGTCTAAACTAAGGGGCTGTCACGGGGAAGATGGAACTACAGTGGTACTTCTGGATGCAAACGGGATCTGTTCCGGAGCCCCGTTTGCACCCAGAAGCGATCCGTTGCTTCTGCGCATGCGCGTGACATCATTTTGACCGTCTGCGCATGCGCAAGCAACGAAACCCGGAAGTAACGCGCTCCATTACTTCCGGGTCGCCGCAGCGCGCAACCCGAAAATACTTATCCCAAAGTTACTTCAACCTGAGGTATGACTGTAGCTTGTTTGAGGGTAGGACTCGAAGCAATGGATTCAAGTTACAGTGGTTAATTCGTTCCGGAGGTCCGTACTTAACCTGAAACTGTTCTTAACCTGAAGCACCACTTTAGCTAATGGGGCCTCCTGCTACCGCCACGCTGCCGGAGCACGATTTCTGTTCTCATCCTGAAGCAAAGTTCTTAACCTGAAGCACTGTTTCTGGGTTAGTGGAGTGTGTAACCTGAAGCGAATGTAACCTGAAATGTATGTAACCCGAGGTACCACTGTACAAGCCGACTAAACATCAGGGAAAAAATTCTGACCGTAAGAGCGGTTTGGCAGTGGGACGGACTCTCTCGGGAGGTTTTTAAGCAGAGGTTGAATGGCCACCTGTCACAGATGCCAGGCATAATTGCATGAACTTCCATCCTGTCACCTTTCCCTCGCCTTTTCTCTAAAATGTCCCAAACGCTGCAACCTTTCCCCACGTGGAAGTTGCCTTGACCGTTTGGCTAGCCCCTTTCTGACCGTATTCCGATATCCTTTTTGACGTGAGGTAACCAAAACTGCACTCTACAGCCAAACAGCCAGTTGCACAACAGGAGGAAACCGTGCCACAGGAGAGCAGGGGAAAGTTGAAGCAGTATGGGTGTTGCCTGTTTGACTTAAACCACTATCCCTGCTTTTCTCCACGTGAACAGCCGAGCCATCTTCCTTGTGGAGAGATGGGGAGTTGGCTGGCTTCCTCCGAGGGGGGGGGGGTGAGAGAGAGACACATTGGGAAATATTTCCAGTTGCTCAACCCCAAAGCAGCATAACTTGGTGAGGAGGAGAGGGGCTGGCAGCTTTCCTCTCCTGGCCTCGCATGAAGCTTTTCTCCTCTGCTTCTTTCATTGCCCTTTCCGCTGGCAGGCCAGGCAAAGTAGGAACTGAATGGGGATGAAAGGCGTAGGGGCAGCTTCCAGGACTGTGGCCCAAACTGGATGTCTGAAGTCCTGGATTATCCAAGAGGCAGGCTAAGGGCTTATCCACCCTCCTGCTGCTTCTCCGCTCCGCCCCTCTGTCTCCCCCCCCAATAGCCCAGGGGAAAGGGCTCTTTAGCCTACAATTCCGGTTTTCTCTGGAATGACATTTGCTCCAGTTTAGCTCTAAAGAGTGGGTTTTCCCTGGGAAAGCAGCACGACCAGGGGGAAACAGCTTGCACCCGTGTCTTCTAAGCACATGAAGGATAGCTCAGTCAGTAGAGCATGAGACTGACCTTGGAGTCAGTCACCATCTCTTAGCCCATGGGTAGGCAAACTAAGGCCCGGGGGCTGGATGCGGCCCAGTCACCTTCTAAATCCGGCCCATGGATGGTCCCGGAATCAGCGTGTTTTTACATGAGTAGAATGTGTGCTTTTATTTAAAATGCATCTCTGGGTTATTTGTGGGGCCTGCCTGGTGTTTTTACAGTGGTACCTCGGGTTACAGACGCTTCAGGTTACAGATGCTTCAGGTTACAGACTCCGCTAACCCAGAAATAGTACCTCGGGTTAAGAACTTTGCTTCAGGATGAGAACAGAAATCGCGCGGTGGCGGCAGTGGGAGGCCGCATTAGCTAAAGTGGTACCTCAAGTTAAGAACAGTTTCAGGTTAAGAACGGACCTCCAGAACAAATTAAGTACGTAACCAGAGGTACCACTGTACATGAGTAGAATGTGTGCTTTTATTTAAAATGCATCTCTGGGTTTTGTGGGGCATAGGAATTCGTTCATCCCCCCCCCCAAAAAAATATAGTCCAGCCCCTCACAAGATCTGAAGGACAGTGGACTGGCCCCTTGCTGAAAAGGTTTGCTGACCCCTGTCTTAGCCTAACCTACCTCACAGGGTTGTCGTGAGGGTGAAATGGGGGGGGGGGAGAGGAGAACCACCTGCACCACCTCGAGATCCTTGGAAGATAAAGGGGGTATATCAATGTAATAAATAGTCATAGTAATAATGGTTCCCTTTCTGGTGATCCACTCCCCAACCCCACGTTCCATCTCACAAAATGGTAATGATAATCCATTACTGGATTATACTGAATAAAGTCCCTATTTTTTTTCTTGGGGGAAGCAGGCCTGTTGTGCAACAGCGCCAAATTCGCTGTTATTGTGCAAATTGAATTTGCCCATACGCGATTGAATTCCACCCGCAAAATAGCAACAGTCTGGAATCTCCAACAGTTCCCACGCTTTTTATATATTTTTTTTACTCTGCCTTTGTTTCGTTAGCTGCGTGGGCTCTTTAAGCTTGTTTCTTTCCTTTCCTAAAAAGCTTATACATTCATCTCGAGTTTGATAAACAGCAAAAGACACAATGCTCAGCTGGAACAAACAGAAGGGTTTAAAGAACTCTGTAGAATAAACACACACACACACACACACAACTAGCACAAGAGTAAGATGCTTTGTTTTGTCTGCTGCTGCTGTTTGTGATGTCCAGGAGGAAACTGGCAGCTGGTCTTCTGGATTCAGGAGTCTGAGGATGGAAGGGGGAAGAATCATGACCCATAAACAAACAGAGAGGTTGTCGGCCTTTCTGCAGTGACACAAACAACCCAAAACACAAATAATCCCTAACCAGCGATAAACCATAACCCGGAGGGGTAGGGCCCCCAATATTTAAAATCAGAAATATTGGGCCCCTGTACAATTTGCCACAGCATACCCTCCAACATTTCTCCAACGGAAATTCTAAGGGAAAGCAGGGCATTCTGAAATCAAATCAGACACCGGGGCGGCTTTTGTAAACGCTGGAAAATGGGGACATTTGAAGAGTCTGCCGTGGCATTCAAGTTGAAAATGTTGGTTCTGTATGCCCCAATTCTCTTAACAAATATCTCAAACGTTGTCAGAGGTTTTCGGTGCATATGGGACCCAAGTTTATATCCATGGATTTTAATGGTATTACTCATAGTGTGTTTTGTATCCTGATGTTTAATGGTAATGGGGAGGTTTGGACACTCACCCTGTGCTTAGCTCCTGGAGTGAGGCAGGGGTGGGTCAGGGGTGAGTGGTCTAGATTAAGGTTACCAGATTTTTTCAAAGAATCCAGGGACACTTAAAAAAAAAGAAGAGAGAGAGAAGTTATTAAAGAAAAAGTTATTTTAAAAAATAATAATATATTCTCTTCTGTGGTCTCCTCTGTCGCGTGGCCTTCCTCTGGACCCTGGCCTGCTCTCTTGGAGACCTAGCTGCCGTGGAGTAGGCTCGGGTCAGGCCTGGGCTAGGCCACTTGTCCTTGCCCTCCTGGTGCTCTCCTATCTCTCCTTTTCAGTGGCGTGGCAAGGTTGGAGCTCCCCTCTTTTTTCTTCTTCCTCTTTCTCTCTCTTCCTTCTCCTTCTCCTCTTCTCCTTTTCTCTGGGGTTTTCCGGGCCCCTGAGTGCCACTGGGCAGTCGGCTGGGTGGCCAGGCACTCTCGCTCCCGGCTCAATTTGGGTTGAGTTCCCCCTCGGTAGTGGCAGCGGCAGTCTCAGCAGCCGGGAGCCAGCCTGATAGCGCAGTTGGCTCTGGATGGCTTCAGGAGCTACTCGCTGCCCGCCATTTTACCTTGCCAGAAATCCCCACATCATGTGTCTTGTGCTGTTGAACCAATCACACAACATTTATTTCCTACTAATAAATCTACAACACTTAAAATAAAAATCCGGGGACACTCCGGGGCAGTGGCGTAGCGTGGGTTGTCAGCACCCGGGGCAAGGCAAGTAACTTGTGCCCCCTAACCCGTGGATTTGCGCCCCCTAACCCTAACCCCCAGATGTTGCGCCCGGTGCGGCCGGCCCCCCCTGCACCCCCCACGCTACGCCACTGCTCCGGGGACTGATTTGTGAATCCAGGGACTGTCCTCGGGAAACGGGGACGTCTGGTAACCTTAGTCTAGATGAACTTTCAGACTGATCCTGAGGGGAAGGCCCATGGCTCAGTGGCAGAACATGTTTTGCATGCAGATGGTCGCAGGATCAATCCTGATGTCTCCAGGTTGGGTTGAAACCCTGGAGAGCCACTCCCATTCCGTGCAGACAAGGCCAAGCCAAATGGACCAATGGTTTGATTCGGTATAAGGCAACTTCCTGTGTTCCTACCCAGCAGGGCTCTTCCCATGTTCTCATGAACAGGCCTGGAGCCTAGCCTGGTAGTATTCACCAGAACAAGTGGTCCAGATCAGGAGTAGAGGTTGTTGGCATCTGACTGGAGCGAGCCTTTGGGGATGAGGTCGAACTGTGGGACCTGCTGTGGCTGTAGAGACCGATACGAGTGAGACATGTTTTGTTGCAGCCGGGCAGATGAAGGCATCCGATTGATGCACCACGGCGTTTCTTCTCTCTGAGCTCCTCCCGGCGGTCATTCCTCCTCTGGTCACTGCTAGAGATACTATTGTTTAAGGAGGGATCCCACAACCCTGCTCTCTTTCCTCAAATCAGGAGTGAATTTTAAGGCACTGAGAAGCCAAAATAACTCCCTGTGTTGCTATTCTCTTCCCTGACAGCATCCCTTCTGTTCAGCTCTCGGACATGGGGAACTACCAGTGCGCGGCCTCGGTGAACGGATCTGAAGTCCTCTCTGATGAAGCCTACCTGAATCTGGAAGGTAAACACCGTTTGTCTGAGCGTGAGGTGCACACACCAGATCACACTGAGAGGATCTTCCACAAGTGTTCATCACAGGGTCGAAGAAGGAAGGTGGTGACAGAGCAAAAAGGCGCTGGAGCCCAAGCTGGCTTTGCAGCCATCTTTTCTTTCTTTCAAAACTTTCCCAGCGTGAAAGTTTTGAAGGAACGCAAGCGCAACAAGTACTGTAAATATAAATGGAAGATGTTTTGTCTAGGGTGAGACCTTGGTTCCTTAGCCATACATGATGACCCTGTGCGAGTGTTTGGGTGAGTTGTGTGGAGTTTCTACTGCGGTTGGCGGAGCCCTAGATAAGACTGGGTTTGAGCGTCTCAGCGGAAGCCTGCCAGTGTTATAGTTTGTGGATTGTCGGGATTTGTGATTGCTGAGAGGGAGAGAGCCTGTGGCTGTGCGTGATTGTAGACTGACTATGTCCCAAACCGCCAATTAGTTTCTGGGCCCAATTCAAAGTGCTGGTGGCCTATAAAGCCTTAAATGGCTCAGGACCACAATACCTCAGTATACACCAACCCAGACAATGCACTCATCATCTGAGGCCCTTCTTTGTGTGCCTCCTCCACGAGAGGTCCAGAGGGCAGCAACACAAGAACGGGGCCTTTTTCGGGGTGGCTCCCTGTCTGTAGATTGCTCTCCCCAGGGAGGCTCGCCTGGCGCTTTCATTATATGCCTGTAGGCACCCGGCAAAGGCATTCCTTTTCAACCAGGCCTTTGGTTGATTAATATTCTACAGCCTTTTACATGTGTTTGTGGGAGGGGAGGGTATTGTTTTGTTGTTTTGGTTTCAACTATTTACTTGTGTTTTTTTACCTTGTGTTTTTACCCTGTGAATCCTCTTCATATCTTTGGATGAAGGGCAGTATATAAAACTAATAAATCAAAATAAATAACACAGGTGTGTTAGCAGACATGCAATCTTGAGCGAATGATATTGAGTGAGCAGAATCCTGTTTAATAGATTTTGATGTTTTATGGATCTGTACCTGTATTGCTTTATAGACAGTATTTAATTTTGTTCGATTTCCTTTCTGAAACACTTTGAAACATAAGTATATATATAAAAAACCCACTTGAGATAATGGCAATAACTTGTATGTAAAATAACAAAAAATAAAAATTACAGCGCCACCAGGGACGAAAACCCGCTCTTCAAAGCTGAATCGGCATAAACAGCAATCTGGGGAAAACCCGAACTGACGTTTGCTTCGATTCCGCTTTGAAGAACATCTCATTCATGCATCACAAGGGAGCCTTCTTTGTCTGCTTGCTGAGTCTGTTCCTTCTTGTCCCCCTTTTTTGTGTCCAGGTCTCCCCTTTTTCACTGAAGAGCCCCAGGATCTGGAGGTCACCGTCAACACCCCTTTCAACCTCAGCTGCAGGGCTCAGGGCCCCCCAGAACCAGTGCGGGTGATCTGGCTGCAAGACAGCGCCCCCCTCAACTCCTTGAATGACCCACAGGCCCGGACGCCTTCCACACTGGCGTTGAGAGGTGAGTCGCACAGCGGATCACGTCTGATTCCTCTGCTCAGAAAACTACCTTTACAAAAAGAAGTCACGTGATCACCTCCATACCATACATCCAAAGCAAAATAAACCCTGGGAACTGTAGTTTATTGAGGATGCTGGGTGTGGTAGTTCCATGGGGCAAACTACAGTTCCCAGGACTTTACAGGAGAAGCCCTGTGTTGTCCGGGAGGTCAGCTGTCCGGGGAAATACACATTGGGTGTTCGGGACTGGTCCCCTCTCAATCTCCTCCTTGGGACCAGAGCTTTCAAAATCCATCTGTGGCTTTCTTCCGTCTCGATCCACAGCTTTGTTTTGCGGTTTTGCCTTTTCAAGCAGAGTTTAATCTTCTCGGTGCTGGGAACCCTAATTCCCGACATCTGGGTTGCTCTGTATGTGAAGAAGCATACTCTGCACAGGCTCCATAGCTCTTTCCTCGCCTTTCCCTGGCTCTGGACCAAGGTGTTGAAAACAGTTTCAGGGCCTAGCTGATGAGGCTCCGATTGAGCTTTTGTTTGCTTCTCCATTTTCTGCATCTGGGTGGCTGAGCCAAAAATCCCCCGTCCTTTATTTTTCTCTCCGTTCCGCTGGTTCAAAAGAGAGAGCCCTGGTTCTCCCCGCAAGCCAGTCCCTCTCTGGCGTTATTGAAGGGCAGGAGGGAAGGGCAGTGAATGCAGGAGGGGGGACCCCTATTCTCGCCCTTCATTCAGCCTTGCCTTCGTGAGCGTGCCCCTTTCCCCCCTTCCCTCACGTCCTTGTTCATTGTCTCGGGTGTCCCCCTCTCTCAAAGCCCCTCTTGTCCCCAGCCTCCAGCTTCTTTTGTTCCCTTTTCTATGCGAGTGGCTGGTTCCCGATGGCTCGGCTGGGGAGGGGGTTTTCCTCCGAGCGTGGGAACGGGCCCTGCAAGCCTTGCCAAATGCCAATTGGGCAGTGTGCGTGCGTGCATGTGCGAGCGTGTCTCCCTCTCTTGCCGCTCACGAAAACAACGCCGACCTGTTTCGAGGGTCCAGAGTGCTTCACCTTCGTTCTCTCGGTAACCCTTACAACACCCCTGTAAGGTAGGCCAAGCGGTAGGGTGGCCAGACGCATCTCCACAGGTGTCGCTTGTGCGAGAAGCTGTAGCACTTGGTGAAATGCCCTCCTCTGCAAAGAGGCAGGAGAACACTGTCCCACCATCTCGTCCTCTGTCGGCCCCTTCTCCTTGTGCCCTCCATCTTTCCCAACATCAGGGTCTTTCCCAGGGAGTCTTCTCTTCTCATGAGGCGGCCAAAGTATTGGAGCCTCAATTTCAGGACCTGTCCTTCCAGTGAGCACTCAGGGCTGATTTCCTTCAGAATGGAGAGGTTTGATCTTCTTGCAGTCCATGGGACTCTCAAGAGTCTCCTCCAGCACCATAATTCAAAAGCATAAATTATTCAGCTATCAACCTTCCTTATGGTCCAGCTTTCACTTCCATACATCACTACTGGGAAAACCATAGCTTTAACTATACGGGCCTTTGTTGGCAAGGTGATGTCTCTGCTTTTTAAGATGCTGTCTAGGTTTGTCATTGCATAAAAGCACAATAAACATCAAACATTAAAAACATCCCTATACAAGGCTGCCTTCAGTTGTCTTGTATAAGTCGTATAGTTATTTATCTCCTTGACATCTCACGGGAGGGCGTTCCACAGGGTGGGCGCCACTACCAAGAAGGCCCTCTGCATGGTTCCCTGTAGCATCACTTCTTGCAGTGGAGATGGGTGGGCCATGTGGAGATCGGGTAAGCATTTCGGGAGAGGAGATGTTTGGAAGGTCCCCTTGTTCTTTGGCACCACAGATGACGGGCAGTACTGCAAGCCACTCAGAGCTGTGGAGGGTGAAGCAAGGAAAGGACCACAGCTCAGCCCTTTGAGCATCTGCCTTGCAGGTCACAGGTTCTATCGCCCAATGATATCTTTGTTGGTCTATTTAGCATAATATATGGGGACGCGGGTGGCACTGTGGGTAAAACCTCAGTGCCTAGGACTTGCCGATCGCATGGTCGGCGGTTCGAATCCCCGCGGCGGAGTGACCTCCCGTCCCACATAGCAGTTCGAAAGCACCCTTAAGTGCAAGTAGATAAATAGGTACCGCTTTATAGCGGGAAGGTAAACGGCCAGAGCAGCTTCGTCATGGAAGTGTCTCCGGACAGCGCTGGCCCCCGGCCTCTTAAGTGAGATGGGCGCACAACCCTAGAGTTGGACACAACTGGCCCATATGGGCAGGGGTACCTTTACCTTTACCCTTTACCTTATTATTGTGAACACTGTATTCCTCCAGGCTACCTATTTATTAAGCATTCGTTCTGATTTGCGTGGGACATGGATCGCACTGTGGGTTAAACCACAGAGCCTAGGACTTGCCGATCAGAAGGTCAGCGGTTTGAATCCCCATGATGGGGTGAGCTCCCATTGTTCGGTCCCTGCTCCTGCCAACCTAGCAGTTCGAAAGCACATCAAAATGCAAGTAGATAAATAGGTACCGCTCCGATGGGAAGATAAATGGCATTTCCGTGCGCTGCTCTGGTTTGCCAGAAGCAGCTTAGTCATGCTGGCCACATGACCCGGAAGCTGTACACCGGCTCCCTTGGCTAATAAAGTGAGATGAGCGCCACAACCCCAGAGTCGGTCACGACTGGACCTAATGGTCAGGGGTCCCTTTACCTGATTTGCTTGCAGAAATCTTATGTGAAGTTTGTACCACATTCTGTCTTTATCAATCATTCATTCTTAAAAAAATATGGCAATAAACATTTGTCCCCTGTTTGCTCTGATTTGCTTGTTGGGCGTTTATACAGTTTCCTGTTTCTCATTTGTTCACCCCACACTTCTCGCCTCAGGAAGTCTCAGGAAGTGGATTTGCAGTGCTGAAGTAACAAGAGTGTTTTAACCCTGGCGGGCCTAAATTTCCCAACATGCATTTGAATCCCTCCTGAAAAATGCTGACGGGAGCCTCTGCTAGAGTCTTTCCTATCCTCTCTGGGCCACTTGGAGCTCCTGACCTGCCCTGCTGGCTGATGTCCTACTCAGCTTGCCCCAGCACATTTTGGGGGGCTTCCCAGAATCCTTGCCACTGGGCTTTTCTGCCGAAGGCCACCGGCTGATTAGCTGAATCCAGCCACAGCTATTTTCCTTTACTTCCCTTTTTTTTGCTGATTTGGCAGTTGCGTGGGGTTGCGAGCCTCAAACCAGACGCCTGGGTAAGAGGAAGTGGGTGTGAAGGGCTTCTTTGGCCAAAGGGCATCTCTTGCTGCTCCTCGAATAGAAACCAAAATCTTGGCAGCAAGAGTATCCTTGTGGCCGTAGCCCTAAGCACAGGGGATGCTGGAGGCAACCCCCCCCCCCTTGAGCCCGGTGGGACTTCCATGCGTAGGACGGAGATTTCCGCCAGAATCTGTTCTTGCCTGGGAGTGTAGTCTGTGCCATGCTGCTTCTTCAGACGCAGGGTGGGTTGGAGGCAAAGGAGTGGTGCAAACGGCAAGATGTGCTTGCCATATTATTGCAAGCAAGAGCTTGGGGAAAATTCTCACAAGACAACCGAGTAAGAGAGGAAGGATTTGGGAACCTGAGGCTGGTGCAATAGACTCTCCTGCGGGGGCCTCTGATGGTAGTTTCAGAGAGAAGGGCACACGCTTTGAATGCAGAAGGGCCTAGGTGGAAAGCAGCCCTGTTTAGGGAAGCTTTTAATGTTTGATGCATTACTGTACAGTGGTACCTCGGGTTAAGTACTTAATTCGTTCTGGAGGTCCGTACTTAAGCTGAAACTGTTCTTAACCTCAAGCACCACTTTAGCTAATGGGGTCTCCTGCTGCTGCCGTGCTTCCGGAGCATGATTTCTGTTCTCATCCTGAAGCAAAGTTCTTAACTTGAAGCACTATTTCTGGTTACAGATAGGTAGCCGTGTTGGTCTGCCATAGTCAAAACAAAAAAAATTCCTTCCAGTAGCACCTTAAAGACCAACTAAGTTAGTTCTTGGTATGAGCTTTCGTGTGCATGCACACTTCTTCAGTGTATCTGAAGAAGTGTGCATGCACACGAAAGCTCATACCAAGAACTAACTTAGTTGGTCTTTAAGGTGCTACTGGAAGGATTTTTTTTTGTTTTCACTATTTCTGGGTTAGCGGAGTCTGTAACCTGAAGTGTATGTAACCTGAGGTAACACTGTATTTTAATATTTGGTTGGAAGCCGCCCAGAGTGGCTGGGGAAGCCCAGACAGATGGGTGGGATATAATAATAATAATAATAATAATAATAATAATAATAACAATAATAATAATAATGCCTGGTTTCTGCAGCACTCAAGCTGTAACTCACTGCCCTGAAAATCCACCCACCGTTGTCCTGCTTCTGGCTGCAGGCTTCTCCCTCTTTTTCGCATTAGCTTGGGCCTGACTCTTGAAAGGATGTCAGCCAAACACCTCCTATAACAAAAGGGAAGAAAGGGGGGGGGCCTGTGTTCCCTTTGGGGTTCAAATAACAAAACAAACCCCTGATCTGCAGCTCGTGTTTCTTGTTTCTTTTTTCATCCCGGTTTTTAAAATGGTGTTGCTCCACGATCCATATCTATCCTGCGGCTGTCCTGTCATAGAATCATAGACTTGTACAGTTGGAAGGGACCCCGAGGGTCATCTAGTCTGACCCCCTGCAATGCAGGAATCTCAGCTAAAGCATCCCTGACAGATGGCCGTCCAAACTCTGCTTAGAAACCACCAAGGAAGGAGAGTCCACAACCTCCTGAGGGAGAGCCGTTTCACTGTCAAACGTCTCTTGCTGCCAGAAAGTTCTTCCTGATGTTTAGTTGGAATCTCCTTCCTTTTAACTTGAAGCCATGGGTTCGAGTCCTACCCCCTAGAGCTTGAAATGCTTCATTTCGACGTCTCTCCCTCCCCCTCTTACTGACGCACCACCAGCTTCAATCCATATTTAGAAAAGGAGCGGCCGAGCGGTCATTTTAAGGAGGTTGTGTGGACAAGGCCCAAGCCCGCAGCAGGCGAAGCGTTTCCCCTGAAACATCTGGAGGGTATTAGTGGCCATGCAAAACATCTGGGGGGGAAGGTGACAGATTAGCAGCAGCTATGCACGTATTTCTTTTGCCCTGTATTGGTTACCTGGGGTCAAAATTGTTCTGCTGGGTTTTGAAAAGAGAACAAGAGGAGGGGGTTTGCCCCTCTGGCCTGTTTGACCAGAGGCAACAATGGCACGAAAAAAACCCCGTTTCCGCTCCCTGTGGGAAGATAGATGCATTGTGTCTCTCCAAGCACTTTCAGTTCTCTTAAAAACAGTTGCCCTCCGATGTTCACACACTGTCCTTTGTCGTGCTCTTCCCTTCCTCCTCTCCCCTCAGAGTTGAGGTAAAAACCAGCCATTCCAGTGTCTTGAATAGTGTTCCTCTACCCTGCGCGTGTTTTGCCTCGCCCCACATACCTGCCGTGCCTCTTATTTCTCTTATTGCTCATTTGGCCTAGCCGTGGCACGCAGTGAGTCAGGGAAGGGGAATTCTGGGCAGGAGGTGACATGCATCTGAGTCACGAGCCAGGATCCGGATGCCGCTGCAGGAAGCCGGCCAGAGGAGCATTAGGACGAGGGGTGGTGAATGGGCAGATGTGGGGCCCAGGCAGTGACTGAAAGATAGCTGGAAAAGGATGAAGGCTTTGATACCTCTGATTTAGACCACTGGTATTCAAGAGCCTGGCAAATGGCCCTTTCTGAGGAGATTTCTCATGGACCAAAAATATCCAGTGGGCCTAGTGACCGATTTTTTGCAATGGTGCAAATTTTTGCAATGGTGCGATTTCCTTTCGCTTACTGGTGAGGAAGCATGTGGCCGGATTGGTCCCTGTCGGCTTACAGCACCGTTTGGGTCATGTCGGAAACACAACCCCTTCCATCTGTACTCAATTTTTTTTAGTGGGACAAATGGGAAAACAAAAGCGTAGGGAGATACCGTTTTATTTATTTGGCGAGCCCACGCACTTGTACCTGTCTTTCTTTTTGAGCTTAATTATTTTGATGAGGAAATATTTCAGCTCTTTTCTTCCCCCGCTTGTGATAACGCTACGTAGATTATTTCTTTCTTCCCAGAAGTCCTGTCCTCACCAAAGGGACATGCGTCCACCAGACTGTGCATCCTTCCCAAATCTGGGTGGTTGGGTGACCTTTCACATGGCAATGAGGGATGTTCTTGGAGAGGAGGTTTGCCATAAGTTGGTGCGTGCAAAAGAGAGGAGAGTGATGCAAAAGGTTGAGAAAACGGCAGGCAAAGGAAGTGTGACCGGGGGGATGGAGGAAGTTGGGTGAGGCAGGGGTGGTTGTCCGTGTCAGAGGTGAGTGCCTGTCCGTGAAATGAAAGATGCATTTGCAGACAGCCCAGGGTAGAGGAGCATTTAAGCAGATGCTGCTTTTATCTCTTCGGTGTGGAACGAAAGTGATGTTAAAGGCACAAGGCCAGGGTTATTTCTGACCATGTGGTAGGCCCACCTGAACACAGAGCTTCGAAAATGTGCTCTTTGATTGTGCAGAATGGCTCGCTTGAGGGTTCTTGTACTGCCTGGCACTTGGTGGGCCACTGGAATTTGGGTCATACCCTTCCACAACGGACAGACAGGCGGACGTTATTGCCATTTGAAATGTGGGCAGATGAGAGGGAGGAAAAGAGACTCAGTGCAGACCTCTCTGGGAAGTGGAATGGTGTGAGAATCATCAAATTTTAGAGTCAGAAGGGATTCCAAGTTTCATCTAACCCAACCCCTGCAATGCAGGAATCTTAACTAAGCAGAGATACAGAATCTGTGGCCCTCCAGATGCAACCACGACTGCTCCAATCACCCCTAACCATTGGTCATGCTGGCTGGGAATGATGGGAGTTGGAGTCCACCAGAATCTGGAAGCTGCCACATTGGCTACCTCTGTGCATTCTTCCCTAAGCATATGGGGAAATGCTAGTGAACCACACGTTTCCCTGCTACAGGCTATTTCCCCTTGTTGCAGTTGGTGATAAATTGCATTCTTGATAGGCAGGGGATCGTCTTCCTCTGATTCCAGAGAGGAAGGGAGGGTTTCTGAAATGTAGGAAGGCCACACATTATCACATTTGTTCAAGAAATGTTGGTCAGAAATAGAAGCGGCCTGCATAATCTCAGGGTTAAATAATTAGTTGTTCACCAGCTTCTCACGAGAGTTTTGGTTTTCTGGTGTGGCTTTTGCTGTTTGGACAGAGGAAAAGGGGAAACAGACCATTAAAAGCTGCAGATTCGCTCTGTTATTTGCTGAAGGAGAATGTGGATTCCATCTGTGGGAATCCCGTGACAAATCTAGTGATTAGCTGAAGGAAAAAGAGATACAGTGCAACCGAAACACATCTTTTATGTAGGTAAAGTAAAGGTAAAGGTAAGGTAAAGAACCCCTGGACGGTTAAGTCCAGTCAAAGGCGACTATGGGGTTGTGGCGCTCATCTTGCTTTCAGGCAGAAAGAGCTGGCGTTTGTCCACAGACAGCTTTCCTGGTCATGTTTTGAAACCAGAGCGTCTTTTATGTAAACCAGTCTGGCTGGCCTAGCGAAGAGCAAATCTGTTAAACGACAAAAGGTGCTGATGATGAAGAAGAGTTTGGATTTGATATCCCGCTTTAACACTACCCGAAGGAGTCTCAAAGCGGCTAACAGTCTCCTTTCCCTTCCTCCCTCACAACAAACACTCTGTGAGGTGAGTGGGGCTGAGAGACTTCAGAGAAGTGTGACTAGCCGAAGGTCACCCAGCAGCTGCATGTGGAGGAGCAGAGATGCAAACCCGGTTCAACAGATTACGAGTCTACCGCTCTTAACCACTACACCACACTGGCTCTCTGATGGGCCATCTGAGAGGAATCCTTGGGCCTGGGAAAATGGATGCTGCCAAGGTGATGGGGTGTGTATTTAAGTGACAGGAGAAGAGAGATTTTGAGCAAGGTGTTCTGAAAAGAATAAGAAGTAAGGCTGGGGTCCATCTTGGGCAGGTTGGCTGCAGGCTGGCTGGGAGAGATGCCTTGGACTGCATGGCTTCACTCCTGTGAGGGACAAGCCGCTCTTGAAAGGACCATCCTGGAAGATTTGGATTCCCTCCATGCAGACTGAAGGTGTGAATAAACCATATTTCTCAAAGCTACGACAGTCTCCGCCATGTCTCAATTCTCCAAAGGAACACAGGCTGTGGGTGAATGCCTGGAGCTCCCGGGCTCTTGCCACAGCTCAGCAGAGACAGGAAGAAGAAGAAGAGTTTGGATTTGATATCCCGCCTTTCACTCCCTTTAAGGAGTCTCAAAGCGGCTAACATTCTCCTTTCCCTTCCTCCCCCACAACAAACACTCTGTGAGGTGAGTGGGGCTGAGAGACTTCAGAGAAGTGTGACTAGCCCAAGGTCACCCAGCAGCTGCATGTGGAGGAGCAGGGAATTGAACCCTATTCAGCAGATTATGAGTCCACAGCTCTTAATCACTACACTCTCACTGGCTCAGGAGGCGGCAGAACCCACCTTTTGTGGGTGTAACAGTACACATCCAAACATATTGGGCAGTTGCGCTAATGTTGTCTGGGGAGTAGCCTAAGCCTGTCTTTCCTGCTGGCTTCCTTGCTCGGCGTGCAATTTGTCAATGGTCTCTCCAGAAAGATGTCTGTGGTCTCTCTGCAGAAGGAAACTACTGCAATAAAAGGATGCCCAAGAACTATAAAAGTGGAGGCCACAAGGCAAGAGGGAGGCACATGGCATGTGCAAGAACAAAACGGCACAATGCACTTCTCCAAAAGAGTGCGGTCCTCTTGTTTCAACGCTGCCACATCAATCCTGTGGGTCCACCTGCAAAGGACTATGAGAGAGAGAGAGAGAAAGAAGAAGCACCTCTTTCCACACACGTTTGTAATTACAGTATGCATGCAGTTTCATGTCCTTGTCTGGCATGCAAGGAGGACCTCGGAGGCAGGTGGGCTGTGGGCAGGCTGGGAAGAGCCTGGCTAGAAACCAGAAAATCCGAAAGCTGAGAGGAAGTAATTGCCACAACGGCTAGATCTGTTGTCCCATGCACAGGGATGGTATCCCTCTGTATAGCAGGTGCTGGGGACAGACAAAAAAGAGCCCCATCACGTACCTACATGCTTTTCTTGAAAGGTTCCTGGGCTATGGATTCATTAGTGGCTTAAAACACCACAAGGTTGTCTCGGCCCCAAGTAAAAGGTAAAGGGACCCCTGAACCATTAGGTCCAGTCGTGACCGACTCTGGGGTTGCGACGCTCATCTCGCTTTATTAGCCGAGGGAGCCGGCATACAGCTTCCGGGTCATGTGGCCAGCATGACTAAGCCGCTTCTGGTGAACCAGAGCAGTGCATGGAAACGCCGTTTACCTTCCCGCCGGAGTGGTACCTATTTATCTACTTGCACTTTGATATGCTTTCGAACTGCTAGGTTGGCAGGAGCAGGGACGCAGCAACGGGAGCTCACCCCGTCGCAGGGATTTGAACCACCGACCTTCTGATTGGCAAGTCCTAGGCTCTGTGATTTAGCTCACAGCGCCACCCGCGTCCCTCGGCCCCAAGTACCAGGGTTCAAATCCTTGCTCAGCCATGGGATGCCTGATTATCGTCTTCCAAAGCAGCTACTCTATTCCGAACTTTAAAATGGTAAGCGTAATGCTGGTGGTCAACAAAAGAGGTTTAAAGACTCTCTCAAGGCAAAACTAAAAAAATATATGGTATAAACACCGACAACAGGGAAACACTGATCTGCGAGCGCTCCAATTGGAACACAGCCTTCACCAAAGGCATCATAGATTTTGAAATATATTTTTAAAATTTAAAAAATTGTCCAGTAGCACCTTAGAGACCAACTATGTTTGTTCTTGGTACAGTGGTACCGCGGGTTACATACGCTTCAGGTTACAGACTCCGCTAACCCAGAAATAGTACCTCAGGTTAAGAGCTTTGCTTCAGGATGAGAACAGAAATCGCATGGCGGCGGCGCAGCAGCAGCGGGAGGCCCCATTAGCTAAAGTGGGGCTTCAGGTTAAGAACAGTTTCAGATTAAGAACGGGCCTCTGGAACGAATTAAGTACGTAACCAGAGGTACCACTGTATAAGCTTTCGTGTGCATACACACTTCTTTAGATAGATTTTGAAGATGCTCAAACTCAGGACGAAAGGGAGAAACGTGTGAAGAGGAAGGCACACTTGGGAAACCCTGTGATCAATTCCAGTTGGGACCTATGTCCCAACTGGAAGGGTGTGCGGATCCAGAATTGGCCTCCACAGTCACATGGACTCACTGTTATTATTTTTTTAATATAATGATATTTTATTAGAATTTTCAGAATAAGACAATGACTGGAAAAAACACAGGAAAAAATACAAAAACACAAAAATACAAAACATACAAAAATACAAACAATTAACATAAGAGACAGAAAAAAAGAAGAAAAAGAAAAAAGAATGACAAAAAAATCCCTCTTTTTTTTAATCTCTCTTCTTTGGTTAACTTATTTTCCTGACTTCCTCACGCCTCCCTTTTTTGTATTCCACTTAGAGACTTGGTTCAGCAAATTCATCCTATTGGTCTGTCCTTAATTATTTTTCCCCCTCACATATTTAACTTTAAACTTTCATCTAATATCAATCCACTCTTGCATAACCTTTTACCTTATTACTAGAACCCCTTCATTTCATTCCAATGTCATCAACATTCAAAAATTTTACAATGTTTCTGTAAGTAGATTTTAAATTTCCTCCAATCTTCTTCCACCGACTCTTCTCCCTGGTCTCGGATTCTGCCAGTCATTTCCGCCATTTCCATGTAATCCATTACTTGCATCTGCCATTCTTCCAAGGTGGGTAGATCTTGTGTCTTCCAATGCTTTGCGATGAGTATTCTTGCTGCTGTTGTGGCATACATAAAAAAAGTTCTTTCCAGTAGCACCTTGAAGACCAACTAAGTTAGTTCTTGGTATGAGCTTTCGTGTGCATGCACACTTCGAAGAAGTGTGCATGCACACGAAAGCTCATACCAAGAACTAACTTAGTTGGTCTTTAAGGTGCTACTGGAAGGAATTTTTTTTTGTTTTGACTATGGCAGACCAACACGGCTACCTATCTATAAAAAAAGTTCTGTCCTTCTTTAACAGGACAGAAGGACACATGGACTCACTGTTAAAACCACCTCGCACACTGTGGTTGAGCTCCTTGGAGGAGGAAAAAGTAGGATATAAATGCAATAAATAAAGCAATAACCAACTGCAGAGGGCAGCAAGCTGGAGGGAAGGATGTCCTCACCAGACCCTTCTCACGGCAGCAAAGAGACCGAAACAGTTAAATCATTTAGTTAAATCGTCTTGAAGAGAAACTGCTGGGTGGAAATAAAACAAGGCCAAGTGCTAGAAAGGGAGTGAGTGAGCTATGTTGCAGATAAGAAAGCGTTTGGAGACATCCGGAGATGGAGGATGCAGCAAATCTTGCTGTAGGAGTTTCAGAGACAATTGCAGATTAAGCACATAGGCGGGAGACCATGGAAGAGAGAATTTTGGGGGGTGAAGTCCAACTGTTGGAAGGCTGTAGCACCTGTAGCCGATGAAGGCATCCGGTTGTGTTGCTGCAGATTCGCCGTGGTGTTTCTTCTCTCTGCGCTCCTCCTAGGAGATGGGAGAATGCGGCAAATTATGCTGCAGAAGCTTCGGAGAGAATGACGGATTAAGCACTTGTGCCTTATGATGTCAAATGGGATAACGACAAAAGGGACTGATTGCGCGCTAATTGTCCAGAGCTGTGAACCGCTAATTTAAGAAGGATATTGATAAACTAGAATATGTGCAGAGGAGGGCAACCCAGATGATCAAGGGTCTGGAAACCAAGCCTTATGAGGAACAGTCGAAGGAGTTGGGTGTGTTTAGCCTGGAGAAGAGGAGACTGAGAGGAGATAGAATAGCCGTCTTCCACTAGCTAAAGGGTTTTCACGCGGATGATGGAGCAAGCTTGCTTTCTCTTTCTCCAGAGGGTAGTCTCCAAAACAACAGTTCCAAGTTACAAGAAAGGAGATTCCAACTAAACATCAGAAATAGCTTTCTGACGGTAAGAGAGAGCCAGCACAGTGTAGTGGTTAAGAGCAGTGGACTCGTAATCTGGAGAACCGGGTTTGATTCCCCACTCCTCACAGAGTGTTGTTGTGGGGGAGGAAGGGAAAGGAGATTGTTAGCCGCTTTGAGACGTTCAGGTTCCAAAAGAACGTTCACAAACTGGAACAATCACTTCCGGGTTTGCGGCGTTCGGGAGCCAAAACGTCCAAGTTCCAAGGTGTTCGCAATCCAAAGCGTTCAGAATCCCCTCCAACAGCGGCAAAGGGGCAAGCTAGTTCTCTGATTCCTGGTTGTCTCTGTGAACTCCACAGAGTTTCTCGCCTGTGAGCCTTTGCATTAATGTGGAACGTAGTGGGTGCTTCTGTGCAGATCTCCCTGGCTGCTCCTTTCCTGCCAACGCCATCTGTTTATGCAGTTGCCCACTGGCTGACTCAGCCCTTGCAGGAATGATGTGGTCGGAGAGCAGCAGCAACCACCGTGAGGGGGCTGGCCGTTGTTCACCCGCGCTCTCTTTGCCTCTTGTCTGCGGTACTTGGCCCTTAGCCTTTGCCTCTCCACAGGGATATCAGGACCACCAAGCAGGTGGTCTGCCTCCATTGGATTTTTACATCTTCCCTCCCCCCTTAAATGCCATCAGTTGGTCCAGGTGACAGCTTCCGGGTGCCCACAGGCTGACTCAGTCCTTACAGGAATGGTGCGGTCAGAAAATAGCACCTGTTGTTGCGTGGGAGAGAGGGTTAAATCTGGGCCCTTCGCCAAATCTCAGTAACAATGGTGTGTTCAAAGTGCAGTGGCTCTTTGTTGCCGTGGGGGATCTGAAAGCTTTCATTCAGCCTTTTCATCCTCGGTGGGGTCTGTGTGCGCGCGTCATGTTCACTCGCCATAATACTTCACAGAAATGCAACGGGACGCACACACCTCACTGCTGTGACGGAGCTTGTTACAAAAGAGGCAGAGGCACCTATTGGCTAGTGACTGTGTCATCGCTAGTGACAAACTCCTCCTCCTTGCATCATGTTTGTACCTTTATGTGCTTGGAAAGAAATACACATACAGTCATCCCTCGGGTTACAGATGCTTCAGGTTGTGTTTTTTTCAGGTTATGGACCGCCGAAACCCAGAAGTACCAGAACGGGTTACTTCTGGGTTTTGGCAGTCGCGCAGGCACAGAAGTGCTAAATCGCGCTTTGCGCAGAAGCGCAACCCGCGCATGTGCAGATGTGCCTGCTTTTTATGCCTGTGTTTTTATTTATTTGGGGGGGGGGAGAGAAAGGGAGAGAGAGATAGGTGCCAACTCCCTGGGGTCCTGGGTGCCCAAGCACCCACAAAATTATCCATGAAGGAGCTGGGCACGCTGCATGGCACCCACAGCCCTGAGAACCTACAGTTGCGAGGGCAAGCTGGCACTCCTGCTGTGTGTGTGTGTGTGTGTGTGTGTGTGTGTGTGTGTGTGTGTAGGTATATTGCCTGCTTTCTTTTTTTATATATAGAATATTTATTAGAATTTTTTAAGGTATTACAATAAAAATGAAAAAAGAAAAAGAAAATAACAAAAATACAAAAATAACAAAAATACAAAAATAAAAATACTTAAAAAGACACATATTTTCCATTTACTACTTTTCCTTTAACTTATTTCCCGGACCTCCTCATACCTCCCTTTTTTGTATTCCACTTCAAATTGTTGGTTCAGCAAATCCTTACCCTTAGATTTTTACCTGTTTATAACCTTTTTTTTCATATTCTCTTAAAGCATTACAGCTGGAAACCACTTAATTTCTATCCAACATCATTCTAACATTCATTAATTTTACAATATTTCTGTAGGTATTCTTTAAATTTCTTCCAATCTTCTTCCACCGACTCGTCTCCCTGGTCGGTATATTGCCTGCTTTCTTTACAGAGGGAGCATTGCCAGTTTTTCTTCTGTGAAATTGTTGTTTTGTGGTTTCTTACCAAAGTTACTTAGATTCCCAAATGGGATCCTAGGCCCAAAAAGGGTGGTGAGAGATCCTTGCTTTAAAGACTGAGCACTTCCCCAACTCCTCTGAAAATAACGGTGTTGGACTAGGACCCAAGAGACCGGGATTCAAATCCCCGATCTCGCTGGGTGACCTTGGGCCAGTCTTCCTCTCAGCCTGGCCTACCTCTCAGGGTTGTTGTGAGGAGAAAATGGGGAGGAAGAGAACCAATGTGTGCCACCATGAGATCCTTAGAGGAGAAATTGGGAGATAAATGTGATTTTTTAAAAAATAAAACTTTCCTTG
The DNA here is from genome assembly GCF_964234715.1 of Podarcis melisellensis. NCBI lineage: Eukaryota > Metazoa > Chordata > Lepidosauria > Squamata > Lacertidae > Podarcis > Podarcis melisellensis. Next base: position 82,135,948 of record NC_138540.1, read on the forward strand.
ATGAATGTATGAATGACTATAGCCCTTTAAACAGAACCAAAAACTGCAGCACCATAATTTCACTTTTGGACAAAATATGACTTTAGACCTGTGCACTGTTTGGTTTTGCTTGCTTCTTTACATTTTTTAAAAAAATTATATGCCTTTTACTGTTACAAATCTCTAAGGGATTTACAAGTGGAATTATTGAGAAAAGCGGTTGAAAACAAGTGGTTTAAAATGTCTAAAAAGAAACAAAACCAGCGATAAACTAACAAGAGGAGCTTAGTTGTAAAGGAGCTTACAGAGAGTTTGATAGTAAGGCAAATTGAAGCCTATAAGCTGTGAAGGCCAATTAAACACAGTTAGCATATGCATAGATACTGGCTTCATTCACATATTTGTTTTGGCATCTGTCTGTCTCTAGAGACAGGTGGGTGTGAAGCCAAACCACTGCATTAGCAGTACCAAAGTGGCCTCCCAGGGGTGCTATCCTGGGCATTGCGCGTGGAGGTCCTGGGCTGCCCCAACGACAAGACCCCCTTTCTCGGCCTCACTGATGTGGTCCAAGGCAAAACAGAGCAAGATGTTTGGCACCAGCCTGGCTGCAGGAGCTGCCAAAAGGAGGCATACAAGACACCATTTAACCGCCTTAGGGACTCCACTCCACATTTGTGTAGGGTTTACTCCGTAGCCTTTTTCTTCTCCTAAAGATATCCCGCAAGGCAGCGGATGTTTAGGAGCAGAGTTTTCCTCCTCCTAGATGGGCAACCTTTCCAAGTAGCTCATCTGCCCCTCACTTCCCTCTATGACACATGCAGATGGATGGGGAGAAGGAAACCATTCCATTGCAGGGAGAGAAAACCTTTCTCCGATGGAAGGTTTTCCTCAGCCCAACTGTTATGTACTGAGTCGAATAGGATCCAAAAGGCAGCAGTCTGATTGGTCCTAGAACAATAGGATTCAGAATGCAGCAGTGGCGTAGCGTGGGGGGTGCAGGGGGGCCCGGCCGCACCGGGCGCAACATCTGGGGGTTAGGGTTAGGGGGCGTAACATCTGGGGGTTAGGGTTAGGCGGCGCAAATCCATGAGTTAGGGGGCGCAAATCCACGGGTTAGGGGGCGCAAATTACTTGCCTTGCCCCAGGTGCTGACAACCCACTCTATGCCACTGGAATGCAGCAGTCTGATTGGTCCACAGGAGCCACCCAATCCAACTCCAGGTGGAACGGAATCCACAACCGGATTGGCCTACAGGAGAATCCCGGAATTAACCAATCATATGGGGCCCATTGTGTAAATAACGTATATAAGGCAGACATTCTGGGGGAACTTCCATTCCTCCTCACCACTATGAGCTGAATAAAGAGCATGAAATCCACTCCCGACTCCGAGTATATTTCACCAGCCCACTGTAATCGGGTGACCTGTGTGTGCCAGCTTAATCTGCTGCCCCTGGGCTGTTGAAGGGCAGCTCCTCTCAGTTCTTATCCTTTTTTAATCTTTAAACCAGAACTGGATCAAGCAGACCTTGATCCAGAGGGCTCCCTGCGGCTGTCCGGATGGCAACAGAAGCCAGCCCCTGCTTCTTGCAGTAGCACCTCCTCCAGCCACCCTTTTCCCTAATCAGGATAAACGAACCCAGGAGTCCTGGCTCGAGAGACCATCTGAAGCACAGAAACGGGGCCAAGGCTTGGAGCTTGGAGCCAGACATGAGGAAACCCAAACCACAGACGGGTGGGCGGAAGGAACAGGACATACCAGCTGGGACAGAGGACTGGTCCCCAGATGTTGCTTCTCTGGTGCAGAGGGGAGGGTGGCAGGAAGGGATCTGGTTGGCTGGAGGACGACAAAAGTCTGGCTTTTGTTTTCTTACGTCCGTTTGTTTTCTAACCTTTATGCCCTGCCTTTTCTTCCGTCACGGAACTGGAGGCCGTTCAGTTCCCAGGAGGACACAGGAAGCCAGACCACAGGTCCAGCTAGCTCTAGCTCTCTGCTCCTCAACCTGGGGTCACCAGATGTTGAGAAACAACTCACCCCCACCCTTTGGTCCCAAGGTTGAAGAATATTGGGACTACCAGCAGCTCCCCAGGATTTTAGATGAGGATCTCTCTCTCTCCCCCATCCCTACCTGGCTGAACCTGGGACCTCCTGCATGTTGTTATTTAATATTGTTTATTCTTTTAAAAAGCAAACCCTGCTTTCCCCTTCCATAAAGGAGATGCTCAGAGCACCTTACAAATGAAGGTAAAGGTAAAGGGACCCCTGACCATTAGATCCAGTCGTGACCGACTCTGGGGTTTCGGCGCTCATCTCGCTTTATTGGCCGAGGGAGCCGGCGTACAGCTTCCGGATCATGTGGCCAGCATGACTAAGCCGCTTCTGGCGAATCAGAGCAGCGCACGGAAATTCCATTTACCTTCCCCACCGGAGCGGTACCTATTGATCTACTTGCACTTTGACGTGCTTTCGAACTGCTAGGTTGGCAGGAGCAGGCACCGAACAACGGGAGCTCACCCCATCGCGGGGATTCGAACCGCCGACCTTCTGATCGGCAAGTCCTAGGCTCTGTGGTTTAACCCACAGCGCCACCTGCGTCCCTTACAAATGAAACACATGTGTAAAACTACGTAAACCCAAGCACCATATGCAAGTCAGTTTAATTAGCAGAGGTGCTAATTTCGATGTAAGTACGGTGACATTTTATTCACCCGGGATTAAATAATTATTCTGAATAATAATGTATGCCTTGTGCGCGGGGACTTTGGGCAAAGGAGTATTTTGTTCTTTCGATAAAATATTATTAATAATAAAAGCATTGCAGGTTTTTTTTGGGGGGGGTGTTGTTCTGGCATGATGGAAATCTGTAACAACAGCCCAGAATAGCCCCCAATCTCATTTTCCTGATTTTTCTTTGCCTGTAATTTGAAACTGGAGAGAGGGAGGGGGTGAGTTTGAGGTGCTGTTGTACATTACTCTCGAGAAGTCCACAATGTGCTCTTGAGAAGTACCCAGAATGTCATGCTAGCTGTGGAATATATCAGTTTATTCTGGGGCTCAAATAACAGAAGAGGAGGTCCTGCCTTGGTGGATTTTATTAAGGGACCTCAACACACAAATGGTACTAACACCTCTCACTCCCTCCATAGTTTGAGCATGGGCTTGCTCTTCCTGTTCCCCTATAATTTATCTGGTTAACAACTCAGTCTCCTTTCCAGATCTGTAAAATGGGAAGATTAGCTACTTTACAGGGAAGCTGGATTTGCAAGGCAAAAACTGAGAGGTCCTGAGTACTACCTTGTGGAGTAGAGGGTGAGACATGGGCCTGGGAGAGAGAGATTTAAGTCTCCGCTCAGTCTTAAATTCACCTGGCGACCAAGGTTATAAATAATGAACATGCAGCGCTCTGTAAGCGGGGAGCGCAAATGACTTCACAAGAACACTGCGAAGATTCATGAGCTAAGGAACGTAAAATCGCCTTAGACCTAAAACCGGAACAGATGTGCTAATAATAATTGCGTTTTAAAACAAAGCTGCTGTGGATAATGACTAAATATATCTACTTTTGTGCTTTCTTTCAGGTCTGAATCACAGCGCATCGTTCTCATGCGAGGCCCACAACGATAAGGGGGTGGGCACATCTCGGACTGCAAAGGTGACAGGTGAGAGGATGGCTTGTGGGGTGCATTCCTAGAGCAAACGGAGACCTTTGCCAAGGCCGCAGCACAACTGCTTTAGGTACACTGTGAGGGTGAAGTTAAATGTATATCTGGATTTAACACAGAAGTTTTTAACAACGCAAACACTGTCAGCTGGCGTGTGTGATAATGGGATCTGTGCAGGCACAGAGGGGAAATCCCTCCCCCTGCTGCAATTCTGGAGGAAAGCCCCATTTACGAAGCTAGGTTTTTTTGCTTAGGGAGAAAATCTTCTCAATTGCTCCAAGGCAGTGAGGGCGTCTGGGAGAATTTCTCCCAGTGAATATACTCGCTTCATAGGAGGAATGTTCATCAGGACCACAGGAGAGGAGGAAAGGGAAGGTGTCCACACACACACACCCTACACCTTCTCTGATCCTGTTAAGTAGCATCCCCCTTCTGCAGCTGATGCAATTTGCATTTTTAAAAACCCGGACTTCAAATACAAAGATACAACACAAATATCCTTTTTTAACTTGGCAAGTTGCCCTGAGTTTATAGGAGGAGCACATGCTACTTTCAGATTGCGGATTTGGATCATTACTGATACACACAGACACACACACACACACACACCACACATACCGAAATTCCATGCTAAAAGCATGTTGAGCATAAGGCTTAAGATGAAACCTTTATCCTTGAAATGCTGGCTTTCCATCAGCAGGGATTCCTTGGCATGCATTTAGAAAGGTAGCTGGCGCAATAAGTGTGCTTTGTGTAATTGCCCGAGTATTCTTTTTCAAATAAAGTTTTATTGATCTGCAATATATAACAATTACCCAAAAGAGAGAGAGAGAGAGAAAAGATGCAAAAACAAAACCCCAACTCGTCCCCCTCGGTCCTCTAGGAACAGATCAATCCAGTTAAGTTTGCCAAAGTCCAAATCTGTGGTTTTGGTAGTTGCTGTTGTTCGGGGTTATCAGTAAAGTATTTTACAAAAGGAATCCTTGTATTCTTGACAACTTCTGGATCACAGCAATGATGAACAAGCCCGTGAGAAGGAACCTGTATCCTAATCACAAGTACGTAGGCCCTGCTGACCACAGTGGGACTTACGTCTGAGTAAACATGCATGGGGCCACGCTGTAAAAACCCTCTTTTTGACTTTCCTCTGCAGTAAGCTCTTGTGGTATATCATACACCTGCTCTCTTACATCTTCCCTCTAGTGGTACCTGGGCGGCCAAGCGCCTTATCCCTTCTGCATCGTAGTGACCACCACCTGGAAGTGACGTGGGAACCAGGACCGAGTGGGGCCTACGCTCTTGAGTTCTGCACCATCCAGGTAAGAAGGGAAGCCTTGAAGCCAGCCCAAGTTCCCTCGCCCAACTATTTTGAGGAAGGTTGCCTCACTCGGCCACTTTCCCCCCTGTCCTTCGAGGGAACGCTTTTATTTTTAGGAGCCATTTCCTGGCCAGCTTCTGCTTCTCTCAAATGTCCAACCGGATGCCCTCATGACGTGTGACAAGCTCCCAGGAATAGGGAACTGAAAGAGCCTCGAAAAGGGATTGCAGAGGCCAGGAAACAAAACTGATAGCAAGGGGGCGGGGGGGTCAAATATGGGGCCATCCGTCCGTCCCCTTCTAGGGCCTGAGGTGGCAGAGTGATCTGTACCAGTTTGGGGTTCGGGTGGGGGCAGGTTTTGAATGTTTTCCCCACATAAAACAAAGCAAACTGCTCGAGAGCAGAAGGCAGGTGCCTCTGAAACAAAAGTCCTCCGCGTTGTGTTAGTGAACTTTTATTATTTAATTGCATGTATTTATTCAAGTGGGACGCGGGTGGCGCTGTGGGTAAAACCTCAGCACCTAGGACTTGCTGATTGCATGGTTGGCGGTTCGAATCCCTGCGACAGGGTGAGCTCCCGTCGTTCGGTCCCAGCTCCTGCCAACCAAGCAGCTCGAAAGCACAATTAAGTGCAAGTAGATAAATAGGTACCACTCTGGCGGGAAGGTAAATGGTGTTTCTGTGCGCTGCTCTGGTTTGCCAGAAGTGGTTTAGTCCTGCTGGCCACATGACCCGGAAGCTGTACGCCGGCTCCCTCAGCCAATAAAGCAAGATGAGCACCACAACCCCAGAGTCAGCCATGACTGGACCTAATGGTCAGGGGTCCCTTTACCTTTACTTTACCTTTATTCAATTTGCTCCAGGTGGTGGCTCCTCTTCCTCACAACAGCCCTGTAAGGTAGTTGAGGTTGAGAGGCAGTGATTGGCCAAAGGAAACCCAGCAAGCGTCATGGCTATGTGGGGATTCGAACCCTGGTCTCTCACATGTCCTAATGTAAGGTTGCCATACGTCCGGAACTTCCCAGACATTTCCAGGATTCGAATGACAGAATTAGCGTCCGGGGGGCAATTTTGGGAAATCGGCAAAATGTCTGGATCTTTGAAATATCCCCAATGGAGGAGAGCTTCAACATGGAGCTTTAAAAAAGTGTGACGTGCCACCTGCACTGCAAAGTGGTACAGTCTGGAATTCCACCGCAGAGATCGAGCCTTTGAGCCGATCCACACGTTATGCAGTCGGCGAAAATCCTGGACTGTTCCACTGTAGAGGGAAGGGGGAGTTTTCTTTTTCTTTTCTTTTTCTAATTCTTCAATGTTGTTACACAGTCCGAAGAGGCTTCATATAGAATTATAGAATTGTATAGTTGGAAGGTGTACCAGAGGCAGGGGCGCCAACTTGAATAAAATATTGGGGAGGGGGGAGGCAAGCCCTGCCCCGCAAAATAAGTCACGTTGTGCAGTGGCCACACACTATTTGAATGGCAATGCCCATCAACTTTTTTTGGGGGGGTTAGCCCCCTAAAAAAAATAGGTGGGGGGCCCTAGGAGTCGGTTTCTATGCCCAGAGGGGCATCAAATACAAGGCAGAAATCTCAGCTAGATTATTGTAGAGCATAACAAGTTCCTAACTCCTGCCCTGTCGACCCGTCCCCGGCACATGCTGCCTTTCCGTCCTCAAATCCTTACCCCTGCCCCTTTTTCCCAGGCTGTGCGCTCGGACGAGGACCTCAGCACCGTGTCGGACCGGGAACTCTATAACCAGAACCTCCACGTCCCCCCGTTCAGCCACACCCTGGATGGCTTGAGCCCCTTCACCACCTACCACGTGCGGGTGTCTTGTCGCTCCCGAGAGGGCAACTCCCCGTGGACCCACTGGGTTGCTATGGAAACCCTGGAAGGAGGTGAGCTTGAAGTGGGAGTCGGGGGGGGGGGTTGAGAGTAGGTGGTCGATCTTTCTGGGTTCTGCCTTGATTTCTCGGAGGAGAAAGGAAATCACAGAGGGGTGCCGCTTGGAGCAAGAATGAGGAACCAGATGTTGCTAGACTACAACTCCCATCAGCCTCCGGGCCGTTGGACATACTAGCTGGGCCTTATGGGAGTTGGGGTCCAAGCAACATCCGAAAGGCCACAGGTTGTCTCTGAACTTAGAGAGGGGCCAGCTTGGAAGCCAGGAAGATGGAGGGGGCCTAACGCATGGCTTAGAGCAGGGTTTTCCCAGCCTTGGGTCTTCAAATGTTTTGGACTACAACTCCCATCATCCCTAGCTGGCAGGGATGATGGGAGTTGTAGTCCAGGGGTCAGCAACCTTTTTCAGCCGTGGGCCGGTCTACTGTCCCTCAGACCAAGTGGTGGGCTGGACTATATTTTTTGGGGGGAAATGAACAAATTCCTATGTCCCACAAATAACCCAGAGATGCATTTTAAATAAAAGCACACTTTCTACTCATGTAAAAACACCAGGCAGATCCCACAAATAACCCAGACGTGGATTTTAAATAAAAGGACACATTCTACTCATGTAAAAACACGCTGATTCCCGGAGCATCTGCGAGCCAGATTGAGAAGGCGATTGGGCCGCATCCCACGGTTGAGAAAGGCTGGTTTAGAGTCAGAGTTTCCCAGCTGTTTTTGGACTACAACTCCCCTAGCTAGCAAGGCCAGTGGTCAGGGATGATGGGAACTTTAGTCCGAAAACAGCTGGAGACCCAAGGTTGGGAAACATTGGTTTAGAGAGTAACAATGGTTCTCAAAGAGTGTGGCCTGCCACTCTGGGATGGCGGGAGAGGAAAGCAGTTGTAGCCAAAAGATTCAAGGGCAATCAAAGAAACATTTAAACATTAGGATAGGATAGTCCCGAAATGATTTCTCCACAACCTATTGTTGTGAACAGGGATTTTCAACTCTGACAAATATGAAAGATCAGAAAAGAGGACTGCTTTTTTTGTGTGTTCATGAGAGTTTGTCTCGAATTAGAACTAATAAAAATGAGATTACCCGGCAAAAGCAACCTCACCTCTCTCATTGAATTGCTATACACACTTAAAGTCCATGCATAAGAGGTTCATTTATCATTGTATTTTGGGAGTGATTTGCATTCTTAATGTAGCTGCATTGTTTTTATACTTTCCTAATATCCCACAATCATATCATATAATAGTTGCATTTTCTGTTATAAATCAAGCTGTGCTAGGAGTGTTTCTTTTTTGTTTTCCAATGCATTTCTTATCAATAGAAAAAAATTGGTGTGGCTGGAGCACGGTTATCTGAAAGTGTGGCTCAGAGGAAAATAAGTTTGAGAACCAGTAGTTTAGAAGCTTAGACCATGGTTGTTACCAGTCAAACGGCTGAGACTGGGCTATAGCCGCTTGCCTGACCCCACTTTGTGGCTAATGAGAAAGGGTCATGGCCGCAGTGTTTCCATTGTAACGTACACTTTTCCCCGGCAGTGCCCACCGCTGCGCCAGAGAACATCATGGCCACTCAGAATGGCACCTGCACCATCGTGCAGTGGCGAGAGCCGCGTGGCGTCATCAACGGGATCATACGCGGATACAAGCTGGTCTGTCAAAGCGGCGACTCGCCCGAGGTGAGGACCTCCTTTCTCAGGACTGGAGAGGGCACTCCATTGACTCCCCTGTAATTATCCTGAGCCATCGCCCGCCATCTTCCTAATCCCCCGCCTGGCGTTTTCGCCACCCTCTCCCTCTCCACCAGGTGGTTGTGGACGTGGGGCTGACCAACGAGACCGTCTTGAACCTGAACAAAACAGTACACAATCTGACCGTCCGTGTCGCGGCCTACACGCAAGCAGGAGACGGTCCCTGGAGCAAAGCCATCATGGTTTCAACTGGGAATGTCGGTAAGGAATACGAGATATTGTGTCATGTTTTTTTGGTGGGGGTGGGTGGGTTTCCCTCACAAGCTTTAGTGTTGTGGCAAATAACAGAAGCACAGGGAAAGGAGAGGGTGGGTGAAGTTACATAAGAGCATAATTTGTTTCCTTGGATGCTACCCAAGGGGTCTACTCTGACTAACGTAGGATACGGTCCAAAGAATTCAGACCCAGAATGATGAAACCGGTTAAGGACTACTTGAAATAAATAAAGTTCCGTTTTCATAGCCAATTATTCCTGCACATCTTTCTAAGTGTATCATATGTGATATGGGGGAATCATTTGGCTGCCAAAAAAATAAGTTTGTTTTTTTTTTAAAAAAAGTTCTTAACTGTTCCCAACTGTTTCCCAACTCCTTGGTGGTTCTTCCAAAACGATCATTTGATCTCTCTTTTTTGTTTTGCTTCGTTCTTCTGGCCCAGCCTTCGACTTCCTGCTTTCTAAGAATGGTTCTGTGTTGGGCAATTCCTGATCTCAGTCCTGGTTCTGATCTAGCAGGATCTCCTGCTTCTAATTTGTATCCCACTTCTTGTTATGATGGCTTCTGGCGCCTTGCGGAGTCACAGAAACTGAAGCTGGTTATAAAACAGGACCCGTGCTTTCTGCTTTAGGAGTTTGGATTCTCTTTGATGTCCCCAGAAAAACGGCCTGAGGCCCTGTTGGCGGAAGCTTGACGCTGACATTTGGCTTGGAGGGAGACCATATTAAAATAATTTATATATTGTTTTTTCTCTTTTACAGATGAACTACCACAGCCCCAGCCAGGTAAGAACAGTGCATAACACTCTATCTGCAACCTACAGAAATGATTTGGGATTTTGGGGTGGGCAGCATCAGGGAATGAGAGGCGGTTCCATTTCCTTCTAGAACGTTCCAGAGAGCACTTTGTTCTGGAAATCTGCTTTCCTTCTTTCTTTCTTTCTTTTGGTGTTGGCTAATTTGATTATAGGGACGCAGGTGGCGCTGTGGGTTAAAGCCTCAGCGCCTAGGACTTGCCAATCGAAAGGTCGGCGGTTCGAATCCCTGCAGCGGGGTGCGCTCCCGCTGCTCGGTCCCAGCGCCTGCCAACCTAGCAGTTCGAAAGCACCTCCAGGTGCAAGTAGATAAATAGGGACCGCTTACCAGCGGGAAGGTAAACGGCGTTTCCGTGTGCGGCTCTGGCTCGCCAGAGCAGCGATGTCACGCTGGCCACGTGACCCAGAAGTGTCTCCGGACAGCGCTGGCCCCTGGCCTCTTAAGTGAGATGGGCGCACAACCCCAGAGTCTGTCAAGACTGGCCCGTACGGGCAGGGGTACCTTTACCTTTAATTTGATTATATCTTGTTTTGTTTTGGCTTCTCTCTTGCGATAATAAGAATAAATTAAAACTTTGTTTTCCAAAAGTTCCCCAGTGTAGGCAATACCTCGTGACCAGGCTTGAGGGCGACATTGCTCTCCTTTTTCAAAATGGCTCCTCTAGGAGGAGAAGGAGCTGAAAGAGTTTGTGTGTTTTGTGACTATTGGCAGGGAAGAAGATGGGGATGTGGGGAAGACTGCATATTTGCCTTCCACCCGCATTCCCATTTTGATTTGGATATTTTCAATTTTTGTGACACAGACACACCTGCTTTGGTTGCAGGAAACATCTGAACAAAAGGATTGGAAAGGACCAGGCAGCAAGTGCAGGGAGTTCCTAAACACACTGAGGATCTTTTTAGTTCAGTTCCAACTGGGATTTTTATTGAACTTGATTACAATTTGTTTTCATGGAAATTTTATATTGAACTTTCGCCGGAAAATTCTCAAGGCCAAGTTTGACTGACAGAATCGCGCACTTCTTTCCAGTCCAAGACTGTGAACTGGATTAAGATTTTGGGATGTGGGGCAGTTGTTTTCAAACTTCACAGCCCGAAGTGGTGTAGGAAGTGTTGGTTTCTAATAGGTTGGATTTTATTTAAATCACTAGACTAGTCAGTAAGACTTGATTTAAATCATTTTTTTTTTACAGAAAGACTCTTAATATTTACAACCAGATGAAGGTTTTGTTTTTGGAATAATAAATTTTCAGAGTAGTTTTTATAGTTATATCAAAAATTACTGATTTGGTTACACTTTTAGAAATACATTGACAGATAATTATGAAATTATTGTGAGGTTTAATAAGTTAGCTGTTTATATTTGGACAACTTTTCTGCTGTACTTTATTGGAAGGAGAAAAATAATTTCCCTAATAACAATTTAAACAATTTTATTAACTAAAATAATAACATTATAGCATATGTATCCATGTTTGTTAACTGATGTTTGTTAACTGACGATTTAAAAACACAAAACAAAAAAACCTTAGACTGAGTTTTAGCACACATGAAAAACTTAAATCCTGATGAATAGCCTTTGGACTATAATGTAACAAATAGGAAACTATCTTTAGAAAGATTTTTCCTCCAAAAGCATTTTATTTTAAAAATCCAATTTAAATTTTAAAAAATCCAATTTAATTTTTTTAAAAATCTGATTATTTTTTTAAAAAAATCATTGATTTTTATCCACCCTGGTTTCTAAGGAGAACTCGTCTGACTGCCAAAAAACTAGAAGATCCCCTCATCTTCCCCTCAGCATCGTACTTGGTCCCAGATTCGGTCAATGGATTCTCTCCTCTGTTCTTCCAGTTTAAACAGTAACAGGGGCTGCCTGCTCACCGTACACTTAAAGCACATTGTCCTCCACTCCAAAGAATCCTGGGAAATGTAGTTTGTTTAGGGTGCTTGCAGTAAACTACAATTCCCAGGATTCTCTGGGGAAAACATAGGTGCTTTAAATGTATGTCATGTGCACAGCCGAGGCAGGGAAAGGTGTGTGGGAATGTTCAGGGAGGCAGGAGAGGATATATTGTTTATTAATATTCTTTCTAACTTGCGCTAGCAAGTTCCTTTACTTAGCAGAGTTTTACATTCCCCTTTTAATGCACAGCGGGTAGCTGGTTGCAGGCTTGTGTAAGTCTCTCGATACCATACAATTCAGTATTGAATTGTATGTTCCTGGTGAGTTCCCTTTTTATCCCTCTTAAAAGAATAAACACACGACAATCTTATTGAGAAGTTTACTCACAGCGCCATCAGTTCACAGTTGGATCCCTGAAGGCAGACTTAGTTACAAAGTATGTGGAGCTATCCCATATGGGGATAATCCCAGTGTCCTCTGCTGGCTGGAAGCCACCAGAGCATCTCTAGCTAAAAACTTGCTCCAACAATGGAAGAAGGCAAAGAGAGAGTGCTGTGTGCCTTGTCCTTTTGTTACCTGGACAGGTAAGGTCACACCCACCTCTAGTCACATGCAAAGGAAGTGTGCCCAGCCAGGAGGAAACAGGAAGTTTTCGACTGGCTGGACCAAACATTCCCCTGCATGTCCACTCTAGGAAAACAAGGAATGTTGTACTTGACTGCTACTTATGTATCACATCCCACAAAGTGATGCGCTGGATGGGCAACCGGAATGGCTCCTCCCATTGACCCTTACTCCTCTTCCCTTCTCCATAGTAGAAACCACTGCCCCTGCCTTCTCCTGGCACTGGTGGTACGTGGTAATTGCCATAGCCACGGCCGCCGCCGCTGCCGCCTTCATAATCATCTTCTTGGCACGGATGAGGAGGAAGGAAACCCGCTATGGGTAAGTGGAGAACGGACACCTGCCATGGATGCTTTCATTGAGATTCCTGAATTGCAGTGGGTTGGACTAGATGACCACTGATGACCCATCTCACCATTCTGTGACACCGGTTCCGGTAGCTTCTCCTCTTTCACTGTCTGTTTCTCTCCTCCTGCCCATTCTGCAGGGAAGCGTTTGAACCCAGCATGGAGCACGGAGAGCTGGTGGTCCACTACCGAGTCCGCAAATCCTACAGCCGCCGGACCACCGAAGCCACTTGTGAGTGTCATAGAAGGAGTGAGTCCGCCTTTCCTAACTACCCAGCATGCATTGCGCCCAAGCCTTGTGGTCCAGGATCCAACAAGGAATGCTCCCACCTCCACCACAGTTGTAGGTTATTCCCCATATACAAACACCGCCCAATGCTCTTTTTCGGCGGACATCATCTATTGTCTCCTTAATTTGGTGGTTCCGCCTGCCTTCTTCCCATCTTTTGCCTCAGTCATGGCTGCTGCTCCTTGCAGTCTCCTTGATGCAGGGCGCTTTGGCCCTGCAACGGTTTGATCTTCAAACCTGCTTTCGACAATATTTGGAGAAGCAGGACAGAGACATTACTGGCCATTATTATTTCTGGGTTGAGCCCAGTATTCCTGCCTCCCTGGTCCCACTCTCGCTCCCAGGGCCTGCCCAAGTCGTTTTGCTGCATCCTGATGACACCCATGCCACTGCTGTGACTGCTACAAATCCCACCCTCACCTGCCCCTACCGTCACCCCTGTGCTGCCACAGCACCATGGGCGAAAATCCAGCAGAGCTGGTGATGGAGAGGACGATGAGGTGGTCAGATTTGCTGTAAATGCCTTCACCTCGCCTCACTGAAGGGCCGCTCTAAAAGCAAGCTCAGGTAGGGAGTGCCGATGGATTTGAATGAAAAACAGGGCCGCTGAGAAAGAAGAGGAAGGTATCTGCATACTTGGGAGAATGCCAAGGTTTACAAAATACGAAAGATTTAACGGGCCCAAAACAGCCCAGTGAAGATGCTTTGTGTGTTCGGCAACCACAGAATGGAACGTCTCCACTGGAAAAGAGAACGTAGACACCTAGCAAGGGGAGGGGAGAGCAAGAAAGGATGGACTTTCTGGTTTGGAAAACTCTTGTTTTGCTGGCTCAGAAGTGAGAGGAATGGCCTGAGCTGAAAGAGTTTAAATGGGGCTCCCAGACAATCAGAAAATTAGGCTGGTAGCCACACAGGACCTGGTGAAATGCTCTCAGCAACAGCAGGAGATGAAAATGGCTGGTGCATCTTGGCTGGCCTATTGGTTGAGGTTCCTTTGAAAGCTTGAAAGACCCTGGCCAAACAACTAACCACCCCCGCCCTTCTCCAACTACATTTAGAAATCAGGCCGCCTTCCCTATCCTCCCCCTGTTTAAACCCCGCATCCTGGTCTGTGACAGAGATCTGGAGGTGTGGGCCCCGTGATGGCCGTGTGCATAATGTGCTGTGACCTTCTCTCTCTTTCTTCCTTTTGTGACAGTGAACAGCCTGGGCATTAGCGAGGAGCTGAAAGAGAAGCTGCGAGACGTCATGATAGATCGCCACAAGGTGGCCCTGGGGAAAACCCTCGGTGAAGGTACATTAACCTGGTCAACTGGCACTTTTCCCAAGATGGAGGCTTCTCCAGAGTGAGGCGTGGGTGGGGACAGACATCAGGCCAAGTGGGATCCTATCGGAATGGTTAATAACAAGCCAAGGGCCATAGGCAACCAACCAGAGCCAACAATCATCTGACTGATGACTATGTGGGCCGCCATTTTGAACACTACTTAGGCCAGAGGTCGGCAAGGTTTACCTTGCCTGAGCCGGTTCACTCCCGTGGAGATTGCTCTGTGGGCCAGATCGTGTCTGCGCAGATGTGATTTCTGGCGTCTGCACAGATGTGATTGCCAGTGTTTGCACATGCGCGGACGCGATTTCCGGCGCCGCGGAAGCGAATCCCCGCTCCGCACTGTGCCGGTTCAGCACAGTGCGTGGGGACTCACTAAGTGGGTGGCTGTGCTGGTCCCGTGAGTTAACCGTGAGGCGAGGTTTGAGTCCAGTCCGAGGTCGAGGGTGCAGTATGGAGGCAGTCCGTCAAAGCTGAAGCTGGGTCCAAGGCAAGGAGTCGGGTGAGGTCAGGAGCTCCGGCAGGACAGGGGGCAGGCAGGAACTGGCTATCAACAATGTTGCTTCCGCAACTTGGGACTGGGGCTGGCTGGCTTTTATCTGCCCCAAGGCATAGGGCGGTCCCAGTCCACAGGTGACTCGCCTCTCCTGGCCTGGAGGCGAGCACTCCTCCTGCGGGAACTTAGTTCCCTCCGCCTCTCTGCCCTGAGCCTCTGCAGCTCAGGAGGCTGGAGGGTTACCGAACCCAGAGGCAACCTCAGCTTCCTCTGACGAGGCTGAGAGTGGAGCACCTGCAGGCAATGGGTCCTCCATCACCTCAGGAGCCAGAGCAGACTCAGCTGGTGCCTGCACCTGAGGATCCAGCACAGGTGAGGACCCTATGCAGGCTGGGATTCCTCAGGTTCAGCCTCCGAGTCCGAATCCCAGGCCATCACAGTGGCTCAGTTTGGGGGCGGCAGGTTGCTGACCCCTGCCTTAGGCCTTTCTTTTGTCAGCAGCTTAGTTTGCAGGCCAAGGCAGGCCTGAGATGGCCACTTTCTCCTTCACAAATGCATACAGATGTGCCTGGAGACTACAACATTAGGGACTTTCTGATTTAGAGAAAGAGCCAGGGAGAGGCAACAGGCTTTATTTTTCTCTGGCTGCCTCCATTGAACAGCTCTTGAACCTTCTGGACATTAATTGGTAGACAGGTACGGGACTTACACATGGCGCAAATAACAAAGCTGCAGATCAAACTTTTTCCAAAATGAAGTATGCTTTCACTTGCAAGTTTTAGTAAGGCAGCACATTAAATAATTCTTGGGAAATTAATTTTAGAAAACAAGCTAATTTTACAGTTTGTGTAGTTACCAATAAAAGCAAATAGAAACAGAGATAAATGCAAACAGCTATGCTTATTCTAATCTGTCTCCCTAACCAGGCCAATAATTATCAATTTGCACCCTTCACTTCAGCTTCTAGGTTCCTTTGGAGTCTTTTCCTTTCAGCTGCAATGCCCACTGTGCTCTCCTAACATTTCCTGCATTCCTAAAGTGTTTCGTCTCTTTTTCTTTCTTTCCGCGCTCCAGCTCCAAACTCCACAACTAACTCTTCTACTTCTCTAATAAACTATGCTGTTTTCTAGCTTGTGTACAGTATTTTCATTTCCCTTTCCAACCTTTAAGTCAATCTGAAGGAAAAGAGAATTCGGATTAATTTTCTATTTCCCTTTGATTGCCAGATTCCTAGGCTGAACTTTTGACCCTTCTGTGCAAAACATCGCCTTGTACTTTTGACCCTCAAACATTTCCCTATTCTGTGCAAGAGAGCTTCTAAAACAAATCAAATTTTATATCAACCAGCTGAATACAAAATAGCAGGACACTTTCAGCACTCCAATTTAGAGGGAAAGGATGTGTGTTATGGCCCTAGACTAGGACTTAGGGGCTTATAAACCACTGAGCTTCTTGGACTTGCTGATTGGAAGTTCGGCGGTTCAAATCCACGCAACGGGGTGATCTCCCATTGCTCTGTCCCAGCTTCTGCCAACCTAGCAGTTCGAAAACACACCAGTGCAAGTAGATAAATAGGTACCTCTGTGGCGGGAGGGTAAACAGCACTTCCATGCGCCCTGGCATCACAGTGTCCTATTGCGTCAGAAGCGGTTTAGTCATGCTGGCCACATGACCAGGAAAGTTGTCTGTGGACAAACGCCGGCTCCCTCGGCCTGAAAGCGAGATGAACACCACACCCCATAGTCGCCTTTGACTGGACTTAACTGTTCAAGGGTACTTTACCTTTACATTTAACTTTCCACTGCTCTTTTCAAGTATGGTCCATACTTTAAAACTCAGGTTTTGAGCACCTTCCTTTTTGCTCCAGATACTTCCCTGTAAAAACCCGCTCTTTAAAGCTCAATTGGAGCAAACATCAATCCACAGAAAACCCAAATTGACGTTTGCTCCAATTGAGCTTTATAGTGCAGCTTTTTGCAGGGAATAAACAACGCTCAGACGCAGAGTGTTAAAGCATGGACCTCTGCCTGGAAAGAGCTGGGCATAAAGTAAATGTGGATAAGTCCTTATTGGTGGCACAGGGCTCTGGCAACTGGAGCTTAGAGGAGATGGATCCATGTCCCAGTCTGTCCCATGTGGATCTGCAGACATCAGAGCCTACCTCTTCTCCCTTCAGCCCTGCTGCTGTACTAGGGTTTCTGAAACAGTCTCTAGCTGCTGTTGGACTCCAATCATCCCTAGCTAGCAGGACCAGTAGTGATGATGGGAAGTCCCAAAACAGCTAGAGACCCAAGTTGGGAAACCTTGTGCCAGACTCTGGTAGCCAATCACAGGCTATTCAGGGGATCAAGAGAGCTTTTAGGAGAGATCCTTTCAATTGGAAATCCCGTTAAAGTCATACCTCGGGTTGAAGTAGCTTTGGGTTGAGCATTTTCAGGTTACACTCTGCGGCGAACCGGAAGTAACGGAACGTGTTACTTCCGGGTTTCGCCGCATGCGCATGTGCTCAAAATGACGTCACGCCCATGCGTGGAAACGGCGAATCGCAACCCGCACAGATGCCAGTTGCGTTCGCTTCAGGATGCGAACGGGGCTACGGAATGGATCCTTTTCGCATCCAGGGGTACCACTGTACCTTGAAGGAGCCAGCCAAAGGGGTAGCTGGTCAAGTGGCTGCATTCATGGTGTCAGGGACTACTTAACTATGTAACAAAACCCTGAAACCTTTTGACTTGCTGTCTTGTCTGCCTGCCGGGGGAACCAGGAACGACTGAGATGTCCTTGCTTGGACCACCAGCTCTTTATTGGGGGGGGGAGTGCATATCCACAGATCATGACACTATGCGCAATTGCACACATGTTCACTTGAGGAACAAATCACTGGTGTGTGGGCTGGGAGGTGGAACTTCAGACGAGGAGGGGAAAGTTTGAGAAAATCTGGGCAAGGCCCAAGACTTCATGGAAAAGGTAAGGCCTGAACAAAATAATAATTGAGAGATGACAAATCCCACAAGCCTAAGAGGCAAAGAAGTGGAACCGCCTCAGAAATGGACTTCCTGTTTCGGATGTCTCTTCCTTCAGAAGTCTGAGAACCCAGCTCAGGAGACTGTATATATAAGAATATGTTAACTCATAAGGCACAACCTTTTAAAAAAAATTGAAAATAACACAAATTTTGAAAAAAGCCATTACCAAGCAACGGAAAAGCCCATATCCCAGTGACTTATCTAGTAATAATTTGAAAATTCTATGCATTTACTGGGAATGTTCAATGATTCTATGCCAACCACTGGAATTTCTCACAGAATACAAGGACACTTTGAATTTGTTGCTTCCTAAACTCGTTTCTTTAGAGCAGGAAATAAAAGTTTTGGGTCTCAAACAGGAATTGGAAGGCAGGGTGATGTAGGGGAAGCGAAGCAGAAATTCATCTGAGTTCCAGAACCTGTTTCCCAATTCCAAATCATATGATATGAAAACAGTTACCAGGACTATCGTTAGGAGTTGTTGTTTTTTTATCACTGGATAACCCTGGAAGATTCTCACTCAGCTAGGACAATGGGGCGATTCTTGGCCGAAGGGCTATCGAAATCAACTGCTGCACGAGGGACAAGGACAAACTCCCTTGTTTCCTTTCCTGATTAAACGTCAAGGCCTTGTTTTCTAACCTAGCCAGGATAATCAGTAACATATAACATCAAGTGCAGGATGAACAGCCCAGAAACGCTTCGGCCTAGTTTTCTTGCTGCAGAAAAGCCGAAGGACGGAGGGCTGTTTTGCTCATTTGGGTCGGAGGACTGGCAAAGTTTCTGCCTCAGCTCCGCAAAAAAGTTTCCTCTAAGCGCAGCTGGGATTAGTTTGGAAGCATATGGAAAGCAGAGATGGAAAGGCCCCTGGCTATGGCACATATGTTCCCCCTTGAACATTTCCACCCTGTGCCTCTCTCTTTTTTGTGGCTGCCCTTTTTCTGCAAACGGGGAGGGTGGGAACTTGACTTGCACAGCCTCAGAGGAAGCAGGCTTAACACAGAGCCAGGCTGCTGGTCCATCTCACTTAGCATTGTCTGCACAGACCGGCAGCAGCTCATCGGCGTTTCAAGCGGGATTGAACCTGGGACCTTCTGCTTGAAAAGCAGATGCTTAATAATAATAATAATATATTATTTATACTCCGCCTATCTGGCTGGGTTTCCCCAGCCACTCTGAGCGGCTTCCAGCACATAGCTGTCAACTTTCAGATTTGAAAGTAAGGGATCAGCAGCCTCGAAAATAAGGTGTGCTGGTCCAGGGGGGAGGTTACCGTGGGGCGAGGTCCAGGACCTGAGTTGAGGGTCGGCAGACAGTCCTCCACGGGCGAAGCGGGGTCCACAGCGGGAAGCCGGGCAAGGACAGGAACTCTGGGGGAAACAGGACTGGGTGCTGGCCGAAACAGCTCATCAACGACGTTGCTCCCGCAACCTGGGACCGGCCTGACTGGCCTTTATCTTCTCTGAGGCCAGAGGCGGCCCCGGCCCCCAGGAGACCCGCCTCTCCTGGCCTTAAGGCGAGCACTCCTCCTGGGAGAAACCAGTTCCCTTCGCCTCTCTGCCCTGAGTCTCTGCAGTTCAGGAGAGGCTGATGGGTTATTGGACCCAGGGGGAGACTCACCTGTAGGCACTGAGTCCTCAACCACCTCTGGAGCCAGAGTGGACTCACCTGGTGCCTGCTCCTGAGGATCTGGCACAGGTGCAGGCGCTTCAGAATCAAGGCCCTGCCCCAGTTCAGCCGGCCCTGGAGGCGGGGACTCCTGTGCAGGCTGGGATTCCTCCGGTTCAGCCTCTGAATCGGATTCCCAGGCCATCACATAAGGGATCAGCAGCCTCACCTGTCCCGGGGACAGTCTATGAGATATCTAACAATAGCAGAGGGAAACGGCGCTGGAATAAGGGAGTTTCCCACAAAAAAAGGGAAGGTTGACAGCTATGTCCTAGCAAAATATTAAAATACAATAATTCATCAAATATTAAAAGCTTCCTTAAACAGGGCTGCCTTCAGATGTCTTCTAAAAGTCATATAGTTGTTTATTTCTTTGACATCTGGTGGGAGGGCGTTCCACAGGGCGGGTGCCACTACCGAGAAGGCCCTCTGTCTGGTTCCCTGTAACTTCGCTTCTTGCAGTGAGGGAACCGCCAGAAGGGCCTCAGTGCTGGACCTCAGTATCCGGGCTGAACAATGGGGTAGATATGCTCCTTCAGGTATACTGGGCTGAGGCCGTTTAGGGCTTTAAATGTCAGCACCAACACTTTGAATTGTGCCCGGAAACGTACTGGAAGCCAATGTAGGTTTTTCAGGAATGGTGTTATATGGTATTAGCGGCCACTCCCAGTCACCAGTCTAGCTGCCGCATTCTGGATTAGTTAAAGATTCCAGGTCACCTTCAAAGGTAGACCCACGTAGATGCTCTACCACTTGGGCTGCAGCCCTTCCCCATAGCATCTCCCCAGAGAGTCCAAACATAAGAGCCCTGTTGGGACAGGGCAAAGGCCCATCTGGTCCCACCACCTCATCTCACAGTGGCCCAACGGGAAGCCAATCACATTCTCCCTACATGCGATTCTCAGCAGTGGGCATCAGAGGGTATTCTGCCTCCCAGCACGAGTAGCAGATCACAGCCATAGTGATTAGTTGCCTTGTCCTCTTATGAGTCTGCCCAATCCACTTCTGAAGCCCATCAAGCGTGCCAGGAAGCCCCTGAGATCCCAACTCAGCAACTACTTTTCTTGGAGAGACTCGGGGCTCCATCCAGACTTACAAAACACAGGTTTCCCACTTGTCCAGCCCAGCGCGTTCTAGGCACGGGTCCGAGCAGTTTTGCCCTTGCCCTGCAGCTTTCCCTGGGAAAACTCACTCTTTAGCAATAAATTGAAGCAAACGACAATGGGGGGGGGTAGTGTTTCCTCTGATTGGGTTTCTGCAGGGGAAAGCGGCAGAGCAGGGGCAAGTCTGAATTAGCCTTCTAGCTAATTCTTAAAAACAGTTTACTGGCAAATTCTTACTTTTTCTAACTCCAGAAAATCCCTTTTTTATTTTTTATCCCTGAGTGTTGGATGCAGCCTGATGGCTTCCAGTTGCTAACCCTTACTTTAGATGTCCAGGTTATCCTATCTGAGGGTGGGAGCTTGTAAAGAACCTGTATTTTCTTCAGCTGTCACTTACGCAAAGAAAAGAGAGGACGTAGCAGGATGCCAATTTGCATATGCAGATTTATATGTATAGATTAAGTTTCTTTTTTTAAAAAAAATAATATTTATTGATTTTAAAGCTTACAAAAGAAAAAGGACAAGAACAGATAAAAGACAAAAAGAAGAAAACAAAAGAGAGGGGGGGAAAGACAGTACGATACAATATATAAGCAATACACAACACAACTTTAACACATTAAACTAAACAAAGCAAAACAACAATTTAAAAACATACATCATATCTTTCATTACTCTATCTTTCATTACCTTGTTTCATCGACCTCCTCTCACCTCCCTTTTTGTATTCCACTTCTGTTAATTGTTTCAGCAAATCCTTTCCCTCTTTCTCTATTTTTCTGTCATATAAATGTCTTAACATATTTTTAACCTTATTTTCCATTATATGTATAGATTAAATTTCTTCCCTCTCTGTTCATGGTTTTCTGCCTTTAAACCAGACACGGATAGGACACCCCTTCGAAAGAGAGCAGGAGTTCCCAAAGCAAGGTTAAATGTTATTTGTACATAAAATAAAATCAACCAGGGGACTATGGGCAACATCAAGACCGGATCCAAAGCACAGAGATGACAAGAAGCAGATATTATTAGGAACTAATAACTGCGAAAAGGCAGGGAGGAGAGGACAGGGGAGAGAAAGAAGTTGGCAGCCAGTTTTGGGGGGAATTAAGTAAAACAGTACATCCAGTTCTAGCATTTTGTGTTTCCCTTGGCAGCTGGAAATATACGGTAACTTTTCTCTAGCACAAAAATTCGCAGAGATCCATTCTTACAGGAAGACTTCCTGAGGCTCACAGCTTGACTTCTTATGTCTACAAAGCCCTAATCTCAAACCCTTCAGATGGAGGAGTGGGCTGGTGTGGTCTTTCCCCAATGGAAGCAGGAAAGGCACTCTGCGCATGCTCAGAAGCGCTCTGCTGTTTGTTCTTGCTCCCCTTTTGCCTAGACTGAAGCCCCGGTGTTGGAAATGGATTACTAACCCCCCCTAGTTCAAAGGCTGTTTCTCCTTGCTTCCATTCCATTTGTTGCATTCCCTCCTAATTCTGTTGCTAAATTTGGATAACTGGGAGAGAGAGGGGATCACAGAGCGAATGTTTGCAGGCTACGAACCCTTTTAAAAAACCAACCCACAAATCTCATGTCTTAACGCCTATCCCTAGAACACCCCAGATATTTCATAAGGCAGCAGCCTGAGTGAGTCAGACACGGAAAGTCTGAGCTGGTCCCGAAATGTCAGCCGTCGGCTCTTCCAAGAGTTCACGTGGCTTGCTGAAGCCCTTACATAGCTCATGTTCTTCTGCCCCGGGAGAAACAGGGGAAATGAATTTCCCACCTGCCTGCGTTTCCTATCCAGACAGAAGCCTCTGCTCCTGCCAGGGCAAAGCCCACACGACCCTTCTATAGAGCTGGATATTTTAGATCAAGGACCTCTTTTGCCATCTTGCAGCTTTTTGTTGGGGGGGATGAAAGGTAGACTTCGACACACACACACACACACCCCACCCATCCTCTGGCTTGCACCTTATACAAAAGAACTTGCTGCATCAAGAGCTCTCCTTCCTATTCCTACTAGAAGTCTGGTAAAAGTAAAGGTAAAGGGACCCCTGACCATTAGGTCCAGTCGTGACCGACTCTGGGGTTGTGGCGCTCATCTCGCTTTATTGGCCGAGGGAGCCGGCGTACAGCTTCTGGGTCAAGTGGCCAGCATGACTAAGCCGCTTCTGGCGAACCAGAGCAGCGCACGGAAACGCCGTTTACCTTCCCGCCGGAGTGGTACCTATTTATCTACTTGCACTTTGACGTGCTTTGGAACTGCTAGGTTTTGCAGGAGCAGGGACCGAGCAACGGGAGCTCACCCCGTCGCGGGGATTCGAACCGCCAACCTTCTGATCGGCAAGCCCTAGGCGCAGTGGTTTAACCCACAGCGCCACCCGCGTCCCAGAAGCCTGGTACACTGCACCTGCACATGCAGGCTTCATTTTTTTGCTGCTGGACCTCTCTCCTCCGTAAACTTTATCTCACTTTCTTATTTAAAGCAGCTGAGGCCATTTGCCACCACTAGCACATCTGGCAGCATTGCATCCCACACGTCAGTGATGCGCTGCGCTAATTATAACCCGAACCATGTAAACGCTGCCCGGTTTGAAAGGGGAGGCATGGTTACCAACACTGTGTTTTCACTTATCTATAAATATTTACGGTTTTGCTCTTATGGGTATTGGCTGCCGACTTCCCAACGGCGCGCAAATGGTTTTGGCGTTATCGGAACGTTCCCACCCACCCCTGGATTTCCTTGTTCTTGGACACGAGAGCTACTCAGTACCTAACGCTCCACATCGTCTCTGGGTGTTTATATTTCCTACACGAAATCAGGACAGTGCAAAGTTGCGCGGCGGTTAAAAAGGAGCCTGCAGACAAAAAAATCCAGGCCAACAAAAATGGTATACTAGCTGGCCTGACTAGATTAATCACAGGCAGCCTAAAAAGACAAGAAGAATCACTGGGGAGTGTATGTGTGTATATATTTTGTGTGTGTATATATATATATATATATTTGCTTTCGTAGATTTTCACGGGTACAGGAATGCAGGTTTTGGTGTCCTCGGGTGTCTTCCCGTGTAAAAGTTGGGGTGTCTAGGCGACGTTTCGACGAGGTCTCACTCGTCATCTTCAGGCTGGTGCTTTCGGCTTCTTGTTACTGGAACAGAGCAGGATCTCAGTGTTTGAGTTCCTATAAATACTGTTGAGGGGGTGTGGTGTATAGCCTCCAATGTTCTGGGCAGAGAGGAAGTTCCCAGGCTAGTGTGCCTTTTCTTCTTTTGTTCCTTAATTACTTGAGGGATATCCTGAGTGATTTCTTGAGTGATATCCTGAGTACCACTTAGGTGGGTCATTAGGTGTGGATTAGTTGCTAAAGTCTTTGTGTCTTGACCTCTTGAACTTTGTGAAGAGTTTTTCTGAGAAGATGGCTGTACTGCACTTAGTTGTGCTCTGGCTTGGCTTCGTGTATAGGGGCGAGCTGTGGTTTTGTGGCTTGTGTCAGCCAGATCTGTGTAGGGATTGCAGGGGGGTGCAGCATCCGGAGGTGCCACCATGGTTTGGCTACTGGATGGTGTCTGTAATTTACCCCGAATACATCTTGGACCTGACCAACCACTGCCTAACCAACACGTACTTCATCCACAATGGACAAAGATACAAACAGATAGAAGGAGCACCTATGGGATCACCCCTCTCACCGGTCATCACAAACCTGTACATGGAACACTTTGAAACCAATGCTTTAGACAAGTCAGAACACAAACCCAAACTTTGGCTCAGATATGTTGACGACACCTTTGTAATTTGGCCACACGGGAAGGAAAAACTGGATAGCTTCCTCACACATCTCAACAGCCTACACCCCAAAATACAATTCACTATGGAAATAGAAGCCAACAACCAACTTCCCTTCCTTGACGTCCTAATCTACAAAAAACCTGATGGCTCCCTAGGACACACTATCTACCGGAAAAAAACACATACCAACCGCTACTTACATGCACAATCACACCACCACCCTGCACAAATAAACTCCGTAGCCAAGACTCTCATCTCCAGAACCAAACGCCTGGCTGACAAAGACCACTTGACAACTGAGTTACAGAATCTCTCAAATGTGTTAATTGCCAATGGATACCAGCAAAACAGGGTTACGAAGCTAATCCAAAAAGAAACACCCCCCAAAAACCAAGACACAGAAGAAAACAATGGCATGGCCCTCCTTCCTTATATCAAGGGCACTACAGATAAAATTAGCAAAATCCTCCATAAACACAATATCAAAACAGCCTTTTGCACCAACCAAAAAATAGCCAATATCCTCAGAAACCCCAAGGATAAAATCCAGTTGGAAAACCAAGGGGTCTATGAAATACCCTGCAAAGTCTGCCCAGCCACGTACATTGGACAAACAAACAGACGAATAAATGCACGTATCGCAGAACACAAGAATGCCGTCAAAAAAGAAGAAAAAACTTCCTCTCTTTTCCAACACATGAAAGAAACAGGACACGAAATTAATTTTGCAGATTCCAAACTGCTCTTTAACATGGAACATCACCACAAGAGAATAATCATGGAAGCCATCGAGATAGAGAAACACCCTCACAACATGAACAAGCGTGACGACACATCCCGCTTGCCAGACATCTGGAAATTAGCCCTCCCCACAAAAACTGACACCAGATCCAGAGGCACACAGAACGCCATCACCAATCAACCACACCAGACCCAAACCCAGACCCTCTCCACAGATAAATTACAGACACCATCCAGTAGCCAAACCATGGTGGCACCTCCGGATGCTGCACCCCCCTGCAATCCCTACACAGATCTGGCTGACACAAGCCACAAAACCACAGCTCGCCCCTATACACGAAGCCAAGCCAGAGCACAACTAAGTGCAGTACAGCCATCTTCTCAGAAAAACTCTTCACAAAGTTCAAGAGGTCAAGACACAAAGACTTTAGCAACTAATCCACACCTAATGACCCACCTAAGTGGTACTCAGGATATCACTCAAGAAATCACTCAGGATATCCCTCAAGTAATTAAGGAACAAAAGAAGAAAAGGCACACTAGCCTGGGAACTTCCTCTCTGCCCAGAACATTGGAGGCTATACACCACACCCCCTCAACAGTATTTATAGGAACTCAAACACTGAGATCCTGCTCTGTTCCAGTAACAAGAAGCCGAAAGCACCAGCCTGAAGATGACGAGTGAGACCTCGTCGAAACGTCGCCTAGACACCCCAACTTTTACACGGGAAGACACCCGAGGACACCAAAACCTGCATATATATATATATATATATATATATATATGTGTGTGTGTGTGTGTGTGTGTAATTTTCTTTTCGTAATTTTCTCTAAGATGCACCAGACCATAAGACACACCTAGTTTTTGGAGGAGGAAAACAAGAAAAAAAATATTCTGAATCTCAGAAGCCAGAACAACAAGAGGGATCACTGCACAGCAATCCCTCTTGCTGTTCTGGCTTCTGTGATAGCTGCACAGCCTGCATTCTCTCCATAAGACGCACACACATTTCCCCTTACTTTTTAGGAGGGAAAAAGTGAGTCTTATAGGTCAAAAAATACGGTATATGGTATTTAACTTAAGTTTTGCTCGAAGTTCCGCTGAAATGAAATAACATGACTCAGGTCCATTCATTTCAATAGGTCTACTCTGAGTAAAATTTAATGGCATACACCCCCCCCCTTCTCTGCCTGGTTACCTAGGAGGAGTTTTCTGTTCGCTGCAGGTGACCAGGTTGTTTCAAGCCTGGGTTAAAATCACAGGCGTTTTCTCAAATGAACGCCATTTGGCCTGATCCACTCCCAATTTCTACCTGGCATGATTTGGCATTTGCTCTCTCAGACTTGCTCATAGGCCTTTTCCTCTTCTTGTTCATTGTCTCTGCAGGGGAATTTGGCTCTGTCATGGAGGGGCAACTCAGCCAAGACGGAGCGGTCCTTAAGGTTGCCGTTAAGACCATGAAAAGTAAGTAGCAGTGGAGGTGGAGGGGGTGGCTTCACACTGGTCACGCTGGGGCAGGTTGGGATTATACCAGCAATGAAGAAACATCACTCTGCACATGCCCAGAGGCCTTCTCTCCTTTTCTTCTGCATTGAAAAAACAACGTAAATTGGGCCTGCTCACCCATGATAGAAACCTCTCTGCCTTTTGCCTTTGAAAATGCTCCGTATAAGGCAATTTCCTATGTCCCCTTGACCTGAATACCACCACCAGACATGGCTGAGCACCCTTCATACGCTCAGAGGTGCTCTCATTCTTTGTTACTGCTTCCAACGTTCCAACGGGCGTGGAAAACAGTTTTCACTGCCTGACCCCCTGGCATGTTCTCAAAGCCCATCTCATGCCACCGACCTTACTTTTCCTCCTCACAGTTGCCATCTGCACCCGCAGCGAGATGGAGGATTTCCTCAGCGAAGCCGTTTGCATGAAGGACTTTGACCACCCTAACGTCATGAAACTGATTGGTGAGCTATGTGTGCGCATGCACCACTTCTTAGCCACGGCGTGTGAAGAGTTAATACTTTCAGTGGTGGTGGTGGGGGCGACTTATGAGTTACCCCCACTCACCCTCTCCACTATTATTACCCCTAAGTTCCTTCAGGTTGTGTGTGGTACTGCCCCAGAGCATTCTGGGACATTAAGCCATTGATTCTTCTGCCCGACATATGATGCCTGGGCTAGGTTTTTTGGTGTGTAGCCTGAAGAACCAGATCCGTGTAAGAACATGAGAATTGTCCTTCTGGATCAGGCCAGTGACCCGTCTAATCCAGCATCTTGCACTCACAGCAGCCACCCAGATGCCTCTGGGAAACCCACAAGTGGGACTCAAACACAAGAGCTCTTCCCCCCTCCTGTGACTTCCAGGAGCATATATTTGGAATCATTGTGGCCTCTGTGGAGGCAAAGCATAGCTGTCGCGGCTGGTAGCCATTGCTAGCCAGGGCTTATATGCTGAGGCCCAGCTCCGAGGGTCTTCTGCCAGTTCCCTCTCTGCAAGAAGTGAGGTTACAGGGAACCAGACAGAGGGCCTTCTTGGTAGTGGCACCCTCCCTGTGGAACGCCCTCCCATCAGATGTCAAGGAGATAAAAAATTATATGACCTTCTGTAGATATCTGAAACAGCCCTGGGTTGGGAAGTTTTTTATGTCTGGTGTTTCGCTATGTTTTTCTTTAATACAGTGGTACCTCGGGTTAAGAACTTAATTCGTTCTGGAGGTCTGTTCTTAACCTGAAACTGTTCTTAACCTGAAGCACCACTTTAGCTAATGGGGCCTCGTGCCGCCGCTGCACAATTTCTGTTCTCATCCTGAAGCAAAGTTCTTAACCCGAGGTACTATTGCTGGGTTAGCGGAGTCTGTAACCTGAAGCGTCTGTAACCCGAGGTATCACTGTACTTTGTTGGACACTGCCCAGAGTGGCTGGGGCAAACCAGCAGGATGGGCAGGATATTATATTATTATAATTATTATTATTATAATTATTATTGTCGTCCCGAGAAGTAGCACACTCGGGCATTCCATTTAGGGCAGATTCCGCAGGCTGCAGCCTGGGAAAAACCAAAAGAGAGGAAACGGCCTTTGGATGGTGGTTGCGGGGGGAGGCAGTCAGGCAGAATGGACGCATCATCCCCAGGGAACAGGACTCCAAGTGAGGGGGCGGAGGGGAAAAAAGACTTCTTGGGAAAACAGATGTTGGCAAGGATGCTCGGAGCTCTGACAGTCCACAGAGGGGGTGGGTGGAAGCTCAGCTGATGCTGGTTTGCGACTCGCCCAACAGCCCCTTCTCCCTCTCTGGTTCACATTAAGGAGGAACACAGTAAAAATAACTCTCAGGCACAAGGCGCACCAAGAGAGTGTCTTGTCGGGGAAGGGGACCCCCAAAGAGGATGTTCTCACGGGCAAAGACCTTTGGGGGTTGGGGGCAGGTGTGGGACATGGGGAGGGGGCTTCCAGATGGTGTGCAAGTTTGAGAGGGGAGGCTCCCTCCCCCTCCGTGCCTTCCTTTTTTCACCTCTCACTCTTTAGAATTATAGAATCGTAGAGTCGGAAGGTCCATTTGGTCCAAGCCCCTGAAATGCAGGAAACAGTAAGAATTCAGGAAGAGTAAAGAGCCATTCAGCAGTGGAACGGTCTCCCTCGGGAGGTTGTGGACTGTCCTTCCTTGGAAGTCTTTAAGCAGAGGTTGGATGGCCATCTGTCACGGATGCTTTAGCTGAGATTCCTGCATTGCAGGGGGTTGGACTTCGATGACCTTTGGTGTCCCTTCCAAGTCTATGGTTAATAATAATAACTTATTATTTATACCCAAGCCACTCTGGGGGGCTCCCAATCGAGTGTTAAAAACAATACAGCATTAAATATTAAATATTAAAAACTTCCCTAAACAGGGCTGCCTTCAGATGTCTTTTAAAAATAAGATAGCTGCTTATTTCCTTCACATCTTATGGGAGGGTGTTCCACAGGGCGGGCGCCACTACCGAGAAGGCCCTCTGCCTGTTGCCTGTAACTTGGCTTCTCGTAGCGAGGGAACCGCCAGAAGGCCCTCGGCGCTGGATCTCAGTGTCCGGGCAGAACAATGGGGGTGGAGACGCTCCTTCAGGTATACAGGACCATGAGAATCACAGGTTCTGTGATTCTCTCACATTGTACACATGTGGCACAGCCTGGCCTGCACAACTTGCCACAAGCTGAGGTAGAAAGAGTAAAGAATGTAAGAACATCAGGAGATGTGTGCCAACAGCCCACTGGTCCAGCACTCACTCCTCACAACGACCAACCCAGCACCTGTGAGAAACCCACAAGCAAGACACGAGCGCATGAGTACTCTCTCCTGCTTTGGTCCTTGTTGGCCATTGATTCTCGTGTCTTCTCTGTTGCCCACTGAGAAACTCACACTCTTTCTCTTCCCTCAGGAGTTTGCCTGCAGAACACAGAGAGCGAAGGATACCCCTCCCCGGTTGTCATCCTGCCCTTCATGAAACATGGAGACCTGCACAGCTTCCTGTTGTACTCCCGGCTTGGCGAGAGCCCGGTGGTATGTAGCGTCGCCCCATGAGATATCCGTTGCGGGGAATCCATACTGCACAGGTGTCCTGGAAAAATTGAGACATCCTGGTTTTTTTTCCATGAGAACGGCGGCCACTTTGGACGCCGTGATGATCTTGCACAATTTTGCACCTCAGAAAAGTGCTTTTTCAGGGCCACAGTGTCACGTGGCACCCCAAAACATGTGTTATTGCGTGCCGTTCCCGAAAAAAGCACTGGAGGAGGAGGAGAAGAAGAGTTTGGATTTGATATCCCGCCTTTCACTCCCCTTCAGGAGTCTCAAAGCAGCTAACATTCTCCTTTCCCTTCCTCCCCCACAACAAACACTCTGTGAGGTGAGTGGGGCTGAGAGACGTCAGAAAGCGTGACTGGCCCAAGGTCACCCAGCAGCTGCGTGTGGAGGAGCGGAGACGCAAACCCGGTTCCCCAGATTACGAGACTACCGCTCTTAACCACTACAGCACACTGGCTCTCTGGATTGCGGTGCAAAATCGCACAAGATCGTGGCATCCAAGATGTCTGCCGTTCTCTCGCAAGAAAAAAAGGGAAGATAGCATCCTGGAAGATTGTGTCCCAGATTTTGTTATTGAGGTGTTGGAGAGTATGGGAATCAAATGTCAGGCCTCTCGGCCTGAAATCGGGAGGGCTGGTTTCCTTTTATTTGAACTAGGGTTTTTAACTGGGGAATTTTAATCCTTGCGTGTGTTTTATTTTTCAGTATGCATATAAAGTGCTTTTTATACATTTTATTGCTAGGCTTGTTTTGGTTTTCTGTTTCAATACGAGCCTCTCCAAGAGCTTTGCTATGGAGCAATATGGCGGTTTAATGAACGAACAAACGAACTGTAACACAGAGAATGACCACTAGAGGGGGACAAAGGGAAGGTGAAGGGGTCCTCCACACAGGAGTCCAGTGGGCCTCTCCTCTTACAGGGGAAAGAGAGTTAAACATTGAGGTGCCTGCAGCCCACCCACTGTTTGTGTCTGATCGTTGTGCTTTCCTCATCTTCCAGTACCTGCCCACACAGACGCTGGTCAAATTCATGACGGACATTGCTAGCGGGATGGAGTATCTCAGTAGCAAGAACTTCATACACCGTGATCTCGCTGCCCGCAATTGCATGTGAGTTTGTGTGACGCGAGAGATGATGGAAGAGGGGATTTCAAGGATGCACAGATTAGTGGCTTTTGACAATCTCTTTTTTTTATAATATATATTTTTATTGATTTTTAACATATAAATTATAAAATGTACCACAAAACTTATCACTTATACAATCTTTTTAGACTTCCATCAGCACCTCTGATGATCCACCGTTTTAACCACTTCTTATACATTTCTTAACTTTATATTGCCTTTACATCTCTTAACAAATCATCCTCCCCCTTCTCCATTTTTGCAATACTTCCAATAATACTCCTTACAAAACTTCTTGAAAACCTACAAACGTTGTCTGATCTTCACAAATACTTTTCAAATAGTCCGTAAATTTACTCCAGTCTTCTGTGAATTTCTGGTCCCACCAGTTTCGAATCCTTCCTGTTAGTTTATCTAGTTCTGCATAGTCCATTAACTTCATTCTCCATTCTTCAATCAGTAATTCTTCTTGCTTCCATTTTTGGGCCAGTAATATTCTTGCTGCTGTTATTGCATATAAGAAGAGCTTGCATTCCTTTCTATTTATATCACTCCCCACAATCCCCAGTAAAAATGCTTCTGGTTTCTTTATGAGGGTATATTTCAACATTTTTTTCATCGCATTATATATCATCTCCCAGAAGCATTTCACCTTTTTACATTCCCACCACATGTGATAAAATGTTCCCTCTTTTTCTTTACATTTCCAACATTTATTACTGACTTTATACATTTTCGCTAACTTGACAGGTGTTATATACCATCTATACATCATTTTCATCACATCTTCTTTTAGGGCATTGCATGCAGTAAATTTTAAACCTTCTTTCCATAATTTTACCCACTCACTCAGCTGTATATTATATCCAAAATTTTAGAATCATTACTTAATATCTCTAATTCAAACTTTGATCCACGGCTTTTGACAATCTCACATCCGTCTCTCCCATGAGCAACCCACACATTCACACGTGGCTTCTGTCCCAAACAGGCTGAACGAGAGCATGACGGCTTGTGTTGCCGACTTTGGCCTCTCTAAGAAAATCTACAACGGCGATTATTACCGGCAAGGCCGTATCTCCAAAATGCCTGTCAAGTGGATCGCCATTGAGAGTCTGGCCGACCGCGTTTACACCATCAAGAGCGATGTGGTGAGCAGCCAATTGGGGACGCCTTTGATCCCACCCTCCTGAACAGCCCAATGAGAAGACCAGCTTCTGTGTCCTACTAAATTGGCTTCTGTTTCTGTCTACCAATGGACAGAGCTGGCCTGCCCGTGAAGCAGACTGAGTCCCCCTCATGCTCACCCCTACTGCCAGAGAAGTGAGGTGAAGCAGCAGCAGCGGTCTCTGGTGAGATCTCACAAAATCTCGCCAGCCTCTGCCGCTGCACGACCCTAGCAAGCGAGGCGGGAGGGCGGCCATTTTGCCTCAGGCGGTGAAACAGGACAGGCCGCCCCTGCCAATGCGAGAAGTTGAATTCTGTGCATCTAATTCCCTCTTTCCGACTCCTTTCCTGCAGTGGTCGTTCGGCGTTACTATGTGGGAGATCGCGACGCGAGGCCAGACGCCGTACCCAGGTGTGGAAAACAGTGAGATCTACGACTACCTGCGTCAGGGCAACCGACTCAAGCAGCCAATCGACTGCCTGGATGGCCTGTAAGCATCACCACTGCTTCTTCAAATTGGCATCTCCTTCCTCTGTCTTCCCATGGTGCAGCATGGCCAATTAGGTTTTCTGCCTTATGATCAGTAAGCCTGGACTGTAGAGGGGGCTGTATCGTTGCAAAAAATGATTTCATGACATCCCACCACTGGCTCTCTCTGCCTTAGGAATGTGACTATGCTCACTCAGCGGGCAAGCAAATTCAGTCTTTTCACCCTACAACCCTAGCAACTGAAAACGGGTTCCAGGGTCGACCCGCGGCTCAAATTAAGGCCACCATTACAAAACTTCAAGGTCCCTGAGCAGCTCTGATATTAATCTTGAACTCATCCAAAATCCTGAGCCGCGATGACATAGCGGTTAGAGAAGAGTTTTACCAAACTTGGGTCTCCAGCTGTTTTTGGACTACAACCCCCATCATTCCTAGGTAGCAGGACCAGTGGTCAGGGATTATGGGAGTTGTAGTAGTAGTAGTAGTAGTAGTAGTAGTAGTAGTAATAATAATAATAATAATAATAATAATAATAATAATAATAATATATTATTTGTACCCTGCCCATCTGGCTGGGTTTCCCCAGCCACTCTGGGCGGCTTCCAACAAAATACTAAAAATACAATAAAACATCAGACATTAAAAACGTCCCTGAACAGGGCTGTCTTCAGACGTCTTTTAAAAGTCAGATAGTTGTTTATTTCCTTGACATCCGATGGCAGGGCGTTCCATGATGCCATCACCGAGAAGGCCTTCTGCCTGGTTCCCTGTAACTTCGCTTCTCACAGTGAGTTAGAAACAGCTGGAGAAACCTAAATTTGGGCTACAGCGTTGCTCTAGGATTTCAGAGACCAGGGTTTGAATCCCTGCTGAGTCATTTATTATTATTATTATTATTATTATCATCATCATCATTATTAAATTTGTATGCTGCCATTCACCCGTAGATCTCAGGACGGCTCACAACAGGAAAATACAATATAAAAAACTACCAAATGCATAATAAAATGCATTTGGTAAAAATCCCCAGCAGATTAAGTACCCACTTATAAGTAACTTCCAAGGATGCTCCATCCCAGGTTCCCTTGAAATAACATCTCTTTTGGACCCGCGCAGGTACGAGCTGATGATGAGCTGCTGGGCCCTCAACCCTCGCGACCGCCCCAGCTTTGAGATCCTGCACCAAGTGCTGGAGAAGATCCTCAAGTCCCTCCCTCCGGCCAAGGACCCGGAAGAGATCCTCTACGTCAACATGGACGACGGCGTGGCTCCCGGAGAGGCGGAGCTGGGTGCCGTCGGGGGTCTGTGCCCTGAGGAAGCACCGGCCAAGGAGAACCAGTCGCTCAAGCCCACGGTGACGGCGGCCGAAGTCCACCAGCCTCAGGCCATGGGCCGCTACGTCATGTGCCCCACCCCTCACGAGAGCAGCCGGCTACTGACGGACGCCCCCAGCTGCGCCGCCACTGAGGAAGGGGCCTGAACGGGACGAGGCGACTTATTCGTTGTGGCTGGGGGGAGGGGAGGGGGGAGGTCGCAAGCGGCCCAACTGGTCCAGTCCCTGCAAGCTTTGGAAGACGACCGTCTCTGAGGAGAGGGGATTCATGGAGGACTCCACAAGCTGAGGCGCACCCTCCTCCTCTCCCAAAATGAGCCACTGCCCTGCTTTTGCCACAAGGATCTTCCTTCCCTATCAGCCCCCTCCAGGGGGAGTTTGGACTGACCCAACTCTGAGTATGTCTCACGGCTGTACATGCATTGACAGTCATGCTCCACACCACCAGCCTGAGGCCAGATATGTACTCTAGACTATGATGTTGGCAGAAAGGGGGAGTCCATCTCAGGTTACAGGGGCCAGGGGAGGAGGGGGGGACACAGTGGGGAACCCAACAGGACCGGCAGCTGTGCCCTTTTCTACTCCTCACGTTGAAGGTACCTTAGCAATTTGACCTCCCGTCCGCAACTCCGTGGTCCAAATTTAGATCGCTAACACCGAGGTCTCGTCCGCGCTTCTGTTTGCCCCAGGCCTAGAAGGCACGAATCTGAGCGGTTTTAACTTGCTTTCCCCCGGAAATCGGAGTGAATGTCAGTCCGGAGGAAACCTGGTCGACATTTGCCCCGATTCGGCGGGGCAGGTGGGGATGCAGTGGTATAGCGTGGGGGGTGCAGGGGGGGCCGGCCGCACCGGGCGCAACATCTGGGGGTTAGGGTTAGGGGGCGCAAATCCACGGGTTAGGGGGCGCAAATTACTTGCCTTGCCCCGGGTGCTGACAACCCACGCTACGCCACTGTGGGGATGAGCCCTTGCCAATGGTACTAAGGTTATTCTGTGTGTGTGTTTGTGTGGCCCTGCTCCGGCCTTTTTCGTGTTGGGCCTGGCACACAGCTGCTGAGCCGGCAGAGCATAGATTTGCTATGAAGGAGAGAAAAGTTCAGCTGCTCAGTTTGTGTGCTGTTAAAGGGGAGCAGGGCACATTAACCAAAACAGGGTGGGGGGGTGGGAAGTATCAGTCCTAATTGCAGCCATCTGAAAGCGGTACGTACTTAGTCCTTTCTCCCCTCCTTATTTTACTACCAGCTGTTTCACTGCCATGTCTCCCAGGTTGCATTTAGGCCGGTGGAGATGAATTAAACAGAAGTTCTGGAGGGCTCCCAACTGAAGGAGCTGCAACAAGGGAAATGTACTCAGTTTGTGCACAGATGCACACTTTTTTTTAAAAAAAGTCGCTATTGCTTCTCGGGAGCCAGCCCTAGTTTTTAAATCTGACCCCAGAGGTTAATTTTGGTGCAGGTTTAAGCCCGACAGACCAACCCACCCTGTCCACACAGCACCAAATTCTCCTCAACGGGTTATCGGGGGACGTCTGATCAGCCATAGCTGAATTGCGCAGCCCAATCCTCTGGGAACCTGTTTGCCCTGGGGGCAAAGATTCCACAGGGCATTGAAGCCATACCCAGGTGGGCGTCTCAGAGCGGGGGTCCGAAGGTATATTTTTATAGCATATTTGTGATGGGAGAAAGGAACAAATTGGCCTTCAAGTCTTCACACCCAGCTAGGCCAGAGCTTCCCCGGTAGCAGTGAGTTTAGCTAACTTTGCTAGAAATGTGAAGGTTGCCACCTTCTCCCCATCCCTCAAAGACTCTTTGCCTTTCACCGATGCAGACAGAAACTCAACAGGTATACCTTTCCCCCTTTCCCACATCTCTCTGCTGGGGAAAGCCCTACGTGCCCATTGTGCAGATGTTACAAACCCTGTCTGATCACAACCAACCCAATCTGCCACTTGGAGCAAACATCTGGACAAGAATTCCCCGAGTTATTCAGACGTCTAAAGCAGCAGCAGCAGCAGGCTATGATCACCAATGGCCTCTGGATATGAAATAGACAATATTAGTGGGTGCGATCGGAGTAGGATTCCTTGTCTCCAACCTTCTATCATTTCACTGGGGCTTGTATGAGAATCCTGTGGGGAAAAACCCAGGGAAATAAGTGGAAGTTGTCCAAACAGAATTAGCTACTCGTATGCTCCTTTTTGCTAGTGACAAACCCTCTCTTTGCGCCAGTTCACATGCCCACAATTGCCAGTAATCGCTTTCCTCCTGAAACATCACAGCTCCACTGAAATAGAAGACAACTCCATATTTCAGAGGGCGAGTCCCAGCTCTCCATCAGTTCCATGACACTCCATAAATCAGGCCTGCCAGCTGCAGAGTGCCTTGATTAATGATATTTTCATCTGGGAACACAGTCTCTGAAGCTCCCACCAGTCACATGCAATTTAGAGGGAATTCACGAAATCTGTTTTGGACATAATGGTAGCTTTCTCTATCTAACATGGATGGGGTGCAACTGCTCACAACAGTAATCACACCATAATGGTTCATTTTTTTCTGGCCACCTCCCAGCAATGAAAGCCAGACTAGGGAGATGGTAAGCTGAATGCATGTTTTGGCAATTTCTTATTGCACGTTCACGGTCACTTTGGCTGGAAACATTTCCCAGCTTTTCCTGAGAGCTGAAGATGGGTGACAAAAAGAAGAAGACAAATGTTCATGCTATACACGCTCATCCGACTTGCACTTTTGCTTAAACAGGTTTTGCAGGCTTTCCTGTTTCAAAACCTGCCGTACCTGTTCGGTCAGAAGAACCGGTGCCACAAAAGATCTGTCCTTTCAGCTCTCTTGAAACCTGTTGTCTGGCTCCAGCCTTAAACTGAAGGCCTTTCCGCACAGTGATTTTTATTTTATTTTATTTGCACAATAAATGCACATTTCGTTACTGATTTTGTTCTGCACAGTCCATGCGTCATTCCCTGCAGTTTGCAAGAGCAGCAGCGCTTTGCAGAAAGGCCAGCTTTTACCCCACAAGCCCCTTCGTGCTTGGAGGAAATCAAAACATGCAGACGCCAAACAGTGAAGCTGCCCTAGTTCGCATGATCACCATGTATTCACACTTAACAATATTCTCCCCAGGATTTAGGTGCCATTTTGTGTAAAATGCACTGACTTGATAGGCTTGTGTTATCACAAAAACATCTCCTTGGGGGAACAGTTTTTTATTCTTCAGTTCTTACGTTGGATTTCTTTTTCTCTCTTTTCTGAAGCTACCAAACCTATGCTAAACTGAATAAGCTTGCAAGCAACTCTTAATCCCTGCCTCTATCTGTGGCCTCAAGGCATAAGGAGGACTAACCAGGAAGTGGAGTCTTACACTGGAATGGCGCCATCTTGTCCATAGGCCTCATAACAGTGGGGCCCATATCTTACACCAGCCTTCCATGAAGGGGGCTAGCTTAGGGAACCAGCAGCCCTCCAGATGTTGTGGACTGCAACTCCCATCACCCCTCACCGCTGGCCATGTAGACTGCGGCTGATGGGCGTTGGAGTCCAGCAAGTTCTGGAGGCCGCCATTTTGGCTGCTCCTGGGGTTACGTCGGGGTAAAGCGGGTGGGAGAGGGGAGCTGAGCCTTTCCCTCTCCTGCCACTGAGCTGGACCCCCTCACCCAGCCATGTTGTCTGGGGCGGCTGATTTCACTTCCGGCCATCAATCCAGGGGGGAGGTTTGGGGTGGGGTAGGGAGGAGCAACTGGCAGAGGAAGGGCCCCACACTCCTCTCAGACCCTCCAAGTGTCCCTGTTTTCCAGGAACGTCCCAGATGTACAGAAGCTGTCCCGGTTTCTGATCTGATCCCAGAATATCCTGCTTTTCCTTAGGACGTCCCTATTTTCATCAGAAATGTTGGAGGCTTTGACCTCTCCTGTCTCCTGCTTTTTTAAAGCTGCATGACAGACTCCCCTTCTAATGGAGTTCCCTGCCTTTCCATTTGGGGTACACACGGCCACCCTATAGAAACATTTCTCCTCTTTTTGAAGAAACCGCTCATCATCTTCTGACTCAATTCGGTGGCCACCTTTCAGGCGTGGTGAAACCATGTTTTCCGTTCTGCTTGCTGAAACACATTGATAGCCATCTGTCTTCTCTTTGGATTGGGACAGAAAAGGCTGGGCTTTCTGGGGGGAAAAAGGCTTTTCTGCAAAAGGCTCTGTAGGGTTTTGGTTCCCTCAACTCCCACAATTTTTCATGGCCAGCAAGTGTGACTTATGTTCAGATCAAAGGCTTTTCTCACTCCCCGCCTCCTGCACTGAAGTGTATGCAGAACAGTCAGCTATTCCCCCTGCCCTAGAGATTCTTATTAATGAAATGTTTATATATATATATATTAATGTATATAATTTTTTAAAAAAAGAAAATGCTATATATGAAATGTTATTTTTTCCCACGCCCTGTCTTTTCTACAAACACATTTCCTCTCAGGGCAAGGTCTGTTTGAGTAAAAGAGAGAGCGAAAGAGAGAGATTGAGAGAATGCTCTGTGATATATTTTGCTTACGAATAAAACATTCCTGTAAAAAAACGAAGATAAATTTGGAAGTAGATTTTGTTTCCAAGGAGTGGGTTGGGGGAGATACAGGGAAGGAGGGGGTCAAAACTCAAATGGTGCCGTGGATTTGGTGCCCAGTTCAATGCCTGGCATCTCCAGTTAAAAGAATTAGTAGCTGCAATCATTTTTTGCAGCTGTTATGCAGATGTTGCATGGGATCAGTACAGCTCTTTTCCTTCGAGAAGAAACTAAGCAATGCTTATTTTCTCAGGAAACACAGCAAAGTTTATCTTTGGGGGAGATGCAACCTTCCTTTCCTGGGTTCCAGCTAAGACTCTGTAAGGAGTGGGTGTACTGCCCAGGTACTTTCAATGCAATGACCTCCAGATGTGCTTGCCCACCAGATGTGGAGATACTGAAGTAAGACTCAGCTGCCAACCCAGTCAGGGTCAGCTTCTGTACCTGGAATGAAGGCGTTCTGGATCATGCCCTTTGCTCAAGGCAGCAGAAATCTCTCTGCTTGGGCTTGGCCAAAACTTTTAGAGCCAAGTAATAATAATAATAATAATAATAATAATAATAATAATAATAATAATAATAATAATTTATTTATACCCCGCCCATCTGGCTGGGCCTCCCCTGCCACTCTGGGCGGCTTCCATAGAAACAAAAAATACAGTAAAATATCACACGTTAAAAACTTCCCTGAACAGGGCTGCCTTCAGATGTCTTCTGAATGTCAGATAGTTGTTTATCGCTTTGACATCTGCTGGAAGGGCGTTCCACAGGGCAGGCGCCACTACCGAGAAGGCCCTCTGCCTGGTTCCCTGTAGCTTTGCTTCTCGCAATGAGGGAACCGCCAGAAGGCCCTCGGCCCTGGACCTCAGCGTCCGGGCAGAATGATGGGAGTGGAGATGCTCCTTCAGGTATACTGGACCGAGGCCGTTTAAAGTACATTTAAAGCACTAGGATACTGTTTTAATAGTCACAATTTCCCCAGAGAAACCTGGGAAGTGTAGATTTTTAAGGGTGCTGAGAGCAGTGTTAAAGGTAAAGGGCCCCCTGACCATTAGGTCCAGTCGTGGCCGACTCTGGGGTTGCAGCGCTCATCTCGCTTTATTGGCCGAGGGAGCCAGCGTACAGCTTCCGGGTCATGTGGCCAGCATGACTAAGCCACTTCTGGCGAACCAGAGCAGCGCACGGAAACGCCGTTTACCTTCCCGCTGGAGCGGTACCTATTTATCTACTTCACTTTGACGTGCTTTTGAACTGCTAGATTGGCAGGAGCAGGAACCGAACAACGGGAGCTCACCCCGGTGTGGGGATTCAAACTGCCGACCTTCTGATTGGCAAGTCCTAGGCTTTGTGGTTTTATTAGGTGCCAAATGGCTCCTTAAATCAGGGTTGCAGTCACCAAAACGGAATGCCTAGTTGCCATTTTGGGGCCAGGCGGTTCAAAAGTTGTATTTTTCAATATGACTTTTTGGTTCCTGAAATTCGTTCTGATTGTGCAGACAGAATTCTACAGGATGTGTTGCTGAAAACAGTCAAGAGCCAAGAATCCCCAAGCATGCACCTCCAGATGGTGGAGACTGTCACACACAGCCTGGGCCCATAACCTGTTGTTGGGATACTGCCAGGGAGACATAGGCCGTCACTGCCTCCATGCCGACTCCAGACTCCGGACGTCCATCAACCTCCCGTAGATACAGTATCAGCAATTAGCGACATAAGCTCCAGAAAATAGCCTTCCACATTCCAGAACTGATGCACGCTCTATCAGCAGAATTCACACAGCGAAAGTTGCACTCAGGAGAACATTATTTAGAAAGTTTATTCAGCATTGGTCAGAACAAAGAAAAACATGACCGCCTGCTAGCATGTTCAGGCACCGAGAGAGAGAGAAACGAAAGCAACAGCAAACATAAATATCCTGTGAACAGGAAATACGCAGACTCTGTGACTCACAAAGCCTGCTCCCTTTTAAGGTGGAACGGAAATATCCTAACAGAGACGTCAGGCACCATCCTGGCACCCGGGCATCTTTGCTTGGTCGCAAGTGGCTGATAGCCGGGTGCAAAATGCACCTAGTGCCTGGCGAATTTCGAACTCCCAGCTGAGAGTTGTTAGGAGGCCCCCTATTCCCCTGGCAGAGCTACAATTCCCAGAGTTCCCTGCGAAGAGGGGTTGATTGTTAAACCACTCTGAGCTCTGTGAGGGGAATACGAGTCTCCTAACAACTCTCGCGACACAGGTGGTGCTGTGGTCTAAACCACTGAGCCTCTTGGGCTTGCTGATCAGAAAGGTTGGTGGTTCTAATCCCCGTGACGGGGTGAGCTCCTGTTGCTCTGTCCCAGCTCCTGCCAACCTAGCAGTTTGAAAGCACACCAGTACAAATAGATAAATAGGTACCGCTGTGGCGGGAAGGTAAACGGCATTTCCGTGCGCTGCTCTGGTTTGGTGTTCCATTGTGCCAGAAGCAGCTTAGTCATGCTGGCCACATGACCCCGAAAACTGTCTGCAGACAAACGCCAGCTCCCTCAGCCTTTAAAGCGAGATGAGCGCTGTTAAGTTGTGGGTGAACATATCAGATGACACAGCGATTCTTCAAACAGCTCTTGTTTATTCACAGGCCAGAACAGAACTGAACTGAAGGGCTTAGCCAGCCTGCTTATATATAGCTCCACTAGAACGCAACAGTAACCATTTTCTGTAACTATCCAATCACTGAACATTACTTTCAATCCCTTATTTGCATATGTGGACCTGAGTGAAAACTATCTACAGTATCCCCCTGCTGGCCCAGGGTGAGAATTTCAGTACATAACAAGCTCCGCAACCCCAGAGTCGTCTGCGACTGGATTTAACTGTCAGGGGTCCTTTAGCTTTAGCTTTTTAACAACTCTCAGCACCCTTAACAAACTACAGTTCCCAGGAGCCTCTGAGAGAATGCATGGCTGTCAAAGTGGCCCATTAATGCTTCTTTAAATGCATGGTGCAGATGTGGCTCCATTTTGAGTCAGAACAGGTTGCCATGTAAACTGTTCAGCATTGTGGCGCTCAGAAAGTCCTCCCGAACGCCGACGCTGGAGTGGCGCCGGCGGGGTGTACAAGCTTTGCGCTTTGCCCCCACCTCATTAGGCAGAGGGGGAACGAACCCCATCAATGGGCACATTCAGGGTTTGCCTGTTTGTAACCGTTTCGACTCGAGTGAGTAATGGAGAACAAGGCCGGCCATTGAGAGGGGGAAACCTCACCACAAGCATCTGCTCCCATCTGGGGTAAAAAGATTAAGCTGTTCTGCAATTGTCCCCACAGCTTGGTGGACAGGGTGTAAACCCCCTCCCCAATAGCAGACAAATGCCTCTCTGTCTCCCAGAAGTCTTGAAAAGGAGAGCGGGAGATGGGCTGGGAAAGAGGGCACCCAAAATTAAAGGAAGGGGGGGTGGCGACTGGCGAGTGAGAAAGGTTGTGTGAAAATGCAGACATTCCCAATCGATGTGTGAGCCTGGGTCTTAGGATTATCATTGTTGTAAACAAAAATTGCCCTTTTCCCTTATGGGGTATCCAAGAGCCCATATAGAGTCCTTACATAGATTCCCTATTGGTAGGAGAGAATAACAGAGGCCAACCAGAGAACATTGAGAAGCAAAGCAGCTAGTGAGCTTGATCTTTATTGATCTGTTGCAACAGGGTGCTCCCCTCACTCGCAGGAAAGGCAGAGGAACCCAGAACAATGGTGGGCAAGGCCTTATAAAGACTTTTGAAATTGGCCACCTCATGAGAAGAGAAGACTCCCTGGAGAAGACCCTGATGTTGGGAAAGATGGAGGGCTCAAGGAGAAGGGGGCGACAGAGGACGAGATGGTTGGATAGTGTTTTCGAGGCTACCAGCATGAGTTTGACCAAACTGCGGGAGGCAGTGGAGGACAGAGGTGCCTGGCGTTCTCTGGTCCATGGGGTCACGAAGAGTCGGACACGACTAAACG
Source organism: Podarcis melisellensis (assembly GCF_964234715.1). NCBI lineage: Eukaryota > Metazoa > Chordata > Lepidosauria > Squamata > Lacertidae > Podarcis > Podarcis melisellensis. The sequence continues at coordinate 82,178,107 of NC_138540.1, forward strand.
ACTAAACAACAATAAGATCAAGGCCACCCCCAGAAACATCATACATACATCACAGAAGGGGTGTAACCTAAGACCACCCCTCAGATACATCACAGAAAAGGCGGTCTTAAAACAGAAATTTGAATATTGTTTTTCTCCTGTTGTTGTTTATCTCCTGTCTGGCAGGTTACTTGATTGGATTGCCTGGGGAGCCTGGCCAGTCTTTTGTAGTGATAAATACTTAGTTCCTGGGCCAGGTCCCAGGCTCACACCCTATTCATATCTTAAATGTGTCCTTAAGACAGGATTTGTGAGGAAAGAGACAATGGGGAGGTTTCCCACTTTGACCTTGCAGAGAAAACATTTGGTCACTTTAGGAATCCAAATGGTTCCAGGTTGGCCTTCCTGTGCTGATCTATGTACGTGCGGTTATGAACATTACCATATATCTAAGACCATAAAATTCCTATCGCATCACATAATTGTAGAGTTGGAAGGGACCACAAGATCGTCTAGTCCAACCTGCTGCAGCACGGGATTCGAACCCACAACCTTTCATATTCTACAGTGCCAAGGGATCAGGATCAGGAGAAACGATGGCTTGATTTGGTTCAAAGCCTTAGGCCAGGCATGTCCAAAGTCCATTTCGGGGGCCTAATCCGGTTAATCAGCTCAGTCCAGCCCCTGTGGCAGTTTACTTCCTGGGGTAAAATCCTAAAAAAACCTCAACAACTTCAATCCTAAAAACAAGCTCAACAAGTTTGGCCGGCCCCCACGGCCCTTCACTTCATCAAATCTGGCCCTCTTTGAAAAATGTTAGGTGCATTCAAATCACAGGACTAACCCCAAAGAATCCTGGGAATTGTAGTTTCCACTCACAGAACTACAATTCCCAGCACCTATAAGAAATTACAGCAGCCAGGATTTGGATAGGGTGTGTATTAAGCAATGTGCTTTAAACATATAGTGTGGGTCTGCCCCAAATCATGGCTGCTTTAAGGGCTTGAGGTATGCGCATTTCATCTGTTTTGCATACACGGATTACAGCTTCATTGAATTGGTTTGGGAAGGGTGGGTTTCAGGGGTGGGGAAACCAAACAGGTAACACAGGTTGGGTGAAATATATCCTTGCCCATCCCATCTCTGGTGCAAGAAGCAGCACCGTAAATATGCAACTTGAAGCACAGCAGGGGGAAAAAGCATCTCAAGCTGCGAATGTGTTACACAGCCTTGATGCTGCCTGGAATTGATTTGGAACCTGAGATGATCTGTGTATGACACAGCTGCCCTCTGCTGGTCGACAGTTTGTGCTGTTTGTTGTTGTTTAGTCGTTTAGTTGTGTCCGACTCTTCGTGACCCCCCTGGACCAGAGCACTCCAGGCACTCCTGTCTTCCACTGGCTCCCGCAGTTTGGTCAAAACTCATGCTGGTAGCTTCGAGAACAGTGTCCAACCATCTTGTCCTCTGTCGTCCCCTTCTCCTTGTGCCCTCCATCTTTCCCAACATCAGGGTCTTTTCCAGGGAGTCTTCTCTTCTCATGAGGTGGCCAAAGTATTGGAGCCTCAGCTTTAGGATCTGTCCTTCCAGTGAGCACTCAGGGCTGAATTCCTTCAGAATGGAGAGGTTTGATCTTCTCGCAGTCCATGGGACTCTCAAGAGTCTCAGTCACCAAAAATTGTACACTGTCTGCCTGAGGTGAATAGGCAGGAGGTTCCAAAGTGTAGATGCTGCCTGATGAAAAGCTCACTTTCTTCCAGATGTGGAGGGGGTGTTATGTGGCACTGGAAAGGTGATCCCTCAAGTAAACTGATCCCAAGCTCTTAAGATAGGGTTGGCGTATTTCAAACCGTTAAAATACAGACAGAAAAGTTGTTGAGATATTTCTTTTTTCTTTTTTGCAAAATTGCAAAAACAATTTGCCATTTTTGAGCTATTTTGGAGGAAGTCGGCAAAAATAGCACTGCTGACATTGTTGTTGTTGTTTAGTTGTTTAGTCGTGTCGGACTCTTTGTGATCCCATGGACCAGAGCACGCCAGGCACTCCTGTCTTCCAATGCCTCCCGCAGTTTGGTCAAACTCATGCTGGTAGCTTCGAGAACACTGTCCAACCATCTCATCCTCTGTTGTCCCTTTTTCCTTGTGCCCTCAATCTTTCCCAACATCAGGGTATTTTCCAGGCTGCCATACGTCCAGATTTTCCCAGACTTTTTAAAAAAACAACTATTTCCACCCAGACACTGTCAGGGACAGCAGTGTTCTGGATGTGTCCAGGGCATTAGTTACTAATTGTAACAGCATTGTATTTAGGGCAGTGCAAGTTGTTTCCTTGCAGGGGGCACTGAGTGCAAAATTGAGAAGATCCATCATTGAGAAGATATATTTTGGGGCGCCAAATTTTGGGCTCGCTCAGGGCGCCATGTTATCAAAGATTACCCGAGTCTGCCCCTGAACTTGAACTTGGTCCAGTAATCATCCAAATGGAGAATGGTAGGAGAGTCCCATGGACTGCAAGAAGATCAAACCTATCCATTCTTAAGGAAATCAGCCCTGAGTGCTCACTGGAAGGACAGATCCTGAAGCTGAGGCTCCAATACTTTGGCCACCTTATGAGAAGAGAAGACTCCCTGGAAAAGTGGAGGGTACAAGGAGAAGGGAACGGCAGAGGACGAGATGGTTGGACAGTGTTCTTGAAGCTACCAGCATGAGTTTGACCAAACTGCGGGAGGCAGTGGAAGACAGGAGTGCCTGGCGTGCTCTGGTCCAGGGGGTCACGAAGCGTCGGACACAACTAAACAACAACAAAGAGACAGTTTAGGTCACCCCAATGACTGTGGGCACCTGCACAGGTATGATAACCCTTAAAACCGCCTTTAGAAAGATCTTCAGGAGATCTTCCTGGATGAGGCATCCCTCTACATTTGGCTTTACAGCTCACAAATTGAACAATCTCTATTTCTCCAGCCACAGTTCATCAACCTAATTATTGAATCGTCCCATTTAACGGTGCTGAAGACACAGCAAGGATAAATGTGTCATTGAATACTACTCAATGTTGATCCAGAGTAGATTCCAATGTATAGTTAGCAGAGTAAAAACACATTACAGGATTCCCAAAAAATAGACCAGCGGTAATTGTACAGTGCAGTGGTACCTCTGGTTGCGGACAGGTCCGGTCGGTCCGGTCGGATCCCGAGGTTTCCACAACCTGAGGACCGCTTCTGCGCATGTGGCAAAACACAGTAAAATACCTCTGGGTTTGCCGCGCGTACTTCCCAAAGTTTTCGTAACCAGAGGTTCGACTGTATTTCATCCAGATCCAATACATTCAGGATTGGCACTGTCCATAAGAAATCCAGTTGCAGCAGACTTAACTTAAACTTACTGTTACAAGAATTTAAGGTCTCAAATATATAAATTAAATGTTCATAAATTTACAAGGCAAAAACATACATAAGTATGTAAACCATGTGTCTTAAATAGTATAGGAAAATAGTCCTGAAACCTTTTTGATTCTCCCAAAATTGACCTGAATTGTCTCCCTGCAAGGAGGAAGGAAATGGGAAAACCTCCTCATTGTCTCTGTGCTCACAAATCCTGCCTTAAGGGTACATTTGGGTATGAATAGAGTGAGCCTGAGACTTGGACTCAGGAATTAAGTATTTATCTTCACAAAAGAATAGCCAGGATCTCCAGGTAAACCCACCAACAGGTTTCCTGCCAGACAGGATTTCTGCTTTAGACCGCCCCTTCTGTGATGTATGTAGGATGTATTAAGCTTTGTTGTTTAGTCCTCTTAGTCTTGTTCGACTCTCCATGACCCCATGAACCAGAGCTTGCTTTGGAAACTCTCACTTTCTTCTCAAAGCTTCTCCTTTTTTTATGTCCATGGAGTTTTCTAGGCAAAATACTGGAGTGGTTTGCCAGTTCCTTCTCCAGGTGGATCACATTTAGTCTAAACTCTCCACTATGACCTGTCCAACTTGGGTGGCACTGCATGGCATAGCTCATTATTCTTGGAGTTATTCAAGCCCCTTCGCCACGACAAGGCAGTGATCCATGAAGGGGTGCCTTAAGCTTACAGGCAATTCCAAAGAGTCAATACGTATAAGGGCTTGAACACCATTGTTCTGGGCTCCTCCTCCCTCCTGCATGTGGTGAGTGAGGACCCTGTTGCAACAGTTTTAATAAAGATCAAGCTTATTAGCTGCTTTGCTTCTCAATATTCTCTGGTTGACCTCTGTTATTTCTCCTACCGATAGGGAACCCGCTTAAGGACTCTGTACAGGCTCTTGGATACCCCATAAGGAGCAGAGCAGATTTTGTTTACAGCACTTACAATAATACTTATAATAAGACTAAACCTTAACACTATATACAGAACACCACACCAGAAGGAAAAGAAATAGAAAGAGAAAGTGAAGCCCAGGCTCCTTCTGGCCCTACTTTTATAGTCAGCATGACCTTCACAGAAAGAGATAAGAGAACCTGTTATGTACTGAAGTTCTCACCCTGGGCCAGCAGGGGGATACTGTAGATAGTTTTCACTCAGGTCCACATATGCAAATAAGGAATTGAAAGTGACGTTCAGTGATTGGATAGTTACAGAAAGTTGTTACTGTTGCGTTGTAGTGGAGCTCTATATAAGCAGGCTGGCTGAACCCTTCAGTTCAGTTTTGGCCTGTGAATAAACAAGAGCTGTCTGAAGAATTGCTGTGTTGTCCGATATGTTCACCCACAAATTAACAGAACCAGTTTAAGCCAGCTGTACTCAGCTTCTCGTAAGCAATAATCCAAACATCAGGAACCCCCTGCTTGTTTCTTTTACACAGAGAAGCTTCCAGACCCCTCTTGCATTAATTAGAATAGGTAAGATCTCTACACATCAGATCAGTATTTTCTGCACTAAGAAATGCAAACTGACAAAACGCTCCCCTGTACTTTGAAACAGCTACAAGCATGAGACTGTGGTGATTTCATAATCTGAAGTTATTAAGGATTAATGAGGAACAAGATCTGCTAACTGCAGTTCTTGTTGTTGTTTAGTCATTTAGTCGTGTCCGACTCTTCGTGACCCCCTGGACCAGAGCATGCCAGGCCCTCCTGTCTTCCACTGTCTCCCGCAGTTTGGTCAGACTCATGTTTGTAGCTTCGAGAACACCGTCCATCCATCTCGTCCTCTGCCGTCCCCTTCTCCTTGTGCCCTCCATCTTTCCCAACATCAGCGTCTTCTCCAGGGAGTCTTCTCTTCTCATGAGGTGGCCAAAGTATTGGAGCCTCAGCTTCAGGATCTGTCCTTCCAGTGAGCACTCAGGGCTGATTTCCTTCAGAATGGAGGGGTTTGATCTTCTTGCAGTCCATGGGACTCTCAAGAGTCTCCTCCAGCACCATAATTCAAAAGCATCAATTCTTCGGCGATCAGCCTTCTTGATGGTCCAGCTCTCACTTCCATACATCACTACTGGGAAAACCATGGCTTTAACTATACGTACCTTTGTTGGCAATGTGATGTCTCTGCTTTTTAAGATACTGTCTAGGTTTGCCATCGCCTTTCTCCCAAGGAGCAGGCGTCTTTTAATTTCGTGACTGCTGTCACCATCTGCAGTGATCATGGAGCCCAAGAAAGTAAAATCTCTCACTGCCTCCATTTCTTCCCCTTCTATTTGCCAGGTGATGGGACCAGTGGCCATGATCTTTGTTTTTTTGATGTTGAGCTTCAGACCATATTTTGCGCTCTCCACCCTCATTAAAAGGTTCTTTAATTCCTCCTCACTTTCTGCCACCAAGGTTGTGTCATCTGCATATCTGAGGTTGTTGATATTTCTTCCGGCAATCTTAATTCCAGTTTGGGATTCATCCAGCCCAGCCTTTCGCATGATGAATTCTGCATATAAGTTAAATAAGCAGGGAGACACTGCAGTTATTTAACTGCAGTTCTTACATACTGCAGATCTAAGTGTACTAATGTCTGAAGGAGTTGGGTCTTTCATATCTCATAATCGCCCAAATACGCAGGAGAGAAGTCCTGCTTAAATGTAGTCCTTCCCATCTGTCTCATCCACTGGAGTCTGAGAGCAATAAAGTGATATTCTGTATTGCTTCCAAGCAAACGTGCTGGAAAAGCAGGCAAAACTTTTTGTCACGGAGCAGCTTGTGTGTGGCTATTTTATTGGGAAAAGGGTCACACATGCCAGTTTTGCTCAATGTCTGTACGATGTGCCATTCTAATCAAAATACCCATGTTATGTTGCCCATTTAAAATGGATAAGAAAAGAACCAATGCAGAAACAGTAAATCTGAATTAAATGGGAGAGGGGGAAATATTGGATGGAATTTTTATGGGACATAAAATTGAAGGCACAGAAGCAGAACCAGAAAATATATAGCAATTTTCCTGGTGCTATTTGGGAGGGGAAGCATTTGTGCTTCTACAATCTGATGTTAATTATTCCACATCATGTTATTATGGTGATGTCATAGGATGACATTACGATTACGTCATCCGATGTTGTTGTGGTGTGAGGTGCTTATATAACTTTATTTGTTTTCACTGAAATGTTACGTAACACGCCTTCCCCCGTCTAAAGAGGAAAGCGGGTCACGGTGGGAGCACAAATTAAATTCAGACGTGAAATAACAGTCTGCAAGAAGACGCTTCCCAAGCCTCAGGCAATAAGATAGACACACCCAGAGAAATGCCTCCCGCCAAGAACTCAGCCAATGGGAACTCTAGACACAAATGCAACCCGCAAGGAATATCTTCATGACGGCCATTCGTCGGCAAGCATAAAGCCCATCGAGGGCTCAGCCAATGGGAAAAGTAAGAAAAATCCCTCCACAAACAAACAAATCCTTACTCCAACCAATGAGAACTCAGAAGGGAAGAGGACTCTTGATTGGTCTTCGAGAAGTTGGTCCAACCTCCCTCATTCGTCAATCAGCCCTTTTCCCTCCTCCGACTAGTTTTACCTACAGCAGGGGATGTGAGGGGACGAGCCACCGTTAGCCAATAAAGAAGCTCTTTGTAGACGGGCTCGCTCCCGTGTCCAATGGGCGGGCCTCTTCCACAAGCGGCTGAACGAGCGGGAGACGGAGGGAAAAGGGAGGAGGAGGCAGAGGTAGGGAAGGCGCGGCCCAATCAGCGGGCGCCTCTCATCCCTCCCTCCGGCGGCCGGCCAACCGGAGAGGCCGGCGCATGGCTGGCGGGGCGCTGAGAGGGGAGGAGGGCGGCGGCGGCCATTTTGAGCCGAGCCCGGAACGGAGCGCCGATGGCCGGGCAACCGCGACCCCGCGGCGGGGCTTGAGCGGGGGGGATATGGATGTGCGGAAGCTGCGCGTCAACGAGCTGAAGGAGGAGCTGGGCCGGAGGGGCCTCGACACCCGCGGGCTGAAGGCGGAGCTGGCCGAGCGGCTGCAGGCGGCGCTGGAAGCGGAGGAGGCCCGCGGAGGAGCGCCGGGAGCGGGCGCCGACCAGCAGGAGCAGCTGCCGGACGGACATTGTAAGCGGCGGGGAAGGAGCGGGAGCCTCGTCGCCGGGGAGCGCCAGGCTGGGGGATCGGCGCCTTCTCTCCCGGAGAGAGGCATGGGGTCTCCTCCTGCAGCTCCGCGCTAGGGATCCGCTGCACCCGTTTCTCTCCTTCCCCGGGAGAGGCATGGGGATCTCCCGGTGCAGCTCCGCGCTGGGGACGGCAGGCCTCCTGTTGCAGATCCGGCTGGAGATCCACTGCACCTGTTTCTCTCCTTCCCCGGGCGAGGCATGGGGGTCTCCCGATGCAGATCCGCTGCACGCGTTTTTCTCCTTCCCCGGGAGAGGCATGGGGGTCTCCCGATCCAGCTCGGTGCATCCGCTGCCTAGGAAATGCACGTGGGCCTCCCAGTGCAGCGTCGATCTGGGATCCCGCTTCGATCTCGGAGTTCAGCCTAAGAACTGGCGACTTGGTGGAGCTCTGCTGCGGGGCTTTTCTTGTCTTGCAGCACAGGCATGCACGGTGCTACTCTGCTTTCTGGTTCCCTCTATTCTCCTTCCCCTGCGCAGCTGCAGCTCTTTTTAGCATACTTCATGGTGAGAGAGTGTTCGGCAGGCGTGAGCCTCCCTGGTGCAGCTGCTCCATGCTTGAAGGGACTTCGGGGTCTCCTGGAGCAGCTCCAGGCTGGGAGACATAGAATCATAGAATTGTAGAGGTGGAAGGGACCCTGAGGATCATCTTGCCCAGGAGTGTCCAGTAGATCGTGATCTACCGGTAGATTCCTGGCTGATCCTGGTAGATCGCAGGATCCTTATCGCATACAAAAAGTTACGGGGGGAAACTAAAAAACTGTGCAATCCTCCCCCCCCCCCCAAAGCAACAACTCTGGGCACTTCCCTCCTAAAAAAACCTCAACTCTGGGCAATCCACCCACCCTACGCATACTCCTCCTTCTCCTTCCAATGACAATGGGTAGAATGGTAGATCTCTGCACAATGGGTAGATCACTGCCAGTTTTTTTTATATACTGGGGGTAGATCACAGTCTCCTGCGAGTTGGACATGCCTGACTCTAGTCCAACCCCCTGCAATGCAGGAATATGCAGTTTTCCCATACAGGGATCGAACCTGCAACCTTGGCGTTATCAGTACCACAATCTAACCAACTGAGCTGTCCACTTGGACATAGTGAGGTGCTTTATCCTGAGCCAGGCCCACGGTCCACCTAGCTTAGTATTGTCTGTGCTGACTGGCAGCGGCGCTCCATGGTTCCAGACCAATGTCTCTCCAACTTCCTGCCTGGAGATGCTGCTGGGGATTGAACTTGGGACCATCTGCATTCAGGGCAGATACTGCAACAGCTGAGCTGCAGCTGTGCTTAGGACTCCTGCGAGAGTGGCCTGGTGTAGCTCTGTGCTGTGAGCCTGTGTTGTTATTTCCCCATGAGAATCGCAGATGAGCCTTGTCTCTGGAGAGAGGTGGTAATGAATTGTGGAAAAGCCAGGATGCTGGTTTGTTGACACCTGGCTCCCGTGCCAGTTCTAGGTTTCACCTAAGTTGTCTAATGTCTGCTGCGTCTAAATCTGGGAACAAACGGGTGTCATGTGGCTGGAGGAAATTTGCAGGGATGGTGGCTGTGTACTCCCTCTGCTCTCAGTGGCAGCATGCCCCTGAATGCCAATTGCAAGCAGGGAGAGCGTGGTTGCCTATGAGATGCCCACAAGCAGGACCTGAGTGCATTTGGGTAGCCACTTTGATGCTGGAGTAGGTAGACCTTGGGCCCTGATGTATTGAGGGTGCTTTGTGTTATTACAGTGGTACCTTGGTTCTCAAACTTAATCCGTTCCAGATGTTCCAAAACCAAAGCATTTCAAAACCAAGGTGTGCTTTCCCATAGAAAGTAACACAAAATGCATTAATCTGTTCCAGACTTTTAAAAACAACCCCTAAAACAGCAATATAACATGAATTTTACTATCTAATGAGACTCTTGATCCATAAAATGAAAGCAATAAACAATGTAGTGTACTACAGTCACACAATCAATCAATAGCAGAACTGGGTTCCACACCGACACAAAAACAAAACAAAAAAGAGCCGCAAAAACAAAAATGCAAAATAAATAACTAAGACAGACAGACCTCAGCGTAACACTCAAAATGGAAGTGTGGCCTCAGCTTCCGAAAAAAAGTTCGCAAACCAGAATACTTACCTCCAGGTTTCCAAGTTGTTTGGGTTCCAAGTTGTTTGAGAACCAAAGTACCACTGTAAAATTTACTACAGAAATGCTATGTGCTGTTGATGATTCTGCTAGTAGGGCAATTCCAGTTGAGTTGAGTTACCAAGTAGTATGCTGCTTTGAGAGTGCCTGGGGATTCAGCAGTGGCCTCCTCCATCCTCTCAAATACAGTGGTACCTCGGGATGTGAACAGGATTCATTCCGGAGCCCTGTTCGCACCCTGAAGCGACCACAAACTGCGAGTGCACAGATCGCGTTTCACCACTTCCGCGCATGCGCGTGATGCCACGGAGCGCAACCTGAAAATACTTAACTTGAAGCACATTTATCCCGAGGTATGACTGTAATGCTCTTGCCTAGGATAATAGGATGGCAAGCGGTTTGCCTTGCTGACATGTTTGCAAACAGCCCAACCCAGGCATGATTAGTACCATGGCTTGTCATCTTGTAAAATCTCTGGTCTGACTTCCGCTAGGAGTTTTACGAGTATGTATGCATGTGATCATGGGACGCAGGTGGCGCTGTGGGTTAAAGCCTCAGCGCCTAGGACTTGCCGATTGAAAGGTCGGCGGTTCGAATCCCTGCGGCGGGGTGCGCTCCCGCTGCTCGGTCCCAGCGCCTGCCAACCTAGCAGTTCGAAAGCACCTCCGGGTGCAAGTAGATAAATAGGGACCGCTTACCAGCGGGAAGGTAAACGGCGTTTCCGTGTGCGGCTCTGGCTCACCAGATGCAGCTTTGTCACGTTGGCCACGTGACCCGGAAGTGTCTCCGGACAGCGCTGGCCCCTGGCCTCTTGAGTGAGATGGGCGCACAACCCCAGAGTCTGTCAAGACTGGCCCGTATGGGCAGGGGTACCTTTACCTTTACCTTTATGCATGTGATCAATGAGTACAGTGTATATTGTGAAATATGAGTTCTGGGGGCTGCGACAGGCAGATGAAGTGCTGTGATGAGGAATTATCAATCCTGTGTAAAAGTGGCTGAATATGCAGCGGGGATATGCAACTTGGTGCCCCTGCGTTTGTGCACTTCGGACTGAAATATGGGAGCTTCTCCTGCAGGAAGCGAAATCATTTTGTATGGTGTGGAGTGGAGGGTGTGTACGGCACCCACTGCTTTTCTTCCTTTCTCAGAAGCCCTGTGTGCTTGTGGCAAAATCATGCAGTGATGCTTTTCCAGGCTAGGGGCTTGAAAGCTCCTTTTCAGAGAGAGGTAAAATTTGCCTCCTGCAGAAAAGCCGTATGTGTGGGAGAAGGGGAGACTCAACACCTGCTTGTTCCCTGACATTTACAATTAGCCATGCAGCAAACGAATTACGTAAAGTGGTTTTCTTTCCCGGGAGGGACTTTCAGACATGAAAGCCACTTGCTGCCTGTATCCTGAAATGGTACACTCCAGATATCTTCAGCCGCTTCGTTCTGCTGATAATCTATAATTGGCATTTCTCAAACTTCTGAGTTCATTGATCCCTTGATGAGCATATGAAGTTGTCATCGACCCCAACCCAAATTTGTAGGAATATAAATGAAAGTCAAGGAAGATGTGTAAATATGACCAACATTTATCAATCCTCAGTCACCTTTAACAGTCGTGAAATTATTTTATATATATATATATATATATATATATATATATATATATATACACACACACACACACACACACACACACACACACATATATGTATGTATGTATGTATGTATGAAGTAAAACAAGTGAAACTAATATGTCTTATTAAATGTAGAGGTTCCTTGTTGACAAAGGATGTGAAATATGTACAGTGGTACCTTGGTTTACGGGCTTAATCTGTTCTGGAAGTCTGTTCTTAAACCAAAGCATTCTTAAACCAAGGCGCGCTTTCCCATAGCAGCGGGAGACTCAGTTTACAAATGGAACAAACTCAACAGGAAGCGAAATGTGTTCTGCTTTCAAGGCAAAGTTCACAAACCAAAACACCTATTTCTGGGTTTGCAGCGTTCTTAATCCAAGTTGTTCATAAACGAAGCTGTTCATAAACCAAGGTACCACTGTATGTGCTCATTCTCTGTATTTCTGAGACTCATAGCTCCTGATTAAACCTTTTGCATGATTGTAAACTTTCCCACCCCGTGGCCCTTTCAACCCCATGGTCTTTATTTGCCCCTTGCTCAGTCCCACCAATCCCAGGGGGTCAATATCAACCCATATGGGAAACCCTGCTATCTACTGAAACCCATCTTGTATGTTTTGATTGGCCTTGCTCAGCCTAGACCGCCACTCCAGGCTTCATCTAGCAGTCAAGAAACACTGGCACACATGTTTCCAACCTCCCCGTTGTTTTTTCAAAGCTGGGCATAGAATGGAATAGCGGTCCTGACCTATGTTCTTGCCTTTCCCATTTCAAGATGGCACCCACGACAACTCTCATCAGGACAACATGCAAGGATACCACCAGCCATACGAGCACTTCAGCGTTAAACAGGAGAACGAATCTGGGTACGAGAGGGGACCTATAGACCAAGATCATTCTGGCTTACATTCAGGTACAGTCAGGTGTTTTAAAAAGAACAACAACCCCAGACCTTTGTCACGTACTCATCATCGTAATTGTATAGGTAGCACCCCATCGACCTGGTGCAAAGGTTTTCAATAGCAGCTGGGATGTTCCTTTTTTATATATAACTTGAGTAATTCCTTTTGGTGGTGGAGGAAGGCGCCCAGAGCGGTATTTCATATTGGCTGGTGAAATGCACAGCCTTATGGTGGACATGAATGCCCTTGAGACACTGTAGGGATCACAGAACATCTCCATATATACAGCCACACATTGGTCTCTTGTGATAAGAGTCCTTGCCAGTGTAGCCTGAGACACCCAACTGTCAATTCCTGATTTTTAAAAATCTGTCTTCTCCCTCCACCTGCCCCCCCGGGCAAGTGAAAGGTAGCAATTTGTTTATTTGGGGTACAGTAAATGGTTGCATTTGAAGTCCACTGCTTCTGATGGTGCTGCGCCTGCCTCCTCTGCCACATAATGCGCTGTTTTCATGAGGGGCTGATCTCCCCTCCCCTTTCAGCTACGCCCCAGACTCCATTCTGTGGATTTTTGTCCCCAGAGAATTCACAGAGCTGAACTGCCCTCTTGTTTGCATATCCACCGCTCAGTTAACTTATTCATGTCCCGTGTTCTGCTGTGATGTTGGAGTGTAACAGAACTTCAGTACATAACATGGGAAGTGGGTGGGTTGTTTTATCTAGGGCAGGCATGTCCTAAGTCTGTTTCGGGGGCCTAATCCGGCCCTCCGTTCAGTTTAATCCGGCCCCAGTGGCAGTTTATTCCTTGGGGTAAAATCCAAAAAAACCCCAACTTCAATCCTAAAAGCTTAACAACTTTGGTCGGCCCTTTGGTCGACCCCTAATTCATCAAATCTGGCCCTCTTTGAAAAAAGTCTGGACACCACTGATCTAGGGGATTGGTGGCTTTGGTTCTGCCTCGCAAGTCCCAGTGGCAGTAATAGCATTTCCTTCCATGCCCATAACTTGTGACCTCAGAATAAAGGCTTCCTTTCCCAATTAAATACGTTACGTTTTGTTTGAGTGTAGAAATGAAGACAGAAGTGAAGCAAGAGGAGCCAGCCTCTGGCTATAACATGCCAGCTTCTGGTTACAATGCACCTTCCTCGGGACCTGCGTCTAACTACAACACTTCAGTTTCTGGCTACAATGCACCCTCTTCCAATTATGGCTCTTCCGACTCATCCCAGCCCTGGCAGCAGCAGCAGCAGCAAGGCCGCAAGAGGCCAGCTGAGGAGTCCCGGGGGCGCGGATATTACGAACACCGAGATGATAAGAGGTGCGTTCAGGCAAGTCTTTACGGGCAGAAGCAACAGAGTGAAAATTAACCCGTGGGTGCCATTGAGACTGAAGCAGATACGTATTGCGTCTCTCAGTCTAGGAAGTGCGTTAAACTTTGGGGATTTGAGTAATTCAAAGGATGCTGCATATCTGGCAGAATTTACAACATTTTGAAAAATAGGATTTTAAGAGTGGCTGCTTCTTGACTGATACCTCAGTCTTAAACGCTGAAGTGGAAATGATGCTTAAAATTAATCTATGAAGTATCTGAGTTGGATGTAAATCCTGATTATATGTAAACACATTGATCATGGGTCAGTGGTAATTGTTAAAGCAATCTGATAAAGGAGTGTAGTTTTCTCTGCCATCTGCGGAGTTGGGTTTGGGGAATCCAGATTGGGAGGGTTTGGAATAGGCAGGTTAGTTTTGGGAGGGTGATCATTTAGATCATGGCTATTTTGTCTGAGAGAGTGAAATTCGTGTTTCATCTCTTTAGGTCTTTGTTGATTTGGTGCCACAGGGGCTTGTAGTTGTGGAGGTATAATTTATTGAGGTTTGTTAAAGCAATCTGATCATCCAGAATTTGTTTTTAGCAGTGCCTTTAGTGACCCAGGGTGGGAACCAGCTTCTATGCATTTGTCAACATGTGCTCCTTGCGAGGTTCCCTTGCAGATTGTGTCTTGATCCCATGAAGTGGGTTTATGGGGCCTGCATTTGCTGTTACTCTTTTCCAGGGGCCGCTCTCCTCAGCCGCCTGCTGAAGATGACGAAGAGGATTTTGATGAGTCGCTGGTGGCCATTGATACATGTGAGTTTCCTGGGTGGTAGCAGCATGCATCTCTCAAAGCCTCCCTCTTGTCTGAACTTCTCAATGTCCACTGGAAAAAAGGGGTGTTGGAGGGTGGTAACAGCCACTGGTGTGTGTGTTCTTCTGACTTCTCCTTTGGCTTTGCCTTCCAGATAATTGCGACCTGCATTTCAAAGTTGCCCGTGACCGATACAGCGGCTACCCTCTGACCATAGAAGGGTTCGCTTTCCTGTGGTCAGGTGCCCGAGCCACCTATGGGGCAAGGCGAGGAAGGGTCTGTTATGAAATGAAGGTAAGGGAGCCTGCTTCTTGGTTCTGTAGTTGCTTTGGGTGTGTGTTTGTTGCATGGATAAAGACAGGCAAGCTTGTGAGTATTGATACCCACTGGTGTTGTGCTTTAAATAATACTGGGCAACTCATAGGGGCTCAATTACCTTGATTCTGCTGCACATCTACTCCCCACCCATTGCTACCCAAAATTTTGCAAAAATGTTCATTTTATTTTTACGTACAGTGGAACCTTGGTTTTCGAGCGTCTTGGAAGCCGAACGTTTTGGAAGTCGAATACTGGAAGTAATTGCTTCCATTTTCAGACGTGCCTCAGAAGTCAAAAAGCTTCCGCTGTGTGTTTTTCAATTTTCTCAATGGATTTTACCAACCGCCCATTGCTTCTCGGTTTTCAAATGTTTCAAAAGTCCAACGGTCTTCCGGAACCAATTACGTTAAAAAACCGAGGTTCCACTGTATTTGCAATTCTGACAGCTAAAGGTTTCCTCGGTGTCATTAACAAGTTTCACCTAGAATTCGCTCTGGGTTCGTATCTTGTGCTCACTCACAAACCTCATTAAAATAGCCTTGCTTTGAAGCAGCGGCAAACCCTTTGCAGTAAGTCTGCATCCCCAGATTGCTGCCTTCGCCCATTCTTTGAGGTGCTCTCCATAAACACACATTGAAGTGTGTAGAGCAAACTCTCTGTCTCTAGAAATCCATCCCTGTTCTCAAGTGGAAAGCTGTGACTTCAAGATGTCTCATGCCTGGGATCCCTGTCCTTTTGTCCTCAGATTAACGAAGAGATATCTGTCAAGCATCTTCCTCCCACTGAGCCCGATCCTCACGTTGTGCGTGTTGGGTGGTCGCTGGATTCTTGCAGCACCCAGTTAGGTAAGAGAGACCGTGCACCTGCTGAACATGGAGCCAGAGCTCAGGACATGCACCCGACTCGTAAACATCATTTCCCAACTATAGTCAGTTGGCTACATTAATTATTATGCACGGGTACTGTGGTGTTCGCCTGTTCTTTTGGAAATGTCTGTACAGTGGTACACCTCGGGTTACATACGCTTCAGGTTAAAGACTCCGCTAACCCAGAAATATTACCCTGGGTGAAAAACTGTGCTTCAGGATGAGAACAGAAATCATGCTCCGGCGGTGGGGCAGCAGCGGGAGGCCCCATTAGCTAAAGTGGTGCTTCAGGTTAAGAAGAGACCTCCGGAACGAATTAAGTACTTAACCCAAGGTACCACTGTACAGGGTGAGAGAAAGGGTTAATAGGTTGACCAATAGAAAAGCCCAGAGGCGGAACCTACCTGTTTTTAAAAGGGTTAGCCAGAGGTTTAGACAGTTGGGAAAAAGCAGTTGAAAAAGCAGTTGGAAGACAGATGGAAATAGACAGTTAGTGCAGTTGGTTCTTGTGTGAGGGGAGGTAGGAGAGTTAGAGACGGGATAAAATGAGACTTAAGAGGGTAAAGGGTAACAGTGTTTCGAATGCATTTAAAGTTTATTTGTGTTTGCAATAAACTACAATCTTCATTGTTAACTTGAGAACCCGACTGAGACTCAGTGATTTACCGGGGAGAACCTGATTGGTGGCAGCAGATTAGTGGTGTACAGGTCAATAGTCCGTGAGGCGACCGGGGGCTCCGTACGAATTCTACAGGCACCTTTTTAAATCAGGCAGCAAAAAAACAAAACAAAAACCTGTTTTATTTAAATCCTTAAATGAAAAGTTACTACTGTAGCCACAGGCAAGTGCCATCTTAGAAGAGTACTTCTCCAGCCCCTCTTGATGTAGTCAAAGAAATGATGTGAGAAGCTCAAAAAACAGCATGCCGTTTCTGAAACAGGAGTCTTGGGGTGAACAGGATCATGTCTGGTTGGCAGGCTGCCATGATAAAGAATCTCCATGTCTCTTTGCAGACAACACTGCATTTATGTTTCTGCGGACTTCTTTTGTCTCGCTAGGTGAAGAGCTTCACTCCTATGGCTATGGCGGCACAGGGAAGAAATCCACCAACAGCAAGTTTGAAAATTACGGGGAAACCTTTGCGGAGAACGACATCATCACCTGCCTCGTGGTGAGTGCGGCTCGTGGTCCCTCGTGGAAGTTACGTTTCCGCCTCTTGTATGGATGCGTAGTGTCCCAGATGCAATCAAATTGTTTAAATGCGCATGTGATCAGAGCGCATGTCATGGGGGGGCAATGCTGAAGCCGTCAATGTTTGCATGGGTTGACAATTCTAACACTGCGGAAAGGGAGAGCACCAAATATTTAGGTCAAGGGTGGCTAACTTATGGTCCTCCCAAGTGCTGCTGAGGTACAGGTTTTTAGTGTAGTCTAAAAATAGACTTGAAGTGATTCTTGCATAGTTTTGTCCCTAGCAACAAGTTTTCTCCCAGCAACACGGTTTCCTTAGCACAACAGACTTCTTTTTTAGACATGTTCTGAAGGAGAGATTGGGGTTGGGTTGTTACTCTGCCCAGATGACTGAAAAGCAGAGAGGAGGAATATTTCACTGAACACAGTTTTACTTTTCCGAGCACATTTCAAAGTGTTGGTGCTGACCTTTAAAGCCCTAAACAACCTTGGTCCAGTATGCCTGAAGGAGCATCTCCACCCCCATCGTTCTGCCCGGACACTGAGGTCCAGTGCCAAGGGCCTTCTGGCCGTTCCCTTGCTGCAAGAAGCCAAGTTACAGGGAACCAGGCAGGGGGCCTTCTCGGTAGTGGCACCAGCCCTGTGGAACACCCTTCCACCTGATGTCAAAGAGAAAAACAACTACCAGACTTTTAAAATACATCTGAAGGCATCCCTGTTTAGAGAAGCTTTTAATGTTTGATGGACTATTGTATTTTAATATTTTGTTGGAAGCCGCCCAGAGTGGCTGGGGAAACCCAGCCAGATGGGCGAGGTATAAATAATAAATTGTTGTTGTTGTTGTTGTTGTTATCCTTAGACCAGTAGTTGTAAAAGTTGTAATGTTAATTATTTAAGTCAAACTAGAATCGGTGAAGTGTTTATTCCCACACGGGAATTCACCAACAAATGAGCTGAACTGAGAGAGAAGATTCTGGAAGAGTTTTTGGGTGGCTGCTGACTGAAAAAGGAACCTGATGACTGGCACCAGCCCCAGTCAGCACGGCCACTGGCAAGGGATGTTGGGAGTTGTAGTTCAGTAGCACCCAGAGGGCCACAAGCTAGCTACCTGTGCTGCAATGGGCAACAGCTACAGTTTATTGCTTTGGAGGTCATTCACTGGCTTCTAATTCCTTCCTTGTTCCTAGGACTTTGAGTGTGGCGACGATGTTGAAATGTCTTACATGAAGAACGGGAAATGGCTAGGGGTGGCCTACCGGCTGCGGAAGGAGGCATTGGGCGGCCAGGCACTCTTTCCTCACGTCCTGGTGAAGAACTGCGCCATCGAGTTCAACTTCGGCCAGAGGGAGGACGCCTTCTTCCAAGTCCCGCCTGGGTTCACCTTCATCCAGCATCTTCCCTTGTCAGAGCGGGTTCGGGGGACAATTGGACCAAAGAGCAAAACGGAATGTGAGGTAGGTGGCGCCTGAAAGCCAGGCTCCCATGCACAGAAATTGTGGCCTGTTCTTTTGAACTCATTTCCCTGCTCACGCGAGTTGGCGGATCACATGAACAGAGCCTTTCCTTGTAAATAGTGTTGAATGAGCCAGATGTTCCGCCTAGCACAGGGGTGGTCAACCCTTTTATACCTACCACCCACTAAATGCATCTTTCTTGATAGTAAAATTTCCTTACCTCCCACCATTGCTTGATGGAGTGAGGATTCAGCTTGTGCTGTAGAACCTCCTAACGCCCACCTAGAATCCTGAAACGCCCACTAGTGGGCGATAGGGACCAGGTTGACAACCCCTGCCCTAGCATAAAGGAAGTTTGGGAGAGATTGGTCTCTTCCGTCTCAGCTTTCTCAGCTTTTATTATTGTTATTTTCAGGTGCATTCAGAGATGAGCAGAATCCTAGCTACTTTAGGTTTTATTACTTATAACCCGCCCCTCTGACTGGGTTGCCCGAGGCACTCTGGGCAGCTTCCAGCATAATAAAAACACAGCCAAACATCGAAAACTTCCTGATACAGGGCTGCCTTTGGGTGTCTTTGGAAAGTTGTGTAGTTGTTCATCTGTTTGACATTTTAAAAAGCTTATAGCGTTGAAAACAGCCATCACCCTTGAGTGGGTGTTACTAATTGTAAAGAGAGACAGGAGGGACCTCTAAAAAGGCACTGGGAATAGAGATTTTTTTTCTTTCTTTTTTTTTATATATAATATTTATTATGCATTTCCAATTATAACAAATATAAAACATAACATCCCACTTCAAGATCTTAATTTTCCATAACCTCTTTCCAGGACTTCCCCTCCCCTCCCCCTCTTGTATTCCAATTCTTACAAATAAATTCAGCAATTTCTTATCCCAGATTTAAACTTATTGCCAGTGACCCAATTTAAAAATGTTTACCCATCTCCTAAAATCGACCTGTTCCATACCACGCGTTCTCCCCTTTCATATACATGATAAATTAAAATATAATAAAATAAAATATAATTTTACGCCCTTTGGATTCCAAATTTCCCTCCCCTTTTTATTGCGTTCCCAATATTTATCAAATCTGATGTCTTCCTGGAGCTCCCATTTTTATTTAAGCCATAGTCCTTTACCAGTCGTCTTTAATTTTATGTGTCCAATCTTGGAAGGAGTCTATCTCAAAAAGGTCCATTTTTTCCACCCAGACTTTCCTATACTTTCCTATACTTGGGAGTAAAAACTCCAATTTTTCTTCTTTATACTTTTTCAAGTCTGGATGTCCCAAATGTTCCTACTTCCGACTTTGTCCAATTCTTGATTGTCCTTGTTGTTCTTGTAGATCTCTCTCCTCTTTTTTTTCCCTCTTTTCCTTTCCTGTTTACCTGCACAGATGTTCCAATTCCAAAAGCTTCTAAGTTTCTCTGCAAAGGCTCTGTTATTCAGGAACAAAACATAATGCCAAGTCCCTTCCATTCTTCAATAGATAAGTCTATTGTCTGCTTTAAGTGTGTGAGCCTCTGTAGCCAAAATAGTGTTCCATTTCTGCAGTTTCCCAGGAGATAAAGAGTTCTGATCAAATTCAATGCCAACAACTTGTAATGTCCCTCAGCTCCTCTAGGTGGATTGCAATAACTCAGTTCTCTTCCAGATCACAGCCACCAGACATAGTAACTTGTTATTCCTTGTTTTAAACATTTTAAATCCAAATTGTAACAAATGTAACCGGTAAAGTCCCCGCAACAAAGTTCTTTGTTCTTCTGCTTTGACAGCTCTTTGACAGCTGTCAAAGCCTCTCTTTGTCTTCTCCCGGCGCTCTGACAATAACGCTCCCAGGTTCCATGGGGGGGGGGGTTTACTTTTTAATTCGATCCCACTATTCTCCTCCAGCTCAATCTTATAATTTCCCGTCGCGGAATTTAGTAGCTTTGTCAAAATAAGTTTGCGCTCGATCTTAGATGTTAAGTCCTTTACTTTAGCTCCTCTACAACAGGGGGGGGGGCTGACTTCCTTTTTACGCCTCCCCCCACTCGCTCCGGATTTTTATAAATTTGTCTCCTTTTTTAATCCAAGTTCCGATTACTCACGGGTTATACTTTAGGTCCGAATTTCAAATAGAAGAAGTCAGCGCTCTCCGTCGAATGGCATGCGGCTTCGCTCGGCAGGGGAAGCGGTGGACTCAAAGCACCCCCCCCCCCCGGCACCCGTTCCGTAGCCTTTAAAAAGGCTCCTTCGCGGGTCGAGGGGGGGGCTTAAAAGGTGCCAGCCGAGTCGCCATGTCCATGGGTTTCAGCGCACATGGTTTTTGAGGGTCCCCGCGTCGCCGGCGCGGTAGGACCCAGCCCCTGCCGAGCTGGCTCCCTCCGGAGCTCGGAGGGAGTCCGCCATTCGGCGCTGGCGCCAACCCGGAAGTGTGAGATTTTTTTTTTCTTTCTACGCAGCGGTCATCCTGATAGTGTTTTTCTCATTTGGTGCTGTTTGATGCCTATCTTCCTGGGATACTAGATCCTGCTGTAGCCCCAGTTTTCTTCTTTTGGAATGAACTCCAGCTGGGTTAGGGAAGGTTGGGAGCCCGTGAACATGGTGCTGAGTGAAGCCATTACCCCAAAACTACTGAGTTTTGACATCAGCTCCACAACGCAATCCTTTATTTGTAAAGTGGGAGTGTTGGCTCACTCTTAGGATCTGACTTGGGCACTTTTATATGCGGTGTGCTAAGCTGACTGGTGCATGTGTTTCAGATTTTAATGATGGTCGGGTTACCTGCAGCTGGGAAGACCACGTGGGCCATTAAGCATGCTGCAGCCAATCCGTGCAAGAAATACAATATTCTGGGAACAAACGCCATCATGGACAAAATGAGGGTAAGGTGGAGCGTCGCTGGCAGCATTTGGTGTGATTTGCCTTACACTCCTTTCTTAGTTCGCTGGCTCCTGGTGCAAGAATTAATATCAATGTTCCCATTGTAAGTTTGCATTACTTGGTATAGAACGTATTGATCTGATGTGTAGAGATCTTTCCTATTATTATTAATTCAAGAGGGTTCTGGAAGCTTTTCTGTGTGAAAGAAACAAGCAAGAAGGTTCATGATGTTTGAGTATTATCTTCAGAGAAGCTAGTACAGCTGGTTTAAACTGGTTCTCTTATCTCTTTCTGCGACGGTCATGCTGACTATAAAAGTAGGGCCAGAAGGAGCCTGGGCTTCACTTAAACTTTCTATCTCTTTTCCTTCTGGTGGTGTGTTCTGTATGATAATAATAATAATAATAATAATTTATTATTTATACCCCGCCCATCTGGCTGAGTTTCCCCAGCCACTCTGGGCGGCTCCCAATCAGTGTTAAAAACAGTACAGCATTACATATTAAAAACTTCTCTGAACAGGGCTGCCTTAAGATGTCTTCTGAATGTCAGGTAATTCTTTAACTCTTTGACATCTGATGGGAGGGCGTTCCACAGGGCGGGCACCACTACCGAGAAGGCCCTCTGTCTGGTTCCCTGTAGCCTCACTTCTCGCAATGAGGGAACCGCCAGAAGGCCCTCGGCGCTGGATCTCAGTGTCCGGGCTGAACGATGGGGGTGGAGACACTCCTTCAGGTATACAGGACCGAGGCCGTTTAGGGCTTTAAAGGTCAGCACCAACACTTTGAATCGTGCTCGGAAACGTACTGGGAGCCAGTGCAGATCTCTCAGAACCAGTGTTATGTGGTCCCGGCGGCCACTCCCAGTCACCAGTCTAGCTGCCACATTCTGGATTAATTGCAGTTTCCGGGTCACCTTCAAAGGTAGCCCCACGTAGAGCGCGTTGCAGTAGTCCAAGCGTGAGATAACTAGAGCATGCACCACTCTGGCGAGACAGTCCGCGGGGAGGTAGGGTCTTAGCCTGCGTACCAGGTGGAGCTGGTAGACAGCTGCCCTGGACACAGAGTTAACCTGCGCCTCCATGGACAGCTGTGAGTCCAAAATGACTCCAGGCTGCGCACCTGGTCCTTCAGGGGCACAGTTACCCCATTCAGGACCAGGGAATCCTCCACACCT
Source organism: Podarcis melisellensis (assembly GCF_964234715.1). Classification (NCBI taxonomy): domain Eukaryota; kingdom Metazoa; phylum Chordata; class Lepidosauria; order Squamata; family Lacertidae; genus Podarcis; species Podarcis melisellensis. The sequence goes on from NC_138540.1 coordinate 82,200,294, forward strand.
GCCCGCCTCCTGTCCCCCAAAAACAGTACTTCTGTCTTGTCAGGATTCAACCTCAATCTGTTAGCCGCCATCCAACCTCCAACCACCTCCAGGCACTCACACAGGACCTTCACCGCCTTCACTGGTTCTGATTTAAAGGAGAGGTAGAGCTGGGTGTCATCTGCATACTGATGAACTTCCAGCCCAAACCCCCTGATGATCTCTCCCAGCGGCTTCATTATAGATATTAAAAAGCATGGGGGAGAGGACAGAACCCTGAGGCACCCCACAAGTGAGAGCCCAGGGGTCTGAACACTCACCCCCCACCACCACTTTCTGGACACGGCCCAGGAGGAAGGAGCAGAACCACTGTATGACAGTGCCCCCAGCTTAGTTTTAAGGTTTAGACTTATTATAAGTTATTGTAAGTTTAATTTAAATCTGCTGCAACTGGATTTCTTATGGACAGTGCCAATCCTGAATGTACCGGATATGTGACCATTGTACTCATTTGCCTTCAATAGCAGTAAAGCTCTGCTGGATGAAATATTAATTGCCTCTGATCTATTGTGGGGGACGGGGAGGATCCTGCAATGTGTTTAAGTTTTTACTCTGCTAACTATATGTTGGAGCTCTTCTCTGGATCATTATTGAATAGAATTTCATGACACCCATTGCGTCATTCATTCCTTTTCCTGCAGTGACAGTATTGCTGTCAGACCTTGGGCGCGCTAGACGGATCAGATCTTTCTGATTTATAGAAGCTAATATATATGTACAGTATATATCTTTAGAAAAAGAAAAAAGCAGTGGAACGCTAGTAGTATGCGATCATAAAAATGCCCCATCTACATTTCTGTTGCAGTTAGTGGCAGGGCACTTTCATTATTTCAGATATGCTATATGCATGCCAAGTATTGCTATCTACAGCTACTCCATCCATTTCCAAGGTGAGATTTTGAACAGAAGCCTCCCAGACCCATTGAATGGCTCTTTTCTCCTTTGGGGACTCTCTAAGCTTTTGCGGACAAAACATTTGAGTGTGATGCATACGTCATGCCGGTCCTGTAGTGGCTAGGGCTTAGAATCATAGAGTTGGAAGAGACCACAAGGGCCATCGAGTCCAACCCCCTGCCAAGCAGGAAACACCATCAGAGCACTCCTGACATATGGTTGTCAAGCCTCTGCTTAAAGACCTCCAAAGAAGGAGACTCCACCACACTCCTTGGCAGCAAATTCCACTGTCAAACAGCTCTTACTGTCAGGAAGTTCTTCCTAATGTTTAGGTGGAATCTTCTTTCTTGTAGTTTGGATCCATTGCTCCGTGTCCGCTTCTCTGGAGCAGCAGAAAGCAACCTTTCTCCCTCCTCTATGTGACATCCTTTTATATATTTGAACATGGCTTATGGGAGTTGTAGTCTAAAACAGCCAGATAGCTGAGCCCATTCATTTGAGGCCACCCCGGAGATATTAACCAGCCTGCTTTCCCTCAGGTAATGGGACTCCGACGCCAACGCAACTACGCTGGGCGCTGGGACGTGCTCATCCAGCAAGCGACACAGTGCCTGAATCGCCTGATCCAAATCGCGGCACGGAAAAAGCGAAATTACATCCTGGATCAGGTACAGAGCGATTCCTCCCTTGAGCAGTTTCTGTGTCTACGTCTTTTGAAGACGCCCCACTACTCGAAGCAGGGCAGCAAACGGGTTGTCTTCCATTCACTGCTGGAGCTGTTTAACAAGCATTGTGCAAATGTGTGTGTATTGCACCAGGAATTTTAAAGGCACGTACCCCTGCCTCTCTTCCCCTCCAAACCTGTCACATGAAAACCAACCTATATAGTAAACAGCAGCTGTTAACCACATTAAGCAAGACAGCAGATTATGCTTTAAAATGGATGCAGGTAAGACGGGAGTTGAGCTGTGGGGTTTGGGGCTTCTGAATGTAAGCTAAGGTAAGTGCATGAGAACCAGGTTGGTGACTTTTGGGAAGACCCCAAGGAGCCTGGTTCTGAGAAACAAATGGCTACCTTGCTTTTGCACAACATGCAAACAGTTGGGTCAGATCAGGCTTAAAAGGAAGAAGACAAACTTTGGGTTAAAGTGCTTCTGCCTCCCCACCGTAGTCTTTGTTTCGAATTCTGAGCAGCAACGTGTTCTAAGTAGCACAGCGAGGAATTCTTAAAAAACCAAAAAACACCTTTCACTAGTGGCACAGTACAGTGGTGCCCCGCAAAACAAACACCTCGCAGGACGGAAAACCCGCTAGACGAAAGGGTTTTCCGTTTTGGAGGCGCTTCGCAAAACGAATTTCCCTATGGGCTTGCTTCGCAAGACAAAAAAGTATTGCGAGTTCCTTCGGGGGGTTTTCCCTTCCCCCCCCTTTTCCTGTACTTATCAGCTGATCCGCTGATAAGCCGCTTAACAGCTGATCGCTAAAAGCCGCTAAACCGCTAATAGCGCTAATCCGCTAAGCTGTCAGTGGGCTTGCTTCGCAAGACGAAAAAACCGCTAGACGAAGAGCCTCACGGAACGAATTAATTTCATCTTGCGAGGCACCACTGTACTAGAGTTTACACTTTATCAGTCTGCGGCAGCTTCTAGCACTTTGTCATGGTGCTTGGGTTTAAAATGATCACTCTGGACGGCTTCCAGCAAATTAAAACACAATACGACATCATACATTAAAAGCTTCCCTGAACAGATAGCAGTTCAAAGATGCCCAAAGCCACGTATACGTAATACTCCATATAGCTACCATGTCGCTGAAATATATATAGAAAGGGAATTAAAATTGGCCTGTGCTGAGGCTGATGGTAGTTATAATCCAAAGCATCTATAGGGCACCAGGTTGGGGAAGGCTGGTTTAATCCTTTCATAGGAAAATCACTAAGGCGGAAGAAGGCAGTGGGGAGGTCAGCCTCAGATTTAAAAAATCTTATTGTGTAGGATCCTGCTTCAGTCAAGTGGCCTTTTCTCCTTTTGTGATAAAGGGTTTTGATAAAAGGCTTTGATTTCATTTCACAAGAGGCTAGGTCTGTTGACAGCCATTAGCCACGATAGCTAAACTAAACCTCTGTGTTGGCATTCAGCCCCTCCCTAAGTGAACTTTTGGGAAACATCTGGCGGGGGGAGGGGTTTGCCATCATTGGAAACAGTGCTAGATAGTGGGGTAGGGGAGCCGAAAATAATGTCAACATATATCACGTCTGGCAACCAGCACATCCCTTTGGTTTCAGATAATACATAGGCAAGCGAGTATAAAAAGGGGCACAATTTTTCACGGCCCTCTGGCAGCTATGGTGGCTGATTTACCAGAAATCATTATCTCTGGAAGCGTATGCTCGATTCTCGACTAAACCAAGCTTCCTGGTGTATGTTGTGCTTTAGGGGGTCTTAGTTTGATGGGAAATGAGTACACGCTTCCAGAGTTAACGCTAAATACATTGCTTGAATTTTTGTCCTGGGCTTTTTAGATTCATCTACCTAGGTACTACCTGAAACCAAAGGGGCACATTGGTTGCCAGATGTGAAATTTTGTTCAGCTCTCCCACCCCTCTAGGAATAGATGGGTCTTTTGATTTGATTCAGCAGGACAGTTAATGTGTGGCCGCCACCCCAAAAAGGACCTAGAGGTCAGAAATGAAATGTGTGTGTGTGTTTTTAACCAGCCTGCTAGGCTTTATTAACTCTAGCGCTTGGGTGACTGTACCTCAGAGGCTTAAATATCACATCTAAATGGATGGGTCCGAACACTCCTTTTTTGCCACTTGTGTTTAAGCTGTCCAAATCTGCGTTTTTAGCTTGTAAATTGCCCCCTTTCCCCCTGAACAAAGCAGGCTCTGTTCTGTTAGCCTGGCACCCCAGGAGATCTCATTTGAATTGCAAACGGCTGCAAATTACTGGTGTGTGTTGCTGTTTTTATCCTGTAAAACTGGGGAGGAAAGCCTTAAAGGTAGGTTAGTAGTCAGGGGACGACTCCCAAGCGGGTGTCGCACACAGACAGTGATCCACGCACATCCTTCTGTATCCATGGGTGGGTGGGGGATCGTTTAAAAACACTGACAGACATCGCAACAGACTTTGACAAGTAACGACCTGATTTTATTATTGCCTCTTCTTTTTTGCCGTTGCTAGACAAACGTTTATGGATCTGCCCAGAGACGAAAAATGCGCCCTTTTGAAGGTTTCCAGCGCAAGGCTATTGTAATTTGTCCCACGGATGAGGATTTAAAAGATCGAACAGTAAAACGCACGGATGAGGAGGGGAAGGATGTGCCGGATCACGCAGTGTTAGAAATGAAAGGTAGGATCCTAGAAGGGGGAACCCAAATCGCTTTCCTCCGCAGGACCCAGGTGATAAGGGGAGATATCCAGCATGACTGTGTGCATCATTTGAGGATTTCTTTAAAGTGATCCCTTAGATCTTTCCCTTTTGGCTTCCTTCCACCTGCTCTATCTACCCCATAGTTATCGCTTCATCTTCTCTGCCCACCCAGAGATGCCGCAGATGCCCACGCACACGGCTGCTGTGGGAGAGGATAGATGCAAAAGGCACATCACGCCTCGAGGCGGTGTTTATCTTGGTAGGCTCGCCCCCTTCAAAATCGGTCAAAACCAGCACACACAAAACCCCCAAACGAGACAGCCTGCGCCACAACTGCTGCCTTTGAATCGCTGGAACTCGAGGGTCAGGGGTTTTGCACATTTTCTTGGAGGCAAGTCCCTGTATGTTCAGTGGGACTCGGCTCCCCAAGGAAGTGTGATTAGAAATGTAAGATTTGGCGCTTTTCCGGTGGAAATCCTCTTCCTGCTACGCCGTAGCTGGGTAGCCTTTGCTAGAGTGCAGCAGGCCTTGGCATAAAGGCAGCCAAAATCTCAACGGAGCAATATTCAGTGAGAATATCATGTGACAGATGGGTAAAGCCCCTGCTCAATGGTTGCCCCGGAACGGGAAAACCGGTCCTTGCAGCAATCCTGTGTTGCAAGATAGGCAGAAATGGGCTGTTGAGCCATGTGGGAGGTTTGATTGTGACTCTCCAATCTCTAAGGCTGAGACGCGCAGCACTGGCAGCTGGTCTCCCCAACTCCCAGCAGGTTGGATTAATGTAAGGGGGTGCTTATAAAGTAGCGTGTGGGCCGGAGGGGGGGGCATAACTTCTTGTTCTCTCATGCAGTCAGACAGATATGAGGTCCTGCACCAATGCGATCCTCTGCACGAGACCAGTAGGGCACCCTCCTGACCGTAGCCTGGCAGGAAGGGAGGAGCTAATCTCTCTCATGCCATTCAGTTGAGATTCTTGCATTGCCGGGATTTGGACTAGATATCCCTCGAGTTCCCTCTCGGCTCTGCGATTCTATGCATCAATGCTTTTGGCTTATTGCTTCTGCTTCCTGAGCGTTTCCCACTTGTTCCTTTTTTCCTTCCCGTTCTTCTCTCCTGGAGCCCTGGGACGCAGCTCCCGCTCCCTCCCTTTTGCCCCCCTCTCCTCTTCCACTCGGCTTTTCCTCCACCGGGGACTGACGCGCGCGTGTGTCTGTCTTCTCCCTCTGCGCCAGCCAACTTCACGCTGCCGGAAGCCGGCGACTTCCTGGACGCAGTGGTCTACATCGAGCTGCAGCGGGACGAAGCCGAGAAGCTGGTGAGGCAGTACAACGAGGAAGGCAAGAAGGCTGGCCCACCACCCGAAAAACGCTTTGACAACCGCGGGGGAGGCTTCCGTGGCCGTGGAGGCGGAGGAGGAGGTGGCGGCGGCGGAGGTGGCTTTCAGCGCTTCGAGAACCGAGGTCCGCCTATGGGCAACCGGGGTGGCTTCCAGAATCGAGGAGGAGGAGGCGGTGGCGGTGGAGGAGGGTTCAGAGGTAGCGGTGGCGGCGGCGGAGGAGGAGGAGGAGGAGGAGGAGGTAAGCCGACCCAGTGGACCCATTGCATGTGGGAATGTTTGTATTGTGTGCTTGATACCCTGAAAAGGATTCTGTGAGTCGGGAACGCTGTTTCGGGTCTCGCCTTCATCATAAACTTGGTCCCTGTGCAGACATACAGTGGGGGGGGGGGAGTATTTGATCCCCTGCTAACTTTGCCCGTTTGCCCTGTGACGAAGAAATGACCAGTCCATAATTTTAATGGTAGGTTTATTGTAGCTGTGAGAGACAGAAGAACAACAGGAAAACCCCCAGAAACCCAGAAGACAAAAGTCTGAGAAAGTTAGCAGGGGATCAAATACTTTCCCCCCTCACTGTACCTCTGAGCCATGAATGAATGTATGATAAATTTGTACGCCACCCTATACCCATAGATCTCAGGGCAGTTCACAATATAAAAAAGACAAAGGACATCTTTTGATGAAGATTGATATATAAATCCTGTAATGATGAAAATAGTAAGTGTTGTTGCAGGATGCTAGCTCTGGCGCCTGCTCGAGAATATTCCCAATCCAGTCGGTCACCACAAGGCAGGGCTGTAAAATACTGGCTTTAGCTTGACCTCCCACCTGTGGCTTCTTCATCCAGGCTTCAACAGGGGCGGTGGTGGTGGCGGCGGCGGTGGCTACAACCAGAACCGCTGGGGAGGCGGAAACCGAGACAGCAACAACAACAGCCGGGGCAACTACAACCGGAGCAACCAGCAGCAGAGCAGCTACAGCCCGGCGCGAAACCAGAATACGTACAAGAGCAGCAGCAACATGCCTCCCGCCCCTGCGCCCGCCCCTGCCCCAGCTGCACCTCCCAGTACATACAACCCAGGACCACAGGTGAGGCGGGGGGGGGTGCCTTCTGTTTTGGGAAACACAGAAACCTTCCTTGGGGAGGCTAAAGGAGGAGGGGAAAGTTCCTCAGAGAGCCAGTGTGGTGTAGTGGTTAAGAGCAGTGGACTCATAATCTGGGGAACCGGGTTTGCGTCTCCGCTCCTCCACATGCAGCTGCTGGGTGACCTTGGGCCAGTCACACTTCTCTGAAGTCTCTCAGCCCCACTCACCTCACAGAGTGTTTGTTGTGGGGGAGGAAGGGAAAGGAGAATGTTAGCCGCTTTGAGACTCCTTAAGGGGAGTGAAAGGCGGGATATCAAATCCAAACTCTTCTCAGCCCAAACTGTCCTATAATACTTCTTTATTCATTTTATGTACAATCTTTACAACAGAAGACTTCACATCCAAGACAAAACAGTATATAACAAAACCTTGAGTCTCATATTTTCATTTGTACTGTTTCTTCTCAGATTCCCCCTTTTTACTATTCCTTAATATTTGTCTCCTCCTTTTGGTTCCTTATCCTTCATCTCTTAGGTCCCATATCTATCTCTAACAATTTTTCAGTTAATGCCCTCACCTCCCTCCCGCTAAACCTGTCGCTTCCCTTCACCCATGTGCGATCTACTTTACGTACTGTTGTTTTTTGTTGCGTTAACAGCTGTTTATAATTGTTCCATATTTGTTTCAATATCATCCTATAACCTTGCACCCTTTAAACTATTGCATATTAGTTTTAGGCTCCGAAGCCAACTCTCTTTTCATGTAATCCTTTATGCATTCCCACGCTTTGTACATTTTTTGATTAGAACAGCCTCTAATTGATGCTGTTAACCCTCTGCTCCTCTTTTTTCTTCTGCTTGTGCCGTCGCAAACAAGACATTTTCTCCTCCCCACATCTCTGGGACAGGGGCAGCCAATGTGGTCCCCTCCACAGACCGTGGACTACAACTCCCATCGCCTGCAACTGTTGGTCATGCTGGCTGGGGCTCTCCCCCCCCCCCATTCTAGTGCAAGGGATGGCCAAGCTTCAAGGCTCCTTAGTCCACGAAAGCTTCTGCTGTCATTATGTTAGCAGCTCCTCCTCTGATGGGGATTCAAGGAAGGAGCAGCGCATCAGGCATGTCCTTTGGTCTGCAGCAGAGTGGGCTGCACACGAAAAGACATAGGAGCAGTGGCTGAGGCCAGGGCAGGTGGGACCCATCTACCACTCTAGTTTAACTGCACAGTCCGGTGCATGTTTACTTGGAAGTGAGTGCCATTGGGTTTCAATGGGGCTTGCTCCCATGTAAGTACACCTAAGACCCGGGGTCAGCAACCTTTTTCAGCAGCGGGCTGGTCCACTGTCCTTCAGACGTTGTGGGGGGGGCAGACTTAATTTTTTTAAAAAAAATATATATTAATGAATTCCTATGCCCCACAAATAACCCAGAGATGCATTTTAAATAAAAGCACACATTCTACTCATGTAAAAACACCAGGCAGGCCCCACAAATAACCCAGGGATACATTTTAAATAAAGAGAAGGCAATTGGGACAGATCCAGCCCCCGGGCCTTAGTTTGCCTACCCATGCCTAAGACGGTAGCCTTAAATAGGCTTGTGTTCCCTCCCTGAGAATCATACTTCTGGGCGTACGAACTTGGGGTCCTTTGGCAGGGAGTTTACTGGCTGCATTTCCCAAAAACTGCATTTTGGTGGAAGGCACAGTAGCGAAACTGGGAAAGCAACAGAGAGTTTTAGAATCGCTTTCCATGGTGAGGAGGGTTTGGACATTGTCAAGAAAGAAGTATGTAGGTGTGTCGTGGTGACCTGTGGAGGAAAGGGGCAGACAGGGTGTGCCAGTGTCAAGAGTATTGTGTGGGACTTTTTAAAGCGAGGTGCCTGCCATGGTGGTTGATTTTGCAGGTGCAAAAAAGAATGTTGGAGCCCTTGAAACGAAAACAACCTTTTCCCCTTAATGCAAGCTCCGGGACAGGAGGGCGTCATTTATCCCAGGGTGTTCTGCGTTCGTCAGGTCTTCGCTTGCTTCTCTCTGTGGTTTTTTTGGTGTGTTTGCATGGGTTAGAGCACAATGCATAAACCGATTCCTTTGTACCGTCCGCAGCAGAGCTACAGCCAGCCCTACAACCCCCCATCCAGCTACAGCCAAGGGGGATATGCCCCGAGCTACAACTATGGAAGCTACAGTGGTTACAGCCAAAGCTACAGCCAGCCCCCGCCTGCACCAGCTCCGGCCCCGGCCCCAGCCCCAGCCCCCACCCCACCAGCCTACAATCAGCCCAACTACAACCAGTACCAACAGGTGAGTGAGAAGGAAAATCTGGGAGCAAGTTCCGTTCAGCACAGCGGGGCATACCTCTGTGATGCTATCTGTAGGATTGCACTGTTAAATGTCTCAGCCTCACAGCCTCATTTCCATAAGCTCCTCTAGGAGCCTTTTTGGCTTAAAGAGCAGGGCGAAAACGCTGTTAGATCATAATGACAATGAGGCAGGTTAGGCGCCAGAGTTTCAGATTTTATAGCTCCTACCCCGATTGTGGAGAAGGGATGAATCTATTGCCTTCATGTTTCTGGGAAACGCTTCAGGGCATTGTGGCATCAGGTGTAGTGGACTGGGAAGACCTGGGGCTCCAAGCTCTTTCTCAGCTAGGAAGTATTTCATTTATTGAAGCTTCACAGAATCGCCAGGTTGGAATGTTGCTCCATACCCTGGCTGGGAGGTGGGAAAGAAGAGAGGGACCCAGAGGTCGAAAATGAAAAACGTGGGTGCAAGGGTGCAGTGGTGAAAGTCCTCCACACTTAAACCAAGAGAAATTCTGTGGCCTGTATATTTTAGATGAAGCTGCTCAATTCTGCTTTTGTATAGTTCTGTATAAGTTTTGTATAAGTTCCCTGGTGGATTAGTGGGACACAAGTGGTGCTGTGTCTAAACCACTGAGTTTGAATCCCCCCAACGGAGTGAGCACCTGTTGCTCTGTCCCAGCTCCTGTCAACCTAGCAGTTCAAACACACACCAGTGCAAGATAAATAGGTACCGCTGTGGTGGGAAGGTAAACAGCGTTTCCATGTGCTCTGGCTTCCATCACTGTGTTCTATTGCAGCAGAAGCAGTTTAGTCCTGCTGGCCACATGACCTGGAAAGCTGTCTGTCGGCAAACGCCGGCTCCCTCGGCCTGAAAGCGAGATGAGCACCACAACCCCATAGTCGCCTTTGTCTGGACTTAACCATCCAGTGGTCCTTTACTTTTTTTTTACCTAGTGGGCTGCAGTATCTGGTATACCCCCCTCCCCAGAACTTTCAGAACCAGATTAAACTGTGCTTCATCTGCCTTACTTTGGACAGGTTGCGCAGCTCAGAACCTTGGCTCCCCAAAATGCGGAAGTCTTCCCTCTCGTTCCTCACCCCATAGTGATATACACATAGGAGCAAGCATACCCTTTTGGTTCTGCTTTAAGCAGAGAAGGATTCGTTTAGCAGCCCTCCTTAAAAAGAGAGCTTGCAAGGGAAAGATCAACCTTGTTTATTTTGAGATGCATTGACAGGGATTCTCCAACCACCCATTTATTTTAAATTGGGGCCTGGAAGCCTTTTTCCCACATATCCCAGTGGTGGGCAGAGACAGAAACGCAAGTGGGCGCAGAGGGCTGCTAGCCTTGTACAGAAGGCTGTATTCCAGCCATGCAGAAGCCAGAGGTTTCTGCACACCCAGCAGTGCATTTTTACGGTTCCAGAACCTATTCCAGCCGGGCACAGCACCCCGGCAGGATTCACACCAGGGGGTGGGGGGCAGTCTGGGGAGAGAGGGCTGGCTATAGAGACTTGGAAGGCTGCATTCACCCCGGGGTTCTCTGCCTCTGTTTTAAGTCATGCATAAGAAATACCGGTTGGCGCATTCGATTGGAATCTTTCAGTTCTCCGGTGTCTAGATATCTGTATTGACAAGCCTTCTTCCTTCTCCCTGCAGTACGCCCAGCAGTGGAACCAGTACTATCAGAACCAGAACCAGAACCAGAGCCAGTGGCCCCCGTACTACGGCAGCTACGACTACGGGAGCTACACGGGCACCTCGCAGGGAGGCTCCAGCACTCAGTGATGGCAGCGCGCCATCCTCGGAGGGGGGGGGCGCGAGCAGCTTGGCTGCGCCGCTTTTGGCAAGTTTTTAAACTTGGCAGTGGGCATTTCTGTCTCGGGAAACCCAGAGGGGAAGGAGCCTCTTCCCTTGTTTCCTCTCTGTAGTTTAGCCTTCCTCAACTTGTTGTGGGAGGAAGGGAGGGCTCCAGGGGTTTGAGACTACAACTCCCATCAGCCCCAGCCCATCAGCTGGGGCTGATGGGACTTGTAGTCCAAAACCCCTGGAGGGTTTCCCCAGTTGGGGAAGACTGCTGTCGTTTCGGAAGGTGGCTGCGTTTTTACCTGTACAGCTAGAGGCATGCTTCCTTCCCTTTGTACCATCCCTCACGAGGAAGTTGCATTTATCCCTTTTCTCTCTCCTTGTTGAAGACAATTCTTTTTTCTCCTTTTAAAAAAAACCGATTCTGGACAAAGAAAAAGCTAGAATGTTCAGCCTTACATCCTTGTATTTTTGTAGGCCCAGATCCACCTTAGCACTAGCCTTTCTACAGTAGTTGGGTGGGTGGGTGGAGTTGTGCAAGGGGCCCCTCTTAGGATTTTACCACCACACTCTCTCTCTCTTCACCCCCACCTCGCACAAGGTTGCTAGTGATCATAAATTCCAAGCATTTTGGAAACTCTTCCTGCAGTTCAGTGTCACCCGTCTTTGAGGTGTTTTTATCTTGTCTTTTTCTGCAAATAACTATTAAAACTGGAGGGAGAAGAGATGGCTGTCTTCTGGTAATTATGAACTTTTTTTTTAAGACTTTTATGTAACTTTTTACGGTGGGTCAGCAGCTGTTAATATTTTCATCAAGGTAACAATTCCTTTTTGCTCAATACAGGAGAGAAGAAAACAAAAAGAGGGGGAAATCATCTTAAATGTGTAACTTTTTATACAATGTCTCAGTTTCTGTAACTTTGCACATGCTTTGTGTTGAGTTGAATTGTAACAGCTTTTTGTATTTGGAAGAAAAAAAGAGTGAATATTGAACTTTAAATCTTTGTTTGGTGTCTTGTCTTATCTACACTTCACCCCCTCTTCTCACCGAAACATTTAAAAACTATAACCTGCACATGGAATTCCTCTCTTTAAATTTAAAAACTTTTAAACTCACTTCCTCGTTTGGGGTCCCTCATTGATGTCATTCTCCATCTCAATATCACCTTGGATATTTTGGTCAGAGGACAATATTAGGGCCCCAGTCCTAAATTGCTCTTAGTGATCCCCCAAATAGTATCGTTCTCCGGCTTTAATATTGTCCCTGTTAGGAGCATGTCAGCAATAAATCACACGGACCAAGGGACGTTAACTCTTTATTAGAAGATATGGTGTAATGCGAAAGCAGGGTGAATCTTGGATTTGGCTGGATTTCCTAGGGCCAAGGGCAGCGAGCTCAGATCTCGGAGGACCTAAACTATACAGTCACCAAACAATTAGTGAAATATACCTCACGGCATTGCTTTTCTATGGAAATCCACAATTGGAATGCTGACTTGGAACATGAATTTGGAACATTATGGAACAGTAACTGAAAGACCGCTGCACCATAAATCTTGACAAAAGAAGTTGGCATGTGTTGAAAGAGTTGAAAGACTCTTTATTAGAAGAAACAAGGTCCACTCGGGAGTGCCAGGCCTAGTGAACACACCAACTCTTCTTGGCAGGTAAGTTCTTCTGAGGCAGTTGTGGAGACTGAAGGTGCCTCCCTTCCCACAGCAGCCTAAGCCGCCTGCTCTCCTGGGTCTGTCCCAAGCAATCTGAGAATATGCTGGCGTGTGTGTCTTTGCTCCTCCCGCGTCATACCTCTCCTAGTTCTGGGAGACTAGGAGGGAAGGAGAGCTTATTTCAGCAAGAGGGAAAGAAACCCTGTCTTCTTCAGCCCAACTCATCTCTGTCTCTTGGCCTCTCCTGATTCTGGACTTTTCTCTGCCACAGACTTCCACCCACTCACCAAGCCCTGTCACCTCCAGTTTCTGACACCTCCCTTCTCCCTGTGACCACTCATCATCATCCCACCAACACTCCCCGGGCTCTGAGCCTTCTTCCTTTGGGGGTTTCCCAGTTGGTTCCTCCCACTATCCCTCTGCATCTGTCCATGACAGCCCCTGTATCCAAAATACCCAGGCTGATCTTGAGATAGAGAATGAAATCAAGGATGTACCTAAAGGAGGAAGTGTTGCAGTAACGGGTGATTTCAGTTCCCCTCACATCACTGGGGACAATTGTGTTCCAGTCACAACGGAGAGGTAAATATTCTAGATAGCCTGAGCTGTTGCTATTAAAGGTATGAATTGCTACACAGCAGGAAGCCGAAGTGGAATACACTGGTACCTCGGGTTACGTACGCTTCAGATTACATACACTTGAGGTTACAGACTCCGCTAACCCAGAAATAGTGCTTCAGGTTAAGAACTTTGCTTCAGGATGAGAACAGAAATGGTGCGGTGGCAGCGAGAGGCCCCATTAGCTAAAGTGGTGCTTCAGGTTAAGAACAGTTTCAGATTAAGAACAGACCTCCGTAACAAATTAAGTACTTAACCCGAGGTACCACTGTACCAGACAAAAAGAGACTACAGTTGTACCTTGGATCCCAAATGCCTTGTTACTCAGACGTTTGGGCTCCTGAACGCTGCAAACCCAGAAGTGAGTGTTCTGGTTTGCGATTGGTCTTTGGAACCTGAACATCCAGCAAGGCTTCCGGGGCTTCCGATTGGCTGCAGGAGCTTCCTGCAGCTAATCAGAAGCCGTGCTTTGGTTTCTGAACGTTTTGGAAGTCGAAGTGGACTTCTGGAACGGATTTCGTTCGACTTCCAAGGTACAACTGTACTGTAAAATGCAAGCTCTAAAAACAATAAAAGCAATTCAATGAACTAAATCCCTACAAACTCCAAAACAGCAAAACAGTTTCTTCAGATGTAAAATTGATATTCTGTAAATGGCTGGGTCCTACTCCTGAGAGGAAGCCTTCTGAAACAAAAATGTATTCCGTAGGTGCCTAAACATCACGAAGGTCGACACCTACCTGATTTTGTTGGTAACTGATTCTAGAGAGCTGGAGCTGCAGCACTAAAAACTTGGTTTCTAGTATAGACTCAGTGCACCCCTGGGTCATATGGTTCTCTCAGCACTGCCCCATCTGAGTAGTGCAGGGAAATAATTTCCCAGCCAGCGGGCAAACCTGGGACCTGCTGCATGCAATCACATGCTCTACCACCAAGCTAAGACCGTTCCCAGCTTCCTGCCATAGAAATTGTCTTGCTGACGGGGGGCATTGGGTATTGAAGCCCAATATTTCCTCAATTTCCTTTTTTTTTTTTAGGTTGCGGCTCCCCTTCCCTTATTTCCTTCCCTTATTTAATTTATTAAATTTGTTAGTTGCTTTATCTTGCAACCCCAAAGCATCTGGCGGCTCCCTCACTGTGAGATGTAAGGTTACAGGGAACCAGGCAGAGAGGGCCTTCTCGGTGGTGGCGCCCGCCCTGTGGAACACCCTCCCACTAGATGTCAAGGAAATAAATACTATCTGACTTCTAGAAAACATCTGAAGGCAGCCCTGTTTAGGGAAGTTTTTAATGTCGGATGTTTTATCGCGTTTTAAAAATTATTAATTCTGTTGGGAGCTGCCCAGAGTGGCTGGGGAAACCCAGCCAGCTGGGTGAGGTATAAATTATTATTAGTATTAATATTATTATTATTTTCAAAGCTGACCAGAGTGGCTGGGACAACCCAAAACTAACCTAACCTAACAAACACAACACAGCCCGCTTTTGCGAGGGTTCTTCTCCCCTTAAAAGAAATGCGCTTCCAACCCTCGCCCTGTGGGGTGGAATTCTCCCCGGAACCAAGGCCTCTCGGCACCGCGGAGGAGGATCCCATTCACCGACGCACCGCCGGAACCGGAAGTTCCTACTAGCTGGTGTTTAGGTATCGGTTCGCCTTCCCCCGCGAGCGGAGACGGGTGTCGCGGCATGGAGGCAGGAGGGGCCGAGCCCCGAGAGCCGCCTTCCCCAGGTGAGCGCCCCTGTTCCGGCGCGCTGAGGACGGGGCGGAGGCGGTGTTGCGCTCAAATGGGTCCCCACGCCTCTTGCCCCCTCTTCTTGCTCCCTGATCCCCACCCGCCTCAGTTCTTCTTTCTCCCCACTTTTCAGTCTTCCCTGAGTGGGTGGAGAGAGTCCTAGTCTCTGGAGAGAGGGAGGAGAAAGTGTGGGAAGGCGGTGATTTGGACATGAAACGACAGTATGCACGAGCCCTTGGTCTGCCATCCTCTTTATTGTGCGATCCTAATGAGAGAGAGAAGGGTCTTTATTTGCACAATCCACTAGCCATAGCAATGAAATGAAATGCTTGGGCTGTAAGACGCCGCTCACCCCCTTCAGTGATCTTGCATGCCCTCCAACATTTCTCTGATGAAAACAGGGACATCCTATTCCAGGGGTCAGCAAACTTTTTCAGCAGGGGGCTGGTCCAGTGTCCCTCAGATCTTGTGGGGGGGGCCGGACTATATTTTAGAGGGGGGGGGGAATGAGAGAATTCCTATGCCCCACAAAACCCTAGAGATGCATTTTAAATAAAAGCACACATTCTACTCATGCAAAAACACGCTGATTCCCGGACTGTCCGCAGGCGGGATTGAGAAGGCGATTGGGCTGGATCCGGCCCCTGGGCCTTAGTTTGCCTACCCCTGTTATATTCCATCTTAACAACAATGATGATGGTAGTAATTTTATTATTTGTACCTCCACCCGTTGCCCCAGCCACTCTGGGCGGCTTCCAACATATAGATTAAAAACAAAAAACAAAACGTTAAACGTTAAAAAACTTCTCCAGGGCTGCCTTCAGATGTCTTCTAAAGGTTGTATAGTGATCTATCTCCTTGGCTCGGGGGTCGCGTAACTCCACACCCTCTAACATTTCTCCACTGAAAATAGAGACATCCTAAGGAAAAGCGGGACATTCTGGGGTCAAACCAGAAATTAGGACGGCTTCAGTAAATCCAGGACTGTCCCTGGAAAATAGGGAACCTTGGAGGGTCTGAATGATGTGTGGTAGCAGTTTCACTGGCACTAATTGGAATTTTTCTGTCTTTCCAGTTGTCGGCTCCCGAGCGGGTGTAGAGGAAGGCAACCCAGACAGAAGGATGCTTGAAAGCGGTCTTCCGGACAACATTGAGGCTGCAAAGCCACAGGACTCTGCAGAAGAGATGGTGGGAATCCTAGCGCCCACAGACTGCCTTCCAAAGGACAGTGGTGCTCCCAGTGAGACTTTACAAATGGTCCACAGGGGGGAACAGAAGCCGGATGCTTCTGGTGCCAGTGGCTGTAGGGCAACTAAGAGCTCTCCGCTGCGCCGGCCTCTCTGGGGAGAAGAGATGTCAGGGGTCCCAAACCCACAGAGCTCCCCCTCGAACTGGAATGGGGCATCTAAAGCACCAGGAAGTCGTCGGGAAGAGCACTTGTGGAACCCTGGCTCCAGCCTTCCTTCTGGGACGCACGAGGCCATCAGCGCATTTCTTTCCTCCTGCTGGAGTGAGCTGAAGACTGAGCCGCCATCTGCAAATAACCTGAGCAAGCCATCTCAGCAGGGCAGCGGAGAATCAGAGGTTATGGCTACTGAAGACACGCCCTCTAATGGCGGGAAGGCCTCTGACACCAAACAGCCCCACTGGGGCAGCGGAAAGCCGGAGTCTGTTGGCTCCAATTCGCAGCCTGCTGGACCCGTAGAGGACGACGACCCTGCTGTCCTAGCCATGTTCCACGCCGTGGCCAACAGCCGCTTGCCTGTGAGGAGCCAGCAGAAGGACGAGCCGGATTTCACGCCCGCGCAGAAGCTGGCTATCTTGAGGGATTTGTATCACAGCAAGCCGCTGGTGTTCCTGGAGCGGTTCCGGACGGTCCTGCGAGAGGAACACCTGCCTTGCTTCCGCCACCTCTCCGGCAGCTACGAGGCAGATTTCTACTGTGCCGAAGTGCGCAGGGCCAGCCTGGGCAAGACACGCCACACCCGGGTGCGGAACAAGCGCTACGCAGCCCTGCAACAGCTCATCCAAGGTACTGGGCCTTCAGATCCTGGTTCCGTTCTGGGAAGGGATTAGAACAGGGGTCAGCAAACTTTTTCAGCAGCAAGCCTGTCCGCTGTCCCTCAGACCTTGTGGGGGGCCGGACTATACAGTTGTACCTCAGGTTAAGAACTTAATTCGTTCTGGAGGTCCGTTCTTAACATGAAACTGTTCTTAACTGAGGTAGCACTTTAGCTAATGGGGCCTCCCGCTGCCACTGCACCACCGCTGCGCAATTTCTGTTCTCATCCTGAAGCATCCTGAAGTTCTTAAGCTGAGGTACTATTTCTGGGTTAGCGGAATCTGTAACCTGAAGCATCTGTAACCTGAAGGTACCACTGTATTTTGAAAAAAAAAATTAATGTATTCCTATGCCCCACAAATAATCCAGACATGCGTTTTAAATAAAAGCACACATTCTACTCATGTAAAAACACGCTGATTCCCGGACCATCCACGGGCCGGATTTAGAAGGCGATTAGGCTGGATCCAGCCCACGGGTCTTAGTTTGCCTACCCATGGATTAGAATCATAGCATTGTGGACGGGAACACAGAGCTCCTCTAGTCCAGCCCACTGCAATGCAGGAATCTTTTTGCTCAGACCCACAACCCTGAGATGAAGAGGCTCATGCTGTGCTGAACAAACTCTCCCAGTTGTGCTCATGCTACTCTTGAGTAGCATGACGTTGGTGGTGGGCAAGATAGAGCCAGGATCCCTGGTTTGGCCACTGATCTGTGGAACCCTTTCATCCTCTTCTTTCTCTCCCCGCTTTGGTTGCCTGGCTGCCAGAGAGCAGAGGAGGAGGGTGGGCAGCATCTGTGTTAGCCCAGCGGAGAGACAAGGGAAGTTGAGGCAGGAGCTGTGAGAGGGAGAAGAGAGGGCCTCAGAGGAGCTGCTACTTCCCTGAGGCCCAGAGTTCAGCCTTTGCTCCCGTCCTGCACCCAGCATCCCAAAATCCAGGCGAGGCCTTTCATGGAGCTTGGAACACTGCTCTGAGCCATGGAAGACCCTCTTTCCATACCTTCTTAGGCAGGAGTGGGAAACCCAACTTCCACCATCCTCAGCCTGCATGAGGGAAGATGGGGGAATTGTGATCATTCTTATTATTTATTAAATATCTTCATCTGAAGATCTCACACAGAATAAAAATAATAAATAAATAAAAACACGCAGCAGAAACAAGAACAAACGGAACCCATAACCCCCTCTCCCACAAGCACATTTGTTTTTGTTAGATCATTTTTATTAATTTTCCAATAAAAGACATCCAATTAACATATCAAATCATAATCCAATAAAGAAACTAAAATAAAAAAGGTCAAATTATCTTCCAAATTGTAATTTTAATTTTTGCGACTTCCCACAGTCTGAACCTTGAAGCATGTCCGAATCTCAATCCTGCCTCTCGTCGATATTTCCATATTTTCACATCTCGGTTTTAACTCTCCAAACTTCTTTGCCTCTGGCTCTGCGATCCTAAATCACGTCAGAAAACATATAACCTTTCATCCGTCAAATACAGCTTTATTGTGTAATAGACTTTTTCAACTGTCTTTTTGCTGGCGCAACTTCCTCTGGCTCCATTCCAGTCCGGGCTGTTATCTTCCCACAAGCACATTTTAATGGGAATTGGCCCTCCGGATATTCCTAGAACTGTAGAATTGGAAGGGACCCCGAGGGTCACCAATCCAACCCTCTGCATTGCCAGAATCTCAGCTAAAGCATCCATGGCAGACGTTGTTGGACTACAAGTCCCATCATCCCTGACCGCTAGCCATGCTGGCTGGGGCCGATGGTAGTTGGATCCCAACAGCACCTGGAGGGACACAGCCTCTCCACCCCTGCTCTAAGGTTTTGCAGGAGTAAAAAAAGTGCAAGGGGGAGACGGATGCTTTGGCGGCCATTATTTTGCAGGGGGGATGGGGTGTACGTCACACAAACCTGTTAAGCAATTGGTCCCTGACCTCTCCCATGCCCTTACTGCACATGATGCGCTGGAGTGTGGGGAAGCACTGGTGCCCTCTGCCACACTTGTCATTCTCCCCACAGGGAGCTGCAGTAGCCTTGATCCCCTGAGCTCTGGCCTGCAGTTGATGTTGTTGTTGTTGTTGTTGTCCTATACCCTGTCAATCAGACTGGGTTGCCCCAGCGACTCTGGGCGGCTCCCAACAAAAAACACAGGGAATTCCACAACAACTCTTGGCAGAATTAGACTGATCCCTGTATTGCATAAATATAAGTTCATAGGGAGGTAAAAAGAAATTATATAAGAAATATGTAACTGTGCGGTATAAAGTACAGTGGTGCCCCGCAAGATGAATGCCTCGCAAAACGAAAAACGCGCAAGACGAAAGGGTTTTATGGTTTTTGTGTCGCTTCGCTAGACAAATTTCCCTATGGGCTTGCTTCGCAAGACGAAACGTCTTTCGAGTTCTTGCGAGTTTTTTTCCTTTTTCTTAAAGCCGCTAAGCCGCTAATAGCCGTGCTTTGCAAGATGAAAAAACCGCAAGACGAAGAGACTCGCGGAACGGATTAATTTCGTCTTGCAAGGCACCACTGTACAGTGGTACCTCGGGTTACAGATGCTTCAGGTTACAGATGCTTCAGGTTACAGACTCTGCTAACCCAGAAATAGTACCTCAGGTTAAGAACTTTGCTTCAGGATGAGAACAGAAATCGCATGGCGGCAGCAGGAGGCCCCATTAGCTAAAGTGGTTCCTCAGGTTAAGAACAGTTTCAGGTTAAGAACGGACCTCCGGAACGGATTAAGTTCTTAACCCGAGGTACCACTGTAATGGATAGATAAAGTACAGTGAGATTAATTGGAAGTACAGTGAGATTAATTGGAAGTCAGTTTTAAATTTCTTCTGGAGTATATAGTGGTACCTCAGGTTAAGTACTTAATTCGTTCTGGAGGTCCATTCTTAACCTGAAACTGTTCTTAACCTGAAGCACCACTTTAGCTAATGGGGCCTCCTGCTGCTGCCGCACCACCGCTGCGCGATTTCTGTTCTCATCCTGAAGCAAAGTACTTAACCTGAGGTAATATTTCTGGGTTAGCGGAGTCTGTAACCTGAAGTGTATGTAACCCAAGGTACCACTGTACGTCTGTTCTTTCATAAATGTATTTATTTTAAATTAATAAAGATAATTTTTTTAAAAAAGGAAATTCCACAACACCGAGCATGGAAAGCTTCTTGAAACAAGCCCCATGCCTGCTTCTCTCTTGCTGTCCGTAGGTGGGGAGTACTTCAGCGACGAGCAAATGCGCTGCCGGGAGCCGCTTCTCTATGAGCAGTACATCGGGCAGTACCTGAGCGACGAGGAGATGCAGGCCCTAGGCAGCGGCAAGCTGGAGGCCTCCTGCTCTCTCTCGGGCGTCCTCCTGGACTCCTACCAGGAGCAGGTCATCCAGCGGCGGCTGCAGGTCCAGCAGGAGCAGGAGGAGGCCTGCGAAGAGGAGGAAGAGGAAGACAGCGATGGTGAAGGTTGGTCAAGAAGAGGGGTAGGATCTAGTGGGAGACCTTCCCAGCCTGGGGGAATAGCTAAGACTATGAAACTCGCCCCTCCAGGAGGTAGCAATGGCCTCCAAACTGGGTGGCTTTAAGAGACGACCGGACACATTCTTCTTATTTCCTTTTTTCTTACAAATTTATTTATTAGATTTTCCAAATTAAAATTCACATTCACATAACATCATACTATATAGAAACAAGATTCCTGAGAGTCTCCTCCCCTTTGTGGGTCTTTTCGTTATTCCTTTCCTTCTGCATCTTTTATAATGCACCAAATTTTTGTAGCTCCATTACGTCACAGTCAAGAGGCAGCGATGCTTCTGAACACTAGTTACTGGAAATCACAGGAGGAGAGAGATCTCGGGTCCTGCTTGCGGGTTTCCCACAGGCATCTATCATGAGAATGGGATGTTGGACTACATTGGCCACTGGCCTGATCCAGTAAAGCTATTCTTATATTTGTATGGGGGCAGCATACCAGGGGTGCGTGCCCAAGGCTAAAAGTGAGTGGGGCAAATTTATTATTAATACCCTGCCCATCCGGCTGGGTTTCCCCAGCCACTCTGGGCGGCTTCCAACAGAACACTAAAATACAATAACCTAGTAAACATTAAAAGCTTCCCTAAACAGGGCTGCCTTCAGATGTCTTCTAAAAGTCTGGTAGTTGTTTTTCTCTTTGACATCTAGTGGGAGGGCGTTCCACAGGGCGGGTGCCACCACCGAGAAGGCCCTCTGCCTGGTTCCCTTTCTCCAAGGAAAGTCACAGGTTTCTGTATGCTCTCGCCCTGCCCTTTGTGAACATCCCTCCATCCTCCCTTCGGGCAAGGAAGAGGCATCAGTGCTGTCCAGGGACCCCTGCCAGCCGGGAAATGCATCTGAGGCGGGCCATTGAGGAGCATAGATAGGGTTTGTGGCCTTGGGAGGCATCTCAGGGGCCCTAGAGCAGGAGAGGCCTGGAGGTCTCATCCAGTGATTTGAGCAGCACAGCAGCAAATCCAGGGCTTTGGGAGGAAGAGCAAAAGCGCTTTTGATATGAGCATGAGGACTGGAGGACCGGTCTCTTGGGCTCATTTGGGTTCCCGAGAGATGGAGGTAGGACAACCAGGACTGTGGCATCCTCTGGGTTGGGAATGTTGTTGTTTTTTAAGGGTGCAAGGAGGAAGGGTAGCTTATCTCCAGCTTCAGGAGGCTGTTGTAAACAAAAATTGCCCTTTTCCCTTATGGGGTATCCAAGAGCCCATATAGAGTCCTTACATAGGTTCCCTATTGGTAGGAGAGAATAACAGAGGCCAACCAGAGAACATTGAGAAGCAAAGCAGCTAGTAAGCTTGATCTTTATTGATCTGTTGCAACAGGGTGCTCCCCTCACTCGCAGGAGAGGAAGAGGACCCAGAACAATGGCCTGCAAGGCCTTATAAAGACTATTGAAATTGCCACCCTGTAGATCAAGACCACCCCCAGAAACATCATACATACATCACAGAAGGGGTGTAACCTAAGACCACCCCTCAGATACATCACACCTACATCACAGAAAAGGCGGACTAAACAGAAATTTGAATATTGTTTTTCTCCTGTTGTTGTTTATCTCCTGTCTGGCAGATTACTTGATTGGATTGCCTGGGGAGCCTGGCCAGTCTTTTGTAGTGATGAATACTTAGTTCCTGGGCCAGGTCACAGGCTCACACCCTATTCATATCTTAAATGTGTCCTTAAGACAGGATATGTGAGGAAAGAGAAAATGGGGAGGTTTCCCACTTTGACCTTGCAGAGAAAACATTTGGTCAGTTTAGGAATCAAAATGGTTCCAGCTTGGCCTTCCTCTGCTGATCTATGTACGTGCTTGGTTGGTACACTTATGAACATTACCATATATCTAAGACCATAAAATTCCTATCACAAGGCTCACTGAGTCCACTCTTCCCTCTCTAGACAAGGCCTCTGACCTGGATATGGAGGATTGGGTCCCTGAAGAGGAGGAGAAGGCCTACCTGCGGGAAGAGTTCACTAGCCGCATGTACCAGCGCTTCCTCGACGGCAAGGATAGGGACTTCAACTACAGGTGAGGAATCAGGGCGGGACATCAGTGGATCGGTCCTTTCACTCTTTGCTGTGGGCGTTTCTCTGTATCACTTTGGGGACGAGCCGCTGCCACTGAAAAACACATGAATCCAGGGTTCTATCTCCTGCAACTAATCTGGTGCCTTCCAGGTGTTTGGGGAACAGCTCCCATCGCTCGATGGAACAGTGACTACAGCTGTACAAATGGTTCTCATGCCCTTAGTTTATTTGAATGGGTGATCTTTTGTATGTTGCTGTACACTGGCTCCCGGTGGAGTATCGGGTCAGGTTCAAGGTGCTGGTTTTGACCTTTAAAGCCCTTTGTGGCTTAGGGCCTCGTATTTACAGGACCGCCTCTCCTGGTATGCTCCGCTGAAGACCTTAAGGTCCATGAATAAATAGTTTAGAGGTACCACACCCTAAGGAAGTCGGATTATCTTCCACCAGGGCCAGGGCCTTCTCAGTGATGGCTCCAACCTGGTGGAATGCTCTGTCCCATGAGACCAGGGCCCTGCAGGATTTAACTTTCTTCCGCCGGGCCTGTAAGACAGAACTATTCCGCCTGGATTTCAATTTGAACTTAGCCTGATCTTTTATTCCCCTTCCTTCCCTCCCCCTCCCCTTTTTATGAAGATTACCCGCTCTGGGATCCCACAGCTAATTCTCCCCTGATCTCCTCGCTGGCCCAAATAGGACTAATTTAGCCAGCTAGCCCTGGTGATCATCTAATGTTTATTGGATGGATTTCCCCCCTAAATTGATTTTTGATTTTATTGTTATTCACGTTTTATACCGTATTTTATGCTGGTTTTTTGTAGCATCAATTAAGTGTTTTAAATTTGTTGTTAGCCGCCCTGAGCCTGGTTTTCTGAACCAGGAAGGGCGGGGTATAAATAAAAAATTATTAGTAGTATTATTATTATTACACTGGTTCAGTGATATCTGCCTGCGAAGGGGTTTATAAATGGACAAATGAAGAAACGAGACCATTCCTGGCCCAGCCAGCATCTCACGTCTCGCATTGCACAGAACTCAGAGGTGGAGAGGGCCCCTCACTTCCATGCTGGGTGAGACAGAGAGACCCAGGTCCCTCTTCTGTTACCCTGAACAACATTCCTGCCCCACCCCAGTCCTGTGCCCTCCAATTGTTGCTGGACTCAAGCTCCCATTAGGCACGACCAAGATGGCCAGTGGTCATGTGCGATGGGAGTCGTCGTCATCTGATGGGCTCCAGAACACGGAAGGGTGATCTGGAACATGCAGAGAGTGTGGGGCAAGGGAGAGGGGCATTCTCTTCTTGCTAGGTTTGGAGCAGGAGCAGCCAATGTTGCGAGACTCCAAATCCCATCAGGCCCCTGTGGTCAGGGATGATGGGATTTGGAGTCCAACAATGGGTGGAGAGCACAGATTGGCCACCCCTGCTTTGGAGGCCCCCACCGCACTGGGCTTTGGAGACTCTGAGGAGCAGTGGAGATCTTGCATTGCTTCCCCTCTGCCTTACACTCTCTGGACACGCAGGGGGGCTTGTGGGGGCATGCTGGGCAGCAGCCACAGATTGTGGCTGGCTCTGTGGGTCAGCCAAAGCTTGTGGACCCCTCTCCCTCCCACAGAGCAAGCTGGTTCCTCGGTGCCAGCTCCGCAGACCTGAAGCCGCTTCCGGGTTTGTGAGTGTAAACCTATGCCTTCTCTCCCTCCAGCGAGGTTGACGAGAATCCCGACTTTGACAACCTGGATATCGTGTCACGGGATGAGGAGGAGCGCTACTTCGATGGGGAGGAGCCGGAAGACGCAGACGCTATGGAAGCAGAGTAGATGGGGCTGAGATGCTGACCCGCCAAGGTGCCAGGATGCAGCAGCAAGAAGGATGTGTTGGCTATTTCCTTCCCATCTTGCAACCTCTCTCCTGCTGGACTGGGTGTCTCCGCCGATAGGGATCAGAATGGCACTGGAGTGTAGGGTGAGTTGTCTTGGAGGTCTATGGCAACGGACGGTCTGTGATGCCTGCAGCATCTTCTGCACCCCACCACTCCTGAGCTCCCCACTTCCCAGTTGCTAAAGAGGGGTAAGGAAGGGAATGTCGCTCCCTGGGACTGGTCATCGGCCGTCTGGATCGGAAGCACCTGGGCAGATCTTGGCTTCCCTTCCGTGGCGCCACCTTTGCTTCTGGACATTCCTGTCGTAGAGATGTGTCTCTGTCTTTCCTGTAAGAAATGGGTCTTCTGTGTTGGAGATGGGGCTGCCTGAAGCCCAGACCCTCCTCTGCGAGGGACATTGCTGGCTGGCAAGTTGGCTTTTTGCAGTATCTATGTCCGATTGATCATTATTTTTTGCAGCGTTGGACAGCTGAAAATAAAAAACCTTTTAAGTAATTTGTTGGGTGGTCTCTTAAAAGTGAGAAGGACCTTCTCTCCATCTTGATTTTGTTTTGCGTTTCCTTAACTGACTTGCTCACCATTCCCAGTGGATCAAGGCCATATTTATTTACATCTCTGATCATATCAAAAGTTCGTTGTTATTATTATTATTTGGTTTCCCCAGCCACTTTGGGCAGCTAAAAAGGTAAAGGAACCCCTGACCACTAGGTCCAGTCGGGTTGTGGCGCTCATCTTGCTTTATTGGCTGAGGCAGCTGGAGTACAGCTTCTGGGTCATGTGGCCAGCAAGACTAAGCCAATTCTGGTGAACCAGGGCAGCACACAGAAATGCCATTTACCTTCCCGCCGGAGTGGTACCTATTTATCTACTTGCACTTTGACGTGCTTTCGAACTGCTAGGTTGGCAGGAGCAGGGACCAAGCAACGCGAGCTCATCCTGTCATGGGGATTTGAACTGCTGACCCTCTGATTGGCAAGTTCTAGGCTCCGTGGTTTAACCCACAGCCTCTGCTGCTGGGCAGCTTACAGCATATGTAAAACAAGATGCCCCTAAGCCAGGGTGAGGAACTTGTGGCCCAGGCGTTGCAGGACTATCCTTTTGTCCTCATCAGTTGGAGCTGATGGGAGTTGGAGCCCAGCACCAGTTTCCCATTAATGCCCTGAAGGGTTAGGAAAGGGGAGGTGAAAATAGGGAGCAAGTGATCCTTGGAATCAAAGCTTTCCTTCTCCTAGATGGGCTCCCTTCCCAGGTGGATGAGTGCCCTCTGCCCATCACTTCTCTCCACAGCACACGCAGAAGCCACCTTCTTGACCATGGGCCCTGCTATTGGTCTTGTCTGCTCCTTCAGCCGGAGTGTGTGATTCCCAGCTCACCGAGGGTTTGAGACCCATCGGCTACCCTCACCTGGTTTAGCTGGCCAGTCAAAGCCATTCCCGGGGTGTGGCTGCTGTTGCCTGCTGACAGCTTCTGGGAGCCTCAGGTGAGAGCTGAGTGCAGGTTGGGGACCAAAGGGGGACAAACGACCCAAGAAGGAGCACATCTGTCCCCCACCAGAGGTACTAGGTAAAGGGACCTCTGACCATTAGGTCCAGTGGTGACCAACTCTGGGATTGCAGTGCTCTTCTCGCTTTATTGGCCGAGGGAGACAGCATACAGCTTCCGGGTCATGTGGCCAGCATGACTAAGCCGCTTCTGGCAAACCAGAGCAGTGCATGGAAACGCCGTTTACCTTCCTGCCAGAGCGGTACCTATTTATCTACTTGCACTTTGAGGTGCTTTTGAACTGCTAGGTTGGCAGGACCTGGGACCGAGCAACAGGAGCTCACCCCATCACGGGGATTCGAACCACTGACCTTTCTGATCAGCAAGCCCAAGAGGCTCAGTGGTTTAGACCACAGCACCACCCGTGTCCCGAGAGTTGTTAGGAGACATTCCCATAGCCTTCTCCTTGCAACATTCCCCTCGTTGATAGACAAGTGTTGCTTGACTCTTTGCTGTGTTTTCTGCCCAACCCAGTCACTGGGTCGGCGTCATTCTTTTATGCCGCAGCAGCTGAAGGGCCCTCCGTCTCCCTGGCAGGGAAATCTTTGAAGACTTCTTTTTTTCCCTGCCTGGTAGGCTCCTTCCAACAAAATCTCAGGAGCCGGGCTGTTTGAAAAGTTGGTAATCCCGGTTTTTGATCAGAAGGCCTGGAGATTTAATAATAATACTACTAATAATAATTTATTATTTTTACGCCGCCCATCTGGCTGGGCTTCCCCAGCCACTCTGGGCGGCTTCCAACAAAATATTCAAATACAATAGTCTATTAAACATTAAAAGTTTCCTAAACAGGGCTGCCTTCAGATGTCTTCTAAAAGTCTGGTAGTTGTTGTTCTCTTTGACATCTGGTGGGAGGGCGTTCCACAGGGCGGGTGCCACCACCGAGAAGGCCCTCTGCCTGGTTCCCTGTAACTTGGCTTCTTGCAGCGAGGGAACCGCCAGAAGGCCCTCAGAGCTGGACCTCAGTGTCCGGGCAGAACGATGGGGGTGGAGATGCTCCTTCAGGTATACTGGGCCGAGGCCATTTAGGGCTTTAAAGGTCAGCACCAACACTTTGAATTGTGCTCGGAAACATACTGGGAGCCAATATAGGTCTTTCAAGCCAGTGTGGTGTAGTGGTTAAGAGCGGTGGACTCGTAATCTGGTGAACCGGGTTCGCGTCTCCGCTCCTCCACATGCAGCTGCTGGGTGACCTTGGACTAGTCACACTTCTTTGAAGTTTCTCAGCCCCACTCACCTCACAGAGTGTTTGTTGTGGGGGAGGAAGGGAAAGGAGAATGTTAGCCGCTTTGGGACTCCTTAGGGTAGTGATAAAGCGGGGTATCAAATCCAAACTACTCTTCTTCTTCTTCTTTGACATCTGGTGGGAGGGCGTTCCACAGGGCGGGTGCCACTACCGAGAAGGCCCTCTGCCTGGTTCCCTGTAACTTGGCTTCTCGCAGTGAGGGAACCATCAGAAGGCCCTCAGCGCTGGACCTCAGTGTCCGGGTAGAATGATGGGGGTGGAGACGCTCCTTCAGATATACTGGACCAAGGTTGTTTAAGCCTCTTAGGTGCTGCTTTCAGCTGCAGCAGTGGAATAAGACCTGGTTGGAAGAGGGCAGACCGAAGGCTGGAATATAGAATCCCTGGGTGGAGTTTCTTACTCTGAGGATGAGCCGTGCTAGTGATGTCTGTTGAGCTGGGAGCTGAGAATGTGCTCAATGCTCCCCTTTTGAAAGCAAATGCCAGGAACTCAACCTCGACCAGCTGCGGCCAGCAGGGGGCAGCAACAACTAAGTAATCCAGGGCTAGGATTCCTGGGTTCTCTCCCCTGCTACTGGCGTAAGTGCTGAGAGATGGTTTGGGAGATCAGTCTTACAACAACCCAGGCCGAGTCGATCGTCGCATCTCACTTCCATAATAGTCAGCGTTCCTCCTTTAGCTATCGTAAAAATAATTCAGTGCTGTGTTTCCAGGGCAGTTTGCAAAAACAAAATAGCAAAATCACAACGGTGAACTAAAATGACGTATGCATGACAGTAGGGAACGGCAAAGAGCTGGAGATTAAATGAAAGCAGTTTAAAGGATGTAACTCGAAAAGCCTGGGAACCCTAAGAAGATCTTCAAAAAACCACTGGAAAGAAAACGTGGCGGCTGCAGGGCTACCTCCCAGGGTTGGCATGGAGAGAATTCCATCTCCCCAGTTGCTGCTGGCCTCATCTCAAGCCTGGATTTGCAGTAGAGCTTTTAGTGTCAAACTCAGAGCACAGGAAGGTTGATGATGAGAGCCTCCCATCGTTTTCCTCACTGCCAGGAAATCCAACTTTTATGGCCTGATATCATAACTCGTGGACGATCAAACCTCTCCATTCTGAAGGAAATCAGCTCTGAGTGGTCACTGGAAGGACAGATCCTGAAGCTGAGGCTCCAATACTTTGGCCACCTCATGAGAAGAGAAGACTCCCTGGAAAAGACCCTGATGTTGGGGAAGATGGAGGGCACAAGGAGAAGGGGACGACAGAGGACGAGATGGTTGGATAATGTTCTCGAAGCTACCAGCACAAGTTTGACCAAACTGCGGGAGGCAGTGGAAGACAGGAGTGCCTGGCGTGCTCTGGTCCATGGGGTCACGAAGAGTCGGACACGACTAAACGCCTAAACAACAACAATCATAACTTTAGGACAGGGGTGGGGGAGCCTGTCTGACCCTGTGGGCTGGATTTTTATCTCCTACCCCCCACAGTCTAACCCAAGTGCTGGGGACTTCAGTTCTGCTCTCTCCAGGCTCCATGTGTCCCAGGGAGCTCACATTTGGGGACCTTGTTCATGCACCTGAGCCAAGCAGGAATGAACTCCCATCAGCCGATGCACAAGGAGTTCGATCCTGCTTTCTGCAGGCTTTGGGCCGCATCTCTGCAGGCCCCACACCTGACATCACATACAATGTGTCAGGTGTGGGGCAGGGGGAGTTGGTTTGGGGGAAACGGCCTTGTGGGTCAAATGTGGAAGGCTGGGAGGCCAAATTTGGCCTGTGGGCCAACGTCTTGTGTTTGGATGTTTTTCTTACCCTGTTCTTGCAGCATGCAAACAGAAGCCTGTGGGAAGTCCCAAAGGAAGATATGAGTGCGTAAGATCATTACATGAGGCTACTGGATGAGGCCAGTGGTCCAACTAGTCTAGCATCCTGTTCTCAGGGTGGCCAAGCACATGCCTACAGGAATAGTCCAAGAAGCAGCTGCACACAAGAGCGTCTCCACCCCCATCGTT
The DNA here is from genome assembly GCF_964234715.1 of Podarcis melisellensis. NCBI lineage: Eukaryota > Metazoa > Chordata > Lepidosauria > Squamata > Lacertidae > Podarcis > Podarcis melisellensis. Next base: position 82,229,432 of record NC_138540.1, read on the forward strand.
CTGCCCGGACACTGAGGTCCAGCTCCGAGGGCCTTCTGGCGGTTCCCTCATTGCGAGAAGTGAGGTTACAGGGAACCAGGCAGAGGGCCTTCGGTGGTGGCACCTGCCCTGTGGAACCCCCTCACACCAGATGTCAAAGAAATAAACAACTACCTGACTTTTAGAAGACATCTGAAGGCAGCCCTGCTTAGGGAAGTCTGGTGTTTTATTGTATTTTTAATATTTCGTTGGAAGCCGCCCAGAGTGACTGGGGAAACCCAGCCAGATGGGCAGGGTATAAATAATAAATTATTATAATATTATTATTATCTTGCAGTTTCTTGTAGCTGGTTGTTGTTGTTTAGTCATTTAGTCGTGTCCGACTCTTCATGACCCCATGGACCAGAGCACGACAGGCACTCCTGTCTTCCACTGCCTCCCGCAGTTTGGTAGCTTCGAGAACACTATCCAACCATCTCATCCTCTGTCGTCCCCATCTCCTTGTGCCCTCCATCTTTCCCAACATCAGGGTCTTTTCCAGGGAGTCTTCTCTTCTCATGAGGTGGCCAAAGTATTGGAGTCTCAGCTTCAGGATCTGTCCTTCCAGTGAGCACTCAGGGCTGATTTCCCTAAGAATGGAGAGGTTTGATCTTCTTGCAGTCCATGGGACTCTCAAGAGTCTCCTCCAGCACCAGAATTCAAAAGCATACCTGTAGCTGGCATTCAGCAGCATATCTGCCTCCACTTGTGACAAGTAGCTATCCATACCTCTCCACAAATTCATGTACCCCATCTAGGCCCAAGGCCGTCACTTCCTCCTGTGGCAGTGAGTTCCATAAGTTGTGTGCTGTGTAAAGAAGTGCTTTCCTGTATCTTCCAACAGCACCGTGTATTCAGAGGATGGCCGGGCACAGGCTCTTTGCACAGGGTCTGAGGTGCTCTTTGCAGAGATAAAGGCACCCAGTAACATCCACTTGAACCGTGAGCTGCCTGCCTAAAGGAAGCTCACTTTCTGGAATCAGATTACAGGTTTTTCCTCCTGCAGGAACTCCTCTACGTCATTTGCAATTGCTTCAGGCTCCTAAATCACCAAAGTCACATGCCCTAGCTGAGGAAGCCTGGACAGCATGCCCTGACAGTTGGGTCTTTGTTTATTCTTCTAACCTGCGGGGTTTTCAGCAAGAGTGCAAGACTCCGCCATCGCTCAGGGCAAGGACTCTTGCATTTGAAAAGATCGCTGCCCTGGCTGATGTTAATTATTGTTAGGGTGCATTTCTCAAAGGCCTAGAATTCACTATGTTTTATTACTATCCAAAACCAGTTTGAAGTCCGTATCATGCTATCAGTTTCGTAATTTTTGACAGGGCAATGGATCACAAATCAGGATGTGTGTTTGTGCGTGCGATGCAAAAAATCACTATGTGGGAAAAACGGCAAAGCCAGTCAATGCCCGCCTCTGCACCCTTATTTCAACCTTATTTAAGGGACATGGGTGCCGATCAGAAGGTTGGCGGTTCGAATCCCTGCGACGGGGTGAGTTCCCATTGCTCGGTCCCAGCTCCTGCCAACCTAGCAGTTCGAACGCATGTCAAAGTGCAAGTAGATAAATAGGTACAGCTCCAGCGGGAAGGTAAACGGTGTTTCCGTGCGCTGCTCTAGTTCGCCAGAAGCGGCTTAGTTATGCTGGCCACATGACCTGGAAGCTGTATGCTGGCTCCCTCGGCCAATAAAGTGAGATGAGCGCTGCAACCCCAGAGTCAGTCACGACTGGACCTAATGGTCAGGGGTCCCTTTACCTTTTACACCCTTATTTCAGACATTGTGATATATCAGTACACCGCAATGTTTAGCTGGTGATATATTGCGATGTTGAAAACCAGATATCGCCCAAAGAAGAAGATAGTGTCTTCTTCTTTGGCGATCACTTGCAACCGAGTAAGATTGTCTTCCATAAACATGGTTTTAAAAATGAGTCCGTAAGTGACTGTGGAGGCCAATTCTGGACCCACACATCCTTCCATAGTGGGGACATTGGTTTCCAGGCAGGAGCTGATCACGGTGAGGGGTTTGCCAAATATGCCTTCCTCTTAGCACATTTCTCCCTTGTGTCCTGAGTTCAAGCATCTTCAAAGCCCATGACACATTTGGTAAAGGCTGTTCTCCAACTGGAGCGCTCGCAGGCCAGTGTTTCCCAGTTGTCAGTGTTTATACTACATTTTTTTAGATTTAGTGTGGAGCCCACTTGACATAGGCTGGGCGGCTGCCATGTCATGTCATGTTTATGAATGGGTTTACCGCTGCAACTAAAGAGTTCCTGTGCCGAATATTGAGAAATAGTGGCAAGGAGGCAGAGTGTTGCTGCACTTCACACCTGGACATGACTGTATGTCTCTAGGCTCTGCATAAACTGTCCCCCCACCCCATAATATCTCTGTAAAATCCTCCTGCTGCTGCTGTTGATGCCAGTCCCTACAGAGTTTTCCAATGGCAGAAAAAGGGCATCTGCAAGGGATTTCGGGTGGCGAGAGCCAAGCGTGTCCAGATGTCAGTGGCTGACTGAATGACATCCGTCACAGCAGTCAGGAGCTCCCACTCTGTTTTGTCTTTCCGCCCTTTCTCGCTTGGCTCATCTCTGCTTTTTCCATTTTCCAAACGACTCACAAATGTCTGACTCAGCTCCACCTACAGCATGGGGATTTCCATCGAACTCCTGGCTATGTTTTCCTCCTTGGCAGGAGCCATGGGGCTCTTCTTTCCTTCCCCAGACTCCTGCCTCTGTTGATCCTGCCCACTCCAAATTAATAGGTTGGCTGGGAAGCAGCTGGACCCAGCAGGAGGAAGGATCCCCCAAACTGGGGCGTTATAGTGTCACGCAGATGGGCTGCCGTTTACAGAGATGCCACTAGGTGGCTCCCTTCTACTATCAAATCACAGGAATCCCGCGTAGCTTCAGCCTCCCTGCATATGGAAAGCTAGTGTTGCAGGCTGAAACTCATCTGCTTGGCTTACTAGCTTTCCACATGCAGGAGGCTAAACTTGTGCTTTTCACACGGGCAGTGCCCCTTTTGCATCCTAAAGTGCTTTATTCAAGTCCCACATTCAAATTTCAACTCAGGGTGCGTAACAGATGTACATAAAAAACAGCGGCGGCTGCATTCTGCAAGCACACTTGCTACGTTGTTCACAGACATTTTTATCGCTATTCAGGAACCATTTAGGGGAAATCACGTCTGCATGCTTTGCACAGTAGGCAGCTTTGCACAGTTCTGATTGCCTGGCAGCTGTGGCGTCACAACCTCTCTTCTCCCTGGGACCATTTTACAACATATTAAAAAGCAGAGACATCACCTTGCCAACAAAGGTCTGTATAGTTCAAGCTATGGTTTTCCCAGTAGTGATGTATGGAAGTGAGAGCTGGACCATAAAGAAGGCTGATCGCCAAAGAATGGATGCTTTTGAATTATGGTGCTGGAGGAGACTCTTGAGAGTCCCATGGACTGCAAGAAGATCAAACCTATCCATTCTGAAGGAAATCAGTCCTGAGTGCTCACTGGAAGGACAGATCCTGAAGCTGAGGCTCCAATACTTTGGCCACATCATGAGAAGAGAAGACTCCCTGGAAAAGACCCTGATGTTGGGAAAGATGGAGGGCACAAGGAGAAGGGGGCGATAGAGGATGAGATGGTTGGACAGTGTTCTCGAAGCTACCAGCATGAGTTTGACCAAACTGGAGGAGGCAGTGGAAGACAGGAGTGCCTGGTGTGCTCTGGTCCATCGGGTCACGAAGAGGCTTCGCATTGCTTTCGCTGAAGCCAAGGAGCCTGCATTCGCTCCATAGGACGCACACACATTTCCCCTTCATTTTTGGAGGGGAAAAAGTGCGTCCTATAGAGTGAAAAATATGGTAACTTCCATTCTTGGAGGAATCCAGCTCCTTCCCTACCTTGTTGCCTAATAGATTACCATAGCTCAGTTGGCAGAGCACGAGACTCTTAACCTCCAGGTTGTGGGTTCGAGTCCCACGCTGGGCAAAAGATTCCTACCTTGCAGGTTGTTGGACTAGATGATACTCAAAGATCCCTTCTAGGTCTACAATTCTATGAAAAAGACTTGTTAGGCTCCCTTTCCTAGGCACAAAACTTCGAGGTCTTCCATAGGTACCATGTGGCTGGACTTAAATGCAACTATTCGGGAATATACACAGCTCTCGGTGTGTGTGTGGTTTTCCCCCCCTAAGCACTCTCTCACATTTTGTGAAAGACTCTCTTCCACGATGATTCTCCCGCCCACAGTGCGATTAGTAAGGGAGATTAGTTCTTTCTTGGTATAAATGAGGCTTCTTTGAAATAGATGTCAGTTTGTACCAGCTTTAAGTTCTTCTCAGAATATCTCTCTCTTGCGTGTAATATATATATATGCACCGCCCCATTATTATTATTTTTTGGTTGCCTTTTACATCTTCAAAACAAGAATGCCCGTAGCTTATTTGGCGTGGTACTGTTGAAAAGTTGCAATGGTGGGAGAGCTTTGCCAACGTGCCCCTGGGCCACGAAACTTTGTGCGAAAGGAAATGTTTGGGCGTTTAATTATATTGTTAAAGTCAGCAGCCCAGGGGTGAGGCATTTTTCGGTTCGTGTAAGCTGTGCGTCGCCGAAAGCCGGAATTCTGCAACATGTAAAAATCCAGCAAATTTAGCAAGCAAGGTGCTGGATTCATGTATCTTGAACTCAAATGCCTGCAGTGGGGAGAGAATTCAGAGAAGATCTCTTGAAATTAATGGTCGTGCCTAACCTAGGCCTAGTAATTTCTGCCCAGTCTACTCTGACAAAAAGTTAGCTGAAGGTAATCTGTTATTAATTTCAGTAGGTCTACTCTGAGTAAGACCAGCATTGTGTAGATCCCGCACCTTTTAGTACCCCAGTCCACAGGTCCTTGTATGTGAGCACATGTGATTTCATACCTTCCAACAATAACAAACCTAGACAGCATCTTAAAAAGCAGAGACATCACCTTGCCAACAAAGGTCCGTATAGTTAAAGCTATGGTTTTCCCAGTAGTGATGTATGGAAGTGAGAGCTGGACCATAAAGAAGGCTGATTGCCAAAGAATAAATGCTTTTGAATTATGGTGCTGGAGGAGATTCTTGAGAGTCCCATGGACTGCAAGAAGATCAAACCGATCCATTCTTAAGGAAATCAGCCCTGAGTGCTCACTGGAAGGACAGATCCTGAAGCTGAGGCTCCAATACTTTGGCCACCTCGTGAGAAGAGAAGACTCCCTGGAAAAGACCCTGATGCTGGGAAAGATGGAGGGCACAAGGAGAAGGGGACGACAGAGGACGAGATGGTTGGACAGTGTTCTTGAAGCTACGAATATGAGTTTGACCAAACTGCGGGAGGCAGTGGAAGACAGGAGTGCCTGGTGTGCTCTGGTCCAGGCGGTCACGAAGAGTCGGACACGACTAAACAACAACAAGAACAACAACAAACATTTATCCCATGAAAATAGGGACATCCTATTCCATAATAATAATAATTTTATTATTTATACTCTGCTCATCTGACTGGGTTGCCCCAGCCACTCTGGGTGGCTTCCAACACATATAGAAACATAATAAATTAAACTTTTCTTTTTTTAAACTTCCCTATACAGGGCTGCCTTCAGATGTCTTCTAAAGGTTGCATAGTGACTTATCTCCTTGGCTCGGGTCGAATAACTCCATACACTCCAACATTTCCCTAGTGAAAATAGCGACGTCCTACCATACCCGCCGACATTTCTCTGATGTAAATAGGAAAAGTGGGATGTTCCGGGATCAAATCAGAAACTGGGATGGCTTCTGTAAATCTGGGACTGTCCCTGGAAAATAGGGACAATAGGAAGATTTTAACACACTTTCCTACGAACTAGAGCATGGGTCGGCAAACTAAGGCCCGGGGGCCGGATCTGGCCCAATCGCCTTGTAAATCCAGCCCGTGGACGGTCTGGGAATCAGTGTGTTTTTACATGAGTAGAATGTGTGCTTTTATTTAAAATGCATCTCTGGGTTATTTGTGGGGCATGTTGTTTAGTCGTGTTCGACTCTTCGTGACCCCATGGACCAGAGCACATCAGGCACTCCTGTCTTCCACTGCCTCCCACAGTTTGGTCAAACTCATGCTGGTAGCTTTGAGAACACTGTCCAACCATCTCGTCCTCTGCCGTCCCCTTCTCCTTGTGCCCTCCATCTTTCCCAACATCAGGGTCTTTTCCAGGGAGTCTTCTCTTCGCATGAGGTGGCCAAAGTCTTGGTGTCCCAGCTTCAGGATCTGTCCTTCCAGTGAGCACTCAGGACTGATTTCCTTCAGAATGGATAGGTTTGATTTTCTTGCAGTCCATGGGACTCTCAAGAGTCTCCTCCAGCACCAGAATTCAAAAGCATCAATTCTTTAGCGGTCAGCCTTCTTGATGGTCCAGCTCTCACTTCCATACATCACTACTGGGAAAACCATAGCTTTAACTATACGGACCTTTGTTGGCAAGGTGATGTCTCTGCTTTTGTGGGGCATAGGAATTCGTTAATATTTTTCCTTTCCAAAATATAGTCCGGCCCCCCTCAAGATCTGAGGGACAGTGGACCGGCCCCCTGCTGAAAAAGTTTGCTGAACTAGAGAGTTAAATTCAGGCAGGCGGCAATTTTTTTTGCTGTGTCTCTCTTTTTAACGGCATGTGGTTTTCCAAGTGGTTTGTGTCTGTGGCAGCAACCTGGGTGTGAATATGCTCCCGGCCCCCCAGGGATGAGCTTCCACATGCTTGGCTTGCAGAACGCTGCCTGCCGGGAGTGATGATTCGCATGTGCGAATGAGCCCTGGCAGCTGCTACACCCCTGGCAGAAGGTTCCTATCATAGGGACGCAGTCATTGGGGGCAGCTCACGCCCCGAGCAGGAAGTCGAAGTGACGGGGTGTTGACTGATGGCCCCGTACCGTGTGAATCAGCGTCCTCTGGTGTACGTGTGAATCAGCCTGAAGTTCGAGTGAAATGGGAGTCTTCAAAGAACCTTCTCTCCTATTCCTGAACTGCTTTCTCCTTTCTCAGCGTAACTCGTATGACCTCATCCGCATTGCGCAACAGAACCACAACACTTTATTTTTATTTTGTGTATGATTTCTATTAAATTTTCTGTATTACAATTTAAGATGTTCATCTAAACCACCTTAAAATGTCTGCGACTTCCCTTCTTCTCTTTCCATGGTCGAATTTGCATATCGTTTAAATCCCTGCATATTTTACACAAACTAAACCATTCAGTATTCTATTAATACATCCATCAAAACTTGTCGAATTTATCCGAATGCTGCCAACATTTTCAAGTGGACACCGTTCCCTCCCATCTATTCAAGAAACATTTTCCAATCTTCTTTAGACGTATGTTCTTCTCTTATTCTATATGTTAGTTCCGCATCTGCACATATTCCATCAGTTTAAGTTGCCATTATACTTTAGTTGGGATCTCACTTGTTTTCCATTTTGGGGCTAAGAAAACACAGGGCGCAGACATAAATAGCCTTTTTTTTTTGACACCTGGGAATTTCCATCTAAATTATCCCCAACAAAAAGGACCCTGGGTTTGTCTGTTTTGGGGAAAGTATTTTTAAACATTTTTCTCAATTCATTACAAATTATTTCCCAATACTCTTTTACCCTTTTACAGGTCTACCACATGTGAAAGAACCTCGACCTCATTGCATCTCCAGCACTTATCTGATTCAGTCTTATACATCTTAGCAGGTCTACTCCGAAAAACCATCACACTTTAAGCAGTCTCAAAGAATCATGGGAAGGGTAGTTTGTCAAGGGCGTCAAGTGGTTAGGAGACCTCTCTATTCCTCTCCTAAAGCTACAATTCCCAGAGCAGTTTAACAACCAACCCTACTTTCCCTGGGGGCTCTGGGAATTCATAGAATTGTAGAGTATCATACAAACGTAGGATCATGCAGCTGTCCCATTCGGGATTTGAACCCACAACCTTGCCATTATCAGCACCACGCTCTCGCCGACTGAGCCACCCAGGCTTGTAGCTCTGTGTCGGGTCTCCCAGCGACTCTCGGCACCCTTAACAAACTACACTTCCCAGAAATCTTTGCGGGGAGGCGGGGGAGAAATGGCTGCTTAAAGTGGTATGAAACAGCTTTAAATGTGCAGTGCAGATGTGTTTTCAATCCACTAGAGCGGACGAGAGGGCTCACATCACTTCGCTTGCCAAGACCTTCTTCGTAGAGATGGACTCAAGGTTGTGTTTAAGAATGCACCGAGCTCCTATAATTTTATTTATTTACTTATTTTAGGCTGCCCTGTCTCCTGTTCCCCCTAAAAGGGGAATGGAGTGTGGACAAATCTGTGATGTACGACCCCAGTTGCCGTTGCCCCCAGCCGGGCTGACCCCAGTTTTCAGGGGGGTTAGGAGTTTTAGCCACAACAACAGCTACAGGACACCACACCACCCCAGCTCTTGAAAAAAGGGGGCAGACCAGACAGTTGCCTAGAAACATCACTCCTTGCTTACACTGGGCAAGGGATTTTGGTTATACTGTAATATACAGTTTTCTTCATGGAAAGAGGATTTGAAGTTTACAGCCTGCTGTTCACTGAAAGAAAATTATATGAAAATGATGCACCGTTGGTAAAATTGCACCTAGTCAAATTGCAAAAATGTACAGACATCTGAAGGCAGCCCTGTTTAGGGAAGCTTTTAATGTTTAATAGATTATTGTATTTTAATATTCTGTTGAAAGCCGCCCAGAGTGGCTGGGGAAACCCAGCCAGATGGGTGGGGTATAAATAATAAATTATTATTATTATTATTATTATTATTATTATTATTATTATTATTATTACAGAACCAGTCCAAATGTGTGCTGGAAATGTAAAAGGAAAGAGGGTACGTTTTATCATATGTGGTGGTCATGTGGGGTGGTAAAAGCTTTTCTGGGAAATGATATATAATGAGTTGAAAAAAATATTTAAGATAACTTTTGTTTAAAAGAAGAGAGGCTTTTTTCTCAGGCATTATAGGTGCGGAACTACCAAAAGAAAACAAAAGATTGCTTATGTATGCAACGACAGCAGCAAGGATGCTTCTTGCCCAGAGATGGATTGAAAACGAAGTCCGGCCAGAAAAGAGTGCCAGACCAGGCTGATGGACTATGCAGAAACGACTGACGGGAAAGGTCAGAAATCAGGAAGACCACATATTCTTAAAAGACTGGAATAACTTTCTAACATATTTGAGAGACCACTGTAAACAGTTGAAATCATTTGCAGGAATACAATGACACTTGTAATGTAACATGGATTTTGGATACTATTATTATATAAAATAATAAGGAATAAAGTTTAGAATTGGAACCCCTGGAGGGAAGGAAGGAGGTCTCAAGGTTTGAAAGAACCCCCTTTTTTAATGTGTGAAAATATTACGTTTATGGTGTATCGCTTTTATGTAAAACTAATAATTTTATATATATATATATATATATATATATATATATATATATATATATATATATATAAAAACATCACTCCTCGCTTATCCATGATGGATAAGTATCAGCCAGATGTGTCTTTTGCAATGCTGCTTTGTATATCAGAGCTTCCCCAAAAGCCCTGGGGTCCAAGCGGGCACGTTTATCTGCCCAGGAATGCCCGCCCAGATGCCAGGGGCACCGGAACCCAGGAGTTCTGGCATTCAGCCATGCATTCCTGCTTCCTCCATGCCAGCTAGCGCCATGCCAGCTTCCAGTTGTTCTTCTTCTGCAAATCCCACAGACGCAGGGCACCGGGCCCACTCTGCTGGCAAGCCGGAGCCGCGCACCGTGGGTGCGAAAGCCCAGCCCCATCCTGCCGCCTCGGGGGCAGAGCGGAGGGCGCTGCCAGCTTGCTTCTCGATCCCTCGCCACTTTCCCTCTCTAGACAGAGAGACCTGGGGAAACCCCCTGGTGATTAATCTGCTGCTAGGCAACCGTCAGGCCTCGGCCTGCTGCTAGGCCCGGACTGAACCTGCCATCGTAGGCATTTTCCTTCAGAGAAGACGTCGTATATTCATTCATTTGTTGAACAGGATGCAGCCCGGGCCCAAAGAGAGGGCGTCCCCCTAAGGCTTTGAGCTCTTTCCTGACTCACAGAGTTTTGGCACAACCAGGCGCACTTTCAAGTTCGTATCCATGAGGGCTAGAAACCTATTGTTTCCAATGTGAAATACAGGGCACGATTCTCAGGGTGCTAAGTTCTGCCCCCCTGAATGCATGCTGCAACTTTAGGAACAGAGAATACGGCAGAAGTCCTTCGGGAGGCCAAAGGAGGCGTGCAGAATCATAGCAAAGCATGGAGGTTGCTGTGTCTATCTTACAGGGCTTTGCATGCCAGGGATCCTGGGAGCGGGAAGACGTTTTCGCCCGCTGAGGTCACAGCTAGGAAGATTGCAGAGTGCAATTGGCCTGGAAGACGCTTGCGGTTTGACACAACTGTTTGTGTTTCTCGGCTTGTCGCCCTGGGCCCTGTTTCCCGGGAGCTTGTGGGAGGTTGGCTTGGCTCCCGTACAATTTCCAAGGCCCAATAAACTTTCCCAACGGATGGTCTCTCTCTGTGCGTGAGGATCGAAAAATGAGACTGAGCAATCCACCTACGTAATTCGAGAGATTCTTCTCTCTATCATCTTTTTCTGGAGCCAGGGCTTTTATTATTGATAATAGCTGCGTCCTGAGCCTCTTAACGGGTCGTTTATCTTGTAATCTTTATGGCGAGTGGAGAACTTGTGGTACTGATAATTTTCCATGTTGGCTGTAGCTGATGTGTGCTGGATATTAGCCGCATTTAGAGGGCCACAGGGCCTTTCTTCCTGCTTTATAACAATCCTAAAGGGAGGTCAGCACTATTATACCCATTTTGCAGATGGGAGAACAGAGAGTAGCTTGGGTAAAGCTGCTTGGATGGCCAAGGTGACACTTGAACTCGTGACTTTCCAACTCACAACTCCTGCTCTTAACTGCAATGCCAACTCCTGAGTTTTGAAGGATCCTCTCTACTGAAAGGTTCTGGGTCAATAAGTAGTTCTTAAGTGGACAGTAGAGATTAAAAGTAGAGAGGTTGATAGTTGCTCTAAAGTTATAACAACACATAATCTTAAAATACCCTCTCCTCTTTTTCCCCGCAAGTTGGTCTTTAAGGCTTGCTAAGAGTCAGCTGTCATTAACAAGAGTAAAGAATGTCTCCATTCCTTATGACTGCAATTTAACAGTGCATGGGCAATGTCTGCTAAATTCTCAAAAGCCAGAATGGTTGCTGGAATAAGATTTCTAGCAGCTTAGATGCCCTGGGTAGCACCTTGCCAGACCTCCAGGGCTGACCTGAAGTCTCCAGGTTGGCGTGGCCGCTTCCAGGCGACGGGTGGAGGTTTTGATCCCCCAGCTGGGCAGTATTTAATAAAATAAAACAAATGTTGCTAATAAAGCTGTACATGCAACTTGCAAGCTTGAGTCTGGCAGGAGCTGACTGCAGATTCTAGCACTCACCTGGCAGGAGATCTGTGCTCCTCCTCTCCCTTCTCCCAATTAAGTTCTGTCTCCAGGGCTTGTCCCGTCACATTACCAGGAACTGCCACTGTGATATCATTTGGGACCACCCTGAGGTCTCAGGTTCGGGCCCTGAAATCCCATCTGGGATGCTCTCGACCAGCCAACCCACAGCTAGCAAGACCAAAATTCACAAAACACCCACAACAGCAAAACAAATTACGCAGAATTGTTTCATTTACCATAATCTATTAGTCGCGGAATCCACCTTTTCTGTGTTTGCATGCGTGTACGCACATATGTACGCACTGTGTACATATGTATGCAATGTGTACGCACATTGCTGGAGGAGACTCTTGAGAGTCCCATGGACTGCAAGAAGAACAAATGTATCCATTCTTAAGGAAATCAGCCCTGAGTGCTCACTGGAAGGACAGATCCTGAAGCTGAGGCTCCAATACTTTGGCCACCTCATGAGAAGAGAAGACTCCCTGGAAAAGACCCTGATGTTGGGAAAGATGGAGGGCACAAGGAGAAGGGGACGACAGAGGACAAGATGGTTGGACAGTGTTCTCGAAGCTACAAACATGAGTCTGACCAAACTGCGGGAGGCAGTGGAAGACAGGAGTCCATGAGGTCACGAAGAGTCGGACACGACTAAACAACAACAACAACGCACATATGTATATACATTGGTACCTCAGGTTAAGAACTTAATTCGTTCCGGAGGTCCGTTCTTAACCTGAAACTGTTCTTAACCTGAGGTACCACTTTAGCTAATGGGGCCTCCCGCTGCAGCCGCACGATTTCTGTTCTCATCCTGCAGCAAAGTTCTTAACCCAAGGTACTATTTCTGGGTTAGCAGAGTCTGTAACCTGAAGTGTCTGTAAGCTGAAACATCTGTAACCCGAGGTAGAGCACGCACTACCTTCAGAGTTTCATCACTTAAAATGTGAAGTTCCCGCCCCAAAGAGCTTACAAACCAACTCTTACCTGTAGCAGGATAGAACAGAAAGAAGAAAGGGAAAGGAGAAATGTGGCCAATAAGTGAGCGCATTAGGGCATTCCCCATATAGTCAGAATTTTAGGTGCTGGGTTATCTGAGGCCAGTGTTTTCCCGGCTTCTCTATCATGATCCTTCCCCTTTTGTTTAGGCCCTGCCGTGTGGCTGGCACGAGGCCAGGAAGGCCCTGGGGCTATTTCGATCTTCCGTGGGCCGTTTTAATGATACCTCTCTGCGGCCTGCAATTACACGGCAGGCCCTGAGTCACCTGTCCCATCGCTCAGTCTTCCCAGCCCCTCTCTCGGCCAGTCTGAGCCCCCACCCGCGCTGTGAATCACGCCTGGGTGAGTGGGTGCCATGCCACACTTTGAGCAACCTTCCCTGGGCAGCTGTGTAAACATTGGTGCCAGGGCCGTTCCTTTGGGGGACAGACGGAAAAGGATCTCTCCCAAGCAAGGCTGCCTTTCTCCAAAAAGGCCGGGCCCTTTCTGCGGCTGACTCAGAGGTGCAGAAACCTATCTCCCGTTTCAAATGCAATCATCCGAGCTGGGGGTCAAGTACACAAACTGTTGCCAGCGCTCCACAGAATCCCGTGTTCTTCAGAGAGGAAGACATTAAATGTTAAAGCTCTTGATGGGATTACGGCCCATAGCTGTCAACCGTCCCTTATTCGGCGGGAAAGTCCCTTATCCCAGCGCCGTGTCCCGCTGCTGTCCCTTATTGATGATGTCCCTTAAATTTCCCGGGTTTCAAAGGAAGCAGCTCCTCTCCCTCCTTCCCTGCCGTCGAGGAGAAGGGAGGCTCCAACTGTGTTGCTTGGCTGCGTTGCTCACCCAATAAGGAATCTAGGAACGACTGGGGGTGGAGCTTGCATGTCTCGTGCTGATCAAATCAGCCGCGTTGCCTGGGGACTCGCCTTTGCTCAGCGCTTCCCAGTGGAGAGTGACGGTGGTTTCCCTTGCTGCATCCCCTTTGCTGGGTTGCTGCGCTGTGGGAACCACCACTTGAGGCTTCGTTTGGCTGCTGGCTGGGCTTTCTGCCTTTGGCTCAGAGGGGCTCAGAGGCTGAACATACCTGTGCTCTGAAAATCCCTTATTTTGGCTGCTGATCCCTTATTTTCGAGGCTGCTGGTCCCTTATTTTCAAATCTGTAAGTTGACAGCTATGTTACGGTCCCTCCAAAGGAGCTGCTACCTTGCAGATAGCGCCGCATCCTTTGCTGTCACACGTGTCTCAGGTGGCCTCGGTGGCGCAGAGTCACTTCCATCAGCTTCAGCTGGTGACACAGCTGGCCCCCTATCTGGGCAGGGATAGCCTGACTTCTGTCCTCTATGCTCTGGTAACCTCTAGGTTAGGTTCCTGCAATGCGTTATACATGGGGCTGCCTCTGAAGGCTGTTCAGAAACTTCAGCTGGGGCAGAATTTGGCAGCCAGGTTGCTCACTGGCGCAAGATGGGTTTGAGCATATCACTGGCTGCCAGTTCATTTCCGGGTCCAATTCAAAGTGTTGGTTTTGACCTCTAAAGCCTTAAGAGTCCCACAGACTGTCTTGCCAGAGTGGTGCATGCTCTAGTTATCTCCCGCTTGGACTACTGTAATGCGCTCTACGTGGGGCTACCTTTGAAGGTGACCCAGAAACTACAACTAATCCAGAATGCGGCAGCCAGACTGGTGACTGGGAGTGGCCACCAAGACCACATAACACCAGTCTTGAAAGACCTTCACTGGCTCCCAGTACGTTTCCGAACACAATTCAAAGTGTTGGTGCTGACCTTGAAAGCCCTAAACGGCCTCGGTCCAGTATACCTGAAGGAGCGTCTCCACCCCCATTGTTCTGCCTGGACGCTGAGGTCCAGCTCCGAGGGCCTTCTGGCGGTTCCCTCATTGCAAGAGGCAAAGCTACACGGAACCAGGCAGAGGGCCTTCTTGGTAGTGGCACCCGCCCTGTGGAACGCCCTCCCATCAGATGACAAAGAGATAAACAACTGCCTGACATTTAGAAGACATCTGAAGGCAGCCCTGTTCAGGGAAGTTTTTAATGTGTGACATTTTAATGTATTTTTAATCTCTGTTGGGGAAAGCCAGCCAGATGGGCGGGGTACAAATAATAAATTATTATTATTATTATTATTATTATTGGCTCAGGGCCACAATACCTCAAGGACCACCTCTCCATACAAACCAACCCGGACCCTGAGATCATCATGAGAGCCCCTTCCTTGTGTTTCTCCTTTGCAAGACATCTGGAGGATGGCAACCCGAGAGCGGGCCTTTTCTGTGGCTTGTGGGATACTCTCCCCAAGGAAGCTCACCTGGTGCCTTCATTACCTATCCTTATGCACCAGGCAAAAAATATCCTCTATAACCAGGCCTTTGGCTGATTAACATTTCTTTTTTTTATATAAATTTTTTTATTAATTTTCCAAACACATAATAAAAGACATACACATTACAAAACAAAAACATACCCGACATTAAACCTATACCGACTTCCCCATACCTCCCTTTCGCTGCATCCTTATTCCAAAGTTCTTTAGCAACCCTTTAATCAGTTTATCTACTGTTTCCCTTTCATTAAATTTCTTTAAACTTAATAATTGCCGCTGTATTTCTCTACTTCTTACCCCTTGACATCTCAACACTCCTCTATTTTACAACAGTTTTTAAGATATAATTTAAACTTCTTCCAGTCCTCTTCCACTGTCTCTTTCCCCTGGTCTCAGATTCTGCTGGTCATTTCTGCTAGTCCCATGAAGTCTGTCACCTTTGTCTGCCATTCTTCCAGAGTAGGTAGTTCTTGCATCTTCCAATACTTTGCCAGAAGAATTCTTGCTGCTGTGGTAGCGTACAAAAAGAAAGTCCTATCCTTCTTTGGCACCAATTGGCCAACCATGCCCAGGAGAAAAGCCTCAGGTTTCTTAGGAAAAGTCCATTTAAGGACCTTCTTAATTTCATTATAGATCATTTCCCAGAAGGCTTTAATCTTTGGGCAGGTCCACCAAAGGTGGTAAAAGGTACCTTCCGTCTCATTACATTTCCAGCATTTATTATTGGGCAAATGGTAAATTTTTGCAAGCTTGACTGGGGTCATGTACCACCTGTAAATCATTTTCATTATGTTCTCTTTTAAGGCATTACATGCTGTGAGAAGGAGTAAAAAGGTGTGCCTCGAACTCAGTCGTAAATTCCAGCGTTGGGCTGTTGTAAATTCCAGCAGTGGGTTCGGCTGCAGGGGAGCCAGGTCAACAAGATAAGGAAGTAGAAAGAGTCTCTAAATAAGGTTAGGTTTAGAGAGCGTAGAATGGATGATGTATTAGTACCATGTCTTTGATGATTAGATAGATTGTAAGCCAAGCTTCGAATGAAGGGCGGCAGCAATAGGGATAAATACACTTGCCCGTCCATTGTTCGGGGCTCTTCGTACCACCCTGGGACGAGGAGCCCGCCTTTGCAAACGCGTTATAATAAAAGGGAAGTAATAGACCTTATCTCGGTGTCTCCTTGTCTCATTGTAAGTCCACGTAAGAAACTTCTCACAATTTTTGGCGCCCCCCAACGTGGGGCTTTCGACGACCTGCTCGGCGGGGGCTGGGGAACGGATCAGCCGGCACTCCGGCTTTCGGAGAGATCTGTTGCTCAGGGCCCGCGGTGACAGGTTCCGGGAGCTGGAAGGACGGAGAACCGACTTAAGATATTCTGAAAGACTGGTGGTCTGGGACCGCCGCAGTCGGGGACTGCCTCGCCCTGCAGGGACGCCTGCCAGTTTACCAGCCACCGAGAAGGAGGCACTAGACTGAAGGGGGTGAGTATCTTGGTAATATATCCCTGGGAAGGGGAATATTGGGTGTTGTTGGTGTGTGGTCTCTGTATGAAAGAGAGGTTCCAAACGGACGCGTGAGTGTGGACCGGGGGGCCTGGGACCCCGGCGGGAGGATTAGCTTGCGGTTCCGTTCTCCCGCGAGGGAAACGGCCAGGCGATTCCGCGCGATTGTGTGAGTGAACGAAAAAGAGACATAATAGAGTATGGGAAAGAGTCAGAGTACATGTAGAAGGGGCCCCAGTAATGGGACCAAGGACCCCATAGATCCCAATAGTCCTTTGGGACAGGTTTTGTTGGCTTGGGATGATAAGGACATAAGACCCTATAGTAGGGGATTAGTCAAAGAGACAATGATTAATCTGTGTAGAGTAAGGTGGCCAGAATACCCCATAGGACCCGATGAAGGGTATCGTTGGGATCCAGATGGGGAAACAAACCCATACTGGATCAAGCAGTTGAAATTCTATTTGATCAAATCTAAAAAAGATAAAGAAAGACCATACATAGAATTATGGTCCCATGTAACTTTTTACGGGCCAGATCCACCACCATTGAGACAATTTCCACTTAAAGAAAAGAAAATAGAGTCTGATGAAGAGACAGCGATACCTCCACCCACCGGTGCACCCCTGGCAGTGCCTGGATTGGCCGACCTCCCCCAACCACTGCCTCCGCCACCACAGCCTGGCTGTCGTGGAGGACTCAGTGATTTGCCTCCGGACTATAATCGTGTGAGTCCGACCCCCGCAGTCAGGGCGACCGCACCCCCATATGAGACAGCCCCGTCATCCGGCCCAAATGTTTTGAGGCCCAACGACGGTGTAATGTCTAGTCCCCCTCTTTATGAGATGTTAAGGCATTCAAGGCTACGAAAAGAATTGGAACAGTGTAAACAAGATTTGGAGAATTTACCGTACAAAGAATATCCATTGCCGGATGACGATTCAGACAGCAGTACTAACTTGAGAAAGAGAAATCCATGCATAGTACAAAATTATCCCCTGAGGGAAACCCCTGGCGGAATCAATGCAGCCGGACAGCCCGTAATGGTATATGTGGTCAGCCCTATAAAACCCTCTGAACTCAGAGAATTAAAGCAAACTTTGCCTAAACTACATGAGAATAGTCAGGAGGTAGCAAACCTCCTACAAATGTGGATGGGACCACACCTATATACATATACAGAATTGATGTATATATTGGGACATTTATTCACTCCAGAAGAAAAGGCAATGATACGGAGGGCAGCAATGCAATATTGGGAAGTAAGGGAACAGGCGCGAGTGGCTGCGCCCGCGGGTAACCAGGGGGCCCCGGCGGCAGTTCCGCCGGAGACCAAATTTCCTATAGGGGACCCAAATTGGAATATAAATAACCCAGACCATCGTGTCCAGCTTACAGATTTAAAAGAAATGATTTTGGAGGGTATCAAGAGGGCAGTGCCTCAAAGTACCAATTTAACCAAGGCTTTTGAGGTTAATCAAATGAGGGACGAGTCACCAGGCGATTTTATACAAAGGATTAGAGAACATTTGACTAAATATTCCGGAGTTACGCCGGACTCTCCAGCATTTGATAACCTGTTAAAGATGCAATTTGTAACCAAGGCATGGCCTGATATTCAAAAGAAATTGCAAAAGATGAATTGGCAAGATGCCGCGACTATAGAGTTAGTAAGAACGGCACAACAGGTTTTTGTTAATCGTGAGGTAGTCAAACAAAAGCAAAAATGCCAGATGATGGTAGCGGCTATCCAAAAGGCAGGAGAGGAGAAAAAGAAAATCGGAGAACAGAATGGGAACCGAGAATTTCAGACCAAGGGGAATTTCCGAGGAAATGGAGGTTACAGAGGCAGGGGGTCTTATGGACCGGGCAGGGGCTCTGGTCCTAGGACCGGAACAATAATATGTTACCGATGCCAGAAGATGGGTCACTTTGCTAGGGAGTGTAGGACGCCGCGGGACCAGATACCCGATGCACCTGTCAGACAGAGACAAGGACCTCCCTGAGATAATGAGGACACGGGGACCGAATTGTATAGTCTCTACGAAGACTAGGGATGCTCCGGCTCATGCTCTGGGACCCGGAATGAGCCACTGGTGAATTTGTTTGTGGGTCCCTCTCGGAAACCCGTTGTGTTTCTGGTGGACTCTGGGGCAGCCCGATCATCTGTTTCTGTAAATATACCAGGAGTAAGGAAAACTTTAAAAACAGTCAAAGTGATAGGGGTAAGTGGCAAGTCCACCGAAGTCTACCAATTAGAACCAAGCAAAATTGTTCGGGGGGAAAAGGAAATCAAAGCATCCCTGCTGTTCATACCAGAGTCAGGAATAAATTTATTAGGTAGGGATCTCATGGTTTCATTGGGGTATAGATTAATGGATGAGGAAAAAGGAACTCCAATGTATACACTCCAGCTGGAAGAAGAGAAACAAATCAATCCTAAAGTGTGGGTAGATGGGAAAACTATGGGGAAGATGGAAATGGACCCAATAAAAATCACAGTGAAGCCTGGCATTACTCATCTATGGACCTCACAATACCCGATGAAACGAGCAGGGAGAATAGGTTTGCAGCCGGTGGTCGACGCCCTTTTAAATCAGGGGCTTATAGAAACTACGATGTCACCTTTTAATTCACCCATATTGGCCGTACAGAAGAAAGATGGCAAATATAGGATGGTACAGGATTTGAGAAATATAAACAGCATAGTGGTACCCCGATTTCCCACCGTGCCAGATCCTTATACGTTATTGAGCCGGATCCCTCCTTCCACTCGATGGTATACAGTAGTTGATTTAAAGGACGCCTTTTGGGCATGCCCTCTGGACAAAGACAGTCGAGATTTGTTTGCCTTCGAGTGGGAGGATGTGGAGACCGGTCAGAAAAGGCAGTACCGGTGGACGGTCTTGCCCCAAGGATATACAGAGAGTCCTCTGTTGTTTGGACAGGCACTGGGGGAAAGATTGAGGGAGTTTAAACCCACTGGATCCAACAAGGTTCTGCGGTATGTAGACGACCTACTATTGATTGGGGAAAAAGAGAAGGAAGTTAAATGTGATTCTATTCGGCTATTGAATTGGCTAGGTGATTTAGGAGTTAAGGTATCCAGAGAAAAATTGCAATTCACTGAGCGGAGGGTTAAGTATCTGGGACATATTTTAGATGGGGGAACCAGGCAATTAGACCCAGATAGAGTAAAAGGGATCATGGAACTACGACCACCTAAAGATAAAACTGATGTAAGAAGAATGTTAGGATTATTGGGATATTGCAGATTGTGGATAGATCAGTATTCAAAGTTGACTCAGTTTTTGAATAGGAAACTGACAGGAAAACAAGAGGAGGTGCAATGGGACGAGGAAGATAAGGCCAGGTGGGAAGAAATTAAGAAAACTTTAATAACTAGTCCGGCTCTGGCCCTGCCAAATCTACAGCAGCCGTTCCACTTGTATGTGACAGTGGCTGCTCAGACGGCAGTAGGAGTCCTGGCTCAGAAAAGAGGGGGGCGATATCAGCCAGTAGCTTATCTAAGCGCAACCTTAGAACCAGTGGTTAGAGGATGGCCGGCGTGCATTCAAGCGGTGGCTGCAGCGGCCGAATTAGTATTGGAAAGCAGGAAATTGACCTTTGGGGGAGCACTGATAGTGCACAGCCCTCATCAGATAGGCGCAGTACTGACAGGTGCTGCACCCACCTGGATGACGGACAGGCGCCTAGTGCAATATGAAGGGATACTCAGAACTGGAAATGATATAACCATAGGGACAGATAGAAATTTGAATCCAGCGGAATTCCTAAGAGGGGAGCGGCAAGAATGGGAACTCGAGGAGCATGATTGCCTTAAGGATATAGAATTAATGGCCAAAGTTAGGGAAGATCTAAGCGAGGTACCTCTAACGGAAGGGGAAAGATGGTTCGTAGATGGATCTAGTCATGTGAGGGAAGGAAAAAGAAGGTCGGGATACGCAGTGGTCAAGGAAGACGGGGAGACGATAGAGAGTGGGGCCCTCCCTAGCACGTGGTCAGCCCAGAAATGTGAAGTAATGGCGCTAACCCGAGCCCTGGAATTGGCAACCGGGTTAGATGTGACAATCTGGACTGACTCAAGATATGCATGGGGAGTGGTGCATACTTTCGGTCGGACCTGGAGAGAAAGGGGCTTCATAAAGGCGGATGGGAAACAAATTGAACACGTTGCTTTACTCGAGCGGCTACTAGAATCCCTGATGGGACCTCGGAAGATAGGCATTGTGCACATCCTCGCCCACACCAAAGGACACAGTTCGGAGGAACAGGGAAATGCATGGGCTGATCTCCGAGCGCGAGAAGCGGCGGAGGGGGAACCAAGGAAGGAAATATTTAAACAATGTGTCCTGCAAGTACCTGTGATTGACCCGCAGGATGTAAAAGATTTAGTGTTCACTCAAAAGGAGAAAGAATACATGGAAAAGGAGGGATGGGAAAGAAAAGGAGAAAGTTGGGAGACTCCGGAAAAGCAAATGGTCCTTCCAAAATCAACTATGTTAAATATATTGGAGAAAATACATGAAGGAAGTCATTTAGGCACGGAGGGAATGGTGAATTTGGTGAAGTCAGTGTATTGGAGTAGAGACATGTGGCCGATGGCGCACGCCATCGCATGGAAGTGTCTGATATGTCAAAAGGTTAACAAAGCCCGGGCAAGGAAAACTGAAAGGGGTGGGCGGCCTCTAGCGGTATGGCCCTTCCAGAGAGTACAAGTAGATTTTACCGAACTGCCAGAAAGGGGGGGGCAGAAGTATTTGTTGATATTTAAAGATCATTTGACAGGTTGGATTGAGGCCTTCCCTAGCCGTAGGGCCACAGCTCAGGTGGTTAGCAAAGCCATTCTGGAACACATTCTTCCTCGGTATGGAATAATAGAAGTCATAGACTCTGATAGGGGAACTCATTTCACCCAAAAAGCAATGCAGGAGGTAATGAGAGCTGTGGGGATTATGTGGAGTTTCCACACGCCCTGGCACCCTGAGAGCAGTGGAAAGGTGGAACGGGCGAATGGGGAAATAAAAAAACATTTGACTAAGTTATATCTTGAAAATGGGCTGCCTTGGACGAAAAATCTCCCTTTGGCACTATTAAGGATGAGGGTAGCTCCCCGAAAAGACACTGGTCTGTCCCCTTTTGAGATGATGATGGGTCACCCATATTTGGTAGTATTAGGAAACCCTCAAATCGAGTTCAGGGATCAGTTTATCAGGAAATATTTGCAGTCACTGTCCCAGTCTCTGTTATCTTTCCACAGACAAGGCATACTAGCACAGCGGCCCCCGCTCCTGGAGCAACAGCACACCTTTCAGCCCGGAGACCTGGTCCTGATAAAGGCTTGGCGGACGGAGAAACTCAGCCCGAGTTGGGAAGGCCCATACCAGGTCCTGCTCACAACCGAATCAGCAGTACGGACCAGAGAGCATGGATGGACCCATTACCACCGGGTGAAAAGAGCTCCACCTGAAAATTGGACAGCAGTGACTAGTCCAAATAATCCGCTGAAAGTTACGCTTACCAAATCAGGAACCGGGATCCAGAAGGGTGCACCTAGACTGTGATGTGTTTGTTTTGTACCTGTGTGTGCTTTTTCGAGTGCTGTTGCTGTCAACATTGCGAAGGGTGTGTGCAGTGTGTGCATTGTACTGAAAGGTGCAGCATCATCTTTATAGAGGACGTTATACTCCAATATTGTGAAGTGAAATTAGGAGGGGAGGTAACGTGCCAATTAGCAGAAACCCCAACGGTGAGGCAAGCTTTAATCTATTTGAACCCCACACATGAAAGGTAACTGGCAAGTATTAGGAATAGTATTAATAGGATGGGCCACTTCATGGGCAACCCAATCGGAACCCCAGTGCACCGAATGCATCCAGACAACCCGAACAGGCAATAAAATCACACAGACCCTAATGTATTATAATATAGCCCCAGAATGTGTTCAACAGTTAGATCCTTGTGTTCACAACCAAACTCAATATTATAGATGTAGGGTAAAAGGAAACAAGACGGAATGCTATGAACCCCTGGCGGTGGGACCCATAACTTCCAGTATATATGTTTACGGATATAAGGGCGGAACCGCTAATCAAGCTGGTGAGGGGAGAAGTATGTTTTCCTTGGCCCAAAACCGACAGGGTTATGTAGCACATAATACAACAAGGGGAGAGGGCAGGATTATGGTCTGTTTTGATGCTTGTATCGCAATAGATAAAGGACAGGGCCCAAATGGAGGGGCAGGGGTCTGGTGTGGAAATCGTGGATGGGAACAATCATATTTACAGGAAAGAAAGTACCTTTTCCAGAGAATAAAAGGAAGCAACGTGGGGGCTGGGGCCGGGGTATATAATTATTGGTACACAGAGGGAGTTAATAAGCAGCCCACCTATAGAGGCCCTGAGGGAATAAATCTCACTAGGGGAGCTGCCTCCACCGACTGCTCCACAGGAAAATGCAACCCAGTATGTCTATGGGCAAGCGAGAGACCTTCTACTTCGCCTAAACTTGTGCACATAGGTATAGGCATTGATGGGACTGGAAAAGATCCTTATGGATATCTCATCATACAAATACACACAACTAAGGTAACAAGACAACCCATATCAGTATTCGAAGATTTTGAGGAAGAAGTACAGCATTTAAATACCCTTCCCCTACCCCCTAAAGCCCATAATATGTTCCTAAGTTTAGCTGAGACTATAGCCAAGGAATTAACGGTGAAAAATTGTTTTGTATGTGGAGGAACAAATATGGGGGATCAGTGGCCATGGGTGGCTCATGAAGTAAACTATACGGAGGTATATAAAACACAAAACAATTACACTTATAAGCATTTGGGTAACGAGGTATGGCAAATCTCTAATCACCTAGTTGGGACAGAATGCTTCACCAGGAACACCAGCCGAATAAATGGAACGCATGTGGGGACACTCCCTTGTATAGGACAATGGGAGGACAAACAGTGGTGGAGTCAAGGGAATAATAATAAAACTTGGCCCTCTCCCCTCGGAAATATTACCAATATGAGCTTTCTCCTAGACCCGGAGAACAGAATGCTAGAATGGAAAACCCCCGATGGGTTTTACTGGGCTTGTGGGAGCTATGCTTACAATAGGTTACCTTTAAATTGGGTCGGCTCATGTGTATTGGCAACCTTAAGACCTAGTTTCTTCCTACTCCCTTTGCATACTAAAGCAAAACTAGGAGTCCCAGTATATGATGAAATAGGACCACGACGAAAACGGGGAATCCATATAGGAAAATGGACAGATACAGAATGGCCCCCAGAGAGAATTATCCAATATTATGGTCCAGCCACTTGGGCAAATGATGGCACAGCCGGATCCTTTGGCAGAGATCCCATCTATTTGCTGAATCGCATTATCCGTTTACAGGCAGTTGTAGAAATAATTACTAATGAAACAGCCGCAGCGTTAACCAAATTAGCTAAGGAAAGTGCTAAAAGCCGAACATATATTATGCAAAACAGGCTTTCTTTGGATTATTTATTAGCAAAAGAAGGCGGGGTTTGTGGAAAATTTAATCTTACTAATTGTTGTATTGAAATAGATGATAGTGGGAAGGTGGTGAAAGACATAGCAGACCGTATGGTAAAGTTAGCACATGTACCGGTCCAGACTTGGGATGGATTAAATTTTAAGGATATGTTTGGTTCATGGTTCCCTAAATTACCTGGTCTGCAGGCCATAGTGGCCCTAATTGGGTTAATTGCGGCAGGATGCGTTTTAATTCCATGCATTTTGCCAATCTTCGTTAGAACTATCAATAATTCTTTGTCCCTCCTAGCAGAACGGAAGGTATCCACATATTTTATGAAGATGCAATATGCCTCAGTACCCACATCCGATGAGGAAGCAGAAATAGCAGCCCAAGAATTATTATGTGAGTTCGAGACAAGATACAAAAAGAGGGGGGATTGTGAGAAGGAGTAAAAAGGTGTGCCTCGAACTCAGTCGTAAATTCCAGCGTTGGGCTGTTGTAAATTCCAGCGGTGGGTTCGGCTGCAGGGGAGCCAGGTCAACAAGATAAGGAAGTAGAAAGAGTCTCTAAATAAGGTTAGGTTTAGAGAGCGTAGAATGGATGATGTATTAGTACCATGTCTTTGATGATTAGATAGATTGTAAGCCAAGCTTCGAATGAAGGGCGGCAGCAATAGGGATAAATACACTTGCCCGTCCATTGTTCGGGGCTCTTCGTACCACCCTGGGACGGGGAGCCCGCCTTTGCAAACGCGTTATAATAAAAGGGAAGTAATAGACCTTATCTCGGTGTCTCCTTGTCTCATTGTAAGTCCACGTAAGAAACTTCTCACAATGCCGTGAATTTAACACCGGTGGTCCATAACTGTTCCCAGTCAGCAAACATAATGTCATGACCGATATCCTGTGCCCATTTAATCATAGCTGATTTCACCGTTTCATCCTGTGTATTCCATTTCAACAGCAAATTATACATTCTAGACAAGTTAGTATTGGGTTCTAACAGTTCTGTTTCTAACTTTGACCTCTCCTTCTGAAATCCTATTTTCCTGTCCTGCTTAAATGTCTCATTTATCTGACGGTAATGTAACCAATCTCGAACTTTGAACTTTAGTTTCTCATAACTCTGAAGTTTAACCTTCTCACCATCTTGTTCTAGGATTTCACAATATTTTGGCCAATTAGTATCCATATTAAGTTTTTTCACCGCCTTAGCTTCCATTGGTGACAACCACCTGGGAGTTTTACTTTCCAGCAAATCTTTATATCGAATCCAAACATTGTATAGTGCTTTCCTAACAATATGGTTTTTGAAACTTTTATACACCTTTACCTTGTCATACCATAAATATGCACGCCAACCGAAGTTATTATCATATCCTTCCAAATCCAAAATGTCTGTATCTTCAAGAAGCAGCCAATGTTTCAACCAGCAAAAAGCTGCTGATTCATAATAGAGTCTTAAGTCCGGCAGGGCAAAGCCCCCTCTATCTTTTGCATCAGTTAAAATCTTAAATTTTATTCTGGGCTTTTTGCCCTGCCAGACAAATTTGGATATGTCTTTCTGCCACTTCTTGAAGCAGTCCATCTTGTCTAAGATCTGTAACGTCTGAAACAAAAATAATATTCTAGGCAATACATTCATCTTAATAACAGCAATTCGGCCTAACAAGGAAAGTCTCAATCTTGACCATATTTCTAAATCTTTCTTTACTTCTGTCCAACACTTTTCATAATTGTCTTTAAATAAATTTACATTCTTAGATGTTAAGTTCACCCCCAGGTATTTCACTTTTTTTGTTATTTCCAACCCTGTTTCACTCTGAAATCTCTCTCTTTCTTCCATTGTTAAGTTTTTTTCCAGCACTTTCGTTTTCTGTTTATTCAATCTAAATCCTGCCCTGATTAACATTTCTATGGCCTTTTCAATTGGTTTGTGGGAAGGGTGGGTGGGTTATTGTTTCGTTTTTGTTTTATTATGTTTTTTGTGTTCTCGTTTTGTATTTTTATGTTACTTAATAATAAAACAAGGGACGCGGGTGGCGCTGTGGGTTAAACCACAGAGCCTAGGACTTGCCGATCAGAAGGTCGGCGGTTGGAATCCCCACGACGGGGTGAGCTCCTGTTACTCAGTCCCTGCTCCTGCCAACCTAGCAGTTCGAAAGCACATCAAAGTGCAAGTAGATAAATAGGTACCGCTCCGGCGGGAAGGTAAATGGCATTTCTGTGCGCTGCTCTGGTTTGCCAGAAGCAGCTTAGTCATGCTGGCCACATGACCCGAAGCTGTACGCCAGCTCCCTCGGCCAATAAAGAGAGATGAGTGCCGCAACCCCAGAGTCGGTCATGACTGGACCTAACGGTCAAGGATCCCTTTACCTTTAATAATAAAACAAAACAAAAAACCCTCCTCCCATCATTATGGCGGCCCACGTGCCACACTTCTGGGATCAATCTGCACATGTGCTGAATTTCAATATGAAAACCATATGTGGAAGGACAGATGTTTTGCACACACACATGAGTTTATAGACCCGAGGGCTATAGAGATGAGCTGGCCTGAAGTAGAGCTTTGAAGCTTCTGTGTCATTAGCCGAAACAGAATTAATTATGGAAAATAAGGAAATACAATATTTAGATGCACTCCGTTTGCGTGTTTTTCACAAGCTGCAGAATTTAGGTCAGGGATGGGTATCCTGTGGCCATCCAGATGTTGAACCCCAGCCCCCATCTCCCCCTTCCATTGGCCATGCCGCCTGGGGCTGATGGGAGTTGGAGTCCATCAACATCTGGAGGACCAAATGTTCCCCATCCTTGTTCTATGTACAGGACACGGATTAATGTTTGCCTGTTTTTTCATCGCGCAAAAAACTCTGCTCATAATCATGTTAGCGAGGAAGCAACCTGGGCAAACTTACTTTTTGGGGCTTATATCAGACCCTTTCCAAGGCCTGATTTGAGCCTTGGAGTAGCTCAGCTGGTAGAGCATGAGACTCTTAATCTTAGGGTTGTGAGTTTGAGTCCCACGTTGGGCTACGCATTCCTGGATGACTCTTGTGGTCCCTTCCAACTCTACAATTCTTCAGTTTTTAATGTTTGATGTTTTACTGTGTTTGCTGTTTAGCTGCCCAGAGTGGCTGGGCAACCCAGTCAGATGGGCGGCATATAAATAATCACATTATTATTATTATTATTATTATTATTATTATTATTATTATTATTAGTGGTGCTGTGGGTTAAACCACAGAGCCTAGGGCTTGCCAATGAGAAGGTCGGCAGTTCGAATCCCCACGAGGGGTGAGCTCCCGTTGCTCAGTACCTGCTCCTGCCAACCTAGCAGTTCGAAAGCACATCAAAGTGCAAGTAGATAAATAGGTACCGCTCCGGCGGGAAGGTAAACGGCGTTTCTGTGCGCTGCTCTGGTTCACCAGAAGCGGCTTAGTCATGCTGGCCACATGACCCGGAAGCTGTATGCCGGCTCCCTCGGCCAATAAAGCGAGATGAGCACCGCAACCCCAGAGTCGGTCACGACTGGACCTAACGGTCAGGGGTCCCTTTACCTTTTTAAAGCACTGGACCATCAGTTTGGTGCCCGGAGGTCTCGGTGCTGGAACATGTACAGAAATAACCGAGTCCCTTGGAGCATGTACAGAGTGTTTTCCTATCAATGGGCAACCATGGTTGAATATTGCACAAGGGTGGGGCGCAGAAAACACAGCCCCCGAGTCAGGCAAACCTAACTTTTCATGCCTAAGAGATGGCTGTTCAGACTCACACCCTCTGAGGAATGGTGTGTTCTGCATGCCAGGAATCTCAGCTATTCTAAACAAAGCAAGCAAGGAACCTCGGAAGGGATGTAGGCGCATGCGTGCCCATTCGTGAGCGTCTGCACATGGCAGGGTGATGCTCGCTGCACCTAGAGCTCCTAGTTTCTGAGGCCCACTGGCATGGCACGTGGTCCCCTCAGAGGCCAGTGGGGGGGGGTGCCATTACTAAAGAGTTGTCGCTTGAGGTTGAGGATTGCTGTGCAGTGCCTAACCATAATCACTTTCTAAAAGAAGTTTCCTTAAGTCTTTAAATTGTCCCAGAGACCCCCAAAACACATGATGCAAAAGCTGTATTCCTGCACATCCATGCCGCAGCTCATAACATCTGCAAAACACATTCTTATTACGTGATCCTCAAGTTAGTTACAAACCTTTGGAACTTTGGTTTTCTGGAGAATTTGTGGACGAAATTACTTAACAAGGGGAAGCATCTATATGATTGGAAGGCGGTCTCTTGTTCCTTTAGCAGAGGAGAAGATTTGCACACAGAGTTAGACTCCTGGTACTGCTGGCAAGACCTTTGCCGGAAGTCTTGGCGATGCCTTAACCAACCTGGTGCCCTCCAGGTGTGTTGAACTACAACTCCCATCATCCCCCTGCCAGCATGAAGGGCACCAGGTTGGTGAATCTTGCTTCGGAGAGCCTCTGAGAACTCAGCGTGGACGTAACTGACCAGCGGCCCACCTCTGTATACACCAACTGAATCAAGGAAAAGGTCTGCCAAGTTCAAGCTGTTACCATTACTATATAAACTTGGGACCACTTTACCTATAAAATTGCCTTACCCCTGCATGTGCCCACTCCTCCGCTTTGATTGGCGGGATTGGCACTTCGACACCTGCCCCATAATACCCGTTCCACATTTGCAACAACTCGATCGTTTAGTGCTGCAGGGTTAAACCTTGGAACTACCTGCCTCATGATACCAACCAGGCGCCTTCCCTGTACTTTTCTGGGCGCCTGCTTAAAACATTCTTGTCCAGGCAAGCCAACCCCATATGCTTGGAAAGTCAAGGCGATTCCACTCTGTTTGGGCTTTTGAGCTTTTCATACGTTTTTAAAGTACAGTGGTACTTTACAAATAAAGTACCACTGTACTTTAAAAACGTACGAAAAGCTCACAAATGGTACCTCACAAATAACCCTCCGCTTCAGGTTAAGAACTTTGCTTCAGAATGAGAACAGAAATCGTGCTCCGGCGGCGCAGCAGCAGGAGGCCTCATTAGCTAAAGTGGTGCCTCAGGTTAAGAACAGTTTCAGGTTAAGAACAGACCTCCGGAACGAATTAATTACTTAACCTGAGGTACCACTGTACTGCACTGTGAACTTTTCTTGGTTTTATTATCTTTCTGTAAACCGAGGGTTATTTTTTACGACCGAGCGGTGTATAAATTTTCTGGAAGGAAGGAAAAGAAATGGGACCCAGAAGCCAAATGCAGGGGGGTTGTTTTAGTTGTGGGGGAGGCCTTCAACATGGGGGGGGGGGCTTGCCAGAGTGGGTTCGGTGAGCAGCGATGAGCTGGGCAGGAAGCTGCCATGACTCTTTGGGCGAATGCATCACCTCCCCCCCCCCCTCAGGCGGCCAGATTCTTCCCAGCCAGAATTTACAAGTCACCTGCACCCCCTTCCGAATCTCTAGGGGCCTCGCTTTGATGTGGCTTGGCCTGCGAAGGATCCCGGCTTTGCTGACTCCCCACTGGCCCATGTCGCCCCCCACTCCCACCCACCCCACATGCTCCAAGGGGGGTCTCTGATGTGGTCGGTCCAAGCAGCTGGTCTGGGATACCCCCAGTCTTGCTCCTGCAGCCTTTTCCAGGAATTCCATCGCTGGCATCCCTCCCAGTTAAGAGCAGCCGTTCCTTGTACAAGTATAAACTTCTCCGGACAAACAAGGGGTCAATAGGGGGCAGGAATTCAGGGGAGGGAACGTGTCTCTGCATTAGGCTGGGCGATGGAGTGAGGGTTTTTTTTTTTTTTTTTTTTGCTGACCAAACTCCTCTCTAGGACAGAGCAGGCCTGGAAAGAGGTTAAAAACGAGAGAATTATTTTTTGGGGGGGACCCCCGTTCCCATATCTGGATTCAACTGGAGCAGAATGCAGCTCTTTTTAAAACAACCCTTCATCTAAAACAGGAGTCAGCAAACTTTTTCAGCAGGGGGCCGGTCCACTGTCCCTCAGATGTTGTGGGGGGCCAGGCTATATTTTGGAAAGGGGGAAAAAAAAGAACGTATTCCTATGCCCCACAAATAACCCAGAGATGCGTTTTAAATAAAAGGACACATTCTACTCATGTAAAAATATGCTGATTCCTGGACTGTCCATGGGCTGGATTTAGAAGGCGATTGGGCCAGATCCGGCCCCCGGGCCTTAGTTTGCCTACCCATGATCTAAAATACAGTGGTACCTCGGGTTACATACGCTTCAGGTTACATACACTTCAGGTTACAGCCGCCGCTAACCCAGAAATAGTACCTCAGTTTAAGAACTTTACTTCAGGATGAGAACAGAAGTTGTGCTCCGGCGGCGCCGCAGCAGCAGGAGGCCCCATTGGATAAAGTGGTGCTTCAGGTTAAGAACAGTTTCAGGTTAAGAACGGACCTGCAGAACGAATTAAGCACTTAACCCGAGGTACCACTGTATAGCTCATTCCCAGGCTTCGAATCGCCTCGGATGCATTTTCTCAATAATTCTCACAACAGTCCTGTAAGGTAGGCTGGCATCAAGGCCAAGATGAGATTTGGTCCCTGCTCTCTTGCATCTCACATTCGCAGCTGCTGGGCTCATCAGCTCTTGCAGCCGAACTGTTTTCTCTCCATCTCTCAGCCAGTGCAGCGAGGAAGGTTGGAAGGTTAACTTCCCAGCTCAGGAGAAGGGGAAATTCTTGCATGCTAGGACTGGAGCCAGAACCCTTCCTCGCCTCTTTTAAACTCTTAGCAGGGCCATTGTGCAGCTTCACCCTCGTCGCTACACCTTGGGAAAAGATGTAAGGATATATAACAAGAGCCCTGCCGGATCAGGCCCAAAGGAATGTCTCCTCCAGCCTCATTTCTCCCACGTTGGCTGTTATGTACTGAGTTGAATAGGATCCAAAATGCAGCAGTCTGATTGGTCCTAGAACAATAGGATTCAGAATGCAGCAGTCTGATTGGTACTAGAACAATTGGAATCAGAATGCAGCAGCCTGATTGGTCCTAGAACAATAGGCTCCAGAATGCAGCAGTCTGATTGGTCCGCAGGAGCCACCCAATCCAGCTCCAAGTGGTAGTGAATCCACGACCCGATTGGCCTACAGGAGAATCCTGGAATTAGCCAATCACGTGGGGCCCATTGTGTAAATAATAATGTATATAAAGCAGACATTCTGGGGGAACTCCCATTCCTCCTCACCACTATGAGCTGAATAAAGAGCATGAAATCCACTCTCACTCCGAGTATATTTCATTGGCTTAACCCCAGATCCCTCTGCAAAGCTTGCAAGCAGAACACAAAGAGGAGAGCCATCGTCTGGGGTTGCTTCCAGTATTTGAAGCCCTCGGGTATAGCCGGCATTGCTGACTGCGGGGACACAGTACATGTTAAGCACACTTAAAGCAACTGGCTTTCCCCCAAAGAATACTGGGAACTGTAGTTTTCCCCTGACCAGCCCCAGGTGGAAGCTGTAGTGCAAAAGATCTGAAGAGCCCCAGTTTGGCAAAAGCAGCTCCCCAGCCTTTTAATTTACGACCAGCTGCCAGCCAGATGTTTTCGGGAGTACCACGAGGGCAACAGCCCTCTCTTATCACACCCCTAACAACTGGCACGAACGAATTAACGGATTCATAACTTGATTGGTTGCGGCACTTGATATCCTGCCCTTCGCTCCGAAGTTCGCCCAGAGCGGCTGAAAACGAGAAATGGAGCGAAGCGACGTCAAGAAATCAAAACCAAAAAGTAAATCCAAACTTTGAAGGGGTGCTGGCGACAACAAAGCAGTGGGTCAGAGGCACTTCCAGGCTGTCTTGTAGAAATCGGTTTTCTGGGGGTGTCGTTGGGGGTGGCCCAAAGCTTATTGTGGGGGGCATGCCTCCAGTTCCATACTTGTAATTTTTTGCCGGGGTAAGGTGTGTCAACGATGCACTGATTAGCTCAATAGTTTTTATCAAAATAAAAAAATTCCTTCCAGTAGCACCTTAGAGACCAACTAAGTTTGTTATTGGTATGAGCTTTCGTGTGCATGAACACTTCTTCAGATACCTGTAACTAGTTTTTATCAGAGAGACTTATCTCAGAAGGGACTGTCGCCCAGACGCATGTCATGAGATGGGATTATTTTGGAGCTTGGGAATAGCTCCTTACCAGTTATGGTTGGAAAACAGCCGCTGAGATAGCTAGGGAAGCAACTGCAATATTAGCACTGGGAACCTCAAGACTGGGTTACTGCAATGTACTTTATCTGGTGGGAATCCTGCCTTTTTGGTCCAGGTAAGAGGACTATTGGGACGCGGGTGGCGCTGTGGGTTAAACCACAGAGCTTAGGACTTGCCGATCAGAAGGTTGGCGGTTCAAATCACTGCGACGGGGTGAGCTCCCATTGCTGCGTCCCTGCTCCTGCCAACCTAGCAGTTCAAAAGCACCTCAAAGTCCAAGTAGATAAATAGGTACCACTCCGGCGGGAAGGTAAACGACATTTCCGTGTGCTGCTCTGATTTGCCAGAAGCGGCTTAGTCATGCTGGCCACATGACCCGGAAGCTGTACGCCGGCTCCCTTAGCCAGTAAAGCGAGATGAACGCCGCAACCCCAGAGTTGGTCACGACTGGACCTAATGGTCAGGGGTCCCTTTACCTTCAGGTCCCGAATAGCATGCAAAACAACACAACTCTGTGTCCAGACAAGCCCTGGGAACCTTCAAGGTGCCATGAGGGAAGGATGGAGCAAAGTTTAGCTCTTCTTTCCCGCCCCCAAATAGTGAATCTCTCTCGCTCTCTCCGTCTGCTCCACCCTGTCATATAATCCGTCACTGTCTGACCCACAGCAGAATCCATTCAGGCCTGTGGGGCGCTGGGTGTCTGGTCTTCTGGGTGTGTGGAGGGGGGAAACACCCAGGCATTGGGGAACCCCACCCAAGGCAGACAGGGCACGGGGTGCGAGGGGTGGTGGTGGATGCAGGTGCCCACCTCGGTTGCCAGGCTGTGGGATTGGCATGAAAAGGGCCAGACATCTGAAGAGGCAGGCTGGTTTTGCTCAGCCGGGGTTTTAAAATATCCCAGCAGCGAGGCCTGTCCACCCACACTAGGCTGTATGAAAACACACACATGGAGCAAATGTTAGAGAGGGCCAGAAAGCATTAAAAAGAAGGAGGGAGGGAGGGAGGGAGGTAGAAAGGAGGTGTATTTAGAGGATAAAATTTCGTGGGGAGGTGATTTCCCCCTCCCTGAGTGAGACCTCATAGGTATGTCTAGGCCAGGGGTAGGGAACCTAAGGCCCGGGGGCCAAATGTGGCCCCATCGCCTTCTCAATCTGGCCCGTGAATCCAATCCAGAGTGTTTTTACATGATTAGAATGTGTGCTTTTATTTAAAATGCATCTCTGGGTCATTAGTGGGGCATAGGAAGTCGTTCATTTTTTCCCTTCAAAATATAGTCCGGCCCCCCACAAGGTCTGAGGGACAGTGGACCGGCCCCCTGCTGAAAAAGGTTGCTGACCCTTGGTCTAGGGCATAGCTGTCAACTTTTTCCTTTTTTTGCGAGGAATCCTATTTAGAATAAGGGAATTTCCCTTTAAAAAAGGGAATTGTTGACAGCTATGGTTAGGCTGTGCACACACCATCCATTTAAAGCACATACACCCCAGAAGAATTATGGGAACTGTAGTTTTCCCTATGCAGACCTACAATTCCCTTAGCACCAGTAACAAACTACAGTTCCCAGGACTCTTTGGGGTGTGTGTGTGCTTTAAATACATGTGGCGTGTATGCAGCTGATATTGGCAATAGTTGTGCAGCGACCCACATCCAAGACCTCTTTTCCAATTTCACTCGTCGCAACTGGCAAAGAGGCAAGCCAGAGCCACGACTCACGCAGAGACACAACAGGCAGCCTCTTCTGAGAGCGTTTAAATCACCTGTATCGGCATCAGGGATGACTAAGCGATGCAGCCGCAGCTGCTACTGATTCGGACCATCGGCAAAAGCCAGTTACGGGAGTCATACAGAGAAGCAACGGGCAGCCTCCTCTGGGATAAGTGCTTTGGGCTCCCTCCATTCACTCATGTGCTCTGGCATTTGGGAATCAGGGTGCAAAAAGTTCAGGTTAAATGGCTCATAGTGTCCCTTTCCAAGACTTACAATTTCGAAAGGAGGTTTGGAGAGTCAGCAAGTCCTGGAAATGCCCAAGACTTTACTTAGGTCGCTTCTCTAAATTCTTGCCTCCCCACACAGGAGCCGCCGCACTCTAGACTAAACAGACAACTCAAGCATTTTAGTAGCAGCTTGGAAATCCAAGCTACCGTATTTTTCGCTCTATAAGACGCACCAGACCACAAGACGCACCTAGTTTTTGGAGGAGGAAAACAATAAAAAAAATAATCTGAATTTCAGAAGCCAGAACAGCAAGAGGGATCGCTGCGCTGTGAAAGCAGCAATCCCTCTTGCTGTTCTGGCTTCTGGGATAGCTGCGTAGCCTGCATTCGCTCCATAAGACGCACAAACATTTCCCCTTACTTTTTAGGAGGGAAAAAGTGAGTCTTATAGAGCAAAAAATACGGTATTTACTACCTGGTTCGTTTTCTCTGCTGGCAATGGGTTTCGTTTCACTTACAGATTCTCTTCTTTAAAAGGGTACTTCTCTCTGAGGAAACTCCCGTGTACCTTTCCTGATATAAAAGGGGAAAAGAAGCATTATTTTTCCCTCTTGAGGAGATCGATCAAGTTTTGTCATTTGATGTAGCTAATAAATGGGTTTATTCTATATCCCCCATAGATCATGCTAAATGAGTGTTCTCCAAAGACACGTGCCATAAAATCCTGAGAGACGTAGTGTACCCCTCTCTGAGCTACAATTCCCAGGACCCTTAATAAACTACAGTTCCCAGAGCGTGCTTCAAATGTATGGTGTGTACACAGCTAACTGTCTTGTCTTGCTTTAAATCAGGGATTATTGACCTTCAGGTTCCAAATTAAGCCTCAGCTGAACACAGCAGAAAGACGTACCAATACATTAACTTATTTGGCATCAAAACTGCACACTGTGGTCTGGGAAGATGGGAATTGTAGTCCCAAAACATCTGGAGGGCCGAGTTTGGCCATGCCTGGACTAGATTATCCGCAGGATCCCTTCCGACTCCACAATCTTATGCTTCCATGTGCTTATGTCAGTCTGTGTTCAATGATCTTGAGCAAATGTGGTTTCCTGGTAATTCTGAAGCTTTCCTGCCTCCCGCCGTTGATAACCTTCTTCTCCATGAATTCATCCAGCCCTCTTCTGAAGCCGTCCAAGTTGACTCCTGTGGGAAAAAGCTCCCCGTCGTTTAATGAGAAGATTCATTCGCAGAGCAGGCATGCCCTCATTCTGCCAGAGAGGATGACCCACACCGATAAGGCCTGCTGTGGGGACACTCATACTGAAAACGCAGAATTACTCCCTTGCCACGGGCATGAGTGTCTCCTCCTTTGAGTCACTGCTCTTTGGGGTTACTCGCATCCTGCAGGGAGAAAGCACCAGACGGCTTGGTGTCTGCGCCCTGAGGTTGAGGGCATGAACCCAGGAGTCCTGGCTCCCGCAGATCCGTTTTCGGGAGTGAAAGTGGAGCACAAGAGGATTGTCTCCTGCCATTCCGACAAGCCGGGATTATCTCAAACTTAAATCAGCTTTGAGAAGAGCTCTCTTCCTGGTTTAGACCCACCTGAGTCACAGACATTTCAAGCCCTGTGGCCCCACTTTAAACAGTCATGGCGTCCCCCTAGGAATTCTGGGAGCTGTAGTTTAAAGGTGCCGAGAATTGCTAGGAGATCCCATTCCCCTCACAGAACTACAGTTCCCAGAGTGGTTTAACCATCAGTCCCTCTTCCCAGGGATACCTGGGATTTGTAGTTCTTGGAGGGGAATGGGGGGGGTCTCCTAATGACTCTCGGCACCTGTAACAAACTACAGCTCCCAGGATTCTTTGGGGGGTGGCCATGCTTCTTCTTCTTTTGTAGAATTCTTTATTGATTTTTAGAAAAGTATAAACAATTCCAAATCCAAATATTGAGATTACTCTGAATCTTCTGACTTCTATGGGTCTACCGACAACATTTACAAATGTAAATGCTCATCCTAAATTTTATCCTTCTAAATTATCCATACTTTCCGTTACTTTAC
This sequence comes from Podarcis melisellensis, assembly GCF_964234715.1. NCBI lineage: Eukaryota > Metazoa > Chordata > Lepidosauria > Squamata > Lacertidae > Podarcis > Podarcis melisellensis. The sequence goes on from NC_138540.1 coordinate 82,265,465, forward strand.
AAGTGTGATTAAAATCCTGCCATTGTATTGACATGCTTACAGTAGTCTCGTAAATAAATTATAAACTTTCCCCATTCTTTCTTAAAGTTCTTGTCTTCTTGATTTCTGAGTTTCCCTGTTAATTTTGCCATTTCAGTATAGTCCATGAATTTAATTTGCCATTCTTCTCTGGTTGGGGTTATCTATTTCTTCCATCTCTGGGCTAGTAGCATCTGTGCGGCTGTTGTCACATACATAAACAATCTTTTCTGGTCCTTTGGTATCTCAGTACCTATAATTCCTATTAAAAAAAGCTTCTGGTTTTTTAGCAGAAGTTATTTTAAACATTTTTTCATTTCAACGTATATCATCTCCCAATTTTTTTGTTACTTTACATGCCCACCGCACATGATAAAAGGTACCTTCTTTTTCTTTACATTTCCAACAGATATTTGAGCTTGTTGTATACATTTTTGCTAACTTGACAGGCATCAAACACCACCAATACATCATTTTTATGTAGCTTTCTCTCAGTGAACAACATGCCATAAATTTCAGCTTAGTTTTCCATAACCTCTCCCAGTCTGCAATTTGTATATTATGTCCAAAGTCTTTTGCCCAGTGTAACATCGCCGATTTGACCTCTTCATCTTTTATACACCATTCCAGGAGCAAATTATACATTTTCGGGGGAGGCCAAGCTTAAAGTGGTATCACAATGCTTTTAATGTATGGCATGAGTGTGGCCCCAGTTTGGCATCCCGTTTAAGAAAAACCTGCTGGATCAAAAGCAGAGACATCACCTTGCCAACAAAGGTCCGTATAGTTAAAGCTATGGTTTTCCCAGTAGTGATGTATGGAAGCGAGAGCTGGACCATAAAGAAGGCTGATCGCCAAAGAATGGATGCTTTTGAATTCTGGTGCTGGAGGAGACTCTAGAGAGTCCCATGGACTGCAAGAAGATCAAACCTATCCATTCTGAAGGAAATCAGCCCTGAGTGCTCACTGGAAGGACAGATCCTGAAGCTGAGGCTCCAATACTTTGGCCACCTCATGAGAAGAGAAGACTCCCTGGAAAAGACCCTGATGTTGGGAAGATTGAGGGCACAAGGAGAAGGGGGTGACAGAGGACGAGATGGTTGAACAGTGTTCTCGAAGCTACCAGCCTGAGTTTGACCAAACTGCTGGAGGCAGTGGAAGACAGGAGTGCCTGGCGTGCTCTGGTCCATGGGTCACGAAGAGTCGGACACGACTAAACAACAACAGCTGGATCAATGCACCGTTGAGTCCTGCTTCCCGTAGCCATGGGCATCCGCAGGAATCCCCCAAGCAGCAAGTCATGGAAGCAACAGCATTCTCTGGCTATCCTGCCCCATGCCAGCACCCGAAACCCAGAGTTAAACTGCTCCTGAGCCCGGGCAGCGCCTATTTAGTCGTCACCGGCAGGCCTCTCCTCGCCTGGAGCCATGGGTGCTAAGCATGGCCCTGGCACTGAAATCTGTGGGTGCCAAGCCCCTTAATGGGGTGTTGTGTGGGTGCCCAAGGCCCCAGGGAGTTGGCCCCTATGCTGGTGTGTGAGGTCTGTTGGTGTGTGTGCCCAGTCTACATGTAGACCCCTACTTCCATTTCCTCAGGCTGAAATCTGTTTCCCATCCCTGCTCCAACCAAACCCGCACATCTAGCACTGCGACTGAAACAGAGGCCACATCCACACTTTTCCGTTGCTCCTTAATTTCTAGTCAAGGGTCTGAGATGTCATTGTGTTTTGTCCCACCGCTCTGTTCGGATTGATGCTCGCCCCGATTCAGCAGTTGTTATGTACAGTGGTACCTCAGGTTAAGAACTTAATTCGTTCCGGAGGTCCGTTCTTAACCTGAAACTGTTCTTAACCTGAGGCACCACTTTAGCTAATGGGGCCTCCTGCTGCCGCCACGCCGCCGGAGCACGATTTCTGTTCTCATCCTGAAGCAAAGTTCTTAACCTGAGGTAATATTTCTGGGTTAGTGGAGTCTGTAACCTGAAGCGTATGTAACCCGAGGTACCACTGTACTGAGTTGAATAGGATCCAAATTGCAGCAGTCTGATTGGCCCTAGAACAATAGGATCCAGAATGCAGCAATCTGATTGCTCCACAGAAGCCACCCAATCCAGGTCCAGGTGGAAGTGAATCCGCAACCTGATTGGCCTACAGGAGAATCCCGGAACTGGCCAATCACAGGGGCCCACTGTGTAAATAATGTATATAAAGCAGACATTCTGGTGGAACTTCCATTCCTCACTACTATGAGCTGAATAAAGAGCATGAAATCCACTCTCGACTCCGAGTATATTTCAGCAGTAAACAGCAAGTTTTCCTGGGGAAAGCAGCCCGACAAAAACAAAACGTTCCCTCTTGCACCCATGGTGTACAAACGGTCAATGGCGGATGGGCCCAGAATGTGGGGCGGCAGGGGTTCCTTTTGCAGTGGGGCAAAAGACCCAACCATCCTTTTCCCTCCTCTCAACCAGTGTCCCACGATGCCCTCCCAGGGAACCCAGGAGTCCTGGAACCTGCGCTGCCCTCTTGGTCTTCCGTCTGATTCCATATACAGCCTTGCTCCCCCTCAGCAACATTATTCTGTGTGTGTGTGTGTGTGTGTGTGTGTGTGAAACCACATTTCTTCCCAGTGACCTCACTGCCTTCGGGTGCGTTAGTTAACAGCTTCCCTCCATCTCTCCCGGTGGGCCCCCACCAAGTGAGCCTGGCCCTCCCAGGCCTGAGATGGGCTTGCATCATAGGAGTCTGTGGCCGGGTCTGGATTCTAGCTTGCCCCCCTTCTGTTTTGCCCTTGACAGCTCCGTGGAGAGCAGCCAGGAACCCGTTCCCTGACCCGGCTCTCTAACTTCTTGGGTGGTGACGCCTCAGGAGCGTGACTCCCGAGGAGTCGTGCTCCCCCTAAGCTCATGCATGTTCGAGAGACGGGCCTCGTGAGAATCGGGAGGCTGTTCATTCAGGCTCCTCACCAGCGCAGGGCTAAAGGGGGATCTGCTCAGGCCCCATCCGCACTACAGATTTAAAGCAGCGTAATACAGTGGTAGCTCAGGTTACATACGCTTCAGGTTACAGACTCCACTAACCCAGAAATAGTGCTTCAGGTTAAGAACTTTGCTTCAGGATGAGAACAGAAATTTTGCTCTGGCAGCGCGGTGGCAGCCGGAGGCCCCATTAGCCAAAGTGGTGCTTCAGGTTAAGAACAGTTTCAGGTTAAGAACGGACCTCCGGAACGAATTAAGTACTTAACCCGAGGTACCACTGTACCAGTTTTGAGCAGCCGTGGTTTCTCCCAGAGAATCCTGGGAAACGTAGTTTGTTAAGGGTGCTGAGAATTTTCAAGAGACCCTTTGCTGCCCACCCAAAGCTACAACTCTCAGAGCTGTTTTAACCACCAGCCCCACTTCCCAGGGGACCCTCCAAATCATGGCTCTGTAAAGGGGATTCAGCCCCCCCCAATAACTCTCATTGCACTTAAGTAACTACACTTCCCAGGATTCCTTGGGAGAAGCCATGGCTGTTCAAAGTGGTAAAGGGACCCCTGACCATTAGGTCCAGTCATGACCGACTCTGGGGTTACGGTGCTCATCTCGCTTTATTGACCGAGGGAGCCAGCGTACAGCTTCCGGGTCATGTGGCCAGCATGACTAAGCCGCTCCTGGCGAACCAGGAAGCCGCTCCTGGCGCACGGAAACTCCATTTACCTTCCCGCTGGAGTGGTACCTATTTATCTACTTGCACTTTGACGTGCTTTTGAACTTCTAGGTTGGCAGGAGCAGGGACCGAACAATGGGAGCTCACCCCCTAGTGGGGATTCGAACCGCCACCTTCTGATTGGCAAGTCCTAGGCTCTGTGGTTTAACCCACAGCGCCACCCGCGTCCCATTCGAAGTGGTACGATTCTGCTTTAAATGCATTTTGCAAATAGGGGTCTCTGGACCCAAATCTCTCATCTTCGAAAGAGTTTCCGGGGGCTCTCCAGAGTTACAACCTCTGTGTTTTGCATTCTTCCTGATCTGTTTGCGCTAACTCTTACATGGAGGTTAGATTATATTTGGTCGTTAATGAGTGCTCACTCTGATTTGAGAGGATTTTATAGGACAATGAGCGTTTGTCCTGGTTTGCTTACGTTGCATGTTGCCTTATAAATAATTGGTTCATTCCACTCTTTCCCGCATCACTTTCCTAACCACAGAAAGTCTGTCTTTTGTTAAAAAGTGGATTTGTTGCGCTAGGGCAACCGAACGTTGTAATCCAGTTTAATTGTGCAAGAGAGCGCCAAAAGCCACTTTAATTGTGCAGGCCCTAAATCCCCTCAGTATGTGCCGAAATCCCTCCTGCAAAATACTGACAGTCTCTGGAGACGCTGTTGGCAGAAGTCAAAGAAAAGGGATGTGCTGGACTCAACCCTAGGCAAGTCTCTCAGTAATGTTGTCATGTCATGTGGGGATAAGTGCATGGATTTATTTGGGTGGCAATTTCAGCCACCTCCAGTTCACCGTTCACTGCTAGGCAAAAAAACAGGAGAGAGGAACCTTTGGGGCCTCCAGATGTTGCTGAACTACAACTCCCATCAGCCCCAGCAAGCACAGCTAATGGTTGGGGATGATGGGTAATGTAGTTCAGCAAAACATGCAGCTAGCTCAGCTGGTACAGCATGAGACCCCTTAATCTCAGGTTTGTGGATTTGAGCCCCACGTTGGGCACAAGATGTCTGCCTTGCAGAGAGCGTTGGACAAGAAGGCCCTTCTGGCCCCTTCTAAAACTACAATTCTGTGATTCTAGGAACATCTGAAGGGCCATAATTTCCCCACACCTGGCAGAAAGGCCGTGGAAGGGAGAAGGGCCTTGACGGGGTGGCCCCACGGCCATTTCCAAAACATCCTGTTTCTTCTACCACAGCAGGATCAGTATGATTTCATTTTAATTCTTAGATTCCTATGCTGTCCTTCTTTCCAAAGGAGCCCCAGGGGAGCAAATAGCAAAGCAGGTAGACAACACTGTCACGAGTTCAATAAAAACATTTATTTTTATTTTAATCTAGAAACGTTAAGAATGTTGTAGTCCTCTTTTAAAGCCGTCCCAGTCGGTGGCCATCCCTGCCTCATGTGGCAGCAAGTTCCACAGGTTAACTAGGCGCTGTGTGAAGAGATATTTTCTTTTATCTGTCCCGGACCTTCCCACATGTTCCTGAGTTCGGGAGAGAAACGCACTTCTCTCTCCCCTTTCCTCACAGCATGCGTAATTTTTAAAGTTCTATCATGGCGCCGCTTACTCACTTTTGCTCTCGATTAAAAAAATCCCCAAATGCTTAGGGGCTTTCCTCATAGCTCCTCCACCCCCTTGACCATTTGGGTCGCCCTTTTCTGAACCTCCCTGAAAGCTCTTTGGGTGGCCATGGACTCAGTCACCATCTTTTAGCCTCAACCTACCTCACAAAGTTGTTGTGAGGACAAAAATTGAAGGAAAAATCATCTGCGTCAGCCTTTTCTTATCTCTGGGAGACAGGGAGGAGCTAGTGCATTAGTACTATCTATCTCCTGTACTATCTATCTCTTTGGACAGGGAGCGGCATACACAAAATTGTGGTGCATGTTTTGCCCCCCAATGCTATTTTATTAACAGATTGAGGTTGAAACCCGACAAAACAGAAGTACTGTTTTTGGGGGACAGGAGGCGGGCGGGTGTGGAGGACTCCCTGGTCCTGAGTGGGGTAACTGTGCCCCTGAAGGACCAGGTGCGCAGCCTGGGAGATGTTTTGGATTCACAGCTGTCCATGGAGGCGCAGGTCAACTCTGTGTCCAGGGCAGCTGTCTGCCAGCTCCATTTGGTATGCAGGCTGAGACCCTCCCTGCCCGCGGACTGTCTTGCCAGAGTGGTGCATGCTCTGGTTATCTCCCACTTGGACTACTGCAACACGCTCTATGCGGGGCTACCTTTGAAGGTGACCCGGAAACTGCAATTAATCCAGAATGTGGCAGCTAGACTGGTGACTGGGGGTGGCCGCCGAGACCATACAGTATAACACTGGTCCTGAGAGATCTGGACTGGCTCCCAGTACGTTTCCGAGCACAATTCAAAGTGTTGGTGCTGACCTTTAAAGCCCTAAACGGCCTCGGTCCAGTATATCTGAAGGAGCGTCTCCACCCCCATCGTTCAGCCCGGACACTGAGGTCCAGCACCGAGGGCCTTCTGGCAGTTCCCTCACTGTGAGAAGCCAAGTTACAGGGAACCAGGCAGAGGGCCTTCTCGGTGGTGGCACCCACCCTGTGGAACACCCTCCCACCAGATGTCAAAGAGAACAACACCTACCAGACTTTTAGAAGACATCTGAAGGCAGCCCTGTTTAGGGAAGCTTTTATTGTTTGATGTATTATGTATTTTGTTAGAAGTTGCCCAGAGTGGCTGGGGAAGCCCAGCCAGATGGGTCTGGGTACAAATAAATTTATTATTATTATTATTATTATTGGAAACACCACACAATTCTGCCCTTCCTTGAAAAAGAGGAGAGCAGCACAGATCACAGTGAGTAGCCCAGTTGGCAGAGTACAAGACCCTTAACCTCAAGGTCGTGGGTTCGAGCCCCATATTGGGCACTGCAGGGGGTTGGACTAGATGACCCTCGGGAACCCCTTACCAATTCTACGATTCCTGCCTCCTCCTTTAACCCCCCATGCAGTCAATTAGGTGAAGAAATGGTGAGTGGATGAGTCTGGTGTCTGAGCAAGGGGTGTGAACCCAGGCCTAGCCTGGTGCAGACCTCGCTGAGGTCTAGCCCCTTGCGATGCCTCTGGAGGCCTTCCTTGCTCTCTGCTTGGGGTAGGCAGTCCAGATGGAGAGGGGCTTTGTCGATATCCCAGCCGTTGTGCATGACAGAGGCTTCCACCAGCTAGCCCTCTCCCGTGTGCATCATCCTCAGCTAGGCCTCTCCTCAGCCTGGGAAAGTTGAATTGTGGTTTCCAGGCGGCTATGAACTTCTCCAACTTTCACCCCCTCGTCGCTGGCGAGAGCAGGAAATGCCTTCTGGATGGGTCAGCAAAAACAGACACTAAGCACACTCACTCTCACACGTGTACACACACACACCCGGAGGAGAGGCAGAAAAAGAGGGTGTCATATGTTACAAGCCGCAACACACCATCCTGTAGGGCCTGTCAGCACCGGGAGTGACCCTACCATTAGGCAGAGGGAAGGGAGATAATTTGGGGCATCACCAAAGGGCTGCAAATTGGTAGTTTAAGATCTGAACGCTCTTGAGAGTTTGCATTCAGAGCCTCAAAATGTCCCTCTTTTCCAGGGACAGCCCTGGATTCACAGAAGTTTCTGATTTGATCCCAGAATGTCCCACTTTTTCTTAGGACGTCCCTATTTTCATCAGAGAAATATTGGAGGGCGTGGAGTTATTCGACTCCTGAGCCGTCTGAAGGCAGCCCTGTATAGGGAAGTTTTTTTAAAAAAATATATTTAATGTTTTAGTATGTTTTTACATATGTTGGAAGCCACCCGAAGTGGCTGGGGCAACCCAGTCAGGTGGGCAGGGTATAAATAGTAAAATTATGATTATAGAATTGGATGTCTCTATTTTCATTGAAGAAATGGGGTAGGGAGAGGTGTTTATGGGATTTCTGCCTTGGGTGCTACGCTACTTGATTTGGCAATGCCAGTGTCATTTCTCGCTCCGCTTCAGGCAGGCTGGGTGCGAACCATACATTCAAAGCGTGTTTCCCTCTCCCCAAATAATCCTGGGAACTGTAGTTTGCCCTCACACAGCACCCTTAACAAACCACATTTCCCAAAATTATTTTGGGGAAGCCACGGTTAGATTAAAGTGCTGTCACAGGGCTTTATGTCAAAATCTCAGATGGGATTCTAGAAAAATATATATATATATATATATATATATATATATATATATATATATATATATATATATATATATAATTGTCCAGTAGCACCTTAGAGACCAACTAAGTTTGTTCTTGGCCTGAGCTTTCGTGTGCATACCAAGAACAAACTTAGTTGGTCTCTTAAGGTGCTACTGGACAAATATATATATATATATATATATATATATATATATATATATATATATATGCAGGTTTTGGTGTCCTCGGGTGTCTTCCCGTGTAAAAGTTGGGGTGTCTAGGCGACGTTTCGACGAGGTCTCACTCGTCATCTTCAGGCTGGTGCTTTCGGCTTCTTGTTACTGGAACAGAGCAGGATCTCAGTGTTTGAGTTCCTATAAATACTGTTGAGGGGGTGTGGTGTATAGCCTCCAATGTTCTGGGCAGAGAGGAAGTTCCCAGGCTAGTGTGCCTTTTCTTCTTTTGTTCCTTAATTACTTGAGGGATATCTTGAGTGATTTCTTGAGTGATATCCTGAGTACCACTTAGGTGGGTCATTAGGTGTGGATTAGTTGCTAAAGTCTTTATATGCTTTCGTAGATTTTCACGGGTACAGGAATGCAGGTTTTGGTGTCCTCGGGTGTCTTCCCGTGTAAAAGTTGGGGTGTCTAGGCGACGTTTCGACGAGGTCTCACTCGTCATCTTCAGGCTGGTGCTTTCGGCTTCTTGTTACTGGAACAGTAACGACGAGTGAGACCTCGTCGAAACGTCACCTAGACACCCCAACTTTTACACGGGAAGACACCCGAGGACACCAAAACCTGCATATATATATATATATATATATATATATATATATATATATATGCTTTCGTAGATTTTCACGGGTACAGGAATGCAGGTTTTGGTGTCCTCGGGTGTTACACGGGAAGACACCCGAGGACACCAAAACCTGCATATATATATATATATATATATATTTCTACTGTGTCAGACCAACACGGCTACCTACCTGAATCTCAGATGGGATTTGTGAGTTCCAGCATCTAGAGCAGTTTCTGCCAACCCGGTGCCCCCCACGTGTATGGAGAAGGCCATACACTTCTTTGTCTCCACTCTAACCACTAGGCCCTACAGCCCTCAAAGATCTGTGTAGCGTAGTCTGCTGCTGGCTGGCGACAACCTTTGGGGTGCCTGCCAGATGTTGGAGGGGGGAATCCCTCAGGCCAGTGGGCATGCATGGGAGAAAGAGGCGTCCACCCAGCCCCGGTGTGGGAAATGCTTACACAGATGTGTCATTTCCTGAGGAGAGAGTGAGCAGCCCTGAGCCCAAAATCTGCAGCTGTCCTCACCACAGAAGAGAACATCTTTCTGAGCCAACAGCAGGCTGACCAGGGGGAGAGCTGGCTCCAACGTGGGCCTCGGAAACCCCTGGTGCAAAGCCCATCCAGCTAGATTTCTCTCCCCTTAAACAGTGAGCCGCACACCTCTTGTGCAAGCCGGGCATTAAAAACTGCCCCCTGTCATTTGTCCCTGGCATCTACTACTATGAGAGATAGACTGCGCTTGAACGTGGAGGTTCTCCTTAGGTAACGAGTGAGCTTCCATTCATCTATCTGGCCCGTTTTTTATAAAGTTGCCTGAGTTCATGGCCATCGCTATACCCCTGTTGCTACGAATTCCTCAAGTTAATTATGTTTACGTCCCTCACCGCTGAGTAACCACAGCCCATTAAAGCACTTTGAGGAGAGAAAGGGGTGGGAGAGAGACTCCCAGAAGATGCAATTTGGAGAGAGCTTCAGTGCTGGCCTATTTTCTGACAGCAAGAGCCATTCGGACCCCCCTTGGGAGTTTGGGGACTCTCCGTCCTTGGTTTGACTATCGCTTCCGTAAGGTGTTTGGCTCACATAATCACTCTCACCAAATTATACTTCCTGGGATTTTGCAGGGAAGCCATTATAGTTATACTGCAGTAAAACCAATAAAGCCTTGGAAGTACAGTGGTACCTCGGGTTACATATGCTTCAGGTTACATACGCTTCAGGTTACAGACTTTGCTAACCCAGAAGTAGTGCTTCAGGTTAAGAACTTTGCTTCAGGATAAGAACAGAAATTGGGCTCCACCAGCGCGGCGGCAGCAGGAGGCCCCATTAGCTAAAGTGGTGCTTCAGGTTAAGAAGAGTTTCAGGTTAAGAACGGACCTCCAGAACGAATTAAGTACTTAACCCGAGGTACCACTGTATAGACTCAGGGCCCGGGTCATCATAACCACCTTAAACGACGAAAGGTAAACATTAAAAATTTCCAGATCACCTGCAGATGAAAAATCTACCAGCTTAAATATCCCCAATCTCTTTTTTTAACCTGTTTGTTTTAAAGTCTTGTATCACCCCTGGAAAAAATCCCATGCTTTCCTCCTGCCAGAGAGGAACAAACATATCCCTATCATTTAACACCTAAGATTTGCTACGAGACCATTTTTAGCCATGTGTAATCGGGGATCTAATTACCCAGAAATCCCACATATGCTTTTGTAAAAGGATTCTTCTCCCGGTGTTTACCTGTGCAGCTGTGAGGCATGTAGTTCCCCTGGTACTTACCAGCACTCTCAGTGTTGGATTTCGCTCCCGATACCTATCCAAGCAGATGACTCAAATTTCCACATTTCCTGGGAATTTACCTGTGTATTCTGTTGACATATCCCTGGACCACTAATCTTCGCATGGTGAATGCTCAATTGTTAAAATTAATAAAACCCACATTCCTCCCCAGGGCAACTGGAAAGCTGTGCTAAGAAAAGCACATTCCGGTATTTGAATTAAGCGTATTTATTTACCTATCTCCCCATGTAAAGTTTGCCGGTTCCTGTCGCCACCTTCTTGCCCTGTGTCTTTAAAGGTCAGGCTGCTGGTGAGCGATACTTGTGCCAACAAAAGTGTGGTGTGTGTGTGTGATTCCTGCACACCACACTGTTGTTAAAACAGACCAAGGGCAGAATTCCCTCCTGAACAACTTTCTGAGGGCCGCATGCCACTGGTCGAGAGGGGGGCAGAGGAAAAGTGGGCGGAACAGCCGCTGCGAATTCTGTACACTCCTCTGCCCCTCTCTATCCTCAAACCCAGAGGCATGGTCAGAGTTTGAGGGCAAATCCCAGCCAGGCAAAAACCCTCAAGAGTGCGAAGAAGGGCTAGTGAGGGATGGGGTCTGGCATGCAGCTGACAGGAGCGAGGCAGCAATAAATCACACTGAACAAGTGGGGGCTAACTCTTTCTTAGCCAAAAATGGATCTGCACGGGAGTGTCAGGCTTACTGAGCAGAGCAAGTCCTCTCTGCAAGACGTGCCCCCATGAAGCCGTTGCCGACACTGAAGGTTCCTGCTTCCCAGAACTGCCTAAGTGCGCTTCTCTCCAGGGTTTCCCCCAAGCAATCAGAGACTGCGCCTGCATGCAGCCAATCTCTCCTCCACCCTTTTCATCCCTCCGCTGGTTCTGGGAGACCAGACGGGAGGGGAGATTGTCGCAGCAAGAGGGGGAGACACCCCGACTCTTCTCTGCCTCTTGGCCTCCTTCCTCTCCTGATTCAGCTTCTGCCACTGATTCTGGACTGCTCTCTGCCACAGACTCTCCCAGCTCACTAAGCCCTGTTACCTCTTCAGCTTCCAACATCTCCTCTTCCCAGACTTCTCCCTCTTCTCCCTCTAACCCAGTACTTTCCAAACTGTGTGTGGTGACACATTGGTGTATCAGCTGCAGTGTGTAGGTGCATCGTGCGAACGCTCCCCGCGTTCCTCCAGGGGGTTGGAGTTAGGGGTTAGTTTAACCTCCGGTTTGCTAGTAAAACTGAATTACTGTGTCGTGAAATGATGCATGTAAGCATGATGCCAACATGAAAAGTTTGGAAAGCTCTGCTCTGACCACTCATTGTCAACCCACCACCATTCCCTGAGCTCTGAGCCTTGTTCCTTTGGGGGTCCGTCAGCTGATCCTCCCACCATCCCTCTGTGTTCATCTGGCCCATGACTGTGGCTCGGGGGAAATTCAGAGGGTCAGCCAGACAGGCACCTCCACAATGTCCTACCTTAAGAAATATGGCAGCGCTACCTAATGCGGGTGGCGCTGTGGTCTAAACCACATTGCCTAGGGCTTGCCGATTAGAAGGTTGGCGGTTTGAGTCCCTGCGACGGGGTGAGCTCTCGTTGCTTGGTCCCAGCTCCTGCTAACCTAGCAGCTCGAAAGCCCGTCAAAGTGCAAGTAGATAAATAGGTACCGCTTCGGCAGGAAGGTAAACGGCAACAGCTAGACTGCAGACTGGGAGCGGCTGCTGAGACCATATAACACCGGTCTTGAAAGACCTACACTGGCTCCCAGTACATTTCCGAGCACAATTCAAAGTGTTGGTGCTGACCTTTAAAGCCCTAAACGGCCTCGGTCCAGTATACCTGAAGGAGCATCTCCACCCCCATCGTTCTGCCCGGACACTTTGGTCCAGCACTGAGGGCCTTCTGGCGATTCCCTCGCTGCGAGAAGCCAAGTTACAGGGAACCAGGCAGAGAGCCTTCTCAGTAGTGGCACCCGCCCTGTGTAACGCCCTCCCATCAGATGTCAAAGAGAGAAATAACTACCAAACATCTGAAGGCAGCCTTGTTTAGGGAAGCTTTTAATGTTTAATAGCTCATTGTATTTTAGTGTTCTGTTGGAAGCAGCCCAGAGTGGCTGGGGAAACCCAGCCAGATGGGTGGGGTATAAATAAATTATTATTGTTGTTGTTGTTGTTGTTGTTGTTGTTGTTGTTGTTGTTGTTGTTGTTGTTCATTCCGTGTGCTGCTCTGGTTCGCCAGAAGTGGCTTAGTCATGCTGGCCACATAATCCGGAAGCTGTACGCCGGCTCCCCCGGCCAGTAAAGCGAGATGAGCGCCGCAACCCCAGAGTCGTCCGCAACTGGACCTAACGGTCAGGGGTCCCTTTACCTTTACCTAACAAGGAAGGCTGGCCGTAGGGCTGCCTCAGACAGAGGCGGATTGATCCCCTAAGCCTACCTTTGCTTAGTACTAAATGCTCTGGGTGTTGGTAAGCTCTGCTACAACTTCCTGCTCCCCTTTCTTGCTAAGTTTCCACGGAGGGCAAGAAACCTTTTTCTTTCATTCTTTTGCAACAGAGGGTTTTCTCCCGCCAGGGTGAGGAATTTGCACTTGTCTAAGTTTACACCCACGGCACGGAATAATATGTTTGCGGCTCTTTCAGGTTATTATTTTGTTTTCTGCAGTGAGTCATCCCGGCGCTGCTGCAAGGACCCACGCGAGACCCAGACACATCCAGACTTTGAAACTTATAATCCGACGCACATTTATTTTTATTCTTCAGAGGAGAGAAAGGGGGAAAGCCTAGCAAATCGGAAGAGCTATCTTCTCCTGCACATATTGCTGCACATCTGGATCCAATCGCAGCTCAGGCTTTGGCGGTTAAACGGGCCGCGCGGGGGAACAGTCACCCCAGACAGTGACCCCCATCTATGATTAGGTCCCAGGACTCTTCTGGGCAGAAGGCGAGAGAGATCTTATTTCTTGGCATTAAAGTGGGGCATAGTTTTGAATTAGTTTGCTGGGGTGTTAGTCACTTTCCACCCTTCGTGCAGATCAAAAAGGAGGACCCCCAAAGGAGCTGGGTTTGGCCAGGGTCCGGCAGGGGGGCGGAGGAGTGGGGGGAACTTAGGGAGAGTTGTTACACAGCAGGTGACTCAGTTTTTTATTCCCCCAGCAGAGCAGCCTGGCTGGTCCGTGGCCAAGGCTACGCAGCCAAATTGCTTTTTTAGGTTGTGAACATTGCAATGTTAAGTCTGGGTCAAATCGTAGCTAAGTTTTAATTGGGTGCAATTGTTGGTCGGAAGCTGCCAGTGTGGCTGGGGCAACCAGACAGATGGGCAGGGTATAAATATAATAAAATAATAATAATAATAATAATAATAATAATAATAATAATAATAATTGCATAGGATGTCCCTATTTTCACCAGAGAAATGTTGGAGGGAATGCATTCAATTCCATCATTTAGCTATGCACTATGGGGGGGGGGAACGTGCTTCCTTTTGACCATCTTAGAAGATAAAAGAGCCCTGCTAGATCAAGTGAGAGCTGGACCATAAAGAAGGCTGATCGCCGAATAATTGATCCTTTTGATTTATGGTGCTGGAGGAGACTCTTGAGAGTCCCATGGACTGCAAGAAGATCACACCTCTCCACTCTGAAGGAAATCAGGCCTGAGTGCTCACTGGAAGGACAGATCGTGAAGGTGAGGCTCCAATACTTTGGCCACCTCATGAGAAGAGAAGACTCCCTGGAAAAGACCCTGATGTTGGGAAAGATGGAGGGCACAAGGAATCATAGAATCATAGAGTTGGAAGAGGCCACAAGGGCCATCGAGTCCAACCCCCTGCCAAGCAGGAAACACCATCAGAGCACTCCTGACATATGGTTGTCAAGCCTCTGCTTAAAGACCTCCAAAGAAGGAGACTCCACGGCAGCAAATTCCACTGTCGAACAGCTCTTACTGTCAGGAAGTTCTTCCTAATGTTTAGGTGGAATCTTCTTTCTTGTCCGCTTCTCTGGAGCAGCAGAAAACAACCTTTCTCCCTCCTCTATGTGACATCCTTTTATATATTTGAACATGGCTATCATATCACCCCTTAACCTCCTCTTCTCCAGGCTAAACATGCCCAGCTCCCTTAGCCGTTCCTCATAAGGCATCGTTTCCAGGCCTTTGACCATTTTGGTTGCCCTCCTCTGGACACGTTCCAGTTTGTCAGTGTCCTTCTTGAACTGTGGTGTTCAAGAAGGACACTGACAAACTGGAACGTGTCCAGATGGATAGGTTTGATCTTCTTGCAGTCCATGGGACTCTCAAGAGTCTCCTCCAGCACCATAATTCAAAAGCATCAATTTTTCAGCGATCAGCCTTCTTTATGGTCCAGCTCTCACTTCCAAACATCACTGCTGGGAAAACCATCGCTTTAACTATATGGGCCTTTGTTGGCAAGGTGATGTTGTTACAAGGGCCTATTCCCCTCACAGAGCAATGTTTTCCCTGTGAGAAGAAGAAGAAGAGTTTGGATTTGATATCCCGCTTTATCACTACCCGAAGGAGTCTCAAAGCGGCTAACATTCTCCTTTCCCTTCCTCCCCCACAACAAACACTCTGTGAGGTGAGTGGGGCTGAGAGACTTCAGAGAAGTGAGACTGGCCCAAGGTCACCCAACAGCTGCATGTGGAGGAGCGGAGAGGCGAACCCAGTTGTCAGGAGCGAGCCAGCATTAAATCACACCATCCCCAATAGGTCTGGCCCCATGGATCAGTTCCTGAGACTGAAAGTCCCCACCTCCCCACAGCTGTCCCCTCCTCTACAGAGTCCCCCCCCCAAAGCAATAAGAGACTGTGTCTGCATGAAGCCAACCTCACCTCCACCCTTTTCATGCCTCTTCTGGTTCTGAGAGACAAGGGAAGAGGGGAGAGAGGAGACAACCAGCCTGACTCATCTCTGCCTCTTGAACTCCCTCCTCTCCTGTTTCAGCTTCTGCCTCCGTTTCTGGATTTCTCTCTCTGCCACGGGCTCTCCCAGCTCACTAAACCCTGCTTCTGTTTGTTCTGCAATGCTTCTCCAATGCCGCCTCATCATTGCCGACCCCCTAGCACAGCGCCACAAAAGCAGGACACAAATGCGGCAGAACAGTTGCATGTATTAAAAAGTTATTTCAGCGAGAGGTCACGGGATAGGCACTATTTGGACATGAAACAGTATGGAAAGGGGGAGCACATATAGCACCTTGAGCACAAATCATTACAAATGCAGAATGATGATGATGATGTCTGAAGGAGCCCTGAAATGGCCTCAATGCACAGGGTTTTATGTACTGAGTTGAATAGGATCCAAAAGGCAGCAGTCTGATTGGTTCTAGAACAATAGGATTCAGAATGCAGTAGTCTGATTGGTCCTAGAACAATAGGATTCAGAATGCAGCAGTCTGATTGGCCCACAGGAGCCAACCAATCCAGCGCCAGGTGGAAGTGAATCCTCACCCTGATGGTCTACTGGTGATTCCCGGAATTAGCCAATCACGTGGGGCCCATTGTGTAAATAATGTATATAAAGCAGACATTCTGGGGGAACTCCCATTCCTCCTCACCACTATGAGCTGAATAAAGAGCATGAAATCCACTCTCGACTCCGAGTATATTTCACAGACTTAGGGGAGGGATCCTGGTCTTTTGCTCAGGGCAGTTTTCAGGCGGAGATCGCAATTAGCGGCGAAGGATGGGGTGTCTCAAAACTGCTCTGTCTTATTAAGTAAGGCCAGCTTGCTTCAAAGAGAATAAAGCACAGAGTGAGAGAAAAGTCGATAAAACGAAGAGGAAGGCATGTGGGAGATAAGGGAGAGGAAACAAGCAGATGTCTCTAAAAATATGGGGTCAAATGTGGTAGATCAGAAAAGTGGGGAGAGGCGAAGGAGGGAGAGGGAGATGTTTGATAAGCAGATGTAAGATCTGGAGGAAGCGAGAGCTGGACCATAAAGAAGGCTGATCACCGAAGAATTGATGCTTTTGAATTATGGTGCTGGAGGAGACTCTTGAGAGTCCCATGGACTGCAAGAAGATCAGACCTCTCCATTCTGAAGGAAATCAGCCCTGAGTGCTCACTGGAAGGACAGATCCTGAAGCTGAGGCTCCAATACTTTGGCCACCTCATGAGAAGAGAAGACTCCCTGGAAAAGACCCTGATGTTGGGAAAGATGGAGGGCCCAAGGAGAAGGGGACGGCAGAGGACGAGATGGTGGGACAGTGTTCTCGAAGCTATGGACATGAGTTTGACCAAACTGCCGGAGGCAGTGGAAGACAGGAGTGACTGGCGTGCTCTGGTTCAGGGCGTCACGAAGAGTCAGGCACGACTAAACAACAACAACAAGATCTGGAAAGCAGTGACTGAGAACGGGTGGGGAAGGGTTAACACAACAGGTCCCTGTGTAGGTCTACTCATATTGAGTTCAGTGGGGCTTGTTCCCAGCCTGGTCCGGGTGCAAAGCGTGGCAGTTTAAACAGAAAAGCTGTCCACCAGAGGGAATTACTTCTGAACTGCCTCCTTTAACAGCAGTTTGCTTTTCTGCTGCAGTGAGCTAGCAGCTGGTGTTGTTCAGTTGAATCCTGTGGCTCAGCCCTGCAGATCCCAGCTTTATTAAAGGCAGGAGAGTTACTCAGGCTGTTGCTGCTGTTGTTTTTTTTGTCCGCCTGGCCACCTGGGAAGTCCCTGCTCAGGTCATTGGACAGCTGTGATGTAATACACTTGCTAGACATAGCCTTAGGCTACCAGCTGTAGTTGCACTCGCTCGATGCCGAATTCATTTCCTCAGTTTTCATGTTGTTGTTGTTTTAAAAATCAAGTTTCTAGACCTTATGGTTGTGTGGGGGCAAAGCCCAGAGCAGTCTCAGAAGACGTAGGTATGGTTGAATAAGATTTCCAGTGGATGGGTAACTCCCCCCACCCCATGACTAGCAAAGCTTGATGCCACCGTAGAAAATTATTTGAATTGTACAGAGAACACACACACACATACACACATTGTATGGAGCACATATGATCCTTTAGTTAGGGATGAAGGTAAAGGTAAAGGGGCCCCTGACCATTAGGTCCAGTCGTGACCAACTCTGGGGTTGCGGCGCTCATCTCGCTTTATTGGCCAAGGGAGCCGGCGTATAGCTTCCAGGTCATGTGGCCAGCATGACTAAGCCGCTTCTGGTGAACCAGAGCAGCGCACGGAAACGCCGTTTACCTTCCCGCTGGAGCGGTACCTATTTATCTACTTGCACTTTGATGTGCTTTTGAACTGCTAGGTTGGCAGGAGCAGGGACCGAGCAACGGGAGCTCACCCCATCACGGGGATTCGAACCGCCAACCTTCTGATCGGCAAGCCCTAGGTTCTGTGGTTTAACCCACAGCGCCACCCGCGTCCCTACAGGGATAGGATTTGAATAAATTCATATTGAAAGGTGGGCCTACCTAAACCACGCTTTCTGAAGCAATGCAAGATCTGAAACACAGCCAGCCTTCAGAATTTGCACTTCTCCGAATTTTGCGATGCGGTTCTCCCACCAAGATGTGTGTAGAAAAATGAATATCCTGGGTTAACATGTCCCTTTATAAAAAAAACAAATGCATGTATTAGTGAAAACAACATGCAAAAGGGCCTGTTTTTATGGGCCATTGCATTGCAGAAATTTGTATAATAGACAACATGTGTGCATTTGGAGAAATTTGACTGGAAAAACTGAGAGAAACCAGAATGGACAGATTTGCCGATGACTACCTTTGGCCAGTCAGTATTTTCTCAGCCTCTGTGTAGAATTTAAATAAATAAATAAATGTGATAATAATAACAATAACAATAATGAAATAATAATAATAATAATAATAATAATAATAATAATAATAATAATAACAACAACACAGTAATAATAATAATGGCCTACCTTCCATGGTGGTTGTAAAGATAGCTGAGGTAATAACTCACTTGGTAGAGCAGGAGACTCTTAATCTCAGGGTTGTGGGTTCGAGTCCCGCCTTGGGCAAAAGATTCCTGTACTTCAGGGGGTTGGACTAGATGACCCTTGTGATCCCTTATAGCTCTACAGTTCTATGATTCTGTGTGACTGAATGCACATCAATTGCTCTGAACACAGTGAAGTGCTATATGAATGCTAAGGAGTCCTTCCGCTTGCCCAACACTTCCTCCCTGCCCCCATTGTATGTGGGAGCTTCCTCTCCCCATATCTCTGTTCCTCATTGGCAGCCATCCTTCTAGCAAACTGAGAGCTGTATTTGTGGGAAGGCTGGACTGGGCTTTTCTACCAACCGGCTCAGCCCCAATAGTTTGGATGGTGGCTGATGGAGACGGCCACATTTTTAAAAAATAAGAAAAAAGCAAGAGCAACTCCCTGCAATAGGAAAGCCAGGGCATGAAGTACTAATCCTGCTGTGCTAGATTTCTACCTGAAGGGAGATTTAAACCCAGGGCAGCATTTAAAAGGAGTGATTCCCTGCCAACACACCCAAATTCTGCAACCTGGCATGGTGAAGCCTTCTCCTGCCACCTCCTTCTGTCGCAGGCAGAATTTCAGGTCAGGTGTATCTTGTTGTTGTTGTCGTTTAGTCGTGTCCGACTCTTCATGACCCCATGGACCAGAGCACGCCAGGCACTCCTGTCTTCCCTACCTCCTGCAGTTTGGTCAAACTCAGGCTGGTAGCTTCAAGAACACTGTCCAACCATCTCGTCCTCTGTCGTCCCTTCTCCTTGTGCCCTCCATCTTTCCCAACATCAGGGTCTTCTCCAGGGAGTCTTCTCTTCTCATGAGGTGGCCAAAGTCTTGGAGCCTGAGCTTCAGGATCTGTCCTTCCAGTGAGCACTCAGGCCTGATTTCCTTCAGAATGGAGAGGTTTGATCTTCTTGCAGTCCAGGGGACTCTCAAGAGTCTCCTCCAGCACCAGAATTCAAAAGCATCCATTCTTCGGCGATCAGCCTTCTTTATGGTCCAGCTCTCACTTCCGGGTGTATCTTACAATGGTATATAAAGCTAGCAGACTTTTCTGCATCAGGGGGGAGCTCAGATTCTGCACTCAGATTAAATTGTGCAAATCCGGACGTTTTGGGGTTATTTTACTCAAAAGCAGGCCTTTTGCCTCCGGCTCTACAGGAGATCAAGGGCCTTGTTTCCAAACTCAGCTCTTGAGATTCCGCAGACATTCTCTCCCCTTGCTCACCTGAAATCTCTTCCGGGCCATCAGAAGTCAAATAAATTACAGTGTGGTGGAGATGGAATAAGGAGGGGAAATGGGCTCAATCTGCATAATTGACACAAACGCCGTGGTTTTCCTTGGCGCAGCGTTCCGATTACCTTGGCAAATAATACTTTTATTCCCCCCTCCTCTTTTTTTAGAGCAGGGTACATACACCACCCGCTGTAGCTCAGCGGATGAGTGAAGGCTTTGTGTATAGAAAGGTCCCATTTCAGACGTTTGGTGAAAGATCTCAGGCGTCAAAACTGGCCTCTGGCTGAGATCCTGCACAGCAGCCTTCCCCAAGCTAGTTCCTGTTGTGGTTCTCTCCAGTGGCCCTCAAGGTGGCAGCGCTGGCTGGGGCTGATGGGAGTTGTAGTCCGAAAACATCTGCAGGTTCCACCAGATGTTGGGGAAGTCCTGTCTCAGGGCCGGCCCAAGACATTTTGGCACCTGAGGCAGACTCCAAAATGGCGCCCTCTCTCCCTGACAGGGAGGTGAGGGAATATCTACATCGGGGACAAGAGGGGAAGAAAGGTTGACATCAGGGTCTCGTGCCCCAGTGAAACCTGCTGCCCGAGGCAGTCGTCTCACCTTGCCTCATGGGTGTGCCGGCCCCAACCTGCCAATGCAGAGCCTCAGGAAGCAAAGGCTGTGTACACACAAACTCCTGTTTACTCTGCAGTGCCCAGGGCGCTCCTGCTGCTGGTGTAGACGTCAGCTCCAATCCAGATCAATCCTGCCGTTTCTTGACTGCCGTTTGATGCATCCCGTCCCCCTCAAACCAGCTTCAATCTGTATTAATAATAATAATAATAATAATAATTTATTATTTGTACCCCGCCCATCTGGCTGGGTTTCCCCAGCCACTCTGGGCAGCTTCCAACAAAGATTAAAAATACATTAAAATGTCACACATTAAAAACTTCCCTGAGCAGGGCTGCCTTCAGATGTCTTTTAAATGTCAGGTAGTTGTTTATCTCTTTGACATCTGATGGGAGGGCGTTCCACAGGGCGGATGCCACCACCAAGAAGGCCCTCTGCCTGGTTCCCTGTAACTTTGCTTCTAGCAGTGAGGGAACCGACAGAAGGCCCTTGGCACTGGACCTCAGCGTCCGGGCAGAATGATGGAGGTGGAGATGCTTCTTCAGGTGTACTGCTCCTGTGGACATGGCCAAAGTTCTAGATTTCATGATAGCATGGCCCCTGCCAAGCCAGCTTCAGAAATTCCCCGGCCACATATTGCTACTGGCGTGGGCCCAATTGCGATCACAACATGGAGATCTCTGGAGGCCAGGTTAGCAACAGTCATCTCCATCTGGCTGACCCCTCCAGCTCTCCTAAGCAGGTCAGCAGAAGAGCTTATAAACTGCATTTTCATTCCACCGTTTTCTGAAGCAAATTCATGGTTCCTCCACCCTCTCCTCAGTTAATCCCTACAACAATTCTGCAAGGTAGATTAAGAGGCCACGCCTGACTCCAAGGTCACCCAGTGAGCGCCATGACTGAGTGTGGATTTGAACGCTGATCACCCAAGTCCCGGTCTGACACTCTAACCACTACCCCGCACTGCCTTCCTAGAGTCCTTCTGCTATGGGGCAGTTCTATAAGCTAAGTAGTTCAATAAAGTAAAAGTTAAGGGACCCCTGACTATTAGGTCCAGTTGTGGCCAACTCTGGGGTTGTGGTGCTCATCTCGCTTTATTGGCCGAGGGAGCCGGTGTACAGCTTCAGGGTCATGTGGCCAGATTGACTAAGCCGCTTCTGGCAAACCAGAGCAGCGCACGGAAACACCATTTATCTTCCTGCTGGAGTGGTACCTATTTATCTACTTGCACTTTGAGGTGCTTTTGAACTGCTAGGTTGGCAGGAACAGGGACCGAGCAACGGGAGCTCACCCCGTCACGGGGATTCGAACCGCCGACCTTCTGATCGGCAAGCCCTAGGCCCTAAGTAGTTAAATAAATAGGAAGAAAGCAACATGTCGCTTAGAGAAGGGTCTGAAACATTTTCCTTGAAGCTTTTTTTCTCCTGGATTTTTGGTTTTGATGTTTTAATGTGCTGTAAACGTCTTTGAGATTCTTTAAAATATAAAGAGGTATAGAAATTAAATGAACAACGATTATAAAGCTGGTGCCCTCCAGATGTGCCGCCGGGGGCTGATGGGAACTGTTGCTCCCGACATCTGGAGGGCATTGGCTGGGCAAAGGCCTTGCTGGACCCCTGAGCTGTGCCCTGCTGCGAGGCTGGTCCTTCTGTCTGTGAGGAGGCAGGCAGAACTTTTGCCCAGGCGATGGCACTGCCCGGCCCTAGCTTGCTCTCCTCCCAGTGGCTTTTTTCTCTGCTTGGTGCCTGTGCCCACGCCCCGGGCCTGCCCACTTGCCCGTCACTGTTTTGCCACTTGTTATTCTTTCCCTTGACTCAGCTCTTCCTTGCGGCCACCCAGCCTCTCATCCCGGGGACCCCGCCTTGGCTCCCTCCTCAGTCTCACAAGAAGCGACAGAAGGAAGTTGCTAAAAATCCCAAGACCGGTGCCAGGGATCTGGGTGGAGATGCTGGAATCGGGTGGTGGTCGCCGGAGGGCGGGCCTGGGTTTCGGGATGCATTCTCGTCCCCACTAAACAGAGTGGTCTTCTCCTCTTCCTCCTCTTTGAACACCCTCAACTCAAATCCCTCATTGGCTGTGAGTCTTAAAAATGTATATGTGTAGGGGGCGCAGAGTCGGGGATTTGAATCCTGCTCTCTCCCAGGCCCTAGTCCGACTCTCTAACCACTGCACCACACTGCCTCTCTGGATGAAAGTTGCATGTGCATAAATTGTAGGGTTGCCATATTTCAGAAAGTGAAAATCCGGATGGCAGACCTAATAATATATTGTTGGCATCTGTCTTGTGAGACAATGGAGGTGTGCGGCTTGGGGACCGATATGGGAGAGACATGTTTTGTTGCAGCTGAGGCAGAGGAAGGCGTCCGGTTGTGCTGCTGCAGATGCACCATGGCGGTTCTTCTCTCTGAGCTCTTCCTGGCAGTCATTCCTCCTCTGGTCACTAGAGGGGATGCACAACTGAACATCTGTCCCCACACTGCGAGGTTGATGTTGGCAGCCTTTACGTCGTGTTTGGAGACATTATTGTAACGCAGAGTTTGTCTGCCAGTGAGCCTGGTGCCTGAAGGTAGTTCCCCATAGGGCACATCCTTGGGGATCCTGGAATCAGTTCCGGAAGTCCATTCGACTTCCAAAACATTTGGAAACCAAAGTGCGGCTTCTGATTGGCTGCAGGAAGCTCCAGCAGCCAATCGGAAGCTGCGGAAGCCCCATCGGACATTCGGCTTCCAAAAATAGTTCGCAAACCGGAACACTCACTTCTGGGTTTGCGGTGTTTGGGAGCCAAAATGTTCGAGAGCTAACCTATTCGAAAACCAAGGTACGACTGTTCAGTGGTTCCCAATTAGCTAAATACTGTGGACCCCCTACTTTTGAAACTGTTGATAGCTCTGCGGTAGTTTTTGTCATGTGAATGGTGCCACAGACACGCCTGTGTGGGTTACGTGAACCACCCATTGAAAACCACTTATATAGCTGACTATTATAAGTGTGTACAGTGGTACCTCGGGTTAAGTACTTAATTCGTTCCAGAGGTCCGTTCTTAACCTGAAACTGCTCTTAACCTGAAGCACCACTTTAGCTAATGGGGCCTCCTGCTGCTGCTGCACCGCTGCTGCGCGATTTCTGTTCTCATCCTGAAGCAAAGTTCTTAACCCGAGGTACTATTTCTGGGTTAGCAGAGTCTGTAACCTGAAGCGACTGTAACCTGAAATGTATGTAACCTGAGGTACCACTGTATTAGGCAAGCAGGCCAGAAAAAGATTATTCAGTCTAGTAACCTTTGCAGGATGCAGGTGGTGCTGTGGGTTAAACCACAGAGCCTAGGACTTGCCGATCAGAAGGTTGGTGGTTCGAATCCCCGTGATGGAGTGAGCTCCCGTTCCTCTGTCCCTGCTCCTGCCAACCTAGCAGTTCAAAAGCACGTCAAAGTGCAAGTAGATAAATAGGTACCACTCCGGCGGGAAGGTAAACAGTGTTTCCGTGTGCTGCTCTGGTTCGCCAGAAGCGGCTTAGTCATGCTGGCCACATGACCCGGAAGCTGTACGCTGGCTCCTTCGGCCAATAAAGCAAGATGAGCGCCGCAACCCCAGAGTTGGTCACGACTGGACCTAATGGTCAGGGGTCCCTTTACCTTTACTTAACCTTTGCAGATTTATTTGCACTTTCATCCAGCTGAGATGGTCTCTCTTCTCTCTCTTTCCCCGACACTAAGCGCAATGAGAACTAGAAACATGCCCCTTTCTCTTTACCGAAAAGGGAGATTCTCTTGCGGTCGGCGGGTGCGGCTGGCGCGCCCTTCCCAACAAACCAAGGAGGTCCCTTTTCCCGGGGAGAAAGCTGTGCCAGTGCGATATGAGAGAGACCTCTGCAGGCGCTACTCCTTGCCTTCTCAGCATGGCAAATGAACCTGTCTTCTCCCTCCAAGATAGGTGACCTGTGTGCAGAGCCAGCCAGGATCAGCCCCTCTTCCCTCCGGCCCTTCAGGCCAAGCCTCTGGGCACACACAGAGATGGGCTTTTGCCTCAGGGCCCGTGACTGGAACAGCAGCAGCAGCAACCCAGCTGTGGCAAAGCCATTGGAAAAAGTCTGTCAGAGACCAAAACTTAAGTATGGCAGCATGCTTGCTCACACACACAAACACATTTACATGTTAGTGGGCACAGCTTTAACCCATTACGGTTGTCTCTGTGGCCGAGGCAGGAGCCAGAATTTCTGGGCTCTGTGGGAATGGAAGAGGAACCAAAATAAATGAGAATCGCAGAGATCTAGTCCAGTCCCCTGCAATGCAGGAATCTCAGCTAAAAGCATCCATGACTGATGGCCATGCAACATCTGCCTTCTTAGGTTTGGAGAAGCCTGCCTCCCAGCTCCCTGCCCAGTCCCTGCTCTAACCACTAGTCCCAGCTACCCAACGGTTCATTTTTGCTTGAGTTTCCAGCTCAGCCACGAAGCTGAGGACCTTGTGGTCTACCTCACAGGGTTGTTGCTGTGAGCACACATGGCAGGGAAGAGGGATACTGTATTGTGCCCTGCCCTGAATTCCTTGGAGGGCAAATGGAACAAGCACGTGACAAAGCCCATTATGTAATGCCCATATTATAACGGCAGATACATGAGGGGCTAGGATGGTTCAGTGACGCAGGGAAAGCCCTCTGCACGTGATCAGAGGAACTGGTCTCGGCAACGGCTTCCTGTCTTCTGGGGCTCAGCCTTTTCTTTTCGAATCCTGCCTCTCTTGCGATAACCACTAGTCAGCACACCGATCCCATTTCCCACAGATACAACCTTATTTGAGCATCCTTGGTTTGGTAAGGCTCTGGGAAGCTGTTCTGCCCACCAGTCACACCCTCTTCCTTTGCAGCAGCGATGTCTAATGATCCCAGATGCGTGTCCAGCTGCTTGCGATTACTCAAACAGGCAAGAGAAAGTCACTTCATCCATGTTCAAAGACACTTTTCTCCCCTTTAATCCGCTTTGAAGAGCAAAAAATGACCCGTCCTCGGATGAGTCACCCGTTCAGAGGGTGCCAAGGCTCACAGAGACTGAAGTGGTAATTTTGCTACACTGGGAGGGAGGGAACTGGCCGAAGATGATCGGAGGGAAGCAACCCCCGAAACAGCAACTCAGGCAGAGACACAACAGGCACCTGCTATATCTTTGAATGGGGAACAACGGAATGGCAGAACAACTTTCCTGCAGCAGCAGCAGGTTGGGGAGAAAGTCAGGCCAGGGGGAGAGACTCACACAGAGTTGCAACGTGCAGACTCTTCTGCGGGCAAATGCTTCAGGCTCGCAGGCACCGCAAATTATTTTGTTTGCTTCTTTGCAACGTTGCAAGAGTAGAACTTCCCACTCTGCCTTCTGCCATTGCTTGAACCCAGTTTCACCATCCTGGTGCCCTCTGGGTGTTTCGGGGACTACAACTCCCGGTGGCTGGCGCTGATGGGAGTTGTAGTTCAAAGCACCCACAAGGCACCAGGTTGGCTAAGGCTGCTTTAACTTCGGGCTACAGTGGTACCTCAGGTTACATACGCTTCAGGTTACAGACTCCGCTAACCCAGAAATAGTGCTTCAGGTTAAGAACTTTGCTTCAGGATAGGAACAGAAATCGGGCTCTGGCGGTGCGGCGGCAGCAGGAGGCCCCATTAGCTAAAGTGGTCTTCAGGTTAAGAACAGTTTCAGGTTAATAACGGACCTCTGGAATGAATTAAGTACTTAACCCGAGGTACCACTGTATTTATTTCCAACCCCAAATGGTTGAGGCAGAAAGAAGGGAGAGGGGGAGAGAGAGGAAAGAAGGGAGTTGTAGTCCAATTTTGGGGTGAGTAATTCCCAGAGCCTTCCCCACCCTGGCCCTGGGAGGATTACGTCAGTGTTTGTTTGCAATCTTGCTCCGAGACCAAGGAAGGATTTATAGCAGGGGACAGGAACACAGGCCACAGAGGGAGGAGGGAAGAGAGCCGCAAACTTTTGCAACTCGGCTGCAGGCGCCTGGCCGGACCGTGCCGGCCTCTCCTCCCACTACCTCTGGGGAGCCTTTCGACGGCATAAGAAAATGGTTAAGAGTGCTGGACTGGGACCTGGGAGACCAGGGTTCAAATGCCTGCTCAACGATGAAGCTCAGGCCAATCTTTCTGCCTCTAACTCTCCACCCTCTGGTCTAAATCTACCTCACAGAGTTGTTGTGTGGGGAACTGCGTGAGGAAGAGAGGGGAGCCATGCACACCGATTCTATTTCCTTGGACAAGGAAAAGTGGGATAGAAATGCAGCGAATAAATTGCTGCCATTATTATTATTATTATCAGTGCTTTCTTCCCTAAAAAAATGGTTAGGGGTACTCTCGATTTCCTGCTCATATTGAAATACTGGCCCTCAATGAGGCCAAACTTAGATTCACAAAATGTTTAGGGGTATGTGTACCCCTGCATCCGCCCAGAAAAAAAGCATTGATTATTAATAATTAAATTTGCATACCGCCCTGTTGGGACGCAGGTGGCGCTGTGGGTTAAACCACAGAGCCTAGGACATGCCGATCAGAAGGTCGGCGGTTCGAATCCTGTGACGAGGTGAGCTCCCGTTGCTCGGTCCCTGCTCCTGCCCACCTAGCAGTTCGAAAGCACATCAAAGTGCAAGTAGATAAATAGGTACCAATCCGGCGGGAAGGTAAACGTTCTGTGTGCTGCTTTGGTTCGCCAGAAGCGGCTTAGTCATGCTGGTCACATGACCCGGAAGCTGTAGGCCGGCTCCCTTGGCCAGTAAAGCAAGATGAGCGCCACAACCCCAGAGTCGGCCACGACTGGACCTAATGGTCAGGGGTCCCTTTACCTTTACCACCCTGTACCTGTAGATCTCAGGGCATTTCACAACAAATCTCGACCGCGGTCATTAAGACAACACGGACGAGACAGGGCAATCCTATGACTCTGGAACGGAGTCACACGATCCTCTGCGCTTGCCAGAAGCAAAGGATGAGAAAAGGTAACGACACCAACTTAAAGAAAAGCAGACTGATTAGACGCCTCACGCCTGCCAGGTTCTGTACAAAGGGTGCCGGGTCCTGAGATTTTGGGGCCGAAACCCGAGTCCTACGGGACAGCCTCTGGTGATGTCACAAGGGAAGCCCCTGGTGAAGTCACAGGGTGAGCCTTGGAGATGGAAGTTAATTGGGAGAGGGGAGGGGAGAAGAACAGACCCGCCCACCATGTGTCTATGCTATAATTTGCATCCATCTCCTGTCCGACTGAAGCTTGCAGTCTTCTTAATGATGATGGTGGTGGTGGTGGTGGCACTCTGGCCCACTTGGAGGTTCAGGCCCTCCCCACCTGCCCCCCAGAGGGGGCCAGGCAAACTGGGAGACTTCAGGACTGTTATGTACTGAGTTGAATAGGATCCAAATTGCAGCAGTCTAATTTGTCCTAGAACAATGGGATCCAGAATGCAGCAGTCTGATTGGTCCTAGAACAATAGGATCCAGAATGCAGCAGTCGGATTGGTCCGCAGGAGCCACCCAATCCAACTCCAGGTGGAAGTGAATCCGCAACCTGATTGGCCTACAGGAGAATCCCGGAATTAGCCAATCACGTGGGGCCTATTGTGTAAATAATGTATATAAAGCAGACATCTCGGGGAACTTCCATTCCTCACTACTATGAGCTGAATAAAGAGCATGAAATTCACACTCGACTCCGAATATATTTTAAGGACAGACCTGGAGGCCTGACAACTCTCTTCTTCACGGACTCCCCTAGACGACTCGTGTGCAGAAGTCTCCAAACAGCAAATGGGGAACTGGAAGAATGACCTCATGGGTTCGTCCTAACCAGGAAGCACCCCCCGAGATTATATGGGGAAGGCACAATAGCCAACCCCCAGCACCATCCCTCCCCCAGCACAGTTCACCATGGCACAGCGTGAGAGCAGAAGGGGGCATCCCTAGTCTTGTGGCATTCTCCCCGGACAGGGCGCCCGTCCTCTGTGCCCCCCAACCAAGGCAGGAGCAAGGCTCCAGTTTGCCATCTCCACAGTTTACCGCATTGGGTGCGCCTGGAGATCATGCACGGGGAGCTTGCATGGGCAATGCTCCCACGCAGGCGTTCATCGCAGCACCCCACGCGATCCCAGTTGTTTTATCAGTTCCTCCTCTTGCAAGGGAAGAGAGGGCCGCGTGCTCAAGGAAGATCAGAAACCACAACAGGAAGCTCCTGGGGAGAGAAGCTCAGCTCCGACAGTTTTGGTGGCGGCGGGGGGCACGTTTCCTTGAAAAACAGGAAGGTGTGTGTTCGAGTCCTGCCATGAGGGAACATTGTGGTTTGTTAAGGATTGTAGTTTCCAAGTTGTCAGGAGGCCAGTGCCCCATTCCCCACCGCCCTGCCCCACAAAGCTACAATTTGCAGAGTTCGCTGTGAAGAGACTGTCAAACCACTCTGGAAACAGCAGATCTCTGAGGGGAATTGGGGGGCTCCTAGGTCCATAGAGTTAAAGCTATGGTTTTCCCAGTAGTGATGTATGGAAGTGAGAGCTGGACCATAAAGAAGGGTGATCGCCGAAGAATTGATGCTTTTGAATTATGGTGCTGGAGGAGACTCTTGAGAGTCCCATGGACTGCAAGAAGATCAAACTTCTCCATTCTGAAAGAAATCAGCCCTGTATGCTCACTGGAAGGACAGGTCCTGAAGCTGAGGCTCCAATACTTTGGCCACCTCATGAGAAGAGAAGACTCCCTGGAAAAGGCCTTGATGTTGGGAAAGATGGAGGGCACAAGGAGAAGGGGACGACAGAGGACGAGATGGTTGGACAGTGTTCTCGAAGCTACCAGCATGAGTTTGACCAAACTGCAGGAGGCAGTGGAAGACAGGAGTGTCTGATGTGCTCTGGTCCATGGGGTCACGAAGAGTCGGACACGACTAAACGACTAAACAACAACAACAATCTCTTCAGAAAAAAGCACAGCTCCCAGAATTCTTTGCATGGAAGCCATGACTGATTCAGGTGGCATCGTAGTTCTGAACATGTTTGGTGTAAACGTGGCCTAGCAGCAGTTGAAATAAAAAATATATAACATCTCTCCTCATTCCTTTCAGCCGCTCCCTCTTCTAACCCTGCTTCCCTAGACCTCTCTGCTCCCCTTGGCCAGAAGTCCCTTTTTTCCCCGCTGGCTGCTGGTCCTGCACTCCATCAACAGACATTTAACAGGTAATGCACTGGTATCTTCACACAAAGCGAAGCTTTCTCAGGCTATCTGAGGTGCAGGGTCAAGCCGGGCTGACCAACGATGCAGTCCAAGAAAAGCCCTCTGTCCGCCAGCTGCCTTTCAGTTGCCAGGATAGTTAGCAGATGTGCACTCTCTCTCTTCCCCACCTCCATCACAGCCTTACCTTAGCTGTCTTCAAAATGAGAAGAGAGTAGGGGAAAGGCTCTGCCCTTTCACACAAAGCAGGGCCGGCCCCAAACAGCCTGAAATTCAGAAATCGGGAAGCTACAACAAACTGGCAGTGGAGCTCCACAATTTCAGACACCGCAAGCCTTACTAGAGATGCAAGGGTAACTGTGATGGTCCCATGGGTTATCCAAGAGGCGAGGTCCAAGTCTGGTCCGTGGTCAAAGGTGCAACATGGAGGCAGTCCGTAGTAGCTGATTCTGGGTGCAGGGCAGGGAGTCGGGTGAAGTCAGGAACAGGCTTGCAAGCAGGGAGCCAGGGCGGATCAGGCAGAAAAGCAGGACAGGGTTCAGGCAGGAACTAGCAACCAACAACGTTGCTCCCACAACCTGGGACTGGGGCTGGCTGGCTTTTATCTGCCCCGAGGCATAGGGCGGCCCCAATCTTCTGGTGACTCGCCTCTCCTGGCCTGGAGGCGAGCACTCCTCCTGCAGGAACTTAGTTCCGTCCACCTCTCTGCCCTGAGCCTCTGCAGCTCAGGAGAGGCTGGAGGGTTACCGGACCCAGAGGCAACCTCAGCTTCCTCTGACAGGGCTGAGAGTGGAGCACCTGCAGGCAATGGGTCCTCCATCACCTCAGGAGTCAGAGCAGACTCAGCTGGTGCCTGCACCTGAGGATCCAGCCCAGGTGAAGACGCTTCAGGCTCATGCCTGAGCTGGTTCTGGAGGCGGGGAATCCTGTGCAGGCTGGGATCCCTCAGGTTCAGCATCCGAGTCCGAATCCCAGGCCATCGCAGAAACCCTCTCCCTTTGAGTCACAGCCCTTTCTCAGGGCTGGCCTGGCAAATTAAGCAGGTGAAGCTTTCCCCCCTCACTTTAGGTCCTTGTCAGGAAAAGCTTCACCTGCCTGCTTTCCTGTGTGTTGAGGTTCTCTGAAAGGCAAAATAGCAGAGCTAGTAAAGAGAAGCAATGCTTAGGGGTTATAAATGGAGTTGCCGTAATTTCTGGCAGGCCTTTTGTGTTTCTAACAGCAGCACCCAAAACAGAACCCCACCCAAGGCTGGGATGCAACAGGTACAGCCTTCCTCATTGCCTCATCTCCACGCCAGGGGAATCCACGCTCGCTGTATTTCCACTTGCTACCGCAGAACTTTTCATCGGTAATAAAAGTGGCAAGGCTAGCTGCAAAAATGAAGCGACGGCAGTTGTAAGGGAAGTCAGCAAACTTTATTTTCTTTCCCAACACAAAAAGAAAAAAGGACGTTTCTGCCCTAAGTCTAAGCCCAAGAGCGAGAACTCATTCCCATTTTACAGAGGGGGAAACTGAGACGCCGCGTCTCCCCCACAGGCCTTGGCAACGGAACGTGTCTCTGAATGGCCGCACTCTTCCCCACGCACTTGTCTGCTTTCTGGCTGCAACCCTGCAGGGGCTGTTTACGCCTCACGGCTGCACCGCATGGAAGTGTGCCGATGTGGTTTATGCAGCGAAGGCCTGGGGCTTTTTTTAGAAGCTGGTTTTTGGCTCCCGCCTCCCTGTCCGGACACTCGGCTTGGATGGGCCCGGGGAAAGGTTTGCACGCCAACGTGGTGAAGAAATGGCAGGGGGATGGGTAATTAGGGTGGGAGGGATGGAAAGCCGTGGAGGGAGGGATGTTGTGGCAATGGAGGTGAAGACAAGCTGGAACCCAGACGGTTCGCATGGTGTTTTCGTACCATCGGCTATCCTGGGATAACCAGGCCTTTCAGCGGCTGATGGAAAACAGGCCTTCTTGGCAGCACCGGCTCTACCATGAGGCAAAAGGGGGCGGCTGCCTCAGGCTTCTGGTCTTGGGTGTCCTTAGGGGACGGCAAGCAGTTATTCAATTTAGTTTAACATATTTCAGCAGGGAAGGTCCAGGCATTGAAAGGTCTCGGCATTCCTGGATTTCACCAACGTATGGTACTCTTTAGAGCCTCTGTGTCGCATACATTTAACACGCTCATAAAAGGTAAAGGTAAAGGGACCCCTGACCATTAGGTCCAGTTGTAGCCGACTCTGGGGTTGTGGCGCTCCTCTCGCTTTATTGGCCGAGGGAGCCAGCGTACAGCTTCCAGATCATGTGGCCAGCATGACAAAGCTGCTTCTGGCGAACCAGAGCAGCACACAGAAACGCTGTTTACCTTCCAGCCGGAACGATACCTATTTATCTACTTGCACTTTGACGTGCTTTTGAACTGCTAGGTTGGCAGGAGCTGGGACCGAACAACGGGAGCTCACCCCGTTGCGGGGATTCGAACCGCCAACCTTCTGACTGGCAAGTCCTAGGCTCTGTGGTTTAACCCACAGCGCCACCCGCGTCCCTGACACGCTCATGCACATTGTAAATAGTCATGGCTTCCCCCAAAGAATCCTGGGAACTGTAGTTTGTTAAGGGTGCCGGGCGTTGTTAGGAGAACGCTATTCCCCTTAGAGAGCTACCGTACCCAGAGTTCCCTGGGAAGAGGCGTCAGTTTGTTGAATTGCCTCTCTGCGAGGAGAATAGGGAATCTCCTGACAACTCTCAGCACCTTTTGCAAACTACAGTTCCTGGGTTCTTTCATAATAGTGCTTTAAATGCTCCAGGTGTTGGCCAGGTCAGGCCCAAGGCATTCTGCTGCCTTGGACAAAATCTACTTCACTTCCAGGTAAGGCACTGTCCTGACTGAACTGCCGTTGAATCTTACTTCGGCACCTAGGAAAAGGAGGGGACATTTTACCATATGTTGTGGGATTGTAATGAAATCATAAAGTTTTGGGAAATGATATACAATGAACTGAAGAAAATGTTCCATCTAACATTTGTTAAGAAACCTGAAGCATTTTTGTTAGGGATTGTAGGAAAAGACCGGCAAAGGAAGCTGAAAAATATCTTTATGCACGCGACAACGGCGGCAAGAGTCTTAATAGCACAAGGATGGAAGAATGAGGAAACCCTGACTAAAGAACTATGGCAAGGGAAACTGATGGACTACGCAGAACTGGCAAAATTGACACATAAACTACGGGACAAGGAAAACTGTGACTTTAAAGATGAATGGGAACCTTTTACAAAGTATTTAAAGATGCAACAAGGTGAACTGGACTCCTCGGCAGGCTTTGAATAAACACTCACAAACTTTTTATTGATAATAACCAGTCAGATAAATTAAGGATTTATACAATCTTGTAACATGCAAAGAATATCATATATAGAGAAACCAGAGATTGTAACTGAGGGAAGTCGGGGGGGGAGGGGAGGGGGTTGTTTTATGGGGGGAATTAAGGATGATATGTTTTAAGATATGTTTTGTTTAAATTCCTAATAATAATAAAAGAAACTTCCTTCGGCACCTAAAACCACAAATTCACAGGGATCTCTGGGAACTGTAGTTCTTGAAGGGGCCTGGCACGCTTAACAAACCTCTGCACCCATAATTCTTTTAGGGGAAGCCAAAATCATAGCGCTTTGAAGGTCTGGTGTGAACATGGCCCTAGTCAGAGATGCTGTGGGAAACGGCTGTGACCCCGTGGCAAGGCACACGTACTGAGGTCGCAGGTTCAATTCTCGGCACGTAGGAATGGAAATGGCTTGTCTGTGAGCTGCTACTGGTCAGGTAGACTGCCCTGAACCAGAGGAAACAACAGTATGATACCTATATTCTTCTGTGGTTTTTTTAAAAAAGCTGCTTCGTGTCAGAAGGAAGGAGCAAATGCACTCTGCACGTGGCTTGAGGCGCTGTGGCCACAGGCCTATTATAGCTACAACGACACAGAAGGTTCTCTTCACAGAGGAAAGACACACTCTTTTTAGGTTACAGATAGGTAGCCGTGTTGGTCTGCCATAGTCAAAACAAAAAAAAATTCCTTCCAGTAGCACCTTAAAGACCAACTAAGTTAGTTCTTGGTATGAGCTTTTGTGTGCATGCACACTTCTTCAGATACACAGGTTTAGGTTGTTGGCTATTCCCACACTGTCTATAAGTGGTTGTGAGCATGTGGCGACGGGGGGGGGGGGGGTAGGAAGGAACTCTGGACATGCACAGAGGCACTCAGCCGGAAGCTTCCAAAAACAGCAGATTGGCAGTTCCGGGGGCCTAAATTGTTTGCGGCACAGCGAGGGGCCTGTTTGCAGCTGCCCAAGGCCTGCGAACAGGAATCCCGGGCCTTTGTACTTTGCACAAAAAAGCCATTTCTGCTGGTGTCACTTCCTGCACCAGGATGGGGGGGGGGTCTGCGGTTGTTGTTGGGGGGGGGGATACGAAGCTGTGTCATTTCCTCTCCCCGTGATACAGCTATTTCTCCTTTTTAGAATTTCTTTCCGGAAATATATATTTATCTGCCATCTGGGGGCCTTCCCCTCTTCACCCCCCCCGCCCCCATTTCTGACGGGTTTCCGGTTCCATGCTCTGTTTTTATCACACCAGGGAGCCACAAGCCAAACAGTCGAAGCGGCTTTTTCCTTGTGTCCCCTGCCCTCCAACACGCCCCCCCCTAAATAAGAGCTATAAAGGAGAAAATAAACATTATGGTAGCAGAATTTGAGAGACACTTTGGCCACACTTCGAGGGTTTGGGGTTGCACCCTCACTGTTAACTTTCAAAAACTTTTTTGATGCTGACAGGCCTGTTCAGTTTGAATTTAGCCACTTCAGGGATTGTTTTATGGCATTTCGTGCCTGTGTATGTTGTCGCAAGCTTGAGCGGCTTAGTCTTGATGATGCCCCATGGGCCCTGAAATACACTTGGAGTCAAGAACGGATTTCATGCTCTTTATTCAGCTCATAGTGGTGAGGAGGAATGGACGTTCCCCCAGAATTTCTGCTTTCTATACATTATTTACACAATTGGCCCCACGTGATTGGCTAATTCTGAGATTCTCCTGTAGGCCAATCAGGTTGTGGATTCACTTCCACCTGGAGCTGGATTGGGTGGCTCCTGTGGACCAATCATACTGCTGCATGGTTCTAGGACCAATCAGACTGCTGCATTCTGAATCCAATTGCTCTAGGACCAATCAGACTGCTGCATTTTGGATCCTATTCAACTCAGTACATAACAGGCCCCTTCCTTAGTTGCGATCTTGAGAGGCTGTTTCTCAAACGCGGGTCTCCAGCTGTTGTTGGACTACAACTCCCATCATCCCTGGCCACTGGCCCTTCTAGCTAAGGATTATGGGATTTGTAGTCCAACAAGAGCTAGAGACCTACGTTTTGAGAAACACAACAGGAAACCTGTCAAACCACAGCAACATTTCATCCTAGGATGGAGAACAGTCGCATACTCTCCAATATTTCTCTGATGAAAATAAAAGGTAAAGGTAAAGGTACCCCTGCCCGTACGGGCCAGTCTTGCCAGACTCTGGGGTTGTGCGCCCATCTCACTTAAGAGGCCAGGGGCCAGCGCTGTCCGGAGACACTTCCGGGTCACGTGGCCAGCGTGACATCGCTGCTCTGGCGAGCCAGAGCCGCACACGGAAACGCCGTTTACCTTCCCGCTGGTAAGCGGTCCCTATTTATCTACTTGCACCCGGAGGTGCTTTCGAACTGCTAGGTTGGCAGGCGCTGGGACCGAGCAGTGGGAGCGCACCCCGCAGCAGGGATTCGAACCGCCGACCTTTCGATCAGCAAGTCCTAGGCGCTGAGGCTTTAACGCACAGCGCCACCTGTGTCCCATCTGATGAAAATAGGGACGTCCTATTCCATAATAATAATAATAATAATAATAATAATAATAATAATAATAAAAAAAAATAATAATAATTGTATTATTTGTACCTCACCCATCTGACTGGGTTGCCTCAGCCACTCTGGGCGGCTTACAACATATTTAAAGCACAATAAAACATCAAACATTTTAAAAAACAAAAAAAACTTCCCTATCCAGGGCTGCCTTCAGATGTCTTCTAAACGTTGTACAGTTCCAATATCATCAGTTATTTGAAAAATTTTAATCTGACAAACAAAAGGGGTTCTCAACAGAAATTTCCCGATTTGAATCCGGTCTTGTAAATTCTAAAAGAAAAACTCATTCCAAAACTTATCGAGGAGGTAACAGGTAACAGTGGCAATGGTGAGGAGGCCACAAGATTTTGGCCATTCAAGAACCATGGCCCAATGGAAAAACTTATGGAAGATCAATTGGAAATTCACAAATGGTTATACGATTAGAGAGAACTTTCAAAAAATGCAACATTTCTCCAATGGAAAAAGGGACACCCAAAGGAAAAACGGGACATTCCATGATCAAATCAGAAACCAGAAACTATGGGAATGGCAGATCTCTTTTAAAGTTTTTTTAAAAAAAGTTTTAGTATTCATTGCACAGCAGCAGCCCCTGCAAACATTATTATTTCCCCGCTGTAACAACTTGGATGTTCCTCAATTTATTTATTTTTAAATGCCTGTATGATATTAGCGCTCCCTGCTGCAGCATCACAGCGTGTGCTCATGTTGCCGCTGCAAGTTATTATGACCCTTGCAAGTCGCTTATGTGAAAAATAAAAAAAAGTTTCCCATCTGTGGATTGGAATGCAAGCAGAGTAGAATGATTCATACATTCTGTGTATGATTTTCCTCTGTCAATGCTCCCATCCACTTACATCTGGCAGGGTCAAAGATGTGAAGCTCCCGTCTTAGCCTCTTCTTGGCTCCAGAGGAAGAAGGAACAACATGAGGCTATTTTGGGCCCAGAAATAATTGTTGATGTTGTTTATTTTTCTGGAAATATATATATACTGTTGCTTCACAACAGCTCACCATGCTGAGCGCCACTTTCACAATAGGTAAACTGCTGGACGTCCCGATACGCCCTCCTTTCTTCCAGATGTTACTGAGAATATATCCCACTTCTAAGATCTCTGCCTACTGCTACCGGTCCCACAATCTGACCGGGAAACTCTCCTGGAGGGAGCGAAGGAACTAGACCCTTTTCACTGAATCTGCAATTGTTGCTTTAAAAAGCTATTTAGCCCAAGCCTTCCCCCTCATCCCAGACCACCGGTACAAACTAAAGCCAAACAAGGCATTTTAGAATATCATTTAAACAACCTTAAAATGTCAATGACTTCCCATGCCATAAATCCCTGTATATTTTATATAAACTAAACCATTCAGTATTCCATTATTACACCCAACAAAACTTATTTACACTGCTGAATTTATCTTAATGCTGCCCACGTTTTCAAATATACACAATTTCCCCCCTATATACTCAATAAACATTTTGCAATCTTCTTTAAATTTATGTTATTTTTGTTCTCTTATTCTATATGTTAGGTCCGCAAGCTGCCCATATTCCATCAGTTTAAGTTGGCATTCTTCTTTAGTTGGGACTTCACTGATTTTTGGGCTA
This sequence comes from Podarcis melisellensis, assembly GCF_964234715.1. Lineage (NCBI taxonomy): Eukaryota > Metazoa > Chordata > Lepidosauria > Squamata > Lacertidae > Podarcis > Podarcis melisellensis. The sequence goes on from NC_138540.1 coordinate 82,302,458, forward strand.
GCAAAACACAGGCCGCAGTAGAGGCAAACATAAACAACCTTTTTTGACACCTGAGAATTTCTGTCTTGATTATTCCCAACGAAAAGGACTCTGGTTTTTTTTTGGGGGGGGGGGAGTACTTTTTAAACATTTTTTTCAATTCATTATGAATTATTTCCCAATATTCTTTTTACCCTTTTGCAGGTCCACCACATATGATAGAACATAAAGGTAAAGGTAAAGGGACCCCTGACCATTAGGTCCAGTCGTGACCGACTCTGGGGTTGCGGCGCTCATCTCCCTTTATTGGCCAAGGGAGTCGGCGTACAGCTTCTGGGTCATGTGGCCAGCATGACCAAGCCGCTTCTGGCAAACCAGAGCAGCGCACGGACACACCGTTTACCTTCCCACTGGAGCGGTACCTATTTATCTACTTGCACTTTGACATGCTTTTGAACTGCTAGGTTGGCAGGAGCAGGGAACGAACAACGGGAGCTCACCCCGTCGCAGGGATTCGAACCACCAACCTTCTGATCGGCAAGTCCTAGGCTCTGTGGTTTAACCCACAGCACCACCCGCATCCCATGATAGAATATACCCTCTGTTTAATTGCATCTCCAGCACTTATCTGATGCACACAAGCATACTTTCTTTTGCTCAGAAGCGTTCCCCGCAAAAACCTGCTCTTTAAAGTAGAATCGGAGCAAAGGACAACTGACCGAAAACCTAATTTGCCATTTGTTGCACTTCAGCTATAAATAGTAAGTTTTTGTGGGGGAAACTCTAGAGGAGAATGGGAGGAGGAGATATTTCTGAACATTTCCCTTTTTTTAAGGGAAATTCCCTTATTCCGAAAAGGATTCCTTGCAAGAAAAGGGAAAAGTTGACAGCTATGTCCTACAAGAGTTCCGCATATGGCTTAGTTCCCAGACCCTTGACCATCTCCGTCGCCCTCCTCTGCCCACCTTCCAGCTTGTCAACACCCTTCTTAAACTCTGGCGCCCAGAACTGGACACAGTATTCAGGTGTGGTCATATGATTCTATGAGTCTATGAAAGGTGCCAACCCTAGGAATTTGATTTGAAGCAGGAAGAAGGAGTCGCCGAACAGCAGTTAGGAATGGCCACCTCTCCTTGCAGAACACAAGCCCAATTTAGCAGCGTAAATAGACTGCACCTTCTTGGCACCTGCTGCAGATGTACCTGTCGAGAAGGTCAGCAGGTGGAGGTGGGACCACTGCCTTGAACCTGCTCCCTCCGGGTGCCAGCCAGAGGCCCAGGGCTCCACTGGCAACGTGGTGATGCCACAGGCGGCAGCCTTGCAGAAATAGCCCCCGTTCCAGCTCCGCTGCCTCCTTGCCTCTTTGTTTACCACGAAACTCCCCAGAACCAAAAACTAAAAATAAAATAAAATTCAAAAGCTTCTGAATTCACCCGGCTGCTCCTTGCAGCCAAGCTTCTGTTTACAGTTCAGATGCTTGAACCGAAATCCGGCCCTGGCAACGGAAGGAAACTCCCCTCGTGTGTTTACAACGAGGGATATTGGCAAGAGCTGCAGGAGCCTGGGATTTTTCAGCCAGGAGGGGGGCACATTGCGCATGAATGAAGGCGAAAAGGCTCCGAGGCTTGGAGGCTTGCACACTTGAAACGCTGCGTCCAGTTTCTGGCTGCCGTACCTCCAAAAGGATATCGCAGAGCTGAAGAAAGAAGGCTCCGGAAAGGGCCGCCAAAACTATCGAGGGGATGGAGCAGCTCCCCTGCAAGTCAAGGCTGCAACATTTCACAGAATCACTTAAGGAGTTGGAAGGGACCACGGGGTCATCTATCTCAACCCCATGCAATGTAGAAGTCATTTGCCCAATGTGGGATTCGAACCCACGACCCTGAGATTAAGAGTCTTCTGCTCTGCCGACGGAGCTATCCAAATAATGTGCTCTCCAATTCTAAAACTTGGGTCCACGCAGTGAGACTGAGGGCTCAGCCACGCTGCCGCTTGTCCCATGATTTCTAGGCACAGATCTGAGAGGTTTTCATTTCATCTCGCCTCCAAATCGGAATAATAATAATAACAATAATAATAATAATAATAATTTATACCTCGCACATCTGGCTGGGTTTCCCCAGCCACTCCGGGCAGCTTCCAGCAAAATATTAAAATACAATAATTCATCAAATATTAAAAGCTTCCCTAAACAGGGCTGCCTTCAGATGTCTTCTAAAAGTCTGGTAGTTGTTTATCTCTTTGACATCTGGTGGGAGGGCGTTCCACCGGGTGGGCGCCACTACCGAGAAGGCCCTCTGCCTAGTTCCATGTAACCTCACTTCTCGCAGGGAGGGAACCACCAGAAGGCCCTCGGCTCTGGACCTCAATGTCCAGACTAAACGATGGGGGTGGAGATGCTCCTTCAGGTATACTGGGCCTTTGATTCAGGAACCAACAGCAAATTTTCCTGGGGAAAGAGCTGGGACAAAGCAAAACCTCTTTGGCCTGCACCTAGAAAGCAGGGAACAAGCAGGAGTGTGGATGACCAAAATGCCGGGAGATTCAGGACAGACCCCCAAAAGCACTTCTTCCTACAATGCATTGTTTGTCCCCACAAGATGCAGTGACTGCCAACTTCGAAAGGTATTTAGACAAATGAATGGACAAAGCTACTAGCGTGATGCTCCAAATACCAGCGGATGGGACTCACTAAAGGAGGGCTGAAGAACACCTGTTTGTCCACAGGATGCTAGACCAGGTGTGCCTTTGGTCCGATGCAGAGGGACTCTTTGTACCTACTGCCCAGCTGCGGAAGGAGATTGCCTCCGAGCGTGTGCAGGAGTGCATCCCTCATTCCTGCCATCACGAGCCCCATCCGATTCCCACCTATTAAGGAGGCTGGTAAGACTGAAAGCCTAGGATTTAACCAATTGTCTCTCCGCTCTTTGGACAGATTAGTGCAGATTCTCTGAGTTGCTGCCTTTCCCTACTGAGAGCTGCGGTGTATGCCCTCCATCATGGATCTGATGAATATAGGAGCATCCTGAAATACCCTTTCAACATTTCTCCAGTGAAAATAGGGACGTCCTAAGGAAAAGCAAGGGACGCGGGTGGCACTATGGGTTAAACCACAGAGCCTAGGGCTTATTGATCAGAAGGTCAGTGGTTCGAATCCCCGTGACAGGGTGAGCTCCCGTACTTCTGTCTCAGCTCCTGCCCACCTAGCAGTTCGAAAGCATGTCAAAGTGCAAGTAGATAAATAGGTACCACTCCAGCGGGAAGGTAAACGGCGTTTCCGTGCGCTGCTCTGGTTCGCCAGAAGCGGCTTAGTCATGCTGGCCACATGACCCGAAAACTGTACACCGGCTCCCTCGGCCAATAAAGTGAGATTAGCGCCGCAACCCCAGAGTCGGCCACGACTGGACCTAATGGTCAGGGATTCCTTTACCTTTAAGGAAAAGCGGGACAGTCTGGGACCAAGTCAAGAACCGGGACGGCTTCTGTAAATCTGGTAAATAGGATGGTGCTCTGAAAAGACTGCCTTCGGGACTGTGTCTTCGGTAGTAAATGTGCCTTTTCTGGCTTCTGCCTTGATGTCCCATCCCCGAGAGCATGGAAGGGGACAGGCTCGCTGGCTATCCCCTCTGACCCACTGACCCTATCGTTCCAGCTGACCTGTTGCAGGCCTGCTGAGCCCAGCTGCCTGACTAAGCCTGGAAGGGAGCAAGATCTGCATCCAGGCGTTTGCTGCTGGCAGCGGAGGGAAGGCAGTGAACTCTCCTTGCTCTGTCTGCTGAGCATCCTGTGCGGGGGCTGGTACCACAGAGCGCTTGGAAATTGCCTCCGCGAAGGCAAACAGCCCTGGCTCCGGAATCCGAGGAAAGGTCCGGGGAATCTGGCTCCGAACATCTCTGCTGCTCTCGGTGCCCAGCCAAACTCTGGCTGTGTGCACACCCAATATTTAAAGTGCCCAAAAGAAGAATCCTGGGAACTGTAGTATCTTGAAGGTGCTGGGAACCATAGCTCGGTGGGGAGTAAACTGCCGTTCTCAGAATTCTTTGCAAGGGGGAGGAGATGTGCTTTGAATTTAGAATGTGCTCTCTTGGGTGTATACAAGCAAGGAGGGGAGTTTTCTCTGCTGTGGATGATCCATAATTGCCAGCTTTCATTTTTTAAAAAAGAAAGTTTCTGGCATTTGTAGAAACTGACATACGAGGCAAAAATGCAGAGGCAGTGTTCTTCCCCTATCTAGACCCTATCCATCTCTTTTCTGTAAAGTCTCCCCCTCCATCGGTACCCCTTTTATTTTAACAAATGTCCATCACTCAGTCCTCCCCTTGGTCATTCTCCTTGACCACTTAGCTTTCTTTCTCTCTGGCTATCCACCTGCCGCAGTGGTCTGCAACCAGGTTAAAAGATTTCTGGAGTTCCTGGGAAGCTGGTCAGGGGTTTCCTCGAGGAGATGGCGGGCAGGCAGACCTCCCTGAAAGTCTGCTTGCTGCTGGGTGCATTGCAGGACTTAATTCTCAGCTCACACATAGTCCTGACCAATAGTCAGCCCCGTGTAAGAACTGTTCGTATGCCTTCTGCAACTGGTGGAGATTTCTCTGTAGACAAGCTGACATGGAAAGCGTGCGATTTGGGTTGAACCACAGAGCCTAGGGCTTGCCGAACAGAAGGTCGGCGGTTCAAATCTCCGCGACAGGGTGAGATCTCATTGCTCGGTCCCTGCTCCTGCCAACCTAGCAGTTCGAAAGCACATCCAAGTGCAAGTAGATAAATAGGTACCACTCTGGCGGGAAGGTAAGCGGCGTTTCCGTGTGCTGCTCTGGTTCGCCAGAAGCGGCTTAGTCATGCTGGCCACATGACCCAGAAGCTGTACGCCGGCTCCCTCGGCCAATAAAGCGAGATGAGCGCCGCAACCCCAGAGTCGGCCACGACTGGACCTAATGGTCAGGGGTCCCTTTACCTTTACCTTTAATCCAATTGTCCGTCCATACACAATAATAGAATAGAATAAGATTCATCTATCCCAACTTCTGCAATGGAGCAATAAGCAGGTGGCTCGATCCTGCAACCTTGACATTATCAGCACCAACCAAGCAAAGCAGGCTTCATCTTCAAAGGGCTTCACATATATCATTTCGTTAAGGAGACACTTCAGTCAGTAGAGCACGAGACACTTAATCCCAAGGTCGTGGGTTCGAGATGCATGTTGGGCAAAAAGATTCCTGCATCTTAAGTTGGACTAGATGACCCTCATGGTCCCTTCTGAATGTACAATTCTATGGTTCTAAGTTAGATCGGCACTCCCACATTGTCCGACGCTTGTGGAGCTCCAGTGTACAGGCAGGACACCCATTCAGGGTCTTCAGAAGTTGAATGACCAAGTTATAAACATCTGGTGCCGGCGCTTCTCCCCAGAGCCAGCTGCATCCCACAACTGGCCCAGGGTCTCTGCTTTGTGTTGTTATTGTTGTAGTGTATAGTAACAAACAGGAAGCTTCCACAAGGTCACCATGGAGCAGCTCCGGTCTCCATGGTCTCCTGCCAAGAACGTGACACTCGTAAATATTTACGCTGCGGCATCAGGGGAATGCAACCCCGTCCATTGGGTTTGGAGCCACGAAGCCTGGGAGGCTGTAAGTTGGGAATGGTGGGTGGGATGGAGAGGCAACCGTCCAAGATGCAGAAGGCTCCGGGTCCACCTGAGAAAAGCTTTGGTGGAACCTCTGCAAATGCTAAGAACTGTCCTGCTGGATCAGGCAAAAGATCTGTCCCCCAAAACTCTGCTTTGATCCAGAGCCATCTCCACCTCCATCGTTCTGCCCAGACACTGAGGTCCAGCCTTCTGGTGGTTCCCTCACTGCAAGAAGCCAAGTTACAGGGAACCAGGCAGAGGGCCTTCTTGGTGGTGGCACCCACCCTGCGGAACGCCCTCCCACCAGATGTCAAGAGAACAACAACTACCAGACTTTTAGAAGACATCTGAAGGCAGCCCTGTTTAGGGAAGCTTTTAATGTTTAATAGACTATTGTATTTTAATATTCTGTTGGAAGCCGCCCAGAGTGGCTGGGGAAGCCTAGCCAGATGGGCGGGGTATAAATAATAATAAATTATTATTATCATTATCATTATCTATCTGCCCCTGGGAACCTCGCAGGCAGGGCCCGAAAGGCAAAGCCCCCATTTCATTTGTCCTAATAACTGGTAAGAAAAGGGTCTACTGCCTCTGTATTATACAGTTTCGCACAGCTAAACAGCCTTAGAATTTGTCCAGTCCTCTTTGTTCAAAGGTGTCAAAGACAGTGACTGTGTCTCTCTTGGGACAACGTTCTGTAAGACTGATAGACCTACAGAATTGTAGAGTTGGAGGGGACCACGAGGGTCATCTAGTCCGACCCCCTGCAATGCAGGAATCTTTTGCTCGAACCCACGACCCTGAGATTAAGAGCCTCAGGCTCTACCAACTGAGCTATATTTGTGTGCATGCGAAGCACCTAGTTTCCCCCGAAGCTGCCGCTGCTCTACTTTATTAGTTTATTAATCCACATTCTGGGATTTTTTTGGGGAGTGGGGAGCAATTGATCTCAATCCCCTCTCTTCCCCCTGACCCTAAAACCCCTTCTTTTTTTTCTTTTTTCTTTTTTTTTTAAATATTTTTTATTAAGGATTTTCTTGTTTTACAGAAGTGTAGTGCCTCGTATTTTTTGGTTGGGGTTGGCCTAGGGTGTGATTGTTTGCTTGTGATTGGCTGTGGTGATCTTTGTTTTCGTGTGTGAGTGAGGTGGGTGGGTGTTTTGGATCAGGTTAGCCATATTGATTTGTATGCTGTTGGTGGATTATTGTCATTGTCCTGTTGGGCTGTGTATGTGATAAAGGGGAGCCATACCGGGGTGAAGGCGTCTTCTTCTGTTTGTCCCCGTGTCAGTTTCAGTTTATTAGTTAATTTTTCTAGTAGGGCTGTTTCCCATACTATTTGGAACCATTGGTCCATGCTTACTCCTGACAGGTCTTTCCAGTGTCTGGTTATGATGTTTCTGGCTGCTGAGAGCAGGTGGGTTATGAGTTCTTTGTGGTGTAAATGGGCATTGTTGTCTTGGAAAACCCCTTCTTAACTCTAAGATACCGGGAGGAACAGTCTAGCTGGTTAAAACTGGAAGGAAGGAGAAAAGAGCAGCTGGATTTTAACTACAGCTGTAGGAAAGCAACATACATTCCTCGCAGAACAAATCTTTGCAGTCTGGAGATCCAGGTGAGAAAAATCTTATTTAATATAACACTCAGAAAGGACAGTGACATCCAATTTCCCCCCTCAAGCCCTGCAACAGCTGCCTCCCTCCCTCCACCCCCATGGCTAACTTGGCACAGAATGAGTGCATACATACCCTGCCCCCCAAAAAACAAGAAATCCAGGAACCCCCAGAACATCATTGTTCCTTGTGCAATCCTGAGGTGATATCTGGGTAGCAGTTATGTGCGATGATTCTTGCTTTCCATGCTGTTTTGTGTCTGCAAATGTTTCAGGGCAGTCACACCGCGTCTGTCCTGAAACTTCCTGCCGAAATCTCGTAACTTTTTAAGACCCCTTTTTCGTCCCGCTTCTGTTGCTCTAGAGATACCTAGCAGAACAGCTAATAAAAGTGGGAGGAAAAACAAAATAAAAAAATTCCTTCCAGTAGCACCTTAAAGACCAAGTAAGTTAGTTCTTGGTATGAGCTTTCGTGTGCATGCACACTTCTTCAGATACACTGAAACAGAAGTTTCCAGACCCTTCTATATAGTGAGAAGGTGGGGAGGGGTATTACTCAGAAGGGTGGTGGGAATGGGTGATTGGCAGATAGCTGTGATGAGCCTGTTGACGACTCTTAACGACTGCAATAGGTCTTACAGGAAAAAGCAAGGGGTGAGAAGGTGAAAAATGGCTTTGTCATGTATAATGAGATAAGAATCCAATGTCTTTGTTCAGACCAGGTCTCTCCATGGTTTTAGTTGGTCTTTAAGGTGCCTCTGGAAGGATTTTTTTTATTTTGTTTTGACTATGGCAGACCAACACGGCTACCTATCTGTAAAAGTGGGAGGGTTTGTGGACAGCCCAGCCTTAAATTCACTATTATTGTTCCAAAGACATGTTGCAGAATACAGTGAACCACAAAAAAACAACACCTGCCTGGAGGTGCCTGCAGACTGTGTCGCCCATTTCTGTGCTATCCCCCCTTCCTTTCAGCTGGTAAGCCAGCAGTTGGCTGAGGAGCGAAGTAGCCAAAAAGCAGAGACCAGCAGCTAGAGGGAGAATTCACTCCTCATCGCCTGGCTATTCCTTGCCTGCTCCCACCTGTTGCAGATATCTCTGTGCAGAACATATGAGAAAGGAGACAGAGGTCAGTGTCGCAGCTGAGCAGAGAAGAGGCCTACCAATCACCAGCCAGCGGTCAGGCGGAGGGAGGTGGGGTTGACCAATGTGTGGGCGGGGCTCTCTGAGAGTGGGCGGAGTTCCGCTCTGCCATCTTCCTGGGCATCCGTCAGGTGAGCCGGGCGTCGTCCGGCGACTCTGGCATTGTGCACTTTCTTACCGTCTGGAGGGCAGCAGTTCTGACCGACTGAAATCTTAACCCTGGCACCCTGCGCCCTTCACTGCTTTTGACTCATTTTGCATTCCTTCCCCACCCTCTTGCAGAGAGCGTTTCGGGTGCCCTGCCACGCCTTTCCTTCTGCCAGTGTTGGAAATTCAAGGGCCAGCTCATTTTTCCAACACATTCTTTATGGCAGGAAAATGAGGCTCTCTTTTTTTTCTTCTTCCTCCCCCACCGCAACTCACATAAAATAGCAAATTATTGATTTGGGTACAGGGCAAGCTGGGTAGGGCAGCAGGGCAAGGAAGAGATAACCTCTTTAAATAATTCTCTCTTAATACACAAAGCAAAATAATTAAAAGGAATTGATAGATTCTCAATCCTCCCCCCCCGCAAAAACAAAAACACTCCATAAATTCACAAAATAATAATAAATCTCACCAAATGAGGGTTTTTATTGTTTTTGGTTTTTTTGTTTTGGAAAAAGATTTTGTTAGAGGGGAAGGGGAGTCTGTGTCCCTCTCCAGTCCTGACTCCTTCCCCGCTCAGATTGATTTATTTTTTAATTCCAACTCGACATCCCAAGTCCACAAGTACTTTTCTCTCAGCTGCATTGACAGGATTTGACCACCATGTTGGAAAGCTGCTCCACCTTGGCTTGGCGGCCGACGTAGTACACAATCCCCAATGGCTCGAGCTCGTATGGGACGCAGCAGGGCGTGGCTGAGGCAGATGGGTTGTGTTGGGTGTACAGAGACAGGACCTGTCGAAACAAAATAAGAAAATACGTCTCTGGAAAGGTAACAAGGCGGATTGATCACCTTAGGGAGTGGGAGGGCCAAGTTTTCAGGAAAGCAGAGGTCACGTTTATAATGGCTGCCAAGTTTCACTCATGGCACTGCACGAGTACCGTATTTGTCGCTCTATAAGACGCACCAGACCACAAGAAGCGCCTAGTTTTTGGAGGAGGAAAACAAGAAAAAAATTATTCTGAATCTCAGAAGCCAGAACAGCAAGAGGGATCGCTGCGCAGTGAAAGCAGCAATCCCTCTTGCTGTTCTGGCTTCTGGGATAGCTGCGCAGCCTGCATTCGCTCCATAAGACGCACACACATTTCCCCTCACTTTTTAGGAGGGGGAAAGTGATTCTTATAGAGCAAAAAATACGGTCGTTTTTATTGCAGCAAAGCACATCACAGGACAGTGGCATTTTCTGCCGTTGCTCCCGGCCTATCGAATGCCCTTCCCACCTGCCGTCCTCAAAGAATTGGCTACCAGTTGCTTCCAGATGCCTTGTAGAGAATTATATTTTTTCCCCAGGTTTTCTCTGACCCAGAAGAAGAGTTCATTGCCGAATTCTGTCTTTGCATCTGTTTCTATGAAACCGTTCTGTTGCTTTCCTTTTGAGATTTTTTAAAAGCAGTTTTTGGAATGCTTCAAAACAAACCCCAAAGGAGGGTTGTGTTCGTGAGGAAGTGGGGTGAGATGCAAGAGTCAGAAGCCATTTCGGGAGAGGGGGGCTGAGGAGCTTTTTACGTCCTCACCTGGCTGTACTGAGTGTCCACGCTCCAGAGATAGGGACAGGCACCCATGCATAGGTTGGCATAGTAGCCCTTGGGTTGGGAGATCCACCGCCATTTTAAGTCCTTGCGGAAGTCGATGTACAAGGGCCTCACGCAACAGTTCTTCTCCTCTGGTGACCTGGAGCGGAAGAACCCAAAAAGAGTTGAGAGAATAATAATAATAATAATAATTACAGTGGTACCTCAGGTTAAGTACTTAAATCGTTCCGGAGGTCCGTTCTTAACCTGAAACTGTTCTGAACCTGAAGCACCACTTTAGCTAATGGGGCCTCCTGCTGCTGCTGCGCCGCCGGAGCACAATTTCTGTTCTCATCCTGAAGCAAAGTTCTTAACCTGAGGTAATATTTCTGGGTTAGCGGAGTCTGTAACCTGAAGCGTATGTAACCTGAAGCGTATGTAACCCGAGGTACCACTGTATTATTATTTATTTATACCCCACCCATCTGGCTGGGTTTCCCCAGCCACTCTAATATTCCAACAGAATATTAAAAAACACGATAAAACATCAAACATTTAAAAACTTCCCTAAACAGGACTGCCTTCAGATGTCTTCTAAAAATCAGATAGTTGTTTATTTCCTTGACATCTGGTGGGAGGGTGTTCCACAGGGCGGGTGCCACTACCAAGAAGGCCCTCTGCTTGGTTCCCTGTAGTCTCACTTCTCACAAGGAGGGAACCGCCAGAAGGCCCTCGGAGCTGGACCAAAGTGTCCGGGCAGAACGATGGGGGTGGAGACTTTTCTTTGGGTATACTGGGCCAAGGCTGTTTAGGAGTAAGGTTACCAAACGTCCCCGTTTCCAGGAGACAGTCCCCGGATTTATAAATCAGTCTCCTATCATTTCCACTATCATTCCGACTGAAGTTGAAAAGTATCCCTGGATTCATTGAAAAAAATCTGGTATCCTTAGTTTAGGGCTTGAAAGGTCAGCACCAACACTTTGAATTGTGCTTGGAAACGTACTGGGAGTCAATGTAGGTCTTTCAGGACCGGTGTTATATGGTTTCGGCGGCCGCTCCCAGTCACCAGTCTAGCTGCCGCAAAACCACAGATCCTGAAACCCAGCCAGGAGTGCAGTGGGAAATTCATCCTGCTCCATGGCCCTTCTTTGTGCGCCTCCTCCTCCACAAGCGATCTGGAGTGTGGCAACACGAGAAAGGGCCTTTTCCGTGGTGGCCCCATTTGTGGGATTCTCTCTCCAGGTAGTCTCGCCTGGCACCTTACATATATTTAGGTGCCAGGCAAAAACATTCCTCTTCTCCCAGGCTAATTAAACTACCCATGGCCTTTTAAACTATGGGTGCATTGTTGTTTTGGTTTGTTATTATGGTATTCATGTTTGTGTTTTTATATTGTAAACCACCCTGTGATCTTAGGATGAAGGGCGGTCTCTAAATTTAATAAATATTGCTTTTGTTTGTTATCATGGTATTCATTTTTGTTTTGTTAATATTTTAAACCACCCTGTAAACTTAGGATGAAGGGTGGCATATAAATTTAATAAACAATGATGAGGAGGATGTGTTTTTAGATTGTAAGCCTTAGGGCGGGGACTGTCTTAACACTGATTTTCGTAAGAAGTATTTTTGGCTAAAGAGCTGCATAGAAGTGCATTCATTCATAGAAGCACAGAACTATAGAGTTGGAAGGGAACTCAGAGAGTCCAACCCCCTACAATGCAGGAATCTTTTTGCTTAACGTGGGGCTAGAACCCATGAACATCAGATTAAGAATCTCATGCTTTACCAGCTGAGCTGTCACCCCAATTTATAGCCTAAGAGGCTCTCAGCAGAGAAAGAGTCTCACACCAAAAAAAACCAGAAGCCACTCACTGGCTGCAATAGTCCATGGTTGTCGCTCGCTTTTGCCGGCGGTTTTGCAGGTGGTCTGCCCGCTCGGGGGGCATCGCCATCACCAGAAGATAGGGGGGCTGCTGTTTCGCCTGGCTGATCCCTTGCTGATCACCCCTCCTTAATTTGGTGCCTGGAAACAGACAAGAATTTGTTAGCCGTGTCGCACGGGCTTTAGTTTGTTTTAAACCATCTGGATGCTGCCATATGTGAAACACTTTGCGGTGGCTCCTTTAGTAAAGGACCCCTGACCATTACGTCCAGTCGTGGCCGACTCTGGGGTTGCGGCGCTCATCTCGCTTTATCGGCCGAGGGAGCCGGTGTCCAGCTTCCGGGTCATGTGGCCAGCAGGACTAAGCCGCTTCTGGCGAACCAGAGCAGCGCACGGAAACGCTGCTTACCTTCCTGCCGGAGTGGTACCTATTTATCTACTTGCACTGGCGTGCTTTCGAACTGCTAGGTTGGCAGGAGCAGGGACCCAGCAACGGGAGGTCACCCCCTCGCGGGGATTCGAACCGCCGACCTTCTGATCGGCAAGTCCTAGGCTCTGTGGTTTAACCCACAGCGCCACCCTTTAGAAGCGCATGAATAAAATAATAATAAGGGTGAAGGCGCTTTATAAATCAGATCGATCAAATGTTTCCCCGAGTACCAGTTTCCGACAGCGTGGCTGGGGAACGGGAACTGGGCAGGCAGGGAAAATACCCTCCAGCGGCACTGACTGGAATGCCATTTACCACCCCAGACTCTTCCTAGGCCCAAGCCCTCACTGACGCTGTTCCCATCCCCTAACCCTCCTTTTGAGAAGCCTTCTTGGTCTCCTGATCATTCCTCTTCCTTGTCTGGGTGGGGGCAGAGCTCTCAATGAACCGTTAAACAAAATAAGCATGTGCTCAGGGCATCGCAGAAATTTCCCATGGGCAGATTTCCCCCCCACATTAATGGCCACAAGCTGCTCAACCGAGAGCTGGGTTTCTCAACGGAAGTCAATTAGAAATCCCAGCAGGGCGACTATACAACAAGGCAAGCCTGTTGCCTTCTCTCTACTAAGTATAGATGCAGACGTGTTGCGCAAGATTAGCTTTGAGGATCTGACTGTGCCATTAGAAAAAGTCAGAGAGAGGAAAAATTCAAATGTAAAGGAAGTGGAAGTCCACAAAAATAAACATTGTTTTCCATCTTACTGTAGGTTACTTGTTTCATCTCGGAAAATGAAATTTTACTTTGTGCTTTATTGTTGTTTATATTTCAAATTAGGTATATATGGGGGCACTAAAATCAGGAGGGCATCTGCAGGTGGGCGAAGGCTGTGCTGCCCTACTGACTTGGCTTGTTTCTTTCTGCCAGCATCCTTATGTGGTGCCCACCGGGATCAGGAATGTGTGGGGTTACGGGTGCGATTGTGGAGGAAGAGGGCATCTGAGGACCTTCAGGGGGTCAGATGTGCTGACTTCACCATTCCTTCCCACTCTGCTGCCCATGCTAGGATAGGTGATGGGAAGTGCTGAGGAGCAGGAAGTTTGCCTATCCCATTGGCCCACAAGTGGGAAGGCAGTCGTTCCTAAACTGCGCTGGAGGCTCTTGTGAGCCAAAAAGCAGCCATTTGCCAAAGAGGCTGCCCACCGCACCCCTGTGTGAGTCATAGAATCATAGAGTTGGAGAGGGATCACGGGGTCTTCTAGCCCAACCGCCTGCAGTGAAGGAATCTCAGCTAAAGCACCCATGACAGATGGCCATCCAACCTCTAAGGAGAGTCCACAACCTCCCGAGGGAGTCTGTTCCCCTGCTGAACAGCTCTTACTGTCAGAAAGTTTTTTCCTGATGTTTAGTTGGAATCTCCCTTCTTGTGACATGAAGCCATTGGTCCGAGTCCTACCCTCCAGGTCAGTGGTTGGCAAGGCTTACCAGCCATGGGCTGGATCACTCCCACAGAGATCATCTGTGGGCTGGACCGGCGCAGCGCGCTGCCAGAAATCGCGTCTGCGTATGCCCAGATGCTGAAAATCGTGCCTGCACAGCAGTGGCGTAGCGTGGGGGGGCCGGGGGGCCGGCCGCACTGGGCGCAACATCTGGGGGTTAGGGGGCGCAAACTACTTGCCTTGCCCTGGGTGCTGACAACCGACGCTACACCACTGCTGCACAGATTTCTGGTACCTGTGAATGTGCAGACGCAATTTCCAGCACCATTCAGCGAGTCCCTGTGCTGTGCTCCACCGGTTTAGCACAGCGTGGAGGGGACTCGCTGAGCAGGCAGCTCAGTTCGGGGGCAGCTCGTGGGGCGGTAAAACTGTCTTTGTGGGCCGCATCTGGCCCATGGGCCTCACGTTGCCGACCCCTGCTTCAGAGTCACCGCTGTGCTTGCCTCCCTACAACCAGGTGCAAACCCACAGCCCCAAAAACATGGGCACAGCAGGGATATGAGGCACCCTGAGAGAGGGGAAAAGGCCAACTTTTATGTTTGCTGTAAGTAAAGTGAGTCAGGTGCGCAGGTGTGAAACAACAGTGCTGCAGGGGAAAGTGCATTGAGGGAGGGAAGCGTTCTGAAATTCTGGAGCGTGCCAGCCGCCAGAAGCACGACAGAACCACCCTTTCTGCGATCCGATGGTGAAGCTGTTTGCCGTCAGCACGGCAGCCTATTTTTACCTGACGAAACGCAGCGGGTGTGTGCTAGTTTGCGTGTGCAAGGGGTGTGTGTGTGTGTGTTGCGGGTGCTCGTGCTTCAAGCTGCCCCCTAGAGGAGGTTCCCATCGAGCTGAATCACGTGACTAAAGTGTCACTGGAACTGGCACGGCGCCCCCACACACAACCCCACCCTGGGCAGAAGGTATGGCAGGTATGTGTGTCAGGAAGATGAGGAAGTTCTCTAGGCCCGATTCCCAGAAGGAGGCAAGTCTCGTCCTGAAGGCGGAATCCGCCAAGCCTGCGCTTACCAGTTGTTGACAGGCAATTGAAGAGGGAGATGCCAGACAGGGACCGAAGAGAGCCTTTGGCAGGGCCTGAGAGCATGAGAAAAGCCTGCAAGATCTGGCCTTGTTTCCCACCTCGTCCAGCAGCCTCCTGTTCTCACAGTGGCCGGACAGATGCCCGCAGGATCCGAGCGCAAGAGATCTCTCCCCTCCTGCGATTCACAACGACTGGTATTCAGATATACTGCTGCCTCAAACCGTGGAGGCAATTTATAGCCATCAGGGCTAGGAGTCATGGATCGCCTTCAAGGGTGAAGGACGGGCCATGAATTTAAATCAATCAATAAAGCTGGCACTACAGGCATTAGATGTAAACCCTACAACATAGGGACATTTCCTATTTCCTTCCATTTCAGGGGGTTGGTCTGGATGGCCCTTGGGGTCCCTTCCAACTCTGCCATTCCACAATTCTCACTTCCCCCCACAACTGACCCTCCTCAACCCCTCCATTTTTTTGTCCCCATTTTTCACTGACAGCGCTGGCAGGGGAAATAGGGACGTTCCGGGATCGAAACAGGGATGGAGAGCCGTCCCTGGAAAACCAGGACCCTGACCCCATTCCTTAGCCCTTACCTTCAACTTCCACTTTCAGTTCCTCCACACCGCTTTCACAGGTACAGTGGGAGCTGAGGCGAAATCTTCCCAGAGGCTCTGAAATACAAACAACATGGATTTTGGGGTGCCGTGCTCACAGGCCCCAGCAGGAGCAGCGGAAGGATTTGAACCCGCAACCCCAGAGGCACACACAACACGGGCCCAAAGGTGGAGACAGGCGTTTGCTGCATTAAATCCAAGTGCGCCTCTCTCCTCCGGAGCTCAGCCCATGTGTGTATGGGAGAACAATTCAGAAGCAGAAGTTGGCTGCAGACAATGTCTGTTGGTTGCTCCTCCCCGATCCCCAATCTTTACACAAAGTTTTGGGTGTCTGATTAAGGAGGTTGCCTTAAAAAAACAAAGTGGCAAACACGTACATAGGAACATTAACATCTGTGACAGGAATACAATCTGAAATTCAGTTCTCCAGATCTCCAAATCAGTTTTTTAAAAGTCCTAATGAGACTTCATTAGCATTTTAATACAAAATTCTCCCAATACACACAATTCCATGTGCAATTTTGTCTGACGTGCTTATTTCTGCCAAACAATTTCCACCTAATACGACGCAGTTTTCCCCCAAGCTGTTTTCAGCAATGTACCCACGCACTATGTCACCTTAGCGCATCTATCTATTTCTGTGATTGTTACATGGCTGGGGAAACTGCGCTGCGAAAATTTAAAACGACAGCGGCTGTGTTTTGTCTGTGTGTTGTTTCTGAAAGCGTGAGTTTATTATTATTATTTATTTCCATTCTGCCCTTCATCCCAAGAACTCAGGGTGGTAGGTTTGCCTTAAATGCGAGCTCATCCTCCCCAAACATAAAGGTACTCACATAAAACTTCCGTGTGGTACCTTTAAGAAATATAGAGAATGGCGCTTGAAGCATGGCAAGATCTGAGCCTCTCTTTGATCTGTGGGCAGCCCTGCCCAACATGGAAGCTGGGCAGTGAGGGTGGCCCTCTCTTCAATATGACACCCACCTCTCCTCTAAATCACCACACCCCCAATATTTCTCTACCCATTCCTGCAGCTGACGATTGTCGTCCCCTCTTCAACTTACTAAGGCGAAAAGGGGTTTGAGAGCAGAGAGGGTGAGTTGCAGGTAGACGGACGCAAGAAATTTAGTGCTTGCAACATCACAATCCCTGCCTTCCTCTCCTCTCCTTTCAGCAGCAACCTGGGCAAAGAATGCAGCCGAGGAGTGGCGCAGGGCAAGTGTGCCTGACGCATGTGCACTTTTGATCTGGCTCCTTCCAAAACACAGTGGCAGCGTGCCCAGGGCGTGGCGTGCCGACTCAGCGGACTGCGGCATTGTTTTGTTTTTCCCCAGCCCCTTTTCTCCCCCTCTCACCTCCAGCACAAAGGCAAAGCAGGGAGAGGTTGCCCCACGATTCTAGTCCCTGGGGAAATAAGCATCTTGGCACTGCCTTGCGGGAGCGACTAGGACTTAGAGGCAACTAAGTTTGTTCTGGGTATAAGCTTTCGTGTGCATGCACACTGCACACGAAAGCTTATCCCCAGAACAAACTTAGTTGGTCTCTAAGGTGCTACTTGACAATTTTTTAATTTATTTCGACTACATCAGACCAACACAACTACCTACCTGAATCTGGAAGAAGATATATCTGTCAATGGATGTGCTTGCACATAATGTTCAACCCACGGTTTCCTTCCACCGTGGTTTGTTCAACAAATCACACGTCATCTAACAGGCTAGTTTGTGTGAAAGCTGGCTGCTAATGCCAGACATGTGCTATGCCAGGTATAGCCAATGTGGGGCCTTCCAGATGTTGTTAGACTACAACTCCCATCAGCCACGCCAGCATTGTCAGTGGCCATGGATGATGGGACTTGTAGCCCTACAACGCTTGGCTTCTTTTTCTGTTGCTCTTAAAAGCAGAGACATCACCTGGCCGACAAAGGTTAAAAGCAGAGACATCACCTGGCCGTATAGTTAAAGCTATGGTTTTCCCAGTAGTGATGTATGGAAGTGACAGCTGGACCATAAAGAAGGCTGATCGCCGAAGAATTGATGCTTTTGAATTATGGTGCTGGAGGAGACTCTTGAGAGTCCCATGGACTGCAAGAAGATCAAACCTCTCCATTCTTAAGGAAATCAGCCCTGAGTGCTCACTGGAAGGACAGATCGTGAAGCTGAGGCTCCAAGACTTTGGCCACCTCATGAGAAGAGAAGACTCCCTGGAAAAGACCCTGATGTTGGGAAAGATGGAGGGCACAAGGAGAAGGGGATGGCAGAGGACGAGATGGCTGGATAGTGTTCTCGAAGCTACCAGCATGAGTTTGACCAAACTGTAGGAGGCAGTGGAAGACAGGAGTGCCTGGCGTGCCCTGGTCCATGCAGTCACGAAGAGTCGGACACGGCTAAACGACTAAACAACAACAATGCCTTTGTAACCTGGCAGGTGTCTGGGATCGAGGGTCCAAACAAACCATAGTTCAGCAAGGCTCTTGGGTTTGGGCGTGCTAAAGGTGGCATGGTTTGCGAGTCAACAACAAACTTGGCAGAGAACTAGCTGTGGTTATTCCGGCGGGCTAGGCTCAGTTCTTCCAACAAACCACTTTTTAGCCCCTAGTTAACCATTGTCCTCTTTTGTCACATATCCTGTTCTTCCTTTCCCCCAAGCGAATTACTCTTTCCAGCTGCCATCAACTCTCAGACCCTGCCCCGCTCACACCTTTAGCCACTTCCTGGCTTACCTGTGCTTCCAAGCCAATGCCGGAGGACGGAGGTGACGTCAAACGAAAGCCACTCCTTCTCGTTCTTTACCTTCACCATACGCCCATCCATGTAGTACCAAGTGCTGTTGATTGAGTGGATCTGCTCCTGGACGGAAAGGGTAAGTGTAAACAAAGCAGTCTCTCCATCTCCGACATAAGACCCAGAGCGGTTCATTGTTCGACAGAACGACGTGCTGAAGCAATTTGAATTCAAATGCTAATTTCTAGTTCAAGGTTCCAGTTTTGGGGCAGAACTGGAAAACAGGGGCAACATCTGCAGAAGAGCTAGGGGAACAATGAAGTGGGCATTCGGTCCCTCCAAATTCTATGTCAATATTAGAAGGCAAACAATCCTGTCCTGACTCCTATTTGGGACTTAATATGAATGAAGGATCCTTAGAAATAATCCACAGAAGCTGTCCTCTAAATCAAGGATCATCGCTGGGTGTGAATAAGAGAATGTCTCTGAGCATATGCCGAGAGATTTCCAATAATAATAATAATAATAATAATAATAATAATAATAATAATTTATTTATTTCCCCCCGCCCAGCTGGCTGGGTTTCCCCAGCCACTCTGGGCGGCTTCCAACAGAATATTAAAATACAATAACTTATTAAACATTAAAAGCTTCCCTAAACATTCCTAGATTCCAGTTCCCTCGCTACAGACACCTCTTCCCCACAATATTTTGATTTCTGCAGCTGAAATACTCCAGACTAATGCAGGCAAACAAATACATACTTTCTCTCTCTCTCTCTCTCTCTCTCTCTCTCTCTCTCTCTCTCTCTCTCTCTCTCTCTCTTTCTTTTTTCCAAATGAACATAATTTGCATAAATGTGCCTTCATTTTGATTTCAAAATCAGAAATTTCAATTTCTCCCCCCCCCCCATTCTCAGGGATAGAATGCGAATGAATGATCATTAGCAATGATCCAGGGGGCTCTCTTTGAAATCAGCTGATGTCCCTGGTTGCAAATAAAAGAATGCCTCTGAGCATGTGCAGAGAAATTTCCTCATTTCACCCACAAATAACCATAAGCATCTCCAAACAGTCTGAACAGTTTCCGGGCGAGAGGGTACAACTTGTGGGCATCTTTGAATTCCGATAGCATTTTCCCATCGTACCTGGTAAAGCTCCAATCGCTGATCCTGAACCGTTCCAGAAATGCGCATTCTCAGTTCAGCACGGTACAGCAGACTGGAGTCATGAAGGGTTTTCCGGATGTGCGATAAGTTGAACCCGAAGAAGACAGAGTAGGGTGTCTTTGGTATGTAGCCTTCTGCACAGAGAAAATAGGAGAGGAGTCTTAAGTTGTTTTGTCTTTGATTGTGCTGGTTCCATTTCAAACACGACCAAATTACGTATTTCTTCCTTTGGAAGGTGTCAAGAGAATATAAGCTTTGCAAGAGCTTCAGGCGACATCTGAACTTCCCGGCAACCCGATTAACATCCCAGCAAGAGTTGAGCTGCAAATCGCTGAATGTTAGGAATTTACAAACGAAATGAAAAACAGAACTTACAATTGGAATGGAAAACAAAATTGAGCTTTGGAGGGTCACAGGGCTGCTGGATTCGGGCACCATTAAGACACTTGCTCAGAGAGTAAGCCCCAATGAAGACAACAAAATTGACTCCTGAGTAAAGGTAAAGGTACCCCTACCCGTACAGGCCAGTCTTGACAGACTCTGGGGTTGTGCACCCATCTCACTTAAGAGGCCAGGGGCCAGCGCTGTCCGGAGACACTTCCGGGTCACATGGCCAGCGTGACATCGCTGCTCTGGCGAGCCAGAGCCGCACACGGAAACGCCGTTTACCTTCCCGCTGGTAAGCGGTCCCTATTTATCTACTTGCACCCAGAGGTGCTTTCGAACTGCTAGGTTGGCAGGCGCTGGGACTGAGCAGTGGGAGCGCACCCCGCAGCAGGGATTCGAACAGCCGACCTTTCGATCGGCAAGTCCTAGGCGCTAAGGCTTTAACCCACAGCGCCACCTGTGTCCCGACTCCTGAGTAGGGATGCACAAATATGAAAATTCACCAGCATTTTCCTCTGGATATACCGTACATACTTTTGTGTGCAGTTTTGCCTAACGCACACATTTTTGCAAAGCAATCTTCACTATTTTTTCCTGTCATTTTCACCAGCGTAGGCATTTGATATGCAAACTCCACCTCTTTATATGCATTTTTTGTTCCAATTACAGTGGTACCTCAGGTTAAGTATTTAATTCGTCCCGGAGGTCTGTACTTAACCTGAAACTGTTCTTAACCTGAAGCACCACTTTAGCTAATGGGGCCTCCTGCTGCTGCTGTGCCGCCGGAGCACGATTTCTGTTCTCATCCTGAAGCAAAGTTCTTAACCTGAAGCACTATTTCTGGGTCAGCGGAGTCTGTAACCTGAAGCGTATGTAACCTGAAGCGTATGTAACCCGAGGTACCACTGTACTCGGGTGGAGAACTGCATTGCAAAATTCAGAGCACTGCGAATTTCAAAGGACAGCTGAATTTCGATGCAGGTATTGTTTCAGACAGTGTGGATTAGGTAAATTCACCTTTAAATGTAGACTGAACAGACTACTTAAATCCAGCTGCACCCCTATTTCTGTGAGAGAAAGTTTCTTTGCTTATATGTTCAATTTATATGTCTGTACAATGTTTAAGGATACAGGCACTCATCTTGCGTTAGGGTATAAGGACTCTGACGCAAGCCATTTTCTTTTTATTTTACTTTTAATGCTTTATTGAGATTAAAAAGCAAACAAACAGTCATCAAAAGAATACAGTGGTACCTCGGGTTAAGTACTTAATTCGTTCTGGAGGTCCGTTCTTAACCTGAAACTATTCTCAACCTGAAGCACCATTTTAGCTAATGGGGCCTCCTGCTGCTGCCGCGCTGCCAGAGCGCTACCAGAGCTGTTCTCATCCTGAAGAAAGTATTTAACCCGAGGTACTATTTCTGGGTTAACGGAGTCTGTAACCTGAAGCATATGTAACCTGAAGCGTATGTAACCCGGGGTACCACTGTATCTTGGTTCCTCTTCCATTCCCACACAGCCCAGAAATTCTGGCTCCTGCCTCTGTAATACACCTTTCCAAAAATTAACTTACTTTCTTCTTACGTAATTATCTTTCTATAGAGACTATCCGCAACATATTTGATATACTGCACTCTTCTTTTTCAATCATTTGTTGTTGTTTAGTCGTTTAGTCGTGTCCGACTCTTCGTGACCCCATGGACCAGAGCACGCCAGACACTCCTGTCTTCTTTCAATCATATCATATCATATCATATCATATCATATCATATCATCTTATTTCCCTAAGGTTTTTCTACTATTCCGCAAACCATTTTCAAATGCTCCCACATTCAACAGAAATCTACCTGCAAGTAAGGCAAAGGAAGAAGAAGCTGGGATCCAGAAACATTCTAATCCAGTCCTCTGGAAGTTCTCCATTTGAAGAGGAGCAATTGAAACTAATGGCATTTTAATTTATTTATTTTTGCTGGCTGGCATTGACTTTTGATGCCTCTCATTTGGTGTGCCCTCACCCCTCAGGCTACAGGACCTTCTGCCCTTGCCTGTTCCAATGACATGTAGATACCCTAGTTAACACATGGTTGCCAACTGACCAGGGGAGAGAGAAAAACCAAGATTAGACTGCTTCTATGCCCTTATAAGGGTGGCGCTGTGGGTTAAACCACAGAGCCTCGGACTTGCTGATCAGAAGGTCGGCGGTTCGAATCCCTGCAACAGGGTGAGCTCCCGTTGCTTGGTCCGTGCTCCTGCCAACCTAGCAGTTCGAAAGCACGTCAAAGTGCAAGTAGATAAATAGGTATGGCTCCAGCGGGAAGGTAAACGGCGTTTCCGTGCGCTGCTCTGGTTCACCAGAAGTGGCTTAGTCATGCTGGCCACATGACCCGGAACCTCAGAGTCGCTCACGACTGGACCTAATGGTCAGGGGTCCCTTTACCTTTACCTTTACCTTTATGCCCTTATAAATCACTTTTTCGCCTCATGCAGATAAGCATCAGACCTGCTGACACCTGCGAAGCAAGTGGCAAGTTAAAAAGCACAGGAGCGTGGGCTAGATAAAAAAGTTGGCAACCTCATCTTCCACACCCTACCACTCTTCTTTGCAGCTATGCCAAACTCCAGCCCAGATTCCCTGGCAGGATTCTGTTGCCTCTGGAGGGTCAAATTTCGGAAGTATGTGAGAGTGGAGTCAATTAATAGCGATGGGCAATCCGAAACGCCAGAGGGGACTGCTTGGGCGGATCCCAGGTTTCTGCTTCCAGATCTCCAGGAAGACGCCACATCCTAATGCGTACATCAATAACAGAAACAAGAGCCAAGCAGGAGCTCTGGAAACCTGCTTGTAAATGAATTTCTTATTTAAATCCCACGCCAGCCTTTGCCAACTTCATAGGTTTTGGACTACAGTGGTACCTCGGGTTACATACGCTTCAGGTTACATACGCTTCAGGTTACAGACACCGCTAACCCAGAAATAGTGCTTCAGGTTAAGAACTTTGCTTCAGGATGAGAACAGAAATCGTGCTCCGGCGGCGCAGCAGCAGCAGCAGGAGGCCCCATTAGCTAAAGTGGTGCTTCAGGTTAAGAACAGTTTCAGGTTAAGAACGGACCTCTGGAACGAATTAAGTACTTAACCTGAGGTACCACTGTACAATTCTCATTCACCCAAGCCTTAGGAGTTATAGGCAAAAATATCTGCAGTGGCGAAGATCTACCCTATGACCCCTGCCTCTGTATGGGCCTCCCCATGCTTTTCCATGACTCAGGAATGGCTAACTGCATATTTCTGCGTCAAGTGCAACTTCAGAAACAATTTGAGCCTGCTACGTACATTATCCTCCCCATTTCACAGATCCTGGGACTGAGGACGGGCAAGGTTGCCACACTGCAACAAGATCTTGCTCCTTTATACATAGGAATCTGGTCCTCTGTGTGTTTAAAACAGAAAAGGGACCCCTGACCGTTAGGTCCAGTCGCGGACGACTCTGGGGTTGTGGCGCTCATCTTGCTTTACTGGACGAGGGAGCCAGCGTACAGCTTCCGGGTCATGTGGCCAGCATGACTAAGCCGCTTCTGGCGAACCAGAGCAGCGCACGGAAACACCGTTTACCGCTGGAGCATTACCTATTTATCTACTTATAATTTGATGTGCTTTCAAACTGCTAGGTTGACAGGAGCTGGGACCGAGCAACAGGAGCTCACCCTGTTGCAGGGATTCGAACCGCCGACCTTCTGATCGGCAAGCCCTAGGCTCTGTGGTTTAGACCACAGCGCCACCCGCATCCCTCTGTGTGTTTAGGTAAAGGGACCCCTGACCATTAAGTCCAGTCATGGCCGACTCTGGGGTTGTGGCGCTCATCTCGCTTTATTGGCTGAGGGAGCCGGCGTTTGTCCGCTTGCCAATCAGTTTAGATTCTGCACTAAATTGACTGGGACTTCCGTTCCAGAGTTTAAAAGCAACGGGACATAAAGTGATGCTTTTAATTTCCTTAGGGGCTTCCTAACTTTCTTCCCATAACCTGGCCGCGGATTTCCTAGTAAGGTCAGTTAAGAGATAGGAAAAGGATGCTTTGGCCATCCAGAGACTTTCCATCTGAGTGGGGATTTGAACCCAGGGCTCTCTGGTTCAGCTCCAGCCCTCTGCAGGCTCTCTCTCCCTCTCTCTGAAAGCCAACTGCCACAGGCCACAGACACACCCCAAAACGAAGCCCCATATTTGCAGCCGTCTGACACTGACACAGCATCTATTTATGGTACAGGAAGAGTCTATTTTTAAGCTTCTCTTCCTCGCAGGATCAAAGAAGCTTTGACTCCAGCTCCTCATCCCATCTCGTCCCACAAACATGGTCAAATCAGCTGCCCTGCAAGTTCCCATCTCCAGGACAAAGACTGTGATGTTTAAGGGGAAAGCTCCCTTTCTTCTTCATCATTCCACCCCCTTAAAAATATATATATTTATAGCATGCAGTGCTTGGCAAAGGAGAACAGGGGATGCCCATTTTGCATTTAAGCGAACGTGGAGTTCAGCACAAGAATCGGGGGAAGGAGAGAGACATTTGATAGCTGCATGGCAAGCAGAAATTCTTGTTTGGGGGAAACTTTTCCCAGGCGCCCTGTCTCACGGTTTCTCCTGGTTCTACGGCCCGCATCTCTTTCTTGCCCCATTAGCAGCAGGCTGGCAAGCAGAAATTTAGTTAATTTAGCAAACAGAAATGTTAAGATTTTCCTGGCCCAGAAATGCAAGCAGGGAGGGAAAGTTTCACTTGCTTAATTCCTGTCTGCATGTTAGGATGGTGCTTTCTTTAATTTTTAAAAATCTGCTGGTACGGCTGTGTAGGCAGCATCTTTTTAAAGCACATTCAAAGACCATTCCAACCCCCTGCAAAATAAAAACAAAAATCATGGGAACTGGAGTTTACCTTCTCACAGAGTTGCAATTCCAAGCACCCTTAGCAAACTATAATTCCCAGGATTATTTGGGGGGGGGGAGGAATATGCTTTGAATGTGCTTTAAAGGTATGGTGTATATGCTGCTACTCATTTGTTGTTTCCCATTTGAAAGGTTAAGAATTAAATCTTATTATTTAAAATTTATCAGCAACAAAGGCAGAGGAGGAGGGGCCTAAGCTGCCCAAGAAGAAATGAAGGTAGTCTTCTCTGTTTCTATCCTGATCCAATAAGCTCTCATAGCAGATCACAAAACATTAAACATACAACGAAGAACTTGCGATTCTCTATCACTAGCCATCATTGCTGGGTTGTCAACTGACTAGAGGGGTGGAAAAGCTTAGCGGCAGACCAGCAGCAATCTGTAGAAATCGACAGCCGAATCTTTTCGCTGGTGTGGAGATAAAATAGTACAACCTGCTGTGGTCTGCAAATCAAGGCGCCCTGAAAAGTCCAAGAGTTTTAGGGTGGCAAAGAGAAAGGAGACAGCTGATGATGCTATTAAGAATAAAAACCTGGTCCTAGTTCTTTCGAAAGATGTATACACACCCTAAACTTGACTCATCTCCAAGAACGAGGAATCAAACCATAATTTTCGCATCTCCCTGCCGTTCAGCTCCCCACCTCCTCAAAGTTTTCTCTTTTCTGTACCTGCCAGCTAAGATTTCATTTCACGCACCTGAGGAAGTGGGCTTGAGTCCACAAAACCTCGTGCCACAGTACATTGTATGATAGCCTTTGAGATGGCCCAAGACTCTTTGAGTCTAACTTGGGGTACCTCAGTGGAAAGTCCTCAGTACACACACACCCCCGTCTCAACGCTGCTCCAACAGCAGTATTCAGAAGAAGCCTGACTGTCAGACTTCCACTTCCCTCCTTCAAAGTTTGGTGCAGTCAACGCTTTTCGTTTCCACATGACGCTTGCGGAGGGAGGCTGTGGTCTCTTGTAAATTGAGGATTTATGTTTTACAGCTGCAAAGACAGAGATAAGGCTGTCTCCATTGAACAGCCCCAGCTTATCGGGCTAAGGAAATTCCCAAGCTATTTTGGGACTTTCCAGTGTTACATCTCCAGAGATAAGAGGATCAGATCGGTTTCTATCTACTGTCCTGGTGACCTTGTGAGTGGTTCATGGTGTCTGTCAGCCTCAGTTTCCCTCAGCTGTAAAATGGGGATAAGACTATGAAGCCTTGAATGGCGTTTCTAGGCAGCCTTCTCCCATAAAAACCAGCAAACTCACCAAGATAATCAATAGAGACTGGGTAGCTACCAGAAATGGCCTCCTCTGTCGTCTTTTGGATTTATCCGTATTTAATCTCTGCCTGTAGGGTTTATAGCTCTGTGGCTACTGCTGTTGATCTCTTGCAGTGCATTCCTAACCATTTCTACTCCAAATGTGTGCTGCTGAACTCAGTTCATTTGCACTGGCTTAGGTATGTTTGTTAAACCACTTTGGAGGCGAAGTACTAAAAGGCTGCGTATAGGTTTCTCATGTAAACAGGGAGGCAAGGGTTTCGCATTCCATAAATCCAGATACTCCTGGTGCTTCTGTATTCGGAACATAATAAGGGCTATTCTGGATCAGGCCATAGACCATCTGCTCCAGCATCTTGCAAGCAGGGCCTACTTGTGCTATCCTGCAACTGAATGAATGAATTTACTTTATTACGGTCACAGACCAGCGTAATTCCTGCAGCTGGTCTTCTGCTTCTGTCTAATCTTCTATTAAAGCCAGCCATGTTAATGCCCACTGTAACATCTCACGGGAGCAAATTCCTCGTGGCGTTTTCATTCTCAGGGCACTTTCTTAATAACTTATTTAGAATTTGGGGTCGGTGCAGGATTTCAAGCCTATTGCATCATTGCAAAGTGGCAGAGTGGGTGCAATTTTCTATCCTGCAAGCATTTTCTGCAGCCCGCACTTCCTGACCTCCATGAAGTCTTCCCCTGGGTTTTGACTGACGCATGGGCACCCAGGGACCAGCAATTTATAGAATGAAAGACACTCATGAACCCCTCCGTGCCACCTCAGAAGGAAAAGACCTTGCATCAAGAACCCTGCACCACACACCTGAGAGTTTCACTGGGAGCCTTCTCTCCCCTCTGATAATTTTAAAGTGCCGTTTCTTTCCTCGTTAGCTGATGCAGAATGGTTGGGGGAAATAAAGAGGTGTTTGCGTTGAATTTTCAGCACAGTTCTAGCCTCAGGCCGTTGCTGCAGGCCAGGAAGCGGCAGGACCAGGAAAGCAGCAGACCACAGAAGGGAGTAAGCTGGACCGCAAGCAGAAGTTGGTTACTTAGGGGGCCATTCTTCCCGTAGGGAAAGGCCCCGGGGGAGCCAGGCTCCAGTCCGCCCACCTGCTTAAACTTTCCACGTGGATCAACTGTTAAGTCACGCTGGGGAAATGTGGGTGGCTTGACTTCTGTCGAAACAGGGAAGTCAAGCAGCGCTGCTACCTCCCCACCCGCCCCCAGAGCCTTCTGCCGTTGTTTGTTTTGCCAACTGCCCTGGTCGGAAACTAGCAATTCCCCCTGTTCCATGGGGCTGTTTGAAGGACGGATACTCGGCAGAAACTTCCAGGCGTGCTATTTTATCATCACACCAGGCTCTTTTGGGGGGAGGGGGCAGAGGGGAGGATGCAATTCACCAGAAACAGATCTCTAGCATGGGAATCGGCAGCTGGCAGCCTCTGTACCAAATGAGGTCCTCAGAGCACACGACGTGCCAACCAAATGGGCAGAGGAAGGGCACGGAATGGCCCCTGTGTCCACAGGTGGGAGGTGGGTCAGGATGGAATGGTCCCTGTGTCGACAGGTGGGAGGTGGGTCAGGATGGAATGGCCCCTGTGTCGACAGGTGGGAGGTGGGTCAGGATGGAATGGCCCCTGTGTGCACAGGTGGGAGGTGGGTCAGGATGGAATGGCCCCTGTGTCCACAGGTGGGAGGTGGGTCAGGATGGAATGGCCCCTGTGCCCACAGGTGGGAGGTGGGTCAGGATGGAATGGCCCCTGTGCCCACAGGTGGGAGGTGGGTCAGGATGGAATGGCCCCTGTGTCCACAGGTTGGAGGTGGGTCAGGATGGAATGGCCCCTGTGTCCACAGGTGGGAGGTGGGTCAGGATGGAATGGCCCCTGTGTCCACAGGTGGGAGGTGGGTCAGGATGGAATGGCCCCTGTGCCCACAGGTGGGAGGTGGGTCAGGATCTCAGCACTGCAGAAAAAAAATCCAGGGCATGATGATACTGGGATGGGAAACCTGCCACATCCGAAGAAGTGTGCATGCACACAATAGCTCACACCAATAACAAACATAGTTGGTCTCTAAGGTGCTACTGGAAGGAATTTTTTTATACTGCGGTCTTCTAGTTGTTGGTGAGCTCCAGTCTCCATCAGTGCCAGCCAGCATATCTGACAGTGAAGAACGATGGGAGTTGCAGGGCAACAGATTCCTGGCCACTTTTCTAAACCATGTTCATAGTATGATTGGTGATATGCAACAGGAGTTCAGTGGGGAGATCTTTCCCACTGTCTGTCTACTGAAGGATGGGGTAGAAATAGATTCAAATAAATATATCAAATAGACAAAATGCATCTGGGATAGCTCAGTCAGTGGAGCACGAGACTCTTAATCTCAGGGACATGGGTTCAAGCCCTACGTGGGGCAAAAAGATCCCTGCATGGCAGGGGGTTGGACTAGATGACCGCTGAGGTACCTTCCAACTCTACCATTCTATGCGTCTGTGAATAAATGAATGAATGAATGGACTTCTATGCAGCTCTGTAGCATAGACTCTTCCAACGCTATGATTCTATGATTTCCAGTGAAAAGAGGGTTGAATCCAAAGTAGTGTTAAGTCACTCGTTTCCTTAGCACAAGGCTTTCTGCTTGTACAGTGGGGACTGTCTCCCCTCTCCTCCTCCCTGTGTTGTCCCCCCCAATAAATCGTGGGATTCCCCCCACCTTCTGAAGCCGGTTTTGGGAGGGCGTGCCTGTGTTCAGTTGCACCAGCGTAAATCCTCGTGCTAATGGAACAAGGACACTGTATACCACTCTCAGTCTTGAGATGGAAAACCCACAAGTTCTCATAACCCACGCCAGCTATCCTGCGAGTGCCGCAGCCAAAAGCAGGGTCCTCCCCCCAACATGCCATATGTCCTTGGTCAGCAACTACAAAAGAAGTCAAGAACTGCCACACCAGATCAGACCAAAGGTCCATGGAGTCTTGCACCCAGCGGTTGCATCAGCAGACAGACAGCTGTTTCTCAGAAGACTGCGGGACATGCAAGCCACAGTCGTCCCTGGTACCTGGCATTTAGAGATATACTGCATCTGAACTGGAGGTTCTATGGAGCTATCGGGGTTCATAGCCCCCGAGAGACCTATGTTCCATAAATCCAATTCCCTTTTAAAAGTGTCCGAACCTGCAGCCATCAACACACCTTATGGATTCCATAAACGGAACTGTGTTGTGTGAAGAGCACCTTTCTTTCTCCTGTCCCAGATCTGTTGCAAATTCAGTCACTGGGTGAACTTGAGTTCCAACATGCATAATCTCCTAAGTCTCTGTTGCTGCGGCAGGAAACCTGCAGCCCTGAAGATATTGTCAGGCTACAACTCCCATCATCCCTGACCGTGACTGGCCAGAGCTTACTATGAGATGGATTCCCAAAACATCTGGAGGGCCACCCCTGGTTTAAAAGACTGCAAAAGCTGAAATGAACTCACTCCAGAAAAGGCTCCTGCACCTTTAAGAGTCTTCTTAGGGCCTCAGATGATAAGCAGGTAGGCATGAACCTCCATGTACAGGGGCACTATACTTCTGGTTAAGATACAGTGGTACCTCGGGTTAAGAACTTAATTCGCTCTGGAGGTCTGCTCTTAACCTGAAACTGTTCTTAACCTGATGCACCACTTTAGCTAATGGGACCTCCTGCTGCGCCACTGCTGAACGATTTCTGTTCTCATCCTGAAGTTCTTAACCCGAGATACTATTTCTGGGTTAGCGGAGTCTGTAACCTGAAGCGTATGTAACCTGAAACGTATGTAACCCGAGGTACAACTGTAATACACCTTGCCAAAAATTAACTTACTTTCTTCTTACGTAATTTTTATAGAGACTTCTATAGAAGTCTTTCTATAGAGACTATCCACAATGTATTTGATATACCACACTCTTCATTTTCACTCTTCGTTTCTGAGTAAATAAAAGGGGAAAGGCCATAATTTCCATGCCTCAGAGCTTCTGCTTCCACCCAAATGACAGAAAGTTGGGCAGGATTTATCCAGCAACATAACGCAACCATTTGCATAGGTGGATTTTGGAACGAACTTGTTAAAACCTTTTTTCCGACTGGTTTGTGCTTTCAACAGCCGCCTGACCTGAGTAGGCGCACTGGGGAGGAGGCAGCAATTACCTTGGCCTAACGCGTTCTGAGGAAAGGGGATTTTGCGTAGGCAAGGCAAGGAGGACCCAAACGCCTCCTTGGCAAAAACGACCGGCACGTGCTGGCACTATCCCGGGCTGCCATCTTATCTCCCAGAGACTACACAAAACGTACAAGTTCCCGCCTCCGCCTGCGGGCCCCAGTTCCGTTTCGGCAGCGTGCCAGCCACTCCCAGGCACGTAATTACACCCCAAACAAGCTTGAGACGGCTGCTCCCTGGGTGGATGCGGGATCCTCTGATCCAAGGGAAAGATCCGATCTTTGCAGATTCGGGCCTCTTCAGACCTGCTGCCAACACCGCCACCCCTCCTGGGCCTGCGCATCTCATTCAAAAGCCCTCCCTACATTTTTTTCTTTTCTTTTGAAGCATATATCTTTTGTCTCCTGTCTCCCCCCCAAAAAAAAGACCCCACCCAGCTCCAGGCATCTGTTGGTGTGTTTAGGTGGCTCGTTTTTTCCACACGAGGAGCAAACTTCTGTAAAAGGTGGGGAGGAAAGAAAAAAGAGTTCTGCTCTTCCCAGCTAGGGTTGCAGAAAGCCCAGTATAGCTAAAAGTTAGGGCTTCCTGGGTGCAAATGCCCAGGTTGCCAACTTTTTCCTGCTGGTCCTGCCTCTGCACCCTTAACAACAGCTGTTGGATGCTAAGAGCTGTTTGACTACGAAAAGGACTCCCTCAGAAGGCGGTTTCTCCTTCCTTGGAGAAGGAAGAGTAATAATGCCACTCTATTCTGCCTTGGTCAGACCACAGGCTGAGACCCTACCTGCCTGGGGACTGTCTTGCCAGAGTGGTGCATGCTCTAGTTATCTCCCGCTTGGCCTACTGCTATGAGCTCTACATGGGGCTACCTTTGAAGGTGACCCGGAAACTACAACTAATCCAGAATGTGGCAACAAGACTGGTAACTGGAGGCGGCTGCCGAGACCATATAACACCGGTCCTGAAAGACCTACATTGGCTCCCAGTACATTTCCAAGCACAATTCAAGGTGTTGGTGCTGACCTTTAAAGCCCTAAATGGCCTCGGCCCATACACCTGAAGGAGCGTCTCCACCCCCATCGTTCTGCCCGGACGCTGAGGTCCAGTGCTGAAGGCCTTCTGGCGGTTCCCTCACTGCGAGAAACCAAGTTACAGGGAACCAGGCAGAGGGCCTTCTCGGTAGTGGCGCCCGCCCTGTAGAACGCCCTCCCACCAGATGTCAAAGAGAAAAACAACTACCTGACATTTAGAAGACATCTGAAGGCAGCCCTGTTCAGGGAAATTTTTAATATGTGTGGCATTTTAATGTATTTTTAATCTTTGTTGGAAGCCGCCCAAAGTGGCTGGGGAAACCCAGCCAGATGGGCGGGGTACAAATAATAAATTACTATTACTATTACACTTGGGAGTACTGTGTCCAAGTCTGGGCACCACACTTCAAGAGGGATGTTGACAAGCTGGAAAGTGGGCAGAGGAGGGCAACCAAGATGATCAAAGGTCTGGAAACCAGGCCTGATGAGGAACGGTTGAAGGAGCTGGGTATGTTTAGCCTGGAAAAGAGGAGACTGAGAGGAGATATGACAGCTATCTTCAAATATCTTAAGGGTTGCCACATGGAAGATGGAGCATGCTTGTTTTCTCCTGCTCTGGAGGGTAGGACTCGAACCAGTGGCTTCAAGCTACAAGAAAGGAGATCCCGAGTAAACATTCGGAAAAATACTTTCTGAGAGTAAGAGCTGTTCAGCAGTGGAACAGACTCCCACGAGAGGCGGTGGACTATCCTTCCTTGGAGATATTTTTAAACAGAGGCTGGGTGGCCATCTGTCATGGATGCTTTAGCTGAGATTCCTGCATTGCAGGGGGGTCAGACTAGATGGCCCTCGGGTCCCTTCCAACTCTTAAGATTCTACGATTCCGTGAGCTGACCAGGCGAAAGCTTTTCTGGCGTGGGGAGGCAGTGATGCGAGAAAACTTCTTCCTGCTGTATGTTTGTGTGTGTCTGGAGTCAAGCTTGCTGTGGAAGTCCCAGGAGCGGGGGGGGGGGGGGCGGGGGGAAGTAGCAGCCAACCCTGAGGAGAAAGCAAAGGACCCCTGCTTGAATTTTCGAAACGGAATTTGCAAACTTTGACCTGCCCGCAGCTGTGCGGTAGCATTGCAACACGTTGAGCAGCAAGGGGCCTTCAGGGAGAAGTGGCGAAGGCGACTCTGAAACCGTGTGTGTGTGTGTGTTTGCTGGGCCGTTTTTGCCGGAAATAGCAAGATCCGATCGACCAAACTCATTTTTCACTGACCCCTCCCTGCCAACTCCATCCCCACTCCCCTCAGGGGGAAAAGCTGATTTTTACACACATACAATTTCCTCCCACCCTCAGAGGACTTCTCACGGGTGCCTGGCTTCACAGAGCGCCTGCCGACACAGCTATAACATGACAGCCCGGATCCTTGTGCAAAGAGAAAGGAAATGGAAACTAGAGGCAATGGCTTTCTCTCTCTCTCTCTCTCTCTCTCTCTTTCTTTCTCTCTCTCTTTCTTTCTCTCTCTCTTTCTCAGGAGCCAACAACAGCAGCTAAGAGGCAGGAACCATACAACCTGAATCCACATTAAGACCATACCGATTCTAATCACGACACTACTCACCTGCCTTAAACCTTCTCCTAAAAAACCCTAATCGGGTCCCTTTATTTTTAACGCCAAGGCTCCCGTCTGGGAGAATGGCTTATTTATAACTTCCGAGTATGTACAGAGTCCACTTCTCGTGTGACCAAATGCCGGCAGCTTTCCCTACCCTCCACCCCAAACCTCTGGAATTAAAAGCATGGATGTAAACCTAGGCTGTTTAAGAATAAGTTTATAGTTCACAGAGTGGGTCTGTCCAACCCCAGTGTTGCCTGGCTGCAGACTATAGCAGCTGCAGTTCCGGGTCTCAGTTAGAGGCCACTATGGTTTCTGGGGGTCCAGTGGGGAGGGGGTTTCTCTGCCTTTTCCCCACTGAACTGGGTCCCCCCTCTTCTGCCAGAATGCATTGCTGTCCCTGATGAAACTCCACTCTGGCTGGCAGCCAGTACTGTCAGCTCAACAGGCAGCAAATTCTGGATCCTGCCTGGTCCCACTGCCCCAGACTGACTGACCAAGTTCCGCCTGCCCCAGTTTCCTGAAATAATAATATATATTTTTAAAACACCAACCCCGCATCAAGGGCCAGCCCTCATCATGGATACCTTGGCATGTGGTGGTTGCAATGATCAGATTAACTCACACCAAGTTCCAGCGGCTGCTGCCGCCGCCTCCCTG
This sequence comes from Podarcis melisellensis, assembly GCF_964234715.1. Taxonomy (NCBI): domain Eukaryota; kingdom Metazoa; phylum Chordata; class Lepidosauria; order Squamata; family Lacertidae; genus Podarcis; species Podarcis melisellensis. Next base: position 82,335,919 of record NC_138540.1, read on the forward strand.
GGACCAGGCAGAGGGTGAGCATCTCCTGCCATGTCCAGAACTAGTAACAGCTTCTCTGCTCTTGGTTTTATTTACTTCATGCAATTTCCTTGCACCCTTTGTCACATTAGGTTTGCACCCAGCTCTGTGCCTTTAAGAGCCTGGCCCGCAGGACATTTAAGAGGTAAAACTCTTCCTGGTGTTTTTCAGGAAAAGCTTCACCCTTTGAATTTCCGCCTGACGGGATGCTGCACAGGAGCAGGGCCGGAATAAAAAGGTGGCCACCTTAGGGGAAACCCCTTTGCCACAAGGCATTGGTGGTAAGTCCTGGAGAATTAAATAAGCTTCCAGGTTTTAGGGTCAAGGGTAAAATTATCCCATAAGAGGCGCTGCTTATCCTTTTCCAGTTTGTATCTTAGGAACGTGCTAACCTCTCACCCCTCTTCCCAAACCCCATATTCTCTGGCGATATTTATTGCCATTTTACACACAGAATGCTTTTTTTTTTTAAAGGTCTTGCTTAAGCTCTGGGTGCGAATCCTGCTCCATTGCATCGCTAAACCTAAGTGCAAAGTAACAAACCTTTCCTTCTCTCTCGTTCTTTAAATTAACCTTTTTATTATAAATAAATATTAGGAGGCCTGAGAAACAGCAATGGGAAGCCACTTCCCCAAGGCCATTCATCGGTGCCTCTCAGCCCTTTATAGCACCTTGCAAGGTGCTCAGCGACACCCCCACCGCTATTTTCGAAGTCTCAGGCAATGAAATACCTAGCAGGTGCCCCAAGTTTGCCAGCAGGTTGCACCTTACACCAACCTAACCTTTGAGTCGGTTGCCAGCTTCCTAAATTGGCCCTGCGCCTCTGCCTAACAGCTGAGAAATGAAAGGGGTGATGAGGGCTTTCCCTTTAAGTGGGGGAAATCTCCCCCCACTGAATTTCTGAATGTCACCCTGTTCCTAAAGGAATAGGAGCAGGGTCAGGGGGGACACACACCAGTTAGCCCTGGTTCCTTGGCCTGCTCTAACCAGTAGACCTCATGGCCTGCCCTCCGAGATACAAACACCCCCTTTCTCTCCTGTGGTCTCACCGTGGTTCGGGGGAAGCATGTTGAACCTGTGCACCTCCTTGGCGTAGTACTCTTCCTGGGGGGTCTCCTTGGGGTCTTCCGCCGTCATTTCCCGGATGACTTCCAGGGTGCTGTTGTACAGAGCCACAATGTCTTCGGGCAGCACCCGCGAGTCGGGGTCTTCCACCTCCGGCGGGCTGGTCAGCTTGAGCTTGCTGAGGATCTGGCCCCGAATGGCCTCGATCCGCTTGCGCTTGATCATATCCATGTCCAGAGTTTTGCAAGTGGACAAGGCGAGAGCCGCGCAGAGGCGCTCCAGCGCCAGCAGCAGGAGGAAGAGCCAGCCGGCGGCCCGCGAACACCGAGAAAGACTTTGCCAGCCACAGGCTCTCAAAACCAACATCTTCATGATTTCTCCACCCCCTTGTCGCTTCTGCTCTCGGTGCCAAAAAGGAGCGGTGGGGAAAGCAAGACGAAGGGGGGAAGAAGAAGAACCGCCCTAGTTTCTTGCCGTTTTTCTCAGTCCTTTCCCTGCATCTGACAAAGTAGGCTGTTTCCTACAGAAGCCCCACTCACCGTCGAGTCCCTCAAGTATAAAGCGACGGTTTCAGATTCGAACCGGTTTCAGATCTGTGAACCGTCTCCAAAGTCTGCCGGTTTTCAAAAGCGGAGGAGACTCACCTTACGCTTGGCAAAGGCTCGATGCAGCCCATGTGCCTGGCGATTCGGAAGGTGCCCACGTTCAGCCTTGGCACCCGGCCGTGGCAGCCCGAATGCCCATCGCCGGGGAGGTCGAGGCTCTGTCTGTAACCGGTTTTCGGTTCGAGGGATCGTGTTCTTGGCAGGGTGAGCCTCTCAGAGGTTGCCAAGAATTGCTTGGGTCTGCCCGGGATGTGGCTGGCTGCAAAAGACTCGGGCCAAATCCGGTGTCACGACTGGGGCATCCCGAGGCGATTGCGCTCCTCCGTCAAGATCGCTGCTGCCGCCGCTCTCCCAGCTGGCCTTTCTGTTTTCCTTGCCAGGAAAGGCTGTAATTTCACCACTCCTGTTGGGACTTGCTGGCTGCAGGGCTTGGAGGTTTTTAAAGCCGTCTTTTTGCCTCTCCCCAGCGACAGCTCCACCCAGGAAGTGAAGGAGGTGGGTGTGCACTGCTGTATATATAACTCCTTCGCTGGGGAGCAAGGCAGCTGGACAGCTACTGTGGCAAAAGCCGGAGAACTTTTATTTTCTTTTATTCTGCCTGGCTCCTCCGCTTCTCTTTCCTCCTTCCCCTTGTGGCTGAGGCAAATGCCTCTCCCTGGAAAAGGGAAGAGCGGCAAAAACTTTTATTCACACACGCACAGGACTAAACACACCACCCACAGCCTCACACTGTCATTTCTTGTTTTATTTTTATTTTTCTTATTTTATTTTTTATATAAACAATTTCATTTCATTTCTTATTTTTATTTTTTATATAAATTTTTATTAGTTTTTTAACATATCATTTCCAACAGTAATTAAACATACTTTTACATCCTATTCTTTTTTATTTTATAAAAGGGTATTACAGAAGATTCGGCAGCCGCATTTGTGGCTCCTTACTCCTTGCTTCGGTTCCCAAGACCCTTGTCTGGGTCATGGGTTCGAATCCCATGTGGGCAAAATGATGCCTGCATTGCATCAGATGACCCCTGGGACCCGAAATCTACAGTTTGGGGAAGTGTCCTCCTCTTTATTCCTCTGGCAGGTGAGGACTATTTGTGGCTACTCAGGTTCTGAGGGGAATGAGTCCTTTTCTTTATTGCTGGAAGCCCTAAAAAAATCCAACTCCAGTCATTTATACATTATCACGGAAGAGCCTTTTAGGTTCTCCTTTTGTTCCTGTTTCTATATCTGGGTTTAATGTTTGTTCCTGTAAGTTACTTTGAGTCATTGCCACAGAAATTTACATAGCCAAAGCTAAGCAGGTCTCGGCCTACGTCAGGAGACTGACACCAATGCCTTAAGTTTCCTGAATCAAGAGTGAAATGATAATAATTGCAAAAACAAAGATAGGTCCGTGACAGGGGAGGAGTCATAAAATCCTAGAATCGTAGGGTTGGGACCCCGAGGGTCATCTAGTCCAACCCCCTGCCATGCAGGGATCTTTTCCCCCCATGTAGGGCTTGAACCCATGTCCCTGAGATTAAGAGTCTCGTGCTCCACTGACGGAGCTATCCCAGATGCGTTTTGTCTATTTGATATATTTATTTGAATCTATTTCTACCCCATCCTTCAGTAGACAGAAAGCAGGAAAGACCCCCCCCCCACTGAACTCCTGTTGCACATCACCCATCATACCATGAACATGGTTTAGAAAAATGGCCAGGAATCTGTTGCCCTGCAGCTCCCATCGTTCTTCACTGTCAGATATGCTGGCTGGCACTGATAGAGACTGGAGCTCACCAACAACAAGAAGTGTATCTGAAGAAGTGTGCATGCACACGAAAGCTCATACCAAGAACTAACTCAATTGGTCTTTAAGGTGCTACTGGAAGGAATTTTTTTTGTTTTGACTATGGCAGACCAACACGGCTACCTATCTGTAACAACAACAAGAGGACCACAGTATAAAAAAATTCCTTCCAGTAGCACCTTAGAGACCAACTATGTTTGTTATTGGTGTGAGCTTTTGTGCGCATGCACACTTCCTCAGATGCTGCAGGTTCCAGATCCCAGTATCATCATGCCCTGGATTTTTTTTCTGCAGTGCTGAGATCCTGACCCACCTCCCACCTGTGGACACAGGGGCCATTCCATCCTAACCCACCTCCCACCTGTGGACACAGGGGCCATTCCGTGCCCTTCCTCTGCCCATTTGGTTGGCACATCGTGTGCTCAGAGGACCTCATTTGGTACAGAGGCTGCCGATTCCTACGCTAGGGATCCGTTTCTGGTGAATTGCATCCTCCCCTCTTTCCTGGTCCTGCCGCTTCCTGGCCTGCGGCAGCGGCCTGATGCTAGAACTGTGCTGAAATTCAACGCAAACACCCCTTCATTTCCCCCAACCATTCTGCATCAGTTAACGAGGAAAGAAACGACACTTTAAAAGTATCAGAGGGGAGAGAAGGCTCCCAGTGAAACTCCCAGGTGTGGGGTGCAGGGTTCTCGATGCAAGGACTTTTCCTTCTGAGGTGGCACGGAGGGGTGCGCAAGTGTCTTTTCATTCTATAAATTGCTGGTCCCTGGGTGCCCATGCGTCAGTCAAAACCCAGGGGAAGACTTCATGGAGGTCAGGAAGTGCGGGCTGCAGAAAATGCTTCCAGGGTAGAAAATTGCTCCCACTCTGCCACTTTGCAATGATGAAATAGGCTTGAAATCCTGCACCGACTCCAAATTCTAAATAAGTTATAAAGAAAGTGCCCCGAGAATGAAAACGCCACGAGGAATTTGCTCCCGTGAGATGTTACAGTGGGCATCAACATGGCCACTTATTCTGTTAAGGACTGAGCCGCCCTGCTGTCCTAAGTGCAATAACTTTATCAGGACCACCCAAATTGTCACAAAATAGCAGCAAAGTCTTTTCCCCATTCCCCCAGACCTCATAATCAGGCAACGTGTTACACAAAGTAGGGGATAGAGAGATGGGGAGTTGAAAAACAAGAATAACACTATCTCCGTTCCCTCACCACAAAATATGGTTAACAGGAAGCTGGCTTGACAAGGCTCTTCTTGTGAGGGCTAGTACGTTAAAGTCTGCTGAACACACCGCACTGCTGCTGATAATTATTAATAACGCTATTTAGCACAGAAACATAGACTTGTAAACTTGGAAGGGACCCCACGGGTCATCTAGTCCAACCCCCTGCAATGCAGGAATCTCGAACTCGCAACCTGGAGATTAAGAATCTCATGCTCTGCTGAATGAGCTTTCCCAGTTCCATGCATTTATACAGTGTGTGAGTCCTTCAACTAACCCTGTCAGGTAGGCCACTGCCATGATCTCTGTATTACCGAGAGAAAAATGGCTCGCCCAATCTCACCTCCCAAATTCCTAGCTGAGGTAAAATTTCAACCTCCTCCACCCTTGGCCCACAATGCCACATCCACAGTGTACGTTTATAGCACTGTTATACCATGGCTTTCCCGCAAATTAATCCTGGGAGTTGTAGTTTTGCCAGCTGGGAGTAAGCTATTCCCCTCGCAGAACTACGGTTCCCCAGAGCTCCCTGGGAAGAGGCATTGGTTGTTAAACCACTCTGGGAATTGTAGCTCTGTGAGGGGGGCAGTGCCTCTGGAAAACTACAGTTCCCGGGATTTCTTTGAGGGAAGCCATGGCTGCTAAAAGTGACGTAATAGTGCTTTTTGTGTGTGCATGGTGCAAACGTGGCCTCGGGGTTGCAAATAATAATAATAATAAATGTTATTTATACCCCGCCCTCCCCAGCCAAGACGGGGCTCAGGGTGGCTAACACCAAATATAAAACAAATTGACTGAAATACAACTAAAAAACAAGATCGAAATACAACATTAAAACGCAGCCTCATTTCAGCAGAAACTCAAAAACTTTTTGGGGGATCCCAAATCCCCCGTCGGCCATGAATCACTCAGCCGAATCACTACCTCACAGGGTTGTTGTGAGGGTAAAATGGGGCGGGAGAGCCCTTCCTAAAAAATAAATAAAAATAAATAAACCAGGAGGAATAAGTTCAGGGACAGAGCTGAGACGATAGCTCTCAGCCCTTGCCCACCATATATCCAGGAATCCTTTTTGCGGCTTCGGCCTGTAACCAGATACCAGAAGGCTGGCTTCTCATCTTAGCCCTCCTGGGGTGTGGGTGTGTGTTCAGACACGCCACCCCCCATATTTCCCAATTCAAGACGCCCCACCGCATGCCAAGCCGTGGCAGCTCCTGAGCTATTTCGGAGCAGCTGCGTCGGACAGAGGGAGGCTGGCATTGTATTACGCCCAGAACGAACCCAAGCCACGTTACATGTGGCCAGATCCCATTTTGGGCTGCAGATTCACGGCACTTTTGTGGGGCACCGGCTATAAAAGGACAGCTCCTCTCTCTCTCTCTCCTCATCCAGGGCCTGCAATCGCCTATTTCTAGCCCGGCTCCATCGCTCCTCATTCTCGTTCAGAAACTGAGGAGTCTCCGCTGCAGAATACCTCAGTTGGTTTCGTGCCACTGCCTTTTGCATTTCTTCCCTATTTGTAAAAATAAAAAATCGAGACATGGCGAGGGCCTGCGTCTGGCTTGCACATTGCACTATGCTGCGGAAGTGTTGCTATCAGCTCGGTCCTTTCGCCTTAAGAATCAACGTCCTGTCCCGTTCCCAACCTGCTGCTCGGAGAGACTCAGACAAAAGCACCTTAAAATCCAAAGAGAACCTGGGAAAGCATTGTTGAAAAATGAAATAAAAAAGTCCCAAGGGAGAAAGAGATTGCAGAGAGGGAAGCTCAAAAAGAAAAGATCTGTTTGCATGTGGGGTGAGAGATGGACCTCAGAGCCTGGCCTGAGTCCAGTGGGCCAAGAGGAAGATTTTGAAAGAAGAGTCAACTAAGTCTCCCTTTAAAGCACATTCAAAGCGCATTTTGCCCCTCAAAGAATTCTGGGTTTTGTTATCTGCCCCTCACAGAGCTGCAATTCCCAGTAATCCTGAAACTACAAAGCCTATATACAAAACTACAAAAACTATAGCGTGTACACAGCCTGAGTCATTATCCCCGAGGTTTGGGAGGGCAGTATGGGCTAGTGGTGAGATCACAGGGTGGAGATGGAAGCTTAGTTGCTTTATTGCGGAGATGGGGGAACCTCAGGTTAAATGTGGCCCTCTGGAAGGCCATAACTCTCCCCGCCGCCACCACCGCACACTGTTGTTCCCCAGGAGTTGTTCCCTCGGAGCTTTAGTCTCCCCACCATTTTGTCTAATCCCCCCCTTTAAAGTAACCCTTTGTGGAATGTAAGAAAGTAAAAGACTTCTGGAAAATGATATATAATGAGATGAAAAAGGTGTTGAAATATACATTCTTTAAAAAACCAGAAGCATTTTTACTTGGTATTACAAGTGAGGATATTAATAGACAGGATGTTAAATTGTTTTTATACACAACAACAGCGGCAAGAGAATTGTTGGCCCAGAAATGGAAGCAAGAAGAAATACCGACGAAAGGAGAATGGCAGACGAAATTGATGGACTATGAAGAATTGGATAAAATGAGAGGAAGGATTCGAAACCTGCGGGACCAGAGATTTGCAGAAGATTGGAAGAAATATACGAACTATTTGAAGAGCAACTGTAATCAACAAATTACGCTAGTGGGACTACAAGAAGTTTTGTAAGGAGAAATATATGAAATATTGCAAAGAAGAGAAAGAAAAGAGATATTAGTTATGATGTTTAAATTTAATAGTGAAAGTAAGAAATGTAAATTGAGTGAAAAGATTGGAAAATTTTCAGGTGTGATTGGTGGAAGTAAAAAAAAATTGTATAAGATATAAAAGTATGTTTAATAATTGTTGAAAATGTTATGTTAAAAAACATATATATATATCTGTGTGTGTGTGTGTAGTAACCCTTTGTGGTAGCAAATTCAATAGTTTCCAACAGCTACTTGCTGGAAAAGGGAGAATTCCTGGCTTTGGGACTAAAGTCTCCATTTTTCCTGCTTTTGACTCCCGCATGGGGAAAGGCGAGACTTCAGAAGCAAATTTAAGAAAAGGAAATTGGCCAGTCAAATTGGGATGCGGTTAAGAGGACTGTCGGAAGAATCGTAGAATCGCAGCTGGAAGGGAGCACGAGGGTCATCTAGCCCACCCCCCTGCCAATGCCGGAATCCTTTGCCCGACGTGGGACTCGAACACAGGACCCTGAGATTAAGGGTTTCATGTTCTACAGACAGAGCTAACCCAGAGAACACCGACGCTGGGACGGAAATGAATACGCAGCGGGTCCGAGCAGAAAGGTGCTGATTGCCAGGCTTCCAAGGTAGAAACAGGGACTGGCCTCTACTCCATGGGGAGTGAATTTAATGTCCCGGGGCAAAAGGGTTTGATGGCAGTGCCATGGCAAGAAAATGCCATTCAATGGCCGCCATTAGCTTTTCCAAACCTGTGGCTTTGGTGACCCCTGCTGGGCAGAGTCAGAACAGCAACCCTCTTTTAATAATAATTTGACATTTTTACATTTTGTATATATTAATTTTGGACAGCATTCAAAGGGGTCCCTGGGGAAAGAAAATTCTGCCTTTGAAATATTCAGGTCTCTTTACTTTCATTATTTTGTGAGTGTGTGTGTGTGTGTATACATATACATATACTGTATATAAATATATATATGTATGTATGTGTGTGTGTGTGTATATATATGTGTGTGTGTGTGTGTGTTTGTGTGTGTGTGTGTATGTGAATAATTTTTACAAATTGAGATCAGCTTTTTAAAAATTATTTACAGCTATTGCCTCTGTTGGAAGTATAATGTAGTTTAAGAAGTAAACCTGAATCTATAGCAAAATATGTTAAGGCTTGCACTTCAGAGATTGTAAAACCAAATTAAGACCACTGAAGGCTGCTTTTCCATATATAACAGAGACATGGGGGAAATATAGCCAACTTCTGAAGTTAAGCTTTGTAAATGACGTAGGGAGGCTTGAAATCCAATATACATTTCCCAGGGAGCACACTCCATTGAACTCAGTAGGGCTTACTTCTGAGTAGACATGTATAAGATCTCATGACCCGTTGTGCCTTAACTTTTTATTGTAGAGGAGCGATATATCGCGGTCTTAAGGAAGGTCACGTTTCAGATCTCCAAGTTTCTCATTTTCCTCATCTTAAATTCAGTACGTTTCCCCAACAATCTGCAAAAAGAATAAAAAAATCCTCATGAAAATTCATCATAATTTTTGTACAAATTTATCCCAATAACCATATTTTTGTATGTAGTTTTGACTAATATGAACATTTCTGCAAGCAATTTCCTCTAATAGATACATTTTTGCAAGCAATTCCCCCAAATACAGCATACTTTTGTATGTTATTTTCACTAATAAATGCATTTCCAACTGCACATTTTACCCTGGCATATGTATTTTTGAACACACTACTTGGCTGCACTGCAAAATATGGAGAAGAGCAAATTTTGAAGATTGGCTGTTTTGAATTGTATTGTGAATGTGGAACTGAATCAAATGTCTTCCCCACCCATAAATTCATAGGTGATCGGACCCTGGAGAAGTTAGGTCTTTATGTAGATCATCAGAGAACCTAGTAGGGAACTTATATCCTCTTGTTTCATGCTTCCAACGAGCTGAGCTCTGCAATAGGCTTAAATTATGAATATGTATGAATCCACTAACCAAACACCATGAATATTTACCTATACTTTCCATCTCATAGACAAACACTGTTTTTACCCGGCGATTTATGGCCTTTGCTTTCGGAAAGCTTTGGACATTCGCAGCCCAGTTCTGTGCATGTTTACTCAGAAGTAATTCTGACTCCAAAATATGTGTGCATAGGATTATAGCCCCGGGATCGCTTCCAATATCAGTAGACAGAGAGGCGCATGTAACCCTCAGACCGTAGAGTCAGAATACCCTCCCAAGATAGTGCAAAGGCTAGAGATTTTTTTATTACTGCTGTGCACTGTTTGCCGATTGGATCTTGCGGGAGTTGGAGTTTCCAAAAATCAGAGCGTTGTAGAACAAGCTTTGGAAGACAAGTAGCTGAATATGAAGGTGGCCGGGGCGTGGGTCTCCAACGAGGTTCTACTCAAGAGTAGGTCTACTGAACTGAATGAACCTCAGTTAGTTGTGTCCCTAAATATTATTGCGATAGGGACCCGGGTGGCGCTGTGGGTTAAACCACAGAGCCTAGGACTTGCCGATCAGAAGGTTGGCGGTTCAAATCCCTGCGACGGGGTGAGCTCCCGTTGCTCTGTCCCAGCTCCTGCCAACCTAGCAGTTCAAAAGCACGTCAAAGTGCAAGTAGATCAATAGGTACCACTTCGGCGGGAAGGTAAACGGCGTTTCCGTGCGCTGCTCTGGTTCGCCAGAAGTGGCTCAGTCATGCTGGCCACATGACCCGGAAGCTGTATGCCGGCTCCCTCGGCCAATAAAGCAAGATGAGTGCCGCAACCCCAGAGTCGGCCACGACTGGACCTAATGGTCAGGGGTCCCTTTACCTTTAATATTATTGCCCGGTGAAATGAATTTTTAAAGCTGTGCAGTGTGATCCTATGTGAAAGCAAGTCCTTTGGCTTACCCACCAATATAGAGTGGAAGAATCGTAGAATTGGAAGCAACCACTAAGGAGCATCTAGTCCATGGGTAGGCAAACTAAGGCCCGGGGCCAGGATCCAGCCCAATCACATTCTAAATCCGGCCTGCGGATGGTCCAGGAATCAGTGTGGTTTTACAGGAGTAGAATATGCCCTTTTATTTAAAATGCATCTCTGGGTTATTTGTGGGGCCTGCCTGGTGTTTTTACATGAGTAGAATGTGTGCTTTTATTTAAAATTAATCTCTGGGTTGTTTGTGGGGCATAGGAATTCGTTCATTTCCGCACCCCCACAAAAAATATAGTCCGCCCCCCCCACAGGGTCTGAGGGACAGTGGACTGGCCCCCTGCTGAAAAAGTTTGCTGACCCCTGATCTAGTCCAACCCTGAGAGATGCAGGAATCTCAACTAAAGCATCCAAGACACATGGCCATCCAACCTCTGCTTAAAAACCTCCAAAATATGTGTTTTGTAGTCTTAGTCCATTAATTAAATCTGCATATATTTGAATTTTTTTTAAAGGTATGTTTCTCGATTTTGAAATTTGAAAATCTTAATAGTACTTAGTTTCCCCTCTTTTCACCCCTCAACCCCTCTCTACCCAACCCTAACGAAACATAGACATAACCAGCTGATACCAACATTTACGAAGAAAAAGGAGTGAAGATCACCTAGGTTACAAAACAAAAACATCTCCCCACAGATCCCCATAAGCTTTTGGTGGTTTACATGCACATTCCTTTTTCGGTGTGTACGTGATGAAGTCTAACCAAGTGTTGGAAAAACCATTGAGTTTATTGTGTTTTCTTCTTTCACATACTTTGCCGGTTAGTTTTCCCAATAGAATCAGGTGACAAACATATACAAACCAGATTTCGAACAAATTCAAGTCCAAAGATCTCCTCGTAAATTCAAATATGAGAATATAAATGGTTTCTTACTCGCTTTTATTTGCTTTTGAATAATGGGTGTCTTGAGTCACAGCAGGCATCATTAGAGAGCATCGTTCTTCCCCTTGCAGTTGTTACAACGAAAACAAGGACATGTATTAAAAGTCATTTTAATGTGTAATTAGTTGGGTTGTATCTGACTAAATCATACTCCAATTAAAATCTCTGATATGATCTCAAGTCTGTTAATTTCAGTGGGCCGACTCAGACTTAAGTTGGCTATAAAAAAAGCCCCCACCAAAATCTTCTGGACAAAGAATTGTATTTTTGTTGATCAAAATATTATTATTTTTTGCTTGATCAACATTAAACCTTGCCACTCTTAAGATCACAAGCATTGCCCTGTTGGATCAGATCAGTGGCCCATCTAGTTCGGAATCCTGTTCTCACAGTGGCCAACCAGATCCCTTTGGGAAAGCCACAAACAGGATCCGAGCACAAGAGATCTCTCCCCTCCTGTGATTCCCGGCGACTGACATTCAAAAGCATTGCTTCCTCCAGCTCTGGCACAATTTCTGTTTGATTTAATGATCCTGAGTAACATCAGCAAAAGTGGGCCACTTCATTGCTTGCCTCTAGAGAATTTATGAACAAATTAAAAAGCACAGGTCCCCGTACTGATCTGGGGGAGATTCCCACTTTCCCTCTCTCTCCAAGGTGGTCAGGGATCTGTTGGCAAGCATCTGTCTTGAGAGACAATGGAGTGTGCCTCCAGGGGTGAAGTCAAACTGCTGTGTCAGCAGCACCAAAGAGACTTCCCTGGGGTGCAAGTCTGGGCAGTGTGTATGGGCTGCCGAGATGACAAGATTCCACACACACACCCAGCCTTGCTGATGTGGTCCAAAAGAAAGCAGAGCAAAACATCTGGCAAGGCAGCAGAGGTTTAGGATCTGTTATGTACTGAGCCGAATCCTAGAACAATAGGATCCAGAATGCAGCAGTCTGATTGGTCCGCAGGAGCCACCCAATCCAGCTACAGATGGAAGTGAATCAGCGACCTGATTGGCCTGCAGGAGCAGCCAATCAGGCTCCTGGATGAAGTGAATCAGCGACCTGATTGGCCTACAGGAGCAGCCTGGAATTAGCCAATGAAGCGGGGCCCATTGTGTAAATAATGTGCATTAGCTAGACTTTTTGGGGAAAGTTTCATTCGTTGCTACTATGAGCTGAATAAAGAGCATGAAATTCCCACTCAACTCCGAGTATATTTCAGGATCAGAGTTTTCTTTCTCCTAAACGCGCACCCTTCCCAGGTGGACGAGCCCCATGTGCCCCACACGTCCGACAGCACATGCGGAAACTGCCTTCTCGTCTGCTCAATCCACCAGAGTCTGTCTTCACACTCAGGGGAAGACCCTAACACACTGAAACCCATCAGCTAACCTCACCTGGTTTAGCAGGCCAGTCAAATCCGTTCCTCGGTTGTGGCTGCTGTTGCCTGCTGACAGCTTCTAGGAGCCGCAGGTGAGAGCTGAATGCAGGGTGCGGACCAAAGGGGATCCAGAATGCAGCAGTCTGATTGGTCCGCAGGAGCCACCCAATCCAGCTACAGATGGAAGTGAATCAGCGACCTGATTGGCCTGCAGGAGCAGCCAATCAGGCTCCTGGATGAAGTGAATCAGCAACCTGATTGGCCTACAGGAGCAGCCTGGAATTAGCCAATGAAGCGGGGCCCATTGTGTAAATAACGTGTATTGGCTAGACGTTTTGGGGGAAGTTTCATTCGTTGCTACTATGAGCTGAATAAAGAGCATGAAATTCACACTCAATTCCGAGTATATTTCAGGATCAGAGTTTTCCTTCTCCTGAATGCGCTCCCTTCCCAGGTGGACGAGCCCCATCTGCCCTACACTTCCCTTGACAGCACATGCGGAAACTGCCTTCTCGTCTGCTCAATCCACCAGAGTCTGTCTTCACACTCAGGGGAAGACCCTAACACACTGAAACCCATCGGCTACCCTCACCTGGTTTAGCAGGCCAGTCAAATCCGTTCCTCGGTTGTGGCTGCTGTTGCCTGCTGACAGCTTCTAGGAGCCCCAGGTGAGGGCTGAATGCAGGGTGCGGACCAAAGGGGGGCAAACGACCCAAAAAGGAGCACAATGTGTCCCCCACCAGAGGTACTAACCCTCCCCTGACACCCCCTATACTCTCATTAGGGATCTATCGAAGTAAAATTGGGCCAGCTTTCCGAACCCACAGAAGCAGTTGGTTGTTGCAGAAGGAAAGGCAAAATCAGTGAAATATTGGGTGGTTTGTCACCTTGACAAACCAAGTGGCCCGCTTCTCCGCTCTGTTGAAATTTTGCCACCTCCCCCCCCCCCCCGATAAAAAGGAGGTTCATCTGCTTTTAAGAACACAACAGGCCAACAATCTATTTGATGTGTTTCCTTTTTTAAAAAATTAAATTTTATTAACATATAAAACACATCCCTATACATTCACACAATACACATACACAACACACTACCTTATTTTCATAACATAAAACATACCTACATTACTCTATATAATACCTACCTATACTGTACATATCAACATACCTACATACCTACCCCACTTGGACACCCACCAAGTGACTTGAATTCCAGCCGTTCTTTTTACGCTACTTTATTTTTCCAACTAGGGACGGGGGTGGCGCTGTGGGTAAAACCTCAGTGCCTAGGACTTGCCGATCGCATGGTCGGCGGTTCGAATCCCCGTGGCGGTGTGAGCTCCCGTCTTTCGGTCCCAGCTCCTGCCCACCTAGCAGTTCGAAAGCACACTTAAGTGCAGGTAGATAAATAGGTACCGCTTTATAGCGGGAAGGTAAACGGGGTTTCCGTGTGCTGCGCTGGTGCTGGCTCGCCAGAGCAGCTTCGTCACGCTGGCCACGTGACCCGGAAGTGTCTCCGGACAGCGCTGGCCCCTGGCCTCTTAAGTGAGATGGGCACACAACCCTAGAGTCGGACACGACTGGCCCGTACGGGCAGGGGTACCTTTACCTTTACCCTTTATTTTTCCAACTAGCTTAAACACATTTCATTATTTCTTTAATCCCTTCTTCTATCTTGACTTTACACTCCTTTCACTCTAATCCTTTTCTGGATTCACTCAATATCTGTCAGAAATTCTACTTTTCCCACATAAATTTTGATGTATTCCTTAAAGATAGCCCACTCCTTATTCACTTTTTGCACCATATCTCCTCTTATCCTCCCGGTTAGTTCGGCAATATGGAAATATTCCATCATTTTAGATAACAAGTCTGTTCTAGTTGGGACGCTGCTACTTTTCTAGTTTTTGGCAATCAGTAACCTGTGGGTTAAACCACAGAGCCTAGGGCTTGCCGATCAGAAGGTCGGTGGTTCGAATCCCTGCGACGGGGTGAGCTCCTGTTGCTCGGTCCCTGCTCCTGCCAACCCAGCAGTTTGAAAGCACGTCAAAGTGCAAGTAGATAAATAGGTACCGCTCCAGCGGGAAGGTAAACGGCGTTTCTGTGCGCTGCTCTGGTTCGCCAGAAGCGGCTTAGTCATGCTGGCCACATGACCCGGAAGCTGTACGCCTGCTCCCTCGGCCAATAAAGCGAGATGAGCACCGCAACCCCAGAGTCGGCCACGACTGGACCTAATGGTCAGGGGTCCATTTACCTTTACCTTACCTTGCTGCTGTAGTTGCATACATAAATATTGGTCTGACTGTTCTTTTTATTTTGTTGTTGTTGTTGTTGTTGTTGTTGTTGTTGTTGTTTCCTCTGACATGATACCTAGGAGAAAGGATTCTGGTTTTTTTTCCCAAATGAAAATATCTGGTGCGTTTTCATTGCTGGCAGAAGCAGTACACATTGAGGGAATCCTACCCTCCAGGGAACTCCATCTTTGAATGTGAAACATGGCACAGGGATGCAGTTTTCAGCACCGGCTCTCTGCACCCCGCTGAACACCTGGCTCCACCTGGGATGTGCCCCACTTACGAGTTGGTGACGCCATGCAACTGCGCTGCTCCCCTCTACCCAGCACCTCCGCCCTGCAGGGGCCGTACCCAGGTGGTCCCGTCACTGGCAACCTTCCTGGGTCAGGAGGATGCTGGGAAACGGACATGCTTTGCGGGATCCGGAGCAGGCCGAGGAATCCGGGAAGGTTCTGCAGTTCCTGTACTTTCACCCTCGATTAGGCCGAGCGGAGGCAAGCGCCCCTGGGCAGCCAGCCAGCCAGCCAGCCGGCCGGCACAGCAAAGCAAGACAGCCGCTTTGGGGAAGGAGGGCAGTGACCTGGAAAAGGCCTTCCAGGTAGGGGCCGGCTTTCAGCCAAGCCAAGATCCGAAGCAGCCAAGCTAGGAGGCAGCTGCAAAGGCCGCAGAGATGGAAAAGCTCTAGAAAATGGAAACACACACACATACACACACGGTCAAGGGTTTGGAGAAACGTCTGCCCAAGAAAAGGCTATGTGGGGGTCTTCGCCCTTGAATCCAAGCTGCTGGGAATCCCAAGTGGGAAGAGTGATGACGTACCGCCAAGTGCCCTGATTTTCCTGGGACAGTTCCGGATTTGCAAAAGCCATCCCGGTTTCTGATTTGACCCCGGAATGTCCCTATTTCCCCCACCTGTGCTGCTGCCTCCAAGATCAGGAAGGAGAAGGAGCCAGGATTTGTCCCAAGTAGCGGTGACAGCTACGGCTGCAAGGGAGCATCCTTTTGCCTCTCTACGGCCATTCCTGCCGGCCTCCTTCCTCGGGCAGCTCATAGCATCTGGTGGAGAGCAGGCAAGGAGGAGAGGCCCGTATTCCCTGTGTGATGAGGGGCAGGCAGAGAAATGGGCTGCCCTTTGTGGGAAGAAAGGGGAGCAAAGAAGATCACAAGAAGTCTTGATTTTTTAAAAAAAATAACGCTTTGTGCGTCCATGTGTAATCTTGCCCCTTTCTAAAATTTATTTATTGGTGTGCGTGCGCTTTTCTTCTTGCAAACCTAAGGTAAAGGTAAAGGGACCTCTGACCATGAGGTCCAGTCATGACTGACTCTGGGATTGCGGAGCTCATCTCGCTTTATTGGCCGAGGGAGCCAGCGTACAGCTTCCGGGTCACGTGGCCAGCATGACTAAGTCGCTTCTGGCGAACCAGAGCAGCGCACAGAAACACCGTCTACCTTCCTGCCGGAGCAGTACCTATTTATCTACTTGCACTTTGACGTGCTTTCGAACTGCTAGGTTGGCAGGAGCAGGGACTGAGCAACGGGAGCTCACCCCATCGTGGGGATTCGAACCGCCGACCTTCTGATCGGCAAGTCCTAGGCTCTGTGGTTTAACCCACAGCGCCACCTGCATCCCACCTACCAAACCTACCAAAGAATAAATTAAAATAAAATTGGGATTACGGGGTTTTCTCGAGACAGTGAAGGACGTTTGTGCTTTGTCCTAGTTGTGTTGTGGTGACAGCACTCTCCCTTCTTCTGTGGCAGCAGGACCAAAAATATGGGGGCTCGAGGAGGGTCAGTTTGGGTGTGGTCCAAGAGAAATGTCCCTATTTTTATGAGGAATATTGGAGGGTATGCACTGTTGAGTTCTGGTCCGGCTCACAGCCTTCCCAGAGAGGTATCTTGTTGGCCACAATGAGAACAGGATGCTAGACCAGGTGGGATTTTGGCTGTTGTAATGTCCTTAAAAGACATGTGAAGACAGGAAAAGGCTGATAAAACAATGAACAAAGCGGGAAGGGAACCAATTCCCTCTCAAAACACGAGTAGCGGTGATGACAGGAGTTGTAGTGCGGCCCAAAAACATTTGAAAAGTCCTTCTGCATGGATCCCGCCTGTGGCTCATCCAGTCTAGCATCCCATTCTCACAGAGGAAGAAGAGTTTGGATTTGATATCCCGCTTTATCACTACCCGAAGGAGTCTCAAAGCAGCTAACATTCTCCTTTCCCCACAACAAACACTCTGTGAGGTGAGTGAGGCTGAGAGACTTCAGAGAAGTGTGACTAGCCCAAGATCACCCAGCAGCTGCATGTGGAGGAGCGGGGAAGCGAACCCGGTTGCCCACATCATGAGACTACCGCTCTTAACCACTACACCACACTGGCTCTCAGTGGCCAACCAGGTGGGAAACCGCCAAAACAAGATCGGAACACAACATCTGGAAGGCCGCAGGTTCTCCTGCGTGAGGGTCGCCTAACGAAAGGTTAGCAATATATTCAGGGACAACGAAAAGAAGCAGGTCTTCACTCAATGTGGAGTGCAAACTTGTGGGATACACTGCCCCAGATGTGTTGAAGGTCACTGGTTTTTACATTTCCCTACCCTGACCCACCTCCCACCTGTGGACACAGGGGCCATTCTGTGCCCTTCCTTGGCCCATTTGGTTGGCACGTCGTGTGCTCAGAAGACCTCATTTGGTTCAGAGGCTGCCAGCTGCCGATTCCTACGCTAGGGATCCGTTTCTGGTGAATTGCATCCTCCCCTCTTTCCTGGTCCTGCCGCTTCCTGGCCTGCGGCAGCGGCCTGATGCTAGAACTGTGCTGAAATTCAACGCAAACACCCCTGCATTTCCACCAACCATTCTGCATCGGTTAACAAGGAAAGAAACGACGCTTTAAAATTATCAGAGGGGACAGAAGGCTCCCAGTGAAACTCTCAGGTGTGTGGTGCAGGGTTCTCAATGCAAGGTCTTTTCCTTCTGAGGTGGCACGGAGGGGTTCATGAGTGTCTTTTCATTCTATAAATTGCTGGTCCCTGGGTGCCCATGCATCAGTCAAAACCCAGGGGAAGACTTCATGGAGGTCAGGAAGTGCGGGCTGCAGAAAATGCTTGCAGGGTAGAAAATTGCACCCACTCTGCCACTTTGCAATGATGAAATAGGCTTGGAATCCTGCACAGACCCCAAATTCTAAATAAGTTATAAAGAAAGTGCCCCGAGAATGAAAACGCCACGAGGAATTTGCTCCCGTGAGATGTTACAGTGGGCATCAACATGGCTGACTTTAATAGAAGATTAGACAGAAGCAGAAGACCAGCTGCAGGAATTACGCTGGTCTGTGACCATAATAAAGTAAATTCATTCATTCAGTTGCAGGATAGCACAAGTAGGCCCTGCTTGCAAGATGCTGGAGCAGGTGGTCTATGGCCTGATCCAGAATAGCTCTTATTATGTTCCTATTGCCAGATCCTTCTTCCGGATACAGAAGCACCGGGAGTATCTGGATTTATGGAATGCGAGTTCAGCAGCACACATTCGGAGTAGAAATGGTTAGGAATGTACTGCAAGAGATCAACAGCAGTAGCCACAGAGCTATAAACCCTACAGGCAGAGATTAAATACGGATAAATCCAAAAGACAACAGAGGAGGCCATTTCTGGTAGCCACCCAGTCTCTATTGATTATCTTGGTGAGTTTGCTGGTTTTTATGGGAGAAGGCTGCCTAGGAACGCCATTCAGGGCTTCATAGTCTTATCCCCATTTTACAGCTGAGGGAAACTGAGGCTGACAGACACCATGAACCACTCACAAGGTCACAAGGACAGTAGATAGAAACCGATCTCATCCTCTTATCTCTGGAGATGTAACACTGGAAAGTCCCAAAATAGCTTGGGAATTTCCTTAGGGTGATAAGCTGGGGCTGTTCAATGGAGACAGCCTTATCTCTGTCTTTGCAGCTGTAAAACATAAATCCTCGATTTACAAGAGACCACAGCCTCCCTCCGCAAGAGTCATGTGGAAACGAAAAGCGTTGACTGCACCAAACTTTGAAGAAGGGAAGTGGAAGTCTGACAGTCAGGCTTCTTCTGAATACTGCTGTTGGAGCAGCGTTGAGACGTGTGTGTGTGTCTGTGTGTGTCTGTGTGCTGAGGACTTTCCACTGAGGTACCCCAAGTTAGACTCAAAGAGTCTTGGGCCATCTCAAAGGCTATCATACAATCTACTGTGGCACGAGGTTTTGTGGACTCAAGCCCACTTCCTCAGGTGCGTGAAATGAAATCTTAGCTGGCAGGTACAGAAAAGAGAAAACTTTGAGGAGGTGGGGAGCTGAACGGCAGAGAGATGCAAAAATTATGGTTTGATTCCTCGTTCTTGGAGATGAGTCAAGCTTAGGGTGTGTATACATCTTTCGAAAGAACTAGGACCAGGTTTTTATTCTTAATAGCATCATCAGCTGCCTCCTTTCTCTTTGCCACCCTAAAACTCTTGGACTTTCCAGGGCGCCTTGATTTGCAGACCATAGCAGGTTGTACTATTTTATCTCCACACCAGTGAAAAGATTCGGCTATCGATTTCTACAGATTGCTGCTGGTCTGCCGCTAAGCTTTTCCACCCCCCTAGTCGGTTGACAACCCAGCAATGATGGCTAGTGATAGAGAATCGCAAGTTCTTCGTTGTATGTTTAATGTTTTGTGATCTGCTATGAGAGCTTATTTGATCAGGATAGAAACAGAGAAGACTACCTTCATTTCTTCTTGGGCAGCTTAGGCCCCTCCTCTTCTGCCCTTGTTGCTGATAAATTCTAAATAATAAAATTTAATTCTTACCCTTTCAAATGGGAAACAGCAAATGGGTAGCAGCATATACACCATACCTTTAAAGCACATTCAAAGCATATTCCTCCCCCCCAAATAATCCTGGGAATTATAGTTTGCTAAGGGTGCTTGGAATTGCAACTCTGTGCGAAGGTAAACTACAGTTCCCATGATTTTTATTTTTATTTTGCAGGGGGGAGGAATGGTCTTTGAATGGGCTTTAAAAAGATGCTGCCTACACAGCCGCACCAGCAGATTTTTAAAAATTAAAGAAAGCACCATCCTAACATGCAGACAGGAATTAAGCAAGTGAAACTTTCCCTCCCTGCTTGCATTTCCAGGCCAGGAAAATCTTAACATTTCTGTTTGCTAAATTAACTAAATTTCTGCTTGCCAGCCTGCTGTTAATGGGGCAAGAAAGAGATGCGGGCCGTAGAACCAGGAGAAACCGTGAGACAGGGCGCCTGGGAAAAGTTTCGCCCCAAACAAGAATTTCTGCTTGCCATGCAGCTATCAAATGTCTCTCTCCTTCCCCCGATTCTTGTGCTGAACTCCACGTTTGCTTAAATGCAAAATGGGCATACCTTGTTCTCCTTTGCCAAGCACTGCATGCTATAAATATTTTTTTTTACGGGGGTGGAATGATGAAGAAGAAAGGGAGCTTTCCCCTTAAACATCACAGTCTTTGTCCTGGAGATGGGAACTTGCAGGGCAGCTGATTTGACCATGTATGTGGGATGAGATGGGATGAGGAGCTGGAGTCAAAGCCTCTTTGATCCTGCGAGGAAGAGAAGCTTAAAAATAGACTCTTCCTGTACCATAAATAGATGCTGTGTCAGTGTCAGACGGCTTCAAATATGGGGCTTCGTTTTGGGGTGTGTCTGTGGCCTGTGGCAGTTCGCTTTCAGAGAGAGGGAGAGAAAGTCTGAAGAGGGCTGGAGCTGAACCAGAGAGCCCTGGGTTCAAATCCCCACTTAGATGGAAACTCCCTAGATGGCCAAAGCATCCTTTTTCTCTCTCTTAACAGACCTTACTAGGAAATCCGCGGCCAGGTTATGGGAAGAAAGTTAGGAAGCCCCTAAGGAAATTAAAAGCATCACTTTACGTCCCATTGCTTTTAAACTCTGGAATGAAAGTCCCAGTCAATTTAGCGCAGAATTTACTTCTGACTAAACACACAGAGGGACGCGGGTGGCGCTGTGGTCTAAACCACAGAGCCTAGGACTTGCCGATCAGAAGGTCGGTGGTTCGAATCCCCAAGACGGGGTGAGCTCCCGTTGCTCGGTCCCTGCTCCTGCCCACCTAGCAGTTTGAAAGCACATCAAGGTGCAAGTAGATAAATAGGTACCACTCCAGCGGGAAGGTAAACGGCGTTTCCGTGTGCTGCTCTGGTTCGGCAGAAGCGGCTTAGTCATGCTGGCCACATGACCTGGAAGCTGTCTGTGGACAAATGCTGGCTCCCTCGGCCTATAGAGCAAGATGAGCGCCGCCACCCCAGTCATCCGTGACTGGACCTAATGGTCAGGGGTCCCTTTACCTTTACCTTGGGAGACCAGGCCCAATAATTGTATTAGACATGGCTGCTTTGAGTACCAGGGACTGAGGATAAAGTCTGAGGGATGTGGCCATCATGCCTTGCTTGTACCTCTCATTCTTTAAGCTGCCGCTTTTGGATGATTCTTGAAGCCCCTCTACACTGGTGTTGTTTTTGCAGGCAAATTCTGCAACATGCCATTGACCCAAGAATAGTGCATTAGTGGTGAACTTCCCCCTGGACAATACACACACACCATTCCACTAGAATAGTTGTTCTGCAATGCTTTCCGAATGGTTTCGCTGCCCAGAGCGGCATTTTTAGGCTACGGCACAACCAATTCAACACACATGGAGAACTCGTCGCATGAAAAGTTACAGGGTTTCAGCTGGAAGCTCCGGGAACATGCATGGATTGGAAACAAAGCAGCGTCTGCATCGTGAAAAAAATTGCAGCCGCGAGCAGAACTGAAAGTGGGATCGCGTGTAACTGCCCAGACACCAACGTGAGCACAAAACGTCATGAACGCACATTAAAAATACCGTCTGAAGGCAGTTTCTTAAACTCAGTGGTTGAAGCTGGAGTTTCTTGCTGTGAGCTCAACTCTACTCCTCCAATTTCTCTTCTACATCTCCCCATTCTGAGCACCAAGCTGACACTTGATGCCACGGTTTCTTACAGGCAGAATCCATGGTGGATCACGGTTATGTACCGTATTTTTCGCTCTATAAGACACACCAGACAACAAGACGCACCTAGTTTTTGGAGGAGGAAAACAAGAAAAAAAAATTCTGAATCTCAGAAGCCAGAACAGCAAGAGGGATCGCTGCACAGTGAAAGCAGCAATCCCTCTTGCTGTTCTGGCTTCTGGGATAGCTGCGCAGCCTGCATTCGCTCCATAAGACGCACACACATTTCCCCTTACTTTTTAGGAGGGAAAAAGTGAGTCTTATAGAGCAAAAAATACGGTAATTTTAAGGAAAGGGACTATGGGATTGCTGGTTGCTGCAAGATGATACACATGTGTAGCGGAGAGGGGTCTGGTGCATTTTTTGAAAGATTCAACGCATTCCTCTGCTGGCCACAAGGAAGGTGAACCCCCCTTCTCCCCCAAAACTATTTGCAGGTGGGCTTTAATCCGAAACTTCCTTCTGACCAGGCATTCCTGCCGCCTCTTACAGCCAGCTCTCCAGCTGAGGCAGGAATGGCACTGGAACCGGAACAAAGGCCTGGTATTTTTACATCCACAGCTTTGCAAATACCTGTCAGATGGACTAAGTGCGGGAACCACAGCCAGGGCAGCACGGCAGCTCGATTGCTCACTGGGAGAACTAGGCATTGTGGGAAATCAAAATGGCGACTCCCAGGTCCAGCTGGCTGGTGCAGATTTAGCCCACCGGGGTGTGGTGAAAGGGCTCTTTGCTGAAAGTCTTGTCAGATGTGGGGTCAGCTATCCCAGTTTGAATCATCAATTGCTTCAATTTTTTTCAGGCAGAGCTTTACCTGAGAGGTATTGGAAGGAAATGATTTAACATTATCAATTAGTGATTATTATAGATAGATAAAAGAGAATTTACTTATTTTGTGGATAGGCTACAGCAATATATAAAAGTCTTAGCAGAAATTGGTGCTTGCACAGTCAATGTGCAGGGAGAAAGGATGAAATATTGTAATATTGTTTTTTAAAATTGAATATTTAAATGAAATTTGGGAAAGCTTACGTACTTGGAGCAGCAATGGACGAAGGGAAAAAGAAAGAACATCTTGGGGTGCGAAGTCAGCTTTTACATTTAATACATTTGTATTAAATGTAGTGACTATTTTTAAAAATTATGGAAAATCAATAAAAAAATAATTGGCAAAAAAGCACCTATTGCCCATCATACCGCCTCACTCTGCTTTGTGCCCAGACTAAGCCTACTACGATGGAGTGTTTGTGCAGTTGGGATAGCCACCCAGCCACCAGGGTGCCAAGTTCTCGTTCCCACAAGCACTACGCAAAACCTCGTGGTGGGAAAAAAAAGAAAACCATTTAATGCAAACGGGAAAAAGAATAGCCTTTATAGAAATAAAGTTGTACACTGCCAGCGATTCAGGAGGACTGGGAAAAGATGTCCTGTCTGCGATATGGGCAAATTCCTCCAGACAAAAAAATCATATGGGGAAAGACATTTCATAGCACCCCCGAAAAAAGGGGTCACAACACATCTTGCTTGCGAGGTGCTCCGCTTAGACAAGGATCCACAAAATCTGAATCCTGAACTATCCGGGCTAAGCGCCAATCGCTCGTCCTCTTTCCTCTCCCCGAACTGGAGATGCCAAACTCGGGAGGTTTGGCTCATAGGTTCCGCACTTTGGCTGCCGGTGAAATGGAGCTGCCCTTCTGCTCCCGACTGCAGAAGTCTTCCCTTCCCAAGCGGAGAGGGTCCTGGTCTTTGGGACGAATGGGAAGGAGCCGTAACGGCGGCAAGGGGGCAGCCATGGCCAAGATGGGGAGGACCTTAGCACTCGACGCCATAGCGGTCAAAGTTCCGGAGGATGACGGCCAGCTGGAGGTGGACGGTGCCCATGGCGCAGGTCTGCAGGCGGTAGCGGTCGGCCCCCGTGTAGATCAGGTCGGTGTTGAGCAGCTGGGGGCCCCCTCCCACAAAGACCTGGGAGAGTTGCTCCTGCCAGGAGCCCAGGGGGCGCCAGGTGACGCAGTCCAGCTGGTGGGAGCCGGGGGTAGAAGGCACATGGCAGAAGCCGTACCCATACAGCTCCGTGCGCCCAAAGGAGTCCTGGTGCCACACCTGGACGTGCAGCTTGGGCCAGCCTGGCAGGGGGAAAAGAGAAAGGAAGGGTCGTTTCTCTACGCAGCCATGGCAGCCCGAATGGTATACCGTATTTGTCGCTCTATAAGACGCACCAGACCACAAGAAGCGCCTAGTTTTTGGAGGAGGAAAACAAGAAAAAAAATATTCTGAATCTCAGAGGCCAGAACAGCAAGAGGGATCGCTGCGCAGTGAAAGCAGCAATCCCTCTTGCTGTTCTGGCTTCTGGGATAGCTGCGCAGCCTGCATTCGCTCCATAAGACGCACACACATTTCCCCTTACTTTTTAGGAGGGAAAAAGTGTGTCTTATAGAGCAAAAAATACGGTATGTACCAGAAACGGAGGGAAGGGAGCAGGACCAACGAAGGAGGAGTGGCAGACGGAAACAGCGAAAGGTGCAAAATCGCCGGGTTAACCAGCAGAATAGGAGATCCATAGGAAAGGGTATTTAAGGAAGACTGGAAAATGTTTGTAGAATACTCAAAGAATCATTGCAAACAGGTTAGGGCATTAACAGGATGGGAGTAAATTCAGCAGTAAAAATTGCCTTGAGATAAAATGAGAAAGGGGAAATATGGAGTACCGTATTTTTCTGTGTATAACACGCCCCTGTGTATAAGACGACCCCCGATTTTTTGGGACTTCTAATTGAGGAAATGGGGGGGGGGAGTGCCCAGACTTGTTGAGCTTTTTTAGGAGGGGGGTGTTGCCGACTGCCAATTGCCTGACCCCCGCTGCCAATTGCACGCATCAGCATAGCCACCAATCGCCGGTCCCACCTCTGCACTATCTGTGTATAAGACAACCCCAATTTTTTAGCATTTCTATTAAATAAAAAAACCTCGTCTTGTACACAGAAAAATATGGTAATTAGAATATGCAGCAGTAAGGGGGAATCAGAAGGAACAATGGAAGGTGGGAAGGGAAGTCTTATGCTTAATTCAATACAGTTGTACCTTAGAAGTTGAACGGAATCCGTTCCGGAAGTCTGTTTGACTTCCAAAACGTTCGGAACCCAAAGCGCGGCTTCTGATTGGCTGCAGGAAGCGCCTGCAGCCAATCAGATGGCCCGCCCAACATTCAGCTTCCAAAAATAGTTCGCAAACTGGAACACTCACTTCCGGGTTTGCGGCATTCAGGAGACAAAACGTTTGAGAACTAAGCTGTTCAAAAACCAAGGTACGACTGTATTGTGTTTGGTTTATGTGATTGTGAAAAATTATAAATAAAAGCTGTTTTTGAAAAAGGAAAAAGGAAGGAAGGATAGCAATTTAAGTTTCCAAAGCATCCCACCATTTCATCTCGGTAGCGATGTTGGGAGGATTTAGATGGAAGCAGACACTACTGATGTTCACTTACTCGTACCATGTAGAGGCAGTGTGGTGTAGTGGTTAGAGTGCTGCACTAAGACCTGAGATGCCGGGGTTCAAATCCCCACTTGGCCGTGAAGCTCACAGGGTGACCTTGGGCCAGTCATTCATTCTCAGCCCAACCTACCTAGCAGGGCTGTTGTTACCAGGATAACACGGGGAGGCGGAGAATGAGGCATGCCGCCTCGAGCTCCTTGGAGGAAAAGTAGGATATATAAAAGCTAAAAAAGATGAAATAAATAAATGCCCGTGCACTGAAATGGTGCAGAACAATGTAATCAATTATATGAGATTCTGCTACAGCAGACAGAAGGACCAGTGATGCAGTTTTTGTTGGAAGCTGAACTGCAGTGGCGCAGTAACAGCACTGCGTGCAATGAAGATGGCTTGGAAGAGAAATCAGTGCCTTTGTATATTTTTCCTGCCTCCCGGTGACCCTGACAACAGCTTGGAAGGGATTACACAGGTATAACATTCCTGCCCCCTCTGGTGCGGGCAGAGAAGACAATGGCTTTTCTCAGTTTGCCTAGCAAGTTCCCAGCGAAGTCGAGATTTGAATCAGAAGCTTCCCGGATCATGATCCTAGACACTCTGTTACACTGGGTTCGGGAACAAGGTTGCAGCATCAGCCAGAGGACATAGCTACCACTCCTTAGAAGCAAAAAGAGCTCCGCTTCCAGAGATGTGTTCTGTGCTATATTTTCTGTAATCTTAGGGTTGGAGTCTACCATTAAAAATGAAACCTAAAATTCATCTGAGCATTACGGAAGTACCACGGAGTTAAATTGGCATCTTAAAAGGTAAAGGTACCCCTGCCCGTACGGGCCAGTCTTGCCAGACTCTGGGGTTCTGCGCCCATCTCACTTAAGAGGCCAGGGGCCAGCGCTGTCCGGAGACACTTCCGGGTCACGTGGCCAGTGTGACATCGCTGCTCTGGCGAGCCAGAGCTGCACATGGAAACGCCGTTTACCTTCCCGCTGGTAAGCGGTCCCTATTTATCTACTTGCACCCTGAGGTGCTTTCGAACTGCTAGGTTGGCAGGCGCTGGGACCGAGCAGCGGGAGCGCACCCCGCAGCAGGGATTCGAACCGCCGACCTTTTGATCAGCAAGTCCTAGGCGCTGAGGCTTTAACCCACAGCGCCACCTGTGTCCCTAAAAAATCGGCATCTTATCTCCCTATAAAAAATTACAACGTAGAGGAATAGCATTTCTCAAGTTTCAACTGAACCATTTTTGCAAGGACGTTACAGAACAGTCTGTCTGAATTAAGGGAATGCAGGCAGGCTGTTGTTATTTAACGCAAAAAATACAGTGGTACCTCTGGTTGTGAACGGGATCCATTCCGGAGCCTTGTTCGCAACCTGAAAGGAATGCAACCCGTGTCTGCGCGTGCGCAGGTCGCGATTCGCCGCTTCTGCGCATGTGTGTGATGTCATTTTGCTCGTCTGCGCATGCGCGAGCGACAAAGCCTGGAAGTAACCCTTTCCAGTACTTCCGGGTCACCGCGGGACGCAACCTGAAAAGACATAACCTAAACCGAACCTAACAAGAGGTACAACTGTAGTTAATAATCAGGGTAAAAGTACCTCTGACCGTTAGGTCCAGTCGCGGACGACTCTGGGGTTGCGGCGCTCATCTCGCTTTACTGGCCGAGGGAGCCGGCATACAGCTTCCGGGTCATGTGGCCAGCATGACTAAGCCACTTCTGGCAAACCAGAGCAGCGCCCGGAAACGCCGTTTACCTTCCCGCCGGAGCAGTACCTATTGATCTACTTGCACTTTGACGTGCTTTCGAACTGCTAGGTGGGCAGGAGCTGGGACCGAACAACGAGAGCTCACCCCGTCGCGGGAATTCGAACCGCCGACCTTCTGATCGGCAAGCCCTAGGCTCTGTGGTTTAGACCACAGAGCCACCCGTGTCCCATCCAATAATCAGGATATTTCTTTCTTAATATAATAGCATCCATGCACACAGATTGTGGAGGGAATACCACACTATTTCTGCCACAGCAAAAGCAGAATCTTTAAAGATATGCATGTGTGTGTGTGTGTGTGTGTGGCATCAACATTTGAGGACCAGGGTCCCGTTAGGACAGAGGCATGAAGACTTCTCAGTTGACAGATATATAAATGGAGAAAAGGAAGTCTGGAACATTGGGGCCCCAGAAGACACAAACGGCAGGAGGTCTGTCGCATTGCTATGTGGTGTCCAAATGTATATGAGACAAGACCAGAGTGACAAAGCCATAACCAGTGAGTGTGGCACTTCGCCGCAGAATAGAATAGCTTGATCTAAAAGGACAGGCCTCTGCCCCAAGGAGCTTGCAAACCACAACACTGAATACCTGGACATAGAAAAAAAAAAGATTTTGACACTCCTCTTGTGGATGACAAACTGTTAAAGAAACAGGAAGAAGAGCAGGGAAAAAATGGACAGTTCTCATGATGGAAGGATACAGAATGAAGAGTCCTGCAGCACTTGTGCTTTCCAACTAAAGTTGGGGATGGCAGTGAGGTGGCCATTGATACTAAATCATTCACGGTAGTTTAAACAAGAGAGATGGTGAAGAGGTCCAAAACGACTTATCCAAACTCAGGGCTTATTCACCCACACTTTTCCTCCACTCTTTCCAGGCACGGTCCGTGATTTAAAGCTCTGAACACTTTTTTCCCCTTTTGCTTCAGAGCTTCCCCTGTGAAAATCCGCTCTTTAAAGCTCAATCAGAGCAAACAGCCATCCGTGGGGAACCCAAACTGATGTTTGCTCCGGTGGAGCACCGAAGATTGGGAAAGTGGTGTATCTGACTAGGCACTGTGGAGAACAGGATGCTGGCCTGATCTGGCAGGTTCTTAATAATTCAGTGTGCGGATAACAATGCTGATTTACCATAATGAGCTGCTTGGCGGTGTCTGTGAAGTGACATGAGCTTGCAGAAAGCACTCAACCGATGCTAAATATTAAGGTTATTATTATTAAGTCAGAGTCTGGCTCCTCCAAGCACTCGTTTGGCTCCATCCTGCTTTTCTCTCTCTTTCTCCTGCTCCCGCCACCATCTCCTCCTGTCAATTCAGAGTTCGTATTTCAACATTAGCCAAGGTTTGGCTGGCCGGGGGTGGCGGTGGAGTTATATATATATATATGTGTGTGTGTGTTTTATCTCTTCGCCTGAGCACTGTGTTCCCAGCAATAAAGGGAACTGGGGAGGCATGATTTATTAATTATGTGGAGTCTCGTCAGCCGGGAAGAAAAGGAAGCGGCGGGAGACTTTCGGCAGCTTTTCCGCATCAATCCATTCCTCCGTCCCCCCCGCCTGGTCTTTCCTTGCCCCCACCTATCCGGTCCAGCTCAGCTCAGCTGAAGCGCAGCCTAGAAAAGGCAGCAAAGAGAAGCCCACGCAAATCAAACCGGCTTTGCGGCACGCACACAAAAAAAAGCCAGCCGCTCCGACAATTAATCCCCTACCATTCCGAACGGCTTCCCTTCGCTGGCTGGCTTCTGAGCTCTTTTGTCTGACAGCGCAGTTTACCGTAGCCACAGATTAATTTCCTTTAAGGTAGCCAATTATATCGAACATACGCGGGTGGCGCTGTGGGTTAAACCACAGAGCCGAGGACTTGCCGATCAGAAGGTCGGCAGTTTGAATCCCCGCGACAGGGTGAGCTCCCATTGCTCAGTCCCAGGTCCTGCCAACCTAGCAGTGCGAAAGCACATC
The DNA here is from genome assembly GCF_964234715.1 of Podarcis melisellensis. Lineage (NCBI taxonomy): Eukaryota > Metazoa > Chordata > Lepidosauria > Squamata > Lacertidae > Podarcis > Podarcis melisellensis. The sequence continues at coordinate 82,365,069 of NC_138540.1, forward strand.
AAAGTGCAAGTAGATAAATAGGTACCGCTCCGGCGGGAAGGTAAACGGCGTTTCCGTGCGCTGCTCTGGTTCGCCAGAAGCAGCTTAGTCCTGCTGGCCACATGACCCGGAAGCTGTACGCCGGCTCCCTCAGCCAATAAAGCGAGATGAGCCCCGCAACACCAGAGTCGGCCACGACTGGACCTAATGGTCAGGGGTCCCTTTACCTTTACCTCCAAGTTGCTGCTGTCTCGCTCCTGTCAGGCAGGTTCATAATGAGAGGCGAGACACAGTGCCTGATTCGAGCCGGATTGTGCAATTTGCTTAAACACCCCTCTGCATTTCATGGCTGGAGAGAATGGGGGCCTCTGAGTCTACGCAGAGTACCTCTCCTCAGCCACTGAGCAACTGCTGGGGACAAGGAACCATTTCAAGCCAAGGGCCCGCACTCTCTTCTGAGCAACTTCCAAGGGGCCAATGGTGGGTGGAGCCAGAGGCAACAGTGGGAGGAGCGACAGGTGCAAATGACACCTTTGTGCACTAGGCTTGCTGCCACACACAGCCCTCTTCATCCTCCACCCTGAGCCACTGAGTTCTTGCAGGAATACAGTCCAGCTGGGGTGCAGAGAATTCTCCACCATAAATCCCCAGCCCCACCTTTCAAGCCAGAATCCCCTGAAGAGAGGGGGCTTCCGAAGGCCACAGCTCTGCAATGCAATTGGCTGGGCCCTCCCGGTAGGGTGGAAGGCAGGGAGGCAAACAGCAGGTGGCGCTAGAGGCAACGAAAGCCAACTATTTACCTCTATCCTCCTCCTCCCTGCTGAGTTGTACAACAGCAGAACTAAGGCGGGGGAAGCTGACCTGCTCCTAAATCCCCCTATTTGTTGTTTTCTGAGATCCCTGGACTGGATTTATCTCAGGAGAAGGCTGGATGAGGGCAGAGTGAGCTTTGTGGAGCAGGGTCCCATTTGCCCTAATAGACATTGCCTCAATGCCAATTATTGCTTGGACTTGGGCCCAAGTCCCAATGGGGAAAACGGGAGATCAGGCTGGTTGTGGGCAAGTGGGTGGGTTCAAGAGCCTCCGTAAGTGGGGCGGAGTCTTGGCCAGCAATGTATGTGTCATGAAGCATCATTCACACTGATAGAGCCAAGATTTGGGGCAACGTAGCCAGCTAAATTCCCGGCGAAGGTTGGCCGGCAGCCACACTGCAGAACTGTAGCTCCAGTTATAAGCTGCGGCTTAGCTATTTAAGAGCATTGTTGTTCAGTGGGTTGCCTTTTAAATTGGTTAAATTGCCACTCAGGAAGAGTGCTCATTGCTCATACTCACTTTTCGATCTCCCAAAAGCGACTGTTCGGTTTTAGAAGATTTTGCCCTTATTATCCAAAAGCTTTCAGTTTAGAATGACATTGCTCACGACCTGGGAAGGGAGAAGATCTAAGAGAAGGAAAACTGATCCCAAACCTCTGCTGCCTTGCAGAATATCTTTGGGAGAAGAAAAGCCTAAGGCGTAAACCCTACACTTGAGAGCCAGTGTGGTGTAGTGGTTAAGAGCGGTAGTCTCGTAAGCCAGTGTGGTGTAGTGGTTAAGAGCGGTAGTCTCGTAATCTGGTGAACCGGGTTCGTGTCTCCGCTCCTCCACATGCAGCTGCTGGGTGACCTTGGGCCAGTCACACTTCTCTGAAGTCTCTCAGCCCCACTCACCTCACAGAGTGTTTGTTGTGGGGGAGGAAAGGAAAGGAGAATGTTAGCCGCTTTGAGACTCCTTTGGGTAGTGATAAAGCGGGATATCAAATCCAAACTCTTCTACACAAATGCAGAGTGGAGTCCCTAAAGTGGTTGGATGGCGCCTTGCATTCCTCCTTCAGGCAACTCCTGCAGCCAAGCTGATGCCAAACTTCTTGTTCTGCTTTCCTTTGGACCACATCAATGATGCTGAAAGGGAGAACTTGTTGTCTGGGCTGCCCAGGATCTCCAAATACATGCGCTTGGGCCCCAGGGAGGTCACTTTGCTGCTGCTAACATAGCCAACAAGGCGAGTGTTCTGCTTTGCTTGCTCAAGCCACCAAGGTCACAGCAGAAATCTGGGACCTCTACAGACCGATTTATTTATTTTTGTGCATCTATTCTGCAATATATTATTGATGCAATTACATCCATGTTGCAGCACCCAGCAACCATTCTGCTTTATTAGATGGATGCGGGTGGCGCTGTGGGTTGAACCACAGAGCCTAGGACTTGCCGATCAGAAGGTCGGCGGTTCGAATCCCCGCGACGGGGTGAGCTCCCGTTGCTCAATCCCTGCTCCTGCCAACCTAGCAGTTCGAAAGCACGTCAAAGCGTAAGTAGATAAATAGGTACCACTCTGGCGGGAAGGTAAACGGCATTTCCGTGCGCTGCTCTGGTTTGCCAGAAGCGGCTTAGTCATGCTGGCCACATGACCCGGAAGCTGTACGCCGGCTCCCTCGGCCAGTAAAGCGAGATGAGCGCCGCAACTCCAGAGTCGGTCATGACTGGACCGAATGGTTAGGGGTCCCTTTATCTTTTATGTGAGGCCTAGACTGAGGGGGGGTGGCATATGCCCTGATGGCCTAGCTAGCTTCCACTGCGTTACCAGGATGCTACCAAAGAAAATGGCCCTCTGTGGATCAGTAACCACAGCCATCTCAAAACATTAGCAGGCGGTCACTGGGTGATTTGCCTGCAACGTATTAGGCGTTTCCCTGTCCAGCTGCAGCTGTGTCTTGCAACACACACACAAATATTATTTAAAAGGATCTCATGTTTTTAATGCGGCGATAGCCAAGAACTGCGGAGGAGGAAGGGAAAGGCAATTGATATCTCTTACCCTGCAAGCCTTTGGTGGCAAAGTGGACGTCAATGGGGTGGGACCAATAAGCCACATCATCCAACTGGGGGTGGTCGACTTGGGTCTGCCCTTCCCGGAATCCTGACAGCAACTTCCAGGCACCACCTGGGAGGAGAAAACCCAGATGTCTCGGTTATGAATAGACAAAGCTCTGCCTCTCGTATCAAGTCTAAAAATGTGGGGTGGGGGGGTGGAATGCGCCAGGGGAACTGACTTCCTTTCACCTCCCCCTTTAGTAGCGTCACTTAAATAACGCAGATGGAGTTTAGAGAGAAGAGAAGCTTGATAACACTTGATGAAGCAAACTGAACAAGAACAGCGTATAAATCTGAGGAGAAATTCTTTTCCTTCTTTTATTAAATTTTATTGTTACTGTTCACATTAACACACCATACAGAAAAAGAAAATAAATCTCCATCGCCGCCAAAGGAAAAAAAAAAAGAATTAGTACATCAATTAGTAACCTTCAAAACATAAAAGTGGTCTTTTTCTATCTACCAGACTTCCCGTCTATTCCTTATTACAGGTTCTGTATTAATTGTTCGCTGCCACTGCATAACGAGTTTTGTTCAGTTTCAATATCCCTTGATCCATTCATTGGTTTTTCCACATTTTTAACACTGCTACTGAAATTATTCGAACGCTGTGTATGACTTTAAACTACTACTATTATTACTTTTCAAATATATTTTAAAAACTTCCCATTTTGAAATAAATACCCATTTTGGTTTATTTTTTTATCTTTTCTGACATGCTATCTAAATCCACATATTCGGAGAAGAAATTCAACCGAGAGGCTTTCTGTCTTTCTTAGCTCAGGCCTTCTACACAGCAGGAAAACACTCAACTAAACATACAGAGAAAAACTCCCTCGGAACCACGCAGCCAATGAGAGCTGATGCTACCTCGGCAAAGATCCTGCTCCTCTGATTGGTCGCTAAGCAACACCTGCTGGCTGACTTTAACCGAACAGAATTAACCTATAAATCACGTGCTAAATTATCTCTGCCTTTCCCTTTCCCATGATCTCCGGACCATAATTCTCCACCAACCTGTGTGAATCCCCCATTTGCAAAAAAGGCTGCTGCTAGGAAATCCGCTGGCTCCCACGATCTGACCAATCACGTGCACTTCAGCCATGGACCTGCAGTGGGAAAGGACCTTAAAGAGAACGGAGACACCCAGTCAAGGGCCATCATCATATTCAAGACCAATTTTGAGATTTCACATGTGTTTTAAGGTTACCTTGGTGGTTGGAGGATGGATAGTGGCTAACAGATTGAGGTTGAATCCTGACAAGACAGAAGGACTGTTTTGGGGGGGACAGGGGGCGGGTGGGTGTGGAAGACTCTGTGGTCCTGAATGGGGTAACTGTGTCCCTGAAGGACCAGGTGCGCAGCCTGGGAGTCATTTTGGACTCACATCTGTCCATGGAGGCGCAGGTCAATTCTGTGTCCAGGACAGCTGTCTCCCAGCTCCATCTGCCCACAGACTGTCTCCGCAGAGTGGTGCATGCTCTGGTTATCTCCCGCTTGGACTACTGCAATGTGCTCTACGTGGGGCTACCTTTGAAGGTGACCCGGAAACTACAACTAATCCAGAATACGGCAGCTAGACTGGTGACTGGGAGCGGCCACCAAGACCACATAACACCGGTCTTGAAAGACCTACATTTGCACCCAGTACATTTCCGAGCACAATTCAAAGTGTTGGTGCTGACCTTTAAAGCCCTTAACGGCCTCGGGCCAGTATATCTGAAGGAGCAAATTCTCCTCCATCGTTCTGCCGAGGGCCTTCTGGCGGTTCCCTCATTGCAAGAAGTGAGGTGACAGGGAACCAGGCAGAGGGCCTTCTCGGTGGTGGCACCCGCCCTGTGGAACGCCCTCCCACCAGATGTCAAAGAAAAAATAACTACCAAACTTTTAGAAGACATCTGAAGGCAGCCCTGTTTAGGGAAGCTTTTAATGTTTAATTTGTTGTTGTTTAATCGTTTAGTCGTGTCCGACTCTTCGTGACCCCATGGACCAGAGCACGCCAGGCACCTCTGTCCACTACTGCCTCCCGCAGTTTGGTCAAACTCATGCTGGTAGCCTCGAAAACACTATCCAACCATCTCGTCCTCTGTCGCCCCCTTCTCCTTGTGCCCTCCATCTTTCCCAACATCAGGGTCTTCTCCAGGGAGTCTTCTCTTCTCATGAGGTGGCCAAAGTACTGGAGCCTCAGCTTCAGGATCTGTCCTTCCAGTGAGCACTCAGGGCTGATTTCCTTCAGAATGGAGAGGTTTGATCTTCTTGCAGTCCATGGGACTCTCAAGAGTCTCCTCCAGCACCATAATTCAAAATAATGTTTAATAGGTTATTGTATTTTAGCGTTCTGTTGGAAGCCGCCCAGAGTGGCTGGGGAAGCACAAGGAGAAGGGGAGGACAGAGGACGAGATGGTTGGACAGTGTTCTCGAAGCTACCAGCATGAGTTTGACCAAACTGCAGGAGGCAGTGGAAGACAGGAGTGCCTGGCGTGCTCTGGTCCAGGAGGTCACGAAGGGTCGGACACGACTAAACGACTAAACAACAACAACATTATTATTATTTAAATCCTTTGTCTCCAAACAATTCCCAAGTCACTTGCAAAGCTGGAAGTTCGATTTTTAGCATCGACCCTTGCGGTCCAAGATTGCACATACGCCACCCGCCCTCAGTTTTCACGTGTTCTGTTTGAATCAAGAGGGAGAAAGAGAGGTGGCTGATACGTCACCCGTTCACACGTGCAAAAGACACGCGACTCCTCCGTGTCCCCCTTCCCCCGGCGCACGCATACCGCACGCCACGCGTTCCATTACCTGCCAGCCGCGCGAATTTCTCAGAACTCCCCCCGCCCCCGCCGGCGCCTCGCTACCGTCCTGCCCTCACCGTTTCTGGGCCGCGGTTGCCGCAGCAACGGGGAAGCCACGCCTAGGGTGGGGCTCTGATTGGCTAGTTGCGGGAAAGGTGAAGAAGGGCGGTGGCGCCGCCATCTTGAGCGAGGCAACAACAACAACAAAAACCCGCCATCTTGGACATAGAGATAGGAAAACGTGAAGAGTCGCACATGGTCGCAATTTCTGCCTATAATCAATTTTATGGACAAGGGCGGTTTCCGATTTTTTTAGCTGATTTTTTTTAGTTTGTGCCACTGTGGTTTTGTTGAAGATTATCTTAAACAGTTGCTTTACTGGATAACTGAGGGCAAGGAAACAGCTGCGATTCAAAGAGCCATGTTGAGTGTGTCATAAGGAAACTTCCCTAGGAAAAGGGTTGGGTTTCCGCTCCTCCCTTGTGCCGCCATCTTGTGTGGGCCTCAAAGAGCCGTCGCAGTGCGGCCATCTTGGGAAGGTCGTTCTTTTCCCTGTTGCCTAGGCAACTGAATTGGTACTTGGCGAGAGCTGGCTTCAAATGCTAGTTCAGCCACTCAGTCATTTGGAGACAAATGAGCCCTAGTTGCCTTATGAAAAATGGAATATCAGCTTGGTTTACTACCTTCCTCTCTTTGGCAGATACTGTTCCTTGTTTGTTTAGATGTAGGCAGAAGCTGAACTAACGCAGCTTTTCATGTTAAATATCAGTGTGTACCTCTTAGACTTAAGCTTCTTTCTGTCGTTTTTTTTAATTTATTTTTATTAATTTTCCAAATTATTAAAAATCAAACCAAATTCCTTCAGCTTCTTTTGCAGTTACTAAAGGCAGAGGAGCTCTGCCGCATGAAAATCAAAAGGTTTAGTTTCAATAGATGAAAAGGTACGGATGCTGTTGCCATGATGTGAAATTAGGCACATTTTTTTGCACGTTGCGTGGGCTGCTCAGAGAGAAGTCGGGACAGCATGAGGAACCTACTTCCAAAGGGAATAACCTCCAAATTACATTTTAGATAGCTAGAGACAGTACATTTTTCTTTTCTTTCTTTTTAAAAATAATCTTTATTACGGTAATTTCCCACATAGGCATATATACATAAATAACAAAGCATACAAAGCTACAGCAATACAAGTACTGTAACGGGAGGGGGAGAGAAAAAAAGGGTGAAAAATACAGTGTATATCAATTAAATAACAGGTTAAAATATAAAACTTCCAATAATTATCATTATACTCCTTATATTGTCTATATTTTCTTGCACAGATTTATGTGATTTATATATATATATATATATATATAATCTGCTATAATATCTAATACACATATTGCTTTCAAGTATCAGTCTAGTTCTGCAAGTATCTTGTTGCTTGTACAATGCAGTTTTATATTTTCTTTGAATATTTTCCATTCTCTGTATACTTTCTGGTTTGACACTCCTCTGATTCTTCCCGTCAGTTTAGCTAGTTGCTGGTATTCTATCATAAGAGTCTGCAACTCTGTAGGATGGTAGGAAATCCCCGCGAAAGTGCAAGTAGATAAATAGGCACCGCTCCGATGGGAAGGTAAACGGTGTTTCCGTGCGCTGCTCTGGTTCGCCAGAAGCGGCTTAGTCATGCTGGCCACATGACCCGGAAGCTGTACGCCAGCTCCCTCGGCCAGTAATGCGAGATGAGCACTGCAACCCCAGAATCAGCCACGACTGGACCTAACGGTCAGGAGTCCCTTTACCTTTACCTTTAAGCAGGGGAAAATTTCCCCAAGAGGACTTTGCATACTGAGTGGCTATAGAACCTAAAGATCTGCTCATGGGAAATACTTGAAATGTATTTTTTCCTTTTGGGGGTGGATGGAATGGAGTTTTCTGGGAAAGGGCATGTCTGGCTGCAATCCTGACATAAGAACATAAGAATTGTTGTGGTTGTTTAGTCGTTTAGTCTTTTCCGACTCTTCGTGACCCCCGACTCTTCGGACCAGAGCACGCCAGGCACTCCCGCAGTTTGGTCAAACTCATGCTGGTAGCTTCAAGAACACTGTCCAACCATCTTGTCCTCTGTCGTCCCCTTCTCCTTGGGCCCTCCATCTTTCCCAACATCAGGGTCTTTTCCAGGGAGTCTTCTCTTCTCATCAGGTGGCCAAAGTATCGGAGCCTCAGCTTCAGGAGCTGTCCTTCCAGTGAGCACTCAGTGCTGATTTCCTTCAGAATGGAGAGGTTTGATCTTCTTGCAGTCCATGGGACTCTCTAGAGTCTCCTCCAGCACCATAATTCAAAAGCATAGGTACTGATTTTTCGCTCCATGAATTTTTCCAATCTTTTTTTGAAGCCATCCAAGAGAGAGCTATAAGCTTTTCTCTAGCTACCTTCTACATGCCATACTTAATTTTTACACATTTGTATAATGTCACCTCTTACTTGATTTTTCACTAACATAAAACACCCCCCAATGCTATAACCTATCATCATAGGGATGTTGCTCCATCCCCTTGATCATTTGGGTTTTGTTTTGGTTTTTTCTGAACAGGAGAACTTCATACTGCAATACTTTGCTGCCACAGATCCCACTTTCCTCAATATATATTGCTGGAACTGAAAGGGGGGGATCACTCTGTTATATAGGAATGTTTTGGGATATGTACTGCAGTAACAGGGACAGCAAGAACAAACCATATATTGATAAGTTTGTTCAAACGGATACGGTACCTGTTAAAAGAGCAAAAAACAGAAATGTCATTGGAGCGTGTGAAAAAGACTCTCTGAACTGGAGAGATAACTTGCCATTTCTCTTGTGTTCGCCTTTTCATCACAAGGTACAACACCTAAAATTAATTAATCAGAACATCCCACTAGGAGAGACTATAATGATGTTTGCAGAAGGCTTAGGAAAGGTCAAACTGTCTGCGATATAAACCTGAACCTGTCCTTAGATTAAATTGCTGATTGCAAGGCTGCCGTTCCCACTCAGAAGCGATGCCAACGCTTGGGATGGGAGTTGATTGAATCGGAAGGGGAATTTGGCCAGCTTCCCAATCCGTGTTTGTCCTGGGGGTGTGAGAAATGGCAGGCAAGGGGCAGGATGTCTCACCTCACGGGCAATGAGATTGTAAAACAGGCCAGCAGACTCTCGACCCTTGACCAGGGGATTGTTATCTGTCGTCTTGCAGTGGTTCCTAAAATCATACTCCTGGCGTAATGCACATTGTGGGGCTGTCAGTGTGAGGTAATATCCAGCTGAAACCTGGGAGACCAGGGCTCAAATCCCCACTCAGACATGAAGCCCACTGGATAACCTGTAATAAAACAAAAATCTGCCCTTATTCCCTTATGGGGGAGACAAGGGCCTTTATAGAGTCCTTTGTAGGTTCTCCATCGGTTGGAGAAAAGAACAGAGGCCAACCAGAGAATATTGAGAAGCAAAGCAGTTCGTAAGCCTGATCTTTATTGATCTGTTGCAATAGGGTGCTCCCCTCACACGCAGGAAAGGAGGAGGACTGAAAATAAAGGTGTGCCCACCCTTATATAGACATTTTAAAGTTCAAGAAGGACACTGACAAACTGGAACGTGTCCAGAGGAGGACAACCAAAATGGTCAAAGGCCTGGAAACAATGCCTTATGAGGAATGGCTAAGGGAGCTGGGCATGTTTAGCCTGGAGAAGAGGAGGTTAAAGGGTGATATGATAGCCATGTTCAAATATATAAAAGGATGTCACACAGAGGAGGGAGAAAGGTTGTTTTCTGCTGCTCCAGAGAAGCGGACACGGAGCAATGGATCCAAACTACAAGAAAGAAGATTCCACCTAAACATTAGGAAGAACTTCCTGACAGTAACAGCTGTTCGACAGTGGAATTTGCTGCCAAGGCGTGTGGTGGAGTCTCCTTCTTTGGAGGTCTTTAAGCAGAGGCTTGACAACCATATGTCAGGAGTGCTCTGATGGTGTTTCCTGCTTGGCAGGGGGTTGGACTCGATGGCCCTTGGGGTCTCTTCCAACTCTATGATTCTTTGATTCTATGCCCACCCTGGAGTCCAAGATCACCCCCAGATATATCATACCTACATCACAGAAAGGCCGTCACATCACAGAAAGATTTCTGTCTACAACAGAAATCTGAGTGCGTGGTTTACCTCCTGTCTGGCAGGTTACCTGTTAATGCTCACTTGACTGGATACCCTGGGGAGCCTGGCCAGTCTTTTGTAGTGACAAATACTTAGTTCCTGAGCCAGATCACAGGCTCACCCTATTCACACACAGACATACCCTTAAGACAGGATTTTCCTTCGACCTTGCAGAGAAATATTTGAGGTCAATTTGGGAGGGACAAAATGGTTTCAGGACTTTTTCTGTGGGGTTTCAGACATTTGGTTTATATATGCAGTTACGAACATTTATCTTTTATATCTATATCTATATCATCTATATCTATATCTATCTAAGACCTTAATTTTTTAAATTTCAGACCCCAGGCTGATCACAATGGTTGCTCACACATCGTACATTTAAAGCACATTGGTTGCCCCAAAGAATTCTGGGAACTGCAGTTTACCCGTCAGAGAGCTACAGCTCCCAGCACCCTTAACAAACTACAGCTCCTAGGATTCTTTGTGAGATGTCGTGTCCTTTAATCACATGGTGTGCATGCAGCAAACCTACCTTGTAAGGTTATTGTGAGGATACAATAGGGAGTGGAGAAGCCCCCACGCCCCACTTTGAACTCCTTAGTGGAAAGGTGGGATAGAAAAAAATTAAAAATAAAGTCTGAGGGCCCCAACGATGCTACGGGGTTGATATACCATATTTTGAAGTAAGTGAAGTGATGTCTATTATCATCTAAAGAGCGGAGCAGGTGATTTTGTCTTTCCAAAGACTAAGAGTATCCTAAATGGATCGCCAGCTGACCATGTCCACCTGCTGACATGTTCAACATTTTGCATGCAACCCCCACAGAGGTGCACTGAGCATCAGTTTCCTCCATGCGTGGAAGATTCACCTCTTTGCCCTTGCCTTGGACAGCTGCAAGTATTTTTGAGGGACCCATGTCTTCTGTTTACTGAGTTGCTCTCGCTTGGAATTGTTTTATTTACCTTTCATAATTGCACTGAAAACGTGTTACTCTCCGTCTTGCTTTTAATTGCATCATTACATTGCTGCAATCTGCCCTGGGACTTTACGGTCTAAGAGGCAAGTAGGAAATCTTATAAATAACTAAGCAATGTACTGGAACTCTTTTCCATCTTCCTCCGTTTTAACAAATGCATTGCGGCATAAGCTTCCACCGGCTACAGTCCACTTAATCAAATGTCATGAAGTGTTATCTTGAGTTACAGTTATACAGTGGTACCTCAGGTTACATACACTTCAGGTTACATACTCCGCTAACCCAGAAATAGTGCTTCAGGTTAAGAACTTTGCTTCAGGATGAGAACAGAGATCGTGCTCTGGTGGCGCGGCAGCAGCAGGAGGCCCCATTAGCTAAAGTGGTGCTTCAGGTTAAGAACAGTTTCAGGTTAAGTACGGACCTCCAGAACGAATTAAGTACTTAACCCGAGGTACCACTGTATTATATATGGGGAGTGGGAAAGGTAGCCCATGCTCAGAAAGCCCACAGCCACAGAAAGTAATTCAGAGATCCTGGGCATACATTAGAGCAAGGGGTCAGCAAACTTTTTCAGCAGGGGGCCAGTCCACTGTCCCTCAGACATTGTGGTGGGCCGGACTATATTTGGGGGGGAATGAACGAATTCCTATGCCCCACAAATAACCCAGAGATGCATTTTAAATAAAAGGACACATTCTACTCATGTAAAAATACGCTGGTTCCCAGACCATCCACAGGCTGGATTGAGAAGGCAATTGGGCCGGATCTGGCCCCTGGGCCTTACTTTGCCTACCCATGCATTAGAGAATCAAAGAGTGTTAAAGATAGAAGGGCTCATTAAGGTCAAACAGTCCAACCCCCTGCAATGCCCAGGATGGGGCTCAAACCTGTTTGTTGGCATCCATCAGTCTCGAGAGACAATGGAGAGACATCTGTCTTGAGAGGCAACAGAGTGTACCTCCAGGGGTGAAGTCAAACGGCTGCAGTAGAAGCACCAAAATGATGCCCCCACCCTGGGGTGCAAGTCTGGGCGGTGTGTCTGGAGGCAACAACAACAACAACTGTGACGTGGACCTGAGTGAAAACTATCTACAGACCTGAGTGAAAACTATCTACAGTATCCCCCTGCTGGCCCAGGGGGAACTTCACTACATAACAACAACAACAACAACAACTTATTATTTATACCCTTCCCATCTGGCTGGGCTTCCCCAGCCACTCTGGGCGGCTTCCAACAAAATATTAAAATACAGTAATGCATCAAACATTAAAAGCTTCCCTAAACAGGGCTGCCTTCAGATGTCTTCTAAAAGTCTGGTAGTTGTTTTTCTCTTTGACATCTGGTGGGAGAGCGTTCCACAGGACGGGTGCCACTACTGAGAAGGCCCTCTGCCTGGTTCCCTGTAACTTGGCTTCTCGCAGTTAGGGAACCGCCAGAAGGCCCTTGGCGCTGGACCTCAGTGTCCGGGCAGAACGATGGGGGTGGAGACGCTCCTTCAGATATACTGGACCGAGGCCGTTCAGGGCTTTAAAGGTCAGCACCAACACTTTGAATTGTGCTCGGAAACGTACTGGGAGCCAATATAGGTCTTTCAAGACCGGTGTTATATGGTCTATGATGTCTATTCCCCGCTTGTCCATGATGCAGATTTTCGCTGGCCCCTTTTTTCCTTGGCAAGGAAGGAGGGCACCATTTTGTGGTTTGCTTCAGGTGGCAAAACACATTGGGGGAACCTGTGGCCCTGCAGATGTTGGGACTCCAACTCCCATCATTTATGAGTGTTGGCCATGCCAGCTGGGGGCTGATGGGAGTTGGGAGTTCAGCATCCACATCAGTCGGGCCACAGGCTCCAATTCTGGCTTGGTGCCTGGGCTCCTCTTTATAAAGGTAAAGGGACCCCTGACCATTAGGTCCAGTCGTGGCCGACTCTGGGGCTGCGCGCTCATCTCGCTCTATAGGCAGAGGGAGCAGGCGTTTGTCTGCAGACAGCTTCCGGGTCATGTGGCCAGCATGACTAAGCCACTTCTGGCGAACCAGAGCAGCGCACAAAAACGCCGTTTACCTTCCCGCCAGAGCTGTACCTATTTATCTACTTGCACTTTGACGTGCTTTCGAACTGCTAGGTTGGCAGGAGCAGGCACCGAGCAACGGCTGTCACGGGGATTTGAACTGCCAACCTTCTGATCGGCAAGTCCTAGGCTCTGTGGTTTAAACCACAGCGCCACCCGCGTCCCTCTTTATACACAGCCTGTAATGCTGCTCTCTCATGGAAAACCGTGCAAGTCCGTTGTGTCTCCTGGATGAAACGAAGAAGAAGAAGCAAAAACACCCAAAACAGCCCTAAGGAACAGATCATTAAATATCATTGAGGCAGTCAGGAAAACAACAACAGAGGACAGCCTTAATGAAACAGCTGCAGTATGCCAAGGAACTGTTAACAAGCATCATCAGTTTTAGATGTCTCCCTTCACTCCTCACAGGAAAGCCATGCCATCTATTTGAGACACGATGATCTGCCGTTCTTTCAGAAGGATGCCGACGTGATTTCTCACAGGAAAGCCATGCCTTTTCTGTGAGAAATCACGGCGGCATCCTTCTGAAAGAACGGCAGATCATCGTGTCTCAAATAGATGATGTAATGTGGCATAGCAGTTAGAACCTAGGTTGCCAGTGTTCAAATACCCCCTTTTTCCACCAGAAAGCATGCTGGGTGACTTTAGTCCAATCACTGTCCCTGAGCCTAACCTCCCTCGCAGGTTTGTTGTGAGGATCGAATGGAGATGGGTGTGTGGGGAACCATATGTATGTCATCTTAAGCTAAGGAAGGAAGGAAGGAAGGAAGGAAGGAAGGAAGGAAGGAAGGAAGGAAGGAAGGAAGGAGGGAGGGAGGGAGGGAGGGAGGGAAGGATGGATAATGGAGAGGTTTTGAATCACTACAGCACTGTCAAGTCAAGTCAAATCAGTTTACAGTGGCACCTCGGGTTAAGAACAGTTTCAGGTTAAGAATGGACCTCCAGAACGAATTAAGTTCTTAACCCGAGGTACCACTGTATTGCATTTTATCAGACACATGGAAATGACAACAAAAATAATAATAGAGATTTACCTTTCCGCTCCTTAACCTTAATCCCCCTTTAAGTTTAATAGCACGGATTTGTAGAGCCTTAGCCAGAAATTCAGATATTCTGAAAGATTTTGCAGACCCAGTAGACCTGCATACCCTCTAACATTTCTGCAATGAAAATAGGGATGCCCTATTCCATAATAATAATATTAATAATAATAATTTATAACCCACCCTTCTGAATGGGTTGGCTCAGCCACTCTGTGCTGCTTCCCACATATATAAAAACATAATAAAACATTAAACATTAAAAAAAACTTCCCTATACGGGGCTGCCTTCAGATGTCTTCTAAAGGTTCTATAGTTATTTATCTCCTTGGCTCGGAGGTTGCTTAACTCCATTCCCTCCAAGATTTCTCCGATGGAAATAGGGACGGGGACGCGGGTGGCGCTGTGGGTTAAACCACAGAGCCTAGGACTTGCCGATCAGAAGGTCGGCGGTTCGAATCCCCGCGACAGGGTGAGCTCGGTCCCTGCTCCTGCCAACCTAGCAGTTTGAAAGCACATCAAAGTGCAAGTAGATAAATAGGTACCACTCCGGCGGGAAGGTAAATGGCGTTTCCGTGCGCTGTTCTGGTTCGCCAGAAGCGGCTTAGTCATGCTGGTCACATGACCCGGAAGCTGTACACTGGTTCCCTCAGCCAATAAAGCGAGATGAGCGCCGCAACCCCAAAGTTGGCCACGACTGGACCTAATGGTCAGGGGTCCCTTTACCTTTAAGGAAAAGCGGGGCATTTCGGGATCGAATCAGAAACTGGGGCGGCTTCTGTAAATCCGGGACTGTCCCTGGAAAATAGGGAAACTTGGAGGGGCTGCGCCTGGCCATCTGTATGCCTGCAACCGCAGTGCGGTACACTTTGAAAACTTGCATATATTTAAATCAAATCCCGTTGGCAGGAGAGGAATAAATAAATGGCTGTGGTTTGGTGTGTCTCCCAAAATTTGGCCACATACCGCCATCCGCTTCTTCTGTTAAAAATAATAATAATGACACACTGCCTACAGCTGGAAGGAACGACATCAACTCAAATAATAAAAAGAGAGAGGAGAGGAGGAAAGCAGCAAAGAAACAGCCCATCATCTGAATTAAAAGCCCCCTGGTGTTGATTAAACTTTCCTCCTGCTGTAGCTTTCCAGCTCTCCTCACCTGTCTGGAAACGGCTGGCTGCTGGGTGCTTTGATAAATGGCTCCGTAAGTGTTTCTCTCATCTCCTGCTAAAATGCTGCCAGGGGCGCTTTCCTGCAGAGCAGAACTGAACAGACAGGATGAAAAAAGAAGAGGAGAAATGAATGGAAGGAAGGAAGGAGCAAGAGAGAAGCCTTTTCTTCTCTTGTGCCCAGGGAAACCTCTGAAAGCAAGGGGAAGGTATCGGGGCCAGGAAAAGCTGCCCCCAGGACCAGCCTGGCAGCACAGAAAACCTAAGCTGGTTTTTTGGGGGGTGGTAACATATCGAGGGGCACCAACAAACTGGCCTGCCGCCCCAGCAGCGCATCAGAAGACATTCTGAAATATACTCAGAGTCGAGAGTGGATTTCACACTCTTTATTCAGCTCATAGTGGGAGGAGGAATGAAAGTTTCCCCAAAGTATCTGCTTTATATACATTATTTACACAATGGGCCCCACGTGATTGGCTAATTCCGGAATTCTCCTGTAGGCCAATCAGGTTGTGGATTCACTTCCATCTGGAGCTGGATTGGGTGGCTCCTGCAGACCAGTCATACTGCTGCATTGTTCTAGGACCAATGGGACTGCTGCATTCTGGACCCTATTGTTCTAGGACCAACCAGACTGCTGCATTTTGGATCCTATTGTTCTAGGACCAATCAGACTGCTGCAGTTTGGATCCTATTCAACTCAGTACATAACACATTCCTACCCAAGAAGAATGGATAATCAAAGTGATATACTATGCGGAATCAGCAGAGTCAACAACTAAATTAAGAGAACCTAAGGATGATTGTTTTGCGGAAGAACGGAAGCCCTTTTGGACTACAGTGGTACCTCGGGTTACATACGCTTCAGGTTACATACGCTTCAGGTTACAGACTGCGCTAACCCAGAAATAGTACCTTGGATTAAGAATTTTGCTTCAGGATGAGAACAGATATCGTGCTCTGGCGGCACAGCGGTGGCAGGAGGCCCCATTAGCTAAAGTGGTGCTTCAGGTTAAGAACAGTTTCAAGTTAAGTACAGACTTCCAGAACGAATTAAGTACAGTACTTAACCCGAGGTACCACTGTAGTTAAAGAAATATTATAGTATGGTGAATTTGTGAGCAGGATTCAAACTGTGAGCAACAGAAGGAATTAGGGATTGTTGTATTATTGCCATAATATATAAGAGAGAGAAGATAGGGTGCAGCAAGGGGGAGATATATTAAAAAAACACTATGGAAAACGGGATGGGAAGTTGACAAAACAAAAGAAAAATCTATTATGTGTTGGAATGTATAGGCGATTTATTTTATGAAAATTTAATAAAATATAATTGAAAAAAGAATATTCCTGGCACCGTGTGCATAGTTGCAAAGGGTTCTGGGAAATAGCCATCAGAAGACCCCAAGGCAGTCCAATGCCCTGGAGCCAGTTTGTCCAATTCCCAGGCCCTTGATAACCAGGAGTGGCGTCTCTGTTGCATGAATGTGTTTTATTTAAAACTTTTGTTGCTCCTGTGGTGCATTGGGTTAGTGTGTCTGGCTGTTAACCAGAAAGAAGGTTGATGGTTCGAGCCCACTAGAGGACGGCCGTGGGGAGAATTCCTGCATTGTAGGGGGTTAGACTAGATTACTCTTAGGGGCCCTTCCAACTTTATACAGTGGTACCTCAGGTTACAGGCGCTTCAGGTTACAATCACTTCAGGTTACAGACTCCGCTAACCCAGAAATAGTACCTCGGGTTAAGAACTTTGCTTCAGGATGAGAACAGAAATCAAGCGGCGGCAGCGGGAGGCCCCATTAGCTAAAGTGGTGTCTCAGGTTAAGAACAGTTTCAGGTTAAGAACGGACCTCCGGAACGAATTAAGTTCTTAACCCAAGGTACTACTGTAATCCTATGATTCTGCATTCATGGTGTTCTGTCCACACCAGTTAGCGTGACGTGGGTTGGGGAGTGCCCCATTCACCACAGCGGCCGATAAAAAATATATATCTATTCAGAGCGACCCTTCACAGAAAAATTATTTAGCACCAAGCACTTATCTCTTTAAGCACGACTGCCCCATTACTACTCATTCAATGTCAAAAAAAGGGCAAAGTGCTTAATGTTTGTTTTGGATGGGAAGCAAGTGTTTAATTAGGGGGAAAGCACGTCGTTCTTATGGCGGCAAATGGACAGGGCTCCCTGCCTTCATTAAAAAAAAATGTACAATGTGTTTTTACAGAGCAGCACAAGAAGAAGAAGGAAAATACTGGCCTGTGCCCCATTAAGCTTACAGTCAATCAGCGTAAGGGGGCAGGGAGTCCAGGGACAGTTGGGTGGGCACAGGTGGGAAAGTGGGATATTGGTGGGGTCAGATGTAGGGAGTGGGCTTTCTTGTTGTTGTTTAGTCGTTTGGTTGTGTCCGACTCTTCGTGACCCCATAGACCAGAGCACGCCAGGCACTCCTGTCTTTCACTGCCTCCCGC
Organism: Podarcis melisellensis; assembly: GCF_964234715.1. Lineage (NCBI taxonomy): Eukaryota > Metazoa > Chordata > Lepidosauria > Squamata > Lacertidae > Podarcis > Podarcis melisellensis. The sequence continues at coordinate 82,382,649 of NC_138540.1, forward strand.
AGTTTCGTCAAACTCATGCTGGGAGCTTCGAGAACACCGTCCAATCATCTCATCCTCTGTCGTCCCCTTCTCCTTGGGCCCTCCATCTTTCCCAGCATCAGGGTCTTTTCCAGGGAGTCTTCTCTTCTCATGAGGTGGCCAAAGTATTGGAGCCTCAGCTTCACGATCTGTCCTTCCAGTGAGCACTCAGGGCTGATTTCCTTCAGAATGGATCGGTTTGATCTTTTTGCAGTCCATGGGACTCTCAAGAGTCTCCTCCAGCACCAGAATTCAAAAGTATCCATTCTTCGGCGATCAGCCTTCGTTATGGTCCAGCTCTCATTTCCATACATCACTACTGGGAAAACCATAGCTTTAACTATACGGCCAGGTGATGTCTCTTGTAGCGTTGTAGGGCTGCAAGTCCCATCATCCATGACCACTGACAATGCTGGTGTGGCTGATGGGAGTTGTAGTCTAACGACATCTGGAAGGCCCCACATCTGGAAGGCCCCACAATGGTCCAGCTCTCATTTCCATACATCACTACTGGGAAAACCATAGCTTGAACTATACGGACCTTTGTTGGCAAGGTGATGTCTATGCTTTTTAAGGGCTTTCTTAGGTGCCCAGAAAAGTAAGGGAAGTATTTGAGGCAGCTGGGTCCACTAGATGCGTACAGGGGGGCGGGTTGGCCCACCAAAAGCCTCCTCCTCATCACCACTGCCATCCGACAGTTCATCGGCTCCAAGGGACTATTAAACATTACGGCGTGTAGGTTATGCACACAATCCCAGAGGGCAATCAATTTTTATCCGGTACATGGACGGTAACAGATGGAGACATGCACACTTAATCTCTTTTCTAGGTGGGCAGTGATAGGACTTAATCACCTTGGGTTCTTAACAATGTGCGCTTAATTTCGAGTTGGCTTCGCTCCAGCTGCCAGTCCCTGCGCCACCTGATGCCACCCTGGCGAACACCTACGCAGTCACCTTTAGCCAGCGGAGTCTGGAATGAATGGGCCTGTGCCATGCAGGAGGCAGGGAGAATTTGGGCAAGGTGGGGGCGACGGCTGCCCCTTTTCCCAGATGAACCATAACCCCATTTTCCATTTTAAAGGGCAAAGCACAGGCACTATTATTTGAGTGAGAAATTAGCGTGCTTTCAGTGTTTGCTTTGGGGAGCCCTGGGAAATTCTTGCAGGCGCCCAGGGACATCACCCCCGCTGACTTCAGTCTGCCCTTAAGCTAGCAGCCACCTGCCTGCTTTCTGACGTTCATCCAGCCCAGAGGGTGGCTGTCAGCTTCCTCCTCCTCCTTAGTCTCAGTGTTGCTCCTTGTAGAACTCAGCAGGCAGGCGGATGGGGGCAGAAGCAGATTTCATTTGGCTCTGGCGCCACCTGCTGTTAGGCTCCTTCCCTTCTGCCCTACCAGTCCCAATGGACACTAAACACAGCTGCTTTTTGCCACCTTTGCAATGACCCAACTGTTCCCTTTATGAGTGAAATATACTCGGGGTTGAGAGTGAATTTCATGCTCTTTATTCAGCTCATAGTGGTGAGGAGGAATGGGAGTTCCCCCAGAATGTCTGCTTTATATACATTATTTACACAATGGGCCCCACGTGATTGGCTAATTCCGGGATTCACCTGTAGGCCAATCAGGTTGCAGATTCACTTCCACCTGGAGCTGGATTGGGTGGCTCCTGTGGACCAATCAGACTGCTGCATTCTGCACCCTATTGTTCTAGGACCAATCAGGCTGCTGCATTCTGGACCCTATTGTTCTAAGACCAATCAGACTGCTGCATTCTGGACCCTATTGTTCTAAGACCAATCAGACTGCTGCATTCTGGACCCTATTGTTTTAGGACCAATAAGACTGCTGCCTTTTGGATCCTATTCACCTCAGTACATAACAATGAGTTTGGGTGCAATGCAATATTTTGGGCTCTACAGGCCAGGCAGGATCAGCCTCGTGGGTCAAACTGGACAGGTTTGTGTGGCATCTCCTGTTAAAATATTGTGGGAAACCTGCCTTTCAGCGAGGGATTCTGACACACAAGCCTCCTTGAATCGGCAAGGGGCATGCATTAAAACAGGAGCCAGCAAACTTTTTCAGCAGGGGGCCGGTCCACTGTCCCTCAGACCTTGTGGGGGGCCGGACTATATTTTTGGGGGGAGGAGATCCACAAATTCCTATGCCCCACAAATAACCCAGGGATGCATTTTAAATAAAAGAACACATTCTACTCATGTAAAAGCATGCTGATTCCCAGACTGCACATGGTCCGGATTTAGAAGGTGATTGGGCCGGATCCGGCCCCCGGGCCTTAGTTTGCCTACCCATGCATTAGAACCTCCTGCTAAAAGATGGGTCCTCCCCCATCATTTTAGCAAATCCCCTGCTAATACGATGGGAGAAAACCTCTTCTTAGCAGCACCTTGACAGATGCATTGCATTCTCAGAGATGGGGCTGCAACAGCCCAGTGGCGTAGCGTGGGGGGTGCAGGGGGGGCCAGCCGCACCGGGCGCAACATCTGGGGGTTAGGGTTAGGGGGCGAAATCCACGGGTTAGGGGGCGCAAATCCACGGGTTAGGGGACACAAATTACTTGCCTTGCCCCGGGTGCTGACAACCCATGCTACGCCACTGCAACAGCCTCCCCCCACATGCTGAGTTCAGGGTGAGCATTGGTTGGTATGCAAAGAAAGGCTCTGTCATTTGCATCCTTGTGCACAGGTGTCCAGCTGTTGCTTATCAGGGTGTTGTGGAAAATGCACTCTGAACATGTAAAAGGTGCCTTTTCTTTAACCGTTTCATAAAGTTCCGAGGTTAAAACCAGTAACAGCAGTAAAACCAGTAAAAGCAGCTATTGCCACCTCCTCGCCTGCTTCTGAGCAAGAGCTCTGTGTTGCTTCAAAGCTTGTTCCCAACCTCGATTGATCTCATCCGGCTCGCTTTATGCCTCTTACTCTTTCGGAGCCGTCACCCCGGCAATTCCAATTTCTCTTTATAGTTAGTAAAAATCATTAACAGCGCCGGAGTTGTGATGACTCCACGGATTTCTGGATGACAACCTCCCCAACGGCTGCTTTGCCAGCCCAGCTGCCGCAGTGGCAAAACACAGACAGCTTCGTCAGCAGATTCACACCGAAAACATTACTGTTTTAAATTTAAATCCCCTTTTAACGACAGCTTGGGGGAATGGTCTGCAGTAGCCCCTGGACGCCTTCAGGGGGCAGTGTGCTGGCAATAAGAGCAGACTCTTAGAATCATCGCTTTGTAGAGCTGGAAAGGGACCCCAAGGGTCATCTAGCCCCACCCAACGTAGATCTCGAACCCACAACCCTGAAATTAAGAGTCTCATGCTCTGCCAACTGAGCTGGTTGGAAATGTGGAGGTCTTGGAGATGATATAAGCAGAAATGATTGTAAGCTGTTTTTATATGCAGTGACGGCAGCAAGAATATTATTGGCACAAAAATGGAAGCAAGAAGAATTACCGACAAAAGAAAAATGGAGGATGAAATTGATGGACTACGCAGAATTGGATAAACTAACCGGAAGAATTTGAAACCTGCGGGACCGGAGATTTACAGAAGACTGGTGTAAATTTATGGGCTATTTGAAAAGGAATTGTGATGACCAGATTACGTTTGTAGGTTTGCAAGAAGTTTTGTGAGGTAAATTATTTGAATTATTGCAAAAATGGTTAAAGAGGTAGATTGTGAGTTAAGATAATTAAAGGCAATAGGAATTTAATAAATGCAGAAGAAATGATAAAAATGGTGGATCATGAGAGGTGCTGATGGAAGTCCAAAAAGACTGTATAAGATGTGAAGCTCTGTGGAATGTATTGGTCTGTTGAAATTAATAAAAATTATATATAAAAGAATTAAAAAAAGGAAATGTGGAGGTTTTTTGTTTTTTTCATGGGAAGTGAGGCCTTGGGCTCCTTTGGGGAGGAAGGGGGGCGTCAAATTAATTCATGAATGATGTAGCGCTCTGAGCTCCTTGGAAGATGGGTGCGCTATAAAATGTCCCAGACGAACAAATACCAGTGGCGTGGCGTGCCTCACCTTTCCCACAAATTAAAACCCGCTGCTCAGTTCTCCTCCGGCTGCAAGTCAGCTCGTTTGGTGCTTGTTGGCGGGCTGAAATTTCCCTACGGGGCCCTTCGAAAAGCTGCCGTCGCAATTAGCAGTAATTGGGCTGCTTTTCTGACAGTCTCTCTGCAGAAAGAAGAACAAAGGCCTGGGTCAGGATTGATTGGCAGGAAACGGAAGGGGGCACAGGGGGTGGGAGCAGATTGAGGGGACAAGGGTTGGCAGGAGCGGAGAGAATTTGCCCACTTTGGGACAGAAGGGCATCAAAGGCACCGAAAGTCTAAACATAACTTCCTTTAGCCACCTTGCTCAGGAAGAATCACTTAATTAGGTCGGCAGATGAGACTCTTTCGTTTGGCAGTCTTGGGTTCAAGTTCCGCCTCGGACAAAGGCCACATTCACATCAGACATTTAAATCACCGTGATACGACTTCAAGCCGTCATGGCTTCCCCCAAAGAATTCTGGGAGGTGTGGTTTGTTGAAAGGACACCCCCCTATTTCCCTCCCAGAACTACAGTTCCCAGAGCAGTTGAAATATCAATTCCCCTTCACAGAGAATTCTGGGAATTAAAGTTCCCGGGCAGTGGCGTAGCGTGGGGGGTGCAGGGGGGGCTGGTCGCACCGGGCGCAACATCTGGGGGTTAGGGAAATCCATGGATTAGGGGGCGCAAATCCATAGGTTAGGGGGCGCAAATTACTTGCCTTGCCCCGGGTGCTGATAACCCACGCTACGCCACTGTTCCCGGGGGAGGTATAGGGGTCTCCTATCAATGCTCAGGACCGTTAGCAAACTCCAGCTCCCATCATTCTTTGGTGGGGAAGGCCTTTCTCTTTAAAGTGACCAGGGTTCGAATCCCCCCCTCGGCCAGGAAGCTCTCTTGGGTGACCTTGCGTCTGTCACTGCATCTCTCAGCCCCACCTACCTCACAGGATTGTTGTGGGCACTGGCAGAGGAATGGGGGGCCGAATGAGCCATGGGGGACTATTGTGGCCACCCCCCCGGACATACGCTGCGCACCCTCCCAGCGCGCCGGGTGCCATGCCCCCAAGGACGGTGCGCCACAGCCCTAGGACGCACACCCTCCCCCGTGGGTGGTGTGTCACGTCCACAAGACACACTCCACGCCCCCACGGATGACATGCCACGCCCCCAGGACACGCGTCACGCCCCCGGGATGCACGCCAGCCACGCCCCCACCTGCTCTCCGCCCCCAGTGCTGAAGCATGCAGCTTCGCCACTGGTTGTGGGGATGAGATGAGGAAGATCAGGGGAGAGCCATGTATGCCATCTTGAGCTCTTTGAAGGAAAAAAGTGGGATATAATAATAATAATAATAATAATAATAATAATAATAATAATATTTATACCCCACCCTCCCCGGCCAGAGCCGGGCTCAGGGTGGCTAACACCAGTAAAATTACAATAAAAACATAATAGGAAATACAGTGGTACCTCGGGTTAAGTATTTAATTCGTTCTGGAGGTCCGTTCTTAACCTGAAACTGTTCTTAACCAGAAGCACCACTTTAGCTAATGGGGCCTCCTGCAGCCGCCGCGACACCAGAGCATGATTATTGTTCTCATCCTGAAGCAAAGTTCTTAACCCAAGGGAGTCTGTAACCTGAAGCGTATGTAACCTGAAGCATATGTAGCCCGAGGTGCCACTGTGTGTGTGTGTATAAAAAACCAATTTAAAATACAGGTTAAAATGCAATTTAAAATGCAGCCTCATGGATCATATAAAATGCCACAAATTAAACAGGAATCCAGTAAGAAGAGCAAACGGCCTTGTGCTAAATTGTGGATTTTTGAGGGTGTATTTACTTTCAGGAGCACCATAACGGGCATCGGAGGGCAAGTTGTTGCTCACGGGCACCATGTTGGACACTCTTCTCTTCTAGGGTCACCAGTGTCTTCAAGGAAGAGACAACATTGTTTCAGTCAGGGACTTTCTGATTTCTGCCATATTTGTGGAATATCAGTGGCTCCTGGGCATGATGGTTCTGCTCTTCCTCCACAGTCCTGCTTGCGGTTTTGCCACAGGTATCTGGGCGGCTGCTGTGAGAAAATAATGTTGGCATCGATGCGCCATTTGCCGGAAGGTTCTTCTGTTGTCCTCATGCTTGCCAGTCTCTTGGTTTTTTCTTTGTCCAATAGCCTTCAAATAAATTCGACGGCATGCACGTTTCTGAATGCTGAAGGTGAAAGCAGAAGGATATATTGCCGTACGGGAGCAAAGACCATTTGTTTCTTTTTTTAAAAAAAAAAGAAACTAAGATCTTAATATGTGGGGCACAGCTCTCCCACCTAGAAATATATTTTGCCCTTTCCCTGAAATCTTCTTTCTGGTGCTGCCGCTGCATTTTCCAAGCTTTCTGCAACCTTTCCACAGACCATGTGAGTGTGTTTTATGGCTCACCTGTAGCCTAATAATAATAATAATAATAATAATAATAATAATAATAATAATAATTTATTATTTGTACCCCGCCCATCTGGCTAGGCTTCTCCAGCCACTCTGGGTGGCTTCCAACAAAGATAAAAAATACATTAAAATGTCACACATTAAAAACTTCCCTGAACAGGGCTGCCTTCAGATGTCTTCTAAATGTCAGGTAGTTGTTTATCTCTTTGACATCTGATGGGAGGGTGTTCCACAGGGCGGGTGCCACCACCGAGAAGGCCCTCTGCCTGTTTCCCTGTAGCTTTGCTTCTCGCAGTGAGGGAACCGCCAGAAGGCCCTCGGCGTTGGAGCTCAGCGTCCGGGCAGAATGATGGGGGTGGAGACACTGCTTCAGGTATACTGGGCTGAGGCCGTTTAGGGCTTTAAAGATCAACACCAACACTTTGAATTGTGCTTGGAAATGTATGAGCTTAAGGATCTCTGGCCTACAGAATTTACTTTTAGGGGGCCGCATAGCAGTTCAAAAGCACATCAAAGCGCAAGTACATAAATAGGTACCGCTCCGGCGGGAAGGTAAACGGCGTTTCCGTGCGCTGCTCTGGTTCGCCAGAAGCGGCTTAGTCATGCTGGCCACATGACCCGGAAGCTGTACGCCGGCTCCCTCGGCCAGTAAAGCGAGATGAGCGCCGCAACCCCAGAGTCGGCCATGACTGCACCTAATGGTCAGGGGTCCATTTATTTTCAGAAAACACCCATTTGGGATTTCACACCTGCAATTTCACATTCTGAGCGGCAACAATTGCAACATCGCCATATTCCACCCGCTCCCCCAAAATTACTTTTAGTTCTGACAATCACACCACCCATTTAAGGAACTTTTAATCCAGCCAGGCCCCTTTGCTCTCCTGCTTTGCTCCTTTCATGCGATATATTCCCTCCCCACCACCACTGACAATGTCCTCGCCTTAACAACGTCCTAGGAGACCCGAACGCTGCCTTACAAGTTGGCCGTTATTATTTCCGCAGAATATTCTCACTTGCTGCCTAATTTTCATTCACGGCTTTCGTCCCCGGAGGCCTTGCGGAACCCGAGTTCTCTGAGCGAGGCCAAATGATTTGTAATCTAATTAATGGTGTTGCTACCGTGGGAACCTCGGATGCTGCTGTCGGGCTATTGGTGCGCCTAACACTGTGTTGTCCACACAGTCTGGCAGAAGCTCGCCAGGGTTTCAGACGGAGATTTCTTTCCCCAGCCCAATCTAGACATGCTGTTGGGGATTGAATCTGACACATTCTGCATGCCAAGCAGATACTCCACCTCCTGGGCCCCATCAGCCCTCGATTCCCATTCTCTAGACTCCTATCCTCTTTCTCTCTCTTTTTTATATAATTTTTTATTAGTTTTTTAACGTATCATTTTCAACAGTAGTTAAACATACCTTTACATCTTATTCAATTTTTGCTTTGACTTCCATCAATCCTGTCTGAAAATTTTCCAATCTAATCTCTTAGTATGCATTTCTTATCTTTCCCATTACATTTCAAACTCATAACCAGTATCTCTCTCTTTTTCTACTTTGTAACACTTTGTATAGAGACATCACCTTGCCAACAAAGGTCCGTATAGTAAAAGCTATGGTTTTCCCAGTAGTGATGTACGGAAGTGAGAGCTGGACCATAAAGAAGGCTGATCGCCGAAGAATGGATGCTTTTGAATTATGGTGCTGGAGGAGACTCTTGAGAGTCCCATGGACTGCAGGAAGATCAAACCTATCCATTCTTAAGGAAATCAGCCCTGAGTGCTCACTGGAAGGACAGATCCTGAAGCTGAGGCTCCAATACTTTGACCACCTCATGAGAACAGAAGACTCCCTGGAAAAGCCCCTGATGTTGGGAAAGATGGAGGGCACAAGGAGAAGGGGCCGACAGAGGGCGAGATGGTTGGACAGTGTTCTCAAAGCTACAAACATGAGTCTGACCAAACTGTGGGAGGCAGTGGAAGACAGGAGTGCCTGGTGTGCTCTGGTCCAGGGGGTCACGAAGAGTCGGACACAACTAAACGACTAAACAACAACATGCATTTCTTATCTTCCCTATTACATTTCAAACTCATAACCAATATCTCTGTCTTTTTCTACTTCGTAACACTTCGTATATTTCTCCTCACAAGACTTCTCGTAGTCCTACTAGCGTAATTTGTTGCTTACAGTTGCTCTTCAAATAACTCATCTACTTCTTCCAATCTTCTGTAAATCTCTGGTCCCGCAGGTTTCAAATCCTTCCTGTCATTTTGTCCAATTCTGCTCAGTCCATTAATTTTGTTATGTACCGAAGTTCTCACCCTGGGCCAGCAGGGGGATACTGTAGATAGTTTTCACTCAGGTCCGCATATGCAAATAAGGAATTGAAAGTGACGTTCAGTGATTGGATAGTTACAGAAAGTTGTTACTGTTGCTTTGTAGTGGAGCTCTATATAAGCAGGTTGGCTGAACCCTTCAATTCTGTTCTTTTCTGGCCAGTGAATAAACAAGAGCTGTCTGAAGAATCGCTGTGTCGTCTGATATGTTTACCCACAACTTAACAGATTCCATCTGCCATTCTTCTTCTGTCAGAATTTCTTCTTGTTTCCATTTCTGGGCTAACAATACTCTTACTGCAGTTGTTGCATATAAAAACAATTTAATATCTTGCCTATTAATGTCCTGACTGATAATACCAGACTCCTGCCCCCTTTCTCATCCCCCTTCAGATCTTGCGCTGCCCCTTCTGCCCACCTAGATGCCCATGCAACTCCAGGCCTCTGCTCCTCCCTCTCCAGCGACGGTTTTGAATGATTAATCCCCTCAGATGACACAAACACACCACCGTTCACAGCCAGTAAGTGCTGACTCCCGACTCCCAAAGGCAGCTATTTGCTCTCGTGTGTTCCTGAATCTTTCATGGGTCTCAAAGAGCTGCAGAAGAGGCTCTCGGACAGCCGAGGGAACCTGAAATATACTTGGAGTCGAGAGTGGATTTCATGCTCTTTATTCAGCTCATAGTGGTGGGGAGGAATGAAAGTTCCCCCAAAATATCTGCTTTATATACGTTATTTACACAGTGGGCTGCACGTGATTGGCTAATTCCGGGATTCTCCTGTAGGCCAATCAGGTTGTGGATTCACTTCCACCTGGAGCTGGATTGGGTGGCTCCTGCGGACCAATCATACTGCTGCATTGTTCTAGAACCAACCAGACTGCTGCATTTTTGACCCTAGTCAACTCAGTACATAACAGAACCCCTAGGATTCCGGCACACAGAACCAGGGACTCTGAAACCCAGGCAGGAGAGGCTCCTTCGGGGACACCATGGAGTCTTTGTTGGCCTGGGTTTTCTGGTCTCAGCCAAAGGAAGCAGTGGACATGTGGGTCGGATTTTCACTCATCCTCCTGAAAAGCTTGCATCACTGCATTGCATTGACATATAAGCAATGACAGCTGCAAGAATATTAAGGTAAAGCTAAAGGGACCCCTGACCATTAGGTCCAGTTGCGAACGACTCTGGAGTTGCGGAGCTCATCTTGCTTTATTGGCCGAGGGAGTCGGCGTTTGTCCGCAGACAGCATGACCAAGCTGCTTCTGGCAAACCAGAGCAGCGCACGGAAACGCCGTTTACCTTCCTGCCGGAGTGGTACCTATTTATCTACTTGCACTTTGATGTGCTTTCGAATTGCTAGGTTGGCAGGAGCAGGGACCAAGCAACAGGAGCTCACCCCGTCACAGGGATTCGAACCACCGACCTTCTGATCGGCAACTTCTAGGCTCTGTGGTTTAACCCACAGCGCTACCCGTGTCCAAAAATATTATTGCCACAAAAATGGAAGCAAGAAGAACTACCGATGAAAGATTAATGGAGATTGAAATTGATGGACTGTGCAGAATTAGATAAATTAACAGGAAGGATTTGAAACCTGTGGGACCAGAGAATCTTTTCCAAAAAATTTTTTATCAAATTTTCCACAATTATAACAGATGTAACATAGAAAAAAGAGAAGAAAACACACAAAAGAAAACACCATACAGTACTAAACAGGAAAAACAAAAACAATCAGAGGGACCAGAGATTCTTAGAAGACTGGAGTAAATATATGAACTATTTGAAAAGTAATAGTAATGAACAGATGACACTAGTAGGATTGCAAGAAGTTTTGTAAGGAGGACTATTTGAAATATTACAAGTAAGACTATGAGGAGAATTATTAGTTAATGATAATTAAGAGTAATAGAGAAATTAAGAAATGCAGAATAAGTGATAAAGAACAGAAAATCGTCAGAGGCGTTGACAGAAGTAAACAATATTGTATAAGATAAGAAGTTATGTTGTATGAATGTTGGAAATGATATGTTAAAAAGCTAAAAAAATGTATTTTAAAAAGAGAAGAAAGAAAAGCTTTCATCACACCTTATCAATCTCCTCGCTCAGGTAAAAGCCACACAACAGTTCTGCAGTGTGGCTCCCGGCCAAGCACTGCCAGGAATTAGCTGGCAAGGTTGCCCCAAATCTTGGTTATAATGTCCATGTGAGGGACATTTTATTTCATAACACATATCTTGCTCGCTTTCATTCACGAAGGCTCCTTCCACCCACCTGATTTCTTTCTGTCTCCTCCACATGCTTCTGCCCAGGTCTGAGCCAAAACCGGCTATAATAAGTGTCATATTCAGAAGCCGGGGGTGGGGGTGGGAAGTTTAAGGCACTCCTAGCTAAACCAAGAAGGGCAGAGGCAGCCAACCATCTGGGTGATTTGGGCAGTTCTGAAAGTAGTATTTCTGAGGTTGCCTTGGAATGAATAAATTGATTTAAACTCTGTATTGCTGTAAACTGAGTTGCCCTGAGCAGATTTGGGAGGAGGTGTGGGGGGAGGGGAATCTAATTGGCAATAATTGGCTATTTCATTCACGATGTTAATGCTTGCTTCTGTTTTTTATGTTTTTTGTTTTGTAAATTGTTTAGAGGTCCTGTTTGTAATTGAGCAGTGTGTACATTTGGTTAAATTAAAAAAAAACTAGTATCAGATGGGCAGCTCAGCTGGCTAGAGGGTGGTGATGATAACGCCAAGGTTGTGGATTCGATCCCTGTACAGGACAACTGCATATTTCTGTATTGCAGGGGTTTGGACTACATAATCCTATGGATACCAACTCTATTCTATTCTATTCTATTCTATTCTATTCTATTCTATTCTAGTAATAGCAATAGATTGTCCCAGTCAGACTCTTGATCCATCTGTATTGTCTACACAGACCATCAGTGGAGAGTTAATTGCGAACATTCTGTGACATCACAGCAATTCAGCCAGTAGCTATAGAGATGCACTGACAGGCAAAAATCTGTATATTATGGAGAGAGAGAGAGAGAGAGAGAGAGAGAGCGAGCGCAGATTGTTGACCCAATCGATCACAAGATGCATCGCATGCACACTATCTGAATGGCAAAGCCCATCAACTTTGGGGTCTCAAATATTTTATTGGGGGTGGGGGCGAAGGGACCTTGCCCCTTAGGAGTTGGTTCCTATTCACACAACCTGACCCTGACACACACAAAAAACCACATATACAGGAACCACATCTCAATGAAACAACATCTCCTAAACCTTAGCCTGAATTGGAATGGCGGCTTACAAAACGAAGCAGGCAAGCAAACTCTGTGAGTTTGGCTGCAGCTAAAGTGACCTCCCTCTGTATCTACACAGAATGCAAGACAGATCTGAAACACTGTGGGCATCAGCGCAGGCGGGAAAGTAGGTCAGGATGCAAGGATTAGGAAGTCAACGGAGCCCAGGAAGAAGGAAGGATGGGAGAGAGTGGGATTTGGGCAAGAAGGCGAAACAGTTTTCCTGGCGATAGCCCTCACTTGTTTTCCCAGCAACCCTTAACAGAGGATGTGCTACCATTAGCTGTGTCCATCGAAGAAACAGGGATGTTGTCCTGATTATCTATGCCATAGGTAGGCAAACTAAGGCCTGGGGGCCGGATCCGGCCCAATTGCCTTCTCAATCTGGCCCGCTGATGGTCCGGGAATCAGCGTGTTTTTACATGAGTAGAATGTGTGCTTTTATTTAAAATGCATCTCTGGGTTATTTGTGGGGCATAGGAATTTGTTCATCCCCCCCCAAAAAAATAGTCCGGCCCCCCACAAAGTCTGAAAAAGTTTGCTGACCCCTGATCTATGCCATGGCAAATATCAGTACAGTGGTACCTCGGGTTACAGATGCTTCAGGTTACATACGCTTCAGGTTACAGACTCCGCTAACCCAGAACAGTACCTTGGGTTAAGAACATTGCTTCAGGATGAGAACAGAAATTGTGTGGCAGTGGCAGCAGGAGGCCCCATTAACTAAAGTGGTGCTTCAGGTTAAGAACAGTTTCAGGTTAAGAACGGACCTCCGGAACGAATTAAGTACATAACCAGAGGTACCACTGTATTGGGAAGATCCCCTTTTTCTGTACCTGCTCCAAAAAATTATTTCCCCGTGTTTCCCAAACTTGGGTCTCCAGCTGTTTTTGGACTACAACTCCCATCATCCCTAGCTAGCAAGACCAGTGCTCAGGGATGATGGGAATTGTAGTCCAAAAACAGCTGGAGACCCAAGTTTGGGAAACACTGGTGGGGTGGGGAGGGCATGCCCCCCCCCGAAGTATATTGGACTCTAGCTCCCATCATCACTGGCTTTGCTGGTTGGGGCTGGTGGGAGCTGGAGTCTAACATACCTCTGGAATCACAGAATTGCAGAGTTGAGCTGTAAAATAATTTTGCTTCACGTACCAGCTGTGTGGGATGCGGGTGGCGCTGTGGGTTAAACCACAGAGCTTAGGACATGCTGATCAGAAGGTCGGCAGTTCGAATCCCCGCGATGGGGTGAGCTCCCGTTGCTCGGTCCCTGTTCCTGCCAACCTAGCAGTTCGAAAGCACATCAAAGTTGTTATGTACTGAGTTGAATAGGATCCAAAATGCAGCAGTCTGATTGGCCCTAGAACAATGCAGCAGTATGATTGGTCTGCAGGAGCCACCCAATCCGGCTCCAGATGAAAGTGAATCCACAACCTGATTGGCTTACAGGAGAATTCCAGAATTAGCCAGTCACGTGCAGCCCATTGTGCAAATAATGTATATAAAGTGGATACTGTGGGGAAACATTCCATTCCTCCTCACGACTATGAGCTGAATAAAGAGCATGAAATCCACTCTAGACTCTGAATATATTTCAAAAGTGCAAGTAGATAAATAGGTACCGCTCCGGCGGGAAGGTAAACGGCATTTCCGTGCGCTGCTCTGGTTCGCCAGAAGCGGCTTGGTCATGCTGGCCACATGACCTGGAAGCTGTACGCCGGCTCCCTCGGCCAATAAAGCGAGATGAGCGCCACAACCCCAGAGTCGTCCGCAACTGGACCTAATGGTCAGGGGTCCCTTTACCTTTACCAGCTGTGTACACGCCATGCACTATAATCTCTCTGGAAGCACATGTCCTCCTCCGCCTCCCTCTAGGAATCCTGGGTACTGTAGTCCACCTCTCACAGAGCTACATTTCCCAGCACCCTTCATGAACTACAGTTCCCAGAATTCTTTGGGAGTGGGTGGTGGTGGTGGAATGTGCTTTTAATGTATGGTGCATAGGCTTCTCAGGACTATAGAGACAGGGATATCAGCTTTCCTTACAGGATTGCTGCAGAGATTACAGCACAATAATGCACTCGAAGCTGTTGGAAAGCTCAAGAGGCCGCTACAGAAACATAAAACGTTATAATTATTATAATCGCCGCTGGCGCGATCAGTGGCCTGCTGGAGATTTGAAAGAAACGTGCATTTATTTGGGTGGCGGATAGGCAGCAAATTTATGCTCTGGGTGCAAAGAAGGGGGCGGCAGTTTGATTTGACTGGGGTCTTTCGGTGTTATTTTGTGGGGCGATTCCGTTTCTGCACCGCCCTTCAGTCCAGGGTGGCAGACGACAACACCCATTAAATAATTTTGAAAATAGCTATTTTTTTAATCGATTAAAGGCATTTCAGAAGACCTGCAAGCATTGCAAAGCAACGAAAGATACAGCTAACCCTTCCCAGGTGGACCAGCAAACTCTTTTGTGAGAGGAGGTTGACTCCGTGAGTAAAATACAGCTTTGGAGGGCGGGGGGAGCTGCTGAAGTGAAAGGCTACAAGTGACCCCCACCCAAAAATACAAATAAATCTGGGCTGCGTGTAAGCCCAAGATCAGAGTCTGAAAGCTAGCGCCCCCCGGCCCCCCCTTCCAGGAGACTAAAGGGAGCCAGGAGCAGCCTGCCCCCCACATTTATGAGACTTCACCCCCTTCCAACCCTGGGGGCACCTATGTGGGGAAGAAAAGGGTGCTTGTGGGGTTGCCAAAGTCCTAAAATCAACCCCCCCCCCTTGCATCTGGTCTCTCTTCCTTATATCAGCCAGCTTGGCATGGGGGGGTCTTAAATTGCAAAGACATGCCCACAGGGAGGGGTGTGTTTTTAAAAGGGGGGTGTCTTTTTTATTATTATTTTGCCACGCAATCCATCTCTGCGAGGAGGCGAGGCATCTGCCTGTGTGTGGCTGTCAGCTCACAGACAACCCCGCCCCTCCTCCTCCCCCCTCCTCCCTCCAGATCTGGGGGTGGGAAGGAGGGAGGGGGGAGAGAAAGGGGGGCTCCGCTCATGCCACCGCATCTTGGCAGCAGGCGCACAGCTGCTCCCGGAGCGCTGGATGGCAGCCTTGCTGTAGGCGACTGGGCAGCTGCCTTGGCACCGCGCAGAAGGCAGAGGAGCCGGCCAGCCACCACGTTGGAGAGGACTTTCTGCCTCTCTCCTCCTCCTCCTCCTCCTCTTCGTGCCACGGGTCCTTCTTCTTCGTGGCAAGCCTTGGGAAAGCCACTGATTGGCAAACCTAACCCTTAGCGCCGAAGGTGGCAAGGGCATCGTGCCAAAGCTCACCGCTGGAGTTCTTGAGGGGACCCTGGCATTTTTTGGAGAGGAGGGTCTGCGTGTTTTGGCTGGCACCCAAGCGGAGCAACTTTCTCCCTGACCGGGCATCATCGTGTCTGGGCCGGGCAGAGATGGGCACCCTTTTGCAGAGGACGCAGCCCGCGGAGGTCTGGAGGGTGGCAAACAGGTGCTTGCCACGGGGACGCTGGCAGTGAGAACGGTAAGGGTCTCTATTTCTCTCTCTCTTTCTCATGTGGACTTTGTCAAACCCAAGACCCTCCCAGCCTGGGCTGCCCGGGTGGTGCCAACCTCCCTGACTGCAAGTCTTCATCGGATCGTAGAATAGGAAGGGACCCCAGGGGCCATCTAGTCCAACCCCCCCCCCCAAAGGAGAAGCCCAAAGCCAATCCTCTTGCCCACTCTTCTCCATCCCAGACTTGGAGTGCCCCATTGGCCCTGGATTTTGCCCCCCCCAAAAAAAAATTGGGTCTCCCTGCCCTCCTCACTGCTCTCAATTCTAAATCTGCCACATGGAAGTTCAAGAGAGATTCTCTCTGAGTCTCGACAGCTGACGAGATGGTGGAATTAATGAAATTAAGCTTGGTGGCGAAGCGAGGGGGTAATTGGGGGAAGCCGAAGTCACTCCGGACCAGGGCAGGGCTTCTTACAGTGAGCCTTGGGTACCCAAGAGGTCGAGCATCCATCCTAGGGCAATGGGCAGGGAGGCAGGCAGGCAGCTCCCGCTCCACTTAACGCCCCTGAAACGGCACAACCCCCCAACCCCCAGAGAGGTCACTGAGCCCCCTAACCCTAGCCTCTGTCTTATTGTTGTGGGAGGGGGCGAGAGAGAGGGGTCGGGCCAGGAGCGCGGGGAGCCGAGCGCATCTTTGGAGTCTCAGGGAAGCGTGCAAAGGATTTGTGAAACGGAGTTGGCCAGAGGGTGGGTTTCTTGTGTGTTGTGTTTTAAAAGGTGCCAGCCCCTGGTGGCAAGAGGGTGCCCCCTTTCCCGGCTCCCAGCTTGGGGACATTCTCTCCTACTGGCCAGCCAGGTGTGTGGGCTGGGGAACGGAGGGCAAAGGAACCAGAGCGCTCGCTTTCTCAAACACACACACAGAGTTTCTTTCGTGTGGGAGCTCTGAGCAGGCAGGAGGAAGGAGATCGATAGAGACCGTCAATGTGCAAGGAAACACTGCTGGGGATTTAGCTCCTTCGTGGGGGCTGACCCATCACTCCTCCTGTGTGTGTGGCTCTCTGGAAAGAGGGGTTCCCCCTCCCCCAGACTACCTCTCCAGATCCTCTTTGGATTCTTGAGAGAAAGGGCCCAGGGAGCAAAACAAGGTGCAAGGATATTGAAAGGGATCAATATGGAGAGAGAAGTGGAGATCTAATCTAGTATTTTGCTGGCCAGCTGGTGCCTCTCTGAACCTCACAGGCCCAAAGACCCAGCCCTTCCTTGCTTGTCCCCCGCCGCCTGGCATTTAGGGGTACACTGCCCTTGTACATTGAGGTTTCTCTAAGCCATCACGCCTTATATAATTACAGCTGCAGATCAATTGCTGTGTTCTGAATTGTGTTTTCACCCCCATTCTCATTTAAAGGCATCTGAAATAGCTGCCATATTCAGACTCTGGGGCGACGACTTTCTGAAAGATAACAGTGCATTGCATATTTTACTTCATTTTTGTCCGTTTCGGGGAAACAGCACATCAAAATAAGCTTGTTTTTCTCATGTGAGGGTTGAGGAACTCAGTTTCAGTACAGCTTTCCTTGCCCCCAATGTACACTCGGTTTCCCTTTCGCACGTAACGCCATCCCCACGTGGCAAGCACCAAAAGTGTCATCGGGCTGAGTCACAAACGGATGTCTTTGATTAACCCCAAGTTGATCTGATGCAAAGTAAGCTTTCTTCAGTCTCCTGTGACTTACTGTATAGCTTAATGTGTTTGGGGGACTACTCTGTATCATGTTCCCGTTAGAACCCGGGAAGAACAAACGAGCGAATTTCTCGCCCCCGTGCGTGTGAAAATGGACGTTTTCGTGGGGTCCCCATTATGTAATGTGTGGTTGTGACGAAAACAAGTGCATTATCTAAGCACACTCCTTTCAGATCCAGGGTCGATTATGACTCCCTGCCGGTTAGGAGTGTGTACAGAATGCAGCAAACCTGGGTTGGTTTCCGCACAAGGTGTGAAACGGCCCTACAGTTCCATCAATAATTTTTTATGCTAATTCTGGAGCTCTGCCCGGTTAATTAAAACACTTGTTTTATTTGCTTTCCCCTCACCAGCAACAGGCAGCGAAAGAGAAAGAGAGAGAAAGAGATGCTTTGGCTGGGAAGGAATAATAGAACCCTGCTGGCTTTTATGACGTCGCTGATTTTCCCATTGTATATTTTGCTCTATTTTAACATTTGCCACCGCAGCTCTGGTAATTGCGTCTCGAAGGGTGGTATGGAAATCCGAAAAACACATTAAGTGGTCAGTGATGCCTTCGGGCAAGCGATGGACGCCATGAGCAAGCCCAGAAATTCGGCATTCGCATTTAATCTCCTGGGGGAGTGAAAATGGGTCTTTATGACTCATTGATCCCCTACCCCAAACCCCTTCACTCCTTGGCACACATGGCTGAAGATGGATTATGGGATGTCTATGGTGGTTTGGACACCCAAACCACCCAAACTAACTCAATCTAGCCCATCACCTGGGTATCATGGCACAACAGGTGTTGAACCACCTTGGGTACCCAGGAAGGCTAGTTTTACCCCCCTCCCAACAGCCCCAAAGAATCCATATCTAGTAGGACACTATCCCTTCAGGCTCACCTTCGCTCCATGCGCAAAACCTGCGCGCAGCAACAGCACAAGAAGAAACGTATGCATGAAATCTGTCAGGGAGGGCTGAACATGTGTGTCTGTTTTGCTTGCACATGTAACGAAGCATCATTTTGGCTTCAGCTTTGGACCGGAGGGAATCTGTCCAATTAGGCCCCTCACCACCCCCTTGCATATTGCTGTCGATTTCAGCCATATGTGCATGTCATCGGGGAGAGGAGGAGGAGGGAGCCGTTTCCATGAAACTGGGAATGCGTTTTTTTATCGACCGATGAGTATATTTCTCATTCTGCTGAAACATATGGTGAAAATCAGGCTTTGCAAATTCAGGATTTGAACCCATTGCTCCTTGCGTTTGGAATGAGTGCTCCAGTCACTTCGCCACCTCCGGCCTGGGGCAGATCCACCAGTTTTTGCTCTGTACATGAGGAATCCAGAAAGCCACAACCTCCTAGGCCTGTGGCTCACCCTTGACCATTGGACATGCTGGCTGAGATTGGTGGTCTGCAATAAACGGAATAATTGAAGTGTTTCATTTCTGAAATGCCAGTGGCTGGTGTTAAATGCCAACATTTTTATAATGCCCTGTGACCCGAAGCCTTTTACCAAAATTCTAAGGGACATAGGAGCTACGTCTGATTATTCGGCAGCAAAGGAAAAGCACTCTGCACATGCTCAGATGCCACAGCTCAGGAGCAGAGCACATGATTTCCATGTGCAATGTTCCAAATTCAATCCCTGGCACTTCCCTGGTTGGGCTGGAGAAGACTGGCGGTCTAAATGTTTTATAGGCATATTTGCTTGCTTCATGGCATCAGGGTTCGGTTTATACGCCTTGGGTAGAAAACTGGTTCCAGGGCAAAATCCTGGTGAACCCTAAGGCAGCAGTGGGAAACCTGTGGCTCTCCTGGCTCCCAGAAGACCCAGCCAGCATGGCCAATGGTCAGGAAGTGCTCGAGGCAGTACAGTGCAATGGTTAGAGTGTTGGACTAGGACCTAGGAGGCCGGGATTCAAATGCTGCCACTCAGCCATGTAGCTCACGGGGTGATCTAGGGCCAATCGCTGCCTCTCAGCCTCACCTACCTCACAGGGTTTGTTGTGGGGATTAAATGAGGGGAGAACCATGCACACCACTTTGAGCTCCTGGGAGAAAAAGGAGGGATATAAAAGCAATAAATTATAGTAAGGATTGGGGGGGAAATGCAGATATCTGGAGGGGCACAGGTATTTCACACACAGAGCTTAAGGTCCAAACTTTGGTGTCTTCTGTGAGAGCCAGCATTGGGAAGGGGTGGAAAAATCTCAGATTAAACCTCCCTTTAGGCTCAGCCCCAAAGTTAGGCAAACCCCTATTCCCTCAGCTTCTCCACTCTCTGCCCCGCTGAGCTGCACTTTGGGGTGGAGGTCGTATAACAATGCCAGCCTCCTTTATTGAGCAGGTTAATGACTTGGTAGAAGCTAGCGGCTAAATGGAGCCTCTCTCTTCAGAGGCACTCTACCTGTGATTTACCAGACATTGGGGACAAACGAGGACTGTAGGGCTATAACTCTCATGGCTGAATAAACCAGAGCTCTTTTTGGATTCCTTCTCTCACCGGCCCCAGCCGTAACCTCCAGATGTTTTCGGATTCCTAACCCATCCAGCATGACCAGTGATCAGGGATGATGGGACTTGTAGTCCATCAATATCTGGAGGGTCAAAGGCCACCCAGCCTTAATATAACCTCCCTTACACTGAGTCAAATTCTTGCTCCATCTAGCTCAACATTGCCAACTTGGGCCGGCAGCTGCTCTCCAGCAGAAACCTCCCCTTTCACGTGGCCCCTGTTCCCTGTTATTTAAGTGGAGGTACCAGAGTCTGTGGGACGCGGGTGGCGCTGTGGGTTAAACCACAGAGCTTAGGACTTGCCGATCAGAAGGTCAGCGGTTCGAATCCCCTCGACGGGGCGAGCTCCCGTTGCTCGGTACCTGCTCCTGCCAACCTAGCAGTTCAAAAGCACGTCAAAGTGCAAGTAGATAAATAGGTACCACTCCGGTGGGAAGGTAAACGGCGTTTCTGTGCGCTGCTCTGGTTCGC
Source organism: Podarcis melisellensis (assembly GCF_964234715.1). Classification (NCBI taxonomy): domain Eukaryota; kingdom Metazoa; phylum Chordata; class Lepidosauria; order Squamata; family Lacertidae; genus Podarcis; species Podarcis melisellensis. The sequence continues at coordinate 82,403,011 of NC_138540.1, forward strand.
CAATAAAGCGAGATGAGCACCGCAACCCCAGAGTCAGCCACGACTGGACCTAACGATCAGGGGTCCCTTTACCTTTTTTTTACGAGGGGCTGAACCTGCCGGGACTCTTCTGTCCCCAAAAGCGTGTGCTCTGCTGCTGAGCGAGGCTTTCACACCCTTGCTTCTGGACTTCCCAGAAAGCGTGTGGCTGTCCTCTGTTGGAAACAGGACACTGGGGCTTCACTGGATGCTTAAGTGAAACCCAGCTGGGCTCTTCGGCCCTTCCTAGGAGCGCTTGGATACATGTTCTGCAAATGCTTAAGGCCTCAGAACTGTTGTTTCAGTTACCCTGACCCTGACCCCGCTGTGTGGCTCAGGAGACTGTAGCTTGCCTACCTCCCTGTGTGGGGTTAGGAAGACGGGAAGCATTCTGCCAATTTTCTCCCCCGCCATCCAAGTTGAGCGGGCAAGAAGATAAAAAGCTGAATCTCTTCGCCTCGCTTGCACTGTGCCGCCTCTGCTTTGAGGAACCGGCGGTGATTCATGGGCTTTTGCTGGCCCCGCCATCGAAGTACAGTCAAGACCAAGATCTCCAGGGACTTGCTTTCATCCTCCTCCTCTCCATCCCAAAATAATTTCCGTTGCTGTATGGTTTCCCAAGAGAGTGAGGCAGTGCAGATGCGTGAAGGCACTCCGATTTAATTTAACCGGGAACTCGGGACGTTGGCAGGAGATTCAGACCGGGAGTGTGGCCAAGGTTGGGCGTTCGATTCCAACTCCTAGGAGGAGAAGGGATGCTCAGTGGTTAGCGCAAGAGGGGGCCGTCATGTGACGGGAGCCTTGGGTTCAAAGCCCAGCGAGTGGGAAGGGAAGATCAGTTTAAGAGGCTGGCGAGGTGGCAGAGCGGGCAAACTATTTTGCTTAAGAAGATTAATTTACTGCATTGCTTCCCACACCACGCAAAAAAATATGGTCCCAAGTTATGGTCTGAAGGCAATTGAGGCTCCCTGGTTGTGGGTCTGGTTGGTGCTAAATGGGAGATGGCCATCTTGGAGACTGCATTTATATTATATTTTACAACCCACCTTTTTGTCCAAAATGCTCATGAATGAATTTGCTAGTTACTACACGATATTGTAGGGACATGGGTGGCGCCGTGGGTTAAACCAGAGAGCCTAGGACTTGCCGATCGGAAGGTCGGCGGTTCAAATCCCCACAGCGGGTGACCTCCCATTGCACGGTCCCTGCTCCTGCCAACCTAGCAGTTCAAAAGCACATCAAAGTGCAAGTAGATAAATAGGTACCGCTCTGGTGGGAAAGGTAAAGCAGCTTAGTCATGCTGGCCACATGACCCGGAAGCTGTACGCCGGCTCCCTCGGCCAATAAAGCGAGATGAGCCGCAACCCCAGAGTCGGCCAGGACTGGACCTAAAGGTCAGGGGTCCCTTTACCTTTAATTTCTCCTTGGCCCTGTCTTCCATACAACTGAATGGAGAGGAATCTGTGCAACTGGGAATGGGAAACTTTGGTCCTTGGCATAAGAATCTGAGATTGGGTAGGAACTTCATTTCGTCTAATTTCTATTTTCAAAGTGTTGGTGCTGACCTTTAAAGCCCTAAATGATCTCGGCCCAGTATACTTGAAGGAGCGTCTCCACCCCCATTGTTCAGCCAAGACACTGAGGTCCAGCTCTGAGGGCCGGCTGCCGGTTCCCTCGTTGCGAGAAGTGAGGTTACAGGGAACCAGGCAGAGGGCCTTCTCGGTGGTGGCACCCGCCCTGTGGAATGCCCTCCCATCAGATGTGAAGGAAGTAAACAACTACAGTGGACCCTCGGGTTACGTTACCTTCAGGTAATGTAACTTTCAGGTTGCGAACACAGCAAACCCAGAAGTGTATTCCTCCTGGTTTCGCTGTGCACGCATGTGCAGAAGTGCTCTATCACGCCGCACGCATGCACAGAGGCAGCGCATCTACTTGCGGATTTTTCGGGGTTGTACAGACCCCTGGAACGAATTACATTCATATCCAGAGCGTCCACTGTATCTGACTTTTAGAAGACATCTGAAGGCAGCCCTGTTTAGGGAGGTTTTTAATGTTTGATATTTTATTGATATTATTATTATTATTCTGTTGGGAGCCGCCCAGAGTGGCTGAGGAAAATTATTATTTTCTCCTCATAGAAAGTTTGTTGTCCGACTCCATGCAGGGGAATGAGAGACTGATATGGGGGAATTGATCCCCCACATCAGACACTGTTTCCCTAGGGAGAGAAGGGGAGATTCCGTTAACCTCTTGAAGGATTTCCTAGTTAGAATGGAGGCCCAATAACACAACTGCCCTAGTCAGCTGCCCTGTGCTGCCTGCTCATTGGTTCGGTGATGCTGAGAACCAGAACACAGGAGCACAGAGACCACCCGTGCTGCCTGCTCTGGCCGGCAGCGGCTGTTCAGCGTTTGAGGCAGGATCTTTGTCTATCCCTACTTGGAGCCTGCAGGGATTGAACCCAGATCTTTTGGGTGTTCTGCCACTGAGTTGCAGTCCTCTTTCCGGCGGAAGTGACTCCTGCGAGTTCTGGGCTTTTAACACCCTGGTTTCCCATTTCAGTTTTAAAGAAACCAAACAAACAAGCTCGACAGATCTTGGCAAAGCTGTGGCGCACTGCAGGTTCCCCACGTCAGAGCCAATGTTGCCAAACAGAGCCGAGATCTTTCGATGCCAACATGCGCTTGTTTGAGCACTGAGGGAAAGGTTTCGTTCCCTCTCTTCAGAAACACTCTCTCTCTCCTCAGAAGGCATTCCCTGGGTTGCGTGTCATGTGGGAACTGTCTCCGAGTCCTGCAGTCGCTGCACAAGTGAGCCAGCAGCATCGTTTGTAGCAATCTTCTCTTGTAGAGAGTTCCTCCCCCCCCCCGCCCCCGTATTATTTTAATATTTCGTTGGAAGCTGCCCAGAGTGGCTGCGACAACCCAGTCAGATAGGAAGCGTATAAATAATAAAATCATTATTAAATTACAGTGGTAGCTCGGTTTTCGAACGTAATCTGTTCCGGAAGAAACGTTCAAGTTCCGAAACGTTCGAAAACTGAGGCGCAAAGGACGGTCTGCAAATTTAATAGAAAAAATTGAGGAAAAGAACACATACACTCAATGGAAGCCGTTTGACTTCTGAGGCACGTTCGAAAACGGAAGCGTTTACTTCCGGGGTTGTGGGGTTCGAAAACCGAAACGTTTGTCAATGGAGACGTTCGGAAACCGAGGTACCACTGTATTATTATTACAGTGGTACCTCAGATTACATACGCTTCAGGTTACAGACTCCGCTAACCCAGAAATAGTGCTTCAGGTTAAGAACTTTGCTTCAGGATGAGAACAGAAATCGTGCTCCATTGGAGTGGCGGCAGCAGGAGGGCCCATTAGCTAAAGTGGTGCTTCAGGTTAAGAACAGTTTCAGGTTAAGAACGGACCTCCAGAACGAACTAAGTACTTAACCCGAGGTACCACTGTATTGTATGAAAAAAGCAGGCAGGTCAAAGCAGAATGCAAAATAAACTCAAGTGCCGTGGCTCTAAAACTGAACCAATCCTAGCCTAGTTGCTACTCTTGGTGGTTCAAGTTTACACACAAAGAGTCAGTTTCATAGAAAGTCTGGCTTTGAACCCTGTTGTTGAGAGAGCACAAAGAAACTGGATCCCCATCTCTGAGTCACCACGTTGGGCAAAAGATTCCTGCGTTGCAGAGGGGTTGGGCTGAATGACCCTGCAACTGTGCCATCCTATGATTCCCGTGAAATGAGAAAGATTTCCTCAGAAACCTCAGATGAGGGAGGAAACCCTTAATGGAAGACGAGACAAGGGACTCTGAGGTGGAGATAAATCAGGCAACAGGAGAGTTTGGAGGAACAGAAGGTAAAGTAATTTGTCAAGCTTCTCAGTAGCCGTCATAATGGCTATAAACCATACAGCTGAAGCAGATTTACTATTCAATAAATTTTGGTACGGTGCTTCATAAAACCCCGTACAATTATGTACAGTGGTACCTCTGGTTAAGAACTTAATTCGTTCTGGAGGTCCGTTCTTAACCTGAAACTGTTCTTAACCTGAGGTACCACTTTAGCTAATGGGGCCTCCCGCTGCTGCACAAATTCTGTTCTCATCCTGAAGCAAAGTTCTTAACCCGAGGTACTATTTCTGGATTAGTGGGGTCTGTAACCTGAAGCGTCTGTAACCTGAGGTACCACTGTATTCTGCTTCAGTTTTCTTGCTGCTCTGTACAGTCATACCTCGGGTTACAGGCGCTTCAGGTTACTTCCGGGTTTTGGGGTCGCGCATGCACAGAAGCGCTAAATCACACTTTACGCATGTGCAGAAGTGCCACTGCGGGTTGCAAATGTGCATCTCGCATGGATCACTTTCGCAAGGGTCCACTGTATGTCACTCTCTGTACACTGTATGTATTTCTGTCAGTAAGTTGGGATGGAGATATACAAAGGACCCGGCCTGGTCTCCTTAAATCCAGGATGGATTCTGACTCCATCCCTATCCCCCAATTCTCTCTCTCTCTCTCTCTCTCTCTCTCTCTCTCTCTCTCTCTCTCTCTCTCTCTCTCACACACACACACACACACACACACACACACACAGAGAGAGAGAGAGAGAGAGAGTGTCTGGGCTCAGAGTCCTGGCTAGATCAGGCTACAGTCCCATCAGCCCATTTTCCTTCTGACCCTGACACAAATTATTGAGAGAAATTTGACCCATCGTTTCTGCAAGTCACGTAAACCAAAGATGCCATTTAACGGAGCCGGGGCTGTGGAGAGCAGCTCAGTTTGGTGCCGCTGACTGATCTCCAGCTGCGCGAGATCGGGTCGAGTGTGTGTGTGTGTCGGGGTATGTGAAGCAGTGTGCCAGCTTCTGAGTCACACACAGCTCTTTGTCAGGCAAAAGCACGTGGGAGGAGCCGAGCTCAGATGGGATCCAAAACATACAAAAACATAAGATGCAGAAACTCGTGTAGATAATGCCCTTTCCATGTGTTTTTGCTTACCTGCAAATTTCCAAAATTGTGGTGTGGTGCCTAAGAGGCCGAGGTACCTTTCAGGAAGCCCTCAGTGCGAAACTCTCCTCTGTCGTGTGCGCAGTAGGTGGTTTCAAGCCAGCCACTCTTAACTCTCTCAGTCTCAGTCTGCAACATAGGGCATAATACTACCGGTCTACCTTACAGGGTTCTTGTAAGGATCACAACTGAAACAGCTATGGAAATGTTTAACATTATTAAGACCAAGGCTCCCTCCAGACATTCATGGTTATTTAATAATAATAATAATAATAATAATAATAATAATAATAATAATAATAATTTATTATTTATAACCCGCCCATCTGGCTGAGTTTCCCCAGCCACTCTGGGCGGCTCCCAATCAAGTGTTAAAAACAGTACAGCATTAAATATTAAAAACTTCCCTGAATAGGGCTGCCTTAAGATGTCTTCTGAATGTCAGGTAGTTGTTTATTTCTTTGACATCTGATGGGAGGGCGTTCCACAGGGCGGGCGCCACTACCAAGAAGGCCCTCTGCCTGGTTTCCTGTAACCTCACTTCTCGCAATGAGAGAACCGCCAGAAGGCCCTCGGCGCTGGATCTCAGTGTCCGGATTGAATGATGGGGGGTGGAGACGCTCCTTCAGGTATACAGGACCGAGGCCGTTTAGGGCTTTAAAGTTCAGCACCAACGCTATTTGTGCTGTTGATGGCAACAGGACCTGTTCTACACGGTCCCGCTTTCATGTAAAGGTTTTTTTTTTAGGAGCGGGCAGCTTGTCTCGTTCCCAATCATTTAAAAAGAGCGATTTGGAGTTCTGCGTTACGCATCTGTGCAGTGCGTGAACTGCTGCGCATGTTTGGCTGAGCAATCTGTTCCTGCTACGGAAATCCCATGTGCCTGCACCGGATTTCACGGTGCGTGGGTTTCTGAGTTGGTGGGAGCCCTGACAGGAATTAAAAAAGGACAAACTCTGAATGTCCCTTCCCATCCAGCGACTACAGTTGCGTGATGGCAGTGTGCCACAGGAAAGTGCCAAACACTGTTCTTTTTCTGGAACAGTCGAGTGCTGTAGGGGTTGTGTAAAGGTTGCAGATGGGGGGCCAGGGGGGTGGAGGGATGAAACACCAGCCAGTTCTAATGAGCCACAATAAGCAGAGGAATATAGCCTGCATACTTCCCAAGCCTCCTCCGATTTAAGCCGATGTTACTTACGAATAATCCCTCATCACCATTTCAATATTCCCACTTTTTGCCGTCCAAATTTGCCTGCCACTGCGTCTGAAGTCTCGGGGCTTAACTTAAACCTTTTAAAAACTGCATTCTTATTTATTGCGTTCATCGGTTGTCTTGTACAAAAGAAAGAGCCTCAAAGCAACTAGGCAAGACAAACTGCAGCAAATAAAAGCAATTTTTTAAAATAATAAAAAAAGGGGGAAATGTAAAGCTGCAAACAGTACGCGATACATAAAATGCTCACCCGGCAACTTATCAATAAAGTGGATTATTTGGTCGATAAAGCAGACTCCCAGTGCAGTGTGGTAAAAAACACAGCATATGGATTGACATCTTCAAGGTATTTCTTGTCGCAGCTCATAAACAAGTTTTCAATAGACTGCTCTCTGTCTTCCAAAGGTGATGGTGTAGGTCTATTTCCAATGGCACCATCAGGGCAGGACTTTGGGGGCAGAGGCCCAGACCCCCACTCAGCAGAATGGCCAGGGGGTCCCCCAAACACTCCAGGACTGGCTTCCCACATCTCAAAGAAAACAAAGGAAGACCCATTGCTATTGAAAAAGGGGGGCTCTCCATTTCAGACCATTAAGTCTAGACACTGGGCTGTATCCAATGATCTGTGTGCTAGTGTGTGACAGAGTTTTGTGCTGAGCTCTGGAGTAACCCGTGAAACGTGGTCCAGGACCAGTCCAGAATCCGAAGGAGTCAGTCCGACAGGGCCAAGCAGTGGCGTAGCGTGGGTTGTCAGCACCCGGGGCAAGGCAAGTAATTTGCGCCCCCTAACCCGTGGATTTGCGGCCCCTAACCCTAACCCCCAGATGTTGCGCCCGGTGCGGCCGGCCCCCCCTGCACCCCCCATGCTACGCCACTGGGGCCAAGGCAGGACACGAGGCAGGAAACCAGGCAATGATAGGTACAGGATCTCAAGCAGGATCTAGCATACAGCAATGTTGCTCCCGCAACCTGGGGTGGGGTCCGACAGCCTTTTATCTTTGTCGGGTAGCGGCTGGTCCTGATCCCCCGGTGACTCACCTCCCTGTTTCGCCCAAAGGCAAGCACTCCTCCTGCGAGTACTCAGGTCTCTCCTTCTCTCAGACCTTAGTCTCTGCAGCTCGGGAGATGTTGGTGGGTTACTAGACCCAGAGCCTGCCTCAGCCTCCCCTGACCCAACCGGTAGCAGAGAAGCTGTAAGTGATGGCCCAGCTGAAGACAACAAAGTAATCCCCGCATCTGGAGCCAGAGCAGGCTCAGGCCTCCGACTTGGCCCAACTGATGTTTATTGCAAGGGAACCTGTGCAGACTGAGTCTCCTCTGGATCCGAGTCCGAGTCCGAGTCCCAGGCCATCACAAGTTTAAAGAATCCAACTCAAAAGTTGTGCCAGCAGACGTTTGTTGCACAATATCCAATTCTTGGTGCGCAGCAGCTGGTTTTTGCTGTGCAATCGGTTGCACAACAATCTTGGGCAATGTACAGTACCTGTGTTTTTCCTTCAGCGAGAACTTTCTGCCAGCACAATTCATATACCGCTTAGTGACGTTAATTTAGCACCGCATTCGCTAACAGCTCTCTGTTGCCTAAGTCCATCCCTGCCTATTTCACCCAAACAGTAGGTGAGACAATATCGCTGTTTCTGAATTGCTGCCATCTCAGACTGCCGGTGCGGGCTGAAATGTGAGAACGTTGTACAAAAATAAAATATAATCTGCACATTTAAGAATACAGATGGTGTCAGGGGGGCAAGATTAGGGTAACCTTCACTGCGCCAGGCTCGTTTTTTTATGTGCAGGGATTGAAAAATAATCGTACGGAGCACTCAAGTGAACTCCACCTACAAGCCCAATGGCACATCCCATAAATTTAATGTACTTCCTCATCTTCCGTTTATGAGAGCCGAACCCTAGCCATAAATAAAAGGGACTATATGAAAGCAATCTAGGAAGTCTGGAGCATTCATCTTAAATTCCACTTCACACTGATAAAGCATTTTTTTCTGCCGTCGCCAAACTTCGTGTTATCTCTACATCCTTTGACAAAATGTCCCTTTGTCCAGCAATTCCTTCAACAAGGCTTCTTGTGAATCCATTCCAAAAGATGCAGATAAAATTAGCAGGAACAGCCTGGCATCTCTAAAAGTCACTATCTCGCATCAGCCTGCATGTAGGTTTCAGCCTGAGGGAGATCAGATGCCAGTGAAGTGGAACTTTAAACAGATTTTCAGAAGCAGCAACTTCTGCAAAGCACTGCGTTGGCCACCTCTGAGATATATCTATACAGACAGATAGGTTTGGAAATATAAAGATACAAATGGACTGGCTCCAAGTTTTCTGTCCCAACTAACTGGTTCGCAAGGATTGGGGTGGGTTTTGTGTCAGGAAAGGAGTCTTGCGGGCTGCTGAGAGGAGCGGCTGGCTATCTGAACCAGGGGTCAGCAAACTTTTTCAGCAGGGGGCCAGTCCACTGTCCCTTGTGGGGGGGCCAGACTATATTTTGGGGGGGAAATATGAACAAATTCCTATGCCCCACAAATAACCCAGAGATGCATTTTAAATAAAAGGGCTCATTCTACTCATGTAAAAAACACGTTGATTCCTGGACCATCTGCGGGCTGGATTGAGAAGGCGATTGGGCCGCATCCGGCCCTCAGGCCTTAGTTTGCCTAAAGGTAAAGGGACCCCTGACCATTAGGTCCAGTTGTGGCCAACTCTGGGGTTGCGGCGCTCATCTTGCTTTACTGGCCGAGGGAGCTGGCATACAGCTTCCAGGTCATGTGGCCAGCATGACTAAGTCGCTTCTGGTGAACCAGAGCAGCACACGGAAATGCCGTTTACCTTCCTGCCGGAGCGGTACCTATTTATTTACTTGCGCTTTGATGTGCTTTCGAACTGCTAGGTTGGCAGGAGCAGGGACCAAGCAACGGGAGCTCACCCCGTCACAGGGATTCAAACCGCCGACCTTCTGACCGGCAAGCCCTAGGCTCTGTGGTTTAACCCACAGCGCCACCCACATCCCTTAGTTTGCCTACCCAGGCTCTAAACAAAGAGATTTCCTAAGCCTCAGGGTAGTGGAGGGGAAAGTTCTCTAACTTACAGGGACTCAGTTTCACACAAATACAAGGGGCTTGATTTGGGTTTGGAAAACAGCAGAATGATAAGGAGAAATTGCTTGTCAACAACGACAGCAGCTGTTATCTTTGCACAGTATTTTGAAGTTTTCAGAGCATTTAATGTAAACCATCTTCTGCACGCCAGTGTAGCGTAGTGGTTTGTGTGTCAGACTAAGACCTGGGAGACCAGGGTTCAAATCCCCACTCAGCCATGAAGCTCCCTGGGTGACCTTGGGCCAGTCACTGCCTTTCGGCCTCACCTACCTCACAGGGTTGTTGTGATGATTAAATAAGGACAGGGAGAACTACGTTTGCCACCTTGTACTGCTTGGAGAACAAAGTGGGATAGAAATGAAATAATTAAGACATTAGTGGATCCTCCCTTATTGTTTTAGACACCTCCTGATGAAAACGTACCTGTTTCAGCCAGCCTATCTCGATGCATTATTTAGTTGCCTGTATTTGTTTTAAAGGGGACGCGGGTGGCGCTGTGGGTTAAACCACAGAGCCTAGGGCTTGCTGACCAGAAGGTCGGCGGTTTGAATCCCTGTGACGGGGTGAGCTCCCATTGCTCGGTCCCTGCTCCTGCCCACCTAGCAATTCGAAAGCACGTCAAAGCGCAAGTAGATAAATAGGTAGCGCTCTGGTGGTAAGGTAAACGGTGTTTCCGTGCGCTGCTCTGGTTCGCCAGAAGCGGCTTAGTCATGCTGGCCACATGACCCGGAAGCTGTACGCCGGCTCCCTCGGCCAATAAAGCGAGATGAGCGCCGCAACCCCAGAGTCGGCCACGACTGGACCTAATGGTCAGGGGTCCCTTATTTGTTTTAAAAGTTTTACTGATTTTTATCTTTGTTTTATGATTTTAAGCCAGTGGTTTCCAAATCTCTCTCCCCAACACCCATGAGCGTAACCAGGATTTTTATTGGGGGGGGAGCCAAAGTTGTTGAGCTTTCTTTAGGAGATCACACACCCCCAAGTTGTTGAGCTTTTTTGGTGAAATCATGGGTGACTGTACCCCCCCCCCAAAGTGGACATTACAGGGGGCAGACTTTGGTTGGGGGGGGAGGCTTCTCCTGGGGGGAGTAGAACCTCAGTTAACTGAGTACTTTCAATGCTTTTCAAAAAAAAAATTGTGGATCTGCCTCTCCCCCAGGCCCGCCTTGGCTATGCCCATGCCCCCCCCATCCCCCCCCACTTGAAAACCACTAAGGGCCTTAACAGATCCATCATTACTTTTGCAGCAATTGTAATACACTGCACTAGACGTTGTATGATTCTTAATCTTCTTTTTACTGCTTCTTTCATTTTATTTCTCATAGGTTGTATTCATTGTATTCCAATTTGGAATCCGTCAAATACAAATCACAATACAATAGAACACAATCTGTAAGAAATAAAAGCAGCAATTAAAATACAATTTAAAAATCAATGCAAATATTGAACAAGACAGATGTTTTCTCTCCAGCCTTCAGCCACAGACATGATGCAGGCCTCCTGAATGAAGGATGTGGATCACAATTTTGGTATCCCTTAACTATACAGTGGTACCTTAGTTCTCAGACTGAATCCATTCCGGAAATCCGTTCCAAAACCAAAGCGCACTTTCCTATAGAAAGCAATGCAAAATGGATTAATCCGTTCCAGACTTTTAAAAACAACCCCGAAAACAGCAATTTAGCATGAATTTTACTATCTAACGAGACCATTGATCCATAAAATGAAAGCAATAAGCAATGTACTGCAGTCACAGAATCAATCAGTAGCTGAACTGGGTTCCACACAATCACAAAATGAAACAAAAAAGCCTCAAAAACTAAAATGCAAAATAAATTGCGAAAACAGACCTTGGCGTAACACTCAAAACGGAAGGGTACCACTCAAAACAGAGCACGTTTGGCTTCCGAAAAAAGATTGCAAACCGGAACTCTCACTTCTGGGTTTGCAGTGTTTGGGTTCCAAGTTGTTTGAGTGCCAAGGCGTTTGAGAACCAAGGTACCACTGCAGTTGTTTGGGAATGGGTTGTGGATCTTGGCTTTATCTGTTATTAGTGTGCCTCTCAAGAGAGCTTTTTGGTGGAGCGATGTGTACATTTCCCCCCTATATAAATAAGACATAAAAGGCGCTAAACGCTTTGCTGTTTTTTTTGCTTCTTTGTTTTGCAATCGCTCCCCAAGCTAACTGAAGCAAGAGACTCACTCGGCCTTAACTGACAGCGAGGAGAAGAGGGCACCCAGCGCCTAGGGGTGCTATGGAGAACATCCATGAACTGCAGCACCCACTTCTGGCAAAGTCCCCTGGGAGAGCCACCCTCAGGGGCGGAATGCTGAGTCGGGTCGCCCCCCAGGACCACTCCGGACTCCTGTCCCATCACATGCCCCCTAACCTCTCCTGGCTCCAGCCCGGACCCCACATCCTTCCCAGTCAGCTCCTGGACCCTAGCAGCCTGCAGAGGACAGTCGAGCCCTTCTGCACCCCAGAACCAACCCTGTACCCTGAGCTGTGGAAATCCAGCAACCCCCAAGGCTGGAAGAAGAAAGATTATATCGAAACCGCCTTTGGAGACAGCAAGGAAGCTGGGGAGCTACCCAGGAAGGTGCCTCTGGAAAAGGACATCCACACCGTCTGCTACGAAGTGGGCGACACAGAGTCTCCAGACCTCGAGGTAAGTAAGGGCTAGGGTTCGAGGGGGGGGGGGCTTGGCCGAGGGTCCTCAAACACAGGGACGCCCTCTTGCGGAAGGAGGCGTCAGACCCGTTCCTGAATCGCCACTACTGTCAGTAATTAAAGGCACAATTTGTACCGTGGCCAGGAATCCTTTTCAGAATAAGGGAATTTCCCTTTAAAAAAAGGGGGAACGTTGACAGCTATGCCAATCGGATGCCCCAATGGGAAGCCCAAGTAATAATAATAATAATAATAGTTTTTATTTATTTATTTATACCCCGCCCATCTGGCTGGGTTTTCCCAGCTACTCTGGGCGGCTTTCAACATAATATTAAAATACAATAATCTATTAAACATTAAAAGCTTCCCTAAACAGGGCTGCCTTCAGATGTCTTCTCAAAGTCTGGTAGTTGTTGTTCTCTTTGACATCTGAAGGGAGGGCGTTCCACAAGGTGGGTGCCACTACCGAGAAGGCCCTCTGCCTGGTTCCCTTTAGCTTCACTTCTCGCAGTGAGGGAACCGCCAGAAGACCCTCGGCACTGGACCTCAGTGTCTGGGCAGAACGATGGAAGTGGAGATGCTCCTTCAGGTATACTGGACTGATACCCTTTAGGACTTTAAAGGTTAGCACCAACAAACAAGAGTCTCCTTCTTTGGAGGTCTTTAAGCAGAGGCTTGACAACCATATGTCAGGAGTGCTCTGATGGTGTTTCCTGCTTGGCAGGGGGTTGGACTCGATGGCCCTTGTGGTCTCTTCCAACTCTATGATTCTATGACTTTGAATTGTGCTCGGAAACGTACTGGGAGCCAATGTAGGTCTTTCAGGACCAGTGTTATGTGGTCTCGGCAGCCGCTCCCAGTCACCAGTCTGGCTGCCGCATTCTGGATTAGTTGTAGTTTCCGGTTCACCTTCAAAGGTAGCCCCACACAGAGCGCATTGTAGTCTGAGCGGGTGGTTTCAGGAGGAGAGCTTGGGTATGGATAGCATTGGCTGGTGTCCATTGGGACTGATGGGGCAGAAGGCAGGAAGGCCAACTTTAGCCACAAACCACAACCAAAGGTAGACAGCACCAACTCATTCCTTGCTAAGTTCTGCAAGGGCGTCACTGAAGCGACCAAATTCTGGACCCAATCTCCCACGGTGCAAATAAATAAATAAATAAATAAATAAATAAATAAATAAATAAAGGACCTCTCCACATGACGCTGACTCAAACACCCTGCACAAGCACTTTGCAGTACAGTGGTACCTCGGGTTACATACGCTTCAGGTTACAGACTCCGCTAACCCAGAAATATTACCTCGGGTTAAGAACTTTGCTTCAGGATGAGAACAGAAAACATGCTCCGGCGGCACAGTGGCAGCAGGAGGCCCCATCAGCTAAAGTGGTGTTTCAGGTTAAGAACAGTTTCAGGTTAAGAACGGGCCTCCGGAACGAATTGCCATATTTTTCGCACCATAGGACGCACTTTTCCCCTCCTAAAAAGCAAGGGAAAATGTGTGTGCGTCCTATGGAGCGAATGCAGGGGGGAGGCAGGCGGGAAAAGCCCCCAAGAGCTGCACACAAGCTCTGTGCGCTCTTGCGGGCTTTTCCACAGGAGGGAGAAGGGACTGGCCGCATCAGTCCCTTCTCCCACCTCCGAGAAAAGCCAGGAGAAGCCGCGATCTCTTTAAAGGAGTTGCGCGGCTTCTGCCGGTTTTGCGGGAGGTGGGTGAATCCCCCCACCTCCCAGTAAAGCCAGGAAAGCCCTGCGCAGCGTCTCCCGGCAGGGAGGGAGAGGCTGCACGGGGCTAAAGGGGAAGCCAAAACAGCGAGCGGGATCCATCCTGCTCGCTGCCTTGGCTTGTGCCATAGCCGCGCGCAACCCCTCCGGCAGGGAGAGGTTGTGCGCAGCCTGTACACTGCTCTCAAGAATTTTTTTTTCAGGGCGGCTAACAACAATAAAATAGTACAAAAATACAGCACAAACAACACTCTAAAATCATTCATGATAAAATTGATTCAAATCAAGCCACTGGCAACCATTGTGCCAGAGCTCCACGAAGATTGCCGAGGGAGGGAGTCAGGCTGCGCCCTGACCAAAGGCCTGGTGGAACAGCTCTGTCTTGCAAGCCCTGCGGAAAGATGTCAAGTCCTGCAGGGCCCTAGTCTCTAGTGACAGAGCGTTCCACCAAATTGGGGCAGAAATGCTAGCATCATAACCAGCAAAACTAATTTTGGAAAATATTTAAGTGCATCAGAAACGGCAAACCAGCCAGGAAGGGAAGTTGGACCATTAGACGACGAGAAGTAAAGGTGCGAAAGCAGGATAAGGAGATTACAGGAGAGCTGAATGAATTCTTTGCGTCTCGCTATGGAAGATTTAGGTCAGATACCTGTGCCTGGACTGATTTTTTCCCCCCTGAGTCTGAAGAACTGAGGAAAATAGCCGCGACAAGAAATGCCAATCTAGGCTTTAACTGACAAGTTAAAAAATAAACAAATCAACAGGTATGAATGGTGTGCACCCGAGAGTTTGTGAAGAGCTGAAATGCGAAATTGCAGATCTCCGAAAGGGGAATATTTGACTTGCCATTAAAATCAACCTCATTCTTTCAGTGCACCCTTTTACTCTCTCCTAAATATGGGTCCTGGGACGCGGGTGGCGCTGTGGGTTAAACCACAGAGCCTAGGACTTGCCAATCAGAAGGTCGGCGGTTCGAATCCCCACGACGGGGTGAGCTCCCGTTGCTCGGTCCCTGCTCCTGCCAACCTAGCAGTTCGGAAGCACGTCAAAGTGCAAGTAGATAAATAGGTACCACTCGGGCGGGAAGGTAAAAGGCGTTTCTGTGCGCTGCTCTGGTTCGCCAGAAGCGGCTTAGTCATGCTGGCCACATGACCCGGAAGCTGTATGCCGGCTCCCTCGGCCAATAAAGCGAGATGAGCGCCGCAACCCCAGAGTCAGCCACGACTGGACCTAATGGTCAGGGCTCCCTTTACCTTTACCTTAAATATGGGTCCTATTGCATTTCATATAGTGGGGGGGGGGGAACCCTCTGTCCATTCTCTGTGCACCAAGCATGATTTTAGTAGCCACTCCAGAAGCAGAGAGCCAGAACAGGATGTTATGAGCAGGTGTGGAACAAATGCATCCATTTGGATCAACAACTGGTTAACAGGAAGCATAGAGTAGGAATAAATGGACAGTTACCTCAATGGAGGGGTGTAGAATACCTTCAGGTTGATATTGGGACTTTTTCATAAACCATCTAGAGCTGGGAGTGGCCATTTTTGCTGATGGCGAGAAAATAGTTCGGAGTCATTAAAACGAAAGGGATTGCAGACGGCTATAGATCTCTCCAAACTGAGGGAACGGGCAGTAAAATGGCAAATGCGACTCGGCGAGTCAAACAAGCTGGATTCTTTGTTTGTTGGCAGGCAATGATGAGCAGCTACGTCGAGCAGCATTAAAGCACTGAGAAGTTTAAAAGGTTAAAAAGTCGTTAGAAAGGATTTAAAAATCTATAAAGACCAAAATAACACACACACACAAAAGGCACCAGACTTGCAGGTGCTAATCCTGCGGCTACAATCGCAATCCAGTGTTAAGTGTTGCACGTATATATGTTGGGGCTACTGTATTTTTCGCTCTATAAGATGCACCCGACAATAAGACGCACCTAGTTTTAGAGGAGGAGAACAAGAAAAAAAAAATCTCTCCCTCTCTGTGCAGAGCCCCTTCAGCGAAGCGAAGTCGGGAGAGCAAGAGGGATCGGTGCGCACTGACTCCTCTTGCTCTCCTGGCTTCAGCGAAAGCAACGCGAAGCCATGGAGCCTGCATTCGCTCCATAAGACGCACACACATTTCCCCTTACTTTTTAGGAGGGGAAAAGTGCGTCTTATAGAGCAAAAAATACAGTCTCTAATCTATCTATCTAATCTTAATTTCACATGTACGCTCATGGGTTCTGAACTGGCGGTGCCTGACCCTGGGGTTGTGGTGGATGGCTTGTCAAAGATGCTGGCCCAGTGCTCAGCAGCTGTGAAAGAGGTTAATACCACACTAGGGATCATTAGGAAAGGAATTGAAAACATAACTGCTGAAACCGCGAGGCCATTGAACAGATCTATGGTGCAGCTGCATTTGGAATACTGCGTCGCATGACCTCGGAAAGGGCATTGCAGAGTTGGGAAAAGTTCAGAAAGGGGCAGTCGAAATGATCAAGGGGAGGGAGCGAGTCCTCTAGGAGGAAAGTTTGCAGCATTTGGGACTTTTTAGCGTAGAGAAAAAGTGAGCTAGAGGGGACAGGGCGGGAGTTTATAAGATGATGGAGGAAGCCGATGGAGAAAAGCCTTTTCTTCCTCTCTCATAACACCAGAATTCGTGGACATCCAATGAAACTGAAGTAGTAGTAGTACAGTGGTACCTCGGGTTAAGAACTTAATTCATTCTGGAGGTCCATTACCACCGTGCGATTTCTGTTCTCATCCTGAAGCAAAGTTCTTAATCCGAGGTACTATTTCTGGGTTAGCGGAGTCTTTAACCTGAAGCGTCTGTAACCTGAAGCGTCTGTAACCCGAGGTACCACTGTAAACTGATTTGACTTGACTTGACATTGCTGTAGAGCCGGAGCACAATTTCTGTTCTCATCCTGAAGCAAAGTTCTTAACTGAAGCACCACTTTAGCTAATGGGGGCCTCCCGCTGCTGCCGCGCCGCCAGAGCACAATTTCTGTTCTCATCCTGAGGCAAAGTTCTTAACCCGAGGTACTATTTCTGGGTTAGCAGAGTCTGTAACCTGAAGCATCTGTAACCTGAGGTACCACTGTAGTAATATATTATTTATACCCCGCCCATCTGGCTGGGTTTCCACAACCACTCTGGGCGGCTCCCAACAGAATATTAAAAACACGATAAAACATCAAACATTAAAACTTCCCTAAACAGGGTTGCCTTCAGATGTCTTCGAAAAGTCAGGTAGTTGTTTATTTCCTTGACATCTGATGGGAGGGCATTCCACAGGGCGGGCGCCACCACCGAGAAGGCCTCTACCTGGTTCCCTGTAGCTTCACTTCTCGTAGTGAGGGAACTGCCAGAAGGCCCTCGGAGCTGGACCTCAGTTTCCGGGCAGAACGATGGGGGTGGATACGATCCTTCAGGTATACTGGACCGAGGCTGTTTAGGGCTTTAAAGGCCAGCACCAACACTTTGAATTGTGCTCGGATGGACAAAACAAAGCACATCCTTACAGAGCACATAAACTATGGAACTCCCTCCCACTAGAGACAGCCTCATGGAGGATAATCAACATCTACGAACCACACCGACTCTGCGTGGCCTCAGCAGTTGCAAGCAGCAATGGTTCTGACTGTTGCTGGAAATGGCAGGAGGGGAGAGTGCAGTTGCTTGCAGGATTCCCAGAATAGGCGTCTGGTTGGCCACTGTGAGAGCAGGATCGGCCATTGACCGGATCCAGCTGGGCTCTTCTCCTATTATTGGCACTCTTTTGCCAGACCTCAGAATGAACAAAGCCAACGCTTGCTCTCCGCTTCCCTCCCTAGAATGACTCCTCAAGCGACAGCGATACGGAGAGCGAGAGCAGCTTCTCCATGCTGCTGCCGCAAGATTACCTGGGCCTGGCGGTCTTCTCCATGCTGTGCTGCTTCTGGCCACTGGGCATCGCTGCTTTCTACCTGTCCCAAAAGGTGGGTGTCGCTGAGCAGGGATAAGGGGGCAGGTTTAGGATAGATGGGTTTAGGACAGATGCTATACTGGAGTGGATGAAGTGAATGAAGTTTATATATAGCTGATGGACTAAAGAATCAGAAGTTCTTTAGCATCTTAACTTCTCTCCTCTTTTCTCTCCAGTTCTTTTTCTACTCCTTTTTCTTTATCCCTTCCTCTTTCTTTTCCTTCTTTTCTCTCTCTCTTTGCCTTTGGATTAATGTTTTACTTTGGACAAAAGAAGACATCTGACAACACTCTTTGCATTTTTCTTAACAGACCCTAATAAAATTTATTTGACGGAGAACAGGGCTGGTTGCAAACTGCAAAAATCGACTTGCCACCAAACGCTTGGTTTGAGAGATGTCATTTGTCTAAACTGGGGTCAGCAAACTTTTTCAGCAGGGGGCCACACCACTGTCCCTCAGACCTTGTGGGAGGCCAGAGTATATCTTTTTTTTGGGGGGGGGGGAATGAACGGATTCCAATGCCCCACAAATAACCCAGAGATGCATTTTAAATAAAAGGGCACATTCTACTCATGTAAAAACACGCTGATTCATGGACCGTTCGCAGGCCGGATTTAGAAGGCAATTAAACCGGATCTGGGCCCCAGGCCTTAGTTTGCCTACCCATGGTCTAAGTTCACTAAATTGAACAACAGCAAGGAAGGGGTTTGTTGGGAATGGGAGATGGGATCCTTTCCGCAAGGAGCCCAGACGCAGCAGTCCAAAGCAGGGGTCAGCAAACGTACTGTGACTCGGCCGGTGTCTCCAGCGCCGATCGCACCACAGGCTGGAGGGCAGGGGAGCGTGTGCCCATACGCGTGCGTACACGCTATTTCCGGCGCACTTCCGGGTCGGAGGAGCACCAGAAATAGCTTGTGTGCATGTGCACCGGCCTCCTACGACCCGGATGTGCTCCAGAAATAACGCTTGTGCATGCACAAATAACACTTGCGCATGCGCTCAAGCTGTTTTCAGTGCTCCTCCGACCCAGAAGTGGGCAGCCGCGCAGCGTAGCACTGGTAAGAGTGGGTGGTGGCAGTGGGGGGTCGCTGCGGGCCGGATAAACGAGTCCCTCAGGCCTTATCCAGTCCATGGGCCTTAGTTTGGGGACCCCTGGTCAAGAGCCTACAGAGTCTGCGCATGCCATATGATGCATCGTGTATCCCAGGCCACGTTAGCTTAAAACAATAGCTACAGCCATTGCCAAGTTCTAGGATCAGGAACTTGAGCCCCTGCAGCTACCTTGCCCGACATTAAATCCACTGCCTTTCCTCCCCAGACCAACAAGGCGTCTGCCAAGGGCGACTACCCGGGAGCGTGGACGGCCTCTCGCCAAACCTTCGCCTTGGCTGTCTTGTCCATCATTCTGGGCATCTGCACCTACATCGGAGCGGTGGTGGCGCTCATCGCTTACCTGTCCAACAAGGCCCCGACCTAGGTCTTCCTGCCCCACCGAAGCCACGCCCTCGCCCCTCCTCCGCCCCCAGTTGGGAGTTGGAAAGGCGTGTGCCGACATGACGGGGCGAGCACCGGTTTCCTGACGTTGATTTCCTGAACCAACCAACCAACCCCACCCCAGCAAAGGTGTGTGTGGAAGAACTCCACCCTTTCAACTCTCAAGCCCTCGGAGCAAAGAGGATATATGGTTGCAAGAAGCAGGAACCCCAGGCTGGGAAACAGGGTCTCTGCAATGGGTCCCTCCTGGCATCAAGAACGGGCAGCAGCTATCGAAACAACATCCCTGCTATTGGGGAGAAACCAGCCCCATCGTGGGAGAAGAGGAGACAGGCCCGTTCACCCAGACTGGGACAGAATTTGGGGAGGGGATTTTTAGCTTCTGCTTCCAGAAACAGGAGGCGAGGGGATTAGGTTACCTACAGACAATGGGGCACCTCTCTCATACCCACGCCCACCCAGGCTTCCCTTAGCTGGCTGTGTCTCTTGGTCACTTCTCCTTTTCTACAGAGGCCCCGGCCTCCACACCCAAAGGTCATGCTCTCCTTACCCCGCCCTCAATAAACTCCCAAGGCACCTCTGCCTCGTGAGCCACCCGTACGACTCGTGCGCCATCTATGTTGCGGCAACGCTGAGATGTCTTGCCCGCAAAAGGAGCTGTGGGGTGCCAAGGCGACTACCCACCTTGGGTGGCATGACCCATAAGGCAGTGGCCTCTGTGGGTCAAGTCAGATTGACCAGGAAGCGGGAGGGAGGGGAGAGTTTAACTGGCCCGCCAAGGTCCTCCCCTAAACTCCAAGTCCTGCGCCGTTCTCCGCCACAGGCGTGGAGAAGCCTTGCCAGCCCAAGGGCCGTATTTCCTCCTGGGTAGGCTTCTGGAGGCCGCATTCCAGCAGGGGAGGGGCCAAAGGTCAAAGTGGACGGGGCAACACATAACTTTCACCGTTTGTACAATAGACTTTCTACATACGTGCACATGCGTGCGCACACACGCCCTATACAGGCAAGCAAGCATCATTATTAAAGTGCAAGGACACATTCCAGCCAGGCCAACAGTCTCAAGAATGCAGCAGCGCCTAGGAGGGGCGTACCTTGGAGAAGAGTTGTTGGGGGCCAGAGGAGAGAGGGCCGGAGGGCCTCATTGTCACCCCAGGGTTGCAGAGATTCCCCACAACCAGCAGTGACTCTTGGTTCCCAGCTCTTTTGCTACGAAACACGGTGTCAGAAGTGGAGTGTCAGAAGCAACTTTTGCCACAGGGGCAAGAAGCCCTAGACTATAGGCTAGTGAGCCAGTCACCCCTCATATTCGCGACAAGAGGGATAGGGAACCTGCAGCCCTCCAGGAGTTCTCAGACTCCCAACTCCCATCATCCCTGACTGTTGGTCTTGCTGGTTGGGGCTAATGGGAGCTGCAGTCCAAGATGTCCCTGCACTACAAGGTCCTGTTCTGGCCTCACTCATGCCCTGTTCATATGTGCAAAAAATAAATGAAAACCAAAAACCGCGGCAATTAGCCATGGTGGCAGAAGGAAACCTCCAGCTGCAGAGGCAGTCTACCCCTGCATATTAGGCCGACGAGAGGACCTTCATGCTTTGCCTGCATGGCTTTCTGGAGTGTTCTCCATGGCTGTCCACTGTTGGAAACAAGACACTGGGCAACATGGCACCCAGGAAGGCTAGGCTTTGGGTTCAAGTGGTAAAGCGCTCAAGGTCTGGGGGAGAAAGGAGATGAAATATACACACCCCTCGGCATGTCCTCAAATGCTACAGCAGCCTTCTCTAACTTGGTGGCTTCCAGATGTTTTAGAGCCGGCAGGTTGATGAAGTCCGAGATACAGAGCAGGGTGGGGGTGCTGTTTTTGTGCCTCTCCCCTTTCCTGTCCTTTCTCTCCTGCCCCTCCATCCATTACGTTCCCTCCCTCTTCTTCTTTCCTTGTTCTCTCTCGCTGTCCCCCAAAGCGCCCATGAATTATTGAGTGTGCTTGGTGCGCCATCACATATTTATGTGCGGTCCCTGGCCTGCTTCTTTCTAAAGCATTAACCATCATCTCGAGCTCAGCTCAGGTGGAAAAAAAAAAGAATTGAAAAGAGCTCAGACGGTCTGGGGCCCTTCTCTGGCGCATGTTGTTAAATGTCAGGAGCAGAGATTTCGTAGGAAGGAAGAGCACATGGCCTAGCAGACTCAGACAGCTCGGCCAACTGTCGGGGGTGATGGGAATTGTGATCTCGCAACATCTAGAAGGCCACAAGCATCCCATATCCCTGTTGTTGGCATCTGTCTGTCTCAAGAGACAATGGAGTGCGCCTCCAGGGGTGAGGTTGACCAGCACTGAAATAACCTCCATGGGGTGCAAGCCTGGGCAGTGTGCATGGAGGTCCTGGGCTGCCCAGACAACAGAATCTGCCCCCTTGGCCTTGCAAGACGTTTGGCACCAGCTGGGCTGCAGGAGTTGCCGGAAGGAGGCAAATGAGGGAGAGAGGGGGTGTGCATCTTGATTTTTGGATCGGCTACAGGCCATTTTTGACAGCCAGATGCAGAGGCGGCTGAGCTGCAAATGGCTCACCTCGTCCCCGCAGATCTGTATCCGCAGCAATGGGATAGCTGAGTTGCGACTGGGGCCCATTGGGACAGATAGGGCAGAAGGAAGGGAGCCTAGCAGTAGGGGGCGCCAGAGGACAATGACCTGCAGAGCCAACTAAGCCCCACTTTGCCCTTCTACCTTCTATGTTCTAACCAGCAGCAACACAGAGACTGAGGAGGAGGGAGCAGGGTTGCCATATTTCAACAAGTGAGAATCCGGACACAAAATTTGTCGAGCTTTTTTTACCCAATTTATTGATGCTCCCTTAGGTTCCCCTCCCTCGCTTCTTCCCTTCTTGACACAGAAGCAAAGCCTGCTGCCACCTGCTGCCCTCAGCGCTTCTGAGGCACCTAGAGGGCACCTGTTCCTTATCCTCGTCTGTTGACACAGATACAGTGCATCTGTACATGGAGGTTCCAATCAGCTATTCTGACCAGATTCCTGACGTCCCGGTGTGGCTATCACCTCTTATGACGTCAAAACAGCGCTCCACTATTCAAAAGCAGCATGTTTCTGTACACCAGCTGCTTTTGCAGTGATCAGCATTCCCACGGGCATCTGGGTGGCTTCTGTGAGAACAGGATGCAGGATTCAACAGGCCTTTGGCCTGATCCAGCAGGGCTTTTCTTTTGGAGAAACACAAGCTTTGCAGAAACACACCAAAACATATTTACGGGGGGGAAATTGAAGTGGGGTGGAAAGAGAGGCAAAACAGCTCAATGGAGACAGAGCGTGCTCAGCGGCAGCAGAATTATGATTGCGGAAGGGGCAGAAAGTTGCTGGTAGGGGGAACGGAATGGAGTATCCTGAAGGAAGGTCAGCTAGCTAGCTAGCTGGCCGGCACAGTGAACAGGAACACTCCAAACGCTGCAACATTTTGATGCAAACCCCACTAGTTATGAGCAACCGCTATTGAATTTCTCTCTAATGCCACTTAAAGCCAGCACCCCATCATCTTTTTGCCAATGAATTCCCCCCAGCTAACTGGCCCTTGGCCCGTGAACCCCAACTGCTCACTCCAGGGCTAGAAACATGATTGCTTTGGTAAAAGGAAAACTAGGATTCTCCGAAACGGCCGGGTGCTCGAGTCTGGGCCTGTGTAACCAAGATTGTAGGACCTAAAAAATATACATTTACTGCTTGGATCCTCCGCTGGAGCCCCAAATCACTCGGGCACTCAGGATTTCACCCTCAGCAGAGGCTGCAAGGGGGACCTGCCCCATTGCAACGCTGGCATCTCTGGGAGACAGAACCACCGTGGGCTGGCACAGTCGACGGTCTGACTCAAAGCATGCGGCAGATTTTAAAGAGAGTGGGTGGAATTTATCGCTCGCAGCCTCTTCCCCGCTCCAGAAGTCAGGAGGAGCCGAGCGAGCAGTAACAAGCCTCTAGGCAGGATCGCAGGGTGGCAAGCCAATGTCCATTTTTGTGAAGTGGGGGGAAGGCAGCAGCCGTGGCTGTGCCCGGGCAAGACCGGAGGTGCTTTTGGTTGCTCTTGCATTTTCTGCCTAATGAATAAGAGGCAGATCAGAAGGCATCGAAACCCAAGAGCGCAAGGGAGCCTTTGGGAGGGGGGTGGAGAGAGAGGAAACCGATTCTGACGAAGGCTGCCTAATTGAAAAGAGAGCAAAGGAGGACGGATGCCTGGCCTCCATCGCCTCTCTCCAAACGGAGGAAGCCTGAGTGACAGCACTCTCACTTTGATCCCCTCCATCTGTCACACAGACACACACCCCTGCACACCTGCCCCATGGAGCGTGCAAATTAAAATCTCAGTATTTTTTCCCCAAGGAGGCCGCGGTGGGGCAGAAAGAGTGGGAAATAATACATAGCGCAGCCTTGATTGAATATTCATTGCGGAGAGCAGGAGGCAGAGAGTGCAGCGGTTGGGAACAGAGTCTTGCTTTGTACTGGGGAAAGGGGAGACGAGGTCGCTCCGTCCTTTAAGGAGAAGGAGATGGAGAAGAGGAGTTGGTGGTTGAGGGTGTTTAGGCCAGGGGGGGAGAAACACGAGGAGGATGCTTGCTCATGCATGTGTAGTGATGCTATCCTGCCCTTTCGAAGCCAGAGGGGATTTTTCCAGAGGGACAGCTGGTTTAAATAAGGAAACGATGAAGACCTCGGAAAGCACCGGTGGGGGAAATATAAAAAAGATCATTTCATCAACTCAATTAGGCTCATTAATCAAAGCGGGCCGTTTGCCTCTTCCCAGGGCAGCTGGTGAAGGTTAAGAGAGCGGCTGGATCTCTGGGAGGAGGGAAGAGTTTGGGGAAGGAAACCAGGGAGGGGGGTAGCAGGCTTTGCCAGGAACTTAACCCAAGGACAGCCCCATCGTTCGTCATTTACAGTGACCTGATGGAGATGGATGATACGGCTTAGCAACCACACTGTGGGAGCTGCTTCCTGAAGCACAGGAGCCAATACCTCACACGATGCGAGTACACGTTGGTTGGCTCCGTTCCACAGGCACATAACTGGGAAACCAATCTATATTGCTGAACAGCCCAAATCCTCCTCTTTAAAAAAAAGAGGGGCAGGTTTCTAATCCTCATTGATAATACATGCTGTCTGTCTGTGTGTGTGTGTGTGTGTGTGTGTGTGTGTGTATACATATACATATACGTGTGTGTGTGTGTGTGTATGTAAAGGGACCCCTGACCATTAGGTTCAGTCGTGGCCGACTCTGGGGTTGCGGCGCTCATCTCGCTTTACTGGCCGAGGGAGCCAGCGTACAGCTTCCAGGTCATGTGGCCAGCATGACTAAGCCGCTTCTAGCGAACCAGAGCAGCGCACGGAAACGCCATTTACCTTCCCGCCGGAGCGGTATCTATTTATCTACTTGCCCTTGAACGTGCTTTTGAACTGCTAGGTTGGCAGGAGCAGGGACCGAGCAACGGGAGCTCACCCCATCGAGGGAATTCAAACCGCCGACCTTCTGATTGGCAAGTCCTAGGCTCTGTGGTTTAACCCACAGCGCCAGCCGCATTCCTATGTATACACACACACACACACAAACACGTGATGAGATGCAAACGGTAAAGCTAAGGTTGCAAACTAGAGTTTTCAGCTAACCAGGGCATTTTGAAGGGATGGGTTGGGAGGGAGAGGTCAAACCCCAGCCTGCAATTTCCCTAAGCCACCCTACTTTTTCCGTTAATTGCTTTTTCTTCTTGCCCTTCTATGTTCCGCAGCTTCCCCTGCTTCTCTCACCAGTTGTCTGAAGGGAAGGACGAGGGAGAGGTACTTGAGGTGGCAAACAGTGGGATCTGACCCTTCCCCAGAAAACCAGATTTTGGCTGAGAAGCCGTGAAGTAAATCTGCACAATACCAACCCACACACCCAGCTCCAAAGTTCAGGAGCCAGTAACACGGGACTCTGTTCTCCTATAATGTGCTGTAACCTTGCAATCTCTTTGCAAGGACAAAGTGGGGGTGATTAAAAGACGAAGTGCCATATTAAAATGGTTATTAAGCAGTATCTGCCAGCTCTGGGAGGAAAGGTCGGCTGGGTTCACGCCAATAAAGAACGCTTCTGTGCCCCAAGATTTGGGAACAACCCTTTGAGGGCAGGAAGGCTATCGAACTGCAACGAAAGTCTCTCTCTACTTTTGCAGCGCCAAACTGAGCCCAGGATCCCCCTTGGAAGGGGGCAGGAGGCCTTTCCCAAACCAGCCCCTGCTCCCCGACCTTAACCAACACGTTGCTGTGTTCTGAGGCAGAGGAAGGCAATGAAAAAGTATCTGCCAAGCTCCGATTTGGCAGGGGCTGTGCTCTCCCCACCGGCGGCTGCCAAACTGCAAAATTAAAAACAAGCAGGGAAGTTCCGCAGAATATTAATGAGCAGGGGGACAGCGCGGAGCTCTACGTCTCCATCATATGCCAGGTCCAAGGCATGTATGAGAATGGCAAGGGGTGGGTACATCTCGGTGTATGTGGGGGGGCATTCAAGGCAGGCTGTCCCCATGGATTACGCAGCGGGAGCAGCAAGGGTGCGCCAGGATCCAATGGAGAACAGTGGGGGCAAATCCAGACACTGTCTCACGCACAGGCACCATCCCAGTCCGGATGGGAGCAATGAAATCCGGAGACCACAAGGCTTGGGCAATGACGGAGGTGCACAGAGTGTTCGAAAGATGGTAGCAATGAAGGGGGAGTTCTATCCCCAAACCTGAAGGGCATTATGCAGGGAAGCAGGTGGTGGTTTTCAGAAGCACGGCTGCCTCCAGATAGTCATCATGGCTAGAAGCCATCGGTGGCAATTCCTTTCTCCACCCAAGGCCCCAATTGCTCATCCCAGCTGTAGCACTTTGAAAGCAGCTAGGCTACGTTTTCCCATTTTCAGCACCATTCGTATTATTATGAATTAAGAATGATGCTCACGGCAGCACACACGCCTTGCCCCAATTTTATCACTGACCACAAATGATATAGGGACATGGGTGGTGCTGTGGGTTAAACCACAGAGCCTAGGACTTGCCGACTGGAAGGTCAGCAGTTCGAATCCCCGCGACGGAGTGAGCTCCCATTGCTCGGTCCCTGCTCCTGCCAACCTAGCAGTTTGAAAGCACACCAATGCAAGTAGATAAATAGGTACCACTCTGGCGGGAAGGTAAACGGCTTTTCCGTGCGCTGCTCTGGTTTGCCAGAAGCGGTTTAGTCCTGCTGGCCACATGACCTGGAAGCCGTACGCTGGCTCCCTTGGCCAGAGTCGGCCACTACACCAGTGTGGTGTAGTGGTTAAGAGCGGTAGTCTCCTAATCTGGGGAACCGGGTTCGCGGCTCCGTTCCTCCACATGCAGCTGCTGGGTGACCTTGGGCCAGTCACACTTCTGTGAAGTCTCTCAGCCCCACTCACCTCACAGAGTGTTTGTTGTGGGGGAGGAAGGGAAAGGAGAATGTTAGCCGCTTTGAGACTCCTGAAGGGGAGTGAAAGGCGGGATATCAAATCCAAACTCTTCTTCTTCTTCTAATGGTCAGCGGTCCCTTTACCTTTACCTTACAAATGATATAGTCCAGTTTCCCACATCCAGGGAAACTGCAGGGGTCAGCACACCTGGAGTGCAAAGGGTGAGCCTCACTCTGGGAAAACTCTGGGTAGGTGAGGTAGAGAAAGTGTGCGACTGTGAGCTTGGTGGCCGAGCAGGGATTCGAACCAGAGTCCGATGCTCTAACCACTGCTCGTCCCTGGCTCAAAAGGGAATGCTCGAGCTCGGTCAGTATAGCACGAGGCTCTTAATGTCAGGGTCACAGGTTCGATCCCCACATTGGGCGAAAGATTCTTGTCTCTGTGTTGCAGGGGGTTGGACTAGATGACCCCTTGTGGTCCCTTCCAACTTTTCTATGAATTGCTTGAGGCAAACGTCAGACAGCAGGCAACACAGGTGCCTGCAGATTTCAAACAGGAGAGGTTTTTCTCCGCTGCTTCATTAGGGTAGGTAAAGATAGTTTATAGCACAGTCGGGGGGGAAGAAAAGAAAAGGAAAACATGTTCTTTAATGTCCACACAGACAAAAGAAACTATTTTAGGCAAAGCGGAGAGCAGAGGATCCAAAAGGAAGAACTTGGCTTCACAACTAGGCCAAGCTGAGAGACAGCCACCTCGCAATCTGTGCGGAAACAATGTCTTTCATTGGGGAGTGTGTGGGGGAGACATGTGCTTATCAAAATGTGAGAGAGCTGGAAGCCCATGTGCTCGGGGAGGGCAGTTATGGAGCGCCACAGCGCACAGCCCGTGGCAATGAAGGCCCAGCTTTTTCAGGATCCTGCCATCTTAACCCACAGCCCGTTCCACAATCTCTGTTAATGGCAGCCTGATCAAACGGCACCTCTCGTCTCGGAGCAAAGGATGGGCGAGAATGAAGGCTGGGGAGGTGGTGCTGATCCAGCCAACGCCACGTAGCATCATTTTTAAGCGGTCACGTCTCTGCTCCGTTCCACTTGGGGGTTGAAGAGTCACCACTTGGAGTATTTCCTGTGAGCCGAATCGCGATAGAACTGGAAGATGGTGTCAGAAGCTAGCTGGGAAGCGGCAATGCATTTCTGGAGCTGTGGAGAGGAAGAGAGGTGGTTATGCTGGAAGGGGAAGGGGTCCCTAAAGATCTGGGAGAGGGGAAAGGGGTCCTCCCCTCAAAAAGCCAGAGTAGCACACTCGAGGGCGACAGCATTGTTGAAGGTGGCATATGGTGGAGATTTTGGCAGTCAGTTCTCCTCTGCGAGGGAACCTGTAGTCTGTTTCAGCTTCCCCAGCTCCTACAGTTCTGGTTTGCCCTTGGAATCGGCCATCGCCATCATCATGAGTTTGTGTGTAGGCCGCTTTTCCATGGCAGAACCGTGCTCAAAACGGCTCACAAGAACGTATAACACAAAGTATGACAACATTTCAAGACGATGCATTAACAGCTACAAAACTAAACGCCACACTGGTAGGCCAAAGAAACATCTCAAGTTAACAGATGCTGAAATAATGCCTGATGATAAATTACAAAGCTAAATTACTAAATAGCAGCAAAAACAACCCCTGCCTGTCTCCCAGACATGTGTGGGTGGGTGTGGCAAGGCGAGTGGCAATGCTTGCCCTTGATGGTTCCAACAGACTCTCCCCTGAGGGGTCTCTGGGTGGCGCTGTGGGTTAAACCACAGAGCCTAGGACTTGCCGATCAGAAGGTCGGCGGTTCAAATCCCCTCGATGGGGTGAGCTCCCGTTGCTCGGTCCCAGCTCCTGCCAACCTAGCAGTTCGAAAGCACGTCAAAGTGCAAGTAGATAAATAGGTACCACTCCGGCGGGAAGGTAAACCACAGAGCCTAGGATTTGCCGATCAGAAGGTCGGCGGTTCGAATCCCCGCGGCGGGGTCAGCTCCCGTCTTTCGGTCCCAGCTCCTGCCCACCTAGCAGTTCGAAAGCACCCCTAAGTGCAAGTAGATAAATAGGTACCGCTTTATAGCGGGAAGGTAAATGGCATTTCCGTGTGCTGCGCTGGTGCCGGCTCGCCAGAGCAGCTTCGTCACGCTGGCCACGTGACCCGGAAGTGTCTCCGGACAGCGCTGGCCCCCGGCCTCTTAAGTGAGATGGGTGCACAACTAGAGTCGGACACGACTGGCCCGTATGGGCAGGGGTACCTTTACCTTTACCTAAAAACATGCATCTTAAAAAGCAGAGACATCACCTTGCCAACAAAGGTCCACATAGTTAAAGCCAAGGTTTTCCCAGTAGTGATGTATGGAAGTGAGAGCTGGACCATAAAGAAGGCTGATCGCCAAAGAATTGATGCTTTTGAATTATGGTGCTGGAGGAGACTCTTGAGAGTCCCATGGACTGCAAGAAGATCAAACCTATCCATACTTAAGGAAATCAGCCCTGAGTGCTCACTGGAAGGACAGATCCTGAAGTTGAGGCTCCAAGACTTTGGCCACCTCATGAGAAGAGAAGACTCCCTGGAAAAGACCCTGATGTTGAGAAAGATGGAGGGCACAAGGAGAAGGGGACGACAGAGGAGGAGATGGTTGGACAGTGTTCTCGAAGCTACCAGCATGAGTTTGACCAAACTGCAGAAGGCAGTGGAAGACAGGAGTGCCTGGCATGCTCTGGTCCATGGGGTCACGAAGAGTCGGACACGACTAAACGACTAAACAACAACAACAAAAACATGCAGCAGCCTCACAAACAAAACAGTGCCACCTGTGGGAAGGTAAGTCTATACAGTGGTACCTCGGGTTAAGAACTTAATTCGTTCCGGAGGTCCTGTTCTTAACCTGAAGCACCACTTTAGCTTATGGGGCCTCCCTCTGCTGCCTCATGATTTCTGTTCTCATCCTGAAGCAAAGTTCTTAACCCAAGGTACTATTTCTGGGTTAGCAGAGTTTGTAACCTGAAGCATTTGTAACCCGAGGTACCACTGTACCCAGGGCCAGAAAGATGTCACCGGAGGCACAGATTAAAAGAGTACCAGTCACTCCTGAACAGGTTACCAAGGAGACTCTTCTGCAGCCTCAGGATCGCAGAGAGCTGTCCTCAGGTATGCATCAATCCACCTAAAAGCTTCCTCCCACCTTCGGGGATATAATTCAAGTAAGCCCAGTGACTATTCGCAGGGAGTCCTGAGTGACCGGCAACCTCTGAACCACAGCCTCCCAAGGAAGGAAGGAGACCAAAATCCCATCTGGTCCAGCCCCTGCCTTCCCACAGGTCCTTCTCTTGCTGTTCTCCCGCAGCGACTGGCCTTGAGAGGCATGTTGCCTCTGGCCCCGGAGCCAGGGTGCAGCCATCATTAACAGTAGCCATCAGTGGGTTAGGCCATGGGTAGGCAAACTAAGGCCCGGGGGCCAGATCTGGCCCAATCACCTTCTAAATCCGGCCTGTGGAAGGTCCAGGAATCATCGTGTTTTTACATGAGTAGAATGTGTCCTTTTATTTAAAATGCATCTCTGGGTTATTTGTGGTGCACAGGAAGTCATTCATTTTTTAAAAAATATATATATATAGTCCGGCCCCGCACAAGGTCTGAGGGACAGTGGACCGGCCCCCTGCTTAAAAAGTTTTCTGACCCCTGGATTTCATTTATTTTTTTTGTTTTTAATGTAAGTTGCTTTCGTTGACAGGTGAATATAAGTAATGGTTATCACCTTCATGGTAGGAAAAAAGATCCAGACTTGGATCTTTCGACAAGCAAGCCCACTGCAATGCCAGAAGCTTGGAATGGTGCAAAGATGATTTGGAGAGGCAAGAGGCTCATCAGATCTGCTGCAGCCACCTGAATGGGTGGCCCCACTCTACCCACTGCTTCACACTGCCTGGCGTGAACCCTGAGCCTAGGGCTGGCTGATTATCTGGTTTTCAACATTGTGATCTATCACTGCCATATACCAATATATCATGTCTGGAATAAGGATGGAGCTCTGTAGGAACACTGGCTGGCTTCATGGTTTTCCCTGCCTTGTGATTTCTGCATAGCACACACACACACACATCATGATTTGCAATATATGGCCAGGTCAAAAATTATGAAACGGACACCACGATACAGATTCCAAACCAGTTTGTGATGATGTATCAATATATTGCCCAGCCCTAATTACGTCCCAAGGCTACTACTGATTTGGCTCTGAGGGAATTCCCCCAGGCAATCAGGTGATCCTGGAGGACCAACCCTGTACAGCAGTACCTTGGGTTACAGACGCTTCAGGTAACAGACTCCGCTAACCCAGAAATAGTGCCTCGGGTTAAGAACTTTGCTTCAGGATGAGAACAGAAATCGTGCTCCGGTGGCGTGGCAGCAGCGGGAGGCCCCATTAGCTAAAGTGGTACCTCAGGTTAAGAATGGTTTCAGGTTAAGAACGGACCTCCAGAACGAATTAAGTTCTTAACTTGAGGTACCACTGTACTAGCACCTGTTTATGTACCTATAGCTCCGGGCTGGGCTGGGCTCCCTCTGTCAGGGCAGAGTCTTGACACCTGTGCATGCTGTTTTTCTGCCTACCTCTTGCTCTGCAGCGATGGGAACTGGTCCTGGGCAGCCTGCAGGGCCCAGCTCCCGACAGAATGAATCAAAGCCTGCTTTTGCAAAGCCCACCACTGGGTTCCCGCAGCCGGCTTGCCAATTCCAGCCCTGGGCAGATGGAAAGCAAACCAAGGATAGAGGGGAAAGGAAGAGAACAAAAGTTACGCTGAGAAGAAAGCAAGGGGATTTTTTTTAGATGGGGGGGAAAGGGTGCAGAGAGAGAATGAGAGGAAGGATCTCAGTAGGGAGACGAAAGGCAGGGAGCTATCAAAGGGCTGAGCAACAAAAGGCCTTTCCCGGGGGGGGGGGGCGGGGAGAAGAAGAAATCAGATGCAAGAAAGGAAAAAATCCTGCCTCGCTACCCGTCTCCCGCCAGCTCCCTGAGGCCAATTAAACCTCAGCGCCGCTTCGCCAACCCCCCCAGCAACCTCTGTGAAGAATGGGGGGGGGTCAAAAGCCGCCGCCGCCACGCTCCCCACCAACGTTCCTTGCGTCTTAATTAGTCCATTTATATGCGAGGGGGAAAGTGTCCAAACCTCAAAACACACAAAAACAAGGATAGAGATCTCAGCTCCCTCTCTTCCCCTACTTGACACGGCAGACAAGCTGCCCGCCCAGGACTGTCAGGTGCCTCGCGAGGACTTCCCAACTCAATTACCAGCCCTGGCACACATGTGGCAGGGCCAGGGTGGCAGCGGCGGCGGCTCCTGCTTTGGCGTCTTAACCCGCCTGTCGGCAAAGGCGTGCGCCAGGAGGCAGCTGCATCTGGCAAGTGATTTACGGGCACGGAGAGCTGGAATGTAGACAAACGGCTACAAACAAGGGAACCGGCTCAGACCTCCCGCTCAATACGACGCCGCATCAATCTTATGGCGCGTTCCGCAAGCGGGCACGCTCGCCACACGGAGCGCAGCGCCGGGAAGAGGGAAGTGATCGCGCCCTCCTGCTCTTTCCTCTGAAGAGTCTCGGCTGCCACGGTAACGCACAGGGGCAGGCCTCGAAGTGCCAGAAAGGCCGCTCTGAGGAGGGAGAGGCAAAGGATTCGCAAAGAAGCCTCCCCCCCCCCCCCAAATTCGTTTTGCTTCTTTCGCCCACTATGCATAGCGTCCATTTTGACGCCGAACCCTTAATGCACGTCCAGCGCTGGGTTGAAAAGCACAAGAACTTCCCCCGAGGAATCCCCGAAGCTGTAGTTGTTCACACAGTTGTTCAAGCTGCACTGGCTCCCAGTAGAGTACAGGGTCAGATTTAAGGTGCTGCTTTTGACCTTTAAAGCCCTTCACAGCCTAGGACCCTTGTACCTACGGGACCGCCTCTCCCGGTATGCCCCACGGAGAGCCTCAAGGTCCATAAATAGCAACACCTTAGTGGTCCCAGGCCCTAAGGAAGTTAGATTGGCTTCAACCAGAGCCAGGGCCTTTTCAACACTGGCCCCGGCCTGGTGGAACGCTCTGCCTCATGAGACCAGGGCCCTGCGGGATCTGATTTCTTTCCGCAGGGCCAGTAAGACAGAGTTGTTCTGCCTGGCCTTTGGCTTGGAGCCAATTTGATTCCCTCCCCCTCTTTCCTTTTTCTTTTCCTTCTCCTCCTGCGATGAGGCTACATTTTAATATTTTAATGTTTCAATATTTTAATGTTGCATTTTAATTTTGTTTTTAAGTTGTAATCATTCAACTTGTTTTTATTATTGCTTGTAAGCCGCTCTGAGCCCGGCCTTGGCTGGGGAGGGCGGGGTATAAATAAAATTTTTTATTATATTATTATAAAACCATGTCTGGTGTGCTTTAAGCAATGGAGTGGAAACCAGCAGCCATGATGGCTATGTTCTGCCTCCATGGTCAGAGGCAGCAATACCAGCTGCCGAAAACCACAGGAGGGGGAGAGTGTGCTCTTGGGGTCGGGTCCCGCTTACGGGTTTCCCACGGGCATCTGGTTGGCCGCTGGGAGAAGAGGGCGCAGGATTAAGTGGGCCTTTGGCTTGATCCAGCAGAGAGCCAGTGTGGTGTAGTGGTTAAGAGTGATAGACTTGTAATCTGGGGAACCAGGTTCGATTCCCCGCTCCTCCGTATGCAGCTGCTGGGTGACCTTGGGCCAGTCACACTTCTCTGAAGTCTCTCAGCCCCACTCACCTCACAGAGTGTTTGTTGTGAGGGAGGAAGGGAAAGGAGAATGTTAGCCGCTTTGAGACTCCTTAGGGTAGTGATAAAGGGGGATATCAAATCCAAACTCTTCTTCTTCTTCTGTGTCAAAGCCACCAGAATCCCATGTCAAGGAAACCGGGATAATGCGACTCATCTTCACTCTCATTTTCTGCCACAGTTTCCACAATACTGTGTGATTTAATTCTGCTTCTGCTCAGTGCCTGGATGCTGAAGCCCTGTTTCCCACTGGCATTCATGGCTGCAAATCTCAAGACATTGGCCCACATACTTTCAAGCCTATCTTCCCAACGGCAAGGAATAGAAACTTCCTTATTTCTTCCCCCGCAATGTGAAGGGAGGGCTCAATTCTGCGAAGGTGGAAGAGGGGAGGAAATGGGGGAAGGGTCCTTTATAAAGAAGCAGGGAACGGGGAACCTTTCACACTAGGCCAGGAGTCGGCAACGTGTGGCCCATGGGCTGGATGTGGCCCACGAAGACCGTTTTACCGGCCCACAAGCCGCCCGCAAACCGAGCCGCCCACTTGGCAAGTCCCCTGTGCACTGCGCTAAAGCAGCGCAGCGCGGAGACTCGTCGAGTGGCGCTGGAAATGGCGTCTGCAAATGTGCAGATACCAGAAATCACATCTGCGCATGTCCAGACACCAAAAAACGCTTCTGTGCAGGTGCGATTTTTAGCGTCTGGGCATGCGCAGAAGCGATTTCCGGCGCCATGGACATGCGCAGATGTGATTTCTGGCATCTCGCTGTGCCAGTTCGGCCCACAGACAATCTCCATGGGAGTGATCCAGCCCATGGCCAGTAAAGCTTGCCGACCCCTGCACTAGGCAATACAAGATGTGCTGATGTCTGCCCTCAGCACCCAAGACTCAGCACTCTCTCTTCCCACTCAGCTACTGTGCTCCTTCCAGGAGCTGGTCTAAATCCAGACAGGTGTAGCCGGACAGGCCTCCAGGTAGATCAAGCTCGCAGCCTGCTAGCCAGCTGAAACTGGAGGGCTGAGAGAAAGCTGTGCTGAAAACAGGTGTCCCCAAGAGCTTGTGCCCCTCAAATTATGGGGTGGGGGGACGAGGAGTGATTTTCTTTAGCGGGGGGGGGGGGAGAACATAGCGGGAGAGAGGGGCACGCCAGAGAGGTAAGCTGGTGAGCAGAGGGCAAAGGTGAAAAAGCGAGATAGGAGACAGAGACAGACACACAGACACCAAGTGATGAAGAGTTTTATTAAAGCATGATGGAGGAGAGTGCTTAAGAGAAAGGGGGATGCAATCAGAGCAACAGGAGATGAAAAGATGAATCTTCCAGGCCACCCAACCGATGCACTTGGACCCCTGCTCTGCCACCCCAAATCTAGCTATTGTGCCGTTTGTTAAAATGCAAGGAAATTTGATGGAAATCTGCCACGCTGTCATTCAGCTGCTGTTATCAGGAGAGTTCAAAGGGGTTGTTTTAATTTCCTCCCTGGCCTTCTTCCGCTGGACTGACAGGCATCTCTGAGCTGAGCGTTCTGAAGCACCCGAGTCTCAGTGGGTGGAAGAAATGCAGTCATGGCTCTGTGCTGGACCACAGACAGTACAGCCAATCGCAAAGAGCTAGTTGTTTCAAACTGGATTAGCCACCCATTATTTAGCTAGCTAAAAACATGGGGGTGGGGGGAATCAACACTTAAACATTAACAGAATTGGTTAAAAATGAATCAAAGGCATGCCATTAATTATAATAAAAACAGCACAGCACCAGTCCTTTAACTAAAATAAAAAAAAGTCGATTTCCAAAAGCCTGCGTTCGAACAAGAAGGTGGAAGGACAGCAAAGAGGGAGCCAGTCTAGCTTTTCCAAGGAGGGAGTTCTAAAGTCTGGGAGCAACCACCAAGAAGGCCCTGTCTTGTGTGTCTGTGAGGGTGGCGAGACCGAGATAAGGGCCTCCCCAGAAGATCTCAGAACCCAGGCAGGTTCATATGGGGGAATACAGGCTCCATTAAGATCAAATTCTGATCAAATTTGCAGATGACACCAAACTGGGAGGGGTGGCTAACACCCCAGAGGACAGGATCACACTTCAAAACGACCTTGACAGATTAGAGAACTGGGCCAAAACAAACAAGATGAATTTTAACAGGGAGAAATGTAAAGTACTGCACTTGGGCAAAAAAAATGAGAGGCACAAATACAAGATGGGTGACACCTGGCTTGAGAGCAGTACATGTGAAAAGGATCAAGGAGTCTTGGTTGACCACAAACTTGACATGAGCCAACAGTGTGACGCGGCAGCTAAAAAAGCCAATGCAATTCTGGGCTGCATCAATAGGAGTATAGCATCTAGATCAAGGGAGGTAATAGTGCCACTGTATTCTGCTCTGGTCAGACCTCACCTGGAGTACTGTGTCCAGTTCTGGGCACCACAGTTCAAGAAGGACACTGACAAACTGGAACGTGTCCAGAGGAGGGCAACCAAAATGGTCAAAGGCCTGGAAACGATGCCTTATGAGGAACGGCTAAGGGAGCTGGGCATGTTTAGCCTGGAGAAGAGGAGGTTAAGGGGTGATATGATAGCCATGTTCAAATATATAAAAGGATGTCACACAGAGGAGGCAGAAAGGTTGTTTTCTGCTGCTCCAGAGAAGCGGACACGGAGCAATGGTTCCAAACTACAAGAAAGAAGATTCCACCTAAACATTAGGAAGAACTTCCTGACAGTAAGAGCTGTTCGACAGTGGAATTTGCTGCCAAGGAGTGTGGTGGAGTCTCCTTCTTTGGAGGTCTTTAAGCAGAGGCTTGACAACCATATGTCAGGAGTGTTCTGATGGTGTTTCCTGCTTGGCAGGGGGTTGGACTCCATGGCCCTTGTGGTCTCTTCCAACTCTATGATTCTATGATTCTAAAGGGCTTAATAGGTCTGAATTGTGCAAGGAAATAAACTGGTAGCCAATTGAGTTGTTGTAACTGCTCCCTATAACCAGCCCCGGTCAACATTCTGGCTGCAGCTCTCTGAGCCAGCTGAAGTTTCTGAGCAGTCGCATGTAGAGCACATTACAGAAATCCAAACAGAATGCAACTAAGGGATGTGTCACTGTGATATGTAGTAGAAGTAGACCATGAGAGAGAGAAATAAGGACAGCTTACGAATATCACAGCATGCCACGAAGCGTGCAATTCTAGGAATATCATTAGAACACGGAAAAACTAATAATTGGATAGGACCAAGATGGAAAGCTACAGATGTAGTGGGAAAGGCCACCAAGTCAAAATGGACACATGCAGGACATGTGGCAAGAGGTGATCCGGGCCGATGGAATAAGGCTGGGTTCGCATAGAGACCCTACAAGTTCAAAAGACCAAGGGGATGACCACTATGGGATGGGTGGGCGATCTAAAACTAACAGCAAGGCTTGTGTGGAGGCAACAGCTGTTTGACAGTGGAACGGGCTCCCATTGGTGGGCTCTCCTCCTCTGGAGGTTTTTAAGCAGATGTTGTGTGGCCATCTGTCATGGATGATCTAGGTAAGATTCCTGCATTGCAGGGGATCAGATTGGATGACCCTCGGGGTCCCTTCCAACACTACCAAGACCGGCGGCAGCTAGACTGGTGACTGGGAGCGGCCGCTGAGACCACATAACACCGGTCTTGAAAGACCTACATTGGCTCCCAGTACGTTTCCGAGCACAATTCAAAGTGTTGGTGTTGACCTTTAAACGGCCTCGGTCCTGTATACCTGAAGGAGCGTCTCCACCCCCATCGTTCTGCCCAGACGCTGAGGTCCAGCGCCGAGGGCCTTCTGGCGGTTCCCTCACTGCGAGAAGTGAGGTTTACAGGGAACCAGGCAGAACGCCCTCCCACCAGATGTCAAAGAGAACAAGAACTACCAGACTTTTAGAAGACATCTGAAGGCAGCCCTGTTTAGGGAAGCTTTTAATGTTTGATGTATTATGGTATTTTGATATTTTGTTGGAAGCCGCCCAGAGTGGCTGGGGAAGCCCAGCCAGATGGGTGAGGTATAAATAAATTATTATTATTATTATTATTATTATTATTATTATTATTATTATTATTATACCAAGAATGGTATAAAATTCTTCAACAATGGAGAGAACTTGAAGGGGCGTATGGCCAAAGATGGATGTGAGAGGCTGCTAAAGAAAAAGATATGCACACACCCCACATTAAATGCAACCTCACAAATGTGTTTACATAGAAATATGAAAACAGCCAGCAATTAAAGCTATATAACACAACAACTAAGATGAAGTATAATGGGGGGGGGGGAATGACTTTTTGAAGCTAGATGGTGGACTGTTCTGCTTTGTCTTTCTCTCACCCCTGCGCCCAAACATTGCCACAGCTTAAAGGCTTATCACCTCCTTCTCCTTTTGTGGGCAGAGGACCAGTTTTTTCCCCAGACAGCCACCTATGAAGTAGATTTAAAGTGCTGCTGCAGAAGCCAGCCAAGCAAAACCCGCCCGGCTCAGGAGCCGCAGGGAGGAGGAGGCAGAACAAGAACACTGGGGGGACCAGGCAGCTCTCGGCTGCGGCTGAAAATGATGGGAAACGTTGTCCTCCCTTCCTTCTCATCTTCTACACAGCACGGTTTCCAAGCCAGCAGCGTTAGCATGCGGCTGGTGTCTCCGAGCTCATGCCGGCGATGGAAGGTAAATCATCATTATTTATTGCCTGCGCTCTTGCCGCCTGTTGCTCTTGCGAGAGGCAAAACTTTCCCCCAGCAGAGGATTCGGCAGCTGCTGATGGATGCTGGCTCTGTGTGCTGTTCGCCGCCGACACCCCAGCTCCTGGGGCGCTTGAGTGGCTCCCAGGAAGGAGAAGGAGTAATGTAGAGACCACGGCTCTCTTCGTACCATGGGACTCTTTGCGGCAGAAGGCAAGAGATTCCTACAAACCCCTCTTCTCTCCCTTTTGGGGAAGCAAAAAGCATGAACGAGCACAGTTCAATTCCACCTTCCTGCCAGGCTTGTAAAGGGTTGCAGAATAGCTCACAGGAGGGGTGCTCAAGGAGATGGGGTACAGCTTGGGCACAGTCCCATTGGTCAGCTGGTGAGGCTTGGAGGGCCACATTCAAGCCATGGGCCAGAGGGCCCTCCCTGTCCCTCAAGTCACTACACAGTTGTACCTTGGATCCTGAACGCCTTGCGAGTCGAACGTTTTGGCTCCTGAATGCCACAAACCCAGAAGGAAGTGTTCCAGTTTGCAAACATTCTTTGGAACCCGAACATCCAACACAACTTCCGCGGCTTCTGATTGGCTGCATTCCAAAGTTTTAATAGGGGGGCGATGTTCTTTTAAATATTGCCTATGAATCTCCCATTCCTTTTTAAACTTTTGGGCTGATCTATCCCTGATCTATCATATTCGCTAGTTCCATAAATTCAAGCAGTTTAACCTGTCACTCCTCTTTTGAAGAAGAAGAAGAAGAAGAAGAAGAAGAAGAAGAAGAAGAAGAAGAAGAAGAGTAGTAGTAGTAGTAGTAGTAGTAGTAGTAGTAGTTTGGATTTGATATCCCTCTTTATCACTACCCAAGGAGTCTCAAAGCGGCTAACAACCTCCTTTCCCTTCCTCCTCCACAACAAACACTCTGTGAGGTGAGTGGGGTTGAGAGACTTCAGAGAAGTGTGACTGGCCCAAGGTCACCCAGCAGCTGCAGGTGGAGGAGCAGGGAATCGAACCCGGTTCACCAGATTATGAGTCTACCGCTCTTAACTACTACACCACACTGGCTCTCCAGGGATGGGATTTTATCTCCTTTCTACCCCTTGGCAACCAGCATCCTCGTTGCTGTCGTTGCTACAAAAAAACCCTCCTTTTCTCTCTTGGAATGTCTGATGCCATAATACCTTAGACAGGGGTAGGCAACCTAAGGCCCATGGGCCACAACCGGCCCATGGGGATCATTTAACTGGCCCACAAACCGCCCCTGACCCAAGCCACCCGCTCTGCATGTCCCTACGTGCCGCGCTAAACCGGCTAGGGGACTCCCTTCTGTGGCGCTGGAAATCGCGGCCGCGCATCCGTCCCATAGATGCATCTCCACTGGAGTGAACCGGCCCAGTGTGAGGTAAACCTTGCCGACCCCTGACCTAAGAGGAAGGCTTCTGGTTTTTTGATAAACGTTGTTTTAAACATTTTTTTAAAATTCATTATATCCAAGTTCCCAAAAGCTATTTAGATTTTTTTTGCAACCCCACCACATGTGGTACATTGTTCCCTCTAGCTCTCTACACCTCCAGCATAAATTTGAGTTGGTTTTGTACATTTTGGCCAGTTTGCTGGGGGTGATGTACCATCTGATGTGGCATCTTCATAAAGTTTTCTTTTGTAGTAAAACAAGCCGTAAATTTCAGTTCCCTTCTCCATAAATTTTCCCATTCTGCCTTCTGTATGTTATATCGAAAGTCCTTCACCTACTGCACCATGACCAATTTTACTTCTTCGTTTACAGGAAGAACTTCCTGGCAATAAGAGGTTCATTGGAGGTTTTTAATAAGAGGTTCAATCAGAAGGTTCATTGGAGGTTTTTAAGCAGAGGTTGGATGGCCATCTGTCAGGGATGCTTTAGTTGTAATTCCTACATTGCAGGGGGTTGGACTAGATGACCCTTGGGGTCCCTTCCAACTCTATGAGACCTTCTTTTCAGGTGTTAAAATAAGCAGAGGTGACCCTCTTGGTAGTTCTGCCACCCTCAGAAGCTGGGGGGGGGGGAGAGAGTGGCAGCCCAGGAAAGTCTATTATTTGTGGCAGTGGTTCTCAAACTTCTTGCTCTGGGCCACACTTTCAGAATAAATATTTGCTTGCGTCACAACAATTTTTTTTATTGATAGCAAATATGCTGGAAAACACATCTGGGATTGTCCTCTGTATCTCCTGATGCTCTTGCTCTCGTTTTGAAAAGGTATCTATCCATATTATGCATTTTTTTTTTAAAAAAATTGCTTTTATAGTAATACCATACCACTCTGAAATATTTAAATGTTTCTTTGATCATCCTTGAATTTTCCTGCCACTCTTGCGATCCTCTATGGTGTGATGAGCCACACCCTCCAAAAATCACTTCCCTAAGTTATGGAATTCCTTCCCCACAGAAGTGCACCTGACAGCTTTTGCTATGAACCCTTTGGAGAATGCCGAAAATATATTTCTTTACCCTGGTTTTTGATATTATATTTATTTATATATCTCGAGTTGCAACCATCATTTGTTTTTAGTGTTGTTTTTCGTTCTGACCTGCCTTAGAACCTCCTGGTGAAGGTTCCTGGTGAATAACAAATATTATTCTGGTGGCTTATATGGATATAATTTGTAGAGGGGCATGTATA
This sequence comes from Podarcis melisellensis, assembly GCF_964234715.1. Taxonomy (NCBI): domain Eukaryota; kingdom Metazoa; phylum Chordata; class Lepidosauria; order Squamata; family Lacertidae; genus Podarcis; species Podarcis melisellensis. The sequence continues at coordinate 82,443,748 of NC_138540.1, forward strand.
AGGAACTGCATTGCAACCACTTTCCGCTTCCTCGACTCTCGCCATAAAAAATGCCTCACAATATGTTAGATGAACCTCGGAGAGAAGGAAATAACAGTTTGCATTTTTCTGTTTCGGCATCTTCCTCTCTCTCTATCTCTCTTAAAAAAAAAAAAAGCACTAAACTGATTAGAATTCACCCCAAAACAAAAGCAATTTCTGCTCCCCCCCCTTTCTCTCGACAGAAACACTTGTCTAATTAATGGCGCCTGGCTGCCACCTCCGTTCAATAGCACATTAGCGTTCATAATTGTTCCTTTAGAGCAGGACGGGCGCGGCGTTCCAAGCCGTTTGGCAGGGCCGAGGCAACAGTAATGAGAAACGACTCCGCAGCCCACGACCGGAATACTAAGCGGCTTCCCTAAATGTCTTCTGAGGGGAGGAAGAGAGGAAGCAATTCACACAGGCCCTGCTTCACAGGCCCTGCCTACCTGACGCAGATACCTGTATCACCCCCCCTTTCATGAATAAATCCCCCCTCCCCTCACTTTTCTGCCTTGGGAGAGCAAACAAGAGGTGATGGATGAGGTGGGACAGATGCCTCGGCCAATTCAGATGGATACATCCAATAAACGTGACTGGCGGACGGCTTTCCAAGGCTCCTGCCAAAACAGGCTGTCAAGAGCGATTTAAGGAGACTGGAGCAGGAGCGCCAGATGTTCGGCGACCGAGACAGCGACCGGCCGCCGGCCTGCTCAAACGGGCTCCGTGCTTGGGGTCTGCTAGCCTTCAGGGGTCAAGACCTGAGGGCAGCTGCAACCCCATACATCCCATAATGAGAGAGAAGATGCGGAGAGCAATCCTTAAATGAATTCAGACACAACAAAGAGCAACGAGAGAACCAGTTCTAGCCTCGGTGGTGGCATTGATATTTTTCTTACTACCACAGCAGCCATTACCGTATTTTTCGCTCCATAAGGCGCACTTTTTTCCTCCTAAAAAGTAAGGGGAAATGTCTGTGTGTCTTATGGAGCGAATGCGTGGTCCCTGGAGCCGAACTGCCCAGGGGCAAAAAGCAAATTGTGCCTTTTTTTTAGAAAGAGGGAAGGGGGTGTTGAAACAAAGCTGCTGAGCAGCTGATCGGCAAGCGACCGGGAGGGAGATAAGGGACTCTAGAGATAAAGGAGGCTGCCTGGGAAGGGGGAGGTAAAAGCACATGGGTCCTCAGGGTTTTTGCATTGGGTCACCCCATATTCACCATCAGATCACATAGCATGTCCATGGCTATAGCCTGCACCAAAAAATCACGCATCCACTGTTTCGTGGGGCTGCAATGGTGCAAAAACGTGGTTACAAAGCACGGATCCACATGGATTCTCAGGATTTTTGCATTGGGCTACCCCAAACTCACTGTCAAATCACATATCATGTCTGTGGCCACAGCATGAACCACAAAAATCATACATCCACTGTTTCGTTCAGAATATTTTTTTTCCTCCTCTAAAAACTAGGTGCGTCTTATGGTCAGGTGCGTCTTATGGAGCGAAAAATACATTAATTTCCGAGGGAGGCGACCATTTGCCACAGCAGGTCCCACAGGCTGCGTTTTCCCCATCCGAAGCACCGCAAAACAAAGCCCCACAGAGAGCAACTGGCGAAAATGGCACGGCAAAGGGGTGAGAGGGAAGCAGGGCCCGGGACTCTAGGCAATATATCACCTGAGCCACAGTTTCCATGGTAACTGACCACCTCCATCTTGTGTGTGCCATGGACACACACACACACACACACACCGCCACAAGGTGAGGCACGGCAAAGCCATCGCCCGAATGTCGATGAGGAAAGAACAGAACGGCACCCAAGGGCTGGGAGGAGAAAGCACTCAAACGTCAACCCAGTGTAAGCTGGTCTCCGACCGTAATAATAAAAAATTATTATTATTATCAACCCAGTATACAGAATCCAAGCCAAGCGATGGCCAGAGTCCCACGAACAATCAGAATGGGTCTGGTGGTTTTAACTTAATGCCACATTTTTTTCTTTGTTTTATTTATTACATTTAAATACCGCCTTTATATTCCAAGGATCTCGAGGCGGTACTGCAGATGCTTCTCCTCTTCCTCCCCATTTCATCCTCAGAACAACACTGTGAAGTAGGTTAGGCCAGAGTTTTTCAACCTTTTTTGGGCAAAGGCACACTTGTTTCATGAAAAAAATCACGAGGCACACCACCATTAGAAAATGTTAAAAAATTTAACTCTGTGCCTGTATTGACTATATATAAAGTAATTCTCTTGAATAGGAATCAAATACATTGCGGACCGTTCTCTGCTCAGCGGGGATCGATCCGCTGATCCCCGCTGAGCCGGCAGATGACAGCTCCGTCTCCGCACTGTGTGTGGAGAGGGAGATGTCAGAGCCCCGCTGCTCTCTATGGGGAATTGGATGAGAGCAGACCGCCTGTCCGCTCTCATCCGATCCCATCCAATCTGATCCCCACCCAGGATGGATGGAAAATAGGGTGGACACAGTCCGGCGCCCGCCTAGTGGGCGAAAATTGGACTTTTTTTTTCAAAAAAAAATCTTTCAAATTTTTCAATCTTTCCCACGGCACACCAGGCAACATCTTGCGGCACACTAGTGTGCCGCGGAACAGTGGTTGAAAAACACTGGGTTAGGCCAAGAGATGGTGACTAGCCCAAAGTCACCCAGTGAACTTCATGACAGAGTAGGGACTCAAACCCCTGCTCTCCCAGGTGCTAGTCCAAAACTCTAACCCAGTGGTCAGCAAACCTTTTCAGCAGGGGGCCGGTCCATTGTCCCTCAGACCTTGGGGGGGGGCAGACTATTTTTTTTGGGGGGGGGGGTAAAAAAATTCCTATGCCCCACAAATAACCCAGAGATGCATTTTAAATAAAAGGACACATTCTACTCATGTAAAAACACCAGGCAGGCCCCACAAATAACCCAGAGATGCGTTTTAAATAAAACGACACATTCTACTCATGTAAAAACACACTGACCATCCGTGGGCCGGATTTAGAAGGTGATTGGGCTGCATCCGGCCCACGGGCCTTAGTTTGCCTACCCATGCTCTAACCATTACGCAGCACAGTCTCTCTCTATTTCTCCCCCCACTTGTTATTTTGAGCCAGAGCAACTGTATAGAGAAGACAGCTTAACAAAGAGAGAAAAGGCACCAAGGTTTAACTACAGCCACAATTAAACAGGCCAGGGTGATCTCTCTTTTTTCCCTTTTAAGTCTTTACCTGGCACTGAAAAGGTACTACCAAGTGTAGAGATCCCAGGCTGCTAAGTGCTCCCAGTGCAGGATAGCAACAGAATCCCATAAACTCAGGTCTGCTCAATGTGTCCTGAGAGGAGGCAGAAGAGGACAGCCCAAGTTTTGGTTCTCATGCCACCAGATCTTGAAATGCGCCCCCCCCCCACAGCATTTTATTCTTTAAGTTGCCTTGGGCGCCTTATCTGAAAAGCAGTATATAAATGCAATCCATCAATATCACCCCCCAAGCAAGCAGATGCTAAAAATATTTCTGCAAGTGCCTGAGAGTGCAGGATAAATAAAGCAGCATAATCAGCGTTGCATCAAAGAAGGCAGAAGAATGAGAAATTAACTCTGAACCAAGAACGAATGGGAATGGGAGTGAGAAGCCGTTTACAGCAGAGAGGTCACCTGAAAGCCTCGGCAAAGCAATTCTGCACAGAAAGCCTGATTGTCTGCAGCCCAGAGAAGCAACTTATTGTCCTGGAGGACCAGCCTTAAAAGTTTAAAGGCAGCCTCCTCCCTCAACCTGAATCCTCTGCTTTGAACTACAACTCCTATTATTTACTTCGGGGTTTTGCTTTACTTTTATTACTTTTATTAAAAGGTAAAGGGACCCCTGACCGTTAGGTCCAGTCATGGCCAACTCTGGGGTTGTGGCGCTCATCTCGCTTTATTGGCCGAGGGAGCCGGCGTACAACTTCCGGATCATGTGGCCAGCAGGACTAAGCCGCTTCTGGCGAACCAGAGCAGCGCACGGAAACGCTGTTTACCTTCCCGCCGGAGCGGTACCCATTTATCTACTTGCACTTTGATGTGCTTTCGTACTGCTAGGTTGGCAGGAGGAGGACTGAGCAACAGGAGCTCACCCCGTTGCGAGGATTCGAACCGCCGACCTTCTGATCGGCAAGCCCTAGGCTCTGTGGTTTAACCCACAGCACCACTCGCGTCCCTTTGCTTTTATTAACTGAGGGCAAATCAGTCAAGCTGTTGCTTTCAGAAGGATGTTAAGAAGAGCCCAGGCCAGGCCCTTAAAGGATGGGCTAGCATCTTGGTCTCACAGTAGCCAATCAGATGCCCGAAAGCAGGTCAAAGAATCATAGAGGGACCCCCAAGAAAATTCCCAATGCAGGAATCTCAACTAAATAATCCATGACAGATGGCCATCCAACTTCTACTTAAAAACCTCCAATGAAGGAGAGTCCATCACTTCCCGAGGGAGACTGTTCCATTGTCGGACAGCTCTTAGTGTCCTGATGTTTAGCCAGAATCTCCCTTCTTGCAACTTGAAGCCTACATGAGTCCTACCATCCAGAGCAGGAGAAAACAAGCATGCTCCTTCTTCCATCTGACAGCCCTTAAGATATTTGAAGATGGCTGTCATATCTCCTCTCAGTCTCCTCTTTTCCAGGCTAAACATACCCAGCTTCTTCAAGTGCTCTTTGTAAGGCTTAGTTTCCAGACCCCTACTTTGGCCACCTCATGAGAAGAGAAGACTCCCTGGAAAAGACCCTGGTGCTGGGAAAGATGGAGGGCACAAGGAGAAGGGGACGATAGAGGACAAGATGGTGGGACAGTGTTCTCGAAGCTGCCAGCATGAGTTTGACCAAATTGCGGGAGGCAGTGGAAGACAGGAGGGCCTGGCATGCTCTGTTCCAGGGGGTCACGAAGAGTCAGACATGACTAAACGACTAAACAACAACAACCATCTTGGTTGCCCTCCTCTGCACACCTTCCAGCTCAGGGGTCAGCAAACGTTTTCAACAGGGGGCCAGTCCACTGTCCCTCAGACCTTGTGCGGGGCCAAACTATATTTTGGAAGAAAAAAACGCACAAATTCCTATGCCCCACAAATAACCCAGAGATGCATTTTAAATAAAAGGACACATTCTACTCGTGTAAAAACACGCTGATTCCTGGAGCGTCTGCGGGCTGGATTTAGAAGGCGACTGGGCCAGATCCAGCCGCCGGGCCCTAGGTTTGCCTAGCCATGTTCCAGCTTATCAACACACTTCTTAAATTATTTTCTGCCCACCTGCGATTTCCAGCACTGACATTCATAGGTGGGCAGCAAATACACATGTATCCTGCTTAAATTGTTCCTTGTGTGTTTGCAACTGCAGTGAATGCTCCTGAAAGATTCAAAGTGGACTCTGACAAACAGATGCCATAAGTAAATACACAGAAAATCTTTGGTGTGGAATCTGAACTCGTTGAGGTTCAATGCACCTGGTCCGGGCCAGGCCATTATAGACTCACCTGCTCCACTGAACACATCCCCTTTGTGCTCGACATCAGCACCTTCTTCTCAGTGCTGTCAATGGCAAACGTCAGAACCGACTGGGCTTCCTGCAAGAAGAAAACAAGGCCCTGAGGTTTGCAGATATACAATCAAGACCCAGAGGCTGTAAGCCAGGATGGGTAAACCCAATTGACTCTCCAAGTATTGCGGGACCAGCGGTCTTTGCCTACATGGCCAGCGGTCAGATGTGATAAGAGCCACAATATACCCGGGTGGTGCTGTGGGTTAAATCACAGAGCCTAGGACTTGCTGATCAGAAGGTCAGTGGTTTGAATCCCCACGACCAGGTGAACTGCCATTGCTCGGTCCCTGCTCCTGCCAACCTAGAGTTCGAAAGCACATCAAAGTGTGCAAGTAGATAAATAGGTACCGCTCCAGCGGGAAGGTGAATGGCGTTTCCGTGTGCTGCTCTGGTTCGCCAGAAGCGGCTTAGTCCTGCTGGCCACATGACCCAGAAGCTGTATGCCGGATCCCTCAGCCAATAAAGCAAGATGAGAGCCGCAACCCCAGAGTTGGCCACGACTGGACCTAATGGTCAGGGGTCCCTTTACCTTTACCGTAACCCATAACCAGCTCTAGAAGGTGGTAAATTGGGGTCAGGGCCCCCCCTTTTGTGGTTAAGGAATCTGAGAGGGTAAGGAATAGCTGTACAACATCCAGAACCTAATTGCAGGCACTTTAAACTGGCATAATTACTATGTCTTTGGAAGCAGTTGCACCAAATCCTACCTGCACATTTCCCGAGATATTTCTTTTCTTTTCTTTTTTGAAAGAGCCTTGTTAAAAATAATAACAACGAAATACAGTATTGTAACTCAGGAGGGACTTTGTGTTGGAAGCTTGGGGGTTGGAAGAGAGCATTAAGGACCTTCTGATTGCTAGACCATCCCTATATCTTTAACCTCTTGAGCTGACCATATTCTCTCTCTCTCTCTCTCTCTCTCTCTCTCTCTCTCTCTCTCTCTCTCTTTGTTGTTCATTTCATAGAATCACAGGTTGGAAGGTCCAGCCCCCTGCAACGTAGGAATATGTAGCTATCCCTTATGGGGTTCGAACCTGCAACCTTGGCGTTGTCAGCACCACACTCTAACCAGACCGATTATGTCTTAGGTTGCATCCTGTTTCACAACTTCCTCCTCCTCTTTCAGACCGCAAGATGAGGGGTCCTCTTTTAACTATCCTCTGAGAGGACAAAGGAGCAAACATGTCTGCCTTGCTATTCTCTAGACTGGTTAGACTAGAACTAGGAACTTTTCTATCCCATAAACAACTTAATTATTTTCTTACCTACAACAACAACAACCTCTGTGTGTGATTGCAAAAGTCTAGTCTCCAAGATTCACTGGCTGAAATACAGCTCGGTCTGAATTGGCAACTGGCCCAATTACTCCATTACTGAAGAGCTGTACAAGGCTTTCAAAAAAAAAGGTGTATTAGCTGGTTGTTGCTTTTCCCTCTCCCTTGACCCTTCAAGCGTATGAAAATTCCCCACCTGATTGGATCAGCATCAAAGGTGCTTCTCTAGATTTGAGAAGTGTGAAGGGCAACTGAATGTATGACTTTAAAATTTTTAATTTTCCACCTCTCAATCTCAAGCCATTTTTGAGATACGGCATTTTCTGCGGTAGCAACTGTGACTGTACAGAAATGCCCCAAAAATGTCCACTTGGTGACTTAGTTGTTACTGTTAAGGCAACTAGGAAGACTATTTTAATTCTCTTGAGCTTTCTGTTCAATGTTCTGCTGTCTGAATCTGGCTGATTAAATCAGCGCTGGCCTATTTAAGTTTTGCTGTTTTCCTGCTGGTGTTTACATGTTCGGCAATTTAATTCAGTTTAGTTTCTACTGCTGAATTGATTTACTTATGTGAATTGTTCTTGTGACTGCTTATAATTTGTAACCAACTTTTAGCGCTAGTCAGTTTGCAGATATATAATGGTGGAGAAGTGAAGAAAATAACAAAGCATAATCTGGGTCAGTTAACTATCTGGTTGTCCTCAGAATTGGGGTGACAGAGGATGGGATTTCCCCCCTTAAAAAGAACAAGCATTCAGTGCTTGCCTAGGGATAAAGTTAGGGTGCTGTTCTGGATTACTGCAGAATATAAAAATATAATCTTCTGCAGATACTGTGTGAGACACAGCACAGTTTCAAGACTGGATTGGTCATCAGTTATGCCTGGAGACATTCTTCCCCCTGCAAACGAAATTCTAGAAGGAGATGCAACTTTGCATCTATTTAAATGTGGAATAAATTTCCCCTGATAAAGATATTTGAAACACACTGGGAATTATTCATTAAATTATTCTTGCACCTAATTGGCTTCACCTTCTGAATTTCCCCCAAGGCATTACTGGAATGAGAAATGGAGAAAATGTCCTTTGGTTATACGGCAGAAAACTGGAAGGTGCGTTTTTTTTTAAAAAAAATGGCTTGCATGATTCATCCAGGCAGAGAATGCTACGGTACTTGGATCTGCACGCCTCCTCCCTGCTCTTAACTGTCTGCAAGCCAAACAGACCATCTTTGGGCTGGCAATGCACAGAACTAAATTACGTGCTATGTTAAAAACTGGGGGCCCACCGTGATCTTTCTGGGGAAAGCTTTCAAGAGAGAGCAGGCAGCAGACAGAGCCAAATTGCAGTTGATTAAGGGGAGCCCTGGGTAGAGAAGGCAGCTGGCGATGGATTGAATCCGCTGGCCGATAAAAAGGAGCAAAGCCATTAGGAAAGGCAGCGAGGGCCAAGCGGCAGGGGACAGGGAGGCAGAGAGAGCGAGAGAGAGAGCTATTGACCTGTCAGGTCACCATAAGCAATTACCCACCCGAGCAGATAAAGGAGCGAACGATAGGTCTGCATCCCTTCTGTGGCACGTGGCACCGGGCCAACTGTGCGCCTGCTGGATGGCAAGTGGGGCGTGAAGGCAACCTGGGTGAATGGGAGCCTAGCCAAAAACCAGAGATCCCCAACGACCTAGGACCTTCTTTCCCTGCCGCAGCTGTGGGTGGGACCCCAGAAGCCCCCAGGGTTAGAGATTTCACGGCTAACCTCATCTCCCTGCTAATGGTGGGGAAACCAGAACCCAAAACGTCTGGCTCTCGCAGTTTTTGCATTCCCCCTTTCTACATCCACTCTCAATTCCAACCTGATAATTGCCACCTACTCAGATTTTAACTCGTCTGAATTAATTTTAAGGTGCATTTTAATTAATTGATGTCTGTTTTTATGAATATTGTGTTGTTTTTATGATGTTAGCTGCTCTGAGCTCGGCCTTGGCCAGGGAGGGCGGGATACAAATAAAATTATTATTATTATTATTATTATTATTATTATTATTATTATTATTACAAAGAAACACAGGTGCTCTGTTTTTCTGTCTCTCCCCAACTGGGTTCCCTCTCCCCTGATGTTCTGGACTACAGTTCCCATCAGCCCCAGCCAGAGCAGTAGGCAATCTTATGCCAGGACACACGCAGGTAAGTCTCAAAACTCTCTTCCCCAAAGGGGAGGGTGCAAGGGCGCCAGCTGCCTGGCTAGATCTCCAGAACGTGCTTGGAGCCAGCTGCCCGCAAGTACTGGACCCACCTGTGGGAGCCCACAGTCCTCCTTCACCTTAGTAGGCAGCACTCACCTGGAGGGATGCTGTGGCCCAGGCGTCAGTCGCACGCATCCAGTCCCCACCTACCATCCAGGCCAATTTCAGGAGCAGAGGAAACTGCCTTATACCGAACCAGACCATTGGTCCATCTAGCTCAGTATTGTCTACACCAGCTGGAATCAGCTCTCCAGTTCCAGGCAGGAATCTCTCCCAGCCCTATCTAGGATTGATCCTGGGATCTCCTGCTTGCAAGGCAGCTGCTCTGCCACTGGGTTACGTCCTTCCCCTGATCTTTCAGAGGGGCAACTTGTTGCACTGCAGCAATACAGGCGCCATAGCTGTCAACCGTCCCTTATTTGGCGGGAAAGTCCCTTATCACAGCACCGTCTCCCGCTGCTGTCCCTTACTGATGATGTCCCTTAAATTTCCCGGGTTTCAAAGGAAGCAGCTCCTCTCCCTCCCTCCCTGCCGGCCAGGGAGGAGGGAGACTCCAGCTGTGTTGCTCGGCTGCGTTGCTCACCCAATAAGGAGTCTAAGAACGACTGGGGGGCGGAGCTTGCATGCCTTGTGCCGATCAAATCGGCTGCGTTGCCTGGGGACTCGCCTTTGCTCAGCGCTTCCCAGCGGAGAGTGACGGTGGTTTTCCTTGCTGCATCCCCTTTGCCGGGTTGCTGTGCTGTGGGAACCACCGCTTGAGGCTTCGTTTGGCTGCTGGCTGGGCTTTCTGCCTTTGGCTCGGAGGGGCTCAGAGGTTGAACATACCTGTGCTCTGAAAATCCCCTACGGGACCGCCTCTCCTGGTATGTCCCACAGAAGAACTTACGGTCTGCAAATAAAAACATCCTGAAGATCCCAGGCCACAGGGAGGGTAGGCTGGCCTCAACCAGAGCCAGGGCTTTTTTGGCTGTGGCCCCGATCTGGTGGAACGCACTGTCACAAGAGACTAGGGCCCTGCGGGACTTGACATCTTTCCGCAGGGCCTGCAAGGTGGAGCTGTTCCACCAGGCCTTTGGCCAGGGCACAGCCTGACCCCCTCCTCTGGCAATCTGTACAGAATTTTGCTTAATGGTTGCCATCAATTTGATTTTAATTAATTTTTATAATGAAAGGTTTTTAGAATGTTGGATTATTTTGATTGTTGTTAGCCGCCCTGAGCCCAGCTTCATAATAATAATAATAATAATAATAATTATTATTATTATTATTATTATTATTATTATTATTATTATTGCTGCTGATCCCTTATTTTCGAGGCTGCTGGTCCCTTATTTTCAAATCTGTTAGTTGACAGCTACAACAGGCGCTTGAAAAGATGCATCTATCAAAAACCTCCTCTTCTACCCAATTAACGCAGGAGCCCCAACACAGAGAGCATTGGGCCATCTTTTTTACAAGACTGAACTGAATCCTGCCACGATAAGGTGACTAAGCCCAGCAAATTTCGCCTTCTTTATTTCAAGCTGAAGGGCACAAAAAGGCACGTTTCCTCCTCCCACCTCTCCTCAAATCAGTGCACCGTTGGTCTCTGGAACTCCCTGCCACAGAAAGAGCAAATGCATTCCACCCCCTTGCTGAGACATCAGGATACCCACCTTTTCCTGCTTTGCTGTGGGGTCCAGGGTGATGTTGCCGTCCGCGTCCAAAGCACACGTCACTCCGCAGAACAAGGACTTCATGGGTAGACCTGCGTCCATCAGACCCACGCAGGTGGCATTCAAGCAGCTTGCTAGCAGCTGCAGCAGAAGAGGTTTTATTAAGGAAAAAAAACTAGTCTGTTAGGAGGCAGGAATAAGTCTGCAATGGCACACAACACAGCACAACACAGAAAGTAAGAAGGGCCTGCTGGATCAGGCCAGAGGCTCATCTAGTCCAGAATCTTGCTCTCACAATGGCCAACCAGGTGCCCCTAAGGAAAACTTGCAAGCAGGACCTGAGCACGAGAGTCTCCTCTGCAATAATAAATGTTGGAAATGTAAAGAAAAAGAAGGAACATTTTATCAAATGTGGTGGGAATGTAAAAAAGTAAAGAACTTCTGGGAAATGATATATCATGAAACAAAGAAGATGTTGAAATATACATTTTAAAAAAAGAAGAAGCATTTCTACTTGGTATTATAGGTCAGGACCTTAATAGGCAAGATGTTAAATTGTTTTTATATGCAACATCTGCAGCAAGAGTATTGTTAGCCCATAAACGGAAGTAAGAAGAAATTCCGACGAAAGAAGAATGGCAGACGAAATTAATGGACTATCCAGAATTGAACAAAATGACAGGAAGGATTTGAAACCTGCAGGACCAGAGATTTACAGAAGATTGGAAGAAGTATATGAATTAGTAGAAGAGCAACTGTAATCAACAAATTACGCTAGTAGGACTATGATAAGTTTTGTAAGGAGAAATATATGAAATATTGCAAAGAAGAGAAAGAAGAGAGAGATTGGTTATGAGTTTGAAATAGGGAAGATAAGAAATGCATACTAAGAGGTTAGATTGGAAAATTTTCAGACAGGATTGATGGAAGTCAAAAAAAATTAATAAGATGTAAAAGTATATTTAACTACTGTTGAAAATGATATGTTAAAAAACTAATAAAAATTTATGTATAAACAAGTGCCTCCTCTCCTTTGCTTTCCAGAAACTGGTATTCAGAAGTGTTTCTGTCTCTAGCTGCGGAAGCAGAGAACTGCCATCATGGCCAAAAGCCATCAACAGCCTTCACCCTGAATCGGTCCAATCCTCTTTTAAAGCCACATACATCCGTGGCCATCACTGCCTCCTGGGGAAGCAAGATCAACAGTTTAATGATACGCTGTGTTAAGAATGTACAGTGGTACCCCGCAAGACGAACGCCTCGGAAGACAAAAAACTCACTGGACGAAGGAGATTTTCGTTTTCTTAGCCGCTTCGCAAGACGCATTTCCCTATGGGCTTGCTTCGCAAAACGAAGCTTGCCCCGCAAGCTCCGGGGATAGCGGGGAAGCACAGCGTGCCTTCCCCTCTGTCCCCGGACCCTTTTCGAACCAAGGGGCGGCAACGGGGAGAAGCGATCTTCTTCCCGCCGCCCCTTGCTTTAAACAGGTCCGGGGACAGAGGGGAAGGCGCGCGGCGCTTCCCCTCTGTCCCCGGACGGTCTCCATAGGAACGCATTGATTGATTTTCAATGCGTTCCTATGGGAAACTGTGCTTCGCAAGACGAAAAACTCGCAAGAAGAAAAAACTTGCGGAACGAATTAATTTCGTCTTGCGAGGCACCACTGTATCCTTTTGTCTGCCTTGAATCTTCCAACATTCATTTTCATTCTATGTCCCCGAATCCTTGTGTTAGGAGAGAGAGATAGAAAAACAGCTTTCCTGTATCCTATTTCTCCACCCTGTGCATAATTTTATAAGCTTCTATCACGTCAGCTCTCACTTGCCTTTTCTCTAAACTGAAAAGACCCACATGCTACAACCTTTGCACATAGGAGAGTCGCTTCATCCCCTTGATCATTTCGGTCGATTTTTTTTCCTGAACCTTTTCCAACTCTGCCGTGTCCATTTTGAGGCGAGGCAGCCAGAACTGCACACAGTATTCCAAATGCGCTTGCACAATACGATACGATAATCTTTATGGTCATTGTCCCATACAGAAGAACAAAATTGAAAATCTACATCAGACATTCAGAAACCAACAAGCCTGCTATCCCAGCCTGGTTAGCCCCCTAAAAACTCTGATACCCCATAATTAAATACAGTATACTCCCATAGAGACCACCTTACACTGCATTTAAAACCATAGATCTGTATAATGGCATTATGGTATCAGCAGTAAATATTTTTCACAAATTGCTAGGGCAAGCCTTCTTCTGTAGCTGGGTGCCTTCCAGATGTTCTGGACTATCACTCTACCTAACCCAGCCAGCAAACATCTGGAGGGCAAAAGGTTGGGAAAGGTGCTGCTAAGAAATCGAGGAAGGCCACAGGCCTCATGGAAAGCAACTTCCAATTATCAAAGAACCAAGGAGTGGATCCACTTCAACAGTGGAACGGACTCCCTTGGAGGCTTTTAAACACAGGTTGGGTGGATATCTGTTATGGATGCATTAGTTGAGATTTCTGCACTGCAGGGGGGTGGACTAGATGGCCACAGGGGTCCCTTCCAACTCTACAATTCTATGAAACCTGAGACAGGATATTCCACCAGCATGGAGAAGCACAGATATACATTCTTTCACCTTTGGTGGACATGCCCAAAGATTAAGGCTTTCTGGGAAATGATATATAAGAAATGAAAAAGGTATTTAAATATACCTTTCTGAAGAAACCAGAGGCCTTTCTCCTGGGTATGGTCGGCCAATTGGTGCCAAAGAAGGATAGAACATTCTTTATGTATGCTACAACAGCAGCAAGAATACTCATCGCAAATATTGGAAGACACAAGATCTACCCACCTGGGAAGAATGGCAGATGAAGGTGATAGACTATATGGGACTGGCAGAAATGACTGGCAGAATCCGAGACCAGGGAAGAGAGACGGTGGAAGAAGATTGGAAGAAATTTAAGGATTATCTTAGGAAACATTGCAAAATTAATGAATGTTAGAATGACAGTGGTTTAGAAATTAAGTGGTTTTCAGCTATAATGATTAAGTAAAAAGAAAAGAAAGGCTAAAAAATTAAATGAAAATTAAGGGAGAGGATTTGCTGAACTAATAATTAGAAATTGGAATACAGAAAGGGGAGGTATGAGGAGGTCAGGGAAGTAAGGTATAAGAAATTAAGGGACTGAAATTATACTTGTTTTTGTTTGTGTTTTGTTTGTATTATTGTTTTGTTTTTATATAATTTTTGAAACTTCAATAAATATCTTTTTTTTAAAAAAAGAGAAGCACAGATAAACCAGTCAAACACATTGATTGATTGTATTCAAGTTTCTTATTTCTGGACCTAACAAGGTTGGGGTGGAGGGAGGCGAAGCAGCTTGGAAGAACGCAGAAAATGTCAAACTCTCCAAGCCCAGTCAAGCATGGTGGGAGCAACGAAAACACAGCCTACCACCGCCTCTGTCCTTGTTTCAGGGTAACCAGGGTCTCAGATGCACATTTCAGCTTTACACGTGTGCTTGCGGGTGGTAGGAAACATTCCGTGACCTCTAAGGCCCGTTTGGTTTCATAAATGCTTGCTGATTGCAACCTGGTTCCAACACGCGGCTTATCGGCTGCAGAAAAGGGTAGAGAGAGACCAGGAGGAATTTTCCTGCTGTGTCCCGCTGACACAAGGATATACACCTACACAACAGGCCTTTCCTCCTCCCCCCAAATCTGCTCCGAAGGGTTAGAAGAACCCCTAGGACAGGTTCAGAGGGGGAGAATTTTCCATTGCACAGGCTGAAATCCTCATGCTGACCTAATGATCTCCTTAGATGTATTATGGTATTTTAATATTTTGTTGGAAGCCGTCCAGAGTGGCTGGGGAAGCCCAGCCAGGTGGGCAGGGTATAAATAATAAATTATTATTATTATTATTATTATTATTATTATTATTATTATTATTATTATTATTATATTACTTAGCGCCAGACTGGATTCTGGCCCAAGCAACCAGTAACTGGGTTGGCGGAAATGACCGGCAGGATTCGAGACCAGGGAGAAGAGTCAGTGGAGGAAGATTGGAAGAAATTTAAAGACTATTTACAGAGATATTGTAAAATTAAGGAATTTTAGAATAATGTTGGATTGGAACTAAGTGATTTCTAGCTGTGATGGGTTAAAAGAATATGAAAAAATGGGTTTATATAAGTAAAAATCTAAGATTATAATAATTTAAGAATAAGATTTGGGTAGTAAAAAGAGGGAAAGAAATTGTTGAATTAATAATTTGATTTGGAATACAAAAAAGGGTGGTATGAGGAGGTCCGAGAAACAAGGAAAATGAAAATTAAGGAGATGGAAAGATTGATTGTTTTTAACAATTTTTGTTGGATATTTTTTCTTTTTTCTGTTTATTTTTTATTTTTTGTAATGTAAAATCCTTAATAAAAATTATTATTTAAAAAAAAAACAAGCAACCAGTAACTGGTTCCATCGGCTTCCTGCATCTTCTTTCCCACCTGCCTTTCTCCAACCCCATTTTCAGCTGGGTCTAGGTTAGGTAGCTCCTTTGGTTTTCTCCTCCCCCTAGAAACCAAACGATGGCTTAATCCAGGCTGCAAAAAGATGGAGGGCGCCTTTCTGCAATATTATCCTCCCTGCAAGGTCACAAGGTTATCCTCCCTGTATGGCCCCAACGAACAGTGGTTTTTCTGTGTGTGTTTTTGCTTTCTTTCTTTTTAATGGCTGAGCCATGGGGGAAGTCCAAAGCATCTCTCACTCCTGGCATCCTGCATTTCCAGGTTAATCAGCCGGCATCGTATGGGATGCTCAGTGGCAGATGGAAACGAAGGCTGGCAGCTCTTGTTATCCGGCGCTGACTAACTGAGATGGCAAAAGCCTTGGGAGGAAAGAGTCTAATCAGAGGCCGGATCTGGGAGCTCGGGGAGGAGAAAGGAGGGAGCTGCAAGGCCGGGCTCTCGAAATAGCTACCCGCCATGTGGGGGGGGGGAAAGGAGGGCACATGCACAGGCCACAGAATTGTCCCATTAAGCCATGGGACAAACCAACCTACTCTCTGGGGGATATTGCCTATCCTGTGTCAGAAGTGTTGTGCTGGATCACACCAACGATCTACCTCGAGGTTGGCTCACCTGCAGCCCTCCAGACTTATATATCTATTTATTTGATTTATATACATTGGTGGCTCGGGTTACATACGCTTCAGGTTACATACGCTTCAGGTTACAGACTCCGCTAACCCAGAAACAGTACCTCGGGTTAAAAACTTTGCTTCAGGATGAGAACAGAAATCATGCAGCGGCAGCGCATTAGCAACAGGAGGCCCCATTAGCTAAAGTGGTCTTCAGGTTAAGAACAGTTTCAGGTTAAGAACGGACCTCCAGAATGAATTAAGTTCTTAACAGTGGTACCTCTGGTTGAAAACCGGATCCGTTTCGGAGGCCCGTTTGCAACCTGAAAGGAAAGCAACCCACTTCTGCGCAGGTCACGATTTGCCACTTCTGCACATGCGCATGCTGTCATTTTGTGCATCTGTGCATGCGGCAAAACCCAGAAGTAACCCTTTCCGGTACTTCTGGGTCGCCGCAGGATGCAACCTGAAAATACTCAACCTGAAGCGAACGTAACATGATGTATGCCTGTACTTCCCTTCATCGCAAGATTTCAGGGCGGTTCACAATACAAGGTAAAAACACAAGTAAACAGTTGCAACAAGGAAACAATAATGCCCCCCCCCCCAAAAAAAACATGTAAAAGGCTGTAGAATATTAATCAGCCAAAGCCCTGGTTAAAGAGGAATGTTTTTGCCTGGTACTGACAGATATGTAAGGAAGGCACCAGGCGAGCCTCCTTGGGGAGAGAATCCCACAAACAGGAAGCCACTGCAGAAAAGGCCCCGTTCTTGTGCTGCCACCCTCGTGTGGAGGAGGCACACGGAGAAGGGCCTCAGATGATGAATGCAGAGTCCAGAACGGTTTATATGGGGAGAGGTGGCCCTTGAGGTTGCTGGTCTCCCATTATCCCTGACCATTTGCCAGGGATGATGGGAGTTGGGAGTTCAAGGGCATCCAGAGGGCCACAGATTCAGTGGCGTAGAGTGGGTTGTCAGCACCCGGGGCAAGGCAAGTAATTTGCGCCCCCTAACCCGTGGATTTTAGCACTCAAGTGCGAGCGCCCCCCCCAGATGTTGCAGCCGGCCCTCCTGCACCCCCCACGCTACGCCACTGGGGCTGGGGGCGAGCGAAGGAGCCAAGGACCCCCCCCCTTAAGGCTCAGCAGGAATTTATTAAATTTATTATTTGCGGAGCCCCCGCGAGCAGAGGCAGCCGAAGCCCCCTCCCCTCGGGCGCCTCCCCGCCCCCTCCTCTCCTTGGGCTGTAGGTGGAGTCCGCGCTCCGAGGCGCTCCAGCTCCGGGCTTGGCGAGCGCCTCTCCTCCTCCCGGCCGGGTCCGGGGGCTTCCAGCCGCGCTCCGTCCTGGCCCCCCCCCGGCTGAGACTTGCGCTGAGAGCCGGAGCCAGCGGCGCCCCCTTCCGCCGGGAGACCCTCGCCCGCCCGCCAGCTTCCTCTCGGAGGGTTTTGTGGAGCGCAGGGCGCGGAGAGGCCCCTCGGAGCTCTCCTCCCTCCCCGTCGGCAGAAGCAGCCGCTGCCTGTGGCTGGGCCGAGGGGATGGCGACGGCGTCGGGGTGCGGAGGCTGCCCGTGCCCGGCGGCGTTGACGCTGCTGCAGCGGCTGCTCCTCCTGCGAGCAGTGAGGGGAGCGCGGCGAGGCGGCGGCGGGGAGCCCGGCGGAGGAAGGGACTTGTCCCTTCCCTCTGGACTCGCGCCCCCCCAGATGTTGCGCCCGGTGCGGCCGGCACCCCTGGCACCCCCCACGCTACGCCACTGCACAGATTAGCCACCTGTGCTCCCAACCAAATGCCCCGCAGGGAACGCCCGCAAGCCGGGCACCACAGGCTTTTTCCTGCGGTTTTTCCTCAGCATCTGGTACGGGGAGGTAAACTGTCTCTGAACACAGAGGATTCATTTAGCAGCCATGGCTAAGAACTAGCCGCTAGGGCAGGGAGGACTTTTAATACACGCACATATGGAAATCGGAGACGAAGCTGATACTGAAAGATACGTAAGCAAGACACCAGGTGAGACTCCCTGGGGAGAGAATCCCACAAACAGGGAGCCGCCGGAGAAAAGGCCCCCTTCTCGTGCTGCCACCCTTGTGTGGCGGAGGCACACGGAGAAGGGCTCATGAAACTGCAGCCGTCACGCACCACAAGAGAAGGCCTAGGAAATCAAGAACAGCCCTGCAGGATCATACCAAAGGCTCATCTAGTCTAGCATCCTGTTCTTTCAGAGGGGCGTAGGAACAACAGCAGCGAATGGGAAAGGGGGAGAGGGTCAGCAAGCCTGCTAGAAAGATCCCTGTTCCTCAGTAGGTAATCAGAACAGGTAGGAGGTGAGCTTGGACTCCAGGGGAAGGATGCTCTGTGCATGGCTCTGGGAGGGCACTGCCATGTAATCCTGCCATGCAGCCTTCCTGGGTGCCAGGAGACCCACCTCCCAAGCTGCACCCACAAGCGGTCTCATTTAGCTCTCAGGTGTGAAACAGCTCCGTAACAGCGGCAGGACATTTACAAGAGGGTTAACTGGCAAGCAGTGGGACGCAGGTGGTGCTTGCCAATCAGAAGGTCGGTGGTTCGAATCCCCGCGACGGGGTGAGCTCCCGTTGCTCGGTCCCAGCTCCTGCCCACCTAGCAGTTCGAAAGCACGTCAAAGTGCAAGTAGATAAATAGGTACCGCTCCGGCGGGAAGGTAAATGGCATTTCCGTGCACTGCTGTGGTTCGCCAGAAGCGGCTTAGACATGCTGGCCACATGACCCAGAAGCTGTATGCCGGCTCCCTCGGCCAGTAAAGCGAGATGAGTGCCGCAACCCCAGAGTCGGTCACGACTGGACCTAATGGTCAGGGGTCCCTTTGCCTTTTTAACTGGCAAGCAGTTTCTGGCAAGACTCTGGAGACCTCAGAGATACCCTACAGAGTTACTGCAACCCCAAGGACTGAGCATCGGACATCTCTGTGCTTTACTCAACTTCCATCTTCGTCGCAGGATGGCTCGGGGCAAGTCAGCCATCCTCACAAGTCCTGCTTCCCAGGGATTTCTCAAAGCCAATGTGATGAGGAAATTAGCCTCCATCTCAAACGTTAGGGTACAGAGCCAGTCGGGAATCTTAATTACCGTATTTTTCGCTCTATAAGACGCACCTAGTTTTTGGAGGAGGAAAACAAGAAAAAAAATATTCTGAATCCCAGAAGCCAGAACAGCAAGAGGGATCGTTGCGCAGTGAAAGCAGCAATCCCTCTTGCTGTTCTGGCTTCTGGGATAGCTGCGCAGCCTGCATTCGCTCCATAAGACGCACACACATTTCCCCTTACTTTTTAGGAGGGAAAAAGTGAGTCTTCTAGAGCAAAAAATGCGGTAATGAAACCTGATTAAGTTTGCAGGGAAGAAGGTCCTGTGTTTCTCCACCCCACCACTGCCAGGCTGGAGGGGCCATGGATCCAGGCAGACAACCTCAGCGCAGGCGAAATGAAAGTACTCGCCGCTCTCCAAACGAAACTGCATTAATTCCCTCCGAGCCACTGTATATTCAGATTTGATAAAACACCGCGGCACCCGGAGTTTATCTCTCCCGCGCCACATTTGAGGCTCCGTCAGAAACTGCAGCGCTTGTCATTTGTCACCGGAAGAAACAAACAGATAAACTGCGCCACTTTGGAAACGGGTGGAAATCTGCCAATTACGACCCCGTGGCCTAGCTGCCCTGGGACACTGATATCTGGGGTGCAGTTGATAATCCTAGACTGAATCCTAGATATCCCTCAAATATCTGACACAGCAGCAAGCAGCCGGATAGGTTTACTGATCAGGATTTTACTTATCTGCAGAGCTGGGACGACTTCCTGGTTCTCAAGGCAGGATATAAATTATGAAACTTGGGTGGGGGGAAGAACAGCCCCCCAAATCACAGCAACCCCCCCTCCCTAACCTACTTCCAACAGAACTTTCTGGACCTTTTGGATTTTTTAAAATCTAACTATCTAAAGAATGGGCATCCTATTGATGTCACAAGATTTTGCAAAAATTAAAATCCAAGATTTTTAAAGTGGGCTAGGTTTGAGCTGTTTAAGACGATTAAGCACCCTGCTGATGAGAGGCAGGAAAAGGTGTTGAAGCAAATGCTGTTATATATGCCACAGGGATTTTTATTTTTATTTTTGGACTTGGGGGGGGGTACAAAGATTTCCCTGCATTTGGCCAAAATCCACACTCGCTCCCTAATTCAAAATGCCTGCATCCCAAGAAGAATTGCTGCGATCAGCCAGAAAACAGCCCCATTTCTCCATTCCGCAGAACACCTGGCAGAAGCTAATATTTCTCTCCCTCCCTCAAGCTTTTATTAATGGCTCTTGGTTGGCTGGAATGCTATTAGGCTGAACACCAATGGCAGCCACAAACCCAGTTGGCAGATGCATCCAGCAAAGACAACCGATTTAATGTGGCACAGAGAAGCCATTCCTTCCTTAACCCGTTTCTGCCTGGCCCCTATGACTTCCATTGTCTGCTTAATTGCAGTTTTTGTCCACATTCACTATCCTGATTATGCCAGAAGCAGATTAGCACGAAGAACCACTTAAGTTAATGGCATCTGAGACATATGACCTATAGATTTTTGTTTAAACTGAGCTGGGGGGAAAGATTACTTGTAATTATATGGTAGAATGTGCAACATCATAATATTTATTTACTTTTGCTCACATAAAATACCATCATCTTTGATCAGGGATCAGCAACCAGCAATCCTGGGCTAGATCCGACCACCGTCCTCCTCATTATTCACTCTCAGTCTCCCTCCAATCCATCCATAAAATGGGTAGATGGATGCGACGGGTGGAGCGGAAGAGGAACAGGGAAGCATGCAAGCAAGCTGAACAGCTCTCCACAACCCCCACCCCACCCCTGTCCACCCCAACCATTTTCAAAACGGGCTTTCAAAGAAGAATCATAGAATAGAATCATAAAGTTGGAAGAGACCACAAGGGCCATCGAGTCCAACCCCCTGCCAAGCAGGAAACACCATCAGAGCACTCCTGACATATGGTTGTCAAGCCTCTGCTTAAAGACCTCCAAAGAAGGAGAATCCACCACACTCCTTGGCAGCAAATTCCACTGTCGAACAGCTCTTACTGCCAGGAAGTTCTTCCTAATGTTTAGGTGGAATCTTCTTTCTTGTAGTTTGGATCCATTGCTCCATGTCCGCTTCTCTGGAGCAGCAGAAAACAACCTTTCTCCCTCTTCTATGTGACATCCTTTTATATATTTGAACACGGCTATCATATCACCCCTTAACCTCCTCTTCTCCAGGCTAAACATGCCCAGCTCCCTTAGCCGTTCCTCATAAGGCATCGTTTCCAGGCCTTTGACCATTTTGGTTGCCCTCCTCTGGACACGTTCCAGTTTGTCAGTGTCCTTCTTGAACTGTGGTGCCCAGAACTGGATACAGTACTCCAGGTGAGGTCTGACCAGAGCAGAATACAGTGGCACTATTACTTCCCTTGATCTAGATGCTATACTCCTATTGATGCAGCCCATAATTGCATTGGCTTTTTTAGCTGCCGCGTCACACTGTTGGCTCATGTCAAGTTTGTGGTCAACCAAGACTCCTAGATCTTTTTCACATGTACTGCTCTCAAGCCAGGTGTCACCCATCTTGTATTTGTGCCTCTCATTTTTTTTTGCCCAAGTGCAATACTTTACATTTCTCCCTGTTAAAATTCATCTTGTTTGTTTTGGCCCAGTTCTCTAATCTGTCAAGGTCATTTTGAAGTGTGATCCTGTCCTCTGGGGTGTTAGCCACCCCTCCCAGTTTGGTGTCACCTGCAGATTTGATCAGGATGCCCTTGAGTCCATCATCCAAGTCGTTGATAAAGATGTTGAATAAGACCGGGCCCAAGACAGAACCCTGTGGCACCCCACTAGTCACTCTTCTCCAGGATGAAGAGGAACCATTGATGAGCACCCTTTGGGTTCGGTCAGTCAGCCAGTTACAAATCCACCGAGTGGTAGCATAGTCAAGACCACATTTTACCAGCTTCTTTACAAGAATATCATGGGGCACCTCGTCAAATGCCTTGCTGAAAGAGAAGGGTGGATTCCTCCCTCCATTTCTAAATCATCTCTTTCTTCCTTGGATACAGCAGTTTGGGAAAAAGAGGGAGCTCCATCAGCCACCATCAAGTTGGATGCCTGCTGACCAGGATGTTGACATTACAGAAATTTGCATGAATATGGCTGCAGGACAATGGGGAGGAATCTATGGATGCTGAGGAACCTTTGGCCCCAGAATTGTTAATTGGCCCACCCCTGCCCTTTGCAGAGAAATGAGCTTCCTAAGAACTGAGCTGCGTAGCCTAAAACAGCCGTGTTTCAATAATACAGTACTTCTTTTTTTTTAAGTGCTTCTGCCACCTGCTGGCCTTAACACCTGCATGTTTTACTTTTATTTCCCTCACCAGCGCAAACCCTTGCAAGGTGCCTTTGCCAACCTGACGCCCTCCAGATGTTGTTGGATACCTGGTGAAGGGCTTTCGGACAGCGGGGAAGAGCTAGGCTCCTCCACAAGAGGAAAAATGCTTCTAAGGAGGAGCATGGGACTTAAACCACTTCACGCTTCCTCCAACATATGAGTGGCTGAAAGAATCAGCATTGTCCCTGCCACTGCCTTACAATCCTTCCCCTCAGGCAGGCCAGAGGTTGGATCCTGCCCTAAGCCTCTTTCACCGTTTCGCTAGCCAGAATGCTACACAGCAGAAGACAACATTTTTCCAAAAACGATGAGGAGGTCTTGCGCAGGGAAAGGCCCCAGGGGAACCCATATTTTATAGACACAGGACTAAGGAGAAGGTCCATCAAATATCACATTGTGGTGCAGTTGGCAATCGTACCTGACTGTTGGCAGGGCTGGTGGAAGTTGGGAGTCCAACGTCTGGAGGCCTACAGGTCCCCCCAGCCCTCACAAGAAGGGAATAGTCTCAGAAAGAGTAATTGCAAGTTCAAGGAAACCTTGGCCCGGTTTGACTCAGAGGTGCAATATTGGCACGTCTCTGTTGAAGGGCAACTGCCCCGGAATCGTGGCTTCAGGGCTTTCTTCCCCAGGAACCGCTTCTCTACCCCCACGATTGAAAAACAATCCAGCATCTGAGGCCATCTGTATCTCAGATGCTTTAGCAATAAAGACTTCCTGATCGCTCGCAGCAATTTGCACTCATTACCTCCGTAACTGCTAGAACAATCTGACAAGGTGCCCTGGTACGAAGTCTGCCTTTAATCACCGTCAGATGGGAGCCTGAGCAGAGGTGTGTGTGCATGTGTGGGAAAGAGAGACAGACAGACAGACAGACAGACCGCAAAGCAAAAGTGCACCATTCTGCCTCTTTGGTCATTTTCATGAGAGAGACTTTCGCCTCTTTGCTGCGGTTGCCACAGAGAATGCGCTCTTAAGTTGTGGAACTTCTTTCCCACAGAAGTGGATACAGCACCTTCGCTATCCTGTTTCGGTCAAACGCTGAAGGTGCCTCTGACACCTGAATTGCATACAGTGGTACCTCGGGTTAAGAACTTAATTCGTTCCGGAGGTCCATTCTTAACCTGAAACTGTTCTTAACCTGAAGCACCACTTTAGCTAATGGGGCCTCCTGCTGCCGCACAATTTCTGTTCTCATCCTGAAGCAAAGTTCTTAATCCGAGGTACTATTTCTGCATTAGCGGAGTCTGTAACCTGAAGTGTATGTAACCTGAAGTGTATGTAACCCGAGGTACCACTGTATTTTTAGGAGCCACCATATTTTGGTAATTTTAGGTTACTTCAAACCGTTTTCAGTGTTGTATTTTAAATTACTATTGTTAGGGTTATTTACTATTATTATATCCCCCGTCTAAGGCCTCAAAGTGAGTTGCAACACAATATTAATATCCTGCACAGTATTACACAACATTAAAACAGTTGGAAGCGACTTGCCATCACAGATATATGGTGGGTCCTGAAAACATGTGTCTTCCGTGTTAAAGGCCAGAGCTAAGAGGTGGGTCTTCAGCGTTTGGTGAAAGCTGTATTGAAGGTGTCAGATACACATCTGTGGGGCGGGAGTTCCACAACTTAGGGGGCGCCACCCTCCAACTATCAAAAAGGCCCTCTCTGTCAATCTCAGGGGTCAGCAAACCCTTTCAGCAGGGGGCCGGTCCACTGTCCCTCAGACCATGTGGGGGGCCAGGCTATATTTCGATGGGGTGTGTGTGAACGAATTCCTATGCCCCCCACAAGTAACCCAGAGATGCATTTTAAATAAAAGGACACATTCTACTCATGTAAAAACACGCTGATTCCCGGACTGTCCACAGGCCGGATTTAGAAGATTGGGCCGGATCCTGCCCCCAGGCCTTAGTTTGCCTCCCCATGGTTGATCTCATCACCTAAGAGGGAAGGAGGTGGCTTTTCAGGTATTTGGAGCCAGAGTCATTTACAGCTTTAAACACTAATATAAGCACCTTGAACTGGGCCTAGAAATGAACCGGCAACTGGTACATATGTTTTAAAACTGGGGTTCCATGTGATCTCATGGGAATCCCAGCCAGCAATCTAGCTGTTATCACTGTCCTTGGGACCTTAGGGTGAAGGGCAGGTAATAATAATAATAATAATAATAATAATAATAATAATAATAATACACAGAAAGGATACAGAGCCGGCATCTGTGACTACCTGAAGCACAACCGTAATAGAGGAACGGGGATGAAGGGTTCCCAGGACCACTGCCTCGCACGTCTTCTTGATCATCTGCTCTCGGCTTCTCTCATAGACACCTGGGCGGGAGGAAAGCAAAGAGCACTGCAGGTGAGCCACAGCGAAACACAAAGCAATCATCTTCTGAAAGGTCACACTGCCGAGGCTCAAGCACCGGAGCTGCCTTGTCGGATCAGACCAATATTCATCCAATTCCCTAACAGCAGCTCGCTGGATGTTTCTAGGCAACGCAGAAGCAGGGTATGGAAAATGACGGCCTTTTACCTTGACGTGGCCTCGGCGGCAGACTGCCACTGCATATGGAGGTTCTATTTATCCATGATGCACCATTTTTGAGGGAAGCCGGAAAATTCTCCAGCGTCCATGGGGCTAGGAATCCAAAGCACTACGTTCTACTGTGCCTTAAGGTTTATATTGGCCCTGAGCAACAGGGACTCTTAAGTGGGGCTTATACATTCAGCAGAACGCAGTAGGAAAGCTTTTCTTTTAGCTGGCAGGTGCTGGTGACCTGCCTAAATGCTCTACAACAAAAGAACAGCACTCAGATGCATTACTGCCTCCAACTATGGAACCAGAGCACAGTCATTATGGCTGACAGGCACTGACAAGAGTTATGTCCCATGTCCAATCCTCTCCCCCAATCCACTTTTAAATATCCACATTGGTGGCTCCTGTGGGAGTGAGTTCCGTAGTTTTAACTAGGCACTGTGGGAAGCAGCCCTGCAAATGTTGAGACATGCATTCTGTCACCTGAAATGGTTAAATCCAGGAAATTCCACCCCAAACACCCCACCCCAGGTCTTACAGTACGACACAAATCACTTGAAGAAACAGCCGTCCACATCACAAATTCTATTAGTGGCTACTGCCTTGACCCCAAAGGGATGCTTTGTTGCTGCTTAATCGTTTAGTCGTGTCCGACTCTTCGTGACCCCCTGGACCAGAGCACGCCAGGCACTCCTCTGTCTTCCACTGCCTCCCACAGTTTGGTCAGACTCATGTTGGTAGCTTCAAAAACACTGTCCAACCATCTCGTCCTCTGTTGCCCCCTTCTCCTTGTGCCCTCCATCTTCCCCAACATCAGGGTCTTTTCCAGGGAGTCTTCTCTTCTCATGAGGTGGCCACCAAAGTACTGGAGCCGCAGCTTCACGATCTGTCCTTCCAGTGAGCACTCGGGGCTGATGTCCTTCAGAATAGAGAGGTTTGATCTTCTTGCAGTCCATGGGACTCCCAAGAGTCTCCTCCAGCACCATAATTCAAAAGCATCAATTCTTCCGTGATCAGCCTTCTTTATGGTCCTGCTCTCACTTCCATACATCACTACTGGGGAAACCATAGCTTGAACTATATGGGCCCTTGTTGGCAAGGTGGATAGTTTCAAGACAGGAGCATGGGAAGGACCCCAGCTCATTGGCAAAGTATCTGCTTTGCATGTAGAATGTTCCCAGTTCAGCATCTCCAGGTAGTGTCTGGGAGAGGCTGTCTGTCTGAAATCCTGGAGAGAGCAGGTGCCAGTCAGTGTGTAGATAACACTGAGCAAGATGGACCTCGTGGTGTGACTCTGTATAAGGTAGCTTCTTATGTGCCCATATAGGCTTTCAGGTTCCACAGAACCTTTCATGCCCAACAAAGATTTCTGTGAAACTCAAAATCTTGCACATCAGAAGCCACTCTCCTAAGTACGCAGGACCTCAAGGCACACACAAATGTCTAGACACACTTCTCTTCCTCTTTTACCATGAATACCGTCAAGTCTGCAAATAGGATCAGCAGGATTTAACTTTTTTTAAAGCTCTTCTGTTTCCACAGAAAAGGAAACAAATTCTTTTGTTTCTTAATTTAATTATTCACAGCAAAGCCAGCCCCCTCTGGAGGTTTCACATGCACTGAAAGTCTCAGCGGGTGGGGAAAAAAGGAAGGAGAAATTCTTTTTTTTCCCTCTGACGCCAGCAATTTTCTTTTGTGAGCTCCCTGTGGAGGGAACAAGATATCCAGATGGTATCACTGCAGGATACCAGATGGCCCAGTTGGTTATGAAGATAACAGCTCATCTCACCTTTTGATTATGCTAGTTCCTGGGGGTGGGGGCAGGAGATGAATGGTGAGCACACATGCTAAATTTAAATTAGAACAACACGGGGACGAGTTTTGAGTTTTCACTTGCTAACACTGCCATGCAGAGACATTTGGAAATGGATATAATGGAAGATTTAACAAAGGTGACACACGTCGAGCGTCCCACTCAGGGGACATGCGGAGCAGTTTTAACTCAATGACATCACACTAAGGCATAGTTTATTGTGACAAGAACAAGTCATTCCCCCAAGCATTCCCCAAACCCTTCCGGCATGGCCACAAGGAGAAAACGTTCACTTCCATTTTGATTACCCACCACTGGTCTGAACCAACAAGCTGTCATTGATGCAGATGATGAGTTGGGTTTGAACCATGCCATCTTCAAAGCAGGTGTTATGAAGCTAGCTTCTTTAAACATGCCATAGTGGACATTTAACCACAGTCGTGATGTATGGAAGTGAGAGCTGGACCATAAAGAAGGCCGATCGCCAAAGAATTGATGCTTTTGAATTATGGTGCCGGAGGAAACTCTTGAGAGTCCCATGGACTGCAAGAAGATCAAACCTATCCATTCTGAAGGAAATCAGCCCTGAGTGCTCACTGGAAGGACAGATCCTGAAGGTGAGGCTCCAATACTTTGGCCACCTCATGAGAAGAGAAGACTCACTGGAAAAGACCCTGATGTTGGGAAAGATGGAGGGCACAAGGAGAAGGGGACGGCAGAGGACGAGATGGTTGGACAGTGTTCTCGAAGCTACCAGCATGAGTCTGACCAAACTGCGGGAGGCACTGGAAGACAGGAGTGCCTGGCGTGCTCTGGTCCAGGGGGTTGCGAAGAGTCGGACACGGCTAAACGACTAAACAACAACAAACCACAGTTTAGGGTTTAGGGATCACTAAATTGTGATCAAGTGAAATCAGAAGTTTCTAATCTCTTCCTTGCGGTCACACCAGAGGAGAGGGGAGTGTATGACCCCCAAGGCTCACTGTAGCTTGTTGAATACAGAAGGTAAACACTTTCATCTTCTGTTGAAGGATCTCAGCAGCAGAGCTGGGAAATCAAGCACCTATGACTGTCTTAGTGGATTAGAAATACAGCTAACTGTACCTTGCACCCAGACACTGCGAGTAATCGGTTGTAGTCCACCCTTCTGGACACTGGTTCCCAGTGCCAACCCAGTAAAAAGTGATTAATTGAATTACCATCCAATCCCACCTTTGTCCTCAGATCCAGGATGGTTTACATGATGGGAGATTTAGGTCAGGGATAGGCAACCCCCCCCCCCGATGTTTGGGACTACAATTCCCATTGTCCCTGACCACCACTGGTCCTGTTAGCTAGGGATGATGGGAATTGTAGTCTCAAACATCTGGAGGGCCAGAGTTTGCCTATACATTATTTAGGTGAACAGGGATGGGGTGGGGGGCATCATAAGTAAAGGTAAAGGGACCCCTGACCATTAGGTCCGGTTGTGACCGGCTCTGGTGTTGCGGCGCTCATCTCGCTTTATTGGCCGAGGGAGCCGGCCTACAGCTTCCGGGTCATGTGGCCAGGATGACTAAGCCGCTTCTGGCGAACCAGAGCAGCGCACAGAAACACCGTTTACCTTCCCACCGGAGCGGTACCTATTTATCTACTTGCACTTTGACGTGCTTTTGAACTCCTAGGTTGGCAGGGGGGGCATGCTAGAGCTGTGCAAACTAGCTCCGCCTACTGGCTACAAACCCCACCAGCTATGCATTTCATAAATGAATTAATTCAGCATGCATACCAATATACAAACGTTCAGCACCTTCGTAGATCGGCTGAGAACCTCCCCTAGCATCGAGTTGGTATAAACATGGGGGTCTCTCCACATGCTCATTGAACATGCAGTTAGTGCAAGGGAACAACTAGCCTATCTGTCAATATTATAGAGAGCCCATATAGCCCTGTGCCCCCCACAAATGCTTCACTCAGCCCCTCCTTTTGTTTTTTAACTCCCTCCACGAAAGAAATTCCCAAATCGCAGCATGCAAATACAGTACAGTGGTACCTCGGGTTACATACGCTTCAGGTTACAGAGTCCGCTAACCCAGAAACCCTCGTGCTCCGGTGGTGCGGCGGCAGCAGGAGGCCCCATTAGCTAAAGTGGTGCTTCAGGTTAAGAACAGCTTCAGGTTAAGAAC
The DNA here is from genome assembly GCF_964234715.1 of Podarcis melisellensis. Classification (NCBI taxonomy): domain Eukaryota; kingdom Metazoa; phylum Chordata; class Lepidosauria; order Squamata; family Lacertidae; genus Podarcis; species Podarcis melisellensis. Next base: position 82,472,596 of record NC_138540.1, read on the forward strand.
GGACCTCCGGAACGAATTAAGTACGTAACCAGAGGTACCACTATATTAGAACACAACACCCAGTGGCATAGCGCGGGGGGTGCAGGGGGGCCCGGCCGCACCAGGCGCAACATCTGGGGGTTGGGGGGCGCAAATCCACAGGTTAGGGGGCGCAAATCCACAGGTTAGGGGGCGCAAATCCACAGGTTAGGGGGCGCAAATCCACGGGTTAGGGCGCGCAAATTACTTGCCTTGCCCCGGGTGCTGACAACCCATGCTACGCCACTGGCAACACCTATTCATTTAAACGAACACCCACATTAGCGAGAAGGCCTGCACGCCCCAACTTTGCCCTGACTATACAAATTCTAGGGGCAAGCACCTGGGTCAAAGCAATTCCCAAAAGGGGATATATGAGTCGGTTTGCAATACTTCTCACCTGGTAGACCCACTTTGGGCCTCAGAAGCACTTCCAGGGTAGCTTTATCGTAGATCTCTTTGCTGACCTTGACTTCAGTTGGCCCGTACACTCCAACTAGTACTGAAGTGTCTCCTGAAAAAAACAGGGAAAGGGGGGACATGAACAATTTAGACTAATTTGGTGATGGAACAGTCACCATCCAGCTCCCACCTCTCCTAACTGCTACCATAGAAGCAGCGGACGGATAGAAATCTGAGGAACAGTTCACTATCCAGCTGCCCTGAGGGGAGGGGAAAGAAGCAGTCACAGCTTTTTTCTAAACCAAAGTTGCCTTTTCCATTCTGTTTATTTTTCCCCCCCAGCACAAGGTGGTTCATTAGGGCAAATGAGGCCCTGCCCCAGCAACTGCAGTCTGCCCTTACCCATAGCTGTCAACTTTTCCCTTTTCTTGCAAGGAATCCTATTCGGAATAAGGTAATTAAAAGGGAAACGCTGACAGCTATGCCCTTACCCAGCTCCCTCCAGCCTGCTTTCTTATTTACAGGCAGTTCTGGCCGTAGCACTGCCTCCCAGTTTCATAGAAGGGACCCCAGAGGCTCATCTAGCCCAACCCCCTGCAATGCAGGAATCTCAACTAGTAAGCACCCATGACAGATCAAACCTCTGCTTAAATTCCTCCAAGAAAGGAGAGTCCACCACCTCCTAAGGGAGTCTATCAAACTGCTCTTACTGTCAAAAAGTTCTGCATTATTTACTCAGGATCTTCCTTCTTGTAACTTGAATCCATTTGGTTTGGGTCCTACCGTCCAGAGCAGGGGTCAGCAAACTTTTTCAGCAGGGGGCCGATCCACTGTCCCTCAGATCTTGTGGGGGGCCGGACTATTTTTTGGGGGGTGAACGAATTCCTATGCCCCACAAATAACCCAGAGATGCATTTTAAATAAAAGGACACATTCTACTCATGTAAAAACACGCTGATTCCCGGACCATCCATGGGCCGGATTTAGAAGGCGATTGGGCCGGATCCGGCCCCTGGGCCTTAGTTTGCCTACCCATGGTCCAGAGAAAGAGAAAGCAAGCTTGCACCATCTTCCAAGTGACAGGCCTTCACATATTTGAAAATGGCTAATCTCCTCTCAGTCTCCTCTTCTCCAGGCTAAAGTTACCCATTTCCCTCAACCATTCCTCATAAGACTTGGCTCCAAGACCCTTGATCCTCCCCCTTAGTTTTGGCATTGCCATTACAGAACTCAGTTAAGGACGTGGACGGGGGCCAAACTAGCTTTAGTTGACTGTGCTTGTCATTGGCTCTGGCAAGGCCTAACTGCTGGGTTCTCCGCCTTCCACCCTATCCTTCCCAATGGGCGCCAGCCACCACGTACAGATGCCCATGGGAATCCCACAAGCAAGACATGGAAGTAACAGCGCTCTCCTGCTTGTGATCCCTGGCAAGTTGCATACAGAGGCACAAGGCCAACATGACTAGCTGCCAGCGATACCCTAAAGGTAAAGGGACCCCTGACCATTAGGTCCAGTAGTGGCCGACTCTGGGGTTGCGGCGCTCATCTCGTTTTATTTGTCGAGGGAGCCGGCGTATAGCTTCCGGGTCATGTGGCCAGCATGACTAAGCCGCTTCTGGCGAACCAGAACAGCGCACGGAAACGCCGTTTACCTTCCCGCCGGAGTGGTGCCTATTTATCTACTTGCACTCTGATGTGCTTTCGAACTGCTAGGTTAGCAGGAGCAGGGACCGAGCAACGGGAGCTCACCCCATCACAGGGATTCGAACCACCAACCTTCTGATCGGCAAGCCCTAGGCTCTGTGGTTTAACCCACAGCGCCACCCACGTCCCAACGATAACCTATCCATCCTGAATGTGCCTAATTCCCATTTTAAGCCGTACAAGTTGGTGGTCTACCACCAAACCATGGGGAAGCAAACTCTATAATTTAACCATAACCAGGGTTAACTTGCGGGGAGAGCGGGGGTTCCCTCACTCAATTTAAATCAGCATGGAGTATGGCTCAATCTTCTTTTCTGCTACTGTAGAGACTAGGACCCAAACCAATGGGTTCAAGTTACAATAAAGGCGATTCTGACTAAATACTGTATCAGGAAAACCTTTCTGACAGTAGGGGTTGTTGCACAGTAGAATGGACTCCTTTGAGAGTTCTGGATTCTATTTCACTGGAGAAGGTTGAATGGCCATCTGCCATGGATGTTTTAGCTGAGATTCCTGCATTGCAGGGGGTTGGACTAGATTTCACCCCCGGGACCTCTTCCAACTTTGCAGTTCTATGATCTAAAAGCTCTGTTTTGGAGGGGGGTTAGGAAAGCAAAGGGTATTAAGTATTAAACATCTGGTACTCGGGCTAGGAAAGGAGCCGGGGAGATATGAGACTAAAGACCATCCCAAACAGAGTTCCAGACTGGAAGTAGGAGCAACAGGGCGGTATCGAGGGAAGGAAGACCCCGAGCCAAAGAGAACCTTAAAAGCTCTCAGTTTGGAAGGGGAGACCTGAGAAACGCCCGTCTGGACCCCACACCTACGGAGTATAAATAGCGCTAGTTAAGAGGATATAACCCAGAGATGGAAGAGCAGGAAGGTGGGATGGGGAAAAGGAAGCCACGGCTGACCCTGCATCCAGGAGGCAGAGCCATCAGGACGGGACAGCAGTCCCTGCTCACACAGGATCCGGCGCAGCGCAGGGAGATCCCCAGAATCGAAGCGCTTCTGTTCGGTCTCCATCGCTCCGATCCGCCCACGTGGTTTCCCCCTTGATGCTTCCGGATCCGGGGTTTGACGGGGCGGAGCTACGGGAGCCGACGCCTCCTCTTAAAGCAACAAGCCACACCAAACCTTTCAAGCACATTCAAAAAAGCACAGCCTTTCCCGCAAAGAATTCTGGGTGATGCAGTTTGCTAAGGAATGCTGGGAACAGGAGCTCTGTGAGGGGTAAACTACAAGGCCCAGAATCCTTTGAGGGAAAGGATGCGCCTCAAATGTGCTTTAAGAGTTCACACACATAAACAGAGAGAGCTTCATGAATTAGAAAAAATTGTTCAGGAAGGGGGAAACTTGGGGTGTCCCCTAGGAATCAGAGTGTGGATGACTGTGGGGGTAATAATTTAGGAGAGGGGGTTGATTTCCTAGCATTCCCCCCAACGTCCTTACAAATTGCTACCTCACAGGGTAGTTGTAATCAAATAAATAAACAATTCAGCAACGAATTAACATTTTGTTCCACTTTAGCTATTCCAAATGTGACTGACAAACCGTAGCCTAAGTTTCATTTCGTTTGTGCTTATTGTCCTTCTGTGAAAAAAAAACTATATTTTATTTTTTAATGTCCCTTGGAGACGGGGAAGCGATTCATAAACAGAATCAAATAAATTTTTTAAATAAAAATAAAAAAAATTGGGAGAAGGCCCACTCTCCGGGTTTAGGGCAGTGCAGGTGTGTCCCCTGCACAGGTCGCTGAGAAGAGAGGGGGCTCAAAATAACCATCAGCACCACCTATATTTACGCAGGTGCCTACTGAAAATATCTATAAAAAAGCAATTGCACCCAAAGGAATCACTGTGAAAATAAGAAATATTTAGATGTGGGCGCCAAACCTAATCCTTGCCAAGAAAGGCCTATTGCCACAATCCATCCCTGACTGGGTTGACCCTCAGAATAATTTCCTCCACAGTTTTTGCTGTGAGGATAAAAGGGGGGTTGTTATGTACTGAAGTTCTCACCCTGGGCCAGCAGGGGGATACTGTAGATAGGGTAGTTTTCACTCAGGTCTATATATGCAAATAAGGGATTGAAAGTGACGTTCAGTGATTGGATAGTTACAGAAAATGGTTACTGTTGCGTTCCAGGGGAGCTCTGTATAAGCAGGCTGGCTGAACCCTTCCGTTTAGTTCAGTTCTGGCCTGTGAATAAACAAGAGCTGCCAAGGAGTGTGGTGGAGTCTCCTTCTTTGGAGGTCTTTAAGCAGAGGCTTGACAACCATACGTCAGGAGTGCTCTGATGGTGTTTCCTGCTTGGTAGGGGGCTGGACTCGATGGCCCTTGGGGTCTCTTCCAACTCTATGATTCTATGATTCTATTCTAAGAGCTGCTTGAAGAATCGCTGTGTCGTCTGATATGTTCACCCACAACTTAACAGAGGTCTTGCTTCCACATCCACACCCCGAGTCACTAGGGGCCGGCGACTTATTTCCTTCTCCCTCTCTGCCTAAATCTACCTCGCAGGGTTGTTGTGCGAGGTAAAAGTGACAGAACAGGGTCCCAGAGGGAGGGAGAAAAAATCCAGAGGAGGGGAGTGTTATGTAGTGAAGTTCACCCTGGGCCAGCAGGGGGATACTGTAGATATTTTTCACTCTGATCTGTAGATAGTTTTCACTCAGGTCCACGTCAGTTATTTTAGGCGGGAAACTCTGGGTTGTTGTTGCTACAATGTTGACAGCCGGCTGCCTATAAAAGCAGGCCGGCTGAGCTGTTTGCTGTTCAGTTTTCTGTTCCACCTTACAAAATAAAGAACTGCTTGGAGACATCGCTGTGTCGTCTGCCATGTCTACCCACTATTCAACACTGGCGACGAAGGTGGGATCGGTGGACATCAGAGCACAGCCAGATGCGGCCATCCTCTGAACTGAGCTGAATCACTGAGCGAAATCACTGGACAGAACCAATTCAGAGCTGACCGTTCTGGCGAGAGCACTGTGTTCCATCCATCGCCCTTCTCTCCGGCATCAGAATCATGGCTTCACTTGTGCCTCTACCGCCATTTGCGCCAGCCTCTGAATCATGGGACTCCTACCTCGCTCGGTTCGACTGCTACCTCCAAGCCAACGAGCTGACAGCAGTCTCAAAGGATCGGAAGCGGGGCCTATTCCTCAGCCTCTGTGGGCCTGAGGTGTTTGAGACGGCCCGAGCATTGGTTGCGCCTGAAGCAGTCCAGGCAACACCATGGGACACGATCCAAGAGAAGCTCCGCAACCACTACGCACCAAAGCCGTCCAAGATTGCTGCCCGCCATGCGTTCTACCACCGGAACCAGGCAGAGGGGGAGTCAATCAACAACTACACCACCGCCCTGCGACAGGCTGCAATGCACTGCGAGTTCCGAGACTTAGACGATGCCCTGATGGATCGAATCGTCTGCGGGGTCCGGGACATCCATCTGCAACGGCGTCTCCTAGCCAAGCCAGACCTCATGCTACAGAAAGCCATTGAGGAGGCTGTGGCCTCAGAAGCTGCTGAACGCTCCGCCCAGGAGATCCGCAAGTCCAGCAGCCCGCATCTTACTAGGGAGCCAGTTCCGGTGCACAGGGACGCGGACTTATAAAAAATATTGGGGGGGCCCGGGAAAGCTCATGAATAATAAATAAGCTCATGAATATGCAAATAAAGTGGCGCCGCCTCCTCGTGATCAGCTCCAAAGGAAATTGGGTGGAGCTTTTGCTCGGGAGGGAGGGCAGGAGGCATGCAGCCCGCCCCTCCCTGTGCATTTTGGGCTGGGGGAGGGGCGGCGATGGCGCTCTGCTGGAGGGGCGCCGGAGATTATTGGGGGGGCGGAGCCCCCCCAAACGAATTTTTGAGGGGGCTCGGGCCCCCTCAAGCCCCATGGAGTCGGCGCCTATGCCGGTGCATCATGAAGAGGCCAGCAGTGATGAGGCATCCTCCAGTGAAAACTATCTACAGTATCCCCCTGCTGGCCCAGGGTGAACTTCACTACATAATAGGGAGGAGGACTCATCCCTCGGGATGGTTAGGACGATGATTAATAATAAATAATATTAAATTTTTATTTATACCCTGCCCTTCCCGGTTCAGAAAACCGGGCTCAGGGTGGCTAACAACAAATTTAAAACAATTGATGCAACAATAAACAGCATAAAATACAGTATAAAACGTGAATAACAATAAATTCAGAATTCAAAAATCAATTTGGGGGGGGGGGGAGTCCATCCAATAAACATTAGATGATTACTCATTACGCTCATAACACCTCCTGTCAGAGGATCTTGGGCTGCTGCTGCGGGGTCCGGATTTTCCCGGGCGCAGAATAACACCGGCGGTGGAACGGCCGCTCGTCCGGGAAAACCCGGGCGCGTGGCATTTCCCGCTGGGGCACCTCAAAAACGGCCTTTTTTAAATTTGATTTTCTTTTATTCCATCTTGCCAACTTTTCTGTCAGGATATTGTTTGAGATACGTCAAGACGCACGAAGAATCACGACCCATTGCTTGGGCTCTATTCCCAGGGCCTCGTTATATTTCGGAGCGGGTTCGAGGGAGGAGCGAGGGCGGCGGCGGCGGCGTCTTTCCCGCCTCCCTCGACGGAGGAGGAGGAGGCGAGGCCTAGTGCCCGGCGCCCGCCTCGCGCTTCCCAGCCGCCCAAAATGGCGGCGACGACGAGGCTCCCTTGCGCGGGGCTGCGCTCCCTGAGGCGCCTGCTGCTGGGACGCCCCTCGCACCCCGGGCGGCTGCCGGCGAGGGGGCTCCGCGCAGGAGTGAGTCTCCCGAGGCGGCCCCCCGACCCCCTCCCGCAGTCACGACCCGGATATTTGGGCCCCATTTAAAGGGAGGGTTGGATAGACGTGGAGCTTTTTTTCCCCCTCAGCGAGAAAGGAAGTCCCTGTGCCCCACTTAGCCGTGGGGGTTTCTTTTGCTGGGGGTTGGGGGGGTCTCAAATAAGGTGTGGAAGGAGAGGTGAGACCCCCTTTTCTGGGGGTCTAGAGGTGGGGTTATGTCTCTCCCCTCCCTCCAGATCTCTTCCCCCCCAACCCTAAAAAATCAAAAACAAATCACAGAAACCCAACTTTTTTAGGGTTTGGGAGGCTGGATGGGGGTGTGGGCTGGGAGGGAGGGAAGGAATGTGGAAGTTGCACATCCCCACGTGCTACTTTGCACGTGTATGGGTGCAAACTTTGCGGGGGTGGGGAGGAGTGGAGCATTTTATATTGCGGGTCCATCTGTCCTTGTTGAAAATGCTATATCCGCCTTCTCAGAAATGGGTCTCCTGCAGGGATTTTTAACTGGCATATGTTTACCGAAATCTTTGTTAATGCTGGTCTGTTGGGAGTTGTTGGATGGATGGATTTATTTATTTGTTGTCTTTCTTGTGTTCTTTATGTGAACTGCTTCTGAGTGAGCTCTGCCCAAATAATGGCATGGGTCATTATAATAGTGCACATTGTTAAACTGCGGAACTCACTGCTGCTGCAGGAGGAAGTGACGGCCACCAGCCCAGATGGTTTTTAAATGGATTTGATTTGATTTTTTTAAAGCGGTTTTTATAACGCAGGTGGGGTTTTGTTTTTGTTTTTTTTTAAAAAAAAGGATTGGACATATTCATGGAGGACTGGCTGTATCGATGGCTACTGGCCTTGATGGCAGTGTCAAGGTCAGACACAGTAATCCTTCTGAATACCAGTAGCTGAAAACGCTCAAATCCTGCTTGCAGCTTTGCCACAAGCATGTGGTTGGCCACTGTGGGAAGAGGATGCTGGATCAGATGGGCTGTTGGCCGGATCCAGAAGGGTCTTCTTACATTCTTGCGGCTATTAATTTGGCTCACTCAAATGGGATGATGGCGGAGGCTGTGTGTATGTGTGTTGAGTTTGAGTTTCTACTGAAATGAGGCTGCATTTTAATGTTGTATTTTAATCTTGTTTTTAAGTTGCATTCTAATCAGTTGTTTTTATACAGCGGTACCTCGGGTTACATACGCTTCAGGTTACATACGCTTCAGGTTACACACTCCGCTAACCCAGAAATAGTGCTTCAGGTTAAGAACTTTGCTTCAGGATGAGAACAGAAATCGGGCTCTAGTGGTGCAGCGGCAGCAGGAGGCCCCATTAGCTAAAGTGATGCTTCAGGTTAAGAACAGTTTCAGGTTAAGAATGGACCTCCAGAACGAATTAAGTACTTAACCCGAGGTACCACTGTACCTGGTGTTAGCCACCCTGAGCCCGGTCTTGGCTGGGGAGGGCGGGGTATAAATAAAATTTATTATTATTGTTGTTTGGCAAAATCTAGAAGACCACAGCTTCCCAGCACCTTATGAACTGAAGTGGTCTGTGGCCTTGTGGCCAAACACAAACACATAGACACTCATAATGCTAGCCAAAAGTTCATACAACTGGCTGCTTTGCATTGCTGTTCGCAAGAGGTTCCCCAGAGGCTTTTAAACAGAGGTTGAATTCCTGCATTGCAGCGGGTTGGATTAGATGACCATCAGGGTCCCTTTCCAACTCTTAAATTAGGAGTACGCCCCATTGAATTTGGTAGGACTTACTTCCCTGGTGGGATTTAACTCCCAAGTAAACATGTGCAGAGCAGATGAGGCTGTGAGAGGGAGTCGATTGCCTTTGCGCCCTGATGAAGGTGGGAGGCTTGTGTTAGAAATGCTGCAAATATCTATTTTCCAAAGCATTCAGCAGGGAACCAGTCTTTTAAAAGGCATCGTCACATGTGGTTGGCGTGTGTGCTTGTGACAGGTCACCCTGTGTGTTTTCAGCACTTGGAAAACACTTTCTTTCAGAAAGGGAGGGAGAGAATCCCGTCTCCCCTGCAACTTTCTCCTTTCTGATTGGGCCGTCTCAAGGGGCGTGTGTTTCTCTTTCTTTTGGGACCGCATCCAGTTTCCCTCACCCTTTCCCCAGTGTTGATTTAGCTTTCTTGTCACAGCTTTACAGGTCCCAGATCTGTGGAGATAATTTTCCTTCTCTCCCTGGCAGCAGCCAAGGACGAGGCATTTGTTTAACAAACATGTCCGTCCTGGATTTAAAGGCTTATTCCACTGTTGTTTTCGACAGCTCATATAGCCTGAATAGGGAACCTGATCTGTCCAGATGTTGTTGAACCATACAGGGACGGCCTCTAAAATGTGTAATCCAAGAGACACTTTCTTTGGTTCTTCCACCCAGTAATATGTTACAGGCCTAGATTTGCAAAATAATAATAATAATAATAATAATAATAATAATAATAATAATAATAATTTATTTGTACCCCACCCATCTGGCTGGGTTTCCCCAGCCACTCTGGGCGGCTTCCAACAGAATATTAAAATACAGTAGTCTATTAAACATTAAAAGCTTCCCTAAACAGCACTGCCTTCAGATGTCTTCTAAATGTCAGGTAGTTGTTTTTCTCTTTGACATCTGGTGGGAGGGCGTTCCACAGGGCAGGTGCCACTACCGAGAAGGCCCTCTGCCTGGTTCCCTGTAGCTTTGCTTCTTGCAATGAGGGAACTGCCAGAAGGCCCTCGGCGCTGGACCTCAGCGTCCAGGCAGAACGATGTGGGTGGAGACATTTTGTATTTTGTTTTACCAAAAAAAACACAACCCTGTATTAGCCAGGCCTGCCCCCCACCATTCTCTCTTTTCACCAAGAAATGAGAGCCAGTGTGGTGGAGGGAGGAGGTAGCAGGGTTCGGCAACCTAAGGCCCATGGGCTGGTAGCAGCCCATGAGGTTTGTCTAACCGGCCCATGGCGCCCCCTGCTGCCACCACTGCTGCCCGCTATTACCGGTGCGGCATGGCACAGGGACCAACTTTTGGGTTGATGGCACCTGTGCGCATGGGCGCTCCTCCAACCTGGATGTGCACCAGAAATAGCATGTGTGCACGCATGTGGGACGGAGAAGTGCCCGTGTGCACACACTATTTCCGGTGCACTCTCAGCATTTCCTTCCTCGCAGGGGTGTTGTGGGGATTGAATGAGGAGAGGGGAGAGGCATGCATGTCACCCCGAGCTACTTGGAGAAAAAGATGTAATTGCAGTAAGCACATAATAAATGGAACTGAGGAAGGGGATATCATGTTAGGGATGTGCTCAGTTCTTCAGCCTGGGGCAGGGAGCAGATTTAGCCCCTACTCCCACTGGATACCCTTACGCTAAAACATTGCATCTGGCGACCGTGTTTTATCGCTGTGTTTCTATCCTACGAAGCCCAACTCCCGTAGCTGCTGACGGTGTTTCACACAGGGCTGGACTTTACCTACCACCCCTGGCAACCCCATCCTAGCAGAGAGGCAGTCCACTGGGAGGGGAGGCGCACTGCATGCGCAAGCACACCCCAGAATCTTGGCAGTACATGCCACCTCCTTCTACATCACCAATGGCGATGCAAAGCGAAGTGGGTTAGAGGATTAGTGGGACCACCTTTTGAAAACCCAAGGCACATCGCTCGCTGCTGTGATATGGAAGCCGGGGGCGGGGGGAGAGAATACCTATGTGGTGATAGCTTTGCAGAGTGACAAGTGTAACTGAAATCAAATAAGTAGCCGTGTTGGTCTGATGCAGTGTGTGTGTGTGTGTGTGTGTGTGTGTGTGTGTGTGTGTTGTCCAGTAGCACCTTAGAGACCAACTTTGTTCTTGGTATGAGCTTTCATGTGAATGCACACTTCTTCAGTACCTGTGGGTATCTGAAGAAGCATGCATACGAAAGCTCATACCAATAACTAACTTAGTTGGTCTTTAAGGTGCTACTGGATAATTTTTATTTATTTATTTATTATTTCTACTGAAATCAAATACAAAACATTTCAGTTGCCTCGTCACTGTATGGCATGATGCAACTCTGATCACCTTTTCACAGGTGTGTTGTTCTCTCTTTGTCTGTCCCAGGTACGCCTTCAACAGCAGGAAGAGTTTACCTCTTTGGAGGAGAAGCCGCAATTCCCCGGTGCCTCGGCCGAGTTTGTAGACAAGCTAGAATTCATCCAGCCTAATGTCATTTCAGGGATTCCCATCTACCGAGTTATGGACCGACAGGGGCAGATCACCAACCCCAGCGAGGACCCTGAGGTAAGACGCAGGGGCCTTGTCAGTTTGCCCAGTTCAGTGCGCTGTGCAGTTCTGCATTGCCGCTAGAAGAAAAAATATCAAGAGGTTCTTGCAGGAGCCAAGGAATTTTGAAATACTTTCCTTCGGCCCTGTTCAAATATTTTTCGTTCAGCGGCATTTCTCCCTCCCTTGCAGCTTCCCCAAGAGCAGGTGCTGAAATTCTACAAGAGCATGACGCTTCTCAACACCATGGATCGGATTCTCTACGAGTCCCAGAGGCAGGTATGGCCACAGTGCGCGCGCACACATGCTATAAGATTCTGCCCCCCTCATTCAAAAAAAAAAACAAATTGTCCTATTGGGAGGGTCACACAAAGTATCTCCTTGTCAGCATCGCCCTTGAGCCAGTGCCACCAACTGGACTCACACACTTCAGCCCCGACTGGGCTAGGCGAGCTGGGTAGCACTTCCAGAGACCACCTTCTGCACAGGAACTGGTCAAAGTGCTGTGGACTCACAGCTTAGAGTTGTGAGCACCAGATTCACTCCAACAAGAAGACAGTCGTTGCACAGCAGAGTATAAATGACTCGGAGAGCAGCTCTGTGGAATAACTACTTTTATTCTATCTACAACTATCATACAAATTACATACAGAGCTAAATGAGGTCTAAGCATAAATGAATGCTGCACTACACTGAGTGTCTGCAGCTGATCTTAGCAGCAACCTTATCTATACACACGATCTCTAACACTCAGTCTCTCTCTCTCTCACACACACACTGACTGACTGACTCTTTGATGTGGTGCTGGAGTGGAACAAGTAGAGAGCAGAACACTGCTCCTCCTCTCTGGAGAATCAGCAGACTCATCAGGAGATTCTTGGATATGGGAGGAGTGAAATCTCCTCACTCCTGACTTGGGGGTGTGGATGTAGCCTGGCCTTCTCCAACCTGATGTTTTGGTTGGACTTCCATCACCCCTGAGCGCTGGCCTTGCTAGCTGGGGCTGATGGGAATTGTAGTCCAAAACACCTGGCTTACAGCAGGTTGGGGAAAGTTGATCTAATGTAGGACTGTCCAACAGGCCGATTGCGATCTACTGGTCGTTTGCGGGATGCCCCTTGTCGATCATGGTTGATCATGCCCCCCCCCCCAAAAAAAAAAAAGCTCAACAACTTTGGCCCCCCTCAAAAAAAGCTGAACAAGTCTGAGTAAATCACTGCCAGTTTTTTTAAAACTGGTTGCAGATCCCAGTCTCTTGGGCACACAAAGCTGGGCCCAGAGGCCTTCGCCTTCCTTAGAATCATAAAATTGTAGAGTTGGAAGGGACCATGTGAATCCTCTAGTCCAACCCCCTGCAGTGCAGGAATCTTGCCTAACATGGGGCTCAAACCCACAACCCAGAGAATAAGAGTCTTTTGCTCTCCTGACTGCGCTATCCCTTCCTCCTTCCATGACTAAGTTCAGTTTGTTTCCCCTAGGGTCGGATCTCCTTCTACATGACCAACTACGGGGAGGAAGGCACCCACGTGGGCAGCGCAGCGGCTCTTAGTGACACCGATCTGGTCTTTGGACAGTACCGTGAAGCAGGTAAGGGACAATTCACTCTCCCTCCTGCTTACGTGTGTTGTGCTACTAGCTGCTCAGCCACTGGGTGGCAGCACATGACAGCTCAACACTGCGGCGCTCTTAACATCATTAGACATGTTTGCATCCTCAGCTCTCACCCCAGCAATACTTCTTCTTTCCTGTTATTCCATTTTTTAATCATTTGTTTCTATTTTCCCTTAGGATACACTGTCTCTTGGGCTGGTTAGTTCTGCACACCGTGTGACTGTTTATAAACAATTAAAGGAGCCGATTAGACAGGCACATGGTTGATTGATCTGTTTTTATATTCCATAATAGCAGCCACTGCAATAGGTGTTCTTAATAGGCCTCCTTTTCTGCAGTATAATCTTGAATTTATTTTGTAGTAGGCTTTTGAACCTTGACTGAGATGGCTCCCCACCCCCAATTGCGCTCCTCTCGTCCATCAAATGGAAGAAGCATTGCTCCTGTTTTTTTTTTTTTAAGAATTTTTATTGATTTTTCAAACACATAATAAAAAGCAGACACATTACGAAACAACAACATTAAACATATACCGACTTCCCCATACCTCCCTTTTGCTGCATCCTTATTCCAAAGTTCTTTAGCAACCCTTTGATCAGATTATCTGTTGATTCCCTTTCATTAGATTTCCTTGAACTTAATAGTTACCGCTGTATTTCTCTACTTCTTACCCCTTGGCATCTCAACACTCCTCAATTTTACAACAGTTTTTAAGATATAATTTAAACTTCTTCCAGTCCTCCTCCACTGTCTCTTTCCCCTGGTCTCGGATTCTGCCGGTCATCTCTGCTAGTCCCATGAAGTCTGTCACCTTTGTCTGCCATTCTTCCAGAGTAGGTAGTTCTTGCATCTTCCAATACTTTGCCAGAAGAATTCTTGCTGCTGTGGTAGGGAAGAAGCATTGCTCCTGAACTCTGTGCATCAACTAGTGCGCTGTTAATACCATTACTGGCTTCTCACTCTGATAAAAGGTCTTCCGGTTAATCTCTTGTTCCCTCTTGCTCCTCTTAGGTGTACTGATGTACAGAGGGTACCCTCTGGACCTGTTCATGGCACAGTGCTACGGCAATGCCAGCGACACTGGGAAAGGCCGTCAAATGCCCGTGCACTACGGCTGCAAAGATTTGCACTTTGTCACCATATCATCCCCACTAGCTACGCAGATCCCACAAGGTGAGGCGAAAACGGGGTTACAAATTTCCAAGATGATAAAGGGTCTGGAAACCAGGCCTAATAATAATAATAATAATAATAATAAATATTTATTTATCCCCGCCCTCCCCAGCCAAGGTCGGGCTCAAGGCGGCTAACAAGCAAATGATAAAAACAAGTTGAATGAATGCAACTTAAAAACAAGATTAAAATACAACATTAAAATATTGAAACATTAAAATATTAAAATGCAGCCTCATCACAGGAGGAGAAAGGAAAAAGAAAGAAAGAGGGGGAGGGAATCAAATTGGCTCCAAGCCAAAGGCCAGGCGAAACAGCTCTGTCTTACAGGCCCTGCGGAAAGAAATCAGATTCTGCAGGGCCCTGGTCTCATGAGACAGAGCGTTCCACCAGGACGGAGCCAGTGTTGAAAAGGCCCTGGCTCTGGTTGAAGCTAATCTAACTTCCTTAGGGCCCGGGACCACTAGGGTGTTGCTATTTATTGCCCTTGAGGCTCTCTGTGGGGCATACCGGGAGAGGCGGTCCCGTAGGTGCGAGGGTCCTAGGCCATGAAGGGCTTTAAAGGTCAAAACCAGCACCTTAAACCTGACCCTGTACCAGTGCCGTAGCGTGGGGGGTGCAGGGGGGGCCGCACCGGGTGCAACATCTGGGGGTTAGGGTTAGGGGGCGCAAATCCACGGGTTAGGGGGTGCAAATTACTTGCCTTGCCCCAGGTGCTGACAACCCACGCTACACCACTGCCCTGTACTCCAGCGGGAGCCAGTGCAGCTGGAAAAGCACTGGGTGAATATGCTCCCATGGCAGAGACCCGGTGAGGAGCCTCGCTGCAGCATTCTGCACCCGCTGGAGTTTCTGGGACAGCTTCAAGGGCAGCCCCACATAGAGCAAATTACAGTAGTCAAGCCTGGAGATGACCGTCGTATGGATCACTGTGGCCAGATCACTGAGGAACAGTTGAGGGAACTGGGTATGTTCAGGCTGAATCGGTGGTTTAGCTTGATCTGTGGTAGCTTCAAGTAAACATAGCATCTGATCCTCTTTCCCTCTGGCCAGAGTCAGGAGGTGTGAGACAGGCTGGCAAATCCCCCTTTGGGGTCGTTGCCAAAGGGGTCTGGGAGCTGAGCGGGTCAGGACACTGCTTAGTATGGACAGATCCTCCGCTTTATTAATGACAAGGGTTCGTTACAAGAAAGCAATCCTTTGTTTGAAGACAGTCACGGTGAATGGCCTGTGCACCCATCTCTTTCCTTTCCCTGTTCTCATTCCCTCTCTCCCCTCCCCATCTGGCAGCTGTTGGCTCCGCCTACGCCATCAAGAGGGAGAACACCAACCGGATTGTCATCTGCTACTTTGGGGAGGGCGCGGCCAGTGAGGGCGATGCCCACGCAGGCTTCAACTTTGCCGCCACCCTGGAGTGCCCCATCATTTTCTTCTGCCGCAACAATGGCTATGCCATCTCCACCCCGACGTCTGAGCAGTACCGGGGCGACGGAATAGGTGAGGGGGGTCAGGCCAGGGTGTGGGTGGGGTGGAGAATGCTCTGAGGCTACATGACCTTACCCTCCTGCCCCAGATTCTGGGTATAGAATCATAGAGTTGGAAGAGACCACAAGGGCCATCGAGTCCAATCCCCTGCCAAGCAGGAAACACCATCAGAGCACTCCTGACATATGTTTGTCAAGCCTCTGCTTAAAGACCTCCAAAGAAGGAGACTCCACCGCACTCCTGGGCAGCAAATTCCACTGTCAAACAGCTCTTACTGTCAGGAAGTTCTTCCTAATGTTTAGGAAGTATAACATAGAAAGTCCACTTTGGAAGGCTCTGCTCTCACCAGCCACTGCTGCATAACTAGCACAGAAATATACGTGCCTTTTTTCATCTTTATTTTGGCATTGTTTCAACAACTGTCCTGGAAGCACCTGCTGCACCGTGAAGCGTGACTTCCCAGAGTAGGGCGTCTCATGTTGGGAGTAAAAGTTAATTTTTGCAAATTTCCTCAGGGGTCTTAAAATCATGTTTTCGGGGTGCGAGGAATTCAAATCTGCTATTATTTTTGTGATCAGACAACATTTAGCTCTGTAAGTCTGCATTTGATGAAGAAACATGTAAACTGCTTTTGGGAAACCAATGAATTTTAATATTAACTTCTGAAAATGTCAGGTAATTCAAAAGAATAATAATACAACTGCAAGTTCTTGGCTATCATTTTTAATTATTTCTATGCAGTTTTGCACACATTTTACCTATACTAAGTAAAACTAGATTACAGTTGTACCTCGGGTTAAGAACTTAATTCGTTCCGGAGGTCCGTTCTTAACCTGAAACTGTTCTTAACCTGAGGTACCACTTTAGCTAATGGGGCCCCCCACTGCCGCCGCGCCACCGCTGCACGATTTCTGTTCTCATCCTGAAGCAAAGTTCTTAACCTGAGGTACTATTTCTGGGTTAGCGGAGTCTGTAACCTGAAGCGTCTGTAACCCAAGGTACCACTGTATATTTATTCAGCCAAAATATCTTTCAAATTCCCAAATCAATTTTACGACTTCTTAGCACCTCTCATTTTTGGAATTTGAAAGTTTAAAAGTCCCAGCACTCCCTATTCCCAGAGCGCTTATCCTTTGCTTCCTTCCCGCAGCTGCACGTGGTCCCGGCTACGGCATCCAGTCTATCCGGGTGGATGGCAACGATGTCTTTGCCGTGTACAATGCCACCAGGGAGGCCCGTCGCCGGGCTGTTGCTGAGAACCAGCCCTTCCTGATTGAAGCCATGACCTACAGGTAGGTGTGGAGAGAGCGGTGGGGTGGGAGTGGGGGGAGTCACTGGAGCACAAGTCCCATAGCCTGAGAAGGAAGTGACCTGATGTGGGGGGCGGGACCAAAAAACCCACCTGAATCATGAGCTGCCCATTTCCCTCTCAGGATTGGACACCACAGCACAAGTGACGACAGCTCCGCCTACCGCTCGGTGGACGAAGTCAACTATTGGGACAAGCAAGACCACCCTATCTCTCGTCTCCGTCACTACATGGTGGGCAGAGGCTGGTGGGATGAGGACCAGGAGAAGACGTGGCGGAAGAAATCCCGCAAAAGGGTGAGTGGCTTGGATGTATGGTGTCCACGTTACCCTCCGTCTTGGCTGTGTTTCCGTGGGTGCCTGCTTGCGATAAATAGGCAAACGTTCAGGATTCGTACAGAACAATGCAAAATATGAGCAAAGGCCAACAATATTGAAGTCTCCTAGGACAAACATAGGGAGCAGCCTTAATGCTGAGCCAGAACATTGCTCCCCCTAGCTTAGTGTCAATGCTGTAGCTCTTGAGCTACCTCTTCGTTATTTAGGAGGATGCACCTTCCATCTGCCATTCCCTAGGTACAGGAGTACATACCCCTTTTGAAAAGGAGGAACATGCATGGTGACTTCCACAGGGTGTCAGGGACTGGCTAGGCGAGGAGGAATGGTGGGAGGCTACAGCCAGGGAACCCCCCAAGGGAAGCATCAGTGGGAAGGCTCCGAGCCAGGAGATTGGTGGTGGGGTGTAGAAGACAAGTCAGAGGAAGAAGTGGGGGCAGATGGGTTGGAGGCTGAGCAAGCAATAGGTTTAAGTGAGAGTGAGGCAGCTGAGGAGGAGACTGAGGCTGCAAAAGATTGCCAGCCCCCTGCCAGTTCCACTGTCTCCTCCTTCTGTCCTCTTCTGTCCCTAAGAACAAGAAGGGTGTTACCTGTAGCAGAGCAAAAGGCACAGAGAGCCCCTCCTCAAAAGTTTGTGACTGTTCGGAAGGCAGCCAGCTGCAGAGGAGCTTGGAAGGAAGTGGGAGGCTCAGATCACCTGTTCCGGCCCAGTATACCTGAAGGAGCGTCTCCTCCCCCATCGTTCAGCCCAGACACCGAGGTCCAGCTCCTAGGGCCTTCTGGTGGTTCCCTCACTGGGAGAAAGGAGGTTACAGGGAACCAGGCAGAGGGCCTTCTTGGTAGTGGCACCTGCCCTGTGGAATGCCCTCCCATCAGATGTCAAGGAAATAAACAACTATCTGACTTTTAGAAAACATCTGAAGGCAGCCCTGTTTAGGGAAGTTTTTAATGTCGGATGTTTTATCATGTTTTTAATATTCTGTTGGGAGCTGCCCAGAGTAGCTGGGGAAACCCAGTCAGATGGGCAGGGTATAAATAAATTATTATTATCATTATTATTATTATCATTATTATTATCATTATTATTATTATTATTATTATTGTTATTACTACTACTACTACTACTACTTCATCATTGGGCTAGTACTGCCCGTGAAGTTCGCCGTTGTGTTTTGTCTCTCTGAATAAAAAATTGACTTTACTTCTCATCTCGAGTTTCTGTGCTGAACTGCAGCCAAACCAGCCCAGGGAAATTCCAGTGCTCCTCCGATCAGCTTTCTAAAATAGAACTACTTCTTTGTGACGAATAGAAGCATCCTGGCTGAGGTGGGACAGAACCGTGGGTGCTCCTTTTCAGAGAAGCCAGGCGCCTGCCCCACCCTCCTTTTCTTCCGCACAGGATTGTAAGGCAAATCTCAGGTCCGGAACGGGGACTCCCATCTCTGCTTTCCTTTTGTGTTCCTCAGGTGATGGAGGCCTTTGAGGAGGCGGAGCGCAAGTTGAAGCCCAGCCCTCAGTTCCTCTTCTCCGACGTCTACTGCGAGATGCCCTGGCACATCCAGAAGCAGCAGGAATCCCTGGAACGCCACCTCAAGCAGTACGGCGAACACTACCCGCTGGGCCAGTATGAGAAGTGACCCGTCTTCCCCTCGCCTCTCTGCCCTCCAGCTGCTGGGATGTGCAGGAGATCTGGCTCAAACCAGCATGCAGAGAGAGAGAGAGAGAGAGGTTTCGTGTTCTGGGCAACCCCTTCCTTGTCACAGTGGCGATCGTGTGAAAAGGAAGGATCAGTTGCTAAAAGACTCCGCACCAGGGGGTCCCTTTTGGATACTTTGGGGTTGAGGGGCTGGTACCTGTAAGCTGTGTCATTGGGCCCCACCCAGGGGCTTCAAACTAGCTTGTGGTAGCAGCCCAGACTGTTACTTTGCCCCCATTTTTAGAATCTGCTAGTTGCACAGAGCCTGTTCAAAGCACACGAAACATCCACTGCTCTCCTGCTGTGGATGTGAATTGCCTTAGATCTGCTGCTTCCCCGACTCTCCTCCTGCTCCCGGTACCTTTTCCCTCCATGATTCTGTCATTCAGCCAGAAATTGGGCATAAGCTAGCAGGCAGCACCTTGGTTTCCCCTGTGGGGGGCAAGCATTTTTGCCAAACGGATCCCTAATGCCATCGTAAATGTCTCCGGAACTGAATACCACTTTGGTGGAATCTGCCGCTAGAAAATGCGCTGTCTAGAGTGGGAGGCCGCAGCTGGTGTCCTGTCTGGGAAGTAAATCCAGGCCCTCTTTGGATAGTGTCTTTTGGGTGATAAATGGCATTTTTAAGGGATGTGAATCTCAAGCTTGTCATCTTATTTTTTTTTGAGGGGTTTTAGCAGCCAGGGAGAGTAATGCTGAAAGAAGTAGTACGGCTGTCTTTCCTGGCCTTCTTTTCCTGAGCCCTTTCCCCGATCTAAACTGGCACCTGGAGGGGGGAGCTCTCTTGGTCTGTTACGCTTGAATCGGAAGTTCTTACCACTGAAAAGCAATGGTTCTATTTGGGCTGCTGGGAGCAACAACTGTCTAGGCAAATGTATGTATGAACAAAGGGGCACATTGGGGAATTAATAAAACTTTCGTGGGCATTTGCCTCTATGCAATCTGCTTTTCGACTAGTGAGAATCTGCAACCAGGGGTGCCATATCCTTGGTTGGGATAGTTATCAGAATAGGTGGAACCCGTTTGACAGTCACTTGGGAAGGAAAGAATGGCACTTTGCACGTGCTCAGAGACACACTGCCTTCGTTTCACAGGAGTTAGGGCTTGCACCCTAAATCGAAGCAGGCTGTGGATTCATGTTAGATGAATTCATGTTAGAATGATTAAAACTCTGGTAGAGCAAAGTTAGCTGCTTCATCTCTTCTCACCCTGACTGCGATGAATATTCTGCAGTTGCACTACAGCACCATGGGGTCGCATCCAATGCCAGCCCTCCTCTGAGTAGACCTACTGAAGTTAATGGCCATGACTAATGCAGATTTATTAATTTCAGAGGCTCTTGTCTGAGTAGAACTTGGTTGGAAACAGGTACTAGGTACAGAATCCATCATCTTCAACATCTTACGGCGCGGTCCTTAAAATTTTGTATCGGAGTATTTTCCTAGTTTACCTGTTATTTGATCACTGCTTTGTTTTACCACCTGTCAGCCATCATGTGGAAGGACACTATAAAGATTCATTGGCCATCTGCTTTCCCGTCTACAACTGTGTTCTGTCCCTTTGATACCACCTGTCGCCCTTCCATTTTTTGCCTCGGCTGCTTGCCCCGGCCAAAAGGCAGACTTTTTGGTTTATAAAACACAACACTGAAAACAGCTTGCCTCCCTGCTGCGCCATCGTTTAGGAACCACTGCCTTGCTGTAAAATAATAGTTTGGCACTAGATTAATAGCCTGTTATTTTAAAAGCACTTGCGAATACTTTCCAAAGAGCAGCAACAAGTATAACTTACAACCACGGCAGACACGAACCACATCATCAATACACAGCACCTGAGGCATATTTTATTATGATATCTGTACATCATTGCAGCGTGGGAGGAATAGTCTTCCCTGCTCTTTAAATAGAACACATGGAAACATCTGAACCTTCCTCAAATTTCTGTGTAAGATGCAGCCAAAAGGCAGTCACTAATAGCCTGTGATTTCATAGAACACCTCTTTTTTGCCATTGATGAAGGTGGACACTTTTCCTTAAGGTGTATTTAAACACTAGGAGGCCAATAGCACAGACAAGTTTGCTGGGCTCCTTTGTTCACCCAGGTTCTCTGGGTGCCTTGGACCTGGGAGATCAAGCCACAGACCTTAGGGGGGTAATGCTTGCGGTGGGTAAACGTCAGATAATACAGAACTCTTCAGGATCCGCCCAGCCTGTACCCAGATCCGGCACTGGGGTGATGAAGTTGAGGAATGACACTCTTACCTGATCTTTAAAAGCAGCCTGACAGGTGTGAACCAGGCAGAGGTTTATGCACCACTTAAGTCATGGGTAGGCAAACTAAGACCTGGGGGCCGGATCTGGCCCAATTGCCTACTAAATCCGGCCCGCAGAGGGTCCGGGAATCAGCGTGTTTTTACATGAGTAGAATGTGTCCTTTTTATTTAAAATGCATCTCTGGGTAATTTGTGGGGCATAGGAATTTGATCATTTCCCTCCCCAAAATATAGTCCGGCCCCCCCACAAGGTCTGAGGGACCGGCCCCTGCTGAAAAAGTTTGCTGAGCCCTGACTTAAGTCTTTCTGCAGCAAGTGTCGTAAAAGCTGCACCCGCTTCTTTTCAACGTGTCCAAGTACTTTTCTGCTAAAGGCCAGGACGAAAAGATGGCAGTCTTAGGATCTTGAGTGGTGGTGCATGTCTGCAGCCCTCCTTGCTTCAGCGGGAAGAAAACAGCATTCAAGTTGCGTGTTGGATTTTTAATATTTCTGATTAGCTGAGCCAGCTCTGGCACAAGAGCTGTATAGAATCCCACTGTGTGATCAAAGAGTTTGATTGAAAGCAAATTTGACAAGCGCCTGAAATGTACTGGTAAGTACCCAAAGGCCATCTGGTCAAACCCACTTGCCATTGCAGGAAATCTATCAGTGCGACATCCCTGGTAGGGCTGCAGACCTTCACACCAGAAAAATGTTTTTAGCAGGGGTTGATCCTCCAAATGTTTTTTAACCTGGGTGATCTGAAAGAGTCAGAGTTGTTTCCCTTTCCAAATCTGAAAATTTATCATTCCCTAACATTGAGCTGTTGCAGTAGAATTGCTCCCTCCTTATTTTCACATCCTTCTGCATGTTTAGGTTTGTTTCTTTCTAAAGGCAATGGCAGCTTGGATATTTGTTCCCCACGCACTGAGATGGCCTTAACAGATTGGAGAACTGGGCCCAAAACAACGAAATTAATTTCAATACGGACAAATGTAAAGTTCTGCACTTAAGGCAGAAAGAACCAGATGAACAAATATAAGATGGTGGGGGACAGGGACACCTGGTTTACTAACAGTATGTGTGAAAAAGGATACTGGGGTGTTAGTGGGCCACAAGTTTAACATGCGTCAACAATGTGACGCAGCAGCAAATAAATAAATGAAAATACTAACGCTATTCTAGGCTGCATCAACAGACGTCTAGTGTTTTGATCAAGGGAACTCATAGTACCACTGTATTCTGCCTTGGTCAGACCACCCCCTGGGATACTGTGTCCAGTTGTGGGTGCCACAATTTAAGAAGGATGTGGACAAGCTGGAACATGTGCAGAGGAGGGCAACCAAAATGATCAAGGGTTTGGAAACCAAACCTTATGAGGAACGGTTGAGGGAGCTGAGTATGTTTAGCCTGGATAGGAGGAGACTGAGAGGAGATATGAAAGCCACCTTCAAATATCTCAAGGGCTGCCACACAGAAGATGGAGCAAGCTTCTTTTCTCCTGCTCTGGAGGGTAGGACCTGAACCCATGGCTTCACACAGCTGTCCATGGAGGCACAGGTCAATTCTGTGTCCAGGGCAGCTGTCTGTCAGCTCCATCTGGTATGCAGGCTGAGACCCTACCTGCCTGGGGACTGTCTCGCCAGAGTGGTGCGTGCTCTAGTTATCTCCCGCTTGGACTACTGCAATGCACTCTATGTGGGGCTACCTTTGAAGGTGACCCGGAAACTGCAATTCAGAATGTGGCAGCTAGAGTGGTGATGGGGGGTGGCGGCCGAGACCACATAACACCAGTCCTGAAAGGACCTACATTAGCTCCCAGTACGTTTCCGAGCACAATTCAAAGTGTTGGTGTTGACCTTTAAAGCCCTAAACGGCCTCGGTCCAGTATACCTGAAGGAGCATCTCCACCCTCATCGTACTGCCGGACACTGAGATCCAGCACCAAGGGCCTTGTGGCAGTTCCCTCACTACGAGAAGTGAGGTTACAGGGAACCAGGGAGAGGGCCTTCTCGGTAGTGGCGCCCGCCCTATGGAACGCCCTCCCATCAGATGTGAAAGGGATAAACAACTACCTGACATTTAGAAGACATCTGAAGGCAGCCCTGTTCAGGGAAGTTTTTAATGTGTGTCATTTTAATGTATTTTTAATCTTTGTTGGAAGCCACCCAGAGTGGGGAAGCCCAGCCAGATAGGCGGGGTACAAATAAATTATTATTATTATTATTATTATTATTATTATTATTATTATTATTATTAAAGTTACAAGAAAGGAGATTCCGACTAAACACCAGGAAGAACTCTCCTTTGGTCATACCCCCTGTCTCCAAGCCATACCCTACTTTGGCCATTTTTCACACCCCAAACGGCTGTTCCAACAGTGCAACCGTCTCGCTTGAAAGATGGTGGACCCTCCTTCCTTGGAGACTTTTAAGCAGAAGATGGATGGCCACCTGTCATGGATGCCTTCGTTGAGATTCCTGCATTGCAGGGGGTTGGACTAGATGACCCTCGGGGTCCCTTCCAACTCTCCCATGATTCCACAAATGTCTCCTTGAACTCCGATCACACCTTTTGCTTGTCCAGGAGGAGGTTAGGCGGCGTCTGTTGGTGTAGAAACCTGCCTCCTGTACAAAGGCCAAATTTACACCCATTGCTCCACCCACTTGTACCTCTGGCCACGCCTACCGCCAGCATGCGGCCCCTCAGAAGATGGCATGGAAGAGAATGCAGACCTTTGGCAGTAAAGGGCCCCACCCCCCGGTCGAAGAGATTGAAGGTGGGCCTTGACGCAGCCAGACGTGTCCTCTCCCACTGTAATACCACCCTTTCCGAACCACTCCTCAGAAAAATGCCCCTCTGGTCCTCTGCTTTCTACCGGGCTGCCCGCTGCGCCACCGGCCAACCTCTCCCTTCTCCATGCTGCCACCCCAGACAGGAAACAGAAACCTAAGGAGAGGTGCCCCCCTGACCCAGTATTCGTATCTGGCCCCTGCCTCTAGGAAGCGCCCAAGCAGAATACGAAGGCAGTGGCGTGGCGCCGCCACTCGGAACTGCCCTTTCTCCGCACACAGACTTTTCAAGGAGGCCGTTCCCTCCCTCAACTGCACACCGGAGGTCCTCATGTCCAACAAAGACACAGAAGGCTGTGCCACATCAGCCTCCGTCCGCTTTCAGCGCTCGGCAGGAAGCGTCTCGAACCCATTGTTCCTGACTCCCATTGTTCAGCAGCTGAGGTTCGGGTCTGTGATCTGCTTCCACAGCTGGAAGGTCTGTTGGGGGCTGCGGCGGTGGACCAGCAGCAGCCTGCTGTGAACGCAAGGATCGCTGCGGTCCTTTTCTGCGATGTCAAAGGTCAGGAAGCCCGGGTGCGCCTCGGGGAGGATGCCCAGGGCTTGGAAGCAAAGGCCCGTGTAAACGTCGTCAATGGGGTAGAACGCGATGTGTCGGGAGATGAGGTGGAGCCAGCGGGCTAGCGGCCCTGAGAAGATATACCCCCCGCCCCCCGCGTAGGACGGGTAAGGCCCCACGTAATACGACTCGGGGACGTAGTATTTGCTCCGGCGGACGCGGAACGGCGAAGCGTTGGCCATCACTTGGCCCGTGTAGAGCATCTTGTTGGGGTCTAGAGACCCCAGGTACTCCAAGACCTTGGGCGTGTTGATGAAGACGTCGTCGTCCCCCTTGAGGACGTAGCGCACGTGCCGGCAGTACTCCACAGTCCAGCTGAGGAAGAGGAAGTCCTTCAGGGTCAAGTTGAAGAAGGTGTCCTCAAAGTCCCACATCAAGATGTCACCGTAGCTCCGGCTCTCGTACTCCACCAGGTTCTGGAGCCGAGGCCCCAAGCGGCCCTGGGCCGTGCCCAGCAAGAAGACCGTGCGGACGGGCAACCCTCCGGGCTCGCCCTCGCGCCCCCACGTGTCCCGCACGGCCTGGCGGGCGGCAAAATTCCCCGGCAGAGATTTGATAGCCAAGAGCAGGAAAGTGCGGTTCTTGGTGCCGGAACACTTGCCCGCTTGGTTGATCAAGAGAGAGAAGTTTCGGCATTCGTCGTAGAGGAGGAAGTTCCTGTAAAGTTCTGGATAGGAGCTGAAGTCGCTAATTTTGGCCACCCGGCTTGCTGCCTCGGGACCGGCGGAACAGTCGTTCCACGAGGTGTTCACCAGCCCGTCGTCCAAGTCTTGGAAAATCTGGTGCTGCTTCTCGTTCCAGTAGGCGTTCGTCCGAGGGATGCTCTGGCGCAGCTGGTGCAAGGAGGCGTTGAAGCGCTGCAGGGTGAAGGCCGGCAAGTCGTCCTGGGAGGGCTGGGCCGTGGTCGGGACGCCGTGCCCCCCGTGAGGGGTCGGGACCCTCTCGGCCTCCTCCACAGTCCATTCAATGTAGGCTTTGAGGGCAACCAGACTCAGCAAAGCAGTAGCCACAGTGATGCACCGCGAAGGTTTCATCCCCTTCCTGGAAAGTAAGAGCAGAGGGGAGAGTGAGGCTCTGAAGGGCTGAGGAACGGGGTGGAAAATAAAAATCATTATTAGTAATAATTAAAGATGGCAAACATCATCCCATTCATAGTACTCGAGCCATCTGTAAAACGTTTTTCTCTTTCCAAAATCCACCTCTTTGGATTTAGCACTCGTTTTAGATATATATATTAAAATAATTTATTATTTATACCCTACCCATCTGGCTGGGCTTCCCCAGCCACTCTGGGCGGCTTCCAACAAAATATTAAAATACCGTAATGCATCAAACATTAAACGCTTCCCTAAACAGAGATGCCTTCAGATGTCTTCTAAAAGTCTAGTAGTTGTTGTCTTTGACATCTGATGGGAGGGTGTTCCACAGGGCAGGTGCCACTACCAAGAAGGCCCTCTGCATGGTTCCCTGTAACTTGGTTTCTCGCAGTGAGGGAACTGAAAGGAAGGTCCTTGGTGCTGGACCTCAGTATCCAGGCAGAACAATGGGGGTGGAGATGCTCCTTCAGATATACTGGACCGAGGCCATTTAGGACTTTAAACGTCAGCACCAACACTTTGACTTGTGCTCGGAAACGTGCTGGGAACCAATGTAGGTCTTTTAAGACCGGTGTTATGTGGTCTCGGCAGCCACTCCCAGCCACCTGTCTGGCTGCCGCATTCTGGATTAGTTGTAGTTTCCGGGTCACCTTGAAAGGTAGCCCCACGTAGAGCGCATTGCAGTAGTCCAAGTGGGAGATAACCAGAGCATGCACCACTCTGGCGAGACAGTCCGCAGGCAGGTAGGGTCTCAGCCTGCGTAACAAATGGAGCTGGCAGACAGCTGCCCTGGACGCAGAGTTGACCTGCGCCTCCATGGACAGCTGTGAATCCAAAACGTCTCCCAGGCTGCGCACCTGGTCCTTAAGGGGCACAGTTACCCCATTCAGGACCAGGGAGTCCTCCACACCTGCCCGCCTCCTGTCCCCCCAAAACAGTACTTCTGTCTTGTCAGGATTCAACCTCCAACCGCCTCCAGACACTCACACAGTATATACCGTATTTTTTGCACCACAACACTCACTTTTTTCCTCCTAGAAAGTAAGGGGAAATGTCTGTGCGTGTTATGAAGGGAATGCCTACGGGTGGCATGCCTACGGATTTTCCTCCTCTAAAAACTATGTGCGTGTTATGGTCGGGTGCGTGTTATAGAGCGAAAAATACGGTATATTCTGTTTTACAATTTAGAATACTCATTTAAACATCCTTAAAATATCAACGATTTCCCTTCTTCTCTTTCCATGGTTCTTTTGCACATCATAAAGGTAAAGGTACCCCTGCTCGTACGGGCCAGTCGTGTCCGACTCTAGGGTTGCGCGCTCATCTCGTTCAAGAGGCTGGGAGCCGGCGCCGTCCGAAGACACTTCCGGGTCACGTGGCCAGCGTGACGAAGCTGCAGCTGTCAAGCCAGCACCAGCGCCGCACACGGAAACGCCGTTTACCTTCCCGCTATAAAGCGGTACCTATTTATCTACTTGCACTTAGGGGTGCACATCAGAAATCCCTGCATATTTTACAAAAACCATTCAGTATTCCATTATTACATCTATCAAAACTTATCTACACTGTTGAATTTATCTTAATGCTGCCAGCGTTTTCAAGTGTACACAATTTCCCACCATATACGGTATTCAATAAACGTTTTCCAGTCTTCTCTAAATGTATGTTCTCCTTGTTCTCTTATTCTATATGTTAAGTCTGCAAGCTGCACATATTCTGTCAGCTTAAGTTGCCATTCTTCTTTAGTTGAGACTTCGCTCGTTTTCCATTTCGGGGCTAACAAAACACGGGCCGCAATAGTGGCACGGGATTTAGCACTCTTAATAGCTCAGTCGTTTTCTGCCAGGACAGCACAAAACAGTCTCTGTAATCGTCTCGTGCCAACTTGCAATAGTGAGAATAAAATCATACCACCGGCAGAAATGTTTAGAGGCCAGCCCAGAATCTTAGGCATATGAAAGTTCTGATTATGCAAAACTATATCGCTGATATAAAAGTTAAAATGGAGCTACAACACGGGTTTGTAGCCAACTAAGGTCTCCTCAGAGTAAACCCACTGGAATTAATAGGGTAAGTGACTTAAGGTCCATGAATAACCATAGTTTATAGAGGTCCCGGGCCCTAAGGAATTCAGACTATCCTCCACCAGGGCCAGGGCCTTCTCAGTGATGGCTCCGACCTGGTGGAATGCTCTGTCCCACGAGACTAGGGCCCAAAGGATTTAACGATTTAACCTCCTTCCGTCAGGCCTGTAGGACAGAGCTATTCCGCCTGGCCTTTAATTTGAATTCAGCCTGGTCTTTTATTTCCCTTCTCTTCCCTCCCCCTTCCCTTTTATGAAGATTACCCACTCTGGGACCCCAAAGCTAATTCTCCCCTGGCCTCCTCGCTGGCCCAATTAGGACTAATTCAGCCAGCTAGCACTGGTGACTGACTAATGTTTATTGGATGGATTTTCCCCAAATTGATTTTTGAACTTTGAATTTTATTATCATTCATGCTTTTGTGCTGTATATTATGTTGCTTCTATGTTGTATTATAATTAAGTGTTTTAAATTTGTTTTTAGCCACCCTGCCCGGTTTTCTGAACCGGGAAGGGAAGGGTAAAAATAAAAAATTATTATTATTATGCCCATTCATTCCAGCGGGTCTACTCTGAGTAGGACTCGCACTGGCTACAAACCACAGCCTTCATGGGCTTCTTTAGATGTAGCAATCTCTTCTGCAGGGGTCAGCAAATTTTTCCAGCAGGGGGCTGGTCCACTGTCCCTCAGACCTTGTAGGGGGCCGGACTATATTTTTTTTTGGGGGGGGGAAATGAATGAATTCCCAAGCCCCACAAATAACCCAGAGATGCATTTTAAATAAAAGCACACATTCCACTCATGTAAAAACACGCTGATTCCTGGACCGTCTGGGGGCCGGATTGAGAAGGCGATTGGGCCGGATCCGGCCCCCCGGGCCTTACTTTGCCTACCCATGTGCAAGAGCCTGTTTGAACCTTCAGATGCATTTGTGTGTTGAAGCACACTACTTAAAAATTAAAGTCTCGAATCAATATTGGCGTTTAATAATTTATCCCAGGGATGACTTCTATTTATGGAAGCAAAAGCAGCAATTAAGTCAATAAAAGCTGTAAAATGCTGTGCAGGTTCTGCTGTGCTTTCCCATTACCAAATGGTTGAGCGAGAAGCAATTACCAAAGGAAATTCCCTTCCTTGAAACCTTCCTGGTCTACTACTACCGGTATACGATAATGACCCTCCAATCTTTGCAGGAGATACTTAGCAGGCATTTTGGCCAATATATCAGTCAAGCTGATGAGTCTGTGGTTTTTAGCAAGACTTTTGTGGGGAGCAAAAACTCCGGGGAACTGTGTTCCCTTACCTTTATAAAATTAAATAATTACTATTTTTGTCTGGAGGCGGGGGCTGGAACGGATATAAACCCACTGCTTGAGCCCAAAATCCACCTGTATCTGCAATAAAGTTGTGACCATCTGCAAACCAGATCATTGCCTGCTTGAGTTTATTCAAGTTTATTGACTGCCCCAACCCAGGGGCAGTCAATAAATATATGAACTATAATGCTAAAATTCCTCCCACTTGGTATACAGGCTGTATAATTTGGACACATCAACGAGCTTCTCGTTAACAAATTCCAGCAGTCTTGAAAATTTCAGGTGGCAGGAAATCCTGTCTCGGAGCATTATTTATAATTAAAATTATTATTTCTAACCGGGTGGCCCTGGACACATTTCATAGACCATAGATTGTTTAAATCAGTGTTTCCCAACTGGTGTTCCGCGGCACACTAGTGTGCCGCGAGACGTTGCCTGGTGTGCCGTGGGAGGGAGGCGGGCGAGTCGGGCGGCGAGAGGCGGGGCGGCGGGGGGGCGGCGGCGGCGGTGGTGGCGGCCCCCCGGAGCTCTCCCTGCTCCAGCCGGGCTCCGGGCAGCAGCGGCGGAGCAGCTTCACGGGCGGCGAGTGCCGCTCCCCTCAGCCATCCCCGGCTCGGTCCGCGCCGCCCGCCTCCAGCCCGCCGTCGCCCGGCCCCGGGCAGCAGCAGCGCGCCGCCGAGACGCTCGGCTTCTACGAGAGCGACCACCGCAGGCAGCAGAAGCGCGGCGGGGCCTCAGGTGAGCCGGGGGGGCCCTGCGGGGGCTGGAAAGACAGGCAGGCGCGCCCGCGAGCATGTACAGAGTGCATCGCGGCGGGCTCAGAAAGAAAAGCAGAGTGCCTCTGGGCACGTGCAGAGTGTTTCTTCTTCTCATGCGAACTCGAGCCCATGCCGCTTCTCGGTTGTTTGGGGGCGGCAGGAGTCAAATTTAGATTTTCCCAAGAGGTGGGAGCAAAAAGGGGCTGCTGTGGTTACGGCGCCAGTTTCTCTCCGGGAATGTCTTGGCGGCACCGAGGAAAATAAATGCACCTTGCACTTAGTCGGGGGTGTTTCGTGGTTGTTCATAGGTGGCGAGGTGGGTCTTGCGCAGGGTGCAAGGGCAAGACCTCGCAGGCGGCCTTCCCACCAGATGTCAAAGAGAAAAATAACTACCAAACTTTTAGAAGACATCTGAAGGCAGCCCTGCTTAGGGAAGCTTTTCATGTTTAATAGGTTATAGTATTTTAGTGTTTTGTTGCAAGCCGCCCAGAGTGGCCGGGGAAACCGAGCCAGATGGGTGGGGTACAAATAATAAATTATTATTATTTAGTTTTTTTCCTCCCTAGAAATGAAGGGCTGAGTGCATTCAGGAGCATGGAGAGATTTGGGTGGCGAGTGACTTTTGGCAGACAGCATTTGGAGCGGGGGGGGGGCAGGAGGAAGTGAGTGAGCAAGCAGAAATCAAAGCTGAAAGTTGTCTTCTCTCAGCCAAGTGTTGCTGCTCTTTTAAATCAAAAGGTGGCAAGGAGGTTGTAGAAGTAGAAATAGCATTCCTGCTGCGTGCGTGTTTTGTGCACCAAGAAGTGAATCCGGCAGTTCTACTCTGGAAGACAGTACAAGAGTTCCTCTGAAGTCAAGTACTTAAGAGGGTTTCTCTCTCTCTCTCTCATGACAGCCTTGCCAACTGCTCTCTGATTGGCTCTGCTGTTCTTGCCTTTTCCAAGTTTGAGATTCGGTGCTGTCAAAAGTTTGGAGGAATTTAGTTTTACAAGCACCTAAGCCTTTTTTACAAGCTAGTTTTACAAGCACCTAACCAAAATCGTGGTTTCAAGCTAAGATTTGCTGATCTACCTTTGGACAGTTTTTGGTTGGAAACTGCCAAGGAGTTCCCCCTTCTGGCAAACAAAGCTATTTTGACATTGCTCCCATTTTCCAGTACATATCTCTGTGAGTTGAGCTTTTCAAGCATGATTGCTATAAAAACTAAATACACAGAGAGACTGAGAGCTGTTGACGAAGAGCTACGTGTGTGTCTTTCTTCGATTCCAGCCAGAATATCAGCTTTGTGTTCAGCCAAACAGGCCCAGGTTGCGCACTGAATAAAGTATTTTATAATTTTTCATATTTCTGTTTACTTACTATTTCATAATAAAGTAATTATAAAATACTTTCTTTGTGTTTATTTGATTCCTATTAAAGAGAGTTACTTTATATATAGTCAATATAGGCACAGAGTTAATTTTTTAAACATTTTCTAATGGTGGTGTGCCTCGAGATTTTTTTCATGAAACAAGTGTGCCTTTGCCCAAAAAAGGTTGGGAAACACTGGTTTAAATAGCCCAAAGTGTGGTTGAAGAGGAAAGATTTTGCCTGGCGCCTAAAGATATGGAATGAAGGCGCCAAGCCAGCCTCCCTGGCAACAGCATCCCACAAACGGGGAGCCAATGCAGAAAAGGCCCCGTTCTTGTGTTGCCACCCTCTGGACCTCCCACGGAGGAGGCACGGAAAGAAGGCCCTTGGGTGATGAGCGCAGGGTTCATACGGGGAGAGGCGGAGAGTGAAATTAAAAC
This sequence comes from Podarcis melisellensis, assembly GCF_964234715.1. Lineage (NCBI taxonomy): Eukaryota > Metazoa > Chordata > Lepidosauria > Squamata > Lacertidae > Podarcis > Podarcis melisellensis. The sequence continues at coordinate 82,504,109 of NC_138540.1, forward strand.
TTTTCCGCTGATCTGAGTGCTGTGGCCTCATCCACTGCTGGCACGCGGCCCCGGAGGGGTTGGCAAACAATGCAAACAGCCTTCAGGACATCAAAGTTTATCCACCCCTGCTCTGTGTACGGTCAATAAAATAAAAAAAAAAAACGAACCACAGCACACAGCTGTCAAAAGGACTGATAACCATTTTTCCTGATCTACTAGTTAATAATACAGTGGAACCTCGGGTTGCGAACGTGATCCGTGTGGGAGGCACGTTCGCAACCCACAGCATTCGCAACCCGCAGTGCCGCACAAAGTGCAATTTAGTGTTCCTGCACATGCGCGAGTGTAAAACCCGGAAGTAACCCAGTGCTTCCGGGTTTGGCGCGATGCGCAACCCGAAAACACGTAACCTGAAGCGCCTGTAACCTGAGGTACCACTGTAATAATAATAATAATAATAATAATAATAATAATAATAATAATTTATTATTTGTTCCCCAGCCACTCTGGGCGGCTTCCAACAAAGATTAAAAATACATCAAAATGTCACACATTAAAAAATTCCTGAACAGGGCTGCCTTCAGATGTCTTCTAAATGTCTGGTAGTGGTTTATCTCTTTGACATCTGATGGGAGGGTGTTCCACAGGGCGGGCGCCACTACCAAGAAGGCCCTCTGCCTGGTTCCCTGCAACCTCACTTCTCGCAAGGAGGGAACCACCAGAAGGCCCTCAGAGGTGGACCTCAGTGTCCGGGCAGAACGATGGGGGTGGAGACGCTCCTTTAGGTATGCTGGACCAAGGCCGTTTAGTTCTCAGCTTGCAAGGAGTTTTTTAAAAAATGGAGAAGCATTTGAAAGCAGTAGCATGAAGCGGTACAATCCCTTCCTACACCTCTTTCTTGTGGGCATGGGTAAACCTAGCCATAAACGCTGCATGATGTGAGAAATGGGTCCCTTCTAAAGGATTTTACCCATTCCTTTCCTGGCTCATTCTGTGCAATGGCCCAGGAACTGCTGTTTTCATCACAGTAGTGCAGTATCTTTGCTAGGTCTCTGCTTCTTAGAACTATAGAATCATAGATTTGCAGAGTCGGAAGGGATCCCCAGCGGTCATCTAGACCAACCCCCTGCAACGCATCATTTTCCAGGATGGCCTCTTTTCTTTTTTGCGTGTGACCCTCAAGAGTGAGGATGTGCTTCCATCCAGCACACCAGCACGTGACAGTATATTATAGGTCAACAAACAGACGGTCCCTTATGTACTTACCTTTTCATTACTGGAGGTTTTATAGACCTGATGTTCTTTGGCACAGTTTTCCTGCACTTAGAGGTTTCCCGTTTGTGACTTTAGCAGGCTTGCTGTGCTCACAAGCCCTGGCGCCAAGAGGCAGTTGTCTCTGGTGTGCCAAGGCCTCTTCCCCTGGGAGGAAAGACGCCGGTTTCCGTCGCACGCGGCCGTTTTTCACGCAGTGCACGCACGGAGCCGCTCTCCGGTGGAGTTCCAGCGCATAGATGTGCTTCATGTGACAAGTACACACTCACACAATGCTGCTGGATTTCCTCCTCCCGACGAGGCTTTCTACCGTCCGATCCTGGCCACCGGCCAAGGGGATAAATTTAAATTCTGCCTGGGTGGCAAAACTAAACAGTTGCGCAGGCCGGGAGACAAAACCATGCGCTTGGCATCTCTGAAAAGGGCATCTGCCACTCCCCCTTGGCAATGGCTGGAGGCGGACGAGAGAGAAAAATCTCCTCCCTGTAGTTAAAAACTTTTCCACCCCAGTTGCTGGGATGGGTTCAAAGGGCAAGGAAAGCCACAGGCTAGAAGCCAGTGCAATTCTTCTATCTCTGCCCCCTGTGCAAGGAGCTGGAGGAAGAGAGAGGGAAGATAAGGACCTTAGAAGTGGCCGGCTGGATCAGGCCAGAAGCCCACCTGAGCCAGCATCCTATTCCCAAAATGGCACATCCTATGCATGACAGCGATGCGAGTGGCGCTGTGGATTAAACCACAGAGCCTAGGGCTTGCTGATCAGAAGGTTGGCGGTTTGATTCCCCGCGACGGGATGAGCTCCCGTTGCTCGGTCCCTGCTCCTGCCAACCTAGCAGTTCGAAAGCACGTCAAAGTGCAAGTAGATAAATAGGTACCGCTCCGGCGGGAAGGTAAACGGCATTTCCGTGCGCTGCTCTGGTTCGCCAGAAGCGGCTTAGTCATGCTGGCCACATGACCCGGAAGCTGTACGCCGGCTCCCTCGACCAACTCTGGGGTTGCAGTGCTCATCTCGCTTTACTGGCCGAGGGAGCTGGCCCATGCAGGACTAAACTGCTTCTGGTGCAACAGAACACCATGACGGAAGCCAGAGTAGCGCACGGAAACGCCCTTTACCTTCCCGTCGCAGTGGTATCTATTTATCTACTTGCACTGGCCCTGGAAAATAGGAACCCTTGGAGCATCTGCAAAAACATAGTACCGGTACTTCTTGACAATATGACATTCCTTCATGGCAGGGGGTTGGACTAGATGACCCCGGGTCCCTTCCAACTCTACAGTTCTATGATTCCATCTAGTCAGGATAAAACCCCAACCTAGATCTTCAACATGGGCGAACTGCTGGCTAAACATGAGCCGCATCAGCAATCTACCCAACATTTGGCATATTCCCCATTCTAGTTGGAACACAGTATGTTTCATTTGTTTGTTTAAGGGTTTAATGCCAGCTTATCGTCAAGTTAATGAGGACTAGCTCCATGGCTCCCTCCCTAGCCCCTGAATGTAGGAACCAATAAGCGTTTTCCAAGCTTTTATTTCGTTTGCCTTCACGACAGATCAGTCATATAGTCTCTGTTTTGCAGCGAAGGGACAGAGGGCCAACTTGTCACGTGCCACAAAGTGAGTTGAAATAAAACGAGGCCTATATTTGATTGAATTTGATTGTCTGGTTGAGATTATTTCCCCTTGCCCTTTGCATGGCGTTTGTAACCTTGAAGTTCCAGACAATGAAGACCAACTTCCTGGAAGTTCAATAGAAAAACATCCTCAGAGAATCCATATCTGTGGATGTCAGTCAGTTGAGGACACTGTTCATTCTAAGTTATATGAAATTCTGAGGGCTAAATACTTAAAGAATACCCTGGGTCTATTGCCACCTTGGGTATTCTTTAAGTATTTAGCCCGCGGAATTTCCTTGGACGCGGGTGGCGCTGTGGGTTAAACCACAGAGCCTAGGACTTGCTGATCAGAAGGTCGGCGGTTCGAATCCCCGCAACAGGGTGAGCTGCCGTTCCTCTGTCCCAGCTCCTGCCAACATAGCAGTTCGAAAGCACGTCAAAGTGCAAGTAGATAAATAGGTAGGAAGGTAAACAGTCAATGACCTGCTGTCTGGCTCAAACAAATGGGTTATGTTTGAGGAACTAGGGGGGAAGGCCACTTATTTGCCTTCCCCCTGTTCACATAAAGTAAAATTTGCCTTTGAGAAAACATGGGCTGGATGCCTACAGCCACAACACAGACATTTGCTCATTTTAAGAAAACCACAATAATAAATTAGGCTGCAAACTGATGTCCTATGTGGAAGGGAACTCCACCAGACTCAATTTGGCTTAATTCTGAGTAGACACACATCCTCTGAGGAAGTGGCTTCTGCCTCCGTATGCTCTAAATAAAGAGGAACACAAAATGCCTATGTAAGAAACCCTTCTCAGCATAAGAATTAAATGTGTGCATCCAATGTTAATTCAGAAAAAAAAGGCACAGGGTGTTTAGGAAATACTGAATCAAGCTCTGCGTCAGCCCATGTGATTTGGCCTCACCCTGCGTTGCTAAGTGCCCATTTAGTGCCCTAATGTGAAGAAGGAGCTGACATTTCCCTTTCTTCTCCTGGCAGGGCTTGCAGAAAATCCATCTTCAACCAGGAAGCTGAATCCCACAAGAGGATTTTTCTCAGTTAACCCCTACCCATCCACCCCCCGGCTGGTAACAGCCATACATCAACCAGAAGGCCCCACAGTCATAAAGCTGGAAGGATCATCTCGTCCCTGCAATATAGGAACACGCAGCTGTCCCGAACCTGCAACCTTGGCATTATATCTGCACCACACTCTAAGCCACAGGTCGGTAACCTAAGGCCCATGGGCTGGAAGCAGCCCATGAGGGTCGCTTAACTGGCCCACGAGCTGCCCCCAAACCGAGCCGCCCACTCGGCGAGTCCCTGTGCGCTGTGCTAAACTGGTGCAGCGCGGTGCGGGGACTCTCTTCCGTGGCTCTGGAAATCGCTTCTGCGCATGCCCAGACACTAGAAATTGCTTTTGCGCATGCCTGGACACTAAAAAGGGACGCGGGTAGCGCTGTGGGTTAAACCACAGAGCCTAGGACTTGCTGATCAGAAGGTCGGCGGTTCGAATCCCCACGACAGGGTGAGCTCCCATTGCTTGGTCCCTGCTCCTGCCAACCTAGCAGTTCGAAAGCACATCAAAACGCAAGTAGATAAATAGGAACCACTCCAGCGGGAAGGTAAACGGCATTTCCGTGCACTGCTCTGGTTAGCCAGAAGCGGCTTTGTCATGCTAGCCACATGACCTGGAAGTTGTATGCCGGCTCCCTCGGCCAATAAAGCGAGATGAGCACTGCAACCCCAGAGTCGGCCATGACTGTACCTAATGGTCAGGGGTCCCTTTACCTTTATGCCCAGACACTGGAAATCGCTTCTGCGCAGGTGTGATTTTTCTGGACATGTACAGAAGCAATTTCCGGCACCACGAACATGCACAGACGTGATTTCCGGCGTCATGCTGTGCCGGCCAGGCCCACGGAGGATCTGCCCAGCAAGCCTTGCCGACCCCTGCTCTAAGCAACTGAGCCATCCAGGCTGATCAATACCTGGAAGGCTCTCCCAGAAGAGGACAATGTCTTTCTACCAGCTCAGACTGAGGCGTAAGTGGCAGTACAGCGGGCATCTGGTTTTGCACGCCTGTGGTGCTTAGCACCTGCCAAACTATTAAAAATACAGAAGGCTGAGTTTGCACCTCTCCATCTTGCAACAGCTGTGATCCCCACCCATACTCATGAAAATTCAGGAACTAGCTTTGCAATACCTTGGGCAAAGCACAACTGGCAACAAGGTCTGGGATAATCAGAAGAAGGCAATTCTTTTTGGGAGTCCCTTCTGGCAGGAAGAGCACCAAGAAGAAGAAGAAGAGTCTGGATTTGATATCCCGCCTTTCACTCCCCTTCAGGAGTCTCAAAGCGGCTAACATCCTCCTTTCCCTTCCTCCCCCACAACAAACACTCTGTGAGGTGAGTGGGGCTGAGAGACTTCAGAGAAGTGTAACTAGCCCGAAGTCACCCAGCAGCTGCATGTGGAGGAGTGGAGACGCGAACCCGGTTCCCCAGATTACGTGACTACCGCTCTTAACCACTACACCACACAGGCTCTCAAGACAAAATAATGGGCAAGGAATGGTTTCGTGCCATCAGTCACAGAGAAACTCCTGCTGGGAAAAGTTCCTGTCCTAACATTGCATCCTTGAGGTCATTAATATGTGAGTCTCCTTTATTATTTACATTCACGAGGCTGCAATGCTGCGCAGATGTTGTCCCACTGAGCTGAGCGGAACTTACCTCTGAGTAGACACGCATAAGATGGAGTCCACCTATCACCATCCCAGCCCTCTACGCAACTCATAAGCAACACAGTTCAAATGCTGCGATAATATGCCATATCAGGTGAAACAGCAACAGCACAAACTTTAGATCAATAAGAAAGCTGTTTCCAGAGGGAGGGAGACTATGTGTTGGCCATCAGGCAATGGCTTTTTCCACCTGCCTCCTACTGCCCTAGGAGCCTTCAGGAAGGAATTGCTGCCACAGGAATTATGTATATGAGTCTTTTAATGAGCTGAATTGAGTGGAAGATTATGAGTCATGAGGTGGGTAGGTGAATCCAACAGTGCTAAGTTTATTTTTTGGTTGCTGATGTTGTTTCGCTGATGTTGAAGACTGTACTACTGCGTGAATCCCATAATATGCCTTTTGTAATTCGGCTTATTTTCTGAGTTGTGCATTATAGACTGTAATTGGTTTACTGGTGATTTGTTAATTATTCTATACGATTTGTGCCGGGCTCATGATGTTCCATTACGTTATTGCTATTTATTGTGAATGAAAAGCAGTATAGAAGTCAAATCAATCGATAAATGGATTATATTTCACTCTTGCCTTTTGATGTTATAATCTCCAAGGCACCTTGCAGCACATCATTTCAAACTGGGCTGTATACTGCCCTCGATCTGAAGATCACAAGGCGGCTTGCTACCTAAAAACACAAAATGAAAGCACAAAATATATAACGAAACAAACCAACAGCCCCCTAACCCACAGACACATTTAAAAGGCCATAGAACGCTAATCTGCCAAAGGCCTGGTTGAAGAGAAACATTTTCGCCTAGGGCCTAAAGATGTGTAATGAAGGCACCAGGTGAGCCTCCCTGGAGAGAGCATTTCACACATGGGGAGGCACCACAGAAAAGGCCCTGTTTTCGTGTTACCACCCTCTAGATCTCTCATGGAGGGGGTTCACACAGAGAAAGGCCTCATAAGATGGTCTCAAGGTCCGGGTTGCTTCATAGGGGGAAAGGCAGTCTGCCCTCTACCTCAGCCAGCAAAACGGCTCTGGGCTGGCCCTGCCTCAAGAGGACACCAACCGCGAAGGAAAAGATCCAAACATTTTGTATGCCAGTCGTCCCTACAAGCCAGAAGCCACAACGGGCTGCCTGCTATTCTTCCCCATAGCTGGCCTGGTAGCCTGGAATAGCAAAGGGCCATGCACTGAACCCTGCCTGGGGGCAGCCATGACTGCATATTAGTATCATTATTTATTGCATTTATGAGGTGCTCAAAGGTGAACTCAAAGCAACTTACAGAAATGTTCAGAGCAAGCACAAAAACAAGAGTAAGAACGAGCCAATACAGTTGTGCCAGGATTCATGTTATAGGTTGTTGTTGTGAAGGAGGTGAGGACAGGTGACCCCACCTAGGCCAGAAGTCACACACCCCCAACCAGGCCTCAAAACTGTCCAAAATTCCTTTTCTCTCTTCTAAAAATCCACAGCTAAAGTTTTCCCAGGTTTTTCTCACAAGACGCTGTGCATAGGCAAACCATTACTTTTATCAGTACAAGAAGGCTTCAAAAAGCTAATGAATATAAACAGAGGAATGCGTAAGCTGAGAAGTAAATATGGATGATTGTCAGAGAAGCGGAAGGAAGTCTAAAAAGAACCAAATTTGTGAAAATTGGATAGAATTGTATATTTGTGTTGGAAAATAATAAAAATTATTTATTTAAAAAAAAAAAGCTAATGAATAGGCTCTGTCAAAGCCAGCCTGAGAACTGACTTTTATCTCATTCAGTTGCAACATCTTGAACACGCTGAACCGCAAGGCTCCTCGACCCCCTTGGCTTCTCTCCCCCTTTCCTGGGAAGAGTCCAAAAGAGTCCCAAGACAGGAGCTTTCTGTTCATGCTCAGGAAACAACATGGGGCAGGACTCCTGAAGAGGGGGAGAAAGAGGAGGGAACTGGAGGGGAATATATACTCTGTGCAAATGGCTGTGAACTCGTGCATGCTCCTTCTGCCCCCCCCCCAAGGCAGAAAAAAGCTCTTTCTCTGGATTTAACCCCTTGGTGTCGTTTGACTCTTTTCGTCTCTCCCCGGGCGCAACGCCTTCCTACCCAGTGGCGTAGCGTGGGGGTGCAGGGGGGGCCGGCCGCACCGGGCGCAACATCTGGGGGGGGCGCGCTCGCACTTGCAGCCCTCTGCCCCTACCTGGCTCACTCACTCTCTCTCACTGCAGTGCTGGCTGTGCGAATCTGATCCAAGCCACCGGGTGGCCGCCCACTGTGGAGGGGCTGGGTGCCAGGCGTGCGGTGCGGAGAGAGAGCGAGGGTCTATCTGGGGGAGGGACAGTGCAGCGGACGCCTAGCGCAGCGCTGAGCGCGGGAGAGAACCACACCAGACCAGACCAGGCAGCAGCAAGAAGAAGCTGGCAGCGGCAGTAGGTTAGGGGTTAGGGGGCGCAAATTACTTGCCTTGCCCCGGGTTAGGGGGCATAAATTACTTGCCTTGCCCCAGGTTAGGGGGTGCAAAGTACTTGCCTTGCCCCGGGTTAGGGGGCGCAAATTACTTGCCTTGCCCCGGGTTAGGGGGCGCAAATTACTTGCCTTGCCCCGGGTGCTGACAACCCACGCTACGCCGCTGTTCCTACCCATCGTTAAAAGGGCCTAGAAAGGCTACAGTTGCTGTTGTTATAAGTTGAGACTGTTTTGCCCCAGTCAGCAATCCAGCCGCTGAATTCTGCACCAGCTGTTGATTCTGAACCATCTTCAATGGCTGCCCCATGTATAATGCTCTACAGTAATCTAACCCAGAGGTTGTCAGAGAATAGACAACAGAAGTTGGGCGAATGCAACTTACAGGGGGAAATCAGAAGATGCCAGAGGCTCTGGGCCTCTGGTCAACAACATAATAAGGAGGAATCGCTTTTGTCCTGGCAGGCTGGAATGAAATGGAAAGATACGGTTTCTGAAAGCGGTTCTTCTGCTTAGGGAGCGGGATACTTCAGCGGCCAGGTTCAAGCATGATGCGCAGAATGCTAAACACAATGTCTGGACCTGTCTGGCCCAGCAAGGGTAGGACAGGGTACGGAAGGAATTTCCTATGCCCCTCCTATCGACTGCTACGCACCTTTTGCAAGCACCCTATATATCACTGTTCCAGGAAGAGTTTTCCATAAAATTCCCAGCAACGCTTTTCCGCACATGGCAGGTTTATCTGGCACAGGGCATGATAAGACACATGCCCAGCCGTGTGTGGGAATTCCAAACCTCCGCATGATGCCAGCGAGAGGCACGCAAGACTTCTCTCTCTCCCTCTCTCTTTACAATAATGTTTACTGAGACTTTCCAACCTAAAATACAATAAAACCAAACCAATCTAAAGAAGATCATTTGGAAAGAAGCAGAAGAAGAAACTGAAGAGGTAGAAAAAGAATAAGGAAAAGCAAACCCAAAGTCCTCTAGTATAGTAATTATAGCTTAATCCTTTTTTCCACACACAGAAGGGAGATAGGGAACTTCGAAAAGCAAAGCATAAATATGGATAAACAGAAAGCAAGCAAGAATAAGATCATAAGAAAAGCAAGAGAAGAGAAATAAGAGGCCTGCAAGGCTTCTGAGAGGATTTACGGACCTCAAAACAAACACATGTTGCTTGGCTGCCCCTCGTAATGTCGGAGGGATGATGTGAGGGGTGTGGGGTTCGTGCAGCTCACACCGGCAAATGCGTAACATGGAGCTTCAGGGGTACCTAACGTCCCCAGTGCAGCATTGCATCTTTGAGAAAAGATGCTGAACCAACAGAAGGCAACCCATAAGCGTCCCAATCTTCTCCCAAAAGCCACCTCTCTCAGGACGCAAAGGTTGTGGGCAACGCACTCAAGCTGCGGAGGAAAACTTCACAGCTTTACACCATTTCCCTCCTGCTAAGGAAAACTCCTCCATGGTTTAACTCAGGGGTCAGCACACTTTTTCAGCAGGGGGCCGGTCCACTGTCCCTCAGACCTTGTGGGGAGGCCAGACTATATGGGGAGGGGATGAACGAATTCCTATGCCCCACAAATAACCCAGAGATGCATTTTAAATAAAACACACATTCTACTCATGTAAAAACACACTGATTCCCGGACCATCCGCAGGCCGGATTTAGAAGGCGATTAGGCCGGATCCGGCCCCCAGGCCTTAGTTTGCCTACCCATGGTTTAACTTATGCGCACCCACAAAATAAAATAAAAAACCCTCAGAGGTTTGCAGGACAAGTCAGGTCACCTAAATCTTCCCACATTTGTGGGGAGTCTTTAGGCATGCGATCACAGATTCACAGAAAGAGCAGCGTAAAATGTCACTTTCCCTATTTTTGTCCCATTTCTTTGCTTTCCTCTTGTTTTCCCATCCGTCACGACTGCAATTTAATTTCACACATTATTTTTTTAAAAAAGCCAACTCACTTTCCACCTCTAATCCTGCTTTTTCAACTCAAGAATTCAATATCGCAAATCACATGAGGAAGACAAACGCCAGAGCCACGGGCTGACTGACAGCACTTGCAGACTTTTCAGCTAAAGCATTTTATCCTAGAGGTCTCCTATCGCCCCATCGTTTATTTCCACCTGTCGTAAAAGGCACCAGGAAGTAGAAGCAACACACAGAGCAAACTCTCCCCCCTCCAGCCCCCCTCCCCCAAACAAAGCACATTGGTAACAACAACAACCCCCCCAAAAAAGAACAACTCTCAAAAGCTCTGTCTTTCCTTCACCTGTGTCCTCTCATATAAAAGTTGTTTCGATACGATACGATACGATAATCTTTATTGTCATTGTCCCATACAAAACAACGAAATTGAAAAAATCTACATCAGACATTCAAAACCAACAAGCCTGCTATCCCAGCTATCCCAGCCTGGTTAGCCCCCTAAAAACTCTGATACCCCATTTTTAAATATACTCCCATAGAGACTCCTTACACCGCATTTGAAACCAAAATCGCATTTGGATAGAAACTGTTTCTCAGGCGACTAGTCCTAGTCTTTATAACCCTGTACCTTCTTCCAGAAGGCAGAAGCTGAAAGAGATCGTTTCCGGGGTGCACACTATCCTGCGCTATCTCTGCAGCTTTCTTATGGCACCTGGAAGCATAGATTTGATCCGAGGTGGGAAGCGTGCACCCAATTTCAGCCATGCTACAGTCCTGCCACCCAGGCTCACACCGTGTGATGCTGAGCGTGTTTGCTCAGGAGAAAAAAAATGAGCATTTCTCTGCTGGATGGCACTCGCTTCCTAACAAGTAGACACAGGACTGCTCTGCAAAAACGCTTGGCATGTTTGCTTGGGAGCCAGTGCCACCGTGTTCAGCTTGCTCCCAGGTAAACGCACATGCAGGATTGCACAGAAGAGGCACCATTGCCCAGAACAGACCCAGGTCTCACCTGAAGGCCTTTTGAGATTGGACAGGCTCCAATTCTCCTTCTCTCCTCTTCTCTGCTTGAAGTTAGACTGTCTTCATCTCTCTCTTCCTCCGCTCTCTCCCTCCTCTGCTATTGCTCCAGGCGTTATGGGTGTCTCTCTCATCGCACACATACACCAGAGACACACATCCTGACACTGGAAGCAGAAGCGAAACCTCTCACTTTTTTTTAACCAAAACCATTCACAGACAGAAGCCGCCTCTCTTGGGGAGAGGAAAGGAAGGTGAAGCAGAGAGCAAAAAAACAAGGCAGGCAGGTGGTGCTTTTTCCCAGAGCAGAAAACCACTGGAAGGAAGGCAAAAGGGTGGGGCATTCACATTTTCTGGTTGTTGTTTTTTTTAAAGTGTCTTAATATTTCATCTCCCATCAAATATTCATGCTGCCGGCAGGGCTGTGGGAGGGGATCATTTGCTTAAGGACTCGCTTGGCAGCTCAGAAAAGCAAATCTGGAGCGAAAGGTCGAGGCCGGTGGACCCAGCGCTTTTTTCCAGGGGGTACGCATACCCCTAAACATTTTGTGAATCTTACGTTTGGTCTCATTGAAGGGCAGTATTTCAATATGAGTAGGGAAAATGAGAGTACAGTGGTACCTTGGGTTAAGTACTTAGCGGAGTCTATAACCTGAAGCGTATGTAACCTGGAGCGTATGTAACCCGAGGTACCGCTAACGCAGAAATAGTGCTTCAGGTTAAGAACTTTGCTTCAGGATGAGAACAAATTGCGCAGGGGCAGCAGGAGGCCCCATTAGCTAAAGTCGTGCTTCAGGTTAAGAACAGTTTCAGGTTAAGAATGGACCTCCGGAACGAATTAAGTTCTTAACCCGAGGTACCACTGTACCCCAAAACATTTAGCCCGGTTTCTGCTGGGGAGGGCGGGATATAAATAAAAAATTATTATTATTATTATTATTATTATTATTATTATTATTATTATTATTATTAGGAAAGCACTGGGTGGGCCCACCTGAGGAATGAAGTCAGGAGATAAGACCAGGAATCTTGGGCAACTAAGGGACTTACAGAAAACACACCTCAGGATGTGGCCTGGGGCATCCACAACCAGTTTCGGAAAACACACAGGGCAGGTGTTCCCTCCTGTCTCGGCCACCTAGCACGCCTTGAAACGGTTGCATAACTGGCTGAGTGTTCAACTGGTGTAGCACCAACTCACCTCTCTGCAGTAGCAATTCTCAGGATTTCGGGCTCGGAGGTGCAGAAGCAGCATGGGGAGATTTGTGAGTGCCTGAGGGGCTTTTTAATAGGGGCTTTCCGGAGGTGTGGGTCCTCAGGGTCAAGTAGATCAAGTTCTGTAGGAATGCTTTTACGTGCGGCCTCTGAAGACGGTTCGGAAACTCCAGCCGGCGCAGAATTTGGCGGCCAGGTTGCTCAACGAGGCAAGACGGTTTCGGGCATATGACACCGATCTCGGCCCGACTGCTCTGGCTGCCAGTTTCCAGGCCCAATTCAAAGTGCTGGTTTTGACGTTGTTGTTTAGTTGTGTCCATCTCTTCGTGACCCCATGGACCAGAGCACGCCAGGCACTCCTGTCTTCCACTGCCTCCCGCAGTTTGGTCAAGCTCATGCTGGCAGCTTCGAGAACACTGTCCAACCATCTCGTCCTCTGTCGTCTCCTTCTCCTTGTGCCCTCCATCTTTCCCAACATCAGGGTCTTTTCCAGGGAGTCTTCTCTTCTCATGAGGTGGCCAAAGTATTGGAGTCTCAGCTTCAGGATCTGTCCTTCCAGTGAGCACTCAGGGCTGATTTCCTTAAGAATGGAGAGGTTTGATCTTCTTGCAGTCCATGGGACTCTTAAGAGTCTCCTCCAGCACCAGAATTCAAAAGCATCAATTCTTCAGCGATCAGCCTTCTTGATGGTCCAGCTCTCACTTCCATACATCACTACTGGGAAAACCACAGCTTGAACTATACGGACCTTTGTTGGCAAGGTGATGTCTCTGCTTTTTGTCATTGCTTTTCTCCCAAGAAGCAGGCGTCTTTTAATTTATTGACTGCTGTCTCCATCTGCAGTGATCATGGAACCCAAGAAAGTAAAATCTCTCACTGCCTCCATATCGGTTTTGACCTATAGAGCCTTAAACAGCTCAGGAGCGCAATGCCTCACGGACCACCTCTCCCCATATAAACTGACCTGGACCCTGCAATCATCACCTGAGGCCTTTCTTCATGTGCCACCCCTATGAGCGGTCCGGAGGCTGTCAACACAAGACAGGGCCTTTTCCGTGGTGGCTCCCCTCTTGTGGGATGCTCTCCTCAAGGGAGCCTCGCCTGGTATCTTCATTACATATCTTTAGGCTCCAGGCGAAAGCATTTCTCTTCAGTCAGGCCTTGGGTTGATTGACACCCAATGCCCTTTTAAATGTGTTGTGGAAGGGTTTGTTATTGGCTTGTTTCTGTTCTGGTTTTTATTATGTATTTTGTGGTTTTTTACATTGTTGTGAACCGCCCTGAGATCTATGGGTATAGGGCGTTATACAAATTTAATAAATAATAATAATAAAATCTTATACCATGGAAGGAAGCTCCCTCAAGAGACACACAGTAGGCATATAAACCATTTTGAGATTTTTGGGGGGTTTTTTAGGGGGGAGTGTTTTTAAATTTAAAAAAAACCCAATCAAGCAGGATATACTTTTTGGAAAGAAATAACATATTTATTCGAAAGCAGTTGTAAAGCGCAACTTTTTTTAAAGAAAAAAAGCCACCTCTAAGCCGTGTGCAAAAACACGACGTTAAAAAAATGTTTCGTAAAACTGCTTTATAAAGAAACGGAATTTGGTGATAATTTTGGGAATTAAAGGGTGGGGGGAAGCCTGGACAAGCGAGATAAATATTTGCGAGGCGGTCTGAAGCAAGGAGCGGGCGGTGTGGCTTGTATGGCAGAAGGAATGGGGTTTTGGGGCCACCACTAAGCGTTAAGGAGAAGGGGGATTACTCTGACAAGCTACAGTTATCTGAGGCCCTCAGCCTCATTGGAGAAGCACTTTGGAAGTCATTGCCTTGGACCTCTGGCAAGTGTACACTCTCTCTCCCTGCTAATAGTCTCTGATGGGTTGGAAGAGTTTGAAGGGTAGGTGTCAGAGTAGAAAGAGGGATAAAAAAAATAGAAGAGAGAGAGAGAGAACTTCTAAGAGCAAAGTTCCCAAGGGTCTTCACTCTTAGAATCACGTAGAGTTGGAAGGGACCATGCAAGTCATCCAGTCTAACCTCTTGTACTGCAAGTGTCTGAGACTCGAACCCACAACCTTGAGAATAAGAGTCTCCCGCTCTATCAAATGAGCTATCCCAGAAGAAACAGATCTCCCAGCACCGCTATAGAGCGCCCCCCATGCCAAATTCTATGCACCCCATACATTTAAAGCACATTCTCCCCCCGCCGCCGCCACCCAAGAATACTGGGAACTGTAGTTTCCCCATCACAGATCTAAATTGCCAACACCCTTAACAAACTACAGTTCCCAGAATGATTATTGGGGGGGGGGCTGTTTGTGCTTTAAATGTATGGTCTGCACACAGCTTATGTTTAGCCAACAATTCCAAAATACGGAATATCTCAAGCACCTGACCAAAAGCAGGAACGTGGAACACGGAGGGGGTTGATGGCGAAACAGAGATTTGCATAAACAGTTACTCAGCCCCATAATTATTGCCTCGTTTGGGGCGTTCAGCTGGTTGCAATCTGAGTTTTCTCCCTGCTGATCCAGATAAGCCGGTGACGGCAGTGACCACAAAATTGCTAGAGAGTGGCATTGGGGGAAAAGGAAAGGCCACAACTACGCTCTCTTTGATCTTTAAATTGCACATTTCAGTTTGGCAATTTAATCCGCTTGGTCATGTTTATACATAGGTATCCTTTGTACGCAAATTCCAATAGCCGATTTGGTTTATGACGCCCCCCCCTTGTGACGGAGTCGGTCCAGAATGTGCAAAACCAGTTAAGATTCTTCCTCCACAAATCTCCCCGAGAAATTTATAATATATTTGGAAGGACCTGCTAATCCAACAAGTCTGTTTACGTCGCCTTCAGCTCAGCTGCTGATTTTATGGAGGTTTGACCTTCGATTCATAACCAGGGGCTCTTCTTTTATATAACCTCCCGTTCCCACTTGTTTTGTTCACATGGCAGTTGTAATTACCCAAGACACTTTCAAATAAAATAAAATAAAAACTTTCGAGAAAAGTTGCAAGCCCGCTTTGTTTTGCACACACTCCTCCCGTCGTCCACAGATACCCCAAATTTCTGACATGCCAGAAAGGAGAACAAGCTTTTGCAAAGCTTTAAAAGTAGCTATTTAGAACTCTGCTCAGTGTCTAACAAACCAGAGCTTTTTTCCCCCAGTGGGAACTCACCGGGACTCAGTTCTGACACCTCTCAGGTGGGTGCCATTGCCATTATAAGAGAGCAAGGGAGGATTTTGTGGTAAGTTCCAGCAGTGGCGTAGTGTGGGGGGTGCAGGGGGGGCCGGCCGCACCGGGCGCAACATCTGGGGGTTAGGGTTAGGGGGTGCAAATCCACGGGTTAGGGGCGCAAATCCACGGGTTAGCAAGGGGGCACAAATTACTTGCCTTGCCCCGGGTGCTGACAACCCACGCTACGCCACTGATTTTGTGGTAAGTTCCAGCACCCTTTTTTCTATAAAAATAGCACTGAGCACAACAGTAGGTACCGTATTTTTCGCTCTATAACACGCACCCGACCATAACACACACGTAGTTTTTAGAGGAGGAAAATCCGTAGGAATGCCACCCGTAGGCATTCCCTCCATAACACGCACAGACATTTGCCCTTACTTTCTAGGAGGAAAAAAGTGAGTGTTATGGTGCAAAAAATACGGTATTTTACAAGTACAGTGGTACCTCGGGTTAAGAACTTAATTCGTTCTGGAGGTCCGTACTTAACCTGAAACTGTTCTTCACCTGAAGCACCACTTTAGCTAATGAGGCCTCCGGCTGCCAGAACACGATTTCTGTTCTCATCCTGAAGCAAAGTTCTTAAGAGGTACTGTTTCTGGGTTAGTGGAGTCTGTAACCTGAAGCATATGTAACCTGAAGCGTATGTAACCCGAGGTACCACTGTACAGCCTGCAATAAAATGTTGCAGTACATCCCCACCCCGATATTTCTCCAGGTCAAGGTTCCACTAAGCCTAGAACAGACGCCTGTTATTCCATTAGTTACAATGGCCACCTAATCAAACTTTAAGATCATTGAACTTGTCTCGTCCAGCATTGCTTGGTTCATGAGGCAGAAAGACTGCGATGGAAAACCAGGCGTGCATCTTTAAACAAAACGGCAGGTTCCTTCTTATTGGGGGCTACCAGATAAAATATCACTTAAAAACCCCTACAATATTCTATAGAGTTTTCCCTGCATATGCGACAACCACTAGGGATGGTTCTGACGGAAGTGTTAGCAGAAATTCCCAATGTTCGCTTATTTATCTCACCACCAGATTGTAAATAGGAAGTTAGATTGGCTTCAACCAGAGCTAGGGCCTTTTCAACACTGGCCCCGGCCTGGTGGAACGCTCTGCCTCATGAGACCAGGGCCCTGCAGGATCTGATTTATTTCCGCAGGGCCTGTAAGACAGAGTTGTTCCGCCTGGCCTTTGGCTTGGAGCCAATTTGATTCCCTCCCTCTCTTTTTTTCTTTTCCTTCTCCTCCTGCGAGGAGGCTACATTTTAATATTTTAATGTTTCAATATTTTAATGTTGTATTTTAATTTTGTTTTTAAGTTGTAATCATTCAACTTGTTTTTATTATTGCTTGTAAGCCGCTCTGAGCCCGGCCTTGGCTGGGGAGGGCGGGGTATAAATAAAATTTATTATTATTATTATTATTAATTGAGCCGGCAAATGCAATTGTTCTGTACACAAACAATATGCGATTGATGATGTCCCCTCACGTCATTTGCATTGTATTTCCTTTGTATTTAAATAAACAGTGTGGAACAATAAGGACGGTTGCATGCAAAAATTCCAACACAACATAAGGGAAAACGAAGAACGCAATTTCTTTTCATGAACCGAACTGCAGCGGAATGGACCAGCACTCAGCCACCTGAGCTTGCTATTAGAGGGAGTGACAAATAATTGACAGCAATACCTTATTGAAACAAACCAAACAGCCATGCTCTAGTAACAAATCCGTTCAAGGGTTTGGGCTGATCCTGAGACTCAGCCGCTGTGTAAGTTCATCACCCCTTAGAACAGGGATAGGCAACCTAAGGCCCGTGGGCCGGATGGGGCCCAATTGCCTTCTCAATCCAGCCGACGGATTGTCCGAGAATCAGCGTTTTCTTTCATGAGTAGAATGTGTCCTACCAGTGGCGTAGCGTGGGGGGTGAAGGGGGGGCCGGCTACACCGGGCGCAACATCTGGGGGTTAGGGTTAGGGGGCGCAAATCCACGGGTTAAGGGGGCGCAAATTACTTGCCTTGCCCCGGGTGCTGACAACCCACGCTACGCCACTGTGTCCTACAGTGGTACCTCAGGTTAAGTATTTAATTTGTTCCGGAGGTCCGTTCTTAACCTGAAACTGTTCTTAACCTGAAGCACGACTTTAGCTAATGGGGCCTCCTGCTGCCGCAGCACCGCCAGAGCACGATTTCTGTTCTCATCCTGAAGCATAGTTCTTAACCTGAAGCACTATTTCTGGGTTAGCGGAGTCTGTAACCTGAAGCGTATGTAACCTGAAGCGTATGTAACCCGAGGTACCACTGTATTTGAAATGCATCTCTGGGTTATTTGTGGGGCCTGCCTGGTGTTTTTACACGAGTAGTGTGTGTGCTTTTATTTAAAATGCATCTCTGGGTTATTTGTGGGGCATAGGAATTTGTTCATATTTTTTTTCATAATATAGTCCGGCCCACCACATGGTCTGAGGGACAGTGGAGCGGCCCATGGCTGAAAAAGTTTGCTGACCCCTGCTTTAGAAGGACACTGCGTGGAAATTTTCAGAGAGGGGAATGGTGGAAAAAGAGTGTGCTAATGGTTAGAGCTGGAGGTTACCGTGAAGGATGTGGGAAAGCCCCCGGGCAAAGAGGACTGTTTGTGCAAAACAAGTTCAGTCTGTTGGCATGTGCATTGCAAGAGTTTGAAGGTTATTTCTGGCTGTTGTCCCTCTTCCTCCCAAACAGCCGAAGAACAAGATTTGTAAAATCAATAGGGTGCCCAAGGTTATCTAAACAAATGTGGCAGGAGCCCTTATTACCTAGGTCCAGTACCGATGTTTTTAAAGAGCCTTTTCGACAACCCTATAAGGCAAAGACAGATGAGGAAAATTCTCAGTCTTCCTTTGCCAGGGTTGGCTCTTTAACCCGCCCCACCTTTTTAAAAATACCTTCAAGATTGGCACCTTTATTTTAGGAATTCAGCAGTTTCCTGTGTGCAAAAAAAACACGGCAACTTTTTCTTCTCAGTTGCAAACAGGAGGCGAACTTAGCTGGCATTATTATTATTATTATTATTATTTGGTCAAGTTGCATTTCTGAAGCAGTTTCAGCCGAAAAGAAAACAAGAGGTGTTGTGCGTGCGTGCGTGACCTTTATCTGTTTGGAGTTGGCAACAGGTTAATTATGTGTTAGCTGAAACACGGCTTCCGTTTGCTCACCTGGGTTGCTTAATTGAGCTGACCTTTGTGCATTACATAAGAGTCTGGGGTGGGTATCTAGAGGGTTTAGGGAGAGAGAGAGAGAGATTTGTCATAGAATCAGAGAATTGCAGAGTTGGAAGCGAAGCCAAGGGTCATTTAGTCCAACCCCCTGCCATGATTCTATGATTAAACCATCGTTTATCTTAGCTGTGGTTTATTGTGGCAGAAGGTAAAAATGCCAACTGCTTTTACACTAGACTACACTACATTTTAGGGACACGGGTGGTGCTGCGGGTTAAATCACAGAGCCTAGGACTTGCCAATCGGAAGGTCGGCGGTTTGAATCCCTGCGACGGGGTGAGCTCCCGTTGCTCAGTCCCAGCTCCTGCCAATCTAGCAGTTTGAAAGCACGTCAAAGTGCAAGTAGATAAATAGGTACCGCTCCGGCGGGAAGGTAAACGGCGTTTCCGTGCACTGCTCTGGTTCGCCAGAAGTGGCTTAGTCATGCTGGCCACACGACCTGGAAGCTGTACACCGGCTCCCTCAGCCAATAAAGTGAGACGAGCGCCTCAACCCCAGAGTTGGCCACGACTGGACCTAATGGTCAGGGGTCCCTTTACCTTTACCTTTACACTACTTTTTGGAATATCTGTCTTAATGCTTAATAAAATCTTTGATAGTAGAGTCAGGTTGCCCAGCATGTCCATCATGATTCCTGAAATTAATAGCCGATGTGAACCATGGGAAGTGATGGAGGTAGGAAATATTTGTTATTTGTATCATAGCTTTGTGGTAACCTTCATGCCATGTATACCCTGCTAAAAGGACCCCAAATATCAGAGCTAGAGGAAAAACATCTGCCTGAGACTCCAAAGACTACTGCCAGACACAGCAGATAAGCCCTTGACTTGATGGACCAACGTTATGATGACACAGCATAAGAGAGCATCATATATTTGTTAATCTCCTCTGCTATTAAAACTGCTTAAAATATCCAGAGAAGCTGGTGCCAATGACAGCCTTTTCTTGTACCCTAAAACATCTCCAGGTTGCAGAATGCTGGCATAGACTTGTGGAGGCTGTGGGTGGGAGAATTCTGGCACCGATCTGCGTGATCGGCTCTGAGGTTGGGTTTCTTCCACTTGGGCAAGCGTCAGAGGAGGTGAGCCAAGGCTTCCGCTGAGATGCGATGAGAGATGGCAGCAGCCTCACCTCCAGGTTTCTCAAGCAGTATCAGCAGTCATTGCCCGATATTGCAAAATACAATGCAATTCCACTCGTTTGTGGAATCCTTACGCAAGCGCAGAATGGCCTCCTGGCAATAGGCAACTGCCATCCTCTTTTCCCATGTGTTCAGTCACCAGGGCTGGTCCCCCATGGCTCACCCAAGGGACAGATTCCCATCAGGAAGACGTCTCAGGTATTGCCTACACAGGTAGCCGAACAAAAGGGCTCAGGTATTGCCTACACAGGTAGCCAAACGAAAGGACTGCAACACGGCAGTGACTCCATTCCCAAAAAAACCCACAGAAATGCCCAGCCAAAATAAGAGAGGACACTGATCTGCATACGTTTTGCATACACCAATTTATCTGATAGATGCATATTTCGAAATGATGGCTACAGCTTAAAATACAAGTGTGAAGCCATACGCACATCCTGCTCTTTCTTCTTTAACTTGAAATGTCTTTCAGCTGAACCAGACGGCCCTTCAAACAGAGGACACCTTCAAATAGACGACTGTACTCTACAAAGTGGGACGCAGGTGACGCTGTGGGTTAAACCACGGAGCCTAGGACTTGCCAATCAGAAGGTCGGCGGTTTGAATCCCCGCGACAGGGTGAGCTCCCGTTGCTCGGTCCCTGCTCCTGCCAACCTAGCAGTTCGAAAGCCCCTCAAAGTGCAAGTAGAAAAATAGGTACCGCTCTGGTGGGAAGGTAAATGGCGTTTCCGTGCACTGCTCTGGTTCGCCAGAAGCGGCTTAGTCTTGCTGGCCACATGACCCGGAAGCTGTACGCCGGCTCCCTCGGCCAGTAAAGCGAGATGAGCGCCGCAACCCCAGAGTCGGTCACGACTGGACCTAATGGTCAGGGGTCCCTTTACCTTTACTCTACAAAGTAGGACCCATGGTGATTCTATTAAGAGTGCTGCAGGTGGGGGAGCGACATTTTAAAATACAGTCGTACCTCTGCTTACGTATCCCTCTGGATACGTAAACTTCGGGATGCAAACACAGCAAACCCGGAAGTATTTTTCCAGGTTTCACCGTGCGCGCATGTGCAGAAGCAGTTCTCCAGTTGCGAATTCCTCGGGATGCGGCTGAACCTCCGGAACGGATCCCGTTTGCAACCGGAGGTACCACTGTAACCTTCTATGGGGGGAAATGAAGGGGAAACACTCCCTGAAACCAAAAAATATCTAGCATGTCAGGGAGAAAAGTTCTAGACCAAACCATCCATTCTACCCACAAGGGTAGACATCAACTCATCAAATTTTACAGGTCGTTGGGCACTTGTTGACTCTGCTATCTCCTTCCCACCTAATTCTGCTGTTTTATAACTTTCAAACAACAAGCCAACCACTCTCTCTCCTGCTGATGTTCAGGGGATGAGTGCCATTGCTTACATAGCAGGCAGATGAGGGAAAAGCTCTTGGTGAACCCAAAAATTATGGGAGGAATTCAATGCTGTGCTGGTTTGAAATCACTTAGCAGTGTGCCAGTTGTGCAAGAGAAGTCATGGGAAGTCGCGATGGCTCTTGGCACTCTTCTGCTGTAGGTCTGATCCTGCCCGCTCTGTGCAACCTCTTGCCCCAGCAAGCTTCTACTGGTCCAGCTGTGTCGACACATTTCATATCACGCCTCTGTTACTCTCAACCTTATGCCAGCGCAGCAGCCCTCGCACCGGTGCTCAAAGAATGCCCTTTTACCAAATCACATCTCTTAAACTCTGCAGAGCACCCCTAAAGCTGCAATATGGAGTACAGGGTCATATTTAAGGTGCTGGTTTTGACCTTTAAAGCCCTTCACGGCCTAGGACCCTCGTACCTACAGGACTGCCTCTCCCAGTATGCCCCACGGAGGACCTTAAGGTCCATAAATAGCAACACCCTAAAGGTCCCAGGCCCTAAGGAAGTCAGATTAACCTCAACCAGAGGCAGGGCCTTTTCAACACTGGCCCCGGGCCTGGTGGAACGCTCTGTCTCATGAGACCAGGGCCCTGCAAGATCTGATTTCTTTCTGCAGGGCCTGTAAGACAGAGTTGTTCCACCTGGCCTTTGGCTTGGAATCAACTTGATCCCTTTTTCCTTTTTTCTTTCTCCTTCTGTGATGGAACTCCTATTTGGGGACTTCCCTGGCTTTTTTCTGGCCCATGTAGGACTAGTCTGGATAGTTGGCCTTGGTGAAGATTTGACGTTTTCATCCCCAAAATGGTTTTGATTTGAGTTCCTCCTGAAATGACGCTGCATTTTAATGTTGTACTAAATCTTTTTTTTTTTATGTTGTATTTCAATCAATTGTTTTTACCTGGTGTTAGCTGCCCTGAGCCCAGTCTCGGCTGGGGAGGGCAGTGTATAAATAACATTTATTATTATTATTATTAAGATCGTGACACATTTTGGTCCCGTGTGCATGAAAGCAAGTTGGGGCTGTCCCACTGAAGATGGAGCAAGCTGGTTTTCTCCTGCTCCAGAGGCTAGGACTCAAACAAATGGATGCAAGAAAGGAAATTCCAGCTAAACATCAGGAAGAACTTTCTGTCAGTAAGAGCTGTTTGACGGTGGAACGGACTCCCTCGGGAAAGTTGGGGACTCTCCTAGCTTGGAGATTTTTAAGCAGAGGTTGCATGGCCACCTGTCATGGGTGCTTTAGTTGAGATTCCTACATTGTAGGGTGTTGGACCAGATGACCCTCAGAGACCCTGCCAGCTCTACAATTCTATGATCAAATGCAAAAGAAAGAAGAAAAAATGAACCCGTCTCTAAACCCCACAGCTAATTCTCCCCTGGCCTCCTCGCTGGCCTAAGTAGGACCAATTCAGCCAGATAGCCCTGGGGTTTATCTAATTGATTTTTGATTTTTGAATTGATTGTTATTCATGTTTTTATACTGTATTTTATGCTGCTTTTATAATTAAGTGTTTTAGAGTGTTTTAAATTTGTTGTTGGGCCGCCCTGAGCCCAGTTTTTGAACCTGGAAGGGCGGGGAATAATAATAATAATAATAATAATAATAATAATAATAATAATAATAATAATAATAATTTATTATTTATACCCCGCCCATCTGGCTGAGTTTCCCCAGCCACTCTGGGCGGCTTCCAATCAAGTGTTAAAAACAATACAGCATTAAATATTAAAAACTTCCCTAAACAGGGCTGCCTTCAGATGTCTTTTAAAAAGAAGATAGCTGCTTATTTCCTTCACATCTGAAGGGAGGGCATTCCACAGGGCGGGCGCCACTACCGAGAAGGCCCTAAAAATAAATAAAAATGTATTTTTATTTATTTATTTATTTATTTATTTATTTATTTATTATTAACCTGAGGCTCCTGTTGAGCCCAAGGCCCTGCCCAAAAATGGCCCTCCTTCTTCCCACTTCTGGTTGATTCAAAATGTGGTGGAGCCAATCACTGGGCGTAAGGTTGCCATCTTTGGTCAGGCAAAATACAGGACAGGTCAGGCAAAAGAAAGGACAGGCCGAAAGGTGGGGATTAGGGGGCACACACACACTCGCATGACACCAAATCCTCCCCCCACTTTGTGGAGGGGGGGTTCCCCACATATGACCTCCAGGGGGCGGGGGAGGGAGAGAACGCCACTCCTTCCCCCTCTCTGTATTGTTGTTTTGGGCCGGCCAATCTCAAAAACAGGAAATATGGTGTCCTGTTTGAAGTCCAAATGGGACAGGGGACACTTTCATCCAAAAAACGGGGCGATCATGTTTTTCTAGGGATGGGTAGCAACCCGAATGGGTGGGGCCCTTCTGCCAAGTGAGGACCCTGAAGTCCGGCCTTGATGGTAAAAAGATAAAGGATCCCTGGATGGTTAAATCCAGTCAAAGGCGACTCTGGGGTTGCGGCGCTCATCTCGCTTTCAGGCCGAGGGAGCCGGTGTTTGTCCACAGGCAGCTTTCCGGGTCATGTGGCCAGCAGGACTAAACTGCTTCTGGCGCAACAGGACACCTGGACGGAAACCAGAGTGCACAGAAACGCCGTTTACCTTCCTGTTGTGGTGGTATCTATTTATCTACTTGCACTGGTGTGCTTTCGAACTGCTAGGTTGGCAGGAGCTGGGACAGAGCAACGGGAGCTCACTCCGTCACAGGGATTCGAACCGCCGACCTTCTGATCGGCAAGGCCAAGAGGCTCAGTGGTTTAGACCACAGCTCAACACGCATCCCATGTGGCCAGAGGCAGCAGCAGGAATGTCTGATCATGGAGGGGGCAGGGAAAAACCACCCTGCACAAACACATATATGCAAAAAAGCAGCTTTAGGAAGAATGCTACCTTGGGCTCGAAGGAACCCCCGCAAGCCCTGTCTAACGAAACAGCTCTATCTCTTCCGTGGGAGGACAAACGGGGCTGAGGGAAAAGGAGTTGAGGCGCATAGATGTCAAGGGAGACGCATGCTTTGCTCTGGGCCTGAGTCACATTTTCGTGCGACAGCAACCACAAAGAACGCAAGGAGGCAATAAGGCGAGTTTGCAACTGAACGGGGGGGGGGGGAGGACACCAGCGGTTAAAAATAAAACGGTGTGACAATCCTGCGCCTGCTCATTCCATAAGAGGTAACGGGAAAGGGAGCAGAGCTCAAGTTGGGCAGAGAGAGACAGAAGTTTCCTCGTTTATGGCGGCCTTGTTGACACGCAGAGGGTTCTTGCCTCCAGCTAAGGTCTCGTCCATGCTGTCGTTTAATGAAGATAGAGAACTTCCTGTGTCTTGCCTTTGCTCCATTGTCTGGATTTTCTCATACCAAGGCTACTCTGAAAAGGGAGAGGCCTAGGTAGGAGGAAACCCAGACTGAAGGAGGGGAGAGTGTGGACAGCAGAATTAACGGAGGTACTGAAAGCCTGCTCTCCACAAGGCTAGACACCCACCCACCCACACGTCTAAGCAGGCTCAGGCTTTAGGCTTCAGACTCGCCAAAGCCCGAGTTCAGGGTCTAGCTCAGTCGGCAGAGCATGAGACTCTTCATCTTAGGGTGGTGGGTTCGAGTCCCGTGTTGGGCAAAAGATTTCTGCATTGCAGGGGGTTGGACTAGATGACCCTTGGGGTCCCTTGAAAGCATGGGAGCCAACTCCCAGGGGCTTCAGCCCCCACAGTAGAAGATTTGAGGGGGCTGGGCCCCCACAAAGTTGATGGGCATTCCCATTTAAATGGTGTGTGTGCACTGCCTCATGTGGGGCGAGGGCAACGATATTTTGTTATTCAAGTTGACACCCCTGCTTCCAAGTCTACAATTCTATGATTCTGTAACCGGGCACGGGGCAAGCTGGGTTTTCGTCAGGGTCCTCAGGAGGTCTCCGAGGCCAAACCCAAGACCCGGAGATGAGGCAAACAAGAAACCACATTACACATTCTGTTCTGCTACTACTGATGTCACTCACAGTCACATTTCTCAGCCCTCTCTGGGCCTTTCACAATGGATCCATTGGGTCATTAATGGCCCATGGCAAACAGGAAACACAGACTAAAGAGAGCAAGAGAGGCCCGGTCTGAAATTTAATTTAAATGCTCTAATGGCTTTTCATCGGAGGGAGGAAGAGAGAAGTTGGGCACTGTGGATTAATCATCAGAAGTAAGAAACAAACGCTCAGCAAGAAGGAAGCCGATGGGAATGGACTTTTTTCTGACAAATACTGGAAAGCCAAGGGCGTTGGACACGCACGATGCGCAGTACTGTATTTCTGGTACAGCATAGGGATGAACAGAAGGCAACAGAAGATATATACACACACACTGCCATGCTTCACAGAGGAAATTAACTCCAGTGGCTGAGAGCCTGCGCAGGAAACGATGGCGGCAGATCTCGCTTCTGGAAATCGCTGGCGGGCTGGAAAAAGACTGGACTTGTGTGTCGGGAAATGCAGGAGGAACAGGCGAGCTTCGCTGTGTTAGGATAAGGAGGCGGCAAACCTCTGTTGAAATAACTCGAGAACTGGAACCCTTTTCACCCCGGGCGCCATATTCCCTTCCAGGGGCGGGGCCATGTCAGGGGTGGGCGGGGCCAGGGGCAAAAGCAGGCAGGGCAAAAACAGGGGTGCATTGGGGTGCAAGGTAAAGGGACCCCTGACCGTTAGGTCCAGTTGTGAACCTTTTGTAATATGGCGCTCTGTGTGAGGCCAAAAATTGGTGCCCCGAAATGGATCGTCTCAATTTTGTGCCCCCTCAGCTCGGTGCCCTATGGGGGGGGGTGCTCCCGGCACCACCCTAAACGGTTGACTTTTGACCTTACTGCAGGAAGCTTAAAACAGTCAAGGGGAAATGTTGTGAACTGGCTGGACGCAAAGCAGTGGTATGAGGAAACAGCTGGGGAACCCCCAAGGGAAGAAGCCTCAGAGGCCAGAGATTGGTGGTGGGACTGGTCAGAGGGAGAAGAGGGAGCGGACTGGGAGGAGGAGGTGTCAGAAGCTGAAGAGGTAACAGGGCTTAGTGAGCTGGGAGAGTCCGTGGCAGAGAGCAGTCCAGAATCAGAAGGAGAAGGAGAGGAGGGAAGCCAAGAGGCAGAGATGAGACCGAGTGGTGAAGAAGACAGTGTGTCTCCCCCCTCCTGCTGCAGCAAGCTCTCCTCCTGCTGGTCTCCCAGGACCAGGAGAGGGCTGAAATGAGAGGAACAAAATCAAGCACACCGGCATAGTCTCAGATTGCTTGGGAAGGACCTGGGGAGGAGGAGACTTAGGCAGCTGAGGAAAGGCAGGCACCTTCAGTCTCCACACGTGCCTCAAAGGGGAAAGACCTGCCAAGAAGAGTTGCTGTGCTCAGTAGACCTAGCACTTCTGAGCAGACCTTGCTTCTCCTAATAGAGAGTTCACTTATCCCGTGTGATTTATTACTGACCCACTCCTGACACAAAAACACTCTGCTGCTGGTGGGGCGTATTTCGCTCCTGAAGCCCGAGGTTCTCTGTTCTTGATTTAGAATTGCCAAGACATGGGTGGCGCTGTGGTCTAAACCACAGAGCCTAGGACTTGCCGATCAGAAGGTCGGCGGTTCGAATCCCCGCGATGGGATGAGCTCCCGTTGCTCGGTCCCTGCTCCTGCCAACCTAGCAGTTCGAAAGCACGTCAAAGTGCAAGTAGATAAATAGGTACCACTCTGGCGGGAAGGAAATGGCGTTTCTGTGCGCTGCTCTGGTTCACCAGAAGCGGCTTAGTCATGCCGGCCACATGACCCGGAAGCTGTCTGTGGACAAACGCCAGCTCCCTTGGCCTATAGAGTGAGATGAGCGCCACAACCCCAGAGTCATCTGTGACTGGACCTAATGGTCAGGGGCACCTTTACCTTTTTCCTGGCAGGCACACCGGAAGTTGGCAGGAAAGTCTAACGCCACCCGCTAGACCCCTGGCCTTCAATTGGCAGGTCGCGGCCAATCCCAGGTGGGTCGCAGCAGGAGCATGACCACCATGCAGGTATAAGGCACAAGGTTCAGAAAAGGGGTTCCCAAACGCATGTTCAGGTTAAAACCTCCCCGCCTCTTCAAGTGCACTTTGGCATCCAGCAGGCAAGTCAATACTTCTTTTATCCAAGAACCCTTTCAACACTGGAGTGCGTAAGGCCTGCTTTAAATGATTTATAGAAAGCTCCACTCCGCACTAAATCGTGAGGCATTTAGCCAACAGGGAGAAAGCATCTTCCTTGTCGGCAGCTGCCGCAACAAGGCCTCTTCTGTGAGTCTGCAAATCCTGCAGGCCTGCCGCCACCACAAGGCTTGTTCTTACTTGCAAAAATATCGCTGTGTTTTCGTCAACAGCCTGCCAACCGCACAGCTCAGGTGCTCAGCATCTGGGGCTCTAAAGCCGAGCGCCATCAACAAGAGGCAAACTGGCAGACGTGCCGTAAGGGGGCAAACGGCGGGTGGTGCCTCTGGCAACGGGTGCAAGCGAGGGATTTGAGCGCAGTCAGAAAACAAACAAACTGGGAGGATGAGCAGGACCAGCAAGCGAGGATGTGTACACATTGCTGAACAGGAGGACGAAACAGAAAACAAAATCCCTTTCTGCTTCTTCTTCTTTGCCACGCAAACTGTATTCCTGACACAGATTCAACAAGGCCACCTTCCAAAGTCGGTGTGGACACCAGAGAGATGCCTGTGATGCCACTTTCATTGTTACTGGACATCTCCAGTTCATTTTGGACGCAGCCATGTTGCAGGACGCCCTTGCAATGTCAGAAAGGCTTAGTGGAGCCTCCCTCTTCAAAGGCAGTCTACCTCTAAATGCCAGGTGCTGAGAGATGAAGGGGAAGGCTCTGCATTTTGGGGTGGGTTGGTCTGTTAGAAACAGCATGCGATAATAAGTCAGCCTCTCGCATCCCGGGGCCCATCAGACATTTTGGGTCACAATAACACCATCTGTCCAAACCAGCATAACAGCTGTTGTCCAAGACATCTAGAACAGCACCAGTTGGAGAAGGATGCAATAGATCAATTAACTGAACTATTGGTTGCTAGGGGCCTGAAAGTTCAGGTAAAAGGTAAAGGGACACCTGGACAATTAAGTCCAGTCGTGACCAACTCTGGGGTTGCGGCGCTCATCTTGCTTTATTGGCCGAGGGAGCCGGCGTACAGCTTCCGGGTCATGTGGCCAGTATGACTAAGCCGCTTCTGGCGAACCAGAGCAGTGCACGGAAACGCCATTTACCTTCCCGCCGGAGAGGTACCTATTTATCTACTTGCACTGCATGCTTTCGAACTGCTAGGTTGGCAGAAGCAGGGACCGAGCAACAGGAGCTCATCCCGTCGCGGGGATTTGAACCACCGACCTTCCAATCGGCAAGTCCTAGGATCTGTGGTGTAACCCACAGCGTCACCCGTGTCCAAAAGTTCAGGACACGCATGCTATTTTATACCAAAAGCTGCTTTCGTTCTAAGGGCAGGTGGGGCTCGTCAGCCTGGGAAGGTGGCCCTTCTAGGAGAAGGGAAACTCTGATCCTAACCCTCTGCTGCCTTGCAGGATATCTTTGGGAGCAGAAAAGGCTTCGGAGTAAACCCTACACAATTCTGAAGTTGTCCCTAAGGTGGTTGGATGGTGCCTTGTACGTCTCCTTCCGTCAACTCCTCAGCCAAGCTGGTGCCCAACATCTTGCTCAGCTTTCCATTGGACAACATCAGAGAGGCCGAGAGGGGGGTCTTGTCAACTGAACAGCCCCAGACCTCCATCCACACTGCCCAGGTTTGCGCCCCAGCGAGGTCACTTTATTGCTGCTAACACGGCCATTTGACTTCACCCCCGGAAGCGCACTCTATTGTCTCTTGAGACAGACAGATGCCTGCAACAACAACTCTGGTTCTGGTGTGCTCACCAAACTACAGTGGTACCTCGGGTTAAGTACTTAATTTGTTCCGGAGGTCTGTTCTTAATCTGAAACTGTTCTTAAGCTGGAGCACCACTTTAGCTAATGGGGCCTCCTGCTGCCGCCGTGCCGCCGGAGCACGATTTCTGTTCTCATCCTGAAGCAAAGTTCTTAACCCGAGGTACTATTTCTGGCTGAGCGGAGTCTGTAACCTGAAGCGTATGTAACCTGAAGCGTAGGTAACCTGAAGCGTATATCGAGGTATACGATATATGATATCTTTATTGTCATTGTCCCATACAGAACAATGAAACTGCAACACTACATAAAACATTCAAAACCCCCTAAAAACTCTGAAACCCCATTTTAAAATACACTATACTACAGTATAAAAACCACTGTACCACTGTATTTAAAAGGGAACGATAAAAGCTCAGAGGTACACACTGCCAGAATACAGAGGGTCTGTTTATTATGTGGAAGAACATAAGGAAGGTGAAATAACCATAGTGCAGGCATTCTTTAGAACAGGGGTGGGGAAACTGTGTTGTTGGACTCCAAGTCCCATCATGCCTCAACACCAACCAAGCTGGCCGGGGCTGATGGGAGTTGGAGTCCAGCAACACCTGGAGGGCTACAGATTCCCCATCCCTGCTTAGAGCATCTTTTGTTGTCTTCGTGTCGCCTTTGAGGGAACGCTCCGATTTGCATGGTTGGTGGTGGTGGAGGGGAAAGAGTCTCTGAGATGCGGCCCTCCCCATTCAAATGGAGACCTCTCTCTTTTTCTGGCTTCCAGCACCTCCCTGGTGCTCCTCCTCTATTTCGCCTCTCTGTTTGTCAGAGTCCAAGGGCAGGTCCACCCCCTCAGGATAGTTCATTCCCACAATGTGACACTGAGGCAGCATCTCCTCCAGCAGGATCCGAACCAGTTCTTTGTGGCGGACGGAGGGCAGGTCGGAGACATCCAAGAACCTGAGATTCCTGAAAGGACAAGAGAGGGAGGGTTCATAAAGCAAATTTTTACCAATAGAGAGGGCTTTCAGCAAAGTTGTAGTGATGCATAAAGAAGGCTGGTCGCCAAAGAATTGATGCTTTTGAATTATGGTGCTGGAGGAGACTTTTGAGCAGGCACACCCAACCTGCGGCCCTCCAGATGTTTTGGACTCCAATTCCCATCATCCCTGACCACTGGTCCTCTTAGCTAGGGATCATGGGAGTTGTAGGCCAAAACAGCTGGAGGGCCGCAGGTTGGGGGTGCCTGCTCCTGAGAGTCCCATGGACCGCAAGAAGATCAAACCTCTCCATT
Organism: Podarcis melisellensis; assembly: GCF_964234715.1. Taxonomy (NCBI): domain Eukaryota; kingdom Metazoa; phylum Chordata; class Lepidosauria; order Squamata; family Lacertidae; genus Podarcis; species Podarcis melisellensis. The sequence goes on from NC_138540.1 coordinate 82,534,585, forward strand.
CTGAAGGAAATCAGCCCTGAGTGCTCACTGGAAGGACAGATCCTGAAGCTGAGGCTCCAAGACTTTGGCCACCTCATGAGAAGAGAAGACTCCCTGGAAAAGACCCTGATGTTGGGAAAGATGGAGGGCACAAGGAGAAGGGGACAACAGAGGACGAGATGGTGGGACAGTGTTTTCGAAGCTACCAGCATGAGTTTGACCAAACTGCGGGAGGCAGTGGAAGACAGGAGTGCCTGGCGTGCTCTGGTCCAGGGGGTCACGAAGAGTCGGACATGACTAAACAACTACAACACTTGATGGTAGATTAAACACCCAAAGCCTTAATGGATTAATCAGGGGGGATTTTAATGAGGGCTCCAGTGTGTGGCCAATTAATCAATTGCAGCAATCAATTAACCACCTCTTGGTTGAGTAAAACAGTGCCCTCAATTAGCTGAGCGAAATACTAATTTAGCCTTTATGAAAACTCATCTTAGCCCTTATGCAAGACAGCAAATGTAATCTTAGAACAGAACAGCAAAGCCTCCTCTAAGCCATGACACACACACATCATGTCTCAATGCAATGACATTGCTTCTTTTAAAATACGGGTGCAGAAGAGTGTTCACAGTTATGACCCATGATTGAATGGTTTGTTTCACGGTTTCACGGTTTCACGGTTCACCGGTTCACCGTAGGCTAGGTAGAGGGGCAATATCGGGGATAAACCCTTTTATGATATTACATCCTTGACTATCCTTCAGTTTGATTTCAACAAAGTTATGTCATTTATTTATTTTTGCTATTGTGTTTTTACTTGGGTTGGAAGCCAATTCAGGACTTTCTGCAGTGAGACGAAAAATATAAATTTCATAAACAGAAGCCTAAACCAGGGACTCACACTCAGGGACTGAATACAGAATCCCTTGAAATGCTTCCTGGGTTGTGACAGGTCTTCTACCAGTGCTTCTCCATCGCTCTTCCTCAGGTGATGTTCATTAGCTGGAATAAGTCCTCTGATTGCCTCTTGTGTGGCTGGACGGACAGGGGTGTTGCAGAAATGTCTATTTTGTGCATGGCTGGAATGTAGCCCTGTTGTGCAAAGGTAAAAGCCCCATCTGCTGCCCTGCCCATAAGGGGGGGATGTGGGTGGCGCTGTGGTCTAAACTACTGAGACTCATGGGCTGGCCGATCGGAAGGTTGACGGTTCGAATCCCTGCGATGGGGTGAGCTCCTGTTGCTCAGTCCCTGCTCTTGCCAACCTAGCAGTTCGAAAGCACGTCAAAGTGCAAGTAGATAAATAGGTACCACTCCAGCGGGAAGGTAAATGGCATTTCTGTGCGCTGCTCTGGTTCGCCAGAAGTGGCTTATTCATGCTGGCCACATGACCCAGAAGCTGTACGCCGGTTCCCTCGGCCAATAAAGCAAGATGAGCGCCGCAACCCCAGAGTCGGCCACAACTGGACCTAATTGTCAGAGGTCCCTTTATCTTTACCTTTACTACCCATAAGGACATGTGTCCACTGGGCTGAAGAAGAACTGCCCACTCCCATTTTAAAAAAATACTAGAGGCAAATTTAACCAATCAACCCAAGGTTCCTTTAGCTAGTCCTGCTTTTAATCTGCGGGGCTTCAGGTTAACTTACATGATCCACTCCCATGCATTTTTTTTTAGCCTGCTTTGTGTTTACTCTGATTATAATTTTTTAAAATACGTTTTTGTATTTTCTACTGTATTACTTATTTGGTCCTTGTAAATTGCTTTGGGACTTACAAGCAACGCACAAATTCAACAAACCAGATCGGCTAGCTTTCCGGCGTATTATTAAAACAGAGAATTATGAAGGTTGCGAAGGTACAGTGCCTCTGAATGTGGAGGTTCCATTTAGCCGTGATGGCTAACAGCCCTCGGCAGCTTGGCTGCTCCATAAATGTTGCTTAATCCTTTTAAAAATAAATAAATAAACAAACACCCAAGCTGGTGGAATTTTGTTGTTGTTGTTTAGTCGTTTAGTCATGTCCTACTCTCTGTGACCCCATGGACCAGAGCACGCCAGGCACTCCTGTCTTCCACTGCCTCCCGCAGTTTGGTCAGACTCATGTTGGTAGCTTCGAAAACACTGTCCCACCATCTCGTCCTCTGTCGTCCCCTTCTCCTTGTGCCCTCCATCTTTCCCAACATCAGGGTCTTTTCCAGGGAGTCTTCTCTTTTCATGAGGTGGCCAAAGTATTGGAGCTGTATTCAGGATCTGTCCTTCCAGTGAGCACTCAGGGCTGATTTCCTTCAGAATGCAGAGGTTTGATCTTCTTGCAGTCCATGGGACTCTCAAGAGTCTCCTCCAGCACCATAATTCAAAAGCATCAATTCTTTGGCGATCAGCCTTTTTTATGGTCCAGCTCTCACTTCCATACATCACTACATCACTCACTGGTGGAATTTTAGCGGCAGGGAATTCCATAAGCTAATGACAGGTTGTGGGGAGAAACGTCTCCTTTTCTCAGTCCTGAAGTTCTTGCCATTCAGCATCACGGGGCAGTCCTGAATAGCCGGCCCGAAACAACCGAAAGGGGAAATCACCTTTGGAAAACTGGCGACACCGTGGGTGGCAGAGAGCCTAAAGGAACAGCTCATCTGCAAGGGCCACACCCTGTCCTGACTCAGGGTTGCAAATCAAGGAAGATGCTCCACGACCTGAACCTCTTCCAGATTGTCCTGATTCCCTACTTGTCTCTGCCTGACTCACAGCAGCTTTAATAATAAATAATAATAATAATATTTTATTTATATCCCGCCCTCCCCAGCCGAAGCCGGGCTCAGAGCGGCCAACAACAATAAAAGCAACACAGTTCACATAAAATCACAATCAATCATTTGAAATGAATTCTAAAATCAATTCATTCTAAAATCAATTCAAAATCAAATTAATGGCAACCACTGGGCTAGAATGCTAAGAGGATTACCAAAGGAGGGAGTCAGGCTGTGCCTTGGCCAAAGGCCAGGTGGAACAGCTCCGTCTTGTAGGCCCTGCAGAAAGATGTCAAATCCCACAGGGCCCTGGTCTCTTGTGACAGCGCGTTTCACCAGATCGGGGCCACGGCCAAAAACGCCCTGGCTCTGGTTGAGGCCAGCCTAACCTCCCTGTGGCCCGGGACCTCCAATATATTTTTGTTTGAAGAGGTCCTCCGTGTGACTTACCAGGAGAGGCAGTCCCGTAGGTACGAGGGTCCTAGGCCGTATAGGGCTTTAAAGGTTAAAACCTTTAAAGTGCTTCCCTCGCCTTTCGGTCCATGTGGTTTAGATCGGGGACAGGCAAACCTTCCAAACGCTTCTGGAGTACAACTCCCATCATCCTTTGCAACTCTTGGGAACCGTAGTCCAACAACTCCTGGAAGGACACTGGTTCTCCATCTGTAACCTCTGGACAGGACCTCTGACTTTATATCTGGATTCTGCTCTCAGGCAAGAGTTCCCTGGAGACTCCTAGCCCCTGCTTGCTAGGCAACGTGACTCGGACCCCCTTCGATTGACTGGTACTCACTCGAGCTGGTGGAGGCAGGCCAGCCCCCTCTCAGTGACCTGCGGGCACCCAGCCAGTGAAAGCTCCTGCAGGGTGTCTGCAAAGTTGTGAAGGCGGCTCAGACTCCAGTCGTCGATGTAGGGGCACCTGCTGAAGTCCAGCTGCTTCAGGTTTCTTTGGTTGACTGCGGGACGGAGGGTGGGAAGGAAAAGCAGGTTTGTAAACTGGCTGTGGCCAATCTGCATCTAACCCAACCCCCGTACAATGCCTGCCTGCATGTAACATGGTCCAAACAGGTGTGTGCTCAGTGCTAAAAAGAGATACTGTATTTTTGCTCTATAAGACTCACTTTTTCCCTCCTAAAAAGTAAGGGGAAATGTGTGTGCGTCTTATGGAGCGAATGCAGGCTGCACAGCTATCCCAGAAGCCAGAACAGCAAGAGGGATTGCTGCTTTCACTGCACAGCGATCCCTCTTGCTGTTCTGGCTTCTGAGATTCAGAATTTATTCTTTTTCTTGTTTTCCTCCTCCAAAAACTAGGTGCATCTTGTGGTCTGGTGCGTCTTATAGAGCAAAAAATACAGTACCTATCAGAACTCTGCAACCCTATTATGATGATGTATTTATTTATACCCTGCCTTTTTCTCTGACAGGGACTTAAAAGTAAAAACATGGCAGCTCTGTAGCACCTAACAAATTTATTGTGGAGGGGCGGTGAGGGGGAGGAAAGAGGTGTTGCCCAGAGCCCAATTCTATCAGATGCATGATAGGTATTTGATGAGACATTGCCGTTTCCTTTCCTACGCCACCCCTCCACCCATATAATAATTTATAATAATAATTTATTATTTATACACCGCCCATCTGGCTGGGCTTCCCCAGCCACTCTGGGCGGCTTCCAACAAAGATTAAAATACAGTAATGCATCAAACATTAAAAGCTTCCCTAAACAGGGCTGCCTTCAGATGCCTTCTAAAAGTCTGGTAGTTGTTGTTCTCTTTGACATCTGGTGGGAGGGCGTTCCACAGGGCGGGTGCCACCATCGAGAAGGCCCTCTGCCTGGTTCCCTGTAACTTGGCTTCTCGCAGTGAGGGAACCACCAGAAGGCCCTTGGCACTGGACCTCAGTGTCCATATGATTGCGTATCACCAGAAAAAAATCACTGGCTACTGCAGATCAGTTCTGTGTCCAGGGCAGCTGTCTACCAGCTCCATCTGGTATGCCGACTTGAGACCCTGCCTGCCTGCGCAATGTCTTGCCAGAGGCACACACCGTGTGGAACGCCATCCCATCAGATGTCAAGGAGATAAAGAACTACCAAACTTTAGGAAGACATCCGAAGGTAGCCTTGTTCAGGGAATATTTTTTAACATTTGATGCTTTATTATGTTTCTGTGAAACCATTGACCCCCTGCTGGTGAGGCTTGCTGACCTCCCGGTAAAGCAAAAACGCGACCTTCTCCTGTTAGGCAAAGACCACAAGACGACCTGGATTGTAGCCAGATTCTGCACACAGATCTGTAGGCGCAAATCATCCCCCGATTCAATCTGGTTTGTTAAGAAAATTCCCAAACCCGGATCCATGGGTGACTTTGGGTCATTTCTCTAAGGTAGTCTATTTTAAAGTTTTCATGCCTATCACACTTTAAAACTTAAAATCCATTGTTGTATATTGTTTTAAATGTTTTGTTTTGCTATTGGGATTGTAGTTCCATTTGTGTTTCTCAAGCTGGTCTCTGACCGTGATAAATTTCATGTTTCATGTATGTTTCTATGTGTTGGAAGCCGCCCAGAGTAGCTGTGGAAACTCAGCCAGTTGGGCAGGGTATTAATAATAAAATTATTACTAGTATTATTAAATTTTCCTGTTAGACAGCAACCACCATACAAACCTATGTTGCGACTGCACTTAGAATACCATGTGTGGTTCTGATCAACCTCACCTGAAAAACTCGCCCTCCTTGTGCCCTGCTAAGGGGTTGGGCTGGTGCAAACGGGACGAATAATGCCAGCATACAGCTCTAATTGTGTCACTCCAAAAAGGAGATTGCAGAGTTGGAAAAGGTTCAGAAAAGCGCAACCGGGAACGATAAAGGAGGATGGAACAATTTCCCTAGAAGGAAAGTTTGCAGCGCCCGGGGCTTCTCAGTTTGGAGAAACGGCGAGGCGACATAACAGAAGTTTATAAAACTACACGTGGCCTGGAGAAAGTGTGAGGGGAAAGGTTTTGCTCCCTCTCTCTGCCGCACTAGAACTAGAACTTGTGACTGTATTTTTGAAGATCCAGGACAGCTAAAAAGGAAGGGCTTCTTTCTGCAGCGCTTTTCTAGAGCTCACTGAGAAGAGGGACCGATTGTTAAACCACTCTGTAAAGTGTAGCTCTGTGAGGAGAATGGGATCTTCTTACAACTCTCGGCACCCTTAACAAACTACAGCTCCCAGAATTCCTTGGGGGGAACCATGGCTGCTTAAAGTGGTGTAAGAGTACAGTGGTACCTCAGGTTACATACACTTCAGGTTAGACTCCGCTAACCCAGAAATAGTGCTTCAGGTTAAGAACTTTGCTTCAGGATGAGAACAGAAATCGTGCTCCGGTGACGCAATGGCAGCGGAAGTCCCCATTAGCTAAAGTGGTGCTTCAGGTTAAGAACAGTTTCAGGTTAAGTACGGACCTCTGGAACGAATTAAGTTCTTAACCCGAAGGTACCACTGTACATTTAATGTATTGTGCAAATGGGGCCCAGGAGAAAGTGGTAAGATCAGTAAGGGGAAGGGGTGTCCTTGGAGAGAGAGGGACAGAGGAGGCCCAGATTCCTTATCTTCTGTGATGACCCCTTTAGCTACTTTTTTTTTAAAGGCTACGAAGGTGTGGGGGATTTAACTAAAATTGGGGGATTCAGGTGGGGGGGGGAGGCTTGCAGATTTCATTAACAGCCCCCTGTCTTCTCCCCCTATAATTTAACAACTGCTTGAAACTGCTGTGGAGGGTGGATACATTTGAACCCAGAGCCTCCAGCTGCCTATTCCTGCAGCGAGGACAACACAGGTCCGGCCACCTGAAAGCCCTCTGGAGACTCAAAAGCACAACGTCTTATTACCCAGGTTATCCAGGCCGTCGTAGTTGATGATGGAGCCGCTGAGGTTGGCTCCCTCCAGGCAGGTCTCTTTGTCTTGTAGGAAAACCAAGCCGCCCTTCTGGTCCTCCCATTCCGTTTTGCCCCGGAGCCTGAAACAAAAACCATGTTGCCTTGTTACAACCCGTTCTTGTAGGTGGTTCTCTCACAGGGCAGTTTCAGCAAAAGGCAGGAAGCAGACGCCATGTGTGCGCGAGGGGTATAATACTGGCAGGATTATTCAGATAATCTTATGGGACCGCCGCTCCTGGTATGTCCCACGGAGGACCTTACGGTCTTCAAACAAAAACATCTCGGAGGTCCCGGGCCACAGGGAGGATAGGCTGGCCTCAACCAGAGCCAGGGCTTTTTCGGCCGTGGCCCCGATCTGGTGGAACGCTCTGTCACAAGAGACCAGGGCCCTGCGGGACTTGACATCTTTCCGCAGGGCCTGCAAGACGGAGCTGTTCCACCAGGCCTTTGGCCAAGGCACAGTCTGACCGCCTCCTTCAGTAATCCACATAGAACAGTCTAGCCCAATGGTTGCCATTAATTTGACTCTGAATTGATTTTAGAATTGAATTGATTTTACAATGTATTTCAATAAATTGATTGTGATTTTATGTACATTGTGTTATTTTTACTGTTGTTAGCCGCTCTGAGCCCGGCTTCAGCTGGGGAGAGCAGGATATAAATAGGTTCGGACGCCTAACAGGTTCTAACTTTGAGAGAAGCTCAGAGAATAATGGCAAGGGAAAAGGGCCCTTTCTGGTTCCCATTATGGCATGATCTACCCAGTGATTCCACCTGGATCCTTGGCAGGTAAAGGTAAAGGGACCCCTGACCATTAGGTCCAGTTGCGGACGACTCTGGGGTTGCTGCGCTCATCTCGCTCATCTCATCTCATGTGGCCAGCATGACTAAGTCGCTTCTGGCGAACCAGAGCAGCGCACGGAAACGCCGTTTACCTTCCCGCTGGAGTGGTACCTATTTATCTACTTGCACTTTCATGTGGTTTCGAACTGCTAGGTTGGCAGGAGCAGGGACCGAGCAACTGGAGCTCACCCCATCGTGGGGATTCGAACCACCGACCTTCTGATCGGCAAGCCCAAGAGGCTCAGTGGTTTAGACCACAGCGCCACCCGCTCTATCCAGGCATGCTCTACCTAGAGATTTCCACCTGGCTCCTTGGCAGGTAGCACCAGGTAAAAACTTAACCTTTTCTCAGAGGTCTTTGACTGCCTTAGGCAATAGGGTTTGCTGTTAGCTGTGCTGCCAAGTTTTTCTGCTACTGATATGGAGGCTTCCTTTGTACATTTTTTTTATCACATGTGTTTTTATGCAAATATGCTTCTACTGCAACATATATTTACCAGTTAATATCCAACTGTGAAGCCAGAACTCTTTCTTTTAGGGCTAACTGAAATACAGTTAGAAAAGGATTATGGACAATTACTCCAATATATGATTACTGCGACGAAACTACTACACGCCAAAAGATGGAAAGACCCACTATAGAAGAATGACTGATAAAATTATTGGATTTGGCTGAGATGGCTAAGCTAACATGTTTAAGTAGAGAAAAATCACCACTAACATTTGTTAAGGATTGAAAATTTCTTAGGGACTTTCTGCCTGAAAGAGAAAATGAACTTCTAATAGTTGGATTTTAAGACTGAAAAAGAAATACTGGTTTATAGAAGAGAGAATGGTTGGATCTTAAAGAATAAAAATCATATGTAGCTGTAGAGACTCAGAACTCCTTTTTTCTACTGTATCTTTCATTAGTTTTTTCTTTCTTTTCCTTTTCTCTTGCTTTCTCCTCTTTAGATTTCTCCTTTTCTTATACTTTCTTCTTTATGACTTTTCTCTTTTTTATCTCTATTTTATCTCAGCATATTATATAAAAAGATACTTTACAATGGGTATGTATTTCTGTATATCTCTGAATAAGTATCAATAAATAAAATTGATTCATTGATAAATTTATCGAACAACAAAAAAAGGGCAACGTATGCTTTGAAATACATTGTATGTATTTTTGTATAACAAGAAGCTCAGCAAACAATAGCTACGTTTGTTTAAAAGCCTTTTCTTTCTCCTTTCCTGAGGGGTTTCTAGAGGTGTTTTTAAATGCACGAGTGACTGGGATCAACAAAATGGCTCCCACAGAAAACTGGCAGAACAAGCCGCCCACCCAGTTTTATTCTAGCTGCCTTGGGCTATAAAACTGGAAAGAACATCAAAGAAAACACCAAGCGGGAATCTACAGAGGCCCTCAGGGGATCAAGAGTCTCTGAGAAGATCCTCAGGTAACTCCCACAATGCAGTGCTTTGGCCAGAGCACGTTTGACATACCTAATGCTTCCCTTCAAAGCCAGGACAAAGAGGGCAGCTGCGATATTTCCCCCAAAATAGTTCTTCGCCTGGATGTTGTATCTGAGGGTCAAGTTGGGACATGTTAGTCATTCAAATCACTTGTAACCTGCTCTTTGTCGTTCACCCGATCCCACATTAAAGAAGGGCATTAAAACAAAACAAACAAACAAACGTGGTCTAAAGCTACGCTGGGGCGGTAGGAAGCTCACTTTATGACGCTAATTTTTCAATCCCTCTTTCCTTTCCAACTTTGCCTCCATCTTCCTCCACACTGAGCTCTCCTCCAGACTGGATTATTGTAACTTGCTCTACGTGGGGCTGCCCTTGAGACTGACCCAGAAACTCCAGCGGGTGCAGAATGCTATGGCAAGACTCCTTACAGGGTCCTCGCTGCGGGATCACATTCATTCAGTGCTATACCAGTATAGGATCAGGTTTAAGGTGCTGGTTTTAACCTTCAAAGTCCTATACGGCCTAGGACCCTCGTACCTATGGGACCGCCTCTCCTGGTATGTCCCATGAAGGACCTTACGGTCTTCAAACAGAAACATCTCAGAGGTCCCGGGCCATAGGGAGCTTAGGCTGGCCTCAACCAGAGCCAGGGCATTTTCGGCTGTGGCCCCAATCTGGTGGAACGCTCTGTCCTAAGAGACTAGGGCCCTGGGGGACTTGACATCTTTCCGCAGGGCCTGCAAGATGGAGTTGTTCCACCAGGCCTTTGGCCAAGGCACAGTCTGACCCCCTTCTTCTGTAATCCTCACAGAACTCTAGCCCAATGGTTGCCATCAGTTTGGTTTGAACTGATTTTATAATGAATTGATTTTAGAATGCTGTACTATTTTACTGTTGTTAGCCGCTCTGAGCCCGGCTTCGGCTGGGGAGGGCAGGATATAAATAAAAATTTATTATTATTATTTATAAGCTAGGCGCCAAATGACTCCTTAAACCGGGGTTACTGTTACCAAAACGGAACGCCTGGTTCCCATTCTGGGGCCAGAGGGCTCGAGAGTCGTATTTTTTCAATACAGTACGACTTTTGGGTTCCTGAAATCCATTCTGTTCGTGCAGCTGAAGTATCACAGATAGAATTCTACAGGATGCGTTGCTAGTGTGAGAAAACAGTCCAGATTCAAGGATCCCCAGGCAGGCTGTCCGACTACAGCTCCCATCATCCCTTCCCTTTGGCCATGTCGGCTGGGGCTGGTGGGAGCTGGGAGACCAGCAATGCCTAGAGGGTCACCTCTGGTCTAGAAACTGTTGGAGGAACCCGATATGGAGGAAGGGGTTAATTTCCTTCATGTGCAAAACCATCCCATGTAGGAGGTAAGGCAACATGTGCAAGGTCAGCGAACCCAGTTACTATATAGGCGGCACTGAGCCATTGCCATAAGTGATTAAGGCATATCAGCTCATTAGTCAGTCAGCGAGTCTGTCTGTGAGCTGGAGTCTGTGACGCCTTAATTGCTGGAGCAACAGAAATACTTTGTGCTTGTATATACAGTATCTGTAATTTGGGCGGAGGTTGTGTTCCAAGGCAACGTGTGTGTTGGTGTGATGTGCTTCACCCTGCCCCCTTCCGGGGCCAAAAATAGTGCATGCATCTGTGGTCACACATGTACCTTAATAATAATAATAATAATAAATTTTATTTATACCCCGCCCTCCCCAGCCAAGGCCGGGCTCAGGGCGGTTAACAACCAATAATAAAAACAAATTGATTGAAATACAACTTAAAAACAAGGTTAAATACAACATTAAAACATTAAAATACAGCCTCATCACAGGAGGAGAAAGGAAAAAAGAAAGAGGGGGAATCAAATTGATTCCAAGCCAAAGGCCAGGAGGAACAACTCTGTCTTACAGGCCCTGCGGAAAGAAATCAGATCCTGCAGGGCCCTGGTCTCATGAGACAGAGCGTTCCACCAGGCCGGGGCAAGTCTTGTTGAGGCTAATCTAACTTCCTTAGGGCCCGGGACCTCTAAGGTGTTGCTATTTATGGACCTTAAGGTCCTCTGTGGGGCATTCCGGGAGAGACCTTACGCCTTGAATGTACGTAGGTGGGGAGTTGCCTGTATCTGTATCTACAAAGCCTACAAACTGTACATATACATCAGGATCCGGAACTGTATTACTGAAGCCTTATCTTCTGCAGCTGTAAAATGTCTTGGACCTTAAGCTGCCTCTGTGTGGTGACTGGAACTGGGGACAACTTCTGCCACGTGGGTCTCTCACCTCAGATTCCCAACAGAAACGTTCCTGAAAAACATGAGGCTGGGGCATATACCTGTTTTTCCTTTGTGCGTTCCATAGCCTTAGCCTCTTGCCAAAGTCTACAATGGTTTCGATGTCATAGAAGCGGTCGCAGAGGTACTGGAGAAACTTGCTTTTCACGGGACCTGGAGTGGGGAGAGTTGATTTGCTCCTATACCGGAGGCTGGTATAGCATAATGAGACAAAGCCTCTGCTGTGCTGGAACTGGAGAAAGAACAAACAAGGGTTAGGGGTGAGGGAGAGAGAGAGTTATTTGGAAAGGAAGACACATTTTGTCGAAATATTGCAGTTTCCTTGTGTCATTCATTCTTGCACCTCCAACGGAAGGTTGGAAATGTAACGTGACCATTTCCCACATTAACACGATAAATCCTTTTTAGGCCACCATTCTTCCGCTTTTCCAGGTCCAGCCGCTTGTTAACTCATTCAGCAATATAACTCTCCTGCATAATTTTTGGCACTTATATATTCTGCTCTATATATGCTGGTGGGGTCTAATTCCTATCTAGGGCTGGGCGATACGTGGTTTTCAACAACGCAATATATCACCAGCTAAACATTGCGATATACAGTGGTATCTCGGGTTACATACGCTTCAGGTTACAGACTCTGCTAACCCAGAAATAGTACCTTGGGTTAAGAACTTTACCTCAGGATGAGAACAGAAATCGTGCTCCGGTGGTGCAGCAGCAGTGGGAGGTCCCATTAGCTAAAGTGGTATCTCAGGTTAAGAACAGTTTCAGGTTAAGAACAGACCTCCAGAACGAATTAAGTTCTTAACCCGAGGTACCACTGTACTGATATATCACAAAGTCTGAAATAAGGTTTTCCCCACATTGTGATTTTTGCATAGCACACACACACACACACACACACACACACACACACACACACACACCATGATTCGCACTATATCACCAGGTCAAATATTATGAAACAGATATCACAATAAGGACTTCAAACTGCTTTGGTATGATCTATCACCCAGCCCTACTGCCATCATCCTTGGCCATTGTTCACGTTGGCTGGGGCTGATAAGAGCTGGAGTCTAACAACATCTGGAGAGCCTCTTCCCTACTTTTTTAACCATGTACAGTGGAATCTTGGTTCTCGAACTTAATCTGTTCCGGAAGGTTCATTTGACTCCTGAAACCGAAAACCAAGGCGCGGCTTCTGATTGGCTGCAGGAGATTACATATATGTATTTACGCTTACTTCTATCAATGTTCAACTGTTTTTTAATGAGTGGGGTTTTTTTCACTTATGTTTTAGTGGTTCTTATTTTTATATGTAAGCGGCCTTGAGTCCCATCAGGGGAAAAAGGCAGAGTATGTATGTATGTATGTATGTATGCATGCATGTATGTATGAATAAATAAATATCTTGGTCTGATCCAGCAGGGCTCTTGTGCTGGTCTCCAGTCTATTTAGATCTGTTGTCCCCCCACTCTCTCTTATCCTTTCTTTGACTCTTTCTACACCCACCCACAGAAATATGCCACAATTCCCATTTTATATGCACAAGCAGCAGTTGGTCCTCCTGATGAGCCCATATTGTTTCGCCATATTGATTCAGATCTGGAGCTCTTACATCCAGATCTGTCAAACTAGGGTTGCTAAACCGGCCATACTAGAAAAAGAAAAAGAACTTTGTGGCAGGTGAACATCCCCATCTGCTAATGTCTGCAGACAACACACTGCTCATAAGAGACAAAACCCAGGAAGGAATTGGCAATCCCATCCGCAATCCAAGGTGCCAAACAGATGCATTAAGGGCTCAATTGCTCTCAAGCAGAGAAACAGGAAAGGAAATGTTAAAGAGGGAAACCAACAGACCACATTTCTTCCCAGCCCGTCTAGCTCAGTGTTTTTCAACCTTTTTTGGGCAAAGGCACACTTGTTTCATGAAAAAATTCACGAGGCACACCACCATTAGAAAATGTTAAAAAAATTAACTCTGTGCCTATATTGACTATATATATTAAGTAATTCTCTTGAATAGGAATCAAATAAACACAAAGAAAGAATTTTATAATTACTTTATTATGAAATAGTAAGTAAACAGAAATATGAAAAATTATAAAATACTTTATTTTTAAATCTTTTGAATTTTTCAATTTTTCCCGCGGCACACCAGGCAACATCTCGCAGCACACTAGTGTGCCGCGGAACAGTGGTTGAAAAACACTGGTCTAGCTGACAACCAAATCAAACACAAGCCAGGGAAAAGAAAAGTCCTGTTTACAAGTTGCCCTCTGGCACCGCAGCAAGGCTGGCTGCATCCGCTTCAAAAAATCTCAGACTAGTTAAGCAATTAGGATGTTGCCTTATGAATCACGGGAGGGAAATTGCACAGCAGCAGTTTCAGAGTTACCTCTCACACTTTCTTCCTGTGCAGCCATAAGAACAAAAGAGAAAGCCAACTGGATCGGAACGTGTAGTCCATCTAGGTCAGGCATCCCTAACCTTTGGCCCTCCAGATGTTTTGGACTACAATTCCCATCATCCCAGACCACTGGTCCTGTTAGCAAGGGATCATGGGAGTTGTAGGCCAAAACAGCTGGAGGGCTGCAGGTTGGGGGTGCCTGATCTAGGTTAATGTTCTATTTTTAACAGCAAGCAACCAGATTCCTCTGGATATCTGCAGAGCTGAGACTTCTGCTGTGCTGCTGTGCTGCTCTCCCCGCTGCCACTTTGCACAGTGAGCAAGGGAAGTCTCCTGTTCACATCTCCCCTCATGAACTCACTTCAACAATCCGCTATAGCCCTCTTCAGACATTTTGGGCTAACTCAAAAGATGGAAAGTGGACAGGAACGCGCGCACAAACCTTACAACCAACCACGCATCTAAGTTTTGTTTTGGCTCCGCTTCTGTTGGCACTTACTACCTAAGTGTACCATTAGAGGCAGCAATATTTTGATTTAACCAATTAATTACACGTAGAGGATTAGCAGCACAAGCTTAACACTGTCTACTCAGATGCAAGCTCTATTAAATTCTACTGGGCTTGTTTGTTGTTGTTGTTGTTTAGTCGTTTAGTCGTGTCCGACTCTTCGTGACCCCATGGACCAGAGCACAACAGGCACTCCTGTCTTCCATTGCCTCCCGCAGTTTGGTCAAACTCATGCTGGTAGCTTCGAGAACACTGTCCAACCATCTCGTCCTCTGTCGTCCCCTTCTCCTTGTGCCCTCCATCTTTCCCAACATCAGGGTCTTTTCCAGGGAGTCTTCTCTTCTCATGAGGTGGCCAAAGTATTGGAGCCTCAGCTTCAGGATCTGTCCTTCCAGTGAGCACTCAGGGCTGATTTCCTTCAGAATGAAAAGGTTTGATCTTCTTGCAGTGCATGGGACTCTCAAGAGTCTCCTCCAGCACCAGAATTCAAAGGCATCAATTCTTTGGCGATCAGCCTTCTTTATGGTCCAGCTCTCACTTCAATACATCACTACTGGGAAAACCATAGCTTTAACTATACGGACCTTTGTTGGCAAGCTGATGTCTCTGCTTTTTAAGATGCTGTCTACCGGGCTTACTCTTGGCTAAATGGGATTAGGCTGCAATCCTAACCACACTTTCCTGGGAGCAAGCCCCACTAAATTCAGCAGGATTTACACTGGAGTAGACATGGCCAGGACTGAGCTGTAAACCCTTTTAAATAGTGCACAACCCTGGATAAGGTCAGAAATCTAGCAGGTAACTGGTTTCCTGGCAAGGAGACAACAGTGAAGGCAAAAACTCCTTCTACACATTTTCTGTCTGCCATGCAGTTGCTAACAGCACAAGAGCCCTGCCAAGCAGAAACAGCAACCCAACATTATAAAATTATGTATTAAGAATGCTGTACAGAATAGAATACTGTAGTCAAAACACAGAAGTAGCATCTTTTGTTGATGTATAGCACCACCAGCTGGTCGTACAGCATACACTGTTTTTGGAATCCACATTACAGTGATACCTCAGGTTAAGAATTTACCGTATTTTTCGCACGATTGGACGCACCGGACCATAGGACGCACCTAGTTTTCAGGGGGGGAAATCAAGGAAAAAATATGATTCCCCCCCCCCCCCCGCTCTGGGAGCAGTGGACAGGCTGCACGCAGCTGTGCGCTACTCCAAGACCTCCCTGCTTTTGCGCGAGGTGGGGGAATTCCCCCACCTCCCGCAAAAGCCCACAGGAGCCCCGCTTGACTCCTGCGGGCTTTTCGATCAGGAGGGAGAAGGGACTGAAACGGCAGTCAGTCCCTTCTCCCTCCTTGGGGAAAAGCCCCCAAGAGCCGTGCGCTCTTTAAAGGCTGCGGGGCTCTTGCAGGCTTTTCTGCGAGGTGGGGGAATTCCCCCACCTCCTAGAAAAGCCAGCAGAAGCCACGGAGCTTCTTTAAAGAGCGCACGGCTTTTGCCTGCTTTTGCGGGAGGTGGGGGAATTCCCCCATCTCCCGCAAAAGCCTGCAGGAGGGAGAAGGGACTGACTCGGCCAGTCAGTCCCTTCTCCCTCCTTGGGGAAAAGCCCCCAAGAGCCGTGCGCTCTTTAAAGGCTGCGGGGCTCTTGCAGGCTTTTCTGCGAGGTGGGGGAATTCCCCCACCTCCTAGAAAAGCCAGCAGAAGCCACGGAGCTTCTTTAAAGAGCGCACGGCTTTTGCCTGCTTTTGCGGGAGGTGGGGGAATTCCCCCATCTCCCGCAAAAGCCTGCAGGAGGGAGAAGGGACTGACTCGGCCAGTCAGTCCCTTCTCCCTCCTTGGGGAAAAGCCCCCAAGAGCCGTGCGCTCTTTAAAGGCTGCGGGGCTCTTGCAGGCTTTTCTGCGAGGTGGGGGAATTCCCCCACCTCCTAGAAAAGCCAGCAGAAGCCACGGAGCTTCTTTAAAGAGCGCACGGCTTTTGCCTGCTTTTGCGGGAGGTGGGGGAATTCCCCCATCTCCCGCAAAAGCCTGCAGGAGGGAGAAGGGACTGACTCGGCCAGTCAGTCCCTTCTCCCTCCTTGGGGAAAAGCCCCCAAGAGCCGTGCGCTCTTTAAAGGCTGCGGGGCTCTTGCAGGCTTTTCTGCGAGGTGGGGGAATTCCCCCACCTCCCGCAAAAGCCAGCAAAGCCGTGCAGCCTCTTTAAAGAGCGCACGGCTTTTGCCTGCTTTTGCGGGAGGTGGGGGAATTCCCCCATCTCCCGCAAAAGCCTGCAGGAGGGTTGGAGAGTAGCGGGAAGGCGTCGCGCGCCTTCCTGCTGCCCCCCATCCTCTGGGGCTGGCGATGGGGGAAGCGCTGCTTTCCCCCCGCCAGCCTCAAAGGCAGGTTGGGGAGGTGCGGGAAGGCATTGCGCGCCTTCCTGCTGCCCCCCATCCTCTGGGGCTGGCGATGGGGGGAGCGCTGCTTTCCCCCCGCCAGCCTCAAAGGCAGGTTGGGGAGGTGCGGGAAGGCATTGCGCGCCTTCCTGCTGCCCCCCATCCTCTGGGGCTGGCGATGGGGGGAGCGCTGCTTTCCCCCCGCCAGCCTCAAAGGCAGGTTGGGGAGGTGCGGGAAGGCATTGCGCGCCTTCCTGCTGCCCCCCATCCTCTGGGGCTGGCGATGGGGGAAGCGCTGCTTTCCCCCCGCCAGCCTCAAAGAGCAGACTCTCCTGGCTTCAGCGGAAGCAACGGGAAGCCTCCGGAGCGCAGGCTTCGAGGCTTTGCCTTGCTATCGCTGAAGCCAGGGAGCCTGCATTCGCTCCATAGGACGCACACACATTTCCCCTTCATTTTTGGAGGGGAAAAAGTGCGTCCTATGGAGCGAAAAATACGGTAATTCGTTCCGGAGGTCCGTTCTTAACCTGAAACTATTCTTAACCCAGTGGCGTAGCGTGGGTTGTCAGCACCCGGGGCAAGGCAAGTAATTTGCACCCTCTAACCCGTGGATTTGCGCCCCCTAACCCATGGATTTACGCCCCCTAACCCTAACCCCTAGATGTTGCGCCCGGTGCGGCCGGCCCCCCCTGCACCCCCCACGCTACGCCACTGTCTTAACCTGAGGTACCACTTTAGCTAATGGGGCCTCCCGCTGCTGCTGCACGATTTCTGTTCTCATCCTGAAGCAAAGTTCTTAACCTGAGGTACTATTTCTGGGTTAGTGGAGTCTGTAACCTGAATCATATGTAACCTGAAGCATCTGTAACCAAAGGTATCACTGTAATGAAAACAAGTGCAAACCCAAGGAGCTGTAGGTCTTTCAGTTTAGCCAAAACAAAATAAAGACTAGACACTTATGAACTCGGCTACTCAGAAACCAATACACATTTCTCTATTATATGAGCAACTGTCTCCATGAATGACTGTACAAAAGGAGAGAGGAAGGGAAAGAGCAGCTAAGGAACCCTTTTTGCTGGGATGGGAGAATGTGCTGCTGACATCTTCCTAGCAAGGCTCCTGTGCTTTTAGCAGTAGCAGGTGTCAGGCAAAAATGCAACAGGAGAAACTATCCCCAGCAGAGAGATGTAGTAATGGGGAAAGTTTCCAGCTACTAAATTATCTCTTTTGTCACAGCTGTTAAAGCACAGCAGCTCTGGTATAATAGGAAGTTGGTAACCAAAGTAGCTATGAGCACTCATCATCTTCCCCCAGGAGATGCAAGGAGTGTTGCCGGTTCCCACTTTTTTATGTCTTGCTG
Source organism: Podarcis melisellensis (assembly GCF_964234715.1). Taxonomy (NCBI): domain Eukaryota; kingdom Metazoa; phylum Chordata; class Lepidosauria; order Squamata; family Lacertidae; genus Podarcis; species Podarcis melisellensis. The sequence goes on from NC_138540.1 coordinate 82,552,466, forward strand.
CTGATAAAGTCCTCCAAATGGAAGCTTTGCTTGCAGAGAAATTCAACAGTAGGAATAAGCGCCCCTTGCTTAATTTCTGTCTGCCAAGTTGCTGCTAACGGCGCGGGCGAAAAGCCCGTAGAAAAGGTGACAACCGTGCAGAGCAGAGATTAATTTGGGAAGGAAAACATCAATTTCCCCAGCAGCCACATGGAAAGCAGCAACAACAGCACATTCTCTTATCCATACCGGCCGTGTGAAAGTAAACACTTCCTCGCTTCCGACTCCCCACCCCCGGTCCTTCCAGCTCCGCTGCTAACATGGCCAAGGCAAGATTGCCAAGGGGGAAAAAACCATGCACCTCCACCAGGTCACTTACCAACATGGGCGCAGCCATCTTGGACAAGTCATGTGACATTCGGTACGGGCACTTGAAGGAGGGCGGAAACGCCGTCTAGGCTCCTGTTCCAATGCTACTGAGCATGCGCCTTATGTTCTGGGCATGCTCAAAGGCGGCAACTGAAGTCTCCGGTCGATTTCTTGCCCTTACCTGGAATTGGAGATGTATTTACTCTATGTGTTCTCAAGGCGGAGGAGACGAGCTCCTTTTAAGGAAAGAGGGCAAGACCTGTCCAAATCGATGTGGTGCTATCAGATAAAATTCATTTGACCAGGTGTTGAAACATGTAAAGGCTTCTTTCCTGGTTGACAGCAAGACAAGGTTTTACCGGCTTAGCCAGGATTTCATTCTTTTGACCAGGTGCAACGACAGGAAGATTGAAACCAGATGGAAATTCATATGTCGTTTTCGACATGATTTATCTAATTTCTGCAAGATCGTGGTGATTTAAATAAAGAATGAGGTTTTGGAAATGTCTGCAAATGTCCAAAGGGATTGTTGTTAACAACGATTGTTTTAAAAGTGCCGCTTTGAGGCACTCTGCATGTGATCAGAGGCACTGTATGGATGGGTGTAAGTTGGTGTAATAAAAGGAAGGCATTCAGCACATGTTCACAAGCAAAACCTGCATTGTTTCTGGTTCCTCCAGGTCAGAGTGAGAAATAATATTACCATCCCCACCATTTCCTTCCTATCTATCTATCTATCTATCTATATCATCTATCTATTTATCTATCATTATCATTAAAAATTTTCTTTTACAATTTAGAATACTCATTTAAACATCCTTGAAATATCAGCGACTTCCCTTCTCTTTCCATAGTTCATTTTGCACATCATAAATCCCTGCATATTTTACAAAAACTAAACCATTCAGTATTCCGTTATTCCATCCATCAAAACTTATTTACACTGTTGAATTTATCTTAACGCTGCCAACGTTTTCAAGTGTACACAATTTCTCACCGTATATTCAATAAACATCTTCCAACCTTCTCTAAACATATGTTGTTATTCTTCTATATGTACCATCTCCACCATTTCCTTGCCCAGCTACTGTCTTAAGAATAACTTTTCCTTAATACTTCCTTGGGCTCCACAGAAGAGGCCTGTGGGGTGAAACGTAAAGCATCCATCATTCTGCTTTCAAAAGCAGTAGGCAGATATCTCTGAGAAGCTTGCAAGTAGGTTGTACAAAGAGAAGACCACCTGCCCCTACGTGTCATTTTTCAGCATCTGTTCTCAGAGACAGCAGCACATTCAGAGCACTGTGATGGCTTCCCTGAAAGAATCATGGGAACTGTAGTTTGTTATGGGTGCTGAGTTATTAGGATACTTCTCCCCCCCTCACAGAGATACAATTATCAGTCATTTATGAATCAATGCCTCTCTACAGGGAGCTCTGGGAATTGTAGCTCTCCTAACAAATCTCAGCACCCATAACAAACGACAGTTCCTAGGTTTTCCTTGGGGGCAGCCATGGTTGTTTAAAGTACAGTGGTACCTCAGGTTACATGCACTTCAGGTTACATACGCTTCAGGTTACAGACTCCGCTAACCCAGAAATAGTGCTTCAGGTTAAGAACTTTGCTTCAGGATGAGAACAGAAATCGTGCTCCTGCAGCGCAGCAGCAGGAGGAGGCCCCATTAGCTAAAGTCATGCTTCAGGTTAAGAACAGTTTCAGGTTAAGAACAGACCTCCGGAACGAATTAAGTACTTAACCTGAAGTACCACTGTAATATGTTAACTGCTCTAAATGTATGGCGTGTTTACCTGTATACTAATACTAATCTTAACAAATCTTTCAGGTGCTCATACTTAAATACCCGCAACAGAGAGGTGCAAGAGGTTTCTGCAGACTTAGGGGAACCTGCAGAGGTTCGCAGAATTTATATATATATATATATATATATATATATATATATATGCTTTCGTAGATTTTCACGGGTACAGGAATGCAGGTTTTGGTGTCCTCGGGTGTCTTCCCGTGTAAAAGTTGGGGTGTCTAGGCGACGTTTCGACGAGGTCTCACTCGTCATCTTCAGGCTGGTGCTTTCGGCTTCTTGTTACTGGAACAGAGCAGGATCTCAGTGTTTGAGTTCCTATAAATACTGTTGAGGGGGTGTGGTGTATAGCCTCCAATGTTCTGGGCAGAGAGGAAGTTCCCAGGCTAGTGTGCCTTTTCTTCTTTTGTTCCTTAATTACTTGAGGGATATCTTGAGTGATTTCTTGAGTGATATCCTGAGTACCACTTAGGTGGGTCATTAGGTGTGGATTAGTTGCTAAAGTCTAGAGGTCAAGACACAAAGACTTTAGCAACTAATCCACACCTAATGACCCACCTAAGTGGTACTCAGGATATCACTCAAGAAATCACTCAAGATATCCCTCAAGTAATTAAGGAACAAAAGAAGAAAAGGCACACTAGCCTGGGAACTTCCTCTCTGCCCAGAACATTGGAGGCTATACACCACACCCCCTCAACAGTATTTATAGGAACTCAAACACTGAGATCCTGCCCTGTTCCAGTAACAAGAAGCCGAAAGCACCAGCCTGAAGATGACGAGTGAGACCTCGTCGAAACGTCGCCTAGACACCCCAACTTTTACACGGGAAGACACCCGAGGACACCAAAACCTGCATATATATATATATATATATATATATATATATATATATATAAATCAAGGGGAGGGGAAGAGATCATTATTTCAGCCACTCTTACTGTGGGCTCAGTCATGCCATTAAAAAGTACTATGACGTAATTTCAAGGAGTCATGGCTTCCTTCAAAAAATCCTGGGAGTTTGCTGTAGTTTTTTAAGGGTGCAGAGGGTTGTTAGGAGAGCTACAAAGCTCCCTTATTCCCCTGTTTCTAGAGTAGTTTAACAACCAATCCCTCTTCACAGGGAACTCAGAGTAGAATGGGGGGGGGGCTCTCAGCAGACGATGGATCCCAGGATCCTTTGGGAGAAGCCATGGCAGTTTAAAGTGGTGTCCTAGTGCTTTAATTGTGTGCTGTGAATGTGGGTGTTTTGGTGGGATCAAAAAAGATCAGGTAAGGAGAGAATGGGAGCACTCCATCATGCTATGACTAACAGTCGACTCACGCCTCTGAGTCTACCTTGACCTTAAAAGCAAACATCTCTATCTAGCCCTCTGGCATCATCATATCCTGAATTCTTTTCAGTTAATTATGTGTGATGATGTGTTACTTCCTTCTCCTGTCTGTGTGTGTACAGTATCTGTGTGTTCTGGATTGCGAGGGCGTGTCCTGCGCTCTCACCGCCTAATGCCCTGACAGGACTTTCTGTTCCTTGTGGGGCAGAAAGAGAAAACAAGGGCGTATGAATAGGCTCCGTCACCAGCTGCACCCCGGACTTTGCACTGACAGCCCGGCTGGCCACTTGCAGAGCTGGGTGTGTTTCTTCCAAGCCTCTCTTTCTCTCTTTTTCGGGTGGCATTTCTGGTGTCAGCGACTGCTGTGGAATGCAAGGAGATAAAGAGCTTCAAAGATCCCCCGAACAACTTAAGAAAGGAGTTAATGGGTCGGGGGCTTCCAAGTCCCCATGTTTACCTGCTCAGGTGTCACACTCTCCTGATCCCGCTTTGCATATTCTCTCAGAGCTGAGGGGTCTTGAGGAATAATCAGAAGAGGAACTAGGTAGTCATATTCCTTTTGCTTCAACGCACCAGGACATTCACCATACACCCTCAAGCTTCCACCGTCACTCCTAGGCAGCTTCCTGTCTACCTTGAAGGCATCTTCTGCCATTCTGCCATCAAGATTATTATTATTTACATCTCCCTCTGAAGACCTCCCTCTAAGGCGCACCAGGATGATGGCCGACTTGAGGCTGGTAAGGTGAGTGAACGATGGGACAGGTTGGAACGGCCAACCCCGGTTGGCAAACAAGCAGACCTGTAGAACAGGCAGCTGACTTACCTGACATAGTTTTAACTGTTTAATTTCCCATAGATTGAGGAACCCTTAGGCTGTAGTAGGTTGATGTCCATTTGGACTGATAGGGTGAGAGGTGGGGAGGTCAACAGCAGGTGGCGCCAGAGACAACAACAGGCAGAACCAACTAATTCTGCTTTGGGTTCCTGGCTTGCAGCTGAATTCTACAAGGGGCAACACTGAGACTAAAGACTGAGACTAAAGATTGTAATAAATAAAGCAGGAAGGTTGGGGTCTGGCTGAAGAAAGGCACATCTTTAGTGTGGAATTGTTATGCTTCGCTCTCCCAGTTTGTATGGGGCATCCACATGGCAGGTCGATGAGCACCAATACTCTTTGTTGCTGACCAACAAAAGTTTGGAAGACATACAGCTGTTGTTTGTTTGCATTTTGCGGCTCAGAAATCCAGACAGACGTTTGGAGCAGTATCTGGTGTCACGCTATTGGAACTACTTCTTTAAGTCCTGGAGGGAACTGGAACTCTGCATTTAGTTTTTCTGCCTCCTGTTTGGGTTGGAGCTTTCTATCTTATAAAGAAAGGACCTGCGCATTTAAGCTTGTTGGTTGTTGCCGTCTGTCTGTCTCAGGAGACGTCGGAGGAGTGTGCCATGGAGGGTGAGGTCAAGCTGTTGGACTGTTGCAGTGCCCGCTGCGGCAGTAGAGACCGATGCAGGAGAGACATGTTTTCTTGCAGCTGGGGCAGAAGGCGGCGTCTGGTTGTGCTGCTGCATATGAAGCATGGTGTTTCTTCAGAGACTGTGCCAGCATGATGCTAACTCTCCTCCGCCCTTTTCATGTCTCTTCTGGTTCTGGGAGACCAGCAGGGAGAGGAGCTTGTCAGGGCAAACTAACCAGGGTCTTTTCCACTTTCCAGGGAGAGTCATGAACCAGGAGCAGAGAACCTTCCAATGGACACCTGGAGCAACGAAGAGGAGTCTCCCTTCAAAGGCTTGCCCCCCTTGCCTAAAGTGTTTCGAGAGCTCAGCTTGCCTTCATTTTCTCTGCCTGGAGAAGGAGAGCAGGAAGCAGCCCAAGAGCGTGAGGGGAGCTGTCCCGGCCTCCAAGACAAGATTGCCTGGGTGCACGGTGAAATGGTGAGGCCCTCTTTAAGCCAGGAGATGTCCTTCAGGTGCCTGTTGGACCACAACTCTTGGGTCCTTGTCCATGATGGTCCTGTGTAAGAGCTTCCCATTGGCACCTGGGACAAGGTGGTGGACTAGCTAGTGCACTGATTGAATAGGCTGTTCTTATGGAGTCCAACAAGATCTGGAGGACACTGTGTTGTTGTTGTTTATTAAATGTATATACAGTGGTACCTCAGGTTAAGTACTTAATTCGTTCCGGAGGTCCGTTCTTAACCTGAAACTGTTCTTAACCTGAAGCACCACTTTAGCTAATGGGGCCTCCTGCTGTCGCCACACCGTCAGAGCATGATTTCTGTTCTCATCCTGAAGCAAAGTTCTTAACCCGAGGTAATATTTCTGGGTTAACGGAGTCTGTAACCTGAAGCATATGTAACCCGAGGTACCACTGTACCGCCCTTCATGGGGACGTGGGTGGCGCTGTGGGTTAAACCACAGAGCCTAGGACTTGCCGATCAGAAGGTCGGTGGTTCGAATCCCCACGACGGGATGATCTCCCATTGCTCGGTCCCTGCTCCTGCCCACCTAGCAGTTCTAAAGCACGTCAAAGTGCAAGTAGATAAATAGGTACCGCTCCAGCAGGAAGGTAAATGGCATTTCCGTGCACTGCTCTGGTTCGCCAGAAGCGGCTTAGTCATGCTGGCCACATGACCCGGAAGCTGTATGCTGGCTCCCTCGCCCAATAAAGCGAGATGAGCGCTGCAACCCCCGAGTCGGTCACGACTGGACCTAATGGTCAGGGGTCCCTTTACCTTTACCACCCTTCATCCGAAGATCACAGGGTGGTTCACAACATAAAAATACAAAAATATAACTAAATGAGAGCACAAAACACAAACCAATAACGCCCCCCCAAAACACAGTTGAAGGGCCACAAATAGTTACAAGGCCCAAGGCCTGCTTACAGAGGATTGTTTTCACCTGGCAACTAAGGATAGTAATGAAGGTGCCAGGTGAGCCTCCCTGGGGAGAGGATTCCACATATGGGGAGCCACTGCAGGAAAGGCCCCGTTCTCATGTTGGCACCCTCCAGACCTCTCATGCAGGAGGCACACAAAGAAGGGCCTCAGAGGATAAGCTCAAGGTCCAGGTAGGTACGTATGGAGACAGGCAGCCTTTGAGGTATTTAAGGCATTATAGGTCAAAACCAGCACTTTGAATTCAGCCCAGAAACTAATGGGCAGCCAGAGCAGTCAGGCCAGGATCGGTGTAAACCGTCTTGCCTCGGTGAGGAACCTTGCCCAGGGGTGGACCTATATTTTGGGGGCCCTGAAGCTTGAATTGTTATGGGGGGGCCTTTCGCAACCAGCAACAAGGTCTGGGTCACCACCGGGGGGCGCCGTTGACTCTCAAACTTTGGGACTGTTGAAATATAGACAAGAAAAACTTAACCAATTTTGAGTCACGCGACTCATATCGGGTCTGCCGGACCCAAAAAGTTTAAGCCATGTGGGCTAAAGTTGCTTCTGGGTACATGATAAAACTTCTCCAGACAATGTACACAACACACATTTGCAAACACATTTAAAGAACGTCCTCCCCAAGAATCCTGGGAACTGTAGTTTGTTCAGGGTGCTGGGGCCTGCAGCTCTGCAAGAGGCTTAAACTACACTTCCCATGATTCTTTGTGGGGGTGGATTGCTTTAAATGCATGGTGTGTCGTGCTTATATTGCCAGGACATCGATAAGAGAATGAAAATGATTGCTTTCTTTGCCATGCAGCTGAGATTGCGGCGGGCTGACCAGGCGCTTTTCCGCCATCTCTTCACCCTCGCGTTGGAGATCCAGGACCTGAAGGAGTTGCACCTGGAGATGGAAATTTTCTCGAGGGAGGAGCTGCTTGTGGATGAGCAAGGCCACGTACGAGACACCGCCAGCGCAGCCACAAATGTCCACTCGGCAGCCGCTTTCGAAATGACCATCTGAAAATTGGGGGAGCCGCGGCCAACTCCGATCCATCCTTACTCACATGCAAACTGTGATCTGGTGCTCCAGTCACCAAGCAACGAACCTGTATCTGTGAATGCACCTTCAGTCCCAAGATTTAGAAGTGGTGACTTTATAACCCTGCCTCTAGAGACAATGGGACAGCCACTGGGCAGTATTCATCAAGTTGCACCTTTGGTTTTGGTTTTCTCACTTCTGGTCTATGTAAGTTGCACCTTAGGCCTAAGGCAAGGTGCACCTTTGGTTTTGGTTTTCTTATTTCTGGTCTATGTAAGTTGCACCTTAGGCCTATGGCGAGGTGCACCTTTGGTTTTGTTTTTCTCACTTCTGGTCTATGTAAGTTGCACCGTAGGCCTAAGGCAAGGTGCACCTTTGGTTCTGGTTTTCTCACTTCTGGTCTATGTAATTTGCACCTTAGGCCTATTGCAAGGTGCACCTTTGGTTTTGGTTTTCTCACTTCTGGTCTATGTAAGTTGCACCGTAGGCCTAAGACAAGGTGCACCTTTGGTTTTGGTTTTCTCACTTCTGGTCTATGTAAGTTGCACCTTAGGCCTAAGGCAAGGTGCACCTTTGGTTTTGGTTTTCTCACTTCTGGTCTATGTAAGTTGCACCTTAGGCCTAAAGCAAGGTGCACCTTTGGTTCTGGTTTTCTCACTTCTGGTCTATGTAAGTTGCACCTTAGGCCTAAGGCAAGGTGCACCTTTGGTTCTGGTTTTCTCACTTCTGGTCTATGTAAGTTGCACCTTAGGCCTAAGGCAAGGTGCACCTTTGGTTCTGGTTTTCTCACTTCTGGTCTATGTAAGTTGCACCTTAGGCCTCATGGCAAGTTGCACCTTTTTGTTTTGTTTTGTTTTGATGGCTGTGGATCCTTTTCTCTCCTTGGCATGGGAGAATGGCTTTTGGTCTTTTTGCCTCTTTTGCATGGGAGCATGCCTTCTGATCCCTTTGCGGCTGTTGACTCCTGTTCGCCCAGCCCCTTGAGGGAGGAGACTGTACTGGCTGCGGGCAAGGGGGTTTTTCAGTTTGGGCCTTAGATTTTATATGGGCCTGGCCCATAGCTGTCAAGCGTCCCTTATTTGGCGGGAAACTCCCTTATCCCAGCGCCATGTCCCGCTGCTGTTCCTTATTGATGATGCCCCTTAAATTTCCCGGGTTTCAAAGGAAGCAGCTCCTCTCCCTCCCTCCCTGCCGGCCAGGGAGGAGGGAGGCTCCAACTGTGTTGCTTGGCTGCCCTGCCCGGCCTCCTCTCACCAGCCTCAGCCCCCGGGAGCCCCTCCCCGCTGGGACTGGCGGGAGCCTCAGGCCCTTCCGCCGCCATCCTCCTTGTGGCCGCCTGAGTGTCTCTGCCTGGGGCCTCCCCTCTGCCCTGCGCTGCTCCCGCTCCCGCTAAGCCGTACTGCGGCTGTGCCGCCGAAGGACCCGAATGAGATGGGCAGCCTGGCATGGTCTATGAATTGCTGAGGAGCCTTGAGAGGAGAGCGAGGGGAACCATGGAGAAAGCAGTTCAGAGAGAGGAGGCGGAGGCGCAGACAGGTGTTCCAAGGGCTAAGCATAGAGGGGGAAAGTGGAGGAAGGTCCTCAAGCGCTTCTCCCATAGATTTGTAGTGGTAGACTAGCATAGATGGTCTGATCTGCGGATTTACTTCGGGCGCTATTCCCCCCCCCCTTCTCTTCCTCCCGCCCCACCTGATGGAACTGAGAGCTGCAGATGGACCACAAGAGAAAAGATACAGAACTGCAGCAGCATCTTCATAGCTTGGACTTCGTTTTGCATGAAAAGTGGTTGCTGCTTGTAGTTATTTAATTGCAGTGTTTCATCGGCTGGTGTCTTGAGCAGCAACCTCTGGAAACGAAGGGCTAAAAACCGGCGCTGCTCTCCCAAATTATCTGGTCCCTTTTAACTTCGTATTTCAGCTGGTTGACTAAAATCCCTTATTTTGGCTGCTGATCCCTTATTTTCGAGGCCTCTGGTCCCTTATTTTCAAATCTGTAAGTTGACAGCTATGGCCCGGCCTGGCCGAGGGAGTGCAGGGGGCAGCCCCAGGTGTTTGCATTGAAGGTGGGACTGTGACCCTGTGTGAGGGTGTAAAGTACATTTTGTTGGGAAAAGAACTGTGTTCCCTTGCTAGCAGTTAGAATTTTATTTTATTTTTCTTTCGCTGCTTGTTCCTTGCATTTTTAAATTATTATTTCCAGGCCTTATCTCCCAGAAAAAAGTGGGGAGGCCTGGGTTGTTGCTCAGGCCCTCTGCCTCCGAAGGGGGGCAAGCTGGGGGCTGAAAGGTCTTCTCTAACAAACTTTTTAAATATATATTGAGTGCTTTATTGGCAGGTTTTTCACTGAATTATGCTGCCTAGATACGAGCCTTCTGTAATGGCTATAGGCCTTCTGAAAAGGCCTGACCTACAAGTTTTTCACTGCTTTGTGAATTTTGCCTTGGGCACCTGCCACACAGCAAAATGCCAGAAGGCCAGGGAGCCCCTCCCTCATAGCTGTCAATTTTCAGATTTGAAAATAAGGGAACATCAGCCTCGAAAATAAGGGATCAACAGCCTCACCTGTCCCAGGGACAGTCTACGGGATATATAATAATCCGGGATAGCAGCGGGAAGTGGCTCTGGAATACGGGAATTTCCCGCAAAAAAAGGGAAGGTTGACAGCTATGCCCTCCCTGCGTATCATAGAACGACTTAAACAAGAGGCAGGAAAAGGCATAGCACATTTGTTGGATGTGGCAATGAAGGTGGACGTGACGTGGAATGAGGGAGGCAAGTGAAGAATAGGATGCAGGAAAAGGCGAGGCTGTTAGCAGCAGCAATTGCAGTAGGAGCCCCAGATCGTGAGGATGTGGGGGAACATGGAACCCCAGGAGAAAAGGGGGGAGACTGGGACGCAACCAGTGCGCCCTATGCAAGAAGGAAGGTCATTGGAAGAACGAGTGCCCTGAGATTCTCAACTTTTTGGAAGCTGGATGGGCCCTGAAGGAGGTGGCGTTATTGCATTGCAGAGCACATCAGTAGGGTAATTGGATTTACCATTTTTGCATCAAAAGGTCTGTAGGCACCTGGACATGTGCTTAGGACCCAGACGCTGACTTAATACTGACTTTGCACTGGCAGAACCCCTGCCCCGGTGTGGGTTAGGACACGGGCAACGAGACAATGGCCCTCTGCTACAACCACACACCGGAGGCTGGTTGTTCCACGCCAGAGCTCGTCAAACTAAGGCCCGCGGGCCGGATACGGCCCACTGGGCTCGTTAATCTGGCCCGCAAACCTTGCGGACCCTGCCGCCCACTCGCTCAGTCCCCGCGCAATTCGTGCCATTACCGCAGATATTCGGAAAGTAGCCCATGTGGCAGTACAAGTCTGGAATACTAACTCATTAAGCAATTGCTGGTCTAATCTGTTTGGGACCAGATGGATGGCAGACCTAGCAAAAGGAGCATCCATGTTTTTCCTAGCGGTCCTTGCCTTGATTGTATTTGTGCCTTGTCTGCTTGCCTTAGTCTGTCACTTGGTTTCTAACATGCTTCCCAATATAGCCCAAAAGCAGTTATTTTTGCAATACCCCCAACTGCCGCAGGAGGGTCAAGGTGGGTTACCTGAGTGTCAAGTTGAATGGTGTGAGTAATCTCGTAGCTTTAAACTTGAAAGGGGGAATGTGGTGGCGGCCCAAAGGGCCACAATAAATGTGATAATGTGTACCCCTGTAAATCCTTGAGTGCGCTTCTAATAGAGAAGTTATGGTAACCTGTTGCTTTATGAAACTGATGATTTTGCAAGTTGCCACCCCCCCCCCCAAAAAAAAATTGGGGCAGAAATGCAGCTAATATGTGAATCACAAAGATACAGCACAAAGCTAAAACACAAGTTGGTACATGGTGCAAATGGCTACCTGTAACACAGGTTACCAACATGCATACTAACGCAGTGTAACAGAACACGGTGGGAATCAGAACTTAATCAGCAGAAATTGCCAGTGCTTATTGCACATGTGTATTAAACATGAAATGAGGTAATGATGTATAGGATTGGTGAAAATTGAAATGCTTTGTTTGAAATTTTATAAATACTACTGCCTGGACCGCTGGGCGGGGTTGCAGTTTTGTGGAATGATCCGACTGTAACCTATTGCTTTGCAATAAACAACGCTGGACTCCTAATTCCTCATGTTTCTGAGTTTTATTGGCATAAACTCAGGAGATAAGCTATTTTCTAGCTTACAACACAAGGACTCTTCCTCACTTTTCCCCCTGCACTCAAACTCAGGACAAAAGGGAGAAACGTGCTAGGAGGAAGGCACCCTCTCCATGATCAACTCCCGCCCAGAAACCTATGTCCCCACTGTGGAAGGACGTGTAGATTCAGAACTGGCCTCCACAGGCATTTACAGACTCACCATGTTTATGGAAGACCACCTTACTCGGCTACGAGGAATCGCCAAAAAAGAAGATAGGAGGAAAAACATGATCTTGCGGAAGCAGAAACCCTCGCACTGATACATTCACACGGTGCTACGTTGCAATACAACCCAGTGATTTTCAAAACAATCTCCCCTTTTGCTGTGTAGGTTTCTCCCCATTTATACAAGCTCCATTTGCATGCAACACACGCAGTGCTAGGAACCCGGAAGTGGAACCCGGAAATGGAGCACCCTGGAGAGGCCTCCAGGCTTGTGAGGAGACCCTCATCAGAGCCCGAAGAGGACATCCTCTTTCCTCACCAGTCAGTGTCAGGCTTCAGAAGATCCAACCCCCTACAGGAGGTTGCCAGGAATGGATAAGAGAAAGGAGAGTTCTTACCAATGTTGTTTATTCAATATTCACAGAGAGAGGCTTAGAGATGCAGCCACTTGGAGTAATGGTATCTCCAGCCCCCTTTTCTCCTACTTCCTCATTCGTCAACAGCACCCCCCCCCCCCAATGGTTGCCACTTAGGGCCATATGTCTCCAAGTCCTTTGCTCTCCTACTTCCAATGATCGCCGGGTTTGGAAGGGCTGGAATGCTTTCTAGTGATAACTGTTGGGAAATTCCGTACCACGTTAAGAACAGACGTGTGGAATTGTTGTATGTCACATGTCTGTTTACACTCCAGCACAGCTTGCTGGGAACTTCCGTTTGTGTATAGCTTTTGCTTTAGCTGCTTGCTTTGGACACGAAGGAGATCGGACATGTTCCCTTTTGTCCTGATGTATGCTGAATAAGGTGGCACTGTGGGTTAAACCACAGAGCCTAGGACTTGTCGATCAGAAGGTCGGTGGTTTGAATCCCCGTGACGGGGTGAGCTCCCATTGCTCGGTCCCTGCTCCTGCCAACCTAGCAGTTCAAAAGCACGTCAGAGTGCAAGTAGATAAATAGGTACCGCTCCGGCGGGAAGGTAAACGGCGTTTCTGTGCGCTGCTCTGGTTCGCCAGAAGCGGCTTAGTCATGCTGGCCACATGACCCAGAAGCTGTACGCCGGCTCCCTCGGCTAGTAAAGCGAGATGAGCGCCACAACCCCAGAGTCGGCCACGACTGGACCTAATGGTCAGGGGTCCCTTTACCTTTGCTGAATAAACTGCTTGTAAATATGCTCACACAGCCTCTCCCGCCACTTCTATTGCGTAGTGTTTACTCTGCTGAGTAGCATGCCCCAGCTTCTGAAGCTCGAGTCGCAGATGCTGCACCAAGGACTGGAGATCGCCCGGCACACCAGCGGGTGGGCTGGAGCCAGCTGGGCGCCTGCCAATTGCCCCCGTTTTCTTGTTTATATCCCAACGTGTCAGCCAGCTGCTCTGCCGCTTCCTCTCCCATTATTTCCCAACTTTCCCCCTCATCTGCCTCTGAGCGGTGACCTCCTGCAAACCACTGTTCTAAATCTATACTGTCTTCCTCTTCTCTGGAAGGGTCAGACTGTCTCCACAATTCCTCCTCTATCCAGTCCCCCCCCACATCATCTCTGCAAGCCCCGCTGCCCCTCCAGGGTGCTCCCAATATACACAATTTTGGTTTCACGCGGGGAGGCCCAGACCACAACCCCCCTCCTAAATTGGAAGTTGCCTGTACCAAGTCATGATTAAAGGTTAAGTGACCCCAGACCATTAGGTCCAGTCGTGACCACCTCTGAGGTTGCGGCGCTCATCTCACTTTATTGGCCGAGGGAGCCGGCGTACAGCTTCCGGGTCATGTGGCCAGCAGGACTAAGCCGCTTCTGGCAAACCAGAGTAGCGCACGGAAACGCCGTTTACCTTCCTGCCGGAGTGGTACCTATTTATCTACTTGCACTTTGAGGTGCTTTCGAACTGCTAGGTTGGCAGGAGCAGGGACCGAGCAATGGGAGCTCACCCTGTTGCGGGGATTTGAACCGCCAACCTTCTGATCAGCAAGTCCTAGGCTCTGTGGTTTAGACCACAGCACGGCCCGCATCCCCGTACCAAGTTATGATTAGGTTCTCTTAAACTCTGCTTAGAAAAGACGTTTTCTATTGCTTTGGAAAACGGATTCCAGCAGACCTCCACCAAGGAGGGTTTTACAGCTCCCGGTTTTCTACCTTTCGTCGCAAACTTTCTGCCCTGCCCCTGGGACAAACAGCCTTTAACCCACAGTCTGCCGCACAGAAACGAAGCAGACATTTTTCTCTTTCCACGGAGATACAGCGATAGGAAAAGCTTCACCATCCCACAAGCCAGACAGCAAAGGAGCAAAAGCCAGTAAAAGAAAAGAAAAAATATATTGGCATCCTTATTGACACTCCATCTTCCACCCGCTACGAAATCCAGGTCCATCGACAGATCATCATCGTCATATCAACAACAGTGAAGAATCAAGGGTATTAAAAATAAATAAATCTGTATTTGGAAATTGAAGCTTTTTTTTTAAAAAAAAAGACAGTCATTTGTGCCACATAGTTATTTTCCAGGTGATGCAAAGATGTTTTGTGAGTCTCTAAGACAAGGCAGGAGCAAGCAGTCTTTCTCGAAGGAGAGGTGTCAGTGGTTTGGGCTGGCGAAACATCTTCTCATTTGGCCCCTCAGCTGCCTTGATTTATCTTTCTCGCTAACTTCAGCCACTCATCAACCTGGAAGGAGATTTGCTGTATGGAGGGAGTGGGGAGGGAGAGAAAATAAAACCAAGGTTGGCCAGGCTCCTAACTAGAATCCTGATTTATAGGCTGTGCTCCTAATTCAGGGACAATTGTTTTCATTTTTATTACAGCCGTTGATTTATTAACCACCTCCTAAACCACCATCTCAAGGTACTTTGCACAATAATTAAAAACAAAAACATTTAAAACAAGACTAAAACCCTAACAAGCAGACATTTGTGGGGAGCAAAATATATATCAGGAGGCTTAGTTGGGTCAGAATCGAGCATACATTTGCAGAGTTAACACTAAATATATTATTTCTGGTACATGAGCCACCACAGCTGCTAGAGGGCCATGAAAATTTGTGTCTGGGGCTTTTTAGACTTGTCTACCCATGTATTATCTGAAACTTAAGGGCGCATTGGTTGCCTGATGTAAAATATATTGGCATTATATTCAACTCTCCTACCCCACTACAAGGTTCATGGACCAAGAGGTTAATCTGTGTCCAGGGCAGCTGTTTACCAGCTCCACCTGGTATGCAGGCTGAGACCCTACCTGCCCGCAGACAGTCTCACCAGAGTGGTGCATGCTCTAGTTATCTCCCGCTTGGACTACTACAATGCGCTCTACGTGGGGCTACCTTTGAAGGTGACTCGGAAACTGCAATTAATCCAGAATGCGTCAGCTAGACTGGTGACTGGGAGTAGCCGCCGAGGCCATATAACACCGGTCCTGAAAGACCTACATTGGCTCCCAGTACATTTCTGAGTACAATTCAAAGTGTTGGTGCTAACCTTTAAAGCCCTAAACAGCCTCGGTCCTGTATACCTGAAGGAGCGTCTCCACCCCCATCGTTCAGCCCGGACACTGAGATCCAGTGCCAAGGGCCTTCTGGCAGTTCCCTCGCTGCGAGAAGTGAGGTTACAGGGAACCAGGCAGAGGGCCTTCTCGGTAGTGGCGCCCGCCCTGTGGACCGCCCTCCCAGGGGATTTCAAGGCAATAAACAACTATTTTACTTTTAAAAGACATCTGAAGACGGCCCTGTTTGGGAAAGTTTTTAATGTCTGACACTGTATTGTTTTTAATATTTGGTTGGAAGCTACCCAGAGTGGCTGGGGAAACCCAGCCAGATGGGCGGGGTATAAATAAATATTATTATTATTATTATTATTATTATTATTATTATTATTATTATATCTTCATAGGAGGAAACAGAACTTTCCTAAAAGGGTTCTGCACTCTAATTCTTCCCTGCATTGCCTCCAGCCTGAGACCAGACAGGTTAGAGTAAGTGGAACTTCCTGAAAAAGGTTCTGGATTCCAAGCTATTCCCCCCCCCCATGCCACCTCTGACCCCGTAACATTCAAGTGAGAATCCCAGGGCCATTCTCACCTCTTTGGCATGGACAAGGGGCAGGGGGTCCCGGGGGCTGGGTGTCCTCATGTCAGCGCAGTGGGAAGTGCCGTTGATTAAAATGGCCCGTTCGGAGCGGGACTGGTTCTTGAGGACACTCAGCGCGTGCCAAGGATCAATGTCGCCTGGGGAGAGAAGGCAGTGATCAATCACTGAGGAGGAAAGAAAGTAAACTGATTCGCCAGTGTGATCCAATGGGAGAGGCAGATCTCGGAAGCTAACTTCTGATGCCAGGATGGGGGACCTACGCTGCTCCTATGAACTCGCTGGGAAATGTGTTGTGGCTCTACTCAGAGTAGACCTATTGAAATTTATGAACATGACTAAATTAGGTCCTTTTATTTCAATGGGGCTGCTGTGAGTAAAACTTGGTTGGGTGCAACCCAATGGGTTTATTGGTATATCCGCCTCAGATGACAGACCTCCTTGGCTTAGATTTTGAAATGAAATTGCCTTGGTATCATCTCTTGTTCTGTCCGTGCAAAAATGGAACTCACAGAAGTGGAGGAGGAGAAACGGAACCATAAGATTGTAGAGGGTCATCTAGAGTCCAACCTCCTGTGATGCAGGAATCTCAACATACATGATCATAAATCATATATGAACATCATGCATGGCAAATTACCACCCAAATTACCACCACCCTGCTTAAAAACCTTCAAGAAAAAAGAGTTCATCACCTCCTGAGGGAGTCTGTTGTTGTTGTTTTCAACAATAAAATCACAATATAAAAAAATAGAAAATACATAATCAAAACAAAAACATCCCAATACCCCGCCCTTTCCATTACACATTTTAAAAAGGTATTGGATGTCAATCAGCCAAAGGCCTGCTTAAAGAGTCTGTTCCACAGACAGACGGTGAGAAACCCTACACACCCCTCACAGTGAAGGGGGAAAACTGCCTCTGAGCATGTGTAGAGCGCTTTTCTCCTCACTAACAAGCAATCACAACCAGCCGCATAAATACAGTGGTACCTCTGTATACGAACAGGATCCGTTCCGGAGCCCCGTTCGCATCCTGAAGCGAACGCAACCCGCGTCCGCGCATGTCGTGATTCGCCGCTTCCGCTCATGCGCATGACATCATTTTGAGCGTCTGCACATGCGCGAGCAGCGAAACCCGGAAGTTACCGATTCCGTTACTTCCGAGTCGCCACGGAGCGCGACCTGAGAGCGCTCAACCTGAAGCAACTTCAACCCGACTGTATTTGGTTTGACAAAACGGGGCTCTCCAAAGGCTTCAAACTGGGGGTCTCTCCCTCTCTCGCAACTACGCGCTGCCCACGGGCGTCTGGGAGGGCCCCACATCTCCCCACCCTCCGTACCGTTCACGAAGAGGACGCGGCTAGCTTTGGGGTGATCGGCACCATAGTAGTCGTTGGTGAAGGACACAGCCTCTTGGATAGCCTGAGAAGGGATGCCGAAGACCTCTCGGCAGGTATCAAGCTCAGTCGTCAGGTTCATGAAGCGGGAGAAACGGCAGGCAGGATCGTCGCAGGTTTGGTCTAGAGCGAGAGAAATAAAGTGCAAAAGGCAGGGCTGAGGCCACTAAGTTCACGGGGAACAAGAAAGATGTTGAAATATACATTTGTTAAGAAACCAGAAGCATTTTTTACTTGGCATGGTAGGAAATGATATTAACAGACAGGATTGTAAGTTGTTTTCATACGCAACGACAGCAGCAAGAATATTATTGGCACAAAAATGGAAGCAAGAAGAATTACTGAAGAATGGAGGATGAAGTTGATGGACTACGCAGAATTAGATAAATTAACAGGAAGGATTCGAAACCGGCGGGATCAGAGATTCTTAGAAGACTGGAGTAAATATGTGAACTATTTGAAAAGTAACTGTGATGATTACGCTAATAGGGTTGCAAGAAGTTTTGTAAGGTGAATTATTTGAAATATTGCAAGAAAGACTATGAAGAGAATTATTAGTTAAGGATAATTATATGTAATACAGAAAGTGAGAAATGAAGAATAAGTGATAAAAAATGGAAAATCATCAGAGGAGTTGACGGAAGTCCAAAATATTTTTATAAGATGAGAAGTTATGTTGTATGACTCTTGGAACTGATATGTTAAAAAAAATTAATTAAAATGTATATTATAAATAAATAGAAAGAAAATAAGTTCACGGGAAACAATGCAAATGGGAAAGCCCACACTTGGTTGGACTCAGAAGCTCAGCGGTGGAGGTCCAGGACAGAGCCTTCTCTGGGGCAGCCCCCAAGTCAGTGGTTCTCAAACCTTCTTCCTCTGGGCCACACTTTCAGATTAACAATTTGCTTGCGCCACAACAAATCTTCTCTCAATACGCTGGAAAACGAAAAGAAACAGCTCCCAGCCGTGCTTGATTTGTAACGTAGAGCACGACTACTTTATAATATGATCGTGGGGCAGCCAGAATAAAGCGAAGCAGATGCACAAGAACGTGAGGGATTCCCAAAATATAATTATAAACGAGCCTCTTACCTATGTACCTTAAGTATGTATGCAAGTTCAATGAGAGGCGTGAGGTCTGATTTGAGATGAACAAACTCTCATCTCCTCACCAACACAAATAACCCATCCCAGGACCTTAGGGTGAATAATAATAATAATAATAATAATAATAATAATAATAATAATATGTGGAGGAGGAGGAGAGCAGAGGGCAAAATGTTAACTCTCACTTACAGTATCCGAACTCTGTACATGTCTGGAAGTACCACTGCCTGATGCCCACGCCTGTCGTGGAGATGGATGTGCTGCGCAGCTCCTTCAGGGCCTCTGTGTGATTGTTCTGTGTGCATGTCATGTTCATGCCGTCCAAATACACCTTTTGAAAAGAGAGGTTTCACGTATAAGCTAAACAAGCTATAGCTTACGGCCCCACTCTCTTGGGGACCTCCCAAAAAATTAAAGGAAAAAAACCATGGATATACATTTCCAAAATATAAGATAAAAAACAAATAAAACAAAACCTACATACAGCAACAGTGTTTTCTGTTGTGTATGTTACAGATAGGTAGCCATGTTGGTCTGCCATAGTCAAAACAAAAAAAAATTCCTTCCAGTAGCACCTTAAAGACCAACTAAGTTAGTTCTTGGTATGAGCTTTCGTGTGCATGCACACTTCTTCAGATACAAGATCTCAAAGTAGCTGTTTTACTACAAAGAAATTTCAGAAATAGACTGGAAAGAGAAGCTGCTGAATTGCAACTTATTACCAAACTTAAAACCATGGAGAGACCTGGTCTGAACAAAGACATTGGATTCTTATCTCATTATACATGACAAAGCCATTTTTCACCTTCTCACCCCTTGCTTTTTCCTGTAAGACCTATTGCAGTCGTTAAGAGTCGTCAACAGGCTCATCACAGCTATCTGCCAATCACCCATTCCCACCACCCTTCTGAGTAACACCCCTCCCCACCTTCCCACTATATAGAAGGGTCTGGTGACTTCTGTTTCAGTGTATCTGAAGAAGTGTGCATGCACACGAAAGCTCATACCAAGAACTAACTTAGTTGGTCTTTAAGGTGCTACTGGAAGGAAAAAAAATTTGTTTTGTGTTGTGTAGGTTCCTATTTGTTATGTGCAAATGGGTTTAGATACCTATTAGGTCCATAAATTACCATATACAGTCATACCTCGGGTTAAAGACGCTTCAGTTTGTGTTTTTTTGGGTTACAGGTCCGCCAAAACCCGGAAGTACTGGGATGGGTTACTTCCGGGTTTCGGTGGTTGTGCATGCGCAGAAGCGCTAAATCACACTTTGCGCATGCGCAGAAGCACCAAACTGCAACCGGCACGTGCGCAGACGCACCGCCGTGGGTTGCAAATGTGCATCCCGCACAGATCACATTCGCAACTGAATCGTCCATTGTAGCATATATTCAACACAAAAAACACAACAATTTGTTGTTGACAAAGGACAGCTGGACATATAAAGGGCCCCATTGCCTTCAGTAGCTGAGGGCCTCATCAAACCTAAATCCGGCCCTGGGTGGGCGATACAACGGAATACCTTTTGAAGAGAGACTCTGCCTGCGTGGGCAACCACATGTACAGAACGTTTGCCATCACTTGCTACAACGTCCACTATATATGGACCCAAGAAACCAATTCACAAAACCCCTTTTCACGAAGGTAACAAATCTAACCAGAGGGTGAACTGGCTGCTGAGTGATGACTCCATGACTTATAAGGTGGCAGCTAGGAAGATTAGGAAGAAAGATCTGGGTGGGCTCGCGGTCAATTGCAAAGGGGACTCTTGACATCTAAATCTGCACATTTTATTTGAGGATGACATTTTATTCTGTGTAATAAGGAATTCAGGTGGATTGGATCATGGTTTTACTGCCTATGGAGCAACTGCTGTTTTCGTTTTTCTTCTTTGGATGATGCCATGGCCTTTGGCTAGTGCAAAAACCCCCCACACCTATACATTAAATATATAAGAAAATAAGAGGAGCTTCAGTCCCAGAATGGCTGTTGCACAGACCCAGAGTTGGCCAAGGAAGTGTCTTTCAGACGCCGCTGCGAGTCCAGGACTCCCAGCTCAGCTAATGGTCAGCGATGGCACAACAGGAAACAACTGAAGACATTTTTGGCCTGAAAAGCTTTTCCAGCTATGCTAGGGGTCTCCATCTGGGTTATTTTTAATGTATCTATTCCTTTTTAAATTGTTTAATGTTTTTTTATAATATTTTTGCACAGACACATGTGTTTTACTCTGAGCCTATCATTTACTGTATTTTTCGCTCTATAAGACGCACCAGACCACAAGACGCACCTAGTTTTTGGAGGAGGAAAACAAGAAAAAATATATTCTGAATCTCAGAAGCCAGAACAGCAAGAGGGATCGCTGCGCAGTGAAAGCAGCAATCCCTCTTGCTGTTCCGGCTTCTGGGATAGCTGCCCAGCCTGCATTCACTCCATAAGACGCACACACATTTCCCCTTACTTTTTAGGAGGGAAAAAGTGAGTCTTATAGAGCAAAAAATATGGTACTTTCTGGCACGTTTTGGGGAGACATTTCTATTACAGTTGGCGCTCGGGTTGCGAACATTATCCGTGCGGGGTGCACATTCGCAACCCGCAGCGTTCACAACCCAAGTCTGCGCATTTGCATGGGTTGCAACTTCGGCATTTCTGCGCATGCGCGGCCGCCGAAACCGGGAAGTAACCCGTTCCAGTACTTCCAGGTTTCAGCGGTCCACAACCCGAAAAAACATAACCTGAAATGGCTGTAACCCAAGGTATGACTGTATTCTATTCTTTTTTGTAAACCGCTTTTAGATTCCTCCCCACTATAATCAAGTGGCATATAAACTTTATGAAATAAAATAAACTACTAGTCCTTTTTGTTGTTGTTTAAAAAACAAGGTGGTGGTGCTCATATCACGATAAACATGCCGTGGGCGCCCGCACAAAACAGCTGCCGAGGTGTGAGTCCAGATAGTAATACTAATAAAAAAATTTTATTGTCCGTTAGTTAATGAATTCTGGAAAGAGACTGGTATAGAAATATCGGGAATTGTGGGTAGGAAGGTGGGAATATCTAAATTAATGGTCCTTATTAGCCTGAGTAGCACCAAGTCAGAAACAAAAGAGGAATGTAAATGGGTAAAATTGATGGTAATTGCAGCCAGACAGGTTATAGCGAGTAATTGGGAAAATGCAGAAGAGCTAGGGGTGAACCAATGGAGGGAAAAATAGAAAAATAGAAAAATATTATTATCTTGGGATATCCAACTGGGAAGATACATAAAATGAAAGGGTTTAAGGTCAGTGAGAAGGATGAGGATTGGTTTGAGAATATATTGAATTATTTGGGCAGGTTTGAACAATTAAAATGTTAAAAGTTAAATAAACCTTGTGATGTTAAGGTATAGAGAATTGTACATATGGTTGATTTGAATATGTTATTATTGATTATGTATACCCAATGTATCAGCCACCTGGGGGCTTTCACTGTTTGTGTTTTGGTTGTCAATAAATAAATAAATAGAAAGATAGATAGATAGATAGAGATAGATAGATAGATAGATAGATAGATAGATAGATAGATAGATGGATAGATGATAGATAGATAAATGTAAAACTAATAATAAATAATACTGAGAGTTGGGGACCAGTCACACTCTCGTCCTAAACAAAGGAAAAGGATTGACACAGCTCCTCAGTCTGGGCCCTAGAAAGCTCTCCCGCCCCCCGAGACGCAGGCTTACGTTGTTGGCAGCCATAAGTCTCTGGTAGGCGGAGCCAGTCTTCTTGTTGGTCATGACACGACAAAAGTTGGCGATGTTGCTCCACTCCATGTATTCGTTGTTGTACTGTACAGCCAGCATGAAGATGTCAGCCAGGTTGGACACCAGCTCCACGCAGTCGCCGGAGCCCTCCAACTCCTGGCAGGAGCGGAAGTCCTTCGCCAGCTTGGTCCGGGCTCCATCTTGCACCAGGGCGTCCACAGCCGAGAAGCCGTCAGCCACGGCCTCCATACACTGCGAGGGAAGCAAAAAGGAAGGTGAGGACAGGAACTTTGGAAAAAAAAGAATGGGGAAATTTTGTAATTCATTTAGGGGACCATTCTAAGCAGATGAAAACATTGGCACGGTTTTAATTGCACTTGTAAAGTAACAAAAACTATGGACAATTTAGATGGATAAAAAAATGTGGATAATGGACTGATATGCAGTTGTAAATATTGACAACTGGAGGGGATGGGGGAAAGCCTTAAGATTCAGAGCAATCTCATTATATGGATTTTTAATCGACTTTGTTATTATTTGATCCTGACTTGTTTTTAGGAGGTAATTTAATTATTGTTTGATTTTATACCAATGTTATATATCTGATGTTAGCCGCCCTGAGCCCAGTCTCTGCCAGGGAGGGCGGGATGCAAATAAACATTTATTATTAATATTATTATTATTATTATTAGTTTATTTTTTTCTGAAATCAAATAAATATTTCTTTTTAAAAAAAGGAAACACAGGGGGGGGGAGCACACGACAGGCGGCAAAAAGCAGGGATGTGTGTGTACTATGCATTCAAAGTGTTAACAGAACCACTTTTAACAGTTGTAGTTTGCCACACAGCCAAAAAACGAGTCATTTGGGAAAATGTTAAAAACCTCACTTCTTTGGAACCACCGACCACTGGATTGGACAGACTTGCGGCAACAACCTGGAGAAGAAGAAGTCAAAGAGAGATAGGTGAGAGGGGATAAGGACGAAGTTGTTAAGTCGCGTGGGGTTTCAGGCATGGTGAGAACATTACGTTCATATGTGATGATTCACACTGTGGTACAGTCATACCTCAGGTTACAGCCGCTTCAGATTGCAGTTTTTTTTGGGTTACGGGCCGCTGAAACCCGGAAGTAACAGAATGGGTTGCTTCTGGGTTTCGGTGGTCACACATGAGCAGAAGCACTAAATTGCACTTTGCGCATGCGCAGAAGCTCCGAATTGCAACCCACACATGCACAGA
The DNA here is from genome assembly GCF_964234715.1 of Podarcis melisellensis. NCBI lineage: Eukaryota > Metazoa > Chordata > Lepidosauria > Squamata > Lacertidae > Podarcis > Podarcis melisellensis. The sequence continues at coordinate 82,575,862 of NC_138540.1, forward strand.
CACGGGTTGCGAACGCTGCGGGTTGCGAACATGCATCCTGCATGGATCGCGTTCGCAACCCGAGCGTCCACTGTATTAATTCCAGCTTTTTCTTATTCACTATTTGGGGGAGGGGGAATAATGAGAGCCAGTGTGGTTTAGTGGTTAAGAGTGGTGGACTCGTAATCTGGTGAACCGGGTTCGCCTCTCCGCTCCTCCACATGCAGCTTCTGGGTGACCTTGGGCTAGTCACACTTCTCTGAAGTCTCTCAGCCCCACTCACCTCACAGAGTGTTTGTTGTGGGGGAGGAAGGGAAAGGAGAATGTTAGCCGCTTTGAGACTCCTTCGGGTAGTGATAAAGCGGGATATCAAATCCAAACTCTTCTTCTTCTTCTTTTGAGTCAAACTGGCGATATTTGGACTACAACTCCCATCAGCCCATGCCAGCGCTGATGGGAGTTGTAGTCCAAATATCTGGAGGCCTTTCCGGTTGACCGAGGCTGAGTTCAACCACGGGCAAACTTTTGGCCATTGTGTAGTCATCATTTGAGCTCAAGGAGCTCTGAGGGCCATCCCCAAACTCAAAAAGACCACCTGGTTTCTTTGCCAAGAACTCACCATAAGGTAGCCTGTGAAATCCAGCTGGGCTCTGACGGGGGCAGAAGAAGCAACAGCAGCAAAGACCAGGTGGGGAAACTGGAACAGAGAGAGAGAGGGAGAATGGACGTGTGGATCCAGAATTGGCCTCTGCAGTCACTTATGGACTCACTTTTGAGACTGTGTTCACAGAAGGCGGAGAGCAAGCTGTGAAGCTTTGTATAATCAGCAAATGTCCAATTCTGATGTCCAGCTCTGAACTCTGCTGAACAGTGTTTCCAGATAACTACTGTTTTGTTGAATTCTTCATCAGCCAATTAGTTCAACACTCGTAAGTAGAAAGATATGTAATTTCTTCATTAACCAGTCTTTTTTCGAATAGATCGCATGAGCACTGTTCCAGAGCTTGCTCTCCGCTGGGTAAAGTCTGGCCCCGTGATTCATTTAAGGACTTTCAGAGACTTCCGTTTGTTAGTTTTGATGTTTTCAATTATTCCATAAAGTTTTTCACATTGTTATTGTTTCTGACCATCGTGTTGCTTTTGATATTGCTGACTCATATTTTGCAACACAGGGGTTTGTTTGTTTACTCATGCAACCAGCCCATGCAGAATGTTGGCATCCTATATATAGAAATGAGCAAACCAGTGATATTTTGGGGAGCAGGCTAGCAGGCGGGGCCCATGACTTACATCACAGGAGCCTACACAACACAAAACACTGTTGCTGTATGTAGGTTTTATTTTATTTGTTTTTTATCTTCTATTCTGGAAATGTACACCCAGGGTTTTTTCCCCTTTAATTTTTGGGGGGGCCCAAGAGAGTGGAGCCCTAAGCTATAGCTTGTTTAGCTTATAAGTAATTCTGGCACTGTCCTGTTCCTATTGGCCCCTACAGGCGATCTTGTGGTCCCACCTTGAGTCTGAACCAGGCAGACAGCGAGCCAGGATAGGAGCCTCCAAAGCAAATCCAGGTGTTGTTGGAAGTCAGGTTGAATTTCTGGGTGACAAAGTGGTGGAAGGAGGCCAGGTCAGACAAGCTGCAAAAGGAGACGGCAGAACTTTGCAACCAGATGCGATCGACTTAAGACAATTTATTTATGCATGCCACGACAGCGGCAAGAACGATATACACTCAAAAATGGGAAGGAGGCTAGATGCCAATGAAAAGATGCCAACGGCTTATGAAAATGACAGAGCAAGCCAAAATTAGAGATTAAAAATGCAGGAAACGTTTTTGGAGGAATGGAAGCGTTTTGTAAAATATTTAAAGAAAATGTTACGGTATTACGGAAACGCATGCAGGGTTTGCAATACGAGTCACAGGTGCCAACTCACGCTTGCTGGCTGGACAAGAACTGAAGGTTGTGATCCTGCAGCCCATCGGGATTGATGCTGGCCCCATAGAAACGGTGTTCGAGGGCCACCACCAGAGCTCCGTACTTCTGGGCCAGCTCCACGTGGTGTCCTAAAACCGGAAAGAGAAACAAGGGATAGGTCTCATTCTGGCCACCTTCACACCATACGTTTAAAGTGCAGCGTTACCACTTTAAACAGTTGTGGCTTCCTGCAAAGAATTCTGGGAGCTGTAGTTTGTTAAGAGGGCTAGGAGATCGTGCCTGCTGCCCTCACAGAGCTATAATTCACAGAGTTCCCTAGGAAGAGGGACTGACTGGGAAACCACTCTGGGGATTGTAACTGTGGAAGGGGAATAGCGGGCCTCCTAAGAACTCTTAGCACCCTTAACAAACTACAGTTCCCAGGATTCTCTGGGAGAAGGCTTGAATGTTTAAAGCAGGGTTTCCCCAAACTTTGGTTTCCAGCTGTTTTTGGACTACAACTCCCATCATCCCTGACCGCTGGTGCTGCTGACTATGGGATGATGGGAGTTGTAGTCCAGCAACAGCTAGAGACCCGAGTTTGGGAAACTCTGGTTTAAAGTGATATGATACTGCTTTAAATGTATTGCGTAGATGGGGACCTTCAGGTTCGAAGACTACAGAGGACAGGAGACCCCTATTCCCTTCCCGGAGCTACAATTCTCAGAGTGGTTTAACATTTCAACTTTCTTCATAGGGAAGAGCTGGGAATTGTGGTTCTCCTGGCAACTCTCGGCACCTTTAACAGATGACAGCCCCCAGAGTTTTTTTTTGGGGGGGGACCATAATTGTTAAAAGTGGTTTCATAGTGTTTTAAATATATGGTTGCCCAGAGTGGCTGGGAAAACGCAGTCAAATGAGCGGAGCACAAATAGTAAAATTATTATTTATTCTTATTATGTTGTGGATGCAGCCTGCAAGCTGGACAGGAGAACAGCAGCGCTTTGCATACCAGCGATTGCCAGCAACTGGGAATTAAAGCTTAAACGTTGACAAAAGACACATGGACACTGTTATGTATTGAAGTTCTCACCCTGGCCACCAGGAGTATTGTGTAAGTAGTTTTCACTCAGGTCCATGTCACTTACTTTAGGCAGGAAACCGTGGGTTGTTGTTGCTACAATGTTGACAGCCGGTTGCCTATAAAAGCAGGCCGGCTGAGCTATTTGCTGTTCAGTTCTGTTCCAGCTTACAAATAAAGAGCTGCTTTGGAAAAATCGCTGTGTCGTCTGATATGTTCGCCCACAATTTAACAGACACCATTCACAGGGATTTGTGACGACAAAACCATCCTAGCACTGGTGCAGGAACTTTGTACGTCCTCAGGGTTGCTCTGTACGCCTTCAGTCAATCCAGGGCAGAGCCTTGGGCCCTGCAAATGCGGCTGAAGGCGAAGCTCTGGCAAGTCCCATCTCAAAAAACAGTGTGGCGCAGTGGTTAGAGTGTCGGGCTGGGACCTGGGAGTGCAGGGTTCAAATCCCTGCTCAGCTAAGAAGCTCACCTGGGCCAGTCACTGCCTCTCAGCCTACCTCACAGGGTTGTAGAGGGGATTAAATGAGGAGGAAGAGAACCACTGTTATGTACTGAAGTTCTCATGCTGCTCCGTGATTTCGCTCAGTGTTTCAGCTCAGTGATTCAGCTCAGCTCAGATGGTGGCTGCATCTGGCTGTGCTCTGATGTCCATCGATCCCATCCTCGTCGCCAGTGTTAAGTTGTGGGTGAACATATCAGACGACACAGCGATTCTTCAAACAGCTCTTGTTTATTCACAGGCCAGAACAGAACTGAAGGGTTCAGCCAGCCTGCTTATATAGAGCTCCAGTACAACGTAACTGTAGCAACTTTCTGTAACTATCCAATCACTGAACGTCACTTTCGATCCCTTATTTGCATATGTGGACTTGAACTATCTACAGTATTCCCCTGCTGGCCCAGGGTGAGAACTTCAGTACATAACAACCACGGATGCTACCTTGGGAGAAAAACACGGGGTTGAAATGCCATGAATGAATGAATGACTATGTAAGAGACCTCGTTCCCCATTCTCTGCAACTGAGGTGTTGCATGACACCCACCTGCCAGCACATCAAACACCGACAAGGCAGACTCGCCACCAATGAAGAGGAAGACTGGTCCGTCGGGGCGTCGCCAAAAGTCCTGGTTAATCCAGAATCGCTGTGAATTTTAGGGAGGTAAAGAAGAGACATCAAAACATCAACATCAACATCAAAAAACCGAAGATCGTGGCCACTAGTCCCATCACCTCCTGGCAAATAGAAGGGGAAGAAATGGAGGCAGTGAGAGATTTTACTTTCTTGTGCTCCATGATCACTGCAGATGGTGACAGCAGCCACGAAATTAAGAGACACCTGCACCTTGGGAGAAAAGCAATGACAAACCTAGACAGCATCTTAAAAAGCAGAGACATCACCTTGCCAGCAAAGGTCCGTATAGTAAAAGCTATAGTTTTCCCAGTAGTGATGTATGGAAGTGAGAGCTGGACCATCAAGAAGGCTGACTGCAGAAGAATTGATGCTTTTGAATTCTGGTGCTGGAGGAGACTCTTGAGAGTCCCATGGACTGCAAGAAGATCAAACCTATCCATTCTTAAGGAAATCAGCCCTGAGTGCTCACTGGAAGGACAGATCCTGAAGCTGAGGCTCCAATACTTTGGCCATCTCATGAGAAGAGAAGACTCCCTGGAAAAGACCCTGATGCTGGGAAAGATGGAGGGCACAAGGAGAAGGGGACGACAGAGGACGAGATGGTGGGACAGTGTTCTCGAAGCTACCAGCAGGAGTTTGACCAGACTGTGGGAGGCAGTGGAAGACAGGAGTGCCTGGCATGCTCTGGTCCATGGGGTCACGAAGAGTCGGACACGACTAAACGACTAAACAACAACAGAAACAAAGAAGATAAGGAATATCACTGTGAGTGAAAGGGACTCCCCCTCCCCAAAGCATGACTCTACAGAGGGGGTGGGCTTCCCTAAGGTAAGGTTACCAGATTTTTTTCAATGAATCCGGGGACACTTTTCAACTTCAATGGATTTTGTATGGGGACTGATTTGTAAATCTGGGGACTGTCCCCAGGAAACGGGGACGTCTGGTAACCTTAAGGCAACATTCAGACAGCACATGTAAAGCATAATAATAATGGTGATGATGATAATTTCATAATGTAGATAAAACAGAGGGAACAATCATCACAGCAGGTGAAAATAAAATGATGTGGTGGATGTGTAAGGTAGTAAAAGCATTCTGGGAAATGATATACCGTATTTTTTGCTACATAGGATGCACATTTTCCCTCTTAAAAACCACGGGGGAAAGTCTGTGCGTCCTATGGAGCGAATGCAGGGGGGAGGCAGGCAGGAAAAGCCTTCAAGAGCCGCACACAAGCTTTGTGCGGCTCTTACGGGCTTTTCCCCAGGAGGGAGAAGGGACTGACGTGGCCAGTCAGTCCCTTCTCCCTCCTGGTAGAAAAGCCCACAGGAGCCGCGCGCTCCTTAAAGGGTGCACGGCTCCTGTGGGCTTTCGCGGGAGGTGGGGGAATTGCCATAGCCGCGCTCTGCCTCTCCAGCCGGGAGAGGCTGCAAAAGGCTAAAGAAGCCAAGGCAGCGAGCATGATCCGGGTTGCACCCGGCTATGGCAGAAGCCAAGACAGCCAGTGAGATGGATCCCGCTCGCTGCCTTGGCTTCTTTGCTCTTTGGGGCAGCGGGGGGGGGGGGGATAATATTTTCCCCCTTCATTTCCCCCTCTAAAAACTAGGTGCGTCTTGTGGCCTGGTGCGTCCTATAGAGCGAAAAATACGGTATAATGAATTGAAAAAAATGTTTAAAATAACTTTTTTAAAAAAAACACGAAGCTTTTCTTTTAGGAATTCTAGGTGCTGAAATTCCAAGGGACCAGAAAAGACTATTTATGTATGCGACCACGGCTGTGCGGATGCTATTAGCCGAGAGATGGAAGGAAGATAAAGTCCCTACCAGCGAAGAATGGCAGATCAAGTTGCTGAACTATGCCAAAATGGCAAAAATGGCCGGAAGAATCAGAAATCAGGAGGACCAAAACTTTAATAAGGAATGGGGAAATTTTATGATTTATCTTAAAAACCATTGTAAACAGTTAAAATCATTAGTGGGATTGGAACAACGCTTGTAGTGTAATGATGAACTTTGGATATAATGGAGATATAAAAATTTGGATTCTTATAAAAGATGCAGAAGGAAAGGACGAATAATAAGACCCACAAAGGGGAGAAGGGAAGTCCAGGAGATTCTCTGGAATCTTGTTTTTATATTTTATGTTCGTATATGAATGTAAAATTTTAATCTGGAAAATCAAATACATTTTTTTTAAAAAAAAACACACACTAAAAGGTGAAAAGCAAAACTATAAAATAGGCATGTAGAATGAGTGGTTGCGCATGAGTTGAAATAATAAACCCAAGTCCCGTATTTTTCGCCCTATAGGACACACTTTTCCCCCTCCAAAAATGAAGGGGACATGTGTGTGCGTCCTATGGGGCGAATGCAGGCTTTCGCTGAAGCCTGGAGAGCGAGAGGGGTTGGTGCGCACCGACCCCTCTCGCTCTCCAGGCTTCAGGCAGCTCTCCGCAAGCCATGGGAGCCCGGCGCGAAGTTGCGCAGCTCTCCCACGGCTTGCGGAGAGCTGCCTGCATCTTCGAACTTCGCACAGCTCTCGGCAAGCCGTGGGAGAGCTGCGCGACTTTGGGCAGATATCCGCAAGCCTGGGGAGCCCGGCGCGACTTCCCACCAGGCTCTCTAGGCTTGCGAATAGCAGCCTGTTCTGGGGGCTGGGGTCGGGGGAAGCTCAAGCTTCCCCCGCCCCAGCCCTGCGTCTGGGGGGGAAATAATTTTTTTTCTTTATTTCCCCCCCAAAAAACTAGGTGCGCCCTATGGGCCGGTGCGCCCTATGGGGCGAAAAATATGGTAAGCGCCATCGATGTTGCCAGATCATTGAGCATCTCGTACCTGGTTGTAGGTGCGCTGCTCCTGTCGGTTGAAGTGGTCCAGGGGCTGGCGGATGAAGCTCTCGAGGGGAGCGTTCCACATCCCTGGGACCCGGAAGCGAGGCAGCTGTCTCAGGCGAAGATACGCCTCCTGCACCGCGCGCTGCTCTCGCTGCTTCAAGACCTGCTGGCGGAACAGCCAGAAATTTCTGCCTGGAGGGGAAGACACCGAAATGACGCCTGAAGTTGTGCACTTCTGCATAATGCCAGGCTGTCTCTGATCACATGCATCTTGGCATTTAGACGGCCACTGCAGGCCATCGCGGCTATTCAATGAATGCGCAGGAGTCCAGCAGCATACAGGGTTATTATTACGGCACAAGCATTTGTGGACCAGCCAGCTGATGGGAGCCGTAGTTGAAATACAGGGGTACCTCGGGTTACAGACGCTTCAGGTTACAGACTCCGCTATCCCAGCAATAGTACCTCGGGTTAAGAACTTTGCTTCAGGATGAGAACACAGGTACCACTGTACCAGACTTTTAGAAGACATCTGAAGGCAGCCCTGTTTAGGGAAGCTTTTAATGTTTAATAGACTATTGTATTTTAATATTTTGTTGGAAGCCGCCCAGAGTGGCTGGGGAAACCCAGCCAGAGGGGCGGGGTATAAATATTATTATTATTATTATTATTATTATTATTATTATTATTATTATTATACCTCAGGTTAAGAACTTAATTCGTTCTGGAGGTCTGTTCTTAACCTGAAATTGTTCTTAACCTGGAGCACCACTTTAGCAAATGGGGCCTCCTGCTGCTGCTGCACCGCCAGAGCATAATTTCTGTTCTCATCCTGAAGCAAAGTTCTTAACCCGAGGTACTATTTCTGGGTTAGCGGAGTCTGTAACCTGAAGCGTATGTAACCCGAGGTACCACTGTAGTTGTTTAGCTCTTTGACATCTGGTGGGAGGGCGTTCCACAGAGCGGGCACCACCACCGAGAAGGCCCTCTGCCTGGTTCACTGTAGCTTTGTTTCTCACAGTGAAGGAACCGCCAGAAGGCCCTTGGCGCTGGACCTCAGTGTCTGGGCTGAACGATGGGGGTGGAGACGCTTCTTCAGAAAGGCACCATAACAAAAGATGCACCAGACTCTTTGCTTGTTTTTGGACAACAGACCAACGCAGCTGTCCTGCCAGAGCAGTGGTTCTCAAACATTTTTTTCTCTGGGCCACACTTTCAGAACAAAAAATTGCTTGTGCCACACCAATTTTTATTTATTTATAAGAAATACACTGGGAAACAAAAGGAAATGACTCCCAGCAGTGCTTGATTCATAGCATAGAGCCCTACCCTGTTATAAAAATATGCAGTGACTTAAGAACATTAATCCAACTAAACATCAGGAAAAATTCAGGGTCCCTTCCACCTCTACAATTCTATGATTCTATGAACCATTCCCAAAATATAAACAAGCCCTTATATATGTACTTTAAGTATATATGCAAACTCAAAGGTGTGAGCTTGTTTTCGCCAGGTAATCTCATTTATAGTAGGTCACATTTGAGACAAACTAGACACAAAGAACTCTTGCTCTCGTTTTGAAAAGGTATCTATCCGTATTCTACAAATAAAAATAAAATTACTTTGATACTATGCTATACTACACTAAAATTTTTAAATGTTTCGTGGATTGTCCTTGACTCTTCCCCCAAAGAATTCTGGGAAATGGGCGTTTACCAGATCTCACCAATCTACGATTCCCAGCACTCTTCACAAACTACAGTTCCCAGGATTCTTTGCGGGGAGCCATGAGCTTTAAATGCATGGCGTTTCCACGGCCTTAGTTGGAGATGGCTTGAAAGAGGAATTGCTGTTTGTGATGCATACGCTCGTTTTACTCCTGCGGTAGTTAAAAATGTTTGCCGGCGTGTGGCGTTTGGTTTTTTTGTTCTTGTATTCTACCCAAACCTCTCTGACCTCCCCTGCAACAATACTTTTTTGGGGAACTTGACAAGAAGCAAACGCTCGGTCAAAGCAAATTTGGGGAACCGAAAGCGGCTGATGAACATCCAAAAGGGGGATTGTGCTTCGCTGCTTCTCTATCAAGCAGCACGCTAACAAACGTTCCGGCGTCTTGCTTCTGTGAAACAGAAGACACAAAAGCTGCTGAGTGCACAGCGTCAGTTTCCTGTTTGCAAAACACACATGCAGGACCGCATCTGCCTCGCAAGCAGAAACGCAGAGTCTCAAGGTCTCTGGAAGACCAAGAGGCTGCTCCTTCCAGAGTCCATCTGAAGCGTCCCAAGGTGAAAAGTATCCCATCAAGACTGACCCCTGACCCTTGAAAATTCCTACACTTCAAAAGATTGTCAGTCCCTTTTGCCCAAATGGTCAGTGGAAGAAAAACTCTTCTTTTTTTTGAGTTCTGGTTACAGAGGTACCTCAGATTACAGACGCTTCAGGTTACATACACTTCAGGTTACAGACTCCACTAACTCAGAAATATTACCTCAGGTTAAGAACTTTGCTTCAGGATGAGAACAGAAATTGTGCTCTGGCGGTGCGACGGCAGCAGGAGGCCCCATTAGCTAAAGTGGTGCTTCAGGTGAAGAACAGTTTCAGGTTAAGAACGGACCTCCAGAACGAATTAAGTTCTTAACCTGAGGTACCACTGTATTTATTGCTTACATTTATAGACAACCTTTATCTTCCAAAGATCTCAAGATGCTCTGTGTGGTTCTCTTCCACCTTCAGTACAACCCTATGAGGTAGGCTAAGCTGGCTGGCTGGCCCAAGGTCACCTGGTGAGCTGAGTGGAGAATTCACTCAATCCTGAAACATCTAGGAAGATAGGAAAGCTTCCTTAAACCAGATCAGATCATGGCTTGGTATTGTCTACACTGACTGGATTTCAGACAGGAGTCTCTTCACTCCCAATCCTACCTGGGGATGCCAGCTACCAAACTGAGAATCTTCTGCATGATGTTCTGCTGCTGAGCTGTGGCCCTTCTCAAAGGGCAACAGGTTGAAGAAGGCTGATAGAATATGGCAACTAAAAGCAGCTCACTAGTAGTTCCCAGAATCATGGCGTTGGAAGATTGTACAGACAGATCTGCACATTCGGCCTCAACAAGGAACTGAAATTTATACGCCCCTGCACCCAAAAATATGTTGTTGAGCAGTACTATTTCTCTAGAAAAAGAGCTGCCGGAACTCACCATGAATGCCTCCCTTGTTAATAATAATAATAATAATAATAATAATAATAATAATAATCATTTATACCCCGCCCATCTGGCTGGACGGCTTCCAACAAAACACTAAAATACAATAACCTATTAAACATTAAAAGCTTCCCTAAATAGGGCTGCCTTTAGATGTTTTCTAAAAGTTTGGTAGTTATTTTTCTTTTTGACATCTGGTGGGAGGGCATTCCACAGGGCGGGTGCCACTACCGAGAAGGCCCTCTGCCTGGTTCCCTGTAACTTGGCTTCTTGCAATGAGGGAACCGCCAGAAGGCCCTCGTGCTGGACCTCAGTGTCCAGGCTGAGTGATGGGGGTGGAGACGCTCCTTCAGGTATACTGGACCGAGGCCGTTGAGGGCATTTAAACACCAACACTTTGAATTGTGCTCAGAAACGTACAGTCATATTATTAGAATATAATAAACGTCCATAATAATAATAATAATAATAAACTTCCATATGATCAAGAGCCTGGGGCATGCAAGGAAAGGCAAAAGTATCTGGCGTTAGTTAGTGCAAAGGGCAAATTATAACGGGGGGGGGGGTATGACATAGGTTTGGAAAATTATATGTGGCATGGAGAGAGAGGGCAACGCATAGGACCAGAGGAAGCTGCCTTGTACTAAATCAGACCACTGGTCTATCTAGGTCAGTACTGTCTCCTACACTGACTGGCAGCATCTCGCCAGAGTTTCACGCCCTTCTGAGATTAAGTAACCAAACAAACCCCTGTGTTGCAAAGAGAACGTCAGCAATGTCTAGGCAACACGATGACTATGTACATACGCAACAGAGCAGTGATTACATTATTACATGAGCACTGTTCCACACCACTGGATATTTTCATTTACATACATTCATTTGAAATAAGATGGGTTGATGAAGCAATTCTATATCCTCCCACCACGCTGATGAAGAATTCTACGAAACAGTAGTCAATATCCGGAATCACTGTTCAGTATTGGACATCATATTTGCTGAATACACAAAGTTTCACAGCTTGTCTTTCATCGTACAAAGTCTGGTACCTCGCTGCATTTAAAGATTTTCAGAGACTTTGAGACTCAAGATTTCATTTTGGACTTTGTTATGGTTTGTAGGAATTCTATAAAGGCTGTCTATTGCGTATGTACATGGCCATCATGTTGCCTAGACATTGTTGACCTTCTGGGATTAAACCTGAGATCTTCTTCATGCAAAAGCAGCTGACTGCTTCCATGCCACTCTCTCCCAAAGCTTGTTCTCCAGGTAACTCAGTGAAATGGTTTGGCGGTGGATTTAGGAGAGAGGAAAAGGGAGGGTTTCTTCACATTGTGAATAATTAACTGATAGAATCAACTGTCACAAGACCTGTCCTCCTCTGGCTGTCTTTCGCAATCAAAATAGCCTCCTTGAAGGCGATGTGATCTGGGGAGGGGGTGAAGATAAGAACATGCCCCCTGACTAGGATCCAGGGTAGTGTTATCCCAAAATTTAGGACCCCCTCCAGACTGATGATATACGATGTCTTTATTCTCATTGTCCCATACAGAACAATGAAATTGCAAATCTACATAGAACATTCAAACCCCCCTAAAAACTCTGAAACCCCATTTTAAAATACAATATACTATACTATGCCAAAGCTTTGTGCAAAAAAACCAGCTCTGTCTTGCAGGCCCTGCAGAAAGAATCTCATGAGACAGAGCGTTCCACCAGGCTGGAGCCAGTGTTGAAAAGGCCCTGGCCCTGGCTGAGGCTAATCTGACTTCCTTAGGGCCCGGGAAGTCTAAAAGGTAAAGGGACCCCTGACCATTAGGTCCAGTTGTGGCTGACTCTGGGGTTGCGGCGCTCATCTCGCTTTATTGGCCGAGGGAGCTGGCGTACAGCTTCCGGGTCATGTGGCCAACATGACTAAGACACTTCTGGCAAACCAGAGCAGCGCACGGAAACACCATTTACCTTCCCACCGGAGCGGTACCTATTTATCTACTTGCACTCTGACTTTTGAACTGCTAGGTTGGCAGGAGCAGGGACCGAGCAACGGGAGCTCACCTCGTTGCGGGGATTCAAACTACCGACCTTCTGATCGGCAAGTCCTAGGCTCTGTGGTTTAACCCACAATGTCAGCCACGTCCCACCCGAGAAGTCTAGAGTGTTGCTATTTATGGACCTTAAGGTCCTCTGCGGAGCATACCAGGAGAGGTACGAGGGTCCTAGGCCACATAGGGCTTTAAAGGTCAAAACCAGCACTTAAACCTGACCCTGTACTCCACTGGGAGCCAATGCAGCTGGAAAAGCACTGGGTGAATATGCTCCCATGGCAGAGACCCCGTGAGGAGCCTCGCCCTGGCATTCTGCACCCGCTGGAGTTTCTGGGACAGCTTCAAGGGCAGCCCCGCGTAGAGCAAGTTACAATAAGATGGAAGGACGGTCACTCACCTGCCTGAGCCAGAGAGAGCAGTGCAAGGAGCAAAACCCCCCAAAGGACCCTGGAAGGAGAGGAGGGTGAAGCCATTTCTCCCCCAGCTTCTCCTGATTCACTTAACCCGGGTCTAGCAAAGCTGCCGGGTGCGGGAAGTGTCTCTCTCAGCCAAATTGAAACAAAAAGCAAGGCAAAATTCCCCTTTATTGGACTCGCCTCACATGACCAGCTGCCCTCCCACCCCGTGATTTCCTTCCTTTGCAAAGTTCATCAAGGTCGTCCAAGGAGGAGCTTCGCAATGGTGTGTTGTTGTTTTTTTAAGTCCCCTTTGCGCCCCCGCCTCCTGCTCCTTTTCCTGCCTCCCACTGGAAGACTGCGAGCTTTTATTTTTTAAAGAGAATGTGCTCTGGGGACGTTTCTCCCCATCACTTTTTTCCCTTTCTTTCCTGGGCCCCTGTGCTCAGTTTCCACGTGGCGGACAGCAGCTTCAGACGCGCCGGGATCAAAGGAGAAGGGTGTGGACTTGGGGAGGTGCCGATTGGAGAGAGAGATCTGGATCCAGCGAGCAAGTCGATCCTTAATCCTTTGTGAGCCACCGTGCAGCGCTGCTGGGAGAAAGCAAAAGACCAAAAGAAAAGGGGGGCAAACAAATCACGACAGATCACAGGGATCCTCTTGGAGCCGGGAGTGCAAAAAAACGAAGCGTAAAAAAAGGAGTGTGGTTCGTCAACCCAGATCTCTCGCCCCTAGGTGGCACCGCAGACGCGCCCAAATCTTGCGCCTCCGAGCGCTGACCTTCATCCTAAAACTGCATTTGTTCGCGTTCATTCCCCTCTGAGGTTCAGCTGCCAGCATTTAAATTGTAAGCTTCGCGGGGCAGAGACTCGGTTCTGCAAACTCTAAAGGTCACCAGCGCGGACGGCGCGTTAAAGCGTAATGGCGCAGTGGCGACATGTTTTCCCCTCTTGCTTGTCCGAGGCAGCAGTGCTTCTGAAATGCCAGTTACTGTACTGGGAATCGCGACTGGGGAGAGTTGCTGCTGTCGCCCTCTGGTTCTGCTCATTGGTTTCTATATGGGGGGCAACTGGATGACTGGCAGAATCCGAGACCAGGGAGAAGAGTTGGTGGAAGAAGATTGGAGGAAATTTAAAATTTATTTACAGAAACATTGTAAAATTTCTGAATGTTGATGACATTGAAATGAAATGAAGGGGTTCTAGCAACAAGGTAAAATGTAAGATTGGATTGATAATAGATGAAAATTTGAAGCTATAATATGTGAGGAAAAACAATTAAGGATAAACTAATAGGATATGAATTTGCTGAACCAATTTTTAAAAGGGATACAAAAAAGGGAGGCGTGAGGAAGTAAGGAAAATAAGTTAATCAAAGAGGAGAAATTAAAAAAGAGGGATTTTTTTTCTTATGTGCTTTTTTTCTTTTTCCTTTTTATGTTAAATGTTTGTATTTTTGTATTTTGTAATTTTGTATTCTTGTGTTTTTATATTTTTCTTGTGTTTTTTCTTTTTTCTGTTTGTTGTTCTGGAATTTTTCTATTGTTAAAACTTAATAAAATATTATTATAAAATATATATATATATGGGGGGCAACTGGTTGGTACATTTGGAGCAGAGGCGGACTGAGGGGAGCCCTAGAGGGAGCCACCGCCATAATAATAATAAATTTTATTTATACCCCGCCCTCCCCAGCCAGAGCCGGGCTCGGGGCGGCTAACACCAGTACAATTACAGTAAAAACATAATAGGGGGGGGGGGAGACCAATTTAAAATACAGGTTAAAATGAAATTTAAAATGCAGACTCATTTTAAAAGTAGCCCATAGATCAAAACCATAAGGGGAGGGAAACATAAGGGTCAGACTGAGTCCAAATCAAAGGCCAGGCGGAACAGCTCTGTCTTGCAGGCCCTGCGGAAAGATGTCAAAGTCCCGTAGGGCTCTGGTCTCTTGTGACAGAGTGTTCCACCAAGTCGGGGCCAGTACTGAGAAGGCCCCGGCCCTAGTTGAGACCAATCTAACCACCTTGCAACTTGGGACCTCCAAGGTGTTGTCATTTGTGGACCTTAAGGTCCTCCGTGGGGCATACCAGAAGAGGCGGTCCTGTGGGTACGTGGGTCCTAGGCCACATAGGGTTTTAAAGGTCAAAACCAGCACCTTGAACCTGACCCTGTACTCCACCAGGAGCCAGTGCAGTTGGTAAAACACTGGATGAATGTGATCCTGTGGCAAGGACCCCGTAAGGAGCCTCGCCACGGCATTCTGCACCCGCTGGAGGTTCTGGGTCAGCTTCAAGGGCAGCCCCGCGTAGAGCAAGTTACAATAATCAAGCCTGGAGGTGACCGTCGCATGGATTACTGTGGCCAGGTTGGGGCAGGAAAGGTAAGGGACCAACTGCTTAATATGGCGGAGATGGAAAAATGCCACCTTTGCTGTGTCTGCAACCTGTGCCTCCATGGAAAGGGAGGCGTTGAAGGTTACAATGATGTAGAATGGGAGGCGAGAGGCAGGGAGGGGCGCTGAAGGCTGGTGTCATGTGGCCCAGGGTGCCACTGAAATTGGAAAGCCCAAAGTCCGCCCCTGCTGTGAGAACAGGACCCTGAATTAGAGGGGTACCCTTTGTTCTGATAACAACAGACCTCTTCTTACGAGGGCGCCCAGACTCTACAAGTGTCCCTATTTTCCATGGACAGTCCCTGATTTACAGAAGCTGTTTCGGTTTCTGATTTGATCCCAGAATGTCCCGCTTTTCCTGAGGACGTCCCTATTTTCAACCGATAAAACTTGGAGGTTATGGAGTTATCCTACCCCGGAGCCAAGGAGATAAGTCACCATACTGCAAAGAAATAGATACGCTAAGGATTTAAATATATGAAGTTAGAGAACAACATGTTTAAAGTTAAGATGAAAAGAAACAAAGATGTTAAGAGGACTAAGTAAATTTTATGAGATTTTATTTTGGAAAACCGTTACAATGATATATAATGAAATTCAGTCAAGGGAATTTGAGGAAGTCATTTAACAATGTTACTAAGATTGGACCAAGTTCAGTTATGATTTTTGTTTGTTTGTTTGTTTAAAATTTTGGAAAATCAATAATTTTTTTAAAAAAGATAAGTCACTATACAGTACAACCTTTAGAAGGCAGACCTGCATAGGGAAGTTTTTCCCCATGTTTTATTAAGTTTTTTATATATGTTGGAATCCGCCTAGAGTGGCTGGGGCAACCAATTCAGATGGGCAGAATATTATTGTTGCTGTTGTTGTTACTATTATTATTATTATTATTATTATTATTATTATTATTATAGGATGTCCCTATTTTCATCAGAGAAATGTTGGAAGGTATGGGCGCCAGGTTGGGGAATCCTGGGTCACAGCATGGCAGAAAACCACGTTTGGGCACCTCTGCCAGCCAGTGGGATCAATGTGTGTCTCTATGCACACCGGAGAACAATCTCCAGGTCTTTCCTCCCCTCTCCGGCTTCTTTGACTTCCCCCCACTGCACAAAACAGCAACAAAACCCCACATTTTGAGTCAGTTATAATGTTCCAGTTGTTCTGTGGCTTTCTCAGCAACTTAGAAATTTAACTCAGTTGCATGAAGAAAGGTGTACCTGTCAATGGGAAGACAACCAGTCCCTCTTGGACTACCGCAATGCGCTCTACCTTTGAAGGTGACCCAGAAACTACAACTAATCCAGAATGCGGCCGCTAGACTGGTGACTGGGAGTGGCCACCAGGACCATATAACACCAGTCTTGAAAGACCTACATTGGCTCTCAGTACGTTTCCGAGCACAATTCAAAGTGTTGGTGCTGACCTTGAAAGCCCTAAACGGCCTCAAAGGCTCAGTATACCTGAAGGAGCGTCTCCACCTCCATCGTTCTGCCCAGACACAGAGGTCCAGCTCCGAGGGCCTTCTGGCAGTTCCCTCACTGCGAGAAGTGAAGTTACAGGTAACTGGGCAGAGAGGGCCTTCTCGGTGGTGGCAACTGCCCTGTGGAACGCCCTCCCATCAGATGTCAAGGAAATAAACAACTATCTGACTTTTAGAAGACATCTGAAGGCAGCCCTGTTTAGGGAAGTTCTTAATGTTTGACATTTTATCGTGTTTTTAATATTTT
This sequence comes from Podarcis melisellensis, assembly GCF_964234715.1. Classification (NCBI taxonomy): domain Eukaryota; kingdom Metazoa; phylum Chordata; class Lepidosauria; order Squamata; family Lacertidae; genus Podarcis; species Podarcis melisellensis. Next base: position 82,592,583 of record NC_138540.1, read on the forward strand.
GTTGGGAGCTGCCCAGAGTGGCTGGGGAAACCCAGCCAGATGGGCAGGGTATAAATTTATTATTACAGTCATACCTCATGTTTGTTTGTTTTTTAAAAATAATCTTTTATTTTGCTTTAAATAAATACAGGTAAATATAAGCAACTAAAATAACAAAAGAGAAATCCTTAATAATAATAATATGTTTTTTTCTTTCTTTCTTTTTTTCTTTTCATTTTTGTAACTTATTTGAAACTTTAATAAATATTATTTTATAATAATAATAATAATAATAATAATAATAATAATATGTTTGCTTCATGTTACGTTTTTTCAGGTTGCGTCCCGCAGCGACCCGGAAGTACCGGAAAGGGTTACTTCCGGGTTTCACCTCCTGCGCATGAGCAGTAGCGCTAAATCGCGCCATGCATCTGCACAGATACGGCTCTTCAGGTTGCGGGCTTTTCACATCGCAAATGGGCCTCCGGAATGGATCCTGTTCGCAACCAGAGGTAAGGTAAAGGTAAAGGTAAAGGTACCCCTGCCCGTACGGGCCAGTCTTGACAGACTCTGGGGTTGTGCGCCCATCTCACTTAAGAGGCCAGGGGCCAGCGCTGTCCGAAGACACTTCCGGGTCACGTGGCCAGCGTGACATCGCTGCTCTGGCGAGCGAGAGCCGCACACGGAAACGCCGTTTACCTTCTCGCTGGTAAGCGGTCCCTATTTATCTACTTGCACCCGGAGGTGCTTTCGAACTGCTAGGTTGGCAGGCGCTGGGACCGAGCAGCGGGAGCGCACCCCGCCGCAGGGATTCGAACCGCCAACCTTTCGATCGGCAAGTCCTAGGCGCTGAGGCTTTAACCCACAGCGCCACCTGCGTCCCCGCAACCAGAGGTACCACTGTATTATTATTATTATTATTTTCAGCCCAACCATGGTGCCGCTAGACAATGTTGGATTCTGGACATGATGTGTCTGGACAATAGAGGCATCCCCTCTTTAGATGCCTGGAGCCCTCCTGCTTATTTTGATAAGGGGCTTCCTTGGGACGCATCCCCTAAAGCATGGATAGACAAACTAAGGCCTGTTGGCTGGATCTGGTCCAAATGCCTTCTAAATCCGGCCCACGGACAGTCCGGGAATCAGTGTGTTTTTACATGAGTAGAATGTGTCCTTTTATTTAAAATGCGTCCTTTTATTTGTGGGGCATAGGAATTCGTCCTTTTCTTTTTTTCAAAATATAGTCCGGCCCCCCACAAGGTCTGAGGGACAGTGGACCGGCCCCCTTCTGACCCCTGTCCTAAAGTCCTGCCCTGATGGTGCCAAGGCAGCCCAGTACAGACAACAGAGAGCTTCTGCTTCCAAGTGCATCTTACTGGGAATTTTAAAAAGAGCTCCGTGCCACGGCTTAAACAAGGGCTTAGCTCAGCAGCTAAGAGGACCTGCTTTCCACACAGAAGGTCCCAGGTTCAAATCCCCGGCATCTCCAGGTAGGGCTGAGACGGTCTATCTGAAACACTGGACAGAGCCATTGCCAGTCAGCATGGGCAGTACAGACCTGGATGGACCCAGAAGTCTGATAAGGCAGTGTGGTGTAGTGGTTAGTGTCGCAGCAGGACTTGGAAGACGGGGGTTCCCAGTCGGCCACAAATCTCACTGGGTGACCTTGGGCCAGTCTTCCTCTCAGCCTAACCTACTTCACAGGGTTGTAGCGGCGAGGAGATGGAGAACCATCTATGCCAGCTTGAGTTCACTGGAGAAAAGGATGAGATGTGAAAGTAATAAATAAATGAAATAAATAGCATTCTGTTCCACTGATGGCCCGGGGAAGCCCACAAGCCTTGAAAGACATCAAGCAATTGCGGAGAGCTGTTACCAAGCTTGTTATCAGCCCCAGAACTCTCTTAACTGCAAGATCCACAATATTACTGTAATTCTGTGTTTAATCTTTTTGGGGAAATTGCCTTACTTACGGAACAGACTTACTATGCCCCAGCTCAGCAAAATCCACAGGATTTATTGAAAAATGATCTTTATTAATTATTGGAATGAAAATTTGCAGGACTACATCCACCCTATATCTGTTTTTTTACAGCTAACCTATCTCAATACAGTCTACACTGAATGATGGGCCTTGGGCCTCATCCAGGTAAAAGACTCTTATGAGCTCCCCGCAGTTGCCCACAATTATTTACTTCCAGCTGTGAATCGCTTCCTGCGAAAACACCTCAACAGCAAAACATCAACAATAAAAGATAAATACTTGTGCAAAACAATTATATAAATGAAACTGTTTAGTATATCGAAAGTCTTGGATTGTTTTGGGGAAAATTGAAGGTCTTTAATGGGTTCCGCAAATAGAAGGGAGGCCATGGCCCCTGTCTGATAATATAAGGGGTAAGGTAAAGGTAAAGGGACCCCTGACCATTAGGTCCAGTCGTGACCGACTCTGAGGTTGCGGTGCTCATCTCGCTTTATTGGCCGAGGGAGCCAGCGTACAGCTTCCGGGTCATGTGGCCAGCATGACTAAGCCACTTCTGGCGAACCAGAGCAGCGCATGGAAACGCCGTTTACCTTTCTGCCGGAGCAGTACCTATTTTTCCATTTGCACTTTGACATGCTTTCATACTGCTAGGTTGGCAGGAGCAGGGACCGAGCAACGGGAGCTCACCCCGTCATGGGGATTCGAACCGCCGACCTTCTGATCGGCAAGCCCTAGGCTCTGTGGTTTAACCCACAGCGCCAACCGTGTCCCAATATAAGGGGAGGGATTTCCTCATAACCTCAGCACAGGCCCTCGAATCCTACATTGCAAGAAGATGATTTCCTCCATATGTTTTTGATTCGCGTGCATATGAAATCCGTTCATTAACCGATCTGAGTTGAGACTCCCACAATTCATGGGATTGAGGTTTGTTTCTTCCCGGGAGGGTGGCAGGCCTGCTACAAACGCAGCCCCACTTGTGTGGGTCTTGCCGGGCTGCAGCCTGCACTTCCCTTACCCGACTTATCCAGTTCATTAGGGGGAGAGAAAAAAGTAAACCAAGCTTAACCTTGTTTCCCCACATCCGCTCCCCTGGCCGCCCCCCCCCCCAGCATCTCCCTCTTTTCTCCTTCGCCTTCCTCTCCCCGGCTCTGCCAGACGGTTTTCTGTTCGCCTCCTGGCTTCACCTTTGCAAGGTCTTCCTCCTCTGCGGGCGTCTCCTCCGCCCATCTGTCTCTGGGGGATCAAGGCAGATTAACATCCAATCTGCCGGTCTACTTTTCTGCTTTAAAACCTGCTGACAGGTTTGCAGATTAAATTTTCTGACCCACTCCCCCACCCCTTACCAGCCCCCTTTCCCCCATCTTCCTTCGAAACCTTCCTGCCAGCAACAAGCTGCGGAACCCACCTTCTACGATACGATAATCTTTATTGTCATTGTCCCATACAGAACAATGAAATTGAAAAAATCTACATCAGACATTCAAAAACCAACAAGCCTGCTATCCCAGCCTGGTTAACCCCCTAAAAACTCTGATACCCCATAATTAAATACAATATACTGCTATGGAGACTACCTTACACCGCGTTTAAAACCAAAATCGCATTTGGATAGAAACTGTTTCTCAGGCAGCTAGTCCTAGTCTTTATAACCCTATACCTTCTTCCAGAAGGCAAGAAGCTGAAAGAGATCATTTCCGGGGTGCGCACTATCCTGTGCTATCTCTGCAGCTTTCTTGTGACACCTTGAAGCATAGATTTGATCCGAGGAGGGAAGAGTGCACCTAATTATTCTCTCTGCAGTCTTTACAACCCTGGACAGCATTGTTTTTTCCCTGACCATGCAGCTCCCAAACCACACACACAGACCATAAGTTAATACACTCTCAACAGGACAATGGTAAAATGGCATCAACAGGTCCTTTGAGAGATTATTTTTCCGGAGGATTCTTGCTTGGAAACTGGAGGCAAAGCCCATCTCTTGCTGGCCCCTGGCCGTCTTAGTCTGGGCAAGCGGAGATTTCCCGCTTCCCAGAAATAAATCTGAATCCGGTGGACAAAGAGCCTTCCTCAAGTGTGTGCAAGCTGCATTCTGTTGTGAGTGAATCTGACTTGTGGTTGCGTGTGAGTTCTTTTAAAAATCTAATAGCACCACTTTTTTTTTTGCCTTGCCCCTTCTGGGGGCAGATGGAGGGCTTGTGTCTCTAGGTGTGTTAGGATGCCAGTAATGATGGTGATATTTGTAATAATAATAATAATAATAATAATAATAATAATAATAATAATAATAATAATAATATACAAGCTGTCTGTAGTCCACTGGCAGTAGGAGTACAATATGGGCATGTCTTTAAGTTAACACCTTACATTAAAAACCTGACAGTACCAAATTATCGAAGGTTATTCTCCAAAGCCAGACTAAATGTCTTTCCTTTTGCAGTGTTGGATGGCAGGCTGAGAGGAGTTCCCTACCAGGACAGACTTTGCCCGTGTGCTCAAGACATCGATTCTATAAAACATATTTTGCAGCACTGTGTGAAATATGAGCAAGCCAGGGCTGAACTGATATTACCTTTGCTGGTACCTTTCTCGGGAAAATCAGAGGCTCACTATGTTGGGTTCCTATTGGAAGACCAGACAAACGCTAGAACATTAGCAGTAGCGAAGTTTTTATCGGTGGTTGCAAGAACCAATGATCCCCATCTTTAAGTCTGAACAAAATGCTTGTTTAACCTGGAGGTAGGCTGTCTGAATTGTGCATTGCTTTGCAACGATTTGTTGCGTCTTTGGACCGTAATAAAGATTGATTGATAATTGATTGATTGATAATACTGTAATTAATAATTTGAAAAGACTGTACATGTAGCTTGCAAGTTTCAGCCAGGCACAAGCTGGCTGCAAATTATAGCACAGACACGGGGTCATAGAAGCCATCTCCTAGGTCCTTCTCCATAAAATATTTGAGGGGGCTTCCCCCCCCCCCAGTTTATGGGCCTTGCCATTCAAATGATGTGTGTGAGCCGTTTTGTGATCAGTTATGCAGGCCGGGGCTTACCTGGGCCTACCCAATATTTTATTCAAGTTGGCATCCCTGCTCAGGGCGAAGTGGAGATCCTGCCCTCCTCTGCTGCTCTCTCCCAATTAACCTCCGTCTCCAGGGACCGCCTCTGTTGCGTCCCCTAGGTCTCAGGTCTGGGCCCTGAAATCTCTGGATCTGGGATACTCCTGAGCTGTCAACCCTAACGAAAGACGGTGAGGGCTCTGGAAATCAAGTCCTCTCCAGAATGGTTGAAGAGGCTTCAAGAGCATCGCATCAGTAGAACTTTCTGGACCAGCTCAATGGCCCATCTATTCTAGCATCTTGTCCTCATAGTGGCCAATCAGATGTCTGTGGGAAACCTGTACAGTGGTACCTCGGGCTAAGTACTTAATTTGTTCCGGAAGTCCGTTCTTAACCTGAAACTGTTCTTAACCTGAAGCACCACTTTAGCTAATGGGGCCTCCCGCTGCTGCTGTGCCGCTGCCGCACGATTTCTGTTCTCATCCTGAAGCAGAGTTCTTAACCCGAGGTAATTATTTCTGGGTTAGCTGAGCCTGTAACCTGAAGTGTATGTAACCTGAAGCATATTTAACCCAAGGTACCACTGTATTCAGAAGAATTTACTGCCTCTGACTTTCTGGCCCTCCCCTCTGCCGCGTGGAAAGCAGCAACTACCCATTACTCCAGAAATCTTGAAAATACATCTCTTATTTACCCAGGCTCTCCCTGACCCATAAGACTAGGCCCTGTTTTATTTGTATTCCCTGAAACCTTTGCTTTCACGCTGCTGTTTTCTTGATTTTAAGCTGTGCTTTTGTTTTTGCAGATCTCGTGTCCCATGCCGGTCTTGCTCAGAGTAGACCCATGGAAATTAACCACCATGCACAAAGTATTACTACATAGCGGAGTTAATACACTGCAGCTGAGATTTTACCCTATCAGGAAAATGCTGCAGAAAACGCTCATAATAAAAGGACCACTAGGAAGGGGCTTTAATGCATTAAAAGCTTCATTTGAACGCTCACCTCTTCCTAAGGCTCTCACTGGATTCAAACTCCTGGTCCTGCCACCAGCCGGGACTTCTCCCCTCATGGAGCTACAATTCCCAGGAACAAACTACAATTCCCAGGATTATTTGGGGGAAGTCACGTGTGTGTTGGGTGGGCTTCAAGTGCATGGTGGGGCCCTGCAGATCTGAACCCCACTTGGCTGTGAAGCTTGCTGCTGGGCCTACTGTAGCCTTTTTAGCCTCGGGTGAGAAGAGCTTTGAGCCCGGGACAGGGAAAATGGGAGTGAACAGACACTCAAGGAATAGTTTCAGAGAAAAAGCTTTATTTCTACCATTCATGAACTGGTAGAAGGAGCAAGTGTGATAACTCACAAAAAGCATGCACGGGCTCACAGCCATTTGCACAGAGTATATATTCCCCTTCCAGTTCCCTACCCTTTCTCCTCCTCTTCAAGAGTCCTGCCCTATGTTGTTTCCTGAGCATGAACAGAAAGCTCCTGTCTTGGGACTCTTTTGGACTCTTCCCAAGCCAAGGGGGTCGAGGAGCCTTGTGGTTCAGCATGTCCAAGATGTTGCGACTGATGAGATAAAAGCCAGTTCTCAGGCTTGCTCTGACAGTCTATTCATTAGCTTTTTGAAGCCTTCTCGTACTGATAAAAGTAATGGTTTGCCTATGCACAGCATCTTGTGAGAAAAACAGAGGAAAACTTTAGCTGTGGGTTTTTAGAAGAGAGAAAAGGAATTTTGGACAGTTTTGAGGCCTGGGGTGATTATTGGGGGGGGGGGGGTGACTTCAGGCCTAGGTGGGGTCACCTGTCCTCACCTCCTTCACTACCTCACAGGGTTGTTCTGGGGATTAAATGAGGAGCGAGGAAACTATGTAGGCCCCCTTGAGTTCCTTGGATGAAAAGCTGGGCTATAAAAACAATAAAGAAATAACAAAGAAATAAACCGGGTTTTGGAATATTTGACGGCATTCATGTGATCCAGGGGGCCCCCAAACCTCTCAATTTGGAAATCAACCTACTGTATTTTTCGCTCTATAAGACGCACCAGACCACAAGACACACCTAGTTTTTGGAGGAGGAAAACAAGAAAAAAAATATTCTGAATCTCAGAAGCCAGAACAACAAGAGGGATCGCTGCGCAGCGAAAGCAGTGATCCCTCTCGCTGTTCTGGCTTCTGGGATAGCTGCGCAGCCTGCATTCGCTCCATAAGATGCACACACATTTCCCCTTACTTTTTAGGAGGGAAAAAGTGAGTCTTATAGAGCAAAAAATACGGTACTTCTTACAAAATAGTTCGGGATGTGTGTGTGTGTGTGTGTATGTATGTGTTGTTTGTTTTGCTTTGCTCCCGTTTGGCAGCAGGCACATTTATTTCAGCTAGTTTAATGTATATTAATTGGTATTGGGGGGCTGGGGAATCTATTTCCTTTAACCGTTAAATCTGCCCTAGAACATTTCAAATCCATTAGGGCCGTAATCCCCGCCGTGATGTAAGTGCCCATGTGACCTGGCCCCTTTTGTTTCCTGGAAACAGAAGCGTGTTGGCAGCGCGCTCAGCATTTTGCAGTAGGACTTAGTGGGCTGGCGACCTGGCAAGAGATGCGATTGCATAGACCTTTTGACTACAACAATAAGTCTTCTCTTCTGTTCTGTTCAGCTCACAAGGGTTTTCTAGGTGTGAGACACAAAAGGGGCTTTTGCACCTATCCTAGCCAGGTAGAAGGACTTCGTCTTTTCTCCCACCTGTGCGTCCATAGCTTCAGTCATTATGGCTGCTAAATGCCATAATGCAGATTCTGTGGGAATTCATCCAGTGATTTCGTTTATGTTTTTAGGTTGCCAACCTTTTTTTCCTGCCCCTGCTCCTCTGCATTTAGCAGCAGCCTGGCAGCGCAGACATTTCGCCAGCAAATCTTTTCCTCTGGGTGAGGAAACCGTGACAAGGCACCTGAGTTTTCACAGTAGATTGAAAGAGGGAATTTTGATAAGTTCAGCTTTGTATGTAGGAATGTGAATAAACTCCTCAATAGCACTTCCAATCCGTTAATGGTAAAGAGCAATGTTTTCAAAGGCTGCGCCTTTTGAATTTCAAGCGGAGATTGATGCTGTAAACGTACAGCTTGAAATGTCAATATCAGAGAGAGAGAGAGAGAGAGCCATACACAGAGAGATTATATTTTATATCTTTCCTGCCACACACCCCCCTGCCTAAAAAATAAGTGCAGGGAGAGGTCAGGGTTGTGTTTGAATTGTATTGCAATTTTGCATGCCAATTTAGCATCTCAATCTTTGAAAGGCAGGTTTTTCACAAACCGAAAACGCCAAACAGTTGTGTTCCGCAAAACAATTTGCTTTGCTCAGCCATAATGACTGAAGCTATGGACGCCTCCCTGGACCGCTTTGGGTTTGGCCATCTGAGGTCAGGGGACAAGCAGAAACAAGAATGGAAAAATTATTAAGAAGAGCCAAATTTCTCTCTGTCTGGCTGCTCTTAAAGGGCCAGGTTATTGGGTGCAATTGGAAAGTAAACAGTTTGAGATTAAAAAGAGTGTGTGCTGTTCTCTGCTTTGGCATACTGGACCACTCAGACAGATCTAAAGAAATACTAGATTTCAATTTTTTTTTTAAATGGGGAATCTGGCATTGTGTAATCCCACCCCGATCCCTAGGTATAACCTGAAACCTGGACAGAACCTGGGTGACCTTAATTGATTAAGAGTCCAAACATCTTCTGGAAACTGCAGTGTGCAGTCAGGCCTTCACAATATCTTCTTTTTAACCAACCACCATCAGCTGACGCTTTAAATTATCATTCATATATATATATATATATATATATATATATATATATATATATATATATATAATTTGTAGACTGAGCTCCTTGTGTTTTACATGCTGCAAGCCACCTTGATGAATTTTCAAATAATAATGATGTAATAGCTGCTTGAATTCCACAGAACTTGCTCCCATCTAAGTGGGCTTAGGTTTGTGGTCTCCTCTTCCCACACTCCATTTTAAGATTGAGACAATTGCTGCATTTCTCTCCCCCTGCTCCCCCACCCCAATTTCTTGCTTTGCTTAACACCCACCCTAAGAAAATAACCCTCGTCTGGAGTCAACATCGTCCTGGTTTGCATTTGTGAACAAGGGACAGAGAAACTCTGTTCTTCCGTGACATGGGCTAACTGCAGGCTCATTAAGACAGTTAGGAAAAATAATCTAGGTGCACACTTTAAAACGGCAACATGCCGTGACTGAGATCACAGCATAATTGCTACAGATCTTTTCGACTATTTTCTGTTTTTAAAGAAAGCGATTCTCTTTGCGTGTCAAGTGAGGGAATCATGAAAGGTCACATGGTAATTAATTACAATATTAGTGTTATTATTGTTACCATTATTATTAGGATCTTCCCGGAGTCTGCAGATGATAAACTACCACTCAAGATTTTATGTGTGTAGAGTTTAAAATTCTATTACTGTTTAATTGTTTTTAATGATTGTTATGTTTCCCGTGGTTCTTATTCTTATCTGCAAGCCGCCTTGAGTCCTGCTAGGCGGGGCATAAAATTATTATTATTATTATTATGAATAGATGTTTATGGGAGCAAGAAGCCAGCAGTACAATACTAACATATGCACTGCCTCTTTCACTGTATTTTCCTCAGGGCAGAGACCTGTAATTTCAACTGATTCTCCTCAGTAAAGCACCCAATGTGCTGGTGCTATAGAAGCCCATCATAAAAATAACTCCAAAGATATCAACTCAAAACATGATTTTCACCGGAAATGGTTCACACGAAGGTTATGAGAAACCGCAGCGACGTCTGCGCAGTTGCTTCCGCCCAACTTTGCACGAGGAGCATTTAGGCCAAGGGGCCGCTTCGGTCTTCCCCGTGGTCCTCCAACTACCTTTCCTGTTTTAAGCCCCGCCTTCCCCTCGGCGCACGCTCCCAAGTCCTGTTTAATTAAAGGAGGTTACCCAGGGCGACTCGGCTGGCAGCGCCACTCTGGGCAGCTGTCACCCAGCATCGAAGAACCAATTTGTCATCCTTAGTGGGTCCTATAATCCCTTCTAATTCAGTTACCAATCTGCGCAGTGGGTGGGGGTGGGGGTGGAGGGAGGGAGGGCGAGAGCAGCGGCCTTAAGAGGATTGGGGCATTTGCTAAATTAGATAAGCAAAAATAACAAATGGCAAGTGCGGACTGGGGTCAGTTACCGAGTCCGGACGACAGGAAGACTTTCTGGAAAGCTGGGCCATTGCACACCCAAGTCAGATAAGAGCACCAAACACCTGAAATTGGAAGCTCGTGCAAAGGGAACCCAGATGGAGAAAGGGCCTGCACCCTCATTTTTCTGGAATGGCCTTTTTTTAAAGAAAAAGAGAGCTGTTTTGACAAAATATATCTCCGCTGGCTTGTGCTGACATTAGCCTCCGTTATTCCTTTCAGCCGGCCTTCTTCGTAACTGCTGCGGACATTGCTGCCTGCGTCACAGAACACAGAAAATGGGAATTGCTGAATGCACAAAACTTTTTGATTCCCGAGTACAGTGGTACGCTTCAGGTTACAGACTCCACTAACCCAGAAATAGTGCTTCAAGTTAAGAACATTGCTTCAGGATGAGAACATAAATCGTGCTCCAGCGTCGCGAGGCCCCATTAGCTAAAGTGGTGCTTCAGGTTAAGAACAGTTTCAGGTTAAGAACGGACCTCCGGAACGAATTAAGTACTTAACCTGAGGTACCACTGTATGCTAAAGCTATCCAGCAGGCATGATCCTACCCAAGAGGCTCTGACTAATATACACAGAATCACAGTTGGAAGACACCCTGGGGTCATCTAGCACAACCCTCCATAATACAGGAATCTTTTTGCAAAATGTGGGACTCGAATCCACAGCCCTGAGATTAAGAGTCTCCTTTTAAAAAAACAAAACCAAACCATTATGTTTTTATGATACAATGGGAGTTGCCCTTGGTGTCCTATAATTTTTTTAAAAAAGAGAGTAGGAAGTGGCTTGAGACAGGATCCGTTCTAATGCTGTGAACTCAGCTTGGAGCAACATTCCTCAACCTGGTGCTCTCCAGATGTGTTGCATCACCAAGCCACAGCCTGAAACATCTGGAGCAGGGGTCAGCAAACGTTTTCAGTAGGGGGCCAGTCCACTGTCCCTCAGACCTTGTGGGGGGCCGGACTGTATTTTGAAAAAATACTAATAATGAACAAATTCCTATGCCCTACAAATAACCCAGCGATGCATTTTAAATAAAAGCACACATTCTACATGCTGATTCCTGGACCGTCCGCAGGCCGGATTTAGAAGGCGATTGGGCCGGATCCGGCCCCCAGGCCTTAGTTTGCCTACCCATGATCTGAAGGAACCCAGGCTGGGGACGTGACCCCTTTTGTTAGAGATTGGAAGGTGATTTGAAAGAGCGTTGGCTGCTCTGGCAAACAGGTTCTGCATGTTTCAGGTGCTTTAAAAACCCTTTGGATCAGACATAAATTACTGATTGTGTGCCTGCACCATGAGAGGCAAAACCTCTCTCTCAAGCGACTTTTAAAACTCTCTTTAAAAACTATTGCTTATCTACTCCAGCTATAATCTTTTGCTCCACTGTCAACTTTGGCCAAAACACATTTCGCAGCTTGTAAAAATACAAAACCTTCCAAACCACACACAGAAATTGGATGTTTGTTTAGACTACCAACAGCCATCCCACTTCTAGAGTGCTTTCAGCTCTCTGGGAAAAACAAAAACCTGCCTCCAGCCTCAAATTCTGCACCGAAATTCTGTGTTCAAAACTGCATACGCACAGAGAGACCTGGGAGGATGCTTCTTCGTTAACAAACATTTCCTTTGGCTCTGTTAAGTCTCATTTTACTGGCTGCCATGAAGGAATGAACAGGTGCTTTTTCTCAGCACAATGCAACGTGGAGTTTGGTTGCCAATAAATTCCTGGAGATGGAAGCACGCCACTCAAAATCATCAGAATTATCTCCAAAACTGTAGCTTTTTTTTTTAAAAGGAAAGGTTCTATTTTTGTTCTGCAAACTATTCTGAAATGCATTTAACAAGAAATTCTCCTTTAAGTCCCCCCCCCAAAAAATATTAGATGGACAGAAAAATGTTTGGGAATATAGATAGGGTAGAATCTATTGACCTAATTTTCTGACATGCCACTTCCAAGCATTTGCAGAAACTGTTTGTTTTAAACTCTCGTAGGGCTCCTGTCTCCATGCTGGATTCTACCACACTAAATCTTCAATTTTAGCCTGCAGACCCCAGCAATCGCCCTAATTTCGCAGAATTTATTGTTTTAAGTAGCAGCTGAAATCATCAACAACAACAAAAATCACACAGAGCCACTGTTCCTTTTCACCTATTTTGTTTTTTTTTAACATTTTAATATTTTATATTTTTTTAAAACCACCAACAATCTTTTTTTGTTTTGTTTTGGTAACTGTACAGGAAATTGCTCAGCTCATCACAAACTAAGTAATAAATAGAGAAAACCACTGACAGAACAACTTCCATGGGAAAGCTTCTCAACTACAGCAAGAAGATGTCATTTCTTTTTTTAAAAAAAGAGAAAGAAGGTATTACAGCTAAGAAACCTAGACTAAAAAAAATGTTGAATATCATTTACAAAATAGAACTTTCTAAAATTGAAAAACCTGGTTTTCTTAATGCAATTTTTGTTTTTAAGGGAAGGGGAGTAATCATATTATTTACAAATGCTTATTGAACTGTTTAAACACTTTATTTTCCCACCCCACCCCAGATGAAATCAGATGCTGGAAAAGTTAAGCCTCACCTCACATCTCTCTTCTAGTTAAAATTTATCCTGCGTTAACTATTTCATGTTGTACAGGATACAAAAAACTGAGCACTGAAAGGAATTTTGGAGCTATCCAAAATGCGAAAGGATCAAACAAAATTCACTGAGGCAATATATATACACCCACAAGTCAGTAGCAGACTATTTTTGTTCACATCCAGAAGGTCCCAGATTCAAATCCTGGGTGTCCAGGGATAGGAAAGATTTCAAGCTCTCCCAGAAGGCCTAGTTATTAGCCATTTGCCCTGATTAGCAAATCACACACAAAGCTTACGCGGAGCTTTGACTAGGCCTGGTCTTTATCGAACAATTGTTCTGATCTGTTTGTGGGGATGGTTACGAGACATGGAGCAGAAATCCCGATTTGCTTGCGGGGGTTTTGCATTAAATCATTTTCACCCCTCCAGTGCACTTTCCTAACTACAAAAATAATAATCTGTTTTTGTAAAATGCAGAGATGAGCTAGGATCAGGAAGCAGAGCAGCAGCAACAGCCATTATTATTATTATTATTATTAATAATTTACAAACCGCTTAATCACAAATGTCTCTAAGCGGTGTACCAAAAAGCCCTCGATGAATGTGAAAATCAGAAGTCAGTAAAAACTCTCCTGGAATTTTTATTTTTTTAAAGTATTTGGGAAGTTCAACAGGGAGGGGACCTGTCTGACATCAACTGGAAAAAGTTCCATAAAACTGGGCCATTACATTACAGAACAAATGGCTTTTCCTAGGTTGTCGGGAACAAACTAGGTGAGGTCCTATGGGATTTACGGCAGAGGCAGTGCCGTACGTTTAAGCTGTTTGCTTTCTATTGGTGAATCTGCTACCCACCTCCTTGGCTTTATGTTTGGGGAAATCCCATGAGGCTAGATCTCAGTCTAGCCAGAAAGAGAGATTTCCTTCTCTCTGTGATGGACACGGCATCCCCTTAAGTAGAGCAGGCTCAAGTGTGGATGGAAAGGGAGTCGTTCCCAAGCTTTCTCCACAACCAGAGGGACTAGAAACTTGCCTTTGTGTAAGAGGAGATTCTGGGAACATTACCAAGCACCATCAACATATCATCCTCTGCTACCCGTATGCAAGCTTTTAAAATATTAATCAGCTGTCACCTGATTAAAGAAATTCTAGACAAAGTGTTTTTGTCAACAAATTGATTCGTTGACCAAATTTCAGTAGTTCTGAAGCAAAAAAGCACACCTAGCTTTTTAGGTGATGTTCATGTGTCAGTTGGGTACAACAGTTGGGTAAACTGTTTGTTATTATTGTTATTATAATTGTTGTTGTTATTGGTTTCTATTCCAATTATTGGTTTGTTTGTTGCTTGTATAGGATATTTCGATTTTTTTTAAGTTCTGAATGTTGTGTTTTTATACATGTTGTAAGCCGCCCAGAGTGGCTGGGGAAACCCAGCCAGTGGGGTGGGATATAAATTTAAAAATCATGATTTATTATTATCATCTGAGAAGAGACATTCCCTCTTCCAGTGTGTAAGGGGGAGGACAGATGCCTCTTCTAAGATACCCATTGTTCTCTGCAGCTTTTATAATTCATTGAATTAAAAGTATTTTTTAAAAATACTAGAACACTTTTTTTAGTTTATCAAAAGTTGTTTTTTTTTAAAAAAATGTCTATTGAGCTACCTGATTAATTACTTCTGACTAGAGATGCATAGGAATGTGAAGTGAGAAATACTGTCTGCAATGGGAGGGTCAGAGGTTAATGAGGAATCCCAAAAGCAGAAACGGGGGGGGGGGAGGTTTCAGATGCCTGATGTTGGTATACTCTCACCGTAAAGCACAGAGCATGGGAAAAGAAGAAGCAGAGCCGGCCCTACCATGAGACAGAATGCAGCAGCTGACTCAGGCAGCCAATGCTAAGGGGTGGGGAGTAGATAAAGCCGCAGGTGTTTTTAGGGCTGTCCTGCAGGCTGAGCCTGCCGCTCTCAAGCGCAGGGGAGCCAGTCGCCAGTGTCGAAGCAAGATTTGACTGCTTGGCTTCTGTACGCGGAAATTGGACGAGAGGCACCAGCTTCTCCTTTGTCCTCAGGTGGCAAAATGTCTTGAACTGGCTCTGAAAACAACGAAACAATAAAAAAAAACCCAAACCAGAGTGCTGGCTTGCTGGTGTCGACTTGAGCAATGCTCTTGCACTACACTTCAGGCAGGAGGGAACGGGCTGCAATAAAAACCTCTTGATCAGGGATAAGGAGCATGTGCTGAAGTCAATGGTGCTGGAATTGCTCGCTTCCATTAGGGAAAAGGATGGACCAAACTATGAGCTGATGCTTGCCCGTTTCTGCTAACCCAGTCTGTTGTCGTCGTTAAAAGATCATTTGAGAAAGAGAAAGCAACCTGTCTTCTAAAAATTTCTTGAAAACTTTTGCCTCTGCCGTGGCACCTCTAACACGCCCGATGAAAACTCCAACAACCTCTGATCTTCTGGTGTTGCTTCCAGTCTCGGTCTACTTCCAGGAGAGAGGTTCCAAATGCCACCCCAGTTGTCGCGAGGGTTTCATGAGCTGACAAGTCACTGAGTCCAGGCCAAGAATCCGAAGGAATGACACATCCAAGGCCCGGGCATGTGAAACGAAGGCTGTACACGAGTTCCTAACATCCGCAAGGATCTGCCTCGTTGCCGGATGACGGCGTTTCCGAAAACAGCGCAGAAAAACAAAGCAATGCTACAGTACGTGCAATGCTGGCGAGGAGAAGAACGCCTCCTCTTAAAGAAAGAAGAAGGAGGGAGAGGGGGAGAGGAGAAGCAGCCAGGGGTGTCAATGTCGAGCTTGGACAGAAGAGGTTGTCCTAGGCTGCTCTGCGAAGGAAGGATGGAGATTCTTTCACAAGACCTGGAACTTCCAGGAGCTCTGATCTTTGTAATCCAAGCAGTCGGTGGCGTTGAAGTTGAGCTTCCAGGAGGCGGCCTGGTCCTTGTAGTCTAGGCAATCCACAGAGCTGAACCCCAGGCCGGCCGTGCCGTAGCCCTGGCTGGAGAGGGAGGCCGGCGACTGGCTCAGGTGGCTGCCCATGGTTGGGGTGGTGATGGGGCTCAGCGCAGCCCCTGGCGCGGAGAGCTGCGGGTGCATGGGAGACAGGTAGGAGCTGCAGTCAAGGCCGCTGAAGTAGGAGGTAGAACCGGCGTAGGTCTGCGTGTAGCCGGGAGCCTGCGTGTAAGTCATGGGGTAGGCAGTGGAGCGCTGCATGCAGGGGGTGGTTGAGGAGGAAAGGGGGTCCGGGATTGGGGAGATGGAGGCCGGGCTCCAGATGGAGACAGTGGCGCTCGCGCTGGAGCTGGGCGTCACCGAGGTGCCAGCCGGCGGAGGGCTGTACTGCCCGTTGGTGCTGGTCTCAGAGCTGGTCTCCCGGGCCGGAGAGGTCTTCTTCTTGGCAGGCCGGGCCTTGGCTTGCCCGCTGCTCTGCTGCTGCTGCTGGCGGCACTTGGCTCGGCGGTTCTTGAACCACACCTGCGGGGAAGGAAGGCGAGAAAGGATGAGCTTCGAGGGGAAGGCTTGGGGGGGAACCAAAAGGAAGGGTCGGCGTTTCCCCGGGAACCATTTCAAAGGAACACGAGCTGGGGGATTCAGAAGTTCATAGGAGGAGCCCAACCTGGTAACATTGGAGAAGTTTATAAACGTGAGAAACTGTTCCAGGAATTTGAGTGTGGGGAGCTTGTTTTTGCTGGCACTGTTGGGGCTGATGGGAGTTGTCGTTTGGCAACATCCGGAGGGCCAAATGTCAACACCTTTGGCATATCCTGTCTGTGTTTCAATTTAATAATCATAATAAATTTTATTTATAACCCACCCTCCCTGGCCAGAGCCAGGCTCAGGGCGGCTAACACCAGTAAAATTACAATAGAAACATAATAGGGGGGGGAAACAAAACAAACAAAAGCCACAATTTAAAATACAGGTTAAAATGCAATTTAAAAAGCGGCCTCATTTTAAAAGTAGCCCATAAATCAAAGCCGTAAGAGAAGGGAAGACATAAGGGTCAGACTGAGTCCAAGGCCTCAGCCAAAGGCCAGGCGGAACAGCTCTGTCTTGCAGGCCCTGCGGAAAGATGTCAAGTCCCACAGGGCCCTGGTCTCTTGTGACAGAGCGTTCCGCCAAGTCGGGGCCAGTACTGTAAAGGCCCCGGCCCAAGTTGAGACCAATCTAACCACCTTGCGACTTGGGACCTCCAAGGTGTTGTCATTTGTGGACCTTAAGGTCCTCCGCGGGGCATACCAGAAGAGGCGGTCCCATAGGTACGTGGGTCCTAGGCCACATTTACAAGGTTCCTCTGCTATAACAGGAGGCTTCCTGCAATCCAGTGATGGATTTTTATAATATAGGGCTGCCGGATGTCTGGAATTTCCCAATTTTGGGAGATTTTGCAGTAGAAACAGCTCAATAACTTTTGTGTCCGGATTTTCCCCACTTCTTGAAATATGGCAACCCTATGCCATAAGACGGCTGTTGCAGCCTTCCATCCCCACTCCCTGACTTGGGATAATGCGCAGGCACCTATGTGAATGGAGCATGTTAAAGCAAACTAGGATGGGAGTTTGCTCTTGGCCTCCATTTTCTTTGCAAAGTACCTCTGAAGTGCTACAAGGAAAGATGGCAGCCAGGATACAAATATGGCCAGACTGCGGCAGAGATTTGAGTGCAGTGTGCCTCGGCGGAAAGGGAGGTCTCAAGAGGCTTAGTGGCCTATTATAGGATGGCCTCCTGAGGGAGAAATGCCTAATAGGATGTGACAGGAACAATGTGTGCTCCCACCCAGAGGGCACTCTGCATGCACACAAAACCACACACCGACTCCTAAAAATCATGGGACACCAAAAAATAAAAAAATAAAAAGAACAGAAAATAAAGAAAAAAGAAGAAAAATCATGGGACCTTTTTTGAACACATCCACACCACACATTGAAAGCGCTCTCACTTTAAGAGTCATGGCTTCTCCCAAAGAAAGATGGGAACTGTAGTTTAAGGCTCCTTGGACCAACACCCCCAACAAACTACAGTTCCCAGGATTATTTGCACAGACAGCCCATGACGCTTTCGATAGAGTGAGTGTTTTAAATGTATAGCTCAGTCGGTACAGCAGGAGACTCTTAATCTCAGAGTTCAAGGCCCACACTGGGCAAAAGATTTCTGCTTTGAAGGGGGTTGGATTATATGTCCACCCTTACAATTCTACGATACTATGAAATGCATGGGGTTGAATCCTTGTAGTTGTACTCAGGGTAGACCTATTGAAATGGAACATGGCCATTCATGCCAATAGGTCTACTCTGAGTGTATATGAGGACCTCTGCCTCCATCAGCACTCAGGTTTCTTTTTACAAACCACTCCAGCTTTCCAATTCGTAGCGATTAATATTCTTGCAGCGACCATGGCATACAATAATATTTCTCTTGCATTTTTTGGTTATGTCTGGGGCTAATATCCCCAGGAGGAAAGCCTCCAGTTTTTTTTAAATGAAGGATACCTTGATCATTAAAGGGACACGGGTGGCGCTGTGGGTTAAACCACAGAGCCTAGGATTTGCCGATCGGAAGGTAGGCGGTTCGAATCCTCGCGACGGGGTGAGCTCCCGTTGCTCGGTCCCTGCTCCTGCCAACCTAGCAGTTCGAAAGCACATCAAAGTGCAAGTAGAGAAATAGGTACCGTTCCAGCGGGAAGGTAAACGGGGTTTCCACGTGCTGCTCTGGTTCGCCAGAAGCGGCTTGGTCATGCTGGCCACATGACCCGGAAGCTGTACGCCGGCTCCCTCAGCCAATAAAGCGAGATGAGCGCCGCAACCCCAGAGTCGTTCGCGACTGGACCTAATGGTCAGGGGTCCCTTTACCCTTTACCTTGACCATTATTTGGAGCTCATTATAAATTACATCCCAAAATTCCTTTACTTTCTTACAGGTCCCCTTCGGCCACCCGCAATGCCGGCACATAAGTACAACTGAGAGCATGTGCGCACTGCCAGGGTCTTCAGAGAGCAAGACACCTCGCTCCCGGTTCGAATCTCCCGGCCCCTGCGCCTGTCTCGGCCTGCTGCCCTTGGCCCCCTCCCCAGCAGAGCCCCACCTGAACTCTGGATTCAGGCAAATTGATCTTCAGAGCCACTTCCTCGCGCATGAAGATGTCTGGGTAGCGGGTCTTGGCGAAGAGAGCCTCCAAGATATCCAGCTGGGCTCGCGTGAAGGTCGTGCGCTCACGCCTTTGTTTCCGCGGGGTGGCTAAAAAAATAAGAGGAGAGATCTGGATTCAGGGGAAGTTGTGTATCTCATCATGTGACCCTCTTCATACATGTGGGTCGGTTCGGTTCATTCTCTGCATTTAAAGAACAGCAAGAATGTTACAGTGGTACTTCAGGTTAAGTACTTAATTCGTTCCGGAGGTCTGTACTTAACCTGAAACTGTTCTTAACCTGAAGCACCACTTTAGCTAATGGGGCCTCCTGCTGTCGCCGCACCGCCGAAGCACAATTTCTGTTCTCATCCTGAAGCAAAGTTCTTAACCTGAAGCACTATTTCTGGGTTAGCGGAGTCTGTAACCTGAAGCGTATGTAACCTGAAGCGTATGTAACCTGAGGTACCACTGTATTTTCTAATAACAGCAATAACCACAACGACGATAAGCTGCACAACTCTATGTGCCTTTAAACTGATTTGTAAAAATGTTACATGGAAAAAATACGAGAGACATTCTACATACTTCTGTAAAACAAGAAAATCTTTAATAAAATAATAATAATAATAAAAACCCTCTATGTGCTTTTGACAGTGCTCTGGAGGCTGCAGATGGTACAGATTGTGGCTGCTAAGTTCTGGAGGAGCACCGGAAACTAGGAGCATATTTTGCATGTCCTAAAAAAGCCACGCTTGGCTGTCTGTTTGCTATCAGGCCCAATTTAAGGTGCTGGGTTTTTAAAGGAAGGCCTCTATCATTATATGCCTGTACCTTAATCTCTGCAAGGGAGGCCCTGCTTGTAGATCTTATTGTGCAGCTCAGAGCAGGGCCTCCCCTGTTATGGCACCCTGTCTGTGGAACTCCCTCCCACTGCAGGTACGGTTGTCCCCAGTGCTGCCAGTCTTTCAACATCCTTCGTGCCTAGGGAGATGGCTGATTGAAAGGACCAATGTCTCTGCTTCATGACAGCTCTTTTTAATAATACTTTTATTTGTGCCTTTTCAGTAACAAATACAGTGGTACCTCAGGTTACATACGCTTCAAGTTACAGACTCTGCTAACCCAGAAATAGTGCTTCAGGTTAAGAACTTTGCTTCAGGATGAGAACAGAAATTGTGCTCTAGCGGCAGCAGGAGGCCCCATTAGCTAAAGTGGTGCTTCAGGTTAAGAACAGTTTCAGGTTAAGTACGGACCTCCGGAACAAATTAAGTACTTAACCCGAGGTACCACTGTACTCATAAACTGTCTAACTCAAAAGAGCCCTCTGTTCCCCCTTCCTCCTACCCATTCATTCCATGTGTGTATGGCATTCACATAGAGGTAAGTTATTTAAAGTTACAGAATTACAGAAGGGACCCCACGGGTCATCTAGCCCAACCTGCAGCAATTCAGGGATCTTTTGCCCAAGCCCACGACCCTGAGATTAAGAGCTTTGTGTTCTACCAACTGAGCTCTCTAAGGAGCTGTAAGAATATCAGTTTCTAAATGCAAACTTTAATTTTTAAATGTAAACGTTACTTCACTGGAACACAAAACCCCACATCATCTCACCCAATACGACAAATTTGCTCCCATTGCAGTAGTTTCAAACGAGAGACTTCCAGGTTCTTTTTCAAGTGACAAATATTGAACCTTAGCTCTTTCCCTATACGAAGCATTCATTCTGCCACAGAGTAGTGGGTCTGGGAGAATGTCCAGAAAACATCCTGAGACCAGAGAGGAGCCTCCCTTTTGAAAAGAGCTAATTGTTCTGTTCCCAGTGTCTCCCCATAGATCAACTGAGGAATGGTTACAAGAAGCCAGTGTTCAGAGAAGGGGCTGAAGCTGAGAGATGGTGAAAGAAGAAATTTGAACTTGGCAGCTCCCAAGCTTAGCCAGTCCACTAAAAGGGCCTGGGGAAATAATAATAATAATAATAATAATAATAATAATAATAATAATAATAAACAACAACACACCACCCTTCTGGCTGAGTTTCTCTAGCCACTGTGGGTGACTTCCAACAAAAGATTAAAATACAATAATTGTGTACTTTCCCAGAGGGATTGTGTGTGTTTGTGTAATTGCAACAGACTAACCGGGCTCTCCCTCTGGATTTTGTCTGTCTGTCTGTCTGTCTGTCTGTCTGCCTGCCTGTCTGTCTGTCTGTCTGTCTGTCTGTCTGTCTGTCTGTCTGTCTATCTATCTATCTATCTATCTATCTATCTATCTATCTATCTAGTATACTGTATATATATAACACACCCACTGCGATTTAGCTAAGAATATGTTGTTATTCTGTTGTGAATAGTTAACGTGCCGCAACTGCAATGGAGTCCTAGCTTCCTGCGACTCTGAGAAGCCCTAGTCTCACACACTACCAACCCAGCCTTTCTCAACCTGGGATCTCCAAATATTGTTGGACTACAACTCCCATTATCTCTAGCCAGCAGGTCAGGGATGATGGGAGTTGTAGTCCAACATCTGGAAATGTTGAGAAAGGCTGCTGTAGCCACCACACCACCCTGGCTCCAAGGAGCTTAATAATAATAATAATAATAATAATAATAATAATAATAATAATAATAATATTTATATCCCGCCCTCCCCAGCCAAAGCCGGGCTCAGAGCGGCTAACAGTAAAAATAGCACAATTTACATAAAATCACAGACAATTAATTGAAATACATTCTAAAATCAATTCATTCTAAAATCAATCTCCCTCTCCCCCCATTTTATCTAGATGGGTGGGGTTTATTATTATTATTATGGTCAAAGCAACCATGTGCTTGGGGTGACAGGCAGTGAGTGGCCTAAAGTTAGCCTGGGAGGCTGGTGGCTCGGGGGGGGGGGCTTTGAAGTCGGGTCTCCCCAGTCCTGGTCAAGCACTATAACCACTACACCACACTGCCTCTCTTCAGGGAAATCCTGCCGGCCATTGCAGGATCTTCTGACGGAGGAATTCCGGATGAGCATCTAAGCCACTTTCCCTCCACTGCCTTTCCCAACATTGAGTCCCCAGAGGTGGCTGCATCACAATTCCTACCATCCCTGACCGTTGACCATTCTGGCTGGGGATGATGGGAGTTGGAGTCCAGCAACAGCTGGAGACCCCAGGCTGCAAAGGGAGGCTGCAGAAATTTCCAGGGACTGGGCAGCAAAAAACCACCTCTTTGCCAAACTGGAAAAAGGAGCTGGGCTCCTTCTCAAGGACACTTCACACTTATTTATGGACCTTAAGGTCCATAAATAGCAACACCCTAGAGGTCCCAAGCCCTAAAGAAGTCAGATTAGCCTCAACCACAGCCAGGGCCTTTTCAACTCTGGCCCTGGTCTGGTGGAACGCTCTGCCTCATGAGACCAGGGCCCTGCAGGATCTGATTTCTTTCCGCAGGGCCTGTAAGACAGAGTTGTTCCGCCTGGCCTTTGGCTTGGAATCAACTTGATCCCCTCCCCCTCTTTCCTTTTTCCTTTCTCTTTCTGTGATGGAACTCCTATTTGGGGGCTTCCCTGGCTTTTTTCTGGCCCATGTAGGACCAGTCTGGATAAAACAAAAAAAATTCCTTCCAGTAGCACCTTAAAGACCAACTAAGTTAGTTCTGGGTATGAGCTTTCGTGTGCATGCACACTTTTTCAGTTAGCCTTGGTGATGACTTGACGTTTTCATCCCCAAAAAGTTTTTTGATTTGAATTTCTACTGAAATGGGGCTGCATTTTAATGTTGTATTTTAATATTGTTTTTAAGTTGTATTTTAATCAATTATTTTTATACTTGGTGTTAGCCGCCCTGAGCCTGGTCTAATAATAAATTTATTATTATTTATTATTATTTATTATTATTGTTTGATATAAGTTGTTTATTTTAAAGCTATTGTGACTTTTCATACTGGATCAGATTGTTACTATTAACGTTTTATAATAATTTTTATGTGTGTTGGAAGCCCCCAGAGTGGCTGGGGCAACCCAACCAGATGGGCAAGGTAATAATAATAATAATAGCTATTATTACTGTAGCACAGTAGATCTTGCTGTTAACTATTTGAGCCCACCCAGGGACAACTGTGGGCAGGGGGTTGGACTAGATGACTCTGGAGGTCCCTTCCACCTCTACAATTCTCCGATTCTGTACACAGCAGCTGGCTTGCACGAAAGCTCCACCAGAGTTGCTGAGAGAAACAGCCGGCGAAGGGCGTCCCAGAATAAGCTGCTTGGAGGTGGTTGGGTTGGTTGTTTTTTTTTAAAAAAAGCAATGTATACATTTTGATAATAAATAAATTAAATACCAAGGTGGGGAGAGAAGGTGGAAAGCCACTATTATTATTATTATTATTATTATTATTATTATTATTATTATTATTGCCACACATCTGACTGGGTTCTCCCAGCCACTCTGGGAGGCTCCCAACAGAATATTAAAAACACAATAAAATACCAAACATTAACAACTTCCCTATACGGTGCTGCCTTCGGATTGGTCTACTCTGAGTAGTTGGATGTCATCCTGTATATTTCCCATGATGCATTTACCATGACAAGTGGTCACCTGACTTGACAGCTCCCTTCCACCCAGGCTAAGCTTATTTGGGGTAGAGATTTTCCACCTCCGAAATCACAAAATGCTGTTATCTCTTCCTATCTCTTATCTTGATTAGATATACTGTAGTTGTTCTCCCTCTTATCACTTCATTTGCCCTGATGAGATAAAGCTGTTCTCCCCCTTTCCAGAAATCACCCAAACTTAACGCCTTTCCTTTCTTTTTAACCCAAAGTGATATTGGTTGCCAAGGAAGCGGATGACCCAATGATAGACCCTTTGCAGTCTCTGGATGTGGAAATTGCAGCCCTCTGGGTTCTTCACAGAATTTGTAAGAGCTGGAAGGGACCCAAAGGTCATCTAGATCTCAACCCTTGTTGGACTCCAACTCCCATCAGCCATGGCCAGTGATGATGGGACTTATAGTCCAACAACATCTGGAGAGCCACAGGCCCACCCCTCCCAATTCCAGGGTCTATTGAGAAGAAGGGATGTAAAATACAATCAAATTGAATAGGTGATCATCCCATTTTCAGCTGGGCAGATGTGGCCTTGGGCACTCAAAGCCTATGGCTTTACATCGCAGATTCTCAGTAAATCCGTTAGGTGGCCTGGGGCAAATATGGAAATAAACCTCCCAGGGTTGTGAATACACCTGACTTTCATTTAAATGACTCTCTTTCTTTGGCAAGGACCACAGCTCAGAGGTGGAGCTTCTCTTTTCTATGAAGGCTCCAGGTTCAGTCCCTGACATTAGCAGGGAGGGCTGGGAAACCCTAGAGCATGGGTAGGCAAACTAAGGCCAGGGGGCCAGATCCGGCCCAATCACGTTCTAAATCCGGCCCATGGACAGTCCGGGAATCAGCGTGTTTTTACATGAGTAGAATGTGTCCTTTTATTTTTTTTTTATTATTATTATTATTATTATTATTATTATTATTATTATTATTATTATTATTATTATTTATACCCCGCCCATCTGGCTGCGTTTCCCCAGCCACTCTGGGCGACCTCCAACAGAACACTGCACCTCTGGGTTATTTGTGGGGCATAGGAATTCGTTCATTTCCCCCCAAAAAATATAGTCCGGCCCCCCACAAGGTCTGAGGGACAGTGGACTGGCCCACGGCTGAGAAAGGTTGCTGACCCCTGCCCTAGAGAAAGGCTGCCAGTCAGTGTAGGGCAGTACTGACCTTTGACCTAGACCAGGGGACAGCAACCTAACGCCTGGGGGCCGGATCCAGCCCAATCGCCTTCTCAATCCGGCCCAAGCATGTTTTTACACAAGTAGAATGTGTCCTTTTATTTAAAATGCCTCTCTGGGTTATTTGTGGGGCCTGCCTGGTGTTTTTACATGGGTAGAATGTGTCCTTTTATTTAAAATGCATCTCTGGGTTATTTGTGGGGCATAGGAATTCGTTCATTATTATTAATTTTTTTCAAGATATAGTCCGGCCCACCACATGCTCTGAGGGACGGTGGACCGGACCCTGGCTGAAAAAGGTTGCTGACACCTGACCTAGATGGACCCCAATGGATGTCCTCCTCCACCCCTCCCTATAGTAAGATATTTTCTAGTTTCCCCCTGCTCAAGTCCCCTTGCAATCCATTTAATTCTCAAGAAGAGTATTCCCGCCCCCCTCCTGGTACAGGCATATAATTACTGCAGGATTTTTCCCCCTCCGCATAGAAGACTGTACCAAATTGGTTCCTGCTCACTGTGATCACTAGTGTCACTAGTGTGTCTGCATGAATCTCTTCCTAGGGATCCCCTCTGCTTTTTTCCCTATTGGTTTAGATCACCCCTCAGCCCCATGGAGGAAAGGCAGGATATAAAAGGGAACAGGAGGATAAATTTCTGTTTTCAAAAAGGGCCATGGAGCAATTTTCTACCTAGAAGAGGCTTGGTCAATGGAATAAAAAAAATATGGACTCTCCACTAATTAAAACAATATTAAAGGCTAGTTAGGGATGCATTAATATCTGCTTCTTTCTTTGCAATTATATAAGTTTTTAAAAAGCTGACTACCCTCTACTGGAGGCAGGTCACATGACAGAAATGATGGTCTAGCTTTATTTAGGAAAGTTTCCACCACCTGGAAACAGTCTGGGATAAAAAATTATTGTGACATTAACTAGGCAATGTTGCTATGAAATTTAGCGTCTATGACACTAAAAACAATTATGTCCTGCTATTAGTTGCTTAGATTCTTAACCTGCTCCAGAACCCCTGAACTAGGCAGGGGAACAGGGAGTTATTGACTTAGGGGTTTCCCTTAAGTTTCAATTATTTCAATGTCCAAAAATGCACTTTTGGGTAATCCACAAGGAATCTGTGAACACCCAGTGGTTTGCTTGGGGTTTGTTTGCTTGGGGGGCGTGGACAGCAAACTAGGATCCAGATAACATTATGGGCTTTTATAAGAGCACCCTGAGAACTTCGAATGAAGAGCAGTAATAATAATAATAATAATAATAATAATAATAATAATAATAATAATAATAATAATGTCTTCACTTTGGCTGAATCCATTGTGATCATAAGTGTGTCTGCATGAATTGACTCATTTAAATGAATCTCTTTCTAGGGAACCTTTGGAACTTGTAAACCACATGATGGGTTTAAAAAAAAAATATGTAGCGGCCGCTACATATAAAAATCAAAATCTCAAATATCTATCTATATATATATATATACACATACATATATATATACTGAGAGGAGCAACTGATGCCTCAACAAACTGGAATGCAGAAGTCTTTCAACACATTTTCAACAAAATCTGCCCTGGTGGTGGGAAGGCAATTTAAGCATCTATGAATGCAAAAAAAACTGGAAATACCATCCCAAAACTGGTGACGCTTTTGAAAACATTTTTCATTCATTTAATTTATCATGGTCTCAGGACCTGAATATGAACCTCCAAAACTATTTTTATATTTAATTGTAAAATAAAAATGTGTGTTTGCGTGTGTGTGTGTGTGTATACACACACACACACACACACACACACACACACACACTTATTTTACAATTAAATATAAAAATAGTATATATATATATATATATATGCAGGTTTTGGTGTCCTCGGGTGTCTTCCCGTGTAAAAGTTGGGGTGTCTAGGCGACGTTTCGACGAGGTCTCACTCGTCATCTTCAGGCTGGTGCTTTCGGCTTCTTGTTACTGGAACAGAGCAGGATCCTTCCCACCACCAGGGCAGATTTTGTTGAAAATGTGTTGAAAGACTTCTGCATTCCAGTTTGTTGAGGCATCAGTTGCTCCTCTCAGTATATATATATGTATGTGTATATATATATATATAGATAGATATTTGAGATTTTGATTTTTATATGTAGCGGCCGCTACATATTTTTTTTTTAAACCCATCATGTGGTTTACAAGTTCCAAAGGTTCCCTAGAAGCAAATATATATATATATATATATATATATATATATATATATATAGGGCATTTCATCTTTAAACACATGCAATTTGATAAATAGTAGAGTAAGAACATTTATCACGATCCACAATAATATAATTCAATATTTGCACATTCAGTTTGTTTTGATCCCCAAACCAAACAGGAAGCAGTTTCTATTCTCTTTCTCCCACATTTGGCCAACTAGCTGAATTGTCCCTCGCTACCTGATAACCCATTGGTTTCAATTCATAGAAGAAAGAAAAACCCAGTTACGTCTCTCCATCCTTTGCCTACCAGGAACCAACTCAGTGATGCCCATCGCCCATGTTTCCTCCAAAACTGAAAACTGACAAAAAAAAGAGGGGTGAAAAATCTTGCAAATCCACTTACTGGGGTACCCAACGGCCGAATGTAGCAAGTCCATGCCTGGCCCAGCCAAGGTGAGGCCGTTGACTGCATAATGTGGTTGCTTGATGTAGGACATCATGCTCAGAAGGTTGGGGTCCCCAAAGATCTCGCTGGGGAGAGAGGTCTTCTGCTGGTGCTGGTGGTGCTCCTTTGCTCTTGATTCTTTCCCGCTGGCTGGCTGGCTGGAAGCCTCCTAGGTCACCCTGGTCCTCCACTCAGCACCCAAGGGCAGCTGGAACTGCAGCCAGGAGGCAAAGACAGACAAGACCAGGAGTTTAGTAGCCGCCTCCCCAAAGAGGGAGAGGTGGGGAGGAGAGGGAGGTTGACCAATGGCAAGCGAGAGAAGACACCACACCTTTCTGGTGTCCTTCTGGGCCAGCCTTCCAGAGGTGGTCCATGCAAGGAGGACTCTGATTTTCCTGAAAAGCCTAGAACCTCACTGGCAGCCGAATAAATAAATAAACTACAGGGGTTTCCATATCCTTTGGATATGGGATGCCTTTTTCCTCCCACTCTGTATACTGCCTAGTTCCCCCCCCCCCTTTTTAATTTGAATTGCACATTACCACACAGTCAGTAATGATACAGAGAAAGCTGGAGGGTTTTTGGGGGGAGAGATTGGGATTTTAGCAACTCAAAAGGGGGATCTAATGGGTACCAATAAGCCATCAGGCCCCTGCTTTTGAGGGTCTATTATTACCTAAATGAGCAGGTTAAGTCAACACATTAAGGACTCACAGTGGTGCCTTGGGTTTCTGGAGGGGGGGAAGGATTCTGCACAGCTCTTGGTAGAAGTTTGGCCTCTCAAACGCAATGCTTTGTAACATACAGCAGTTCTATTGCTTCCCTCCTCCTGAGAATAGTTTCCCCCTCAAACTTCTGAGGGGTTTGTTTTTGTTTTGTTTTTTAAAAAAGGAAGCACACAATTCTAAGGGAATTGAGTTTAAACATATACAAAACATTGTGCGGTGTAGCGGCTGAATGAATCTGAAAGTCTTGAGTTCAAATCCTACCTTAGCCTCATTTCATCCACTCCCCTGCCCAGTCCACTACAGCACGGTGATAAAAATACTGACCTACTCTTCAAGATTATTGTAAATATGACTTAAATATAAATATATATATATATAGAGAGAGAGATATACACACTACACACACACACACACACACACACACACACACACACACACACACGGTGCCATGTATATGCTAAGCATTGTTATACTAATTTACCTGTCAATTTAAATTTAGGATGAAACTCTTAGCGTTCCTAATCTAGTGTGTATATGTATATTCTCCTTGTTTGTGGAATGTTCTCCCCAGGGAAACTCGCTTAGCACCTTCATTCAATATCTTTAGGTGGCATATCTCTATAACCAGGCCTTTGGCTGATTAAGACACTATGGCCTTTTAAATGTGTTTGGGTGGTGGTAATGCTCTTGGTTTCGCTTTATTATGTATTCTGCGTTCTCATTTTGTATTTTTCATGCCGTGAACCGCCCTGTGGTCTTCAGACGAAAGGCAGGCACGCCAATTTTTGAAAATAATATTTAGGACTTGGTTAGGGCTCACGGGGGGCGCAGCACGAGGACTCAGCTGCGCCACAAGTAAGGATGAGCATGTGCAGAGTGCCTTTTGCTCTCACCGCATGGCAGCCCAGCACAACAGACCTACAACCCTGAAATCGGGGAACAAAATGAACGGCAAGCAATTCCACATTTCTCAACATGTCGCTGAGAACAAGCTAGAACAGTGCAATAAAACAACGGGCCTAATTCTTTGAAATTCTACCAACCCTCGATCAACATCCTTCTCAATTTTTCGGCTCTGGTAAAGCCAGTTTGGGGACCAGCCTTTATCTCTAGAGAATGTTTCGTGATATTCCCTCTCTCTGCCATTAAGAAACCTGAGGCGTGGTTTGGTGGCGGTGGCAGAATTTGCCAACTGCACTTTAACATTGCTTGTTTTGCTTAACCGCCAAGGTTTTATGAGATGCGGGCCCGTAAATTGTGAATGGATTAGACGAGGGTTCAAAGGATAGATGCTGAGCCTTGCAGGAATGGGTTGCGACAAGCAGAGACACAGAGAAAACAAACTTCTCTGCCAAGAGGGAGAGAAGGTGGAGTTTTTTATTTCGGTTTTTCCATCTTCCAAAGGATACAGATGAGAGCATACGACGTGTGCAGGTTTCATGTGCTGAGGAAAGCCTGGCGCGTTTGAAAACGTGACTGCAATTGCCCTAAATCTGGGTTACCTTAGCATAAAGAGCTATCTCTGGCTGGTAAAAAGGGAGAGGGAAATAGACGCTGAAGCCTCATAGAATCAGCAGGTCTACTTCTCAGCCTGAAGGCAGTAAGCCAGTCATGGACTTTCTAGTCTTCAGTTCTTCAGTGACTGCTGATATTTCCACCTACTCCATGGCTTCCCTCCCAGCCCTTCCTGGAGTTGCCACAGACTAAACCTGAGGCCTTCGGTACTCAAAGCAGACAAACAATGGGCCTAGAACATTTTCCCAAAAAAGGATGCCTCTATCCAGGAAAAGGACGCGGGTGGCGCTGTGGGTTAAACCACAGAGCCTAGCACATGCCGATCAGAAGGTCGGCGGTTCGAATCTCCGCGACGGGGTGAGCTCCTGTTGCTCGGTCCCTGCTTCTGCCAACCTAGCAGTTCGAAAGCACATCAAAGTGCAAGTAGATAAATAGGTACCACCCCGGCGGGAAGGTAAACGGCGTTTCCGTGCACTGCTCTGGTTCGCCAGAAGCGGCTTAGTCATGCTGGCCACATGATCCGGACGCTGTACGCCGGCTCCCTCGGCCAGTAAAGCGAGATGAGCACAGTAACCCCAGAGCCGGTCACGACTGGACCTAATGGTCAGGGGTCCCTTTACCTTTATCCAGGAAAAAGGCATGGCTGGGAAAGCCACATTGTCCCCAAAGAACAGGGCAGATGGCCCAACAGGGCATCCTCCCCATTCATTGGTCTCTATTTTTGCAGTCCTTAGCCTAGAGAAGGACTCACTTCAACAGGAGGAAAAGGGAGAAGGATCTCAGCAAAGGCAGCAGGAGGAGCCATGAAAGATGATGTTAAAGGCCTGTATGGGTACCACTTTCTCACTGCCGAAATTAACAGAGGAGGCAGCAGACACACCAGGCGTTTAAAGCACATCCCTCACAAATAAGAATCCCGGGAACTGTGGTTTGTTAAGGGTGCTGTATCTCTGCCAGGGTAAACTGCTGTTCCCAGAATTTGGGATGCTGTGTGTGCAGCCACAATCCCTGGCTGCCCGTGAAATCCTAAACTGGGTGGCCAGATACCCCCTTAGCTGAAAAACTCGCTGGTGCCAACTGAGTAGCAAGAGTGCCCAGTTGCAGGGCCGAGAGACCCAGGTTCAAGTCACGGTTTCAATGGACAGGCAGAAGTAGCGTTGAGGGCGTCGCTCTTGGTTGTTCACAGCTTCCTGCATTTGTGAAACAGGGATAGTTTGGAACCCGGAATACCACTCTCTCAGTGGGAGAAGGGAAATAACGGACATAATAAAAGTCCCGCGCCCTGATCTTGCAGCGGTGAAGGAGATGCCTCTGGGAAAATCTCCCATGATTTTAGCTCAGTCGGTAGAGCATGAGACTCTTAATCTCAGGGCTGTGGGTTCGAGCCCCACGCTGGGCAAAAGATTCCTGCATTGCAGGGGGTTGGACTAAATGACCCTCATGGGTCCCTTTCTACGTTCCTTTGCCTAATCCTCTTTTAAAGCCGTTCAGGCTGGCGGCCATCACTGGCTGCTTCCTGTGGGAGGCAGTTCCGCAGTTTAGCTAGGCGTTGCGTGCAGAACTACAGCTTTTATGATTTCCTCTCTCCTTCTGCTTTTAACATAGCGAATCAGAAAGATGGACAGAAGGCGGAAGGGGGAATCGAGGACGTTCAAAATCTCATTGGCATCAGCGGAAGTCTGGTCTGCAGCTGGATCCACGGAGGTTTAGGTGCAACCTAGATTTCTCTGGGATGCATTTCCGGAATTGGGAAAGACTAGCTATGGGACACACGCAGTACTGGGGGAGATACAGCTATGTGAACGATTTCTCTGTCCCACCAGAAGACTCTCCCTCTCCCTCCCCAAGCTTCCTTTGTTCCTAAATCAATCAGGGAATCAATCACTAATGATAATGGGCTTGGAAGATGCTGGCAGTCTTCTCTCTTTTGTTTGGCTAGCTCTCCTGCTGCTTCTTCCTTTTCCACACCTTAACCACATCCCTCCAGCTTTAAATTTCCAACACCAGAGGCAAACAATGAAGAGGTTATAGTAAAGGGAGCCCACCGCCCTTATCTCTGTTCTATCCTGTTTTCCTTTAAACCAATTCGTGGCCCATGAACCTATTGTTCAAATCACGAACCCGTTATGTGCCAGGCTTTGCTGCAAATCTATTTATTGGAAACATAAACGTGAGGAGACTTGGCCTATTATTCCTATGGTCCTTATTTGTAAAAAACCCTATAAAGTTATTCAAAGAAGAAGAAGAAGGGGTAGAACAAGCAGCTCTCCAAATCTATAGCAAGGCAAAGTCAAATGGCAAGTTTCCCTCACACACAGTTATTTGTCCCTGCAAATAGCTTCCCTTCCAATTAAGAGGTGTGGGTTGACCTTGTGAACAAAGAAAGGAACTGAATGGTGACACACACACACACAACTACACACCTACACAAAGAGTGACAGACAGGCACTTATATGCTTTTCAACACCTTAGATAAGATATCTAGAGAAGGAAGACTAAGGATGGTTTGGGGGCAAAACATGTTTTCCTATCTGATCAGAGGCTTTCACTTAAAGAGGAAAAAATATTTCTAAATTTTGACAGTCAAGAAGATGCTTTAAGTCATGTTACCTCATGACCAATCAATCCCCCAACTGTCTTTTTTGCACTTGAATGAAACTGGTCTACATCTATTATTATTGTTTTAATTATTATTTTTAAAATTTCTATGCCACTATTCATTCAAAGGTCGTAGGGCGGTTTACCGTATAAAAACACAAAAATACATGCCATAGTGACAAACAATAACACCTCTCCATGGTTATTCTTCACTATCATTTCTTAAATTTCTCCAGTTATTATTCTCCGGTTTTTGAAATCTACTCCAAATAATTTCCCCGGGGGAATTTAAACAGCTAGAAACAGGTGTAAATTTATTGCTGGCAAAGCACATACCCAGATAATAATAATAATATAATAATAATTTTTTATTTATACCCCGGCTCAGGGCAGCTAACACCAATAAAATTTCAGTAAAAACATAATAACAATAAAAAAGATGGGGAAAAGGTTTGTAAAAAACTGGAAAAGTCGACTGGTTAACAGAGGCGGATATTGAGTTTTGATTATGTTGGATCAATAGCACGCTCTCCACAAAACCTTCATTTCTATTGTCTGAACAAATACCCTGCTGTGACCACAAGGCAGTGGCGTAGCGTGGGTTGTCAGCACCCGGGCAAGGCAAGTAATTTGTGCCCCCTAACCCGTGGATTTGCGCCCCCTAACCCGTGGATTTGCGCCCCCTAACCCATGAATTTGCGCCCCCTAACCCCCAGATGTGCGGCCGGCCCCCCTGCACCCCCCAGGCTACGCCACTGCCACAAGGTGCCTGAAATTTGGCCTCATACCGCAGTAACAGTATTCATTAAGAGGTACAGACAAAAAGATGTCTTTAGCATTGCTTTCAAAAATGCCCCTTTGACGTTTAATTAAGCAATGTGTTCTCCATTCAAAAAAGCTGGCCTGGAGTGGGACACAGCTAGATTCCTTGATAATTTTAAAGGGATATTTTCCTCTTCCAAAACACCCAATATGTTGTTGTTGTTCTTGTTGTTGTTTTGTGGCACAACACATTCTAAGTCTGCAACCCTATGCCCACTTACCTGGGACTCAGGAGTAAATTCTACTGAACTCAGACTTCTTAGCAAGCAGACATAGGCGGAACAGGCTGCGTGGCCCAATTTGCTCGGGTTTAATTCATTTATGTTTTCCATCAAGTTTACATCCTGTCTTTCTGGTCTCAACCAGGAACCGCTGGGGTGGCTAATTCACCTTAATACTTGATATGAGCAGGGAGACGGGCTGCTCAGGATTTTCTGGCCGCATGAGGGGTCCTCAAAGTTTCCCCCCTCTGGCTACAGCCTCTCCTGGTTTGTGGGAAGCATACTTTAGGGGGTTCCCAAACTGTGGTCCGCAGACCACCAACGGCCTGTGAGCCTCATTCAGTCTGTCTGTGAAGAACCCTTACAATCGGAGTTCCATGGAATCCAAACTGCAATACAGCAAAGTGCAATAGAAGAAGCACTGAAAATGAAATTAAAAACCATACGGGATCTGTTTGACAGTGGAAGGTGCTGGAATCTCCTTTCCTGGAGGTTTTTTAGCAGAGGTTGGGTGAACATCTGCCAGGGATGCTTTAGTTGTGAGTCTGGCCTAACCCACGATGTTGTTTCAAGGGCTGTGGCAGAATAATAATGATAATAATAATAATAATAATAATAATAATAATAATAATAATAATGTAGTGTTTTGGACACTCGAGGTGCAATAAATAAATTTCTGTTCCCTCTGCTTTCAGTGTTCAAGGATGTCAGGGCTGTTCTCTCTGCAGCTAATCGTTCTCACCCTCACTCAGGGAAAAGGAATCTGGCAAGGTTGCAGAAGCCTTTCAGACAAAGGAAAACCTGAAGAGACCCCCCAAAAAAAACAGTCCAATGAGGACTGTGTGCCCTCTTGGGTGGCACAGAATGCTGGAAGACAGTTTTGGGTTTGCGTTTTTAGAGAAGGGAGAGGGGAAGAGGACAGCTAGATGGGAAACGGGACAGAATGAGGTGTTGTGAGCCAAGGCACAGCCAACGAAAGCATTCCCCGCGCTGCAACATTTCGTTGCAGCTCCCATCTGTTGCCACGAATGCTCTTTGAATAAGGTTGCCAGTTTTTTTTCAATGAATCTGGGGACACTTTTCAACTTCCTCCTAAATAGATGGATTTTTGTCAGGAGACTGATCTGTAAATCCAGGAACTATCCCCGGGAAACGGGGACGTCTAGTAACCTTATATTTGACTTTTGAGGGGTAAGGGGTGGTGGTGGAAAAAAGAAGCATCTGTGGGATTGAATGTGGGTATGTATGAATATTTTTAAGGATTGTATGAGATGTATATTTGTATATTCATAACATTTTTAAAAAAAGAAAGACGATGGTAACCATATATTTCAATCCCTGCCAGAAACTCTATAGCTTCACAGGTCTATATTGATAGCCTTGATAATCGAATAAAAAGACTAAGGTTTCAATAATAATAATAATAATAATAATAATAATAATAATAATTGTGCTCTTCTTTATTTATTTATTTGTTTGTTGTGTTTAAGCAAAGGCCTAAAGGGGCTTGTGTTTCACCTGATAGAATGGATATATATAAGATAGAGGAATTATATTTTCCTCAAAGCCTAAACACACTTACCTGGAGGGCACCCACTTTGAACTCAATGGTTGTCTCACAGGTTTGCTCTGTTAAACTCTTTAGGATAGATTAATATTTATATGTGCAGGATTGCCCTGTTAAACTCCTTTAGAAAGAACCTTGGAAAACTAGCAGAGGATTTTCCAATCTGGATAAATTAAATGCTGAATTCTTTTTCATTATCTATGTTCCCCTTTTATTTATTTCCTTTTATTTCAGCAAGAACAGCTTAAAATGAATTTAGTTTTTTTATTAAAAAAAACCCGTTAAGAAATGGGCGTTTTTCCCCCTTAAAGGCAAATTTTAACTGATTTGTTTTTTATTAGGAAAGCAACAGCAAAAAAAGGAAAACGAAAGGTCTAATATCTGTGCACAAATGCCTGAAATCCAGAAAGATATGAGCTCCTTAATGTAAGGAAACTGATAAACCTCTCTTTGGCTTAATGAAATATGCAAGTCTGAAGAGGTTTTGAGTGGGCAGATGGTGTTTTGCCCCAGATATTTTCCCATTTAAAATGTTGTCATCTCTTTGCAGTGTCTCGGATTATAGATTTATATAGCGGCAGGAAGAATGCAGTGAGAATCCTTTGAAACAAACAAACAAAAAGCTTTGGTTGCTGTTGTTGTTATTTTTATACAAATCAGATCAGGACGACAATCCTTTAAAATAGTCTCTCTCTGCGTGTACCACATACATTGACTAAAAAATAAAATTAAAATCAAGTTTTAAACATTTTCCTTTAAAAAAAAACCCCACAGAGCTCCTCCACATTCATTAAATGTTTATAATTATCAGAGAAACATTGGATTTTATTTATTTGTTGTTGTTGTTCTAAATTCTTTAAAATAATTGCAAAAAAAGCTGAAAACATGATCTACATCAACTCAAAACTTGGAAGAACAGTGAGAACAACCCCTCAAGATATATTGTTAGTGCTGCCATTTTATCTAATTCTTAATTTCAAAAGTGAGATTATACTCGTTTTAATTTGTAGGGTCTGCTTGAAATGTTGCTTTGACTGTCAATACTTTGAAAAAAGATGATTGAAACTGAATCAACCACCTTTCACTGATTTTATGTTTATATATACGCTGTATACACTTTGAAACATTATTTAGAAAACTCCATAGGTTTTTACATCTATCTCTCTTAATGTAACTATTCCTACCCTTCCAGCTTTGCTATAAATATGCTTCCCAGCCGTCAAATGAGACGAAATGCCAATACTGTAACAGAAGCTGAATATACACCACGCATCTCTAGATACGACATTAACGGTTGTTAGCGGACTCTGCAGAGTAATTTGACAGAGGTCAATTCCTTCCCCCATTTATCACATAAAATATGCCAACGTCTCCCAGGTTAAATCTCATTATGTCTTGTTTTCAGAACACGGAAAAAGGGGGGAAATTAAACGTGGACAACATCTTTACAGCTTAGATTACAAAACTGAAGAAAGGGCAATTATATTTATATCTAAAAGGTGCAATTAAAGAAAGCAACACATGTAAACGTTTCATTATATTGTGTGCCACCCCTTCATCGAACATAGTGAAATTAGGTTTTGCCATTGTGGCAAATCTTCCACGGGATACGCACAATGGAAAACGCAGATCTATTTGCGGCATTAGCGAGATGGTCAGACTGTTTGCTGCAGTGGGAGACCCACGATTTCTAGAGAGGACACCCAAAAGAGGCAAAATGGTGACTTTCTAAGATGGGGTTAGCTGAGCTTCCAGATCGCCTGGGATTCTTTTGACGAGGCGGCAAGGGATGAATGAAAAATTTCAGGTGGACATTGAGATTATAAATGGCCAAAGACACCTTGGCTGGATTGCAAGATAGTTGAAGTCACTTCTTCTATGGTTGGAAGATTCCTAGGTCAACTCACATCAGGGCAACAACAACCATCTCTCCCACTTAACTTCGGTTCCTACCTACATGGCCAACTAACATCCATTGAATTTCCGCAATAGTGGCATAATGTCCTGCCTTCTCTCTCTCTCTCGCACACAAGCACACCAGCTTTATTTTTTGGGGTGGGTTGAGGGAATCTGCCTTACCTTCTCCAGAGAGCAGTTCCAGTGCCCAGGTGTCCCGACCAGGAGCCTCCGGGTACCTCTGCAAGGAAGCATAACAGAGATTTGTTCTGGAGATGGATCAAATGAGGAAAAACCAAGGGCAGCTCCTTCTTCCCAACCCCAGGAAACCACAAAAAATAACCCCGGCTAGAAAGAGCAAAATGTGTTAAAAGGATAACCCAGAAGTGATACAGTGGGAGATCCCTATAATCTGTAATAAAAAGAGAAGCTTAACCTGAATTGAAAAGAGATTTAGAGCTGGGTAAGAGATTCTGCAGCCCAGGACTTCTCTGGGCATTTAGATCCG
Source organism: Podarcis melisellensis (assembly GCF_964234715.1). Classification (NCBI taxonomy): domain Eukaryota; kingdom Metazoa; phylum Chordata; class Lepidosauria; order Squamata; family Lacertidae; genus Podarcis; species Podarcis melisellensis. The sequence goes on from NC_138540.1 coordinate 82,629,855, forward strand.
AAGGTTTGGGATTTTCTCCTCTTAAGCCCTGGAGAAACAAGGGGGGGGGGGTCAGTGGTGGTGGTAACAGCAGCAGCAACAGCAGTGGTGGTGGCTGGTGAGGGAGGGTTTTCTCAAAAACAATTTGGTGCGCTGTGCTGCAAGCTCCATTCTTAGATCCTGGCCCTCACATGACTGGTATTATAGGAACACTCTTGTAGATTAATAAACAAGGGAGGGATGGCTCCGTTGAGTTTTCTTTAAGGGCAGTTGAATATCCCAGGTTCCCTCTGACGGTGTGCAGGTTTATGGGCTGGCGTGAAGGGTAAAAATGATTTGCATCGGGAGATTTCGGAAGCAGATACCCAGATAGATAGACACACAAACACACACACGCAACCAACACACTTCTGGGGAATACTGCAAATCAACGGGGAGCAGCCTAACAGAAAGAAGGAGAAACTCACACAGAGAGACTTTCTACCTCCAAACTTTTCATGTTGGTGACACATTGCATCATTTCGTGACACCGCCATTCAGTTTTACTAGCAAAGTAACCCCTTTGCAGCCCCGGGAGGAGTGTTCACACGACACACCGACACACGGCAGCCGACACACTCATGTGTCGTGACACACAGTTTGGAAAGGTCTGTTGTGCCTTCTTGCCCGAAAGCAGGAATATACGACTGATATGTTTTGGTTCAGGAATACGGGTCAAAGAGCGGGAAGATGTCAACATCAGAAAAAGGCAGTAAGGTCTTTCCCATTGCTATTTTCCCTCCTCCTCGAATTCATTTTATTTCTTCCCAACACACACACATACATAGAGAGAGAGACCTAAAAACAGACATTTGTCCTTTTTGCTCCAACAAATCTCTTAAACTATGGGTTAAATTTTCAAAAACAACACCAAGATTCCCAGACTCTTTCGCCCTCCAGCAGAACGACCGATTGCAAAAGAGGGCAACAGGCTTCTGAATAATCAACAGGTGTGTAGAAAATTATGGCCGCTTCTTGGGTCTATGGACTCCCTCACTACCACCTTTTCCATTTGGCCACGTAAGATCTTCTATGGAACATGCCCCAACCCAAGAAATGGCACTGCGACTGTTAATGTTCCCCCCTTTCCACACACACCTTGCCTGCGTTATCAGGTGAATGTCAGCCTGGGCGTGTAACGTGACCTTATATTTCTGATATTTACTCTCTGATCACTCGGAGGAGGGCTCTATGTATGTGGGAAGCTTGCGTGGAATGCTGGCTTATCGACTGGGGCGATAAAAAATACATAGCTTCGCTGGGCCTCTCGTTTTCAATCCACAGTGCCTAAGGTACTTGTGTTGAACGATGTCTTGATTCAGGGAAGGTGGAGCATACAGGAAAGGTAGGTTTCCACCTTTCAAATTGGCCCCCTGGGCATAAAAAACTGGGGTACAGAATAAACTGGTCAGTATCGATCACCTGGTCTGCTGGACCAGGACTGCATCTTGCAAAGCTACCAGATGGTTTGGTTTTTGTTATCGGGCTGCCCTGTTTTACTAGCCTGCATGTCTATATATAAGCATATCTGTCACCTTCCAAGTCCACATTACACGATGCTCAAGCCATCAGTTGGCAACTGTATTGCATTTGAAATCCTTTTTATACATGGAATACAGCAGAAGTTATATTTTCTGAGAATCCTCCGGAAAAAGCAATCTCTCAAAGGACCTGTTGATGGCATTTTACCATTGTACTGTTGAGAGTGTATTAACTTATGGTCTGTGTGTGTGGTTTGGGAGCTGCATGGCCAGGGAAAAAACAATGCTGTCCAGGGTTGTAAAGACTGCAGAGAGAATAATTGGGTGCACTCTTCCCACCTTGGATCAAATCTATGCTTCCAGGTGCCATAAGAAAGCTGCAGAGATAGCGCAGGATAGTGCACACCCCGGAAATGATCTCTTTCAGCTTTTGCCTTCTGGAAGAAGGTACAGGGTTATAAAGACTAGGACTAGCCGTCTGAGAAACAGTTTCTATCCAAATGCGATTTTGGTTTTAAACGCAGTGTAAGGTAGTCTCTATGGGAGTATATTGTATTTAATTATGGGGTATCAGAGTTTTTAGGGGGCTAACCAGGCTGGGATAGCAGGCTTGTTGGTTTTGAATGTCTGATGCAGATTTTTTCAATTTCGTTGTTCTGTATGGGACAATGACAATAAAGATTATTGTATTGTATCGTATCGTTTCTCTCTATCCTCATACCGTATAGCGCTCTCTCTCTCTCTCTCTCTCTCTCTCTCTCTCTCTCTCTCTCTCTCTGTGTGTGTGTGTGTGTGTGTGTAAATATAACTGTTTTAACTTTTTATATATGAAACATTTTACGCAAGTTCTTCTCGCATTGGGAAGTTCTTCATAGGAAGTGGTTCCTCAATGAATGAAATAACAAATAAGTCCCTTGTCATGGCAGCTCTGTCTCAGAAACAAGAAACTTCCTACATTATCATGATCCTATTTATTTCTATCCAGTCTTCCTCCCTGACAGGACTCGGGGGAACTTACAGATAAAAACAAGAACTACTAAAACACACACCGGGGGTGGGGGGGGAGAGAGAGAATACATTAAATATATCAACTGTGTTGCATTAAGTGAAAACTCAGAAATTGGCGTGTCGCATAAATACATCTACAAATAATTCCGCTTTCCCTATCCTGAAATATTAAGCTTCTAAACAAGCTGAAAGCTTAATGGACAGGAGGTTGCTAAGTTGACCTCGAAAGATGCAGAAAATCAAGCAAATGGCAACGGATATTTTTTACTGAGTCAACTTAGATTTGTCTAAAGTAGGAGCAGGCAGACTTCAAGCGAATGGGATCTATTTTTCTTTCTCTTAGCACCCGAAGCCTAACAGCTGGAGCCGAGTGCGAAAGAGAGGTTTCGAAAGAGGAATAGGCATACACTTAGAACGAAGGAACGCAACCCTCAAAAGGATGCATCTGAGCCTAGGATTTCGTTTCCATTGCCCGAATTGTGTTTACAGCACACACACAAAACTATTGGGTCCATGAGTCTATCCTCTCAAGCTTCCTCCATTTCAGTAGCCTAATTTGGGGAGGAAAGTTGCTGCTTTTGTTAACCAGCTAAAAGTCAGAAATCCTTTGTAATCTACTGCAAATCACCCAGAGATCGGTCAGTAGATGCAGACCTACCCTCAGCCCCCCAGCCCAGTTTTCAAGGTCATGGGACTGAGCAGTCCATTTTTCCCCTTCGCAAAAAGAAGTGACGCGATGTTTTAAATAAATATTTGCTTAATGTGTTTTAGGAAGCTTTGTTACTTGGAGTATTTTTTTTAAAGATGCATGCTTGTTAGTATAAAAATATATTAAAAATGCACAGGCACAATCCAGCCAAAATTAAGGAAAAAGGTGATTTAGGGGGAGGGGGAGAGTTTAGTATGTACTTAGCTTACTCACTGAAATGGGATATGTACTTAACTTTATCTGGATCATGCCCTATAATTGCAAAATCAGCGGGAGCGTGGCTTTAAAATTGGGCCACTCAAATAGAACTGAAAGCAACTTATTTTCTTCTGAGCAAGCGTATTTTACATCCAGGATGGAATTCCTCTTTTTAGGCTGCATACAAACTATACCTTTAAAACACATTCGAAGCACATTTTCCCCCTTCAAAGAATTCTGCGTGCTAGAAATGGCAACTCGGCAAAGGATAAACCACAGTGCCCAGAATTCTTTGAGGGGGAAATGTGCTTCGAATGTGTTTTAAAGGTATAATTAATACACAGCAGTCTTACAAAGCTGCGGCTTAGAATTTTAACTAAGTAGTTTTGATGCGAGCAAAATGAACCGTTTACAAAAACAACAAAGGCTAATAGTTATGATCTTTGTATTTCAAATAAAAATCACACAGTTTTGCACATGTGACTTCTTTACAAGGATATAGAAAAGCAAAACATACGGTGAGATAGGATATTCTGGCAATTTACCCTTTTTCTACTTAATCTGATCCAGGTTTCAATTTTAAAGGGGTAAAATCTTAAAATACAGCCTTTAAAAAAAATAAATCCTGATAATCATGTGATTTTATTTCCACATAACTGAAGCATCTCAGCCAGATGGGCGGGGTATAAATAATAAATCATTATTATTATTAGTCCTACTTGACAAGTCAGTTGAAACCAATGGACCTTCTTTCTAAGTAAACATGAATATGATTGACATTGGGGAGCAAATATAGTTCTCTGTATCCTTATTCCTTATAACGGGAGCAAACATGCATTTGCCCTAGGTCTGTCCCAGCCTCTAAACCCCCAACATATTACAGAAGCATCTTTTATTCCGTTGTAGCTTGTCCTCAATAAAATACACCCCCCATCCTGTTTCTCTGGGCTTAAAGAATTTTCCCTTTACACAGAAGGACTACTGCCCCTGTTATCTGGAGACAGAAAAAAAGCAAAACTAAGGAGCATCTGCAGCAAGCAAAATGAGAGGAGATTAAGGACATTTGAAACATCCCATTAAAGAGTACATAAAGGACCCAAAATTTCACTGAAGAGCTCTTGGATAGTTCTCCAGAAATTACTCTCTTAAGAAGCTTAGAATCAGGGAAGAAGTTCAAGATTCAATTCCCAACAGCTCCTGGCAGAAATAGGTTTCTACTCCCCCACCCCCACCCCTCCCTCCAGCTTGCCTTTCAAATTCACTTTGCAAAAGGATTTGATTTTTTTTTTTTTGCAATTTTGCAATCAAGATTGGTGGCGGCTAAGAAAGGAAAGATGGCGGACGCCCTCTAAGTGTTGACTAGTTGGTATTCAGGAGCAAATTGGTGAAAGGAAGAATTGGGGTGATGGCACCGGAAGTGGTATAATCCGGCGCCCATTGAGACACCCACCCCCTTTATGCAAGTGGAAACAATAAATCTATCTATCATCTATCTATCTATCTATCTATCATCTATCTATCTAGGAGTACGACAAGGCTGCATATTGTCTCCCTGCTTATTTAACTTATATGCAGAATTCACCAGCGAAAGGCTGGGCTGGATGAATCCCAAACCGGAATTAAGATTGCCGGAAGAAATATCAACAACCTCAGATACGCAGATGACACAACCTTGATGGCAGAAAGTCAGGAGGAATTAAATAACCTTTTAATGAGGGTGGAGAGCGCAAAATATGGTCTGAAGCTCAACATCAAAAAAACGAAGACCATGGCCACTGGTCCCATCACCTCCTGGCAAATAGAAGGGGAAGAAATGGAGGCAGTGAGAGATTTTACTTTCTTGGGCTCCATGATTACCTCAGATGGTGACAGCAGTCACGAAATTAAAAGACGCCTGCTTCTTGGGAGAAAAGCCATGACAAACCTAGACAGCATCTTAAAAAGCAGAGACATCACCTTGCCAACAAAGGTTTGTATAGTAAAAGCTATGGTTTTCCCAGTAGTGATGTATGGAAGTGAGAGCTGGACCATAAAGAAGGCTGATCGCAGAAGAATGGATGCTTTTGAATTCTGGTGCTGGAGGAGACTCTTGAGAGTCCCATGGACTGCAAGAAGATCAAACCTATCCATTCTGAAGGAAATCAGCCCTGAGTGCTCACTGGAAGGAGAGATCCTGAAGCTGAGGCTCCAAGACTTTGGCCTCCTCATGAGAAGAGAAGACTCCCTGGAAAAGACCCTGATTTGGGAAAGATGGAGGGCACAAGGAGAAGGGGACGACAGAGGACAAGATGGTTGGATAGTGTTCTCAAAGCTACCAGCATGAGTCTGACCAAATTGCGGGAGGCAGTGGAAGACAGGAGTGCCTGGCGTGCTCTGGTCCATGGCATCACGAAGAGTCAGACAGGACTAAACAACTATCTATATCATCTATCTATCTATCTATCTATCTATCTATCTATCTATCTATCATCTATCATCTATCATCTATATCTATTTATCTATTTATCTATTTATTTATCTATCTATCTATCTATCTATCTATCTATCTATCTATCTATCTATCATCTATCATCTATCTATATCTATCTATCTATCATCTATCTATCTCTATCTATCTATCATCTATCTATCTATCTATCTATCTAATCTATCATCTATCTATCTATCTTGCTGGAGCCCAACCTTTACAGTCTTTGACGTTCCCACTAACTGCTCTTTCGGGAACCTCCCGCTTGCTAATTCTGCAGCCAATTTTCCCCCCCAATGAGCTTGATGAAATTGGTGGCTGAGCCCCTTAAGCAAAAAGAGTGCCTGGCCCCAAGGAACCTCCAATCTAAGGATAAGCACAGGCCTAACAGATGGCATGAGGCCGGGCGAAGGGGGGGGCGGTTAGCAGGGGGAGGAGAAGAGGGCAGACTGATTCAATGATTGCAGCGTTATTAACAGCGTGCACAGCCCACCAGCTGCCCATTAATTTTTACCCTGGTTTTCTTTACATAATTGCAAGAAGAAAAGTCTTGCATCCGTTCCTCCACAATGGCAACAGGTTGCAGCTATTCCACCAGGTTGCGGAGGCTGTTGACTTCGTTGCGCCAGGTAGAGGTGATGGAAAGCTCGCTGGATCCTTCTAAGTATGGACGGTTTTGAAGAAGTCCATCTATATTGATTACAATAAAACCTAACGTATTGCAAAGATGAATGGGAATCTTAAGCTGGTTTAATAGTCATTGTGTTCTCTCTCTCTCTCTCTCTCTCTCTCTCTCTCTCTCTCTCTCTCTCACACACACACACACACACACACACACACACCCACACACCCTCTTGGAATTATAGTTTTGCAAAGCAGCCAGGAAATCTCAACACCCTCAGAAAACCACAACTGCAACTCCCAGAATTCCTTGCACAGTTTACATTTTGTGGCACAGGTACTTAGCAATTGCAGTACCTTTGCAGGTTTCCTGAGAATCTCCCATTACTTCCCCACCCCACACACAAGGGAGAGATGTTTATTTTCAAAGGCGGTTTCAGAATAATGCAAAAGGACACCTGCAAGTCATCCGAAAACTATAACTCCCAGGGTTACGTGAGGCCAAGGAGCAGTTGCTAAAGTAGTATAAGTTTGTAGCACAGTTACGACACCTGATCAACAAAAGTTACATGCTCAGAGCAGAACACTTGCTAAAAGTCAATAAAGTAACTCTTAATTTACTTGAGGGTTTACAAAGGAAGAGGCAACACACAAACAGCCCCCTCCTACTCCAGGGGTTCCCAAACTGTCGTTCGTGAGCTTCACTCAGGAGGTCTACAGTGCAGAATGTGCACATTGAATAATCCCTTTTAACTGCATTCTGTGGAATGCAAATTGCAATACCATAAAATACAAAGTAAGAAGAGCAATAAAAACACAAATTAAAATCTTCTGGCTTTGCAATTGCTGCAACAGGCAGAAAATCCAATTAGCGGTCTGCCAAGACACTCAGCAACTTTGAAGCGGTCCTAGGGTGGGGGTGGAGCTTGGAAACCACCACCTTCGGAATATTTACTCAGAAGTAAAGGCCCACAATGGGGTTCGCACCTAAGTTAGTGTGCAATGGATTGCAGTCTAAACCAAAAAATTCATTTATCTGGAGAAGCTACCACCCTATTTCCCACAATCACTGGAATACATGAAAGTTGCATCTCTCTCTCTCCAAGTCTGGAATGGGGAACCTGTGGCCTGCCATATATTGCTGGACTATCACTCCCATCATTCTTGACCATTGTTGGGTGGGGCTGATGGGAATTGGAATCCAACAATACCTGGAAGGTCACAGGTTCCCCGGTCCTGAAAGATGCCATTGAAAGATGCAAAAAGACAGGTTCTCAGAAACCAGCCCCTCCGAAAAAAACAACAGAAAGCCAGAATGAGAGAATATATTTTCATGATGCAATTTAAATAAACGACGACATCTCCACTTTATTATGCATTATTGGCTAAAAATGAAGAACCAGTCAAGGAAGATATACCGTATTTTTCGCTCTATAAGATGCACCAGACCACAAGACGCACCTAGGTTTTGGAGGAGGAAAACAAGAAAAAAAATATTCAGAATCCCAGAAGCCGGAACAGCAAGAGGGATCACTGCGCAGTGAAAGCAGCAATCCCTCTTGCTGTTCTGGCTTCTGGGATAGCTGCGCAGCCTGCATTCGCTCCATAAGACGCACACACATTTCCCCTTACTTTTTAGAAGGGAAAAAGTGAGTCTTATAGAGCAAAAAATACGCTATGTGGAGTTTGGGCATGATTGCATGTGGGGGTCTCATAAGCTCCAAAATTCAGCATTGAGGCTGGATAGATTCGGAGCAGTGCTTCATCACCAGGAATCTGCAGAGCACAAAGGGTGCTTTTGTGCCGCCCACTGGCAGGCCTGAAGAACTTGCGACCCCGAAACTAAGCTGAAAGGTAGCCCAGGAAGCAACGTCCGGCAACCTCCTGACTTGACAGCCCGACTGGCGCTGCAAAAATAGGGGAGACAATAGCCAAGGCAAGGCTCCATGACGGCTGGGTTCGGATTGGCAGTGAACAAGTTGTGCAGATCTGACACCCTCCACACAAATTAAGGAAGGGCTAACTTCAAAGAAGAATTGATGCTTTTGAATCATGGTGCTGGAGGAGACTCTTGAGAGTCCCATGGACTGCAAGAAGATCAAACCTCTCCATTCTGAAGGAAATCAGCCCTGAGTGCTCACTGGAAGGACAGATCCTGAAGCTGAGGCTCCAAGACTTTGGCCACCTCATGAGAAGAGAAGACTCCCTGGAAAAGACCCTGATGTTGGGAAAGATGGAGGGATAAGGTGAAGGGGACAACACAGGACGAGATGGTGGGACAGTGTTTTCGAAGCTACCAGCATGAGTTTGACCAAACTGCGGGAGGCAGTGGAAAACAGGAGTGCCTGGCGTGCTCTGGTCCAGGGGGTCACGAAGAGTCGGACACGACTAAATGACAACAAACTTTGCAATCCAGACCAGGATTGGAAACTGAAACTGCTGCAAGGAGGGGAACAATAGAGATTGAGATCACTTACAAAAAAACCGCAATCCATAGTGGGAGAGAAAACCCTAACCTGGGGGGGTGGGGGTGGGGGGTGTCTAGTCAACGTGCCTGAAGGCAAATTGTTTGCTGGCTCCAAATATCAGACTTAAGGATGAGCAAACTCCATTCACTGAGACCTCCAAAATGCCGCTCCCTATTTAATCTATTATTACTGGGTGCTTAAAAATGGGAAATGAAATAAATCTGAAGTAGACTTTGAATTGTTGAGGCAATGACAGCACCACAGGGGAGGGGCAAAAGAAATCAATCCTGAAAAAATATACACATGTGTTGTTAGTTCCACAGAAGACCTTATCGGAATGTTATTAATTCCTCAGTATTTGTGATTCATATCTAGCACAGAGCTTTCCAAACTTTTCATGTAGGTGACACGCTTTTTAGGCACGCATCCTTTCGCCACACAGTAATGCAGTTTTACTAGCAAACTGGAGATGAAACTAGCTCCTTTCCAGCCCCAGGAAGAGCGTTCGCACAACACACCTACACACTGCGGCCGACGCACTGATGTGTCACGACACACAGTTGGGAAAGCTCTGTTCTAGCACATCAGGAATTCTCTGGGAAGTGGTAAAATGACCCCAAGATACACGAGCAATCTGCCACCAAGTTCCTCTGCACAAACACTGATGGAAATGACTTAGGCAGCCCCAGCGGATGTTGCAAAATAATGGCCAATGCTGTAAGCCCAAACCCAAACGTATCAAGCGACTAGTCCCTGGCAACTTGGACATGTGCTCCTCGAACAGTAACCTGAGATGCTACGTGGCAAACTATCGTATTTTTCGCTCTAATAGACACAGCAGACCATAAGCCGCACCTAGTTTTTGGAGGAGGAAAACAAGAAAAAAAAAATTCTAAATCTCAGAAGCCAGAACAGCAAGAGGGATCGCTGTGCAGTGAAAGCAGCAATCCCTCTTGCTGTTCTGGCTTCTGGGATAGCTGCGCAGCCTGCATTCGCTCCATAAGACGCACACACATTTCCCCTTACTTTTTAGGAGGGAAAAAGTGAGTCTTATAGAGCAAAAAATAAGGTACATTTGAAACAAGGAGGGAATGCTGTTTTGTGATATCGAGAAAATCTGTCAAATCTGTCAGGTGCATTCAAGTCTTGGGGTGAGATCCCAGCCTTTCGTCATTGCTCTTAGATACAACAGGAAGGGGCGTCTGGTAACCCCCACCATTTGGTCTGCAGCTGCATTAAAATAATAAAGACACCCAAAAACCAAACATACCAGACAGAGAACCAAGATAAATATAAGCAGAGTTGGAAATGTTTCAAGCCAGAATCATTGTGTAGGTTACCAGCATCTTGGGCAGGCATTTTGGGTGTGGGAGGAGGTAATCAAAATTGTTTTGTACTGATACTGACGGCAGGATCGTGGGCCTTTTTTGCGGCTTGAATATCAGTTTAAGGGCGTGACTTTGCCCACATATATTTTAGCATACTGCAGATCGACAGGTCCTTGTTTCTAAAATACACAATTCCTTTTTCTAACAGCCTCAAGGACGGAACATTGCCTTATCCACCAAACCACACGATCCCTTGGCACTCCTTGGTTTGGTTTGGTTTTTTTAAAACTCAACTTAAAAAAGAATCCTGAAACAATCCTTTTCGGTATCGGTATCCAGCAATTACACAACATCATCTTCCGCATCACCGGCCCAGCAGCCCAGTTCTTTCATCCGCACTCACAAGAGACAAAAAGGAAGGGGTCCCACTTTCCCCACACAAACCCACAACGGGGACGGGGGGACGGGGACAAAAAGTTATCTGCGAGCGAAGGAGGAAATTTAAAAAATGGCCCTTCCAAACCCCTGGCAGTACTTTTAATTAAGCGCGATAAAGCCGGCCCAAGCTGTATTACAAGCGTAAGGACTTTAAATCATTAGATATAATTTTATCAAGGGAGCTAAACCCCTCTAAAGCTGGATCAGTTGCAAATAATCATATATCTCCTGTTAAGGGGAGAGGGGGGGGAAAGGTGGTAGTAGGAAAAGCTGGGACGTAAACCTGGGTGGCTCACCTGGGCGACTCGTGGCGCAGACCTCGGAGGGGTTGCCCGGAGGAGGAGAGAAGGCGAGGAGAGAGGCCGTGAAGGGGGTGAAGGGTTGGAAGAAAGGGGGGAAAGAGAAAGAAGAGGTAGGAGCCACCCAAATGTGGAAGATTTAAGGAAGGAAGGCAGTGATGTCAGCTGTCACGGTCTATATTTCAGAGACTAATCCGGGAGTGTGGCAGGCAGGGCGGGGGGAGGGGGAGGGGAGGGGAGGGGGCAACATGGCCGAGGTGACTTTAGGCAAGATGTCCACCCTGCTGGCACAAAGTCAGTAATCCATCACCTCTCCCAACGTCGGCTGGGATTAATTCTGATGGCCTCTCAAGGAGACGGGGTTGGGGGAAGAAGCTGGAACTTGGGGGGCCTGCGCAGGCTGCGTGGAGTGGGGGGGGTCCAGATGCCCAGGAGAGGGTGGCCGGGGATGCGGGGAGCACGTCCCCTGAGATGGGAAACGGTGGGTACCACGGCTGCTGTTTCCCTGGAGCAGGCCTCAGCCTGAGAGCGGAGGTGCCACGAAACAGGCGCCACGAATTGGCTGCCTCCGTGGCGAAGCTAATTGGCGCACAAGGTTTCTCTGAGGGGTACCTGTTGCTTTTGCCAACATAACCCCCCCCCCCAGGAATAGACCTTATTTTTAAATCAGCAATTCCCAGTCCTTCCCTGGGACCGCCTGAAAATAGCTGAGGGTCTTGGCAGGCCACACGTAATTATTTTTCTGTCGGTGGTAGCGATTGTAGCGCATTGTGATGCTGTATGGTTGTTAAGAGGACAGTGGTACCTCAGGTTAAGCATTTAATTCATTCTGGAGGTCCGTTCTTAACCTGAAACTGTTCTTAACCTTTAGCTAATGGGGCCTCCTGCTGCTGCCACACCGCCGCAGCACGATTTCAGTTCTTAACCTGAGGTAATACTTCTGGGTTAGCGGAGACAGTAACCTGAAGCGTATGTAACCTGAAGCGTATGTAACCCAAGGTACCACTGTATTGCTATTGCGTCCTTTTAACACATTATCGCGTTGCAATGCGGATTCCAAAAGGAAATAAAAATCAAAAGCGAATTTAACGTGGTGCGACGTCCTCAGCCGCAAATCCACAGACGTGCTACCGATCACCTGAGACGGGGACCCCTCTTACAAATAGCCCTTTCTCAGGTCCTGTTTTGCCTTTGGGGGGGACAGAAGTCAAATACACAGAGGTCAATTGGACTCACCCCAAAACCAGCGTATGCAGAACCTTGCTATCGTTATTCCTTATCCTTGGATGAAAGAGAGGAGAGGCAGTACCTCAGCCTTAGCAACGAATGAAATTCTACGCACGCTTACTTCTGAGAAAACATGCCAAGGATCAGGCCACAGGTGTTCATTGTATTAAAAAGAATAAAATGAAACAGCTTGGAAAGCTCACTAACACACCTAGCTTTTGCAGCAGGAGAGACGATGTAATACAGCACTAAAACCTTGAGTTTTGTGTGTAATTGGTTGGGGGGGCAGTCCTGAACTTTGGGGTGAAAATGGGGTGTCAGATATATGCAAGAGTGCCCCCTATTTTCATCTTTCAAATGTTACAGGGGGCACAGATGTCTACTTGTGAGAGCCTGCCTTTTTGATAAGTGGACAATGAATGAACTCTTGCAGCACATTTTGCTCTCCAGTGTATAAAACGCTCACAAGTCCCTCTTTATGAATTTACCTGTGAATGAAAAACAGGCTTTGCTGCTTTCGATGTAGCTGGGGGCGGCCCAGGTGAAGAAGCAAATTTCCTCCAGCCCAGCGCCACCATCACAAAAAACGGGATACAGGAGTCACAACTTTGGTCCATCTCGGCCATTCCTAGCCGTGCTGAAGGTCAACACCTCCCCAAGCTCACAGGCAGGGCTTGTGGCTGAGATAATTTAAACTTGAGGTGCCAAGGGATCGGATCTTTCTACAGGCAAATATCTGCTCTGCCACTGAGCTAGAGAATTAGGTGATTCTTTGACTCCCCCTCCCGCCTCCCTTGGTTTGTGTATTTGCACTCAGGCAGGTGCAAAATTTCACTAACCTACTCTAAAATGACACCATGCAAATATGTAATTGGGCACTATGTTCTTGCAGCTTTTAGGGGATTTTTTAAAAAGAGTTACTAGTGGCCTATGGCTGCATTTGTGAGCTTGCAATCAATGCAGCCTTCTGACAAGTCAGATTACAGTTCCGCAGCACCAGATTTTGCACAAAACCCAAATTTTGCGTATTCAAAACAAAAGAAGCAGAAAAGCCAACTTCTGAACTAAGTTAAAGCATGTCGGCCACTCACAATCTCCCTGTTGCCTTTGGTGGGATATCGAGATTCTACCTTGTATGCCAAGCTTTCAGATTATTTATTTAAATAAAAAAATTAAACACACATCCTTTTCAGTGCCCAAATGCGCAATTAGCAATCAATAACCAATATTTTCCCCATATCACAGATTAGCTATCTCTATTTGTTCTGGGTTTGTTTGTTTGGCATACCAGATTGCAAGAAAATACAAGAACCTCTGAGCATACGCAGAGTGTACTCTTACTACCTTGTCCATTTCAAAACACAAACTTTTGGTAAGCTGCTTTAGGAGCCTACAGACGAACAGGATAACAATCCCATTAACTGAATAATGCCAAGGTATCACACACAGTCAAGAGTAAATGCTCCAATAGTCTCGCACGGACCACCTTGAGCAGCGGTTCTTCTCTGTCGTTTCTAGCAGACGTGTTTACCAGAAGACGGGCAGCTGGAAATCTTTAACTGGAAAGGCCACTGGTTGTGTCACAGACTTTGTCGCTGAAAATTAGGTCCAGGTATTACTCATCCATGAAATCATTGATTTTGGCTCTTACTGGAAAGCCGCAGTAGAAGTTAAAAATAAAAACGATGTGCTCTAGAAAGGTTTGGTCAGCTAATTAGCCAGGCTGAAAAGTCATCCTTAAGGGGGTGGGTGGGGGGGTTATGTTATGTTGTAAATAAAATTCCAATAAAAAGAAAAAAGAAAAGAAAAGCCTTCCTTAAAATGGCACTGGAACACAGGTCAATAGCATCTGCCCAGTTTGTTCAGCCTGCTCCAATAAAAAAAACCCCGAACACCCTCCACATAGAAATCTAGGATATCAGGGTGAACAGCTCAGCCTACCCATCACCCTGACATGCTTTTTTAAAAATCCCAACATACAAAAAAACCCCAGCACCATGCAATCCTCACCCCACCACATAGCTGTCAAGCGTTCCTTATTTAGCGGGACAGTCCCTTATCCCAGCGCCATGTCCTGCTGCTGTCCCTTATTGATGATGTCCCTTGAATAAGCTACTGAAGGTCATGGGGCCCTTTCTTACTTGTCCTTTGTTTTTTTGTGTTGAATATATGCTATATGGTAATTTATGGACCTAATAGGTATCTAAAGCCATTTGCATGCAACAAAATATGTATTTTATCAAAGTAATTGTTGATCCCTTATTTTGGCTGCTGATCCCTTATTTTCAAATCTGTAAGTTGACAGCTATGCCCCACCAGCTGCAGTCCAAAGTGATTCAGTGCAAGGCAACTTTAACCCCGAACTCCGTACATCCTTAAAAATGGGATTCACAATCTAGACTTAAGTTGGTCTCTAAATAGTTGAGGAAGGTAGTTGAGAAAGTCCCAACTAGTCCCAAGCACTCCTTTCCATGCATGTCCTTGCACACATAAGTTAGATAATTCACAGGTAAGTGGTCTTCTTGTGTATGTGTTTTTCTTTATTCGAAAAAATGCCTCCATAGACCAGAGCAAGGGCCACCAAGTCTAGCATCTGCGCAGCCAGCGGGCTAGGAAGTCTGCCTGAACCTTCTTGCCCTCCCCAGCAAACCCACAAGCACCCTTTCCCCCTTTAAATTCTCCCTAGTATTCCCCCCTTTCCCCATATCTAAGGTTTCACTTAAGGCAGAGGTCGGGCTCCACGGAGCTTAGCCCCTGAGCCTATTTTCAGTGTCAAGGGTAAGCCCCAGGGCCTGAGAAAAATGACAGAGCCTCAGGTCAAGTGGGTCAGCAAAATGCGCAACATTGCGATGTACAGAGAGGAAACTGAACCCGCAGGCTGCAGATTTCAAACAAAATACTAAAATGCAGTCTCAGATCCAAAAAAAAGAGCAAGAACCAGCAAACCTAGAACTCCCAGAAAGCCACTGCCACTTGTTTGGTCGGTAGAGCATGAGACTCTGAATCGCAAGGTTGTGGGTTCGAGCCCCACATTGGGCAAAAGATTCCTGCATTGCAGGGGGTTGGACTAGATGACCCTTGTGGTCCCTTCAAACTCTGCAATTCTATGATTTCAATGCTGCATCAAGGTTTAGGGTTTTTAGGGAATTTATCTGCTCAAATTTACGCCGAGTTTTCTAAGCAAATAAAACAGCACTGTAAACACCATGCTGATCTTGGGATGATAGCAGAAAGCAAATCGTTTCAGAGCCTGAAAACTCAGGAAAAGAGCTCTAAGAACTTAGGCCCCATCTGCACTATGGGTTTAAAGCAGTACCAAACCACTTTAAACAGTCATGGCTTTCCCCAGAGAATCCCAGGAACTGTGGTTTGTTAAGGGCACCGAGTTGCTTGGAGACCCCTGTTCCCTCCCCAGAATTACAATTCCCACCAGTCACACGTTCCTGGGAACTTGCTTTCTGAAGGGAATCGGGGCCTCCTATCTCTCAGCACCCTTAACAGCAAGCTACAGTTCCCAGGATTCTGTGGGAGGAGCCAGGACTGTTTAAAGTAACATGATGCACATAGCGGAATTTCTCCACCCTCCATCACTGTATCTTGGGAACCACAGTTTGCTAAGGGTGCTGGGAATTGTAGCTCTGCAAGAGGTCTCCTCATCAGCGTTTGAAATTCCCCAGGAGCATTTTGCTACCGGTGTCGGCCCAACTGCGCCACGTAGAGATTTCTGGGCGCCACAGGTTTGCGACCGCAGTTGAAAAACCTCTGCCGCGATCCACAGTCAATTCCATTTCTGCCGTCTGTGTTTCTTCCTTGCATACTGGGACAAGCGAATTGTAAGAGCAAGCTGCAGTCAAGGAATGCAGCTGAGATCGTAGAGTTGGAAAAGGCACCCACGGGCTCATCTGGTCCGACCCGCTGGCGAAGAGGCATTCCGTTGTGGTTTAAGGTGCCATTTGGAGCCTATACAGTGGTACCTCGGGTTACATATGCTTCAGGTTACATACACTTCAGGTTACAGACTCTGCTAACCCAGAAATAGTGCTTCAGGTTAAGAACTTTGCTTCAGGATGAGAACAGAAATCGTGCTCCGGTGGGGCGGCAGCAGCAGGAGGCCCCATTAGCTAAAGTGGTACTTCAGGTTAAGAACAGTTTCAGGTTAAGAACAGACCTCCAGAACGAATTAAGCACCGTATTTTTCGCTCTATAAGACGCACCAGACGCACCTAGTTGTTGGAGGAGGAAAACAAGAAAAAAAAATATTCTGAATCTCAGAAGCCGGAACAGCAAGAGGGATCGCTGCGCAGTAAAAGCAGCAATCCCTCTTGCTGTTCTGGCTTCTGGGATAGCTGCGCAGCCTGCATTCGCTCCATAAGACGCACACACATTTCCCCTTACTTTTTAGGAGGGAAAAAGTGAGTCTTATAGAGCAAAAAATACGGTACTTAACCCGAGGTACCACTGTATCTGAGTTTCTAACCCGGCTCCTAACAGCTCTAAGTAAGTTTTTTTGACCAAATCACAGTTGTTTAAAGAGAGATGGGGGGTTATACCTGTCCAGGGCCCCTTCCACACCTGCAGGTAGTCACCTGGTCCTGCCCTCAAAGAGGGCTTAATGCCCTGCATGTGTGAATCTGCCCTGCACCTTCAGCTGCGCCGTAGCCAATTTCATAATTGGCCACTTGCTCACGTCCTCCTCCTAAGCTAATGCACTTAAAATGAGGCCGGGGAAAGGAATATTCCGCAGAGGGTAATCCAGGAAGCGTTGAAAACAATGCACTTTTAATTAACATTAATTCCCCACTAGGACAAAACAAAGTGGCCAAGGTCTGTCCGTCGGGAAGGAGGTGCAGATGACAGGCCGGTGAGGGGGCCAAAGGTAGCCCACAGACCCTTTAAAAGGGACAGCCATGCAAGGAGGTATTTAATCGCCCAAGGCTGGAGGGAGGGGGGGAGGAATTAATGAGTCAAAAGGAAATAAATAAAAGGCTCGTGTAATCCCCGGCCTAACGATGCCACGTGCTAGTTAATTACAAAGCGGCAGTCTGGAAATAACCAAGGTCTTTTGCTCGGCCTGTACACACTCACCCCCTTATAATTATAATACACAGGCGGATTAGGGTCACACTGTCAGGACAATTAATTTACCACCAGCCACCCCTCATTAGGGAAATGGCAGTGGGAGGAGGGGGTGGGAGGGGGACACAGTAAGTATCCTTAATTGAAAATCCCAGCCCTGGAATAGAACAGAGGACGGATTAGGGAGGGACCGTATGGTTGAGGCGAAAGCAGGAGCATGGAGGATGTGCGCAGGCGATCGCGGTGGGGAGGAGGTTTCGGTGGCAGGGTCCAGTGGGTCAGAATTTGCCTGGGGGGGGGGCAGAGCCGGGCATGCCTCAGAGGCTCCTGTACTTTTAGCAGAAGATGGAATTTTGCACATCCCAATTTCTTCTCTCCTGTACTCGAAACGCCCTCTTAGGGGTGGATAGAATGATTATTTTTGCAGCCCATGGGCCGGCAGTTTCCACTGGGCTGCTGAGTTCTTGCTGGCTGCTAACGAACGCTGGCCTAGGCAGACCTCAGTCGGATCGAGCGAGAAAGACCCGTTGCAAGAAGGCATTCCCGGGATCGCTCAGTGGAGGTGGGTTGTGCACGAACCCAAAAATGCACTTCTTGGGCTTTGTAAATTCAAGACACACCAGCAGGCCGCAGTTGTTGGCATCCAGTTATCTCAAGAGACAATGGAGTGCACCTCTGGGGGTGAAGTCAAATGGCTGCGTCAGCAGCACCAGAGTGACGTCCCCGGGGCACAAGCCTGGGCAATGTATGTGGAGGTCCTGGGCTGCCCAGACAACAAGACTCCACTTTCAGCCTCCCTGATGTGGTCCAAAGGCAGGAGAGCAAGACGTTTGGCACCTTACCCTTTTCTACTCCCACAAAGCAGAGGAGGTTTAGGGCAGGCACAGGCAAACTCCAGCCCTCCAGATGTTTGGGACTACAATTCCCATCATCCCTGACCACTGGTTCTGTTAGCTAGAGATGATGGGAATTGTAGTCCCCAAACATCTGGAGAGCCGAGTTTGGGGGTGCCTGGTTTAGGGGCAGATAATATAATAATAATTTACTATTTATACCCTGTCCATCTGGCTGGGTTTCCCCAGCCACTCTGGGCGGCTTCCAACAGAACACTAAAATACAATAACCTATTAAACATTAAAAGCTTCCCTAAACAGCGAGGGAACCGCCAGAAGGCCCTCAGCACTGGACCTTCAGGTATACTGGACCGAGGCCGTTTAGGGCTTTAAAGGTCAGCACCAACACTTTGAATTGTGCTCGGAAACATACTGGGAGCCAATGTAGGTCTTTTAGGTCTGGTGTTATATGGTCTCGGCGGCCAGTCCCAGTCCCCAGTCTAGCTGCTGCATTCTGGATTAGTTGTAGTTTCCGGCTCACCTTCAAAGGTAGCCCCACATAGAGTGCATTGCAGTAGTCCAAGCGGGAGATAACCAGAGCATGCACCACTCTGGCAAGGCAGTCCGTGGGCAGGGAGGGTCTCAGCCTGCGTACCAGATGGAGCTGGTAAACAGCTGCCCTGGACACAGAATTGACCTGCGCCTCCATGGACAGCTGTGAGTCCAGAATGACTCCCAGGCTGCGCACCTGGTCCTTCAGGGGCACAGTTACCCCATTCAGGACCAGGGAGTCCTGGCAAACCAGAGCAGCGCACGGAAATGCCGTTTACCTTCACGCCGGAGTGGTACCTATTTATCAACCTGCACTTTGACGTGCTTTCGAACTGCTAGGTGGGCAGGAGCAGGGACCGAGCAATGGGAGCTCACCCCGTCGCGGGGATTCGAACCGCCAACCTTTAATTGCCTTCACATTCGGGCTATTTAATATATTTAGTTTTATGATTGGAGTAGTCCATATATTTGAAGGAGTATGGTATGGTCCTTGAACAAACTTCCTTTTATCCCAGTCTTTCCTCATTTTGGAAATGGGAACGTCATTGACTTAAAGTTTTCCACACAATACAATTTCGCTACTGGATAAGGGCAGCGTCAAGTGAAGATCTGAATGTGTCAGTGAACCACACATCCCACCCAATGCCGCTGATAGAGTGCCCTTGTCACTGAAGGCCACCTCAAGACTTTTTGGGGGAAGGCAATTTACACAGCCAGCAGTGTGATGCTAAGTGGTATGTGAGGAGAAAGGGCATTGAAAGGATGAGCACAAAAAGCCAATGGCCTGAACTGTAGCTGGTAAGACCCCTTATATCCCTCGTAAAAGAATAAACACATGGCAATATTATTTAAAGTCAATAAAAGAAGTTTACTCACAGTTCACAGTTGGATCCCTGAAGGCAGACTTAGTTACAGATATAAACATGTGGAATTATCCCATTGGAAGATAGTCCCTTTGTCCTTTGTTGTCCTCTGTTGGCTGAACAGAGCATCTATAGCCAACAAAAAATCTATAGCTATAAAGCTGCTGGTCCAACGATTGAGGAAGCCAAAAAGAGAGAGTTGTGGTGCGTGCCTGGTCCTTTTGTTACCTGGACAGGTAAGGTCACACACACCTCTAGTCACATGCAAAAGGACGTATGTCCCAGCCCAGGAGGAAACAGGAAGTTTTCGACTGGCTGGACCAAACATCCCCTTGCATGTCCTCCCATATCCAAGAATCTGCTGATGTGCTCTGCTGATTCTCCAGAGAGGAGGGGCGGTTTCTGCTCTCTACTTATTCCGCTCCAGCCTCACATCAAAGTCTCGGAGAGAGAGAGACTGAGTGTTAGAGAGAGATAGTGTGTATAGATAAGGTTGCTGCTAAGAGCAGCTGCAGACACTCAGTGCAGTTCAGCATTTCAGTTTAGACCTCATTTAGCTCTGTACATAGTTGTGTATTATAGTTGTAGATAGAATAAAAGAAGATATTCTACAGAGCTGCTCTCCGAGTCGTTTATGCTCTGCTGTACTCTGCTGTGCGACGACTGTCTTCTTGTTGGAGTGAATCCGGTGCTCACAACTCTAAGCTGTGAGTCCACAGCACTTTGACCTGTTCCTGTGCAGAAGGTGGTCTCTGGAAATGCTACCCAGCTCACCTAGCCCAGTCGGGGCTGAGTGGATGAGTCCAGTTGGTGACACTGGCTCAAGGGCAATGCTGACAGTCCACTCTAGGAAAACAAGGAACGTTGGACTTGACTGCTACTTATGCATCACAGCCCACACCTTCCCCCAGATGTTGATTCTTCAACTCCCATCTGCCCCAGATAGAAGAGCAGCAATGGCTGGGGCTGACAGGAGTTTGTGACTAGAACCAAAGAATCATAGAAAAGTTGGAAGGGACCTCAAGGTTCATCTAGTCCAATCTCCTGCAATGCAGGAATCCTTTGCCCAACATGGTGCTTGAACCCATAACTCCAGACCCTCCAATGTCCTTGTTTTCCAGGGGTGTCCCAGTTTCTGATTTGATCCCAGAATATCCCACTTTTCCTTAAAGGTAAAGGGTAAAGGGACCCCCGACCATTAGGTGCAGTCATGGCCGACTCTGGGCTTGCGGTGCTCATCTCGCTTTATTGGCTGAGGGAGCCAGCGTACAGCTTCCGGGTCATGTGGCCAGCATGACTAAGCCGCTTCTGGTGAACCAGAGCAGTGCACGGAAATGCTGTTTACCTTCCCGCCGGAGCGGTACCTACTGTATTTTTCGCCCTATAGGACGCACTTTTTCCCCTCCAAAAATGAAGGGGAAATGTGTGTGCGTCCTATGGGGCGAATGCAGGCTTTCGCTGAAGCCTGGAAAGCGAGAGAGGTCGGTGCGCACCGACCCCTCTCGCTCTCCAGGCTTCGCGGACCTCTCTGCAAGCAGCGGGAGCGCTCCCGCTGCTTGCGGAGAGTGGCCTGCATGCCGAAGCCTGCGCGCGCTGAGCTCAGCGCGTCCAGGCTTCGCGGACCTCTCTGCAAGCAGTGGGAGCCAGCGGCATCCCACTTTTCCTTACGATGTCCCTATTTTCATTGGAGAAATGCTGGAGGTTATGGAGATATCTGACCCTCATGTTCTACTGACTGAGCTTGTCCAAAACATCCGGGGGGGGGGGCACAGAAGATTGGGGAAGTTTCGTCTAGAGCAGGGGTGCCCAAACATTTTTCAAAGAGGGCCAAATTTGATGAAGTGAACGTGTGTGAGGGCCGACCAAAGTTGTTGAGCTTTTCTTAGGATTTTACCCCAAGACATATACTGCTAAGGGGGCCGGATTAGGCCCCAGAAATGGAGCTAGAAATCCCTTGGTTTGTATCTCAACTCAGTCAAGGTCACTGTGCACCTTACACAAACTAAGATTTATCGCTATCTTAGCCTCCAGCCGCTGCAATATGGGTATAAGAAAACTTGGCGTAAGGATCACTGAGATTATAAATGTGAAAGTCCCTTTGAGGACTTGAAAACCTAAGTGGGAGGCGATATTGCTCAACGCCTCCTCATTCACATGCAATTTTGGGGAAAGGCAATTTTACATGACTCTCTCTCACACACACACAAACATACAAATCAGGAGGGGAACTGGTAATCCTGCAATTACGGTAGCCCTGATCCCAAACACACATTTCAATTACTGCCCTAGAGCAGCAGCGAGGAACTGGCAGTCAGACTGGGAACCTAAGCCAGCAGGTCCAAAGGTATTAAAAAGTCAGATGAAAATGGATTTCCAGAACAGCTTAATCCAACTCCCAATCTTCACAGCAACCGCAGCAACACACAGATAGGCTGTCCATAATTATGCACTTACAATTTAATTTGTCCAACAGGCTTAGTGGGAAATTGGAAAAACACACACACACACATTAAAAATAGAAAGAAAACAAAGAGCAGAGATGGGAACAGGAGGCAGGTGGGCATCGACAAAACATGTATTAGAAAAGAATTTGCCCTACTCTGACGCTCACATTGCTGTGGTGACAGGAGTGGGAAGAAATTCTTTTGTTTGCTGATATTCGGCTAGTCTAGAAACCCAGCATCCCACATACAGGTTGCCTCATGTTGGCCAGAACTGGAGGGAGGGGAGGGGAGAGAATCAGTTTGCGAATTCACACTATCAGATGAAGATAATGCAAATATTATTGCTTACTCCTAAATGCATACAGGACTTCAGAATTAGGCGTTGTACAGAGCTTTTCCTAAGTCATTCCACATAACTTCCCAGTATGTTTCCCAGTACAGTGGTACCTCGGGTTACATACGCTTCAGGTTACAGACTCCGCTAACCCAGAAATATTACCACGGGTTAAGAACTTGACTTCAGGATGAGAACAAAAATCACGCAGCAGCAGCAGAAGGCCCCATTAGCTAAAGTGGTACCTCAGGTTAAGAACGGTTTCAGGTTAAGAACGGACCTCCAGAACGAGTTAAGTTCTTAACCCGAGGTACCACTGTATTTTTTCCAGTACATTTCTGAACACAATTCAAAGTGTTGGTGCTGACCTTTAAAGCCCTAAATGGCCTTAAAGGCCCAGTAGACCTGAAAGAGCATCTCCACCCCCATCATTCTGCCAGGACACTGAGGTCCAGCGCCAAGGGCCTTCTGGCGGTCCCCTCCCTGTGAGGTTACAGGGAACGAGGCAGAGGGCCTTCTCGGTAGTGGCACCCGCCCTGTGGAACGCCCTCCCATCGGATGTCAAGGAGATAAACAACTATCTGACTTTTAGAAGACATATGAAGGCAGGCCTGTTTAGGGAAGTTTTTAATGTCTGATGTTTTATTCTGTTTCTAATATTCTGTTGGGAGCCGCCCAGAGTGGCTGGGGAAACCCAGCCAGATGGGCAGGGTATAAATATGTTGTTGTTGTTGTTGTTGTTGTTGTTGTTGTTGTTGTTATCTCTGAGGTTAGAAACAGGCTGTAGTTCTTAGAAGTATTTAAAGTGGTATGATAGCAACTTCACTTCTCACTTCCAAAAGGAAAAAATATATATGCCACAATCAGCCTGCCAGTCTTCTGCCGCAAGAGACCAGCAGGGCAACTTCTCTGGAGTTTGGGAACTGCTGCTCAAAGACAACAGAAACTCCACTCAGGGGCTACTCTCCTCCCAAACAATTCTCACAGTGGGTCCCCACACCCTCCAGCTGCTTGATAATTAATTAGAATCAACACAATCAGCAGGGAAATTGAAGGGGGCTTATTCTACAGACAAACAGGCATTCCCCCTCCTCACCTCCCCTGCCTGCAAGGTCTCAATTAACACCTCCTCCCTTCCACCCCTCTTCCAGAAAACCAGATGAAAACAAGGGAAACATGCCTTTAAACAAGTACCAATTTAAAGTGACATTTGGCTATTTTGCAGGAAGACACAGCGTAGGAGTGGGGTTTGTTTAGCTAGGAGCAGAGAAGGAATGAGGGAGCCTTTGCAGCTGGGACAAAGCACAGCACATCTGTAGCGCAAGGAAGTGTTCTTTTCCCAAACGCAAGCAACCACGAAGCAGCACAAATGAACTGGAAATATATAAAGATGGAAGTTCATCTGTTGCAGATGCTTTAGTTGAGATTCCTGCATTGCAAGGGTCGGACGAGAGTAACTAGATAAGCCTTGGGACCCTTTTAAAGGTAAAGGGACCCCTGACCATTAGGTCCATTCGTGGCCGACTCTGGGGTTGTGGCGCTCATCTCGCTTTACTGGCTGAGGGAGCCGGCGTACAGCTTCCGGGTCATGTGGCCAGCATGACGAAGCCGCTTCTGGCAAACCAGAGCAGCACACGGAAACACCGTTTACCTTCCCGCCAGAGCGGTACCTATTTATCTACTTGCACTTTGATGTGCTTTCGAAATGCTAGGTTGGCAGGAGCACGGACCCAGCAACGGGAGCTCACCCCGTTGCAGGGATTCGAACCGCCGACCTTCTGATCAGCAAGTCCTAAGCTCTGTGGTTTAACCCACAGCGCCACCCACGTCCCTTTGGGGATCCTTTTACAACTCTACAATTCTATGATTCTTTTTACCTTCTTCCCAAATAACATCAGTCCTGAAATCACTACCTAGCTTCCGGCAGCAGCAACGAATGTTAGAAGCACCTCAGCTTCCCGCAAGGTGGAAGTCTATCGATAAGCATCTTCAAACACACAAAGGTCTTTCTTCTGGGAAGGAAGTGGGAAACCTGTTTGTACTTGGTTCGCTGCAGAAAATAAATCACTGGCTCAAACAACGGCCATAATAATTTAGGCTGGGAATTAGCAACAGCACTGGTATAGGTTGCCTGAGGGAAGGATAGACTGTTGAGCAGACCTTGCATACCTGGGGCCTTCCAGATGTTGTACAAGTCCCTTCAGCCCCAGTCAGTTGGTAGCAGCTGTTGTACAACATCTGGGGTGGGGACGACCCTGGTTGGCAAAAGCTGCTGCAAAAGCTGCCTCCATCCCAGGAAGAGCAATAGGACAAATAATAATAATAATAATAATAATAATAATTATTATTATTATTATTATTATTATTATTATTATTATTTTTATTTATACCCAGCCCATCTGGCTGGGTTTCCCCAGCCACCCTGGGCAGCTTCCAACAGAACACTAAAATACAATAACCTATTAAACATTAAAAGCTTCCCTAAACAGGGCTGCCTTCAGATGTCTTCTCAAAGTCTGGTAGTTGTTGTTCTCTTTGACATCTGGTGGGAGGGCGTTCCACAGGGCGGGTGCCACTACCGAGAAGGCCCTCTGCCTGGATCCCTGTAACCTCACTTCTCGCAGGGAGGGAACCACCAGAAGGCCCTTGGAGCTGAACCTCATTGTCTGGGCTGAACAATGAGGGTGGAGTCGCTCGTTCAGGTATACTGGACCAAGTCTGTTTAGGGCTTTAAAAAATTCTGGTCAGACAGGAAAGAGCTGGATCTCGATGCTGAACCAGATTAAATTCTGATCTGACCCAGAAGGCTTTTTCTCATGTTCTTATGCCCTCTGAAGGTCACCTCTAGTCATACATTCAAGGTGGGGTACTTAAATATTATTGCCGCCACTAAAGGGCCTGGAAACCAATATTTATGAGGAACAGTAGAGAGAGTTGGGTATGTTTAGCCTGGGAAAGAGGAGACTGAGAGGAGACATGACAGCCATCTCCAAATACCTCAAAGGCTGTCACATGGAAGAAGGAGCAAGCTTGTTTTCTCCTGCTCTGGAAGGGAGGACTCGAACCCATGGCCTTCAAGTTACAAGAAAGGAGATATTGACTAAACATCAGGAAGAACTTTCTGACAGTAAGGGCTCCTTGACAGTGTAATGGCCGCCTTTGGGAGGTTGTGGACACTTCCACCTTGGGGGTTTTTAGGCAGAGATTGGAGGGCCCTCTGTCACGGATGCTTTAGCTGAGATCCCTGCATTGCAGGGGGTCAGACTAGATGACCCTCGGGTCCCTTCCAACTCTAGAAATATATTATTCTGAGGCACGATCGGCCCTTCTTCAGCTATATTATACTATTAGGTGCTTATATTCCCAGGGTGGTTCAACAATCAGTCCGTCTTCCTAGAGAACTCTGGGGAATTGCAGCTCTGTGAGGGGAATAAAAAGGTAAAGGGACCCCTGACCATTAGGTCCTGTTGTGACCGATTCTGGGGTTGCGGCGCTCATCTTGCTTTATTGGCCGAGGGAGCCAGCGTACAGCTTCTGGGTCATGTGGCCAGCATGACCAAGCCGCTTCTGGCGAACCAGAGCAGCACACAGAAACACTGTTTACCTTCCCGCTGGAGCAGTACCTATTTATCTACTTGCACTTCTTGCTTTCGAACTGCTAGGTTCGCCAGAAGCAGGGGCCGAGCAATAGCAGCTCACCCCATTGCGGGGATTCGAACCGCTGACCTTCTGATCGGCAAGTCCTAGGCTCTGTGGTTTAACCCACAGCGCCACCCGCGTCCCTGTGAGGGGAAAAGGGGTCTTTAAACAACTCTCAGGACCCTTAACAAACGGCAGCTCCCAGAATCCTTTGGGGGAAGCCATGGCCGTTTAAAGTGCTATTGCAGTGCTTTCAAGTTAGCCTCAGCCACTGCCTCTCTTTCTGCCTTCTCTCTTCCTCCCCTTTGCACCTATTCTCTTGCCAGCTTCACCCATTCAGAGCCACAAGCCTGGGTGATATTTCGTGCCCGGCTTCCAGCCCTTGTGATTTTGTTTTCCTAACTAGCACCATTTCTAACCACCAGCCGATCAAAGCAGCACAGCCCCTCGACTTACTTCTTCGGCTGCAATTTCTTTATGTAACCTGGCGATTTGGGAACTCCCCCCCCCCCTCTCCCCATCTTGCCAAGGACTCAAAATCCCTTCCTTTGTTCTCTGTCTGGCCCCAACCACTTCCCTCATGACGGGTCACACGGCCCATGGAGCGCAGGAGCTTTTCGCAGATTACTGGGGACGCAGGTTCCTGTCAAAGTTCACCTCCCTTGGTTTTTTTTTTTTGGGGGGGGGGTCTTCCCTGTCAAACTAAACCCCTGTGGCTTTTCCTCCAGACTGGGAGCAGCCAGTAAGGAAAGACCACCAGGTGATGGTGCTACTTCTATCTGCAGGTTTCAAGAACTTCCTTCCATCAAGGGACCCACTCTTCTTCAGTGACCCAGTCTCCCTGTGGCTGACTTTATTTTATTTTATGTATTTAAAAGCGTTGATAAACTGCTCGATAGTTTTTTTAAAAATCTCCAAGCGGCGCAAGCCCTCATAAACAAGTTGTTAAAGCGCTAAATCAAAAACAGAGCCTTAAAACCAACGTCATGGCAGTATGCATTTGAACTGGAATTGTTTTCAGACGTTTTAATCGTCCTGCTGTTTGTGCAATTCGTCAGCCTGGCTCCTCAGGGTCCGGGATATAAATGCGATAAGTGGATGAATGAAAAACACACGTGAAAGCAAATGAAACCGAAATCGAGAACACGCAAACTTGTCTGTAGCTGTTCAGAGATATAAAAAAAGGAACCAGAGCAAATGCTAATTTAGACTTGATTGGCATTGGCCTGGCACGGGTGATCATATATCTCAGTTTAATAAAGCTGAGATATATGGACATGCCTTTTGCCTGTGCACGCAGTCCGGGGCGTTGGTGGGGAGGAGTGGGGAGAAGGATAAACCATAATCCCCAGATTCCCAGTTTTTGTGGTTTTTTTTAAAGAAAAGATCCAGCCCTTAAGACAACCCAAGATACAAAAGGGGCAGGCATTATTCTCTCTCTCTCTCTCTCTCTCTCTCTCTCTCCTAGTCTCCTCTCACCTTTCAATGTCTTTAGCCCTTGAATGAAGTCATAACGATGACTGTAATACAATGAGGGGGGAAAGTATTTGATCCCCTGCTAAATTTGCCCGTTTGACGAAGAAATGACTAATTCCATTATTTTAATGGTAGGTTTATTGTAGCTGTGAGAGACAGAACAGCAGGAAAACCCCCAGAAGACAAAAGTCAGAGATTGATGTGCATTATAATGAGTGACGTAAGTATTTGATCCCCTTTGCAAAAGATGACTTAGGACTTGGTGGCAAAACCCTTGTTGGCAATTACAGAGGTCAGGCATTTCTAGTAGGTGGCCACCAGGTTTGTACACATCTCAGGAGGTATTTTGTCCCACTCCTCTTTGCAGATGCTCTCCAAGTCAGTAAGATTTCGAGGCTGATGTGTAGCTACTCGAACCTTCAGCTCCCTCCACAGATTTTCAATGGGATTAAGGTCTGGAGACTGGCTAGACAACTCCAGGATCTTAATGTGCTTCTCCTTGAGCCACTCCTTTGTTGCCTTGGCTGTGTGTTTTGGGTCATTGTCATGCTGGAATACCAATCCTCGACCCATTTTCAATGTCCTGGCTGAGGGAAGGAGGTGCTCACCCAAGATTTGATGATACATGGTCCCGTCCATCGTCCCTTTGATGCGGTGAAGGTGTCCTGTCCCCTTAGCAGAAAAACACCCCCAAAGCATTATTTGTCCCCCTCCATGTTTGATGGTGGGGATGGTGTTCTTGGGGTCGTAGGCAGCATTCCTCCTCCTCCAAACACGGCAAGTTCAGTTGATGCTAAAGAGCTTGATTTTGGTCTCATCTGACCACAACACTTCCACCCAATTCTCCTCTGGGTCATTCAGATGTGCATTGGCAAACTGCAGACGGGCCTATACATGTGCTGTCTTGAGTAAGGGGACCTTGCGGGCTCTGCAAGATCTCAGTCCTTCACGGCGTAGTATGTTACCAACTGTTTTCATGGTGACCATGGTCCCAGCTGGGGACGCGGGTGGCGCTGTGGTCTAAACCACAGAGCCTAGGGCTTGCCAATCAGAAGGTCTGCGGTTTGAATCCCCGTGACGGAGTGAGCTCCCATTGTTCGTTCCCAGCTCCTGCCAACCTAGCAGTTCGAAAGCACTCCAAAAAGTGCAAGTAGATAAATAGATACAGCTCTGGCGGGAAGGTAAACAGCGTTTCTATGCGCTGCTCTGGTTCGCCAGAAGCGGCTTAGTCATGCTGGCCACATGACCTGGAAGCTGTATGCCGGCTCCCTCGGCCAGTAAAGCGAGATGAGCGCCACAACCCCAGAGTCGTCTGCGACTGGACCTAACAGTCACGGGTCCCTTTACCTTTACCTTTATGGTCCCAGCTGCCCTGAGATCATTGACAAGTCCCCGTCCCCCCTGTGTAGTTCTGGGCTGCTTCATGATCATTGCAACTCCACGAGATGAGTTCTTGCATGGAGCTTCAGACCGAGGGAGGTTGACAGTTATTTTGCGTTTCTTCCATTTGCGAATTATTGCACCAACTGTGGTCACCTTCTCACCAAGCTACTTGACAATAGTCTTGTAGCCCAGTCCAGCCTTGTGCAGGTCTACAATCTTGTCCCTGACATCCTCAGACAGCTCTTTGGTCATGGTGGCTACATTGGAATCTGCTAGATTGATTGCTTCTGTCGACAGGTGTCTTTTTTAAAAATAATAATATTTATTAAAGATAAAGGATTACAAGAAAAAAAAGAAGACACAAAATTAAACAAAACAAAACAATAAAGAAGAAAAAACAACAGAAAACATTACTTATCTTAACAAAACAAAAACAATTAAAAACACAACGAATATTCCCATAACTTATCTTTCATTTGCTTGTTTCGTTGACCTCCTCACACCTCCCTTTTTTGTATTCTAGTTCAGTTAGCTATTTCAGCAAATCCTTTCCATCTTTCTCGGGTTTTGCCCTATAGTTTGTCTTGACATAATCTAACGTTACTTTTCCTCCTTTAGCCAATTAACAATCTATTTTTACTTAATCCTTTATAACATTTCTGCTAAAGCCATATAACTTCAATCCAACATCCTTCTAACATTCATTAGTTTTACAATATTTCTGTAAATAATCTTTAAATTTCTTCCAATCTTCCTCCACCGACTCTTCTCCCTGGTCTCGGATTCTGCCAGTCATTTCCGCCAATTCCATGTAGTCCATCAACTTCATCTGCCATTCTTCCCAGGTGGGTAAATCTTGTGTCTTCCGACAGGTGTCTTTTGAACAGGTACTGTAACGAGCTGGGATTATAGGTAAGACCCCTCCCTTACAGCAGGTGCTTCTAATCTCAGCTCGTTACATACAGTGAAGATACCAGGTATCTTCTGACATCTGGCTGGCTGATAGGGGATCAAATACTTATTTCACTCATTATAATGCACATCAATTTCTGACTTTTCTCTTCTGGGGTTTTTCCTGTTGTTATTCTGTCTCTCACAGCTGCAATAAACCTACTATTAAAATTATGGACTGGTCATTTCTTTGCCACGAGGGCAAATGGGCAAATTAAGCAGGGGATCAAATACTTCCCCCCTCCCTCACTGTATGGGGAAGGGAACCATATATTCAGGATTTCATTGTCATAAACTGTTGCAGCACCTTCAAGCAAAAGGTACCGGAAATACGAGGTTATTTTGCAAGATTGACGTAACTCTCGCTCTCTCGGCTATGGGTCCCCTCAAATAGGGGCAAAATAACAATGAATGTTATCAGCACTACTATAAACTTTTTAAATGAAAAATGTTTACAAACTCAGAGTGGGGGAATCACATTTTGCTGCATGAAATAAGACCTAATTTCCTATACCTCTTGCTCTTGAGGTGAGATATTACTGCCTCATCACAGCTCTCCGAAAATCCTGGATACCTGTTTTTTTCTTCTTCTTCTTCGACAGGACAGCAATAGCTTATTTCTCCAGCAGTTTAGAAATTTCCCAGTTGCCTGGGATAGCTCAGCTGGTATAGCATGAGACTGTTTAATCTCAGGGCTGTGGGTTCAAGCCCCACGTTGGGCAAAAGATCCCAATCAGATCCCAATAAAAGGCTTTAAATTGAAGTGGGGACCAGAAAACTCCTTGTCTAAAGCCTAGGCAATGGGTGTGTCGCTCTCTGTCTAATTGGCAAGATCTGCTTTCCCAAACGCCAATCACGGTTACGGCTTTATTCACTGGCTGAAGATGCAAAAGAGGCGGGAGCGTGCAACTTTCTCATGAAAGCAGATGGAGAAAACAAATTCCTAAGAGAGGGTGAAAATTAATAAAGGGGGGGGGGAATAAATTGCATGGATGCAGGTACTCCCCCCACCCAGCTCCCAGGAGCTGGGAGCATTCATAGTACCTGGAAGTATAGATATTAAGAAGCTGTTCTTATGCTTCCCCACTCCCCCAAGTCCACCTTGCCTTGAAAACTTCACTCTCTCACATTTGCACATTATTCCTGCATTGCTGCTGGGGTTTGGACTAGATGGGAGGGGGGTCTCTTCCAACTCTACGATTCCAAGCTCAAGAGGCACAAAAGCAGCCACGGTCAAGACAGGTGCTTTCCTCTGGTTCCCTCTGGTCTGTTTGCAAATTTCCAACCCTATTGTGCGGCTGCCGCAAGCTGGCAAGCTGTTGTCTCCATCAGCACAATGGGCACAAGACAGCTTTCCGTTCCCTGCTGCCTGGAGGGCATAGCAGAGGCCCTGTTGTTACCTGGATCTCACCTGGGATGTTCAGGGGAACCTCGAGAATCTTAAAGTGCTCCCTTCCCTCCTCTCTACTCGGGAAAGTAATGCCAGCTGCCTTTTTTTACTGCTGGGCTGGGCTGCCCCATTACCCTGCGAGACACCAAAAGCCATTATTAATTTTATTGCCCTTTTTTATTCCTTTCCTCCCTCACCTTTTTCCTCTAGACTAAGCGGGCCTGCCAAGCCCTCAAGGTTGCAGCTAAGGCGGGCTTCTTACGCAAAGCAAGGTTGCCACAGTCATCCTTTTCCCCAATCTGTCCTCTCCTCCCGAAAGCCTCTCCAAAGGTGTGCTTGGCATTGTTCCTTGCCCCATCTAATTAGTGGACCACTCAGCAAGGCAATTGTGCATGGCTGGAGGCTACTGATAAGCAAACCGGGCTCCTTTGTCTGCTGACAGAGAGCTTCACAATGAAATCAACAATTTAGAAGGGAACCCCTGCCCTGCCTTTGCCTTAATGCTGCCAGATCATCACCTCATCATCTACCTAGTGATTAAATATGGCTCACTTCCAAGGCTAAAGTGGGAACTCCCTGGCCTTAAAACTTTTTGACAGGATCACACTTACCCTATGCCCCAGAGAAATGAAACGAAATCAAATGAAATAAAATAATAAAATAAAATGCTTCACTTATTGTTAGGACCGTCACCCAGTGAAAGGAATCTCTTATTTGGCTGATAACATGGACATTTAGCCTAGCAATGGAAGGCATTTGCATACATCTGCATATGAATAAATCCATTGTCCTGATGCCAGGAACAAGTGTGTTATGCCAGTAAGGTGATGCTTGCAATCTGTAGGATTCTGAAAGATTGCATACACATTGAAAAATATGGTATACGCTTTATTTTTTAATCTGGGAAACCCTTTCAGAAGGTGAAAGGTTTAAACTGATTACCTGATTAGTCAAATACACATTCTAGGCCTACTTTTTATTATTATTAAAGATTTTCTTGATTTACAAACGTGTGCGCAAGGTCTCTCTCGTATTTTCCCCCCATGTAACATTTTTACAAATCAGTTTCATTTTTTGGGACATTAGGAAGAAAAGTTTGACCAAACTGCGGGAGGCAGTGGAGGACAGAGGTGTCTGGCGTTCTCTGGTCCATGGGGTCACGAAGAGTCGGACACGACTAAACAACAACAACAGGAAGAAAAGGGCAAGGGGGAGGCGGGAGAGGTGATTGGGGGTGGGGTCGGGTGGCCATGTTCCTATTTTACTTAGTATATGTGGGGTTTGGTGTCAGCATTGCTTGTGCAGGTTCTCTGCTGTTCACTTGTGTTCCTTTGGTGGTGAGAGAGGTTGAGATTGGCCTAGGGTGTGGTTGTCCATTTGTGGTTGGCTGTGGTGGTCTTTGTTTTCATGTGTGAGTGGGGTGGGTGGGTGTTTTTGGATCAGGTTAGCCATATTGATTTGTATGCTGTTGGTGCTGGAAGAGACTCTTGAGAGTCCCATGGACTGCAAGAAGATCAAACCTCTCCATTCTGAAGGAAATCGGCCCTGAGTGCTCACTGGAAGGACAGATCCTGAAGCTGAGGCCAGTGGCGTAGCGTGGGTTATCAGCACCCGGGGCAAGGCAAGTAATTTGCGCCCCCTAACCCATGGATTTGCGCCCCCTTACCCGTGGATTTCCCTAACCCCCAGATGTTGCGCCCGGTGCAGCCGGCCCCCCCTGCACCCCCCACGCTACGCCACTGGCTGAGACTCCAAGACTTTGGCCACCTCATGAGAAGAGAAGACTCCCTGGAAAAGACCCTGATGTTGGGGAAGATGGAGGGCACAAGGAGAAGGGGACGACAGAGGATTAGATGGTTGGACAGTGTTCTCGAAGCTACCAGCATGAGTTTGACCAAACTGCAGGAGGCAGTGGAAGACAGGAGTGCCATGGGGTCATGAAGAGTCGGACACAACTAAACAACAACAATAATGCTGTTGGTGGATTTTTGTCATTGTCTTGTTGGGTTGTGTGTGTGATAAAGGGGAGCCATACCGGGGACATTCTAGGCCTTCTTATAAGCCAGGTAATTCCTAGGTTAGGGTTCTTTTCATAGAATCAAGTGGTATATAAATTTTACGAAAGATATAAAAAACAAACGAAGGGCATTAGTGTATTTGGAAGTAAGTTTATATGTGGCTCCCGGTTAGATCACTTTGTTTTCTTGGGTGCTAACAAGATCCCAGGGTTTCGATGAGAAAGTAAACGATCCATCCCATAGTATTTTTGCTTCTTTTTTGTAATTTAAAAATATGTGCTGTATTTATCCTCATTAGTTTGTTCCTTTGTTTGCTTTGTGGTTTATATATTTTGGGAAGTGCAATTTGTATTGCATCCTGCTCTGAGCTTTCAGGACGAAGGGCAGATTAGAAATAACAAATGCGGAAATAAATATTTACCACACGGGTGGCATTTTTCATGTTCGAAATGCTTAACAATCTTCTTCCCTGATGCACAGGAAAGCCATCACTATGGTTCCAATGTTTCGTTTTGAGAGATGCTGGGTTTCATTGCTACCTAAGAACCACACAGCCCTCTAACCCAGGGGTCAGCAAACGTTTTCAGCAGGGGGCCGGTCCACTGTGCCTCAGACTTTGTGCGGGGCCGGACTATATATATTTTTTTGGGGGGGCAAATGAACGAATTCCTATGCCCAACAAATAACCCGGAGATGCATTTTAAATAAAAGGGCACATTCTACTCATGTAAAAACACGCTGATTGAGAAGGCAATTGGGTCAGATCCGGCCCCCGGGCCTTAGTTTGCCTACCCATGCTCTAATCTGAAAGCCCTGCATCCTTTTCCCCCCAGATCCAGGGGTGCTGAGCATCCAGGGGCGCTGAGAGCTGAAGGCAGCCCTGTTTAGGGAAACTTTTAATGTTTGATGTATCACAGTATTTTAATATTCTTTTGGAAGCCGCCCAGAGTGGCTGGGGAAGCCCAGCCAGATGGGCGGGGTATAAATAAATTATTATTATTATTATTATTATTATTATTATTATTATTATTATTATTATTATCATCATCATCATCATCTGCTTCTGGAGCAGAAAAGGAAACAGGCACACTGATTCTCTAGACTGCTTCATGTGATCCTCCTTCCTCACCTCTGTCCCTCCCCATGGAACAGTCAAAAACATCTCTTTAGATAGACAGCAGTGGTTAGAGTGTCAGACCAGAACCAGGGAGATCTGGGTTCGAATCCCCACTCAGCCATGAAGCTCACAGGGTGACCTTGGAGTCAGTAACTGGCTCTCTCAGCCTAACCTCCCTCACAGGGTTGTTGTTTTGGGAACGAAATGAGGACTGGGGGAGATAAAACCAGTTACACCGCCGCAAGAAAAAAGCAGGATATAAATGCAATAAATAATAAACAGGCCACAAAACACATTAATGATACGGTTGGCTTTCCCTCTCACCTGCACACAACGCCAGAATATTCCCCAACCCCTCTCCGTTTGTGAGGAAAAGGGCAGGTTAGCCACACTTTTACGTCCATGGATACTGCCAGGGACGGACAGACGCAAAGACCTGTAGGCTTCCCCAGAGACGCCTGAGAATGATCTAGTAGATCCAGGTCTGCTCCCAAATGGAATGTAAAGCCTTTTTAATATTTTGCATTGCACCGACCTGCTTTTCATGGGATTCTAGACTGATCGCCGAAGAATGGATGCTTTTGAATTATGGTGCTGGAGGAGATTCTTGAGAGTCCCATGGACTGCAAGAAGAACAAACCGATCCATTCTGAAGGAAATCAGCCCTGAGTGCTCACTGGAAGGACAGATCCTGAAGCTGAGGCTCCAAGACTTTGGCCACCTCATGAGAAGAGAAGACTCCCTGGAAAGACCCTGATGTTGGGAAAGATGGAGGGCACAAGGAGAAGGGGACGACAGAGGACGAGATGGTTGGACAGTGTTCTCGAAGCTACCAGCGTGAGTTTGACCAAACTGCGGGAGGCAGTGGAAGACAGGAGTGCCTGGCGTGCTCTGGTCCAGGGGGTCACAAAGAGTTGGACACGACTAAACAACAAAACAAGACTCCTCTACGAAACTCCGTTTCAGAGGAAGGGCCGTAGCTTGGTGGCAGAACACCTGCTTTGCATTCAGAAGGTCCTGGGTTCAATCCCCAATGGCACCCCTAAACGGGCCCGACATTCCGAAGAGCTGCTGCCAGCCCGTGTTGACAACACCAAGCTTCGCCAAACTTAAAAGTCAGCTTCCTGCATAAATTCCCTCGAGTTCGAAACAAGCAGCCTCATTCGTGTCTCCAAGAGTTACGAGAGAATGTTTGAGGACACCCCGGTTCTCAAAACCCACCCACCCCCTTTCCTGCTCTTAGAAAAGGAAGCAACCTACCATGTTTGCGGCCTGCACCCCGTTGCGCCTGCTTCAGAGGGGGGTACCTCTCGCAGCCTCGCCCGAGCAGCCAGACCCTTTGTCTCCGCCAGAATATCCCCCGTGCTTTTACGATAGCTCTTTCTGCCGGCATCTCCCGGATCTGTTGGTACACGTGCGGGATCCGGAGGTGGAGAGGGCAGCAGGGTTACTTACCTGCGCGATTCTGCAGAAAGAAAGAGAGAGAGACAGTGGAGAGAGAAAAGGAGAGGGAGGGTTGCAGCTTGCTCCGTTCGTGTCATGGCTCGAAGATTCAAGAGGAGACAGGAAGGGGACATTGCTGGTATTTCATCTATACAGTGGTGCCTCGGGTTAAGTACTTAATTCGTTCTGGAGGTCTGTACTTAACCTTGAAACTGTTCTTAACCCGAAGCGCCATTTTAGCTAATGGGGCCTCCTGCTGCCGCCACGCCGTCGGAGCACGATTTCTGTTCTTATCCTGAAGCAAAGTTCTGAAGCACTATTTCTGGGTTAGCAGAGTGTGTAACCTGAAGCGTATGTAACCTGAAGCGTATGTAACCTGAGGTACCACTGTATTCAATAAACACACAAGATGTAACCGGCTGTACGTCTGACAAAATAATATAGACTATTCATTGTATTGAATTGTAGATTTCAGCAGATGTCACTCATAAAGTTCAACAGAAAAAGTAGAAATTTTGTGTCTGTTGATTGCCAACACCTGTTACTTAAATAAATATTGTGCTTGTCATAACTCTACTCTGTAAAAATTGCTACTACTATGGTACTACCATGGTATAAGTTCCACTGTCCTGAGATATCATATATGGTATGTACGGTTGCTGACGGTTTTTGTATTAATTTTGCTGTGAAAATGTGTGAGATTACGATATTGTATTTATTTGCATTACCTAGAGTTTGTACTACTGATGAAGCCCAAGATGGCGAAACAAGGCTAATATTCCAGAAATCCTTGTCTTAGACTGTGAAAGGATTCTGTGGAACTGCAACAACCTTTTGTGTGGATTGTTGGACTTTATGAACAGGCAGGTGGAACAGACACTTTCACATACAGTGGTACCTCAGGTTAAGTACTTAATTCGTTCCGGAGGTCCGTTCTTAACCTGAAACTGTTCTTAACCTGAAGCACCACTTTAGCTAATGGGGCCTCCTGCTGCTGCTGCACCGCCAGAGAACGATTTCTGTTCTCGTCCTGAAGCAAAGTTCTTAACCTGAAGCATTATTTCTGGGTTAGCAGAGTCTGTAACCTGAAGCGTATGTAACCTGAGGTACCACTGTATATGGACATTATGCATAAACTGATTAGAGAATGAACTGATCCACTGGGTGTTCTACTTTCTTCGTTGAACTTTATGAGTTACTTGAAAGCTACAATCCAATACAATGAATAGTATATATTATTTTGTCAAACGTACAGCTGGTTACGTATTGTGTATTTATTGAGTATGTTTCACGTAACCAGAGGTTTGTTCATGTTTTGGTATTTCATGTATGGCACAGCATATTTTTTTCTGTTTCCCATCTTTTAACAACCTCTTGCACCCACCAGGTGATGTGCTGCAAGACCAGATCTTCTGAGGAGATGGGCTTTTGACTAGAAGCCCACAGCACCAAAGATTTGGATGAATCATAGAATTGCAGAGTTGGAAGGGAATTGAATTTGAATTTATTGAATTTATATGCCGGGCAGTTCACATAAAAAGATCACAGTATATAAAATTAAAATAAAAGCAATAACCCAATAATATTCCCCCCAAAAGAGCCACATTTTAAAAGGGTATGGGATGTTGATCAGGTCAATCAAAGTCCTGGTTAAAAAGGATGTTTTTGCATGGTGCCTAAAGGTGTATAATGAAGGCGTCAGGTGAACGTCCCTGGGGAGAATTGCACAGACGGGGAGCCACTGCAGAGAAGGCCCCGCTCTCATGTTGCCACCCTCCGGACCTCTCAAGCAGGCTGCACACGAAGGAGGCGCCCCGAAGATGATCTCAGGGCCCTCTTAGTGTCATCTAGTCCAACCCCCGGCAATGCAGGAATCTCAGCTAAAGCATCCATGACAGAGGGCCATACAGTGTCAATATGATGATTTGAGCAGAGCAGAAACAAGGCCTGCATGAGTCCTGGGGGGAAAATGGGATCTGTCCTCGGGTCTCATGGAGGCAAACTCTATCTACAAAGCCAAACCAATCTTCTCCCCCCCCAAAAAAAAATTCTCCCCATTTTGCAGAAGGGAAAACCGAGGTATTAACACAGCCCACATTATAAACCCTCATGTTCTCATCCCCAACCTGGCCCACGAAAGCGATGGGGCTGTGGAAGGAGGGAGAGAGTTTGGTGAGTGGGTGGGGGACTAAATCCAGGAGATGGCAAAAAAAAAGGAAGAAATTATCCACTCCACCGGGGGCCTAACAAGTGAGTGACATTAATCTGGAGGAGGACAGCTGGCAGTGTCTGACATCCTAGGCTGGCGTAGGGCAAAGCTGCCCGTCTTCGGCCTGCTTGACGCTACGGCTTGCAGGATCATGGCACCCCACAGGGATAGGGTGTTTTTTTTTGGTGGGGGTGGGGGTGTTAATATATTTTAAAGGTCACCTCTAGCAGGATGGAGGGAGGTCGGCTGAGTTGGTAGAGAGGCTTTAGTTAACTTGTGCATGCAAACGCAAGGGGCATTTCGACAGGGGAAAAGGCTCAATGCAGGCTCCGGAATTACATATTAATTGACCCAGGAGAACTGAATTAGAGCCAGGCCTCTCCGCACCCAAAACACAAGGAAACTGGGCTACCTTCCTGTTTCGTATATTGATCCTGATAAGGAAGACAAGGCAAAGCTTGGAAATAAATTTGATTCCTTGTTTTTTTGCCTCTCTGTCCCCCACCCTTCTCCTTTTCTACATTGGGCTCCCTCTAAGGACACACTTCTAAAAAATAAATGTGCAGGGGCACTGCCACTAGAAGGGCCTTGGTTTAAAAAGATTCCAATATATGAGTTAATCCAGGTCCATGGGTGTAGCCAGGATTTATGGTTTTTTTGGGGGGGGGGCCAGGACAGCCCCACCTGTCATTATCCTCTGACTGGCTCTGTCTAGCAGATTCGGAACGAAACGATTCTCAACCACTGGTTTAAAATCACTTTCTTCGGATCTCCAAGTGCTCAGAAAAACCTGTCAAAATCTTCCTACAATTTCTACTTTTCGTTATTTATTTACTTGATTTAAGGGGGACGGCTGTCCCCCCCTCTCTGGGCTACTGCACCCTGGAGAAGAACTGCAAATTCACCTAAGCTGTGCATTTCGAAGAAACAAATCGATAAGGAGATTTATTTATTTTGGGGGTGGGGGAGAGCTCAATTCCCACAACAATTCTGCCCTCAGACTATTGTTTCCCTCCCTTGATCATTGGCTATTGTATTCCAATGCCTACGGACTAGTAGCTTGATTT
The DNA here is from genome assembly GCF_964234715.1 of Podarcis melisellensis. Classification (NCBI taxonomy): domain Eukaryota; kingdom Metazoa; phylum Chordata; class Lepidosauria; order Squamata; family Lacertidae; genus Podarcis; species Podarcis melisellensis. Next base: position 82,668,912 of record NC_138540.1, read on the forward strand.
TTTAAAAAAGGAACTTTGGTGGTAAGGTAAAGGTAAAGGTACCCCTGCCCGTATGGGCCAGTCTTGACAGACTCTGGGGTTGTGCGCCCATCTCACTCAAGAGGCCAGGGGCCAGCGCTGTCCGGAGACACTTCCGGGTCACGTGGCCAGTGTGACAAAGCTGCATCTGGCGAGCCAGAGCCGCACACGGAAACGCCGTTTACCTTCCCGCTGGTAAGCGGTCCCTATTTATCTACTTGCACCCAGAGGTGCTTTCGAACTGCTAGGTTGGCAGGCGCTGGGACCGAGCAGCGGGAGCGCACCCTGCAGCAGGGATTCGAACCGCCGACCTTTCGATCGGCAAGTCCTAGGCACTGAGGCTTTAACCCACAGCGCCACCTGTGTCCCTAAACTTTGTGTCCCCAACTTTGGTGGTACTAGGGCTCAAACTCACCTGGAAGTCACACTTTCCCCAGTCCAGGTGTGTGTGTGTGTGTGTGAAATGGCACCCAAACCTCAGAGGCTTCATGAGTGTAATGGGAAAAGCCCTCAAACGATGAATCACACCCCCCCCACCCATGCTCAAAGTTTGCTGCTCAATCTGCTCTTTTTATATAGCAATTAAGTGCATCGATTCAAGGCTGTGCACTGCTCTGTCTTAACAGCTCAGAGTCTTTTAAATCGGACGGCTGGGTTTACCGATGGGCATAAACCTTTCGAAACGAGAGTTTAATATGCCTTTTAATTGCTGCGGGCGGCTAAGTATCTGTCTTAGTTTAACTAAGACAGGGTTGTTTGCACAGCCTGGTACGAAAGGCGGCGAATTCCCAGAGAAGTTCTCTTTCCGTAGGCGTTGCGGTAAATCGTTTTCACTTTTTTAAAGCTATTTAAGAAAACGTCTAGCCTGCTCTTTATTAGAATAACCGTCTGCCAGGTGTGCCTTCTTTTTTTTTTAGAGGGCAAGGAACTGCCCAAAATGGTCGCCAGAAGGGCTGCTCCCTATGGCTGTAAAGGATTGAACTTTTTGCCAAAATGACTCTTGCATCTTGGGAGTTTTCTCTCCCATCTATCATGGACGCTTCAGCTGAGATTCCTGCCTTGTTCCCTTCCAACTCTACAATTCTACGATTCTATGCCAATTGGGAATATTCCTGAGGCGTTTTGGTAGCTAGGCCATAAAAACCCAAACAGGACACCCCCGCCACATGCAACCCTGCAATGACTTAAAACAGGGGTCAGCAAACTTTTTCAGCCAGAGGTCAGTCCACTGTCCCTCATTGGGGGACTGGACTATGTTTAGAAAAAATAAATAAATGAACAAATTCCTATGCCCCACAAATAACCCAGAGATGCATTTTATTTTTACAGTATTTTATTTTTTTAAAAAAACACATTCTGCTCATGTAAAAACACCAGACAGGCCCCACAAATAACCCAGAGATGCATTTTAAATAAAAGGACACATTCTACTCATGTAAAAACACACTGATTCCCAGACCATCCGTGGGCCGGATTGAGAAAGCAATTGGGCCGGATCCGGCACCCGGGCCTTAGGTTGCCTACCCATGACTTAAAACAGGTGTCAGCAAACTTTTTCAGCAGGGGGCCGGTCCACTGCCCCTCAGACTTAGTGGGGGGCCGGACTATATTTTGAAGATGAAAAACTGAACGAATTCCTATGCCCCACAAATAACCCAGAGATGCATTTTAAATAAATGCACGCATTCTGCTCATGCAAAAACACCAGGCAGGCCCCACAAATAACCCAGAGATGTATTTTAAACAAAAGCACACATTCTACTCATAATAATAATATATAATCTTAATTTATTATTTATACCCCGCCCATCTGGCTGGGTTTCCCCAGCCACTCTGGGCGGTTTCCAACCAAGTATTAAAATACAGTCATGTAAAAACACGCTGATTTATGGACTGTCAGCGGGCCGGATTCAGAAGGCGATTGGGCCGGATCTGGCCCCCGGGCCTTAGGTTGCCTACCCATGACTTAAAATAACTAAACGCTTGGCAAATTTCTACCCTTTTCACGGTCCTGAGAATTGTTTGAGAGGGTCCCGCAAGCGATCTGACAGCCAGCCCCTGGCCCTGTCAGGAAGCGTCCGACCCAAACGTTGAATTGGAAGGGCAAAACCGCAGACCCAAGGGGGACCCACGTGGCTTGCGGGAGGGAGCTTCAAACAGAAGAGACAGGACAAAAGCATCATTGTTCACAAATCCATCCAGGAATTCCAAGCTCTTGTTAATACCCTTGGAAATGTGCAGAGGGTGGGCTCGGAGGCAGCCCGGACCGGTGTCCGGAGGGTGGGTTGTTGGGGGGGGTGGGCTGGGGGTGAGAGTGCATGGCGATATAATTCTGGGCTCGCGGCATACCAACAGGTCCTATTCTCCCTGCCAAAGCAAGCCTCCTTGTTTTTCAGGAGAGCGTGCGGCTGGCGGAAAATTAGGCTTCTTTCTGCACAGAGAAGTCGACATTAATTTAATACGCTAAATAAAAATAACCGCCTGGCAATCTGACAGCAGCAGTGGCAGGGGTGGGGGTGGGAGAGACTTCCAGCTCCTACCACCTCCCTGAAATTGTATTTCTTTCATTTCATAAAACTTATGTGCCGCCTTGATTGTTGAAAAAAACACACACACCTCAAAGCAGTTTGCGAAGAGGATAAAACCACCAGCAGCAAACAGTTAAGAACAACTCTTTGAATTGTTAAAACTAAAAACAGATTAAAGCTATGTGTTGGCATTCTATATATCTAAACAAAAATGTTTTTAGCAGGTGCAGAAAAGAGTGCAGCAGGGACCGATGTCGACCGGCAGGAAGTTCCAAAGTTTAGGAAGAAGGAAAATTGGGAGGAAGGAGGCCAAGAGGCAGAGATGAACCCGGGTGGTGAAGAGTCACGGGTGTCTGTCTCTCTTGCTACAACAAGGTCTCCTTGTTTCTGTTTCCATCCTGAAGCAAAGTTCATAACCTGAGGTACTATTTCTGGGTTAGCGGGGTCTGTAAGCTGAAGTGTATGTAACCCAAGGTAAAAGGTAAAGGGACCCCTGACCATTAGGTCCAGTCACAGACGACTCTGGTGTTGCGGCGCTCATCTCGCTTTACTGGCCGAGGGAGCCGGCGTACAGCTTCCGGGTCATGTGGCCAGCATGACTAAGCCACGTCTGGAGAACCAGAGCAGCGCACGGAAACGCCGTTTACCTTCCCGCCGGAGCGGTACCTATTTATCTACTTGCACTTTGACATGCTTTCGAACTGCTAGGTTGGCAGGAGCAGGGACCGAGCAACGGGAGCTCACCCCATCGCAGGGATTTGAACCGCCAACCTTCTGATTGGCAAGTCCTAGGCTCCGTGATTTAACCCACAGCGCCACCCGAGGTACCACTGTACAAACATCCCAAGGCTATAAATTCACTCTCTGAATCCGATCAGTGCTTTATATTAGCCCATTCTTGCAATGTCACAGGTTGCCACTCTTTTTGCCCCTGACAGAAGCTGCGTGCATTGCAACAGCTGTAGGACAGGCAGTAATTCAACAGATGGAGCTTTCCCAATGACAGGAATAGCTGCTTCCGTTAAAGGCACAGAGACTGGGAAAGGGATGGACAGAGAAACACAGAAAGTTGCCTTACCGTTAGTCCATCTATAAAATTACTCACGGGGTGAAGATAGAGGACCCAGAAAGGTTTTTTCTCAAAGCAGCATAATTAGCAGGAAACTAAAATATTATCTTCTAGGGATGTGGGTGGTGCTGCGGGTTAAACCACAGAGACTTACTGATCAGAAGGTCGGCGGTTCGAATCCCCGTGACGGAGTGAGCTCCCGTTGCTCAGTCCCTGCTCCTGCCAACCTAGCAGTTCGAAAGCACGTCAAAGTGCAAGTAGACAAATAGGTACCGCTCCGGTGGGAAGGTAAACAGCATTTCCGTGCACTGCTCTGGTTTCACAAGAAGTGGCTTAGTCATGCTGGCCACATGACCCGGAAGCTGTACGCCGGCTCCCTTGGCCAATAAAGTGAGATGAGTGCTGCAACCCCAAAGTCGGTCACGACTGGACCTAATGGTCAGGGGTCCCTTTACCTAAAATATTATCTTATAAAGATTTCGCAATTGAACATTACGAAGGAGGCCAACTACGGAATGCACCTTTAACGCAGCAAAGTTAACAACAACAAAACTTAAGCATTTCCAAAGAAAACACGACTGAAGGAAGCCAAATGCAAGATGCACATTTAAATCAGCACAATTTACAAGTGAATAAAATATTATCCTAAGTGCCTGTAGGATAACTTAGTTGGCAGAGCAAGAGACTGAGGTTGTAGATTTGGGCACCACACATTCCTACCTTCCAACTTTACGATTCAATCTTAGCCCCATTCTTTTGCAAGGAGAGAACGAGGTGGCAATTGTAATGTCTTGTTCAGCCACAAAGCAGAAAAGTGGCAAACAGTGTTGATGTCATCTGCAGCCACTTCCAGCAGCGAGAAGAAGCCATCGTTATTTTACAAACCAGCGTAGTCAGTGCCGGATTTACGTATAAGCTAAACAAGCTATAGCTTAGGGCCCCACTCTCTTGGGGGGCCCCAAAAAAATTTAAAGGAAAAAGAAACTGGATGTACATTTCTAAAATATAAGATAAAAATAAAATAAAACCTACATACAGCAACAGTGTTTTGTGTTGTGCAGGCTCCTATAATGGGCCCTGCCTGCTAGCCTGCTCCCTAAAATATCACTGGTTTGCTCATTTCTATATATAGGGTGCCTACACTCTGCTATTTATAATTATTAGTAGTTTGCATTATATATTTACACCTATTATTATTTCATGTTATAACAAGTTTCTGGAGACAAGATTATGAGTCTTTGTAAATTGTCTTTCTAAAGGAACTTTTGTTATTGCCAAATGCTAATGTGCTTGCATTATTAAGTTTGTTATCAATAAAAAAATCATTTTAAGTTAGAGCTTAATTATTTGACTGTTTGATTATTTGATTGTTGTTAGCCGCCCTGAGCCCGGCTTCGGCTGGGGAGGGCGGGATATAAATAAAATTTATTATTATTATTATTATTAATCATTAATATACTTCATCTTAGTTGTATTTCACTGTTGTTATACTTCCTCTTAATTGTATGTATTTCAGTTCAACAATTACTTTGATAAAAGACATATTTTGTTACGTGCAAATGGCTTTAGATTTCTATTAGGTCCGTAAATTACCATATAGCATATATTCAACACAAAAAACAGCCACAATTTGTTGCTGGCAAAGGACAGCTGGACATAGAAAGGTCCCCATTACCTTAGGGCTTCAAATTTGTTGAGTCCCCATTTCCATCAGCGTGACCCATGGCAAGGGATGATGGGAGTTGTAGTCCAGTCCCTCCCTTTCCTGGGTTGGAGCAAAAACTTCTCGGGGGGGGGTTGTGTTCATAGAAGCCGACAAGGACAAGGGAGATCGGTTTGTGAAAGAGGTGCAACTTCTGCAAAGCAACTTATAGTTGGGTTTTAAAAAAATGCCCCTGCTAAAATAATGCACTGGGGGTTTGGGGTTTGTTTTTTTGCAGCCCGGTTGTGTCTTCGCAAAACAGGGAATTGGAGATTTCACCTGCAGAGGCAAGGATTTTACCTTGGAGCCCAAAATGGAAATTTTTAGTTTAGAGAAAAAATGGGTAAGGGGCGACAGGATGGAAGTTTATAAAAAAATATATTCGTGGAATGGAGAAAGTAGATAGAAAAACGCTTTTCTCCCTCTCTCATAACAGCAGAATTTGTGGGCATCTGAATGTTGAGAGATTCTGGCCAGACTAAGTACTGTACTTCTTTATGCAGCAAATATTTTCTCCCCTTAAATCCTTTTTTATTGATTTTCTATCGTTTACAAATTGGTCCCCAATTAAAACAAATTTAATATTTCTTTCCTTCCAAATCTGACTTCGCGCACACCCTCCTCGATGCATCGATGGTTCTCCTGACTGCTGCATATATCCCCCCCTCCAGTTATTCCAATTTATCTGCAAACCTTACAGATAAAGTAATCTGTATATATTTATATACAATATATTTACTTTTTAACTCAACTCCTTTTCAAATTATTTATTGATTGATTAAATTTATATACCAGCCGTCATCAAAATACCTCAGGGTGGTTCGCAGAATAAAATACAAGATAAAACACAAGTAAACAATTAAACTGAAACAACAAAACAATAACACACAAACCCCTTCCCAGATAAAGGGAAGTCATAAAGGTAAATGACGCCTGACAGTTAAGTCCAGTCACAAACGACTCTGGGGTTGTGGCGCTCATCTCGCTTTACTGGAGTTGATGTTTGTCCGCAGAGTTTTTCCAGGTCATGTGGCCAGCAGGACTAAGCCGCTTCTGGCAAGGCAGAGCAGTGCACAGAAACGCCGTTTACCTTCCCTCCGGAGTGGTACCTATTTATCTACTTGCACTTTGACGTGCTTTCAAACTGCTAGGTTGGCAGGAACTGGGACCGAGCAACGGGAGCTCACCCCATCACGGGGATTTGAACCGCTGACCTTCTGATCGGCAAGCCCTAGGCTCTGTGGTTTAGACCACAGTGCCACCCGTGCTCTATTCTGCCCTGGTCAGACCACACCTGGAGTCCTGTGTCCAGTTCTGGGTGCCACAATTTGAGAAGGACATTGACAAGCTGGAATGTGTGCAGAGGAAGGCGACCAAGATGATGATGATGATGAACAACAACAACAACAACAATTTTATTATATACACCCCACTCATCTGGCTGGGTTTCCCCAGCCACTCTGGGTGGCTCCCAACAGAACACTAAAAACAGAATAAATCTCCAAACATTAAAAACGTCCCTAAACAGGGCTGCCTTCAGATGTCTTCTAAAAGTCAGATAGTTGTTTATTTCCTTGACGTCTGATGGGAGGGTGTTCCACAGAGAGGGCGCCACTGCCAAGAAGGCCCTCTACCTGGTTCCCTGCAACCTCACTTCTCGCAGTGAGGGAACCCCCAGAAGGCCCTCGGAGCTGGACCTTAGTGGGTCTGGAAACCAAGCCTTATGAGGAACGGTTGAAGGATCTGCGTATGTTTAGCCTGGAAAGGAAGAGATTGATAGGAGATTGAGAGGAGATATGAGTTTCAAGAAAGGAGATTCCGACTAAACATCAGGACATGGGCAGATTTTGGTAGTATGGCACCCTGAACGAGGCCTAAATTTGGCACCCCCAAATGAATATTCTCAGTGATGGATCTTCTCAATTGTGCACCCCCTCATCCCAGTGCTATGTGGGGGCGGGGGACTTCCCACACTGCCCTAAATCTGGTGCTGATCAGGAAGAACTTCCTGACAGTAAGAACAGTGGAATGGACTCCTTCGGGAGGTTGTGAACTCTCCTTCCTTGGATATTTTTCAGCGGAGGTTGGGTGGCCACCTGCCATGGATGCTTTAACTGAGATTCCTGCATCGCAAGGGGTTAGACTAGATGGCTCTGGGGGTCCCTTCCAACACTACCCTTCTATGATTCTTTGTTGTTGTTTTTATAAGATATTTATTAAAGTTTTCAATATTAATACAGTAAAAAGAAAATCAAAAAGAAAAAAGAAAAATATAACAAAAATACAAAACAGAAAATACTTAAAAACACACAAAATTTCAATAACTTATTTTTCATTAACTTATTTCCCAGACCTCCTCGTACCTCCCTTTTTTTGTATTCCAATTCGATTGTTAGTTCAGCAAATCCTTATCAATATTTTTTTTAAACCTACTTCTAAACCTTTTTTCCGTATTCTCTTATAACATTACAGCTGAAAACCACTTAATTTCTATCCGACATCATTCTAACATTCATTAATTTTATAATATTTCTGTAAATAGTGTTTAAATTTCTTCCAATCTTCTTCCACCGACTCTTCTCCCTGGTCTCGGATTCTGCCGGTCATTTCTGCCAGTCCCATATAGTCTATCACCTTCATCTGCCATTCTTCCAGAGTGGGTAGATCCTGTGTCTTCCAGTACTTCGCAATAAGTATTCTTGCTGCTGTTGTAGCATACATAAAAAAAGTTCTATCCTTCTTTGACACCAATTGGCCGACTATCCCCAGGAGAAAAGCCTTTGGTTTCTTCAGGAAGGTATATTTAAATATCTTTTTCATTTCATTATATATCATTCCCCAGAAAGCCTTAATCCTTGGGCACGTCCACCAAAGGTGAAAGAATGTACCTTCATTTTCTTTACATTTCCAACATTTATTATCGGGCAAATGATACATTTTTGCAAGCTTGACTGGGGTCATGTACCACCTGTAAATCATTTTCATAATATTCTCTCTTAAGGCATTACATGCCGTAAACTTCATACCTTTGAAGTACCATCTCCAGAAGACAAACTCTCCAGAGCACCTATTGCTAGCGTTCCACACCAGCCCTTGAAGAAACAGGGGAGGGATTTTTAGAAGTTTAACCCAGAGACACCCTAACTCCCCCCCCCCCAGGCTCCCCAAACTGCCCCTCCCCATCTCTGGCTCCGCAGGCTTCTGAGGCCAGGCCGCCAGGGAGCAGCTGGGCGGAGAGTGTGGAAAGCTTGATGATTAGTTTGTTTTTTAGACGCAGGGATTTGTGGCTGATTAACCTTAATCCGTTCAGTGTGATGGAACCCCATATGCGACTGGGCTTCAGTGAAAGGGGGGGCACGGGACAGGGAGGGGAGAAAGCGGGCACAAATAAGGAGAACGGAGCAGACTGCCGTCCATGGAAGCTCACACTGCAATAAATTTGTTAGGGCACGCTTCCCCAACTTGGTGCCCTCCCAGTGCCCTGTCTGGGGCTGCTGGGAGTTGGACGTCCAACGCATCTGGAGAGCAACAGGTTGGCAATGTTTGCCTTGAAAGCTTAAGGCTGCTTTAAGGTGCCACAGTACTGGCAGCAGACTAAGAACGGTGGCTTTCCGGTGAAAACGCCCAACCTTCGAAAATATATAGATAAATGCCATCCCAGCGCATACTTGTCAAGGCTCCTCCAGATGAACTGTTTATAGAGCATACATCCTGATTTTACGTCCACAAAGCTCATGCAGAGAGGTTAGATCGCATCCAGGTCTTTACTGAGCTTCTGCTCTGCTTTGATTGCAAGGTTGTTCATCTACGACGTGGGTAGGCAAACTAAGGCCCAGGGGCCGGATCCAACCCAATTGCTTTCTAAATGTGGCCTGCAGACAGTCCGGGAATCAGTGTGTTTGTACATGAGTAGAATGTGTCCTTTTATTTAAAATGCATCTCTGGGTTATTTGTGAGGCATAGGAATTTGTTCATTTTTTATTTATTTTTCAAAATATAGTCCGGCCTCCCACAAGGTCTGAGGGACAGTGGACCGGCCCCCTCCCGAAAAAAGTTTGCTAACCCCTGTTCTAAGACAATGAACGTTCCTCCTGATTTGATCGCATGGCATTTATACAACTCCCCGCCCACCTTTTGCCCACTTTTCAATGCGTTCCCCCATCTCTCCTAACTGTGCTAAAAGTCTGTGTCCCTTAAAGTGGACACGGGTTGCGCTAACGCAAATGGAGCCCCTGAAACCAATTTAATTGTGTAAACCTAAATATACGGTATGCGCTGGAGCCCGTCTCCCCAAAAAGAGGCGCGTTGGACAGAGGCACCCATGATCACACAGCAAAAGCGCCATAGCTTAGAGACAGAGCACCAAATGTTGATGCACCCTCTTCTCCTGTAGGGGGCACACACACACAATGGAAGACTGTTCATGAAGATGATAGAATTGCAGAGTTGAAAGGGACCACAAGGGTCAGCTAGTCCAACCCCATGCTGCAGGAATATTTTGCCTCCAGAAGTGTTTTGTTCTGTAGCTCAACTGCCTACAACATGTGAGGTCCAGCACCGAGGGCCTTCTGGCAGTTCCCTCACTGCGAGAAGCCAAATTACAGGGAACCAGGCAGAGGGCCTTCTTAGCAGTGGCACCCGCCCTGTGGAATGCCCTCCCACCAGATGTCAAAGAGAACAACAACTACCAGACTTTTAGAAGACATCTGAAGGCAGCCCTGTTTAGGGAAGCTTTTAATGTTTGATGTATCACAGTATTTTAATATTCTTTGGGAAGCTGCCCAGAGTGGCTGGGGAATCCCAGCCAGATGGGCGGGGTATAAATAATAAATTATTATTATTATTATTATTATAATCGAAGCCACAGCTGATGGAAAACAACCCAATACTGGAGAAAGCCATTGTGCCCTGCTTTTCAAGCTGCATACACACACATTACACTTAAAGCATGTGGCTTCCCTTTTAAAAAAGCCCATGGGAATTGTAGTTCACCCCTTGCAGAACTATAATTCCCATCAACAAACTGAAGTTCTCCAGAATTCCTTGGAGGAAGTCACATTCTTCCAATGCATTGCGTGTCTGTAGCTTTCAGCACAGACCAAGTTCCTTTTACTGATTTTTTTTTGGCCACTCTAGGCACAGGATAGTTATTTCCAGTGCTTTTTTCCTGGGGGTACACAGGGGTACGCATACCCCTAAACATTTTGTGAATCTTTGTACTTCTGTTCATTTACTGTATTTGCTTTTCCTGATTTGAACTATAAAATGGTGATTTTCTTGAGTCAAAATGAGAGTAAACACTTTTTTAGAAGAAGAAAAAAAGCACTGGTTCTTTCCCTTACTAGCCTGGGTCTTCAACAACAGCCTCGCATGCAGGCATTTAGCGCAAAGATTTCCCTAATCGACATGACCCAAAGTTTCACCTGTTAAATTTCTGTGTATCTTAGGCTAATGGTATAGGAGGAGCAGCTTGAATGGCCATTGTGTTGCAGGGGCTGTGCTGGAAAGAACAGCAGCAACCTTGAGTGAGTTTTGCACATGTGACACATAAACACACGCACACATGGAATCTGATCATAATTTTTCTGAACGGTGCGGTCTCTTCCTAGTGGCAGAACCTGGCACGGCCTCCCTCCGGTTCATTATATAAATGAGAGCAAGCTGGGAGGAAAGCTGGGCTTGAATGCTCTCCAAAAGCAAGGGCAGCCTTGCCTCTCGAGCTGAGCATGAGATGTGTGTGTGGCAACTTCTCTCCAGAAAGAGATGAAAGCCATGAAGCTTCTGACTCGACCCACCGCGCGCGCGCGCGCACACACACACACACACCAAAACAAAAACACACTCCAGGCATTGCCCTTATCCAAGTTGGGAATACATGCCGGACAAAGGGGTGGGTGGCGGGTGAGAGATTATGCTGTTCAAAGAGGATTAACACTTGGCGACAAGGCATCGAGCATCCTCTGATGTTCCTCGCGGTTTTCTCGTGTACCATTTTCGCTCAATGATAATTTCCTTTTGCGCAGATTGTTTTCCCTACCAAGTAACTTAAAAGACCCACGTTATGAATTCATCAGCTACAGATCATGCATACCCTCCAACATTTCTCTCATGAAGATTGGGACGTCATATTCAGTTGTTGTTGTTGTTGTTGTTGTTGTTGTTGTTGTTGTTGTTGTTGTTGTTGTTATTCTATTCCCCAGTGCTTTCTTTCTTTAAAAAATGTTTAGGGGTACGCTCATTTTGACTCAAGAAAATCTCAAATTTTTAGTTCAAATCGGGGGAAATAGATACAGTGGTACCTCGGGTTACATACACTTCAGGTTACGGACTCTGCTAACCCAGAAATAGTACCTCAGGTTAAGAACTTTGCTTCAGGATGAGAACAGAAATCGTGCTCCGGCGGCACAGCAGCAGCAGGAGGCCCCATTAGCTAAAGTGGTGCTTCAGGTTAAGAACTGTTTCAGGTTAAGTACGGACCTCCGGAACGAATTAAGTACTTAACCCGAGGTACCACTGTACAGTAAATGGACAAAAGTACGAAGATTCACAAAATGTTTAGGGGTATGTGTCAGTATATTTCATTCTCCCATTGCCGGGTGTGTGATTGTTACATCACATGTCTGTGTTTACTTTCCAGGCTTGGAAAGTGTGAGAACGGAAACCAGTCTTATCTTTTCCGCTGTATTGTACTTTTGTATTTTCTCTCTCTCTTGAAGAAGAAGATGTGAGAGGACACCATGATTGCTTTGTCCTGTATATATTGCTGAATAAATTACTTAGAATGCCACACCTCATCTCCACATCGCTTCTGCTATACTCTGCTGTGTGAGTGTGCACATATCTGAGGATATGTGTCGCTGGTGCGCACCGGGACTGAAGATTTATGAACATCCTGGACTGCGCTTCATAAGGAAGACACCTGGAGAGATTTGTCTCATTCCGGGGGCTGTGAGTGCCCCCCAGGCGTGTTCCGACAGTATGCGCACCCCTGCGTCACCCCAGAAAAAAGCACTGCTCTGCTCATCAGATTTGGTTGCCCCAGCAATTCTGGGAGGCTCCCAACACATATAAAAACATAATTTAACATTTAAAAACTTCCCTATACAGGGCTGCCTTTGGGTGTCTTCTAGAGGCTGTATAGTTATTTATCTCTTTGGCTCGAGGGTCTCATAACTTTGTACCCGCCAGTGCTTCTCCACTGCAGATGGTGACAACAGTCACGAAATTAAAAGACGCCTACTTCTTGGGAGAAAAGTGATGACAAACCTAGACAGCATCTTAAAAAGCAGAGACATCACCTTGCCGACAAAGGTCCGTATAGTTAAAGCTATGGTTTTCCCAGTACAGTGGTACCTTGGGTTAAGTACTTAATTCATTCCGGAGGTCCGTTCTTAACCTGAAACTGTTCTTAACCTGAAGCACCACTTTAGCTAATGGGGCCTCTTGCTGCTGATGCGCCGCCAGAGCACGATTTCTGTTTTCATCCTGAAGCAAAGTTCTTAACCTGAAGCACTATTTCTGGGTTAGCAGAGTCTGTAACCTGAAGTGTCTGTAACCTGAAGCGTATGTAACCCGAGGTACCACTGTAATGATGTATTGCAGTGAGAGCTGGACCATAAAAAAGGCTGATTGCCAAAGAATTGATGCTTTTGAAGGAGACTCTTGAGAGACCCATGACTCTTGAGACTCTTGAGAGACTGCAAGAAGATCAAACCTCTCCATTCTGAAGGAAATCAGCCCTGAGTGCTCACTGGAAGGACAGATCCTGAAGCTGAGGTTCCAATACTTTGGCCACCTCATGAGAAGAGAAGACTCCCTGGAAAAGACCCTGATGTTGGGAAAGATGGAGGGCACAAGGAGAGATGGTTGGACAGTGTTCTCAAAACTACCAGCATGAGTTTGACCAAACTGTGGGAGGCAGTGGAAGACAGGAGTGCCTGGTGTGCTCTGGTCCATGGGGTCACGAAGAATTTCAGACGTATGGCAACCCTAGTCTCCCCCACTCTTTAGTCTTCCTTGCAGCGATCAATATTTTGCTACAAAACCTATTTTAATATTTTGTGAGCCTTCCTCTTTTATGCTGAGGGGGAAACAGAAATCCAGTTGTTTTCCAGGGCCGGCTCTACCATTAGATAGTATGAAGGGATTGCCTCAGGCAGAGCATCCGCAATAGCACCCTGGCTGTTGCTTCTGAACCCCTGAACTTGCCCCCCCCCCTACAATGTAGCCTGCTGCCTTTCGTGTGGCGCTGAACTCTCTCCCACCACTAATGTCAAATTAAGTTTCAGCTGCCAGTGTGCCTGGTTTCTGTAACTGGAATGGCGAGGAGCCGCCATCTTGTCAAATAAACCCCAGAGCAAAACGCTAAGAGAAATGTTATTATTTGCTTATATCCCACCTTTTTCCTCCAAGGAACTCCAAGGTGGTATATGTGGTTCTCCCTCTCCTTATTTAATCCCCACAACGACCCTGTAAGGTAGCGTAGGCTGAGGGGCTGTGACCGGCTAACACAGCGGTTTCACTTCACCCTCAGTGGCGTACTCCATTGCCTCTCGAGACAGATGGATCATAGAATCCTCGGATGCCAGCAAAATGGTTCTTTCTTCCAGACCCTCCAAATGTCCCTATTCTCCAGGGATGTCCCTGATCTAGAGAAGCCATCCCGGTTTCTGATTTGATCCCAGAATGTCCCACTTTTCCTTAGGATGTCCCTATTTTCATTGGAGAAATGTTGGAGGGTATGGCGTTATCTGACCCCTGAGCCGCCTGAAGGCAAACCTGTTTGGGAAGGTTTTTTTTAAACCTTTAATGTTTTATTATGTTTTTTATATATGTTGGAAGCTGCCCAGAGTGGCTGGGGCAACCCAATAAGATGTGTGGGGTATAAAGAGTAAAATTATCCTTATGGAATGGGACATCCCTATTTTCGTCGGAAAATGTTGGAGAGTTTGTCCTTCTAAATCTGGGAGCAGGAAGGGGGACCATGGCAGAGGGGCTCTTTGACCCCTTCTCAGAACTCACTAGTACCAATCCCTTTTTCCCCGCCACAGCCAAAGTCTCTCGCTTTGACCTGCCTTTACGCACAAGCGCATTTAATGTGCAAAACAGGCTGTGGCTTGGACAATTTAAGGTGCTGTTTCAGTGAAACACTGCTGCCCTCTGTTGATGGAAAATATAATTTTATTTTTTCAAAGGATTTTGCACCCGCTCAATTCACTTTTCGGTTTTAACTGCGATCTACCTTTGGATAGCTCTGGGATTCGACTCTAAGAAAAAAAAAGTTCTTTCTGACCACCCAGTGTCAATATTTCTTTTCTTTTAGTTACAGATAGGTAGCCGTGTTGGTCTGCCATAGTCAAAACAAAACAAAATTCCTTCCAGTAGCACCTTAAAGACCAACTAAGTTAGTTCTTGGTATGAGCTTTCGTGTGCATGCACACTTCTTCAGATACACAAGTGTGTATCTGAAGAAGTGTGCATGCACACGAAAGCTCATACCAAGAACTAACTTAGTTGGTCTTTAAGGTGCTACTGGAAGGAATTTTGTGTGTATCTGAAGAAGTGTTCATGCACACGAAAGCTCATACCAAGAACTAACTTAGTTGGTCTTTAAGGTGCTACTGGAAGGAATTTTGTTTTGTCTTTTCTTTTAATTACCCTTGAAGTTGCTTTAAGAAGGAAATTCGAGAGGGGGGGGGAGGGAAGCCTGCAAACATTTTTGCTGCTGGATCATACCACAACAGGCATAGGCAAACTCGGCCCTCCAGATGTTTTGGGACTACAACTCCCATCATGCCTAGCTAACAGGACCAGTGGTCAGGGATGGTGGGGATTGTAGTCTCAAAAATATCTGGAGGGCCGAGTTTGCCTATGCCTGTACCACAGCTTCCATAGAATCAGTGTTGAAGGGGACTCCAAGAGCCATTTAGTCTGACCTGCTGCAATGCAGGAATTTCAAAACATGGTTCCCCATCCAATTTGAAACCATACTGGACCCTGCTTAGCTTTGTAAACGTGGTAGCATTTTTATTGCTGCATCACTAGGACGCTCCATTAAATAAAAGATGCCTCCAGGCCTTCCTCATTCCACAGAAACCGGCCCCAACTTTCTGCCGTCGTCGTGCCAATTCTCTTGAGGTCGCACCCACAGAATACATTTTAAAGCACTCTTATGCCTCTTAAGCATCTGTGGCTTTGTTGGAAATTAAAATAGATTGAAGGAATAAAACCAGTCATGGCTTCTCCCAGAGAATCCTGGGAACTAAGCAAGGATTATCTTGATTTGATGGCCTCTGACAGGTTCGCATTAAATTTAGCATGGTTGCCACATGGGCCCAGCCCTGCGCCGACCAATTTTAGCTGCCTTAATAAGTATTAGGCGTCTGGTATCTCAAGCAGGGTTTAATTTTGACAGGTGGGTGGGCACATCCAAGGACAGGTTGGCTTTCCACTCCGAAAATACAGCCTCGAATCTTCGTTGGAGCTGGAACAAAAGCAGTGTTCACTAATGGTTAAAGCTGGGTTTGTTTTGTTTTTTTAAAAAATTTTTCAAAATTAAAACAAAACATATTATAATAAAAAAGCTGGGTTAATTGGAAGAGAAACTGCAGGGAAAAGCTCAGAGTCCAAGGCTGTGGTCCTAGCTTCACTTACCTTGGAGCAAGCCCCATGAAATAAAGTAGAACTTGCTTATCGGTAGACATGTTTAGGATTTTGCTGTTAGGGAGAGTCTGGCTAGATTGCTTGTTGGGTAGGCAGAAACAGGGTCATAAGGGGGGAAACATAGGGAGAGAAGGCTTGAAGAACAAAGATCTCTGGCTTACTGCATTACAAGGCCTAGGGCAGGGAGGGATCACCTTTGGCCAAGGGCCGCATTTGCTCAGGAGTAATCTGTTGAGGGCCACATGCCAGGTGGAGGACTGAGCGAGCGGAGGTAGAGTGAGAGACAAATTAGCTCATTTGGAATAAAGACTGCTCTGCTGCAAACCTTTCCCTGGCGGCAACCTAAAATTAGAATTCCCAAACCTCTTCCGGAGTACTCGGAAATAAACCCTTCTGAGTTTTACGGGGTTACTCTCAAGTAAGATGATTTTGTGTGTCTGTGTGCAGCAGACCCAATTAACAGTTGCTGGAAAAAAAATGAAAGTAATTCCTTTCTGACTTTGCTGTGGGTTAAACCACAGAGCCTAGGGCTTGCCGATGAGAAGGTTGGCAGTTTGAATCCCCGCGATGGGGTGAGCTCCCGTTGCTCAGTCCCTGCTCCTGCCAACCTAGCAGTTCGAAAGCACGCCAGTGCAAGTAGATAAATAGGTACCGCTCCAGCGGGAAGGTAAACGGTGTTTCCGTGCGCTGCTCTGGTTCGCCAGAAGTGGCTTAGTCATGCTGGCCACATGACCTGGAAGCTGTACGCCGGCTCCCTGGGCCAATAAAGCGAGATGAGCGCCACAACCCCAGAGTCGGCCACGACTGGACCTAATGGTCAGTGGTCCCTTTACCTTTACCTTACAGAAGCCTACCGATTTGTTCACAAATAGCCGACAGGGAAGACTTTGGTGTCCGAACTGTACAACCGGGGAAGAACTAGGATACTGCTCTGAAACTGCATGGGCTGATGAGAGCGGGGACATATTTTAAAGCCAAGAAAAACAAAGAGGAAATTAGCAGGAGAGAGGGAACTCTGATGAAGTGGGGGCTGCTTGAGGTGTCAGGGGCCACATAAAGCGAGGCTGGGGGCCAGCAGGAGGTCACCCACCTGTAGCCTATGGAGTGGAGGAACTTCACATTAATAGCATCCAGACAAAGGACAATTAGAAGCTTGTGGATATAGGGCGACTTGTATAAGAAATGCCAAGCAGGGAGAATTTCTCAGGAATCTAGCGGAAGGCTCACTAGTTTCTCACGGTGAGCCCTGGAGTCTTCTGAGCCCTAGGTTCCTGGATGTTGTTGGACTACAACTCCCATCATTCCTAGCCAGCAGGGCTGATGGGAGTTGTAGTCCCAACATCATACAGGGACCTAAGCTTGAGAAAGGCTGCGTTAGAATGTATATTACTTTCCAGGCACAATTCAAAGTGCTGGTTTGAAGTTAAAAATCTAGGATGGTTTGGGCTGTATGTACTTTCCAGAACAGCTTCTTTCCCTCCCCCATCCACATCTGCCTCTTGAACTCACAGCAATCTGCCACAAACAGAGAGACTAGCCACAGGATGGCACCCTCCAGCCACCAAATCTAGGCAGGAGATCATCAAGCATGAGTGTTGAAAGTGAGGGTCTTTCCTTTGTAGAGTAAAAAGGTAAAGGTAAAGGGACGCCTGACCATTAGGTCCAGTTGTGGCCAACTCTGGGGTTGCAGCGCTCATCTTGCTTTATTGGCCGAGGGAGCTGGCATACAGCTTCCGGGTCATGTGGCAGCACGACTAAGCCGCTTCTGGAAAACCAGAGCAGTGCACGGAAATGCCGTTTACCTTCCTGTCGGAGTGGTACCTATTTATCTACTTGCACTTTGACATGGTTTCGAACTGCTAGGTTGGCAGGAGCTGGGACCGAACAGGAGCTCACCCCGTCACGGGGATTCAAACCACTGACCTTCTGATCGGCAAGCCCTCGGCTCTGTGGTTTAACCCACAGGGCCACCCGCGTCCCTTTAAGGCCACCTTTAAACCCCACGCTTAAGTGAAAGGTATGTGGACACACACCTCTCTCCTTAAAAGCAGGCAAGAGGTGTTAACACAGTTGAAGGACACAATTCATCCAGCCATAAACACTCAAGTGGGTGGAGAAAGCTCAGTGCAACATTGGCAGAAGTCTGAAAGGCTGTATTTGGCTTCTGGACCCAAGGCTCTACAACCCATCTTGCAGCTCGTTTTTGCAAAGGAAGGCATTTCCCCTTATATTTATTTATTCACTTTAAAGGTAAAGGTACCCCTGACCGTTAGGTCCAGTCGCAGACGACTCTGGGGTTGCACGCTCATCTTGCTCTATAGGCCGAGGAAGCCGATGTTTGTCCGCAGACAGCTTCCAGTTCATGTGCCCAGCATGACTAAGTAATTTCTGGTAAACCAGAGCAGCACGGAAACGCCGTTTACCTTCCCGCCAGAGCAGTACCAATTTATCTACTTGCACTTTGACGTACTTTCGAACTGCTAAGTTGGCAGGAGCAGGGACCGAACAACGGGAACTCACCCCGTTGCGGGGATTTGAACCACCGACCTTCCGATTGGCAAGCCCTAGGCTCTGTGGTTTAGACCACAGCCACCCGCATTCCCTTATTCGCTTTACACATTGTCTTATTGCCAAGGCACCCAAGGTGGTATCCAGCTTTGCCATTCTCCCACCCATGCACCGGCAGAGAGCAACACCAACACATGCAGAAATAAATCCCTGTCCTCCTTTTTGCCCAGCAGAATGGTGTCCTCAGGCCCTGGTTTTGGGGACGTTCTGACCAAAGCAAGTCCTGATGGTGTCTTTGCCTCCCTCCCTCCCTTCCCCTCCAGGAAAAGGAAGAGACCTGCTTGTTCATTAAGTTTGCTGGAAGGTCTCTTAATGGTGGTGCCATTAGCCGAGTCAGGATACATGGGGTAGTGCCTTCTGCCCTTCAGAAATAAGGCAGGTGCAAACTGCAATACATCTTAGTCACCTGCTTAAGGCCTGTGTCCATATACTTTATTAGCAAGTTTGGAATATACACTTCTTCTCATGGGCAGGATTTTATCTGACTGCGTTTTGCAACCTGCTCCTGTGTCATTCAGATGGAGAGTGGCATATAATTATTTTTAAATGAATACTTCAACTAAACGAATGGACGGTTTCTACAAAAACCTGCTGCTCAGGGACACTCACCTTGTTAAAAGCATCTTCCAGCAGGCAGGTGAAACCACCCAGGTTCGCTTTTCATTGCAGAGTTTATACCGAAGTAGACATACTACATAGTTCTTCAAATAAACTGTCAACTTCACATTTCTGCCAGTTTACACTAGAGCTTTTATTTGTTAAAGAAACACCTGGGACAAAAAATATTCCAAAAAAACCTATTCATTTTGGCCATTAGGGAGTTTTTTTTTTTTTAATCACACCCAATGGATTAAATAATTAAAAAAAAGTCTCATGCAATTTTTTCAAACAAACCAACCTTCCTTGGAGGATTTTAAACAAAGGTTGGATGGCCATCCGTCATGGATGATTTAGCTGATTTTCCTGCCTCACAGGGGGTTGGACTAGATGACCATAGGGTCCCTTCCTGCTCTACAATTCTATGCTTCTAGAGATCAAGGGAAGCGGGTTAAAATGCCCTTCTCTTCCGATTCAACACACACAGCTTGGTTTAGGACACCCTTCTACCCTGAGATACACAGGTGTATCAGGGTAGCAAAGTGCCCCGCCCCCCCAATCCTGTGCCAATTGATTAGTTTCTGTTAAGTAAGCTTAACTCAATCAAAAGGATTTTAATGAATTGACTTTAGACTGCAATTTAACCCCAAACACGAGGGAGGTTTGTATTCAAGATAGCGTTATCAACTTTTTCTAATGGCATTAGAACTGGACCTATAACAGCAGCTGAACAGATTTTCTTTTCCTTCCTAACCATGATCTTCGTGCCAGGAAAAGGTTCGCTTCCTAAATTACTCTTTTTGATAGGTGTCAAGGGTTCCCAAATCTCCACGTGCCAAGTTAATTCAACGCTGTTATCTCCAAACATCCAGTTGTATAAAACAAGATGTCACATTTGCATAGAGCACTAGAGTAAGGGACTGAGGCTGAAATCCTAACCCCGTTTGCCTGGGAGTAAGCCCTACGGCACGCAGTAGGACTTGCTTCTCACTAGGCATGGTTAGGATGGTACTGTAAGCTATGAGCCAAGCGTTCATGGTTCAAATGTCACCACTGCTACGAATGCACTGGATAGATTTAGGCAAGTCACTCTTCCCTTAGCCTCAGACCTGCAATATGAGTACAGTGGTACCTCGGTTTACGAACTTAATCCATTCCGGAAGTCCGTTCTTAAACCCAAACCGTTCTTGAACTGAGGCGCGCTTTCTCTAATGAGGCCTTCTGCCGCTGGTACCCTTCCACCATTCGGCTTCCGTTCTTAGACCGAGGTAAAGTTCGCTAACCAGAACACTACTTCCGTTTTTGCAGAGTTCGTAAACTGAATAGTTCGTAAACAGGGCTGTTCTTAAACCGAGGTACCACTGTATACGGTAAAGTTAAAAGTAAAGGTACCCCTGACCATTAGGTCCAGTCGTGACTGACTCTGGGGTTGCGACGCTCATCTCGCTTTATTGGCCGAGGGAGCCGGCGTACAGCTTCCGGGTCATGTGGCCAGCATGACTAAGCTGGCTCCCTCGGCCAATAAAGCGAGATGAGGCGCACGGAAACGCCGTTTACCTTCCTGCCAGAGATGTACCTATTTATCTACTTGCACTTTGACGTGCTTTTGAACTGCTAGGTTGGCAGGAGCAGGGACAGAGTGATGGGAGCTCACCCCGTCGTGGGGATTCGAACCGCGACCTTCTGATTGGCAAGTCCTAGGCTCTGTGGTTTAACCCACAGTGCCACCCGAGTCCCTTACCTGCATACGGTAATAATGGCTTATCCTACAAAGAGATTACCAAGACAAGGTACGTGAAGTGCTCTGTACACTCAAAGAGGTGCTGTATGAATATTACTGGTAACCCATACTTTTTGGCTTTTTAAAATTCTCAACAGCACTGCAAACCACAGGGTGGTCTCGCTTTGTTTGAAAGTGGGATCTGGCAAGGTCTTCCACGAACCATCATTAAGCAAAAACTGAGGAAGCAAATATGTTGTCATTCAACATTTATTATTTTTTCTTTACTGCCTCAAGATGAGTAGTCCCTATTGGTACAAAGGTCAGAGTCACAGACACAAGACACATGGAAAATAAGGGGGGTGGGGTTTAGAAAGCACTCCTTGCCTAGACAAAAATAAAAAAGACTAACCAAAGAAAAAGAGTGTAGTGTTCTTTGCAGATATTTTACAGACCGAAGACCAAAAGCTCTTTATCATTGAAATGCCTATTATCTACTTAAAGTTGTGTGTACAAAACCAGGTATTTCAAAAGTGTCCCCTGTTGGGTTTTTATTATTTTTTTGCAATTCTGAAAAAAAAATACAAAAAACAACATCCAGAAGTCTTACAGGTTTCAAAGGATTTTTTTTTTTGCTTGTACATGATGAATAGGAATCAAGTCTCCCGATCTTGGAGAGGTACTACAATAGATTATCTAACATTTTCTCACATGTCCTAGCCACTACAAACAGGAGTAGGAAGGGGGGGGAAAAATAAAACCTGGAGTGTATTCTAAGTACACTGCACAAGCAGGGGTGGGGCTGCCTGGGGAGGGGCATAAATGTTAGAAGGGGGAGGGGAGGAGAACTTAAGCCCTTTCGCCACGGATGCGGCGAGCCAGCTGTATGTCTTTTGGCATGATGGTGACCCGCTTGGCATGGATGGCACACAGGTTGGTGTCCTCAAACAGACCCACAAGATACGCCTCGCTGGCTTCCTATTGAGACAAGGAAATTCAAGTAAAAATAATGGAACTGCTTTGTAGGGAACAAGTTTTGAAATGTACAAGCATGGAAGGGGGTGGATACAAAACACAAGCAGCAAGGTTTTGCAACAGATTGTCTGTGTGTTGACATACTCATGGATTTCAAAATGCTAGCTCTTCGTCTTGCACGCAACAGAAGGCCGATCGCATACATTACCTGCCTGCAGAAGGGATACACGCAATTCAATTCCCTTGAAATTTTTGGAATCCTGGAGAAGGGAGCATCGCCAGATGGAACGGGAGAGAAATATCAACAACATCTTATTCACACCCCAAGCTCCCAGGAGGAGAAGATGCTGCCACACTCTTATCTCAGTTTCATCTTTTGACAGCGACACTTACCTTCTTTTTAAAGAAGTGGAAGTACCTTGCTTGCTATGGCAGCAGCTGTTCCTCACTTACTTTCCAGCACAGATGGTCACTGCCAGAACAAGCATGACCTCCAGAGGAGGAGGAGGAGGTGGAAGACTGGAAGGGAGGGTGTCACAGCTCCTCCTTTCTCTTCTCCAAGGCTGCCTCAGCCCATCTAATAGTTTCAACAGTCTCGGGGAAGCTGTGGCTCCCCAGATGTTGCAGAACTACAACTCCCATCATCCTTGGCCACAGGTTCCCCATTCCCTCTTTATCAATGGAGCTGCAATAAAGGCAGAAAGCACCTCTCCAAACCCCAGCGCAGCAGAAAGCAGCCCAACACATCCCCCACAACGACTCTGCTCAGGCACACGTCTCCAGCTCACATCTAGCATGTCCAACGTATGCTAGATGAAGCTTATGAATTTAGAAGGTGACAACGGCAGAAGTGTCAGAGGGAGAGTTTCAAGAAATATCAAGCAGCTCAAGAGAACAGTCTGAGGGCACGTGACACAGCCTGTGCTGCAAAAAGCAAGCAGGGTTTCTTTTTGGCCTTTAAACTCCCACAAAGGAGCAGCTCTCTGGAACCAGGCAGAGTCTTCAGGACGAAGAAGGGAGAGGCAACAAGGAGACGAGGCACAAACCTGCAGAGCTCCGATGGCAGCACTCTGGAACCGCAGGTCTGTCTTGAAGTCCTGAGCGATTTCACGAACCAGACGCTGGAATGGCAACTTGCGGATCAGCAATTCTGTGGATTTCTGGTACCGCCGGATCTCTCGCAGTGCCACAGTGCCAGGCCTGGGAGAAATTACAGTCATACCTCATGTGACGTTTGCTTCATGTTACGTTTTTTCAGGTTGCGTCCCGCGGCGACCCAGAAGTACCGGAAAGGGTTACTTCCGAGTTTTGCCGCTTGCGCATACACGCAAAATGACATCACGCGCAGAAGCGGCAAATTGCAACCCGTGAATGTGCAAACGCGCCGCTGCGGGCTGCGTTCTTTTCATGTTGCGAACGGGCCTCCGGAAGAGATCCTGTTCGCAACCAGAGGTACCACTGTATAGGAAAATAGTAGTCATCTCACTCCAACCTTGCTGACACAGCTAGAAGTCATGAGAATGGAGGGAAACAGGGTACAGAAACTGAGCAGCCACCCCTCCTTCCCAAATACCCAGCACCATGACAAATTTGGAGAGCACTCTTACTTGATGCTAGGGGCTGACCAGATTGCCGGCTTGAGAGCAGCTGCCTGGCTTCTCTGTGCTCCCCACCCCACCCTGTACTGGCCAAAAAACTGAGCTGCTATCGAGTGCCTGTTCCAAATACCTGTAACGGTGAGGTTTCTTCACTCCACCAGTGGACGGTGCACTTTTCCGGGCGGCTTTGGTGGCCAGCTGCTTTCGAGGAGCTTTCCCGCCAGTGGATTTACGGGCAGTCTGCTTAGTACGGGCCATCCTGGGTGGTCCTTAAGCTGCAAGAAACCTGCTAAGGGAATGGAGTACAGATGAGTTGATGGGGAAACAGGGACACTTTTGATAGCTCTGCGTCCAATTTGCACTGTAAGGTACTACACACTAGGAACTCTGGGGCCTTGGGCTCAGTTTACAAACCCCATTTCATGGTAAAAACATCTATGAACAGAATATATTTATTAAAAAGGGGAGGGGGAACCTCTAGATTTTCATTGAACATTCACCAAAACCAGAAATCACAACCCTGTCAATAACAGAAGCTAGGTTTTCGAAGGAACCTAATGGGTTATCCATAGCAGCACCCCAGAACAACCACCTGCTGTATATATGACTCCTCCATTTTGTCCAAAAGCCTGATGCATCGTCTTCATGCATACCTTCTTTAAGCAATTCATTTGCCTTATTCAGCTGTCTGAACCAATTTGGCTATCTAGCCGGCACAGTAGACAGCATCAAGAGAGAACAGCTGAAGCTTTAGCAGATATACACATGACATGCCGAGCCCCACTTTCTCTGGAAACTTATTTCAACACCTGAATTTAGTCCTAAATTTAAAATATTTGCATGATGCCTTACCTATATCTACTTTTTTGTCATTTCATCTGAGGCACATCTGCATTTAACAGTTGAAAGAGCAGGAGCCTTAAAGTTCGCTTGCATAGAAAGTGTGGGACAAATATAAAGTTTTACACTAGCAGTAAAGTAGTTCTTGCTAGCTACACTGACACCACAGCAGGAAGTGCGCTACTCCTGTTTACTTGTATCTGCACCTACAGAGATTAATTACTTCAGTCAGGGAAAGAAAAAGCGCTTCCGGGAGCGCAATTTTTATTCTGATCAGAAATCACTTATTTCAGCAGTGTCTGGCATTATACACGGGGACATGCAAAAAGAGGGTCTAATAAAAGAAGGTATCTCATTCGTGTGTCTCAGCTCCACAATATATTCCCTCCGTTTCACCCTTTGTCATACATGCTGCTCCACAGACCTTCCCCTCTGCTCCTCCCCCTTTAAAAAATCAAGCAGGCATCAGCTAACATAAGACTGCAATCCTATACTTGGAAGTAAGTTTCATGGAACTCAATCTTACTTCTGAAAAGGCACAGATAGGCTTACACGGTAAAAACCAGAAGGCCCAAGAAATGCATGTGCCATATTTTAATACAGAGAATTACTTTAATACAGAGCATTAATTTCCAGAGGTCTGTTGCAGCAAAACAATAATCTTGTGGCACCCTAAAGGCTTATGGTTGCAGCCATTGCTAGTCATACTCAAGAGTAGACTCAATGAAATTAATGGATATGACTAACATGGGTTTATTATTAATTAGGTACCTTATTTATGTGATTGCAAGCTGTTTCAAATTGTTTTTAATATTGTGTTTTAATTGGTGTAACCTGCCCTAGTACCTGAGAGTGAAGGGCGGGTAATAAACTATAATAATAATAATAATAATAATGAATTTTAATCGGTCTACTCCGGGTGGAACTTACTTGGATACAACTCTTAAAAATTATTATGGCAGAAACTTTCATGGTGTTAGAATTCACTTTATTAGATGCAGTAACTTTTCCCAGTAGGAAAAGGTCAGAGAAAAGTCAGCAGGAAAACAACTTAAGACAACACTTCCTAGCTTCCTAATTCTGGGAGAGAGTAAAAACTAGCAAGGATGCAGTACTGGAGAGGGAAAGACTGTATGAAGAAACTAATCAAATGGCAGTAATGGCTCTGAATCAGGATCCGGTTCTGTAACATTGCTGGCATTCATTATTCCTCAATGAACAATTACTGGGTGTGAGAATGTGGATGTTTTGTAGAAGCCATGCTTCCTTGCTCATATCTCAGTTCTATTCTGGATTCAAAATTCTACCTTCGCTGATAGCAATAAAAAGTAACATCAAACATGCTGAATTCAAAGAGCTTCCTAAACTATCTCCAGTATTTGTAAAGCAAGCTCACAAACATAAATTAAGACCACAAAACAACATAAAAACCTTAACAACAACCAATGTTACAATATTAGAATCATAGAATTATAGAGTTGGAAGAGACCACAAGGGCCATCGAGTCCAACCCCCTGCCAAGCAGGAAACATTATTTTTAAGTATTATAAGTATTATTTTTATACTTCTACATTCTCTGGGGTGAAAAAAATCTGCTATCAAAATGCACAAGCAAATTTATAGTTTTTAAATTTCTAAAATACCTGAGGGGAGGAGAACCTAGCCAATCCAACCGTTTCGCCTTCAAGTGTGTGTGTGTGTGTGTGTGTGTGTGAGAGAGAGAGAGAGAGAGAGAGACCGACCAGTATTGTGTGAACAGCAGTGAGAGCGCACCACACCTGGCTCACAGTGAAGATAGCCTGCACCTGGCTCAAAGTGGAATTCATCAAGGCTTGCTTCTAATTAAACTTGCTCAGGATTGCACTATATCCGCACCACCACCACCCCCAGCAAAAAAAAAAACCCTTCCATTACAACTTTCAAACAGCTTTAAAATCCTAGACACATTTCTAGAGACCGAGCCTTATGCGGAATCCTGGAAAAGAGGAGACTGAGAAGAGATTCTATAAGCCATTCTATAAGCCGTCAGACCTCACCTGGAGTACTGTGTCCAGTTCTGGGCACCACAGTTCAAGAAGGACACTGACAACCTGGAACGTGTCCAGAGGAGGGCAACCAAAATGGTCAAAGGCCTGGAAACGATGCCTTATGAGGAACGGCTAAGGGAGCTGGGCATGTTTAGCCTGGAGAAGAGGAGGTTAAGGGGTGATACGATAGCCATGTTCAAATATATAAAAGGATGTCACATAGAGGAGGGAGAAAGGCTGTTTTCTGCTGCTCCAGAGAAGCGGACACGGAGCAATGGATCGAAACTACAAGAAAGAAGATTCCACCTAAACATTAGGACAAACTTCCTGACAGTAAGAGCTGTTTGACAGTGGAATTTGCTGCCAAGGAGTGTGGTGGAGTCTCCTTCTTTGGAGGTCTTTAAGCAGAGGCTTGACAACCATATGTCAGGAGTGCTCTGATGGTGTTTCCTGCTTGGCAGGGGGTTGGACTCGATGGCCCTTGTGGTCTCTTCCAACTCTGTGATTCTATGATCTTCAAATATATTAAGGGCTGCCACATGGAAAATGAAGCAAGCTTGCTATCTCCTGCTCTGGATGGCAGGGCTCCAACCAATGGCTTCAAGATAAATAAGAAAGGAGATTTCAACTAAACATCAGGAAGAACTTTCTGATAATAAGGGCAGATCGAAGGTGGAACAGTCACCCTCCTGGCCTGGATAATGGTAGACCAAGGTTGGTGGGGCAGTTCCCCTTTCGCCCTAAATGGACAAAGTCTCCACAGCTGATTCTGTAAAACCTAACTTTAGATAAACCAGAGTTAGCAGCAAGGCCAAAGAAAAGGAACCGCCTGTCGTCATTAGGTGGTCCTGGCAAACAGAAGAGGCAGTTGCCATGGTAACCACAGCCCCCCCCCATTCCCTACTGGTGGGTGGGGAGCACGTGCAGTAACAATATTAGGAAAGCGGGGGGGTGTTTGTTCACAGGGAGGGGCTGCGATGACCTCTGGGA
The DNA here is from genome assembly GCF_964234715.1 of Podarcis melisellensis. NCBI lineage: Eukaryota > Metazoa > Chordata > Lepidosauria > Squamata > Lacertidae > Podarcis > Podarcis melisellensis. Next base: position 82,696,206 of record NC_138540.1, read on the forward strand.
ACAGGAAGCATTGGGGCGGCTACATGGCCAGGACACCTGGGGAACACCTATGAGCCGCACCGCAAATGGACTACACGCCCCAGGAGCCTTTGCGGAGAACGCTTCCTCCTATTGGCTGCCCGCAGTCAGGTGGCACAAAAGCACTTCCCCCCCCCTCCCAACACCCGCAGGACGCAGAAGCCTTTCTTCCCGACTGGCCAGCGCGCGGCCGGCCAATTGGTTTGTAACCCGGGAGAGCAAAAGGGGGAGGGGGAGGGCGCAGAACCTCCGAAAAAAAAACCGCTCCTCGGCGATTGACACCGGCTGCCGACCAATCCCATCCCGAGCTCCCTCAGGGGTTTCGGGCCTATCAGCGAAGCGGCCGTCACCCTCGCTCTTTCAGCCAATAGGCGGCGGGATGCAGACGGAAGGCGGGACTTGGCGTCTAAGCGTTGGCGTGTGTGTGGGGGGGAGAGAAATGAAGGAGCGAAGGCATCGCCTCAGACGACCTCGGTTTCCAGTTGCCCCCCTTTACTTCCCTCCCCTCACCCAACAGGACAAGAGCGGGCGGGGAGCGGGGTTCGGCAGGCGGCCCCTCGCGGCCTTTTCGTTACCTGAGCTGTTACGCCTCGCGCTTCGGCGGCCGTTGGTGCCGTTTGGTCGTCCCGCGGCGGCGCTCGCGCTGCTCTCCGCTCCCTTCCCGCTTTTCCCGCCAGCCCCAACAGAAAATGGCGGGTTCCAGGGCCAGGCTATTTAACCATCATGCAACGGGGCTGGAGCGGGGTGGGGGAGGGGGAGGGAACGGCTGGAAGAAGCGGCGGGTCGGCTGAGGTGAACGAGGCGCCTCGGGAGCCATCTTGCGCGCCTTGCCGACGCCTCAGCGAGGCCCTCTCCGCCTCAGAGCCCCAGAAAAAGAAAACCATGAAACGCCAGGGTTTCCTTTCACATATGGCAACGGTTGCCCTCTCCACAAATATCTAGCCGTCGTTTGAAAGCTGCTGCTCTGGTGCAGACTGTAAACACTATAAATTGTGCCAAAAGCAATGTGTTTTAATGGAGCAGCGCCCAGCCAAGCCATGCTCCATTTTTACAGGAAAATGGCCGGTTTACATGCGAGTCGAACTGAGTCTCTCTCCCGTGAGGTTCTGAAATAATCGCCTCAACGCGTTTTGTAACAAAAAATCAGCACACCTGTAATAATATCAAAGGAATGCGAACTTCAGTTGCGCAGAATTGGGCCTACGTAAATCACGGCAACAGCAACTTAAAATGTTTTGTGTTGCAACATGGCTAAGTGATCACTCTTTGTTCGCAATCATCGTCGTGATCTCAAATCATAATTTGATTTCCATAGGATCCTCCACAGATTCCATGGGATCCTAGACTGGGAAAGGTTGTGGAGGAAAGGGGTCAAGTTCGCTGCATGTAGAGTGTTAAAGGAAAATGTTATGAAAATGATGTATAGATGGTACTTAACCCCTGTAAAACTAGCAAAGATTTATCACAAGTGATAAATCTATGTTGGAAATGTAAAGAAAAAGAAGGTACCTTTTACCATATGTGGTGGACTTGCCCCAAGGTGAAAGACTTCTGGGAAAAGATTTATAATGAATTGAAAAAAATGTTGAAATATACATTTATTAAGAAACCAGAGGCCTTTCTACTTGGAATAACAGGTTTGGAATTGCCCAAGAAATATGTTGGAAATCACAAGAAATACCCAACAGTGGAGGAATGACAGATGAAGATGATGGATTTTTCAGAAAGTACTAGATTTGCTTTTAGGTGAACATGGATAGAAACAGGCAGGGGGGCTGCAATTCTAAGAGCGTATACTTGGGAATAAGTCCCCATCAGGACTTCGACCTGCTTAAAAACACATAGGACTGAATTACACAGCAAACATTTATGGGTTGGCAGGCAACTATAAAAAGAGGAAACTTCTACAGAAATAAGAGGCTGTTGGTATGTGAAAAACTCTTAATTAACAGAAAATGCAGCTTGATTCTTTACATTAAATGCACACACACTTCATTGAAAAAACCCCCCAAAACTATGGGACTCTTAAAAAGTACTGCTTGACAGCAGTTTCCCTAACAGCAGAGGGGGAAGAGCGGTGGGTCTCAGATGGTTTTGGTCTCGATTTGGTTTATTGCGGAGGGAAATTCACATTTTTTATTAAACCTGTATTCTTCCCTTCCTCCCAAAGAAGTCCAGGACATTAACATCCACAGAGAGGTCCGTGCAGTTGAAGTGGCTCAGGAATTCATAGCTTCTGTGACAACCATGGGGCTGTCTCAGTTTACATCCAGACCTTCTCATGTTGCAGAACACTCTTGGCTTGGTCTTTTGTCAGTTGGAGGCAGGGAATGGAAGCAGGGGGCTGAAGCCCCAAGCAGCTTATATAGTACCCTGTAGGTGAGTTTTTGGCATCAGGGGGATATGCACCAGGAAGTTAGAAAACACCCTATCCTATGTGGAGCTTTTCTGAGGGAGAGGGAAAATACTCTATTGGGACTCCCCCTTTCCTATTCTAAAGAAATTCCCCAGCTCCCTATCTTGCAATCTGATGCTTAGGTTTTGAACTGGCTACTAGCCCTTTGGAGCTTAGAAAGGGGGAAAGCTAATTCCTTAGCCCTGAACCACAGCATTCTATAAAGCTTTTCTTACAGGCTAGTGGGGTCACTGTTGCTGGAGTGTGGGAACAACCCACATAATTTACATTATGCTCTCCCACCCTACACCCTTGTTGCTAATACTAAATATAATGCATCTGCATTTCTTTCTGCTTCCTCCACTGACCCCTCCATTCTTGTTACTCTGTTTGCAAGCAATCCACAGGCATTTAGCAGACTGCATCTTTTCACATAGAATCAAAGAATTGTAAAGTTGGAAGGGACCCTGAGGGTCATTAGTACAACTGCCTGCAATGCAGGAAACTCAGCTAAAGCATCCATGACAAATGGCTATCTAACCTCTGCTTAAAGACTTAAGGGAGACTGTTCCACTGTGAAATAGCTCTTAATATCTGAACCTTTCCCTCCTGATGTTTAGTTGGAATCTCCTTATCACTTGGATCCATCAATTCGGGCCCTACCCTCTGGAGCAGCAGAAAAGATGCTTGTTCCCTCTTCCATGTGACAGCCTTTGAGATACAGTGGTGCCCCGCTAGACGAAAGGGTTTTCCGTTTTTCGATGCGCTTCGCAAGACGAATTCCCCTATGGGCTTGCTTCGCAAGACGAAAACGTCTTGCGAGTCTTGCGATTTTTTTCGCCCCCCCTTTTTCTAAGCCGCTAATAGCCTTTTAGCCGCTAAGCCTTTAATAGCCGCTAATCCGCTAATAGGGTTGCTTCGCAAGACGAAAAAACCGCTAGACGAAGAGACTCGCGGAACGGATTATTTTCGTCTTGCGAGGCACTACTGTAGATGGCTATCATGTCTCCTCTTTACTGGACTAAACATACCCAGCTCATTCAACCATTCTTCATAAGGCTTGGTTTCCAGACCCTTGATCATCTTGGTCCCCTCCTCTGCACATGTTCCGCCTTGCTAACATCCTTCTTAAATTTATTGCTACTTGTTGCACGCTTCACACAGAGCAAGGAAATTACCTTATAAAAAAGGACTAGCTACTGTGTAGAGGATTCTTTTTTAGACGAGAGAGAGAAAAACTTGGCAACTTCCCAAGGCAGTTCTCCGCCTCAACATTTGCAGTGTCTGGTTCAAATATTTTTCTTCTAATTTGTGGGTTGAGAGGAGCAGTGTTGAACCCCTGCCAAATGTCTCAATGTGTAACAGATACTTGGATGATCTCTGATGGATGTTAGCTGTAAACAGTGAGCAAAACCAAAACTATCAAAAGCCACTGTGGGCCAACAGCAGCAGTTAGTAAGGGATGAAAGTATATAGCGCCACTATTTTCATAAGATATCCACTTAAGTCCCTATTGATCAGTGCAAACTATTCTAAATGAGCCCAGCAACTCTGTTTTCAGCACAGAACTTTACATAAGCAACAAAGCTGACTAGATTCCTGCTTTTGCTTGTTTGGAGTTCCTGACGTTGGACTGAGAATGTTTGGTACAGATTGTTTCTGTCAATATTTTAAATTATGAATTGCCCCGAGAGTGACAGATGAAGGGCGCTATACAAATTTAATAACTAGTAACAGCTTGCTCCTTCACCCCCGTGACCACCATCAATTTAGGACAGACAGCTCTCTACAGATCACTGTGAAAAGACCGTGCACATCTATTGAAACGCCCCTGAACTATATAGTCCGTTGCGCTCTCATAACAGCTACTTCTTTTAAATCTAAATGCCATGCTTTGTTTCCCATTTCCATGCTGTGTCTTGCTGGGTCCTAGAACTTTTTCCACATGCCTTATCAAGTCTGCCCCCTCACGCCATTCTCTCATCCCATGACTTCCTGTTGAAGTTCAATGCCTTCTGCACAGCAGCCATGCCTGTACAGAGAACACTAAACCAGAGGTGACAAACCTACAGCCTTCCAGATTTTGTTGGACAACGGTTTCCATCTTTTCCAATCATTGGCCATGCTGGCTGGGACAGATGGGAACTGGAATTCAACGGCACCTGGAGGGCCAGATCCCATATTTCTTATCCCCCAGTGTATTTATTAAATGATTCAAACATTTTCACAGTAATCTTCATAACAATTAAATTGTTTCATAAATTGACTTCCCACCCCACCTCATGTTTTTACTCAAACTTTTTCTACTGCGTTATATCTCTATATGGGACGCAGCTGGCGCTGTGGGTTAAACCACTGAGCCTAGGACTTGCCGATCAGAAGGTTGCGGTTCGAATCCCCGCAATGGGGTGAGCTCCCTTTGCTCAGTCCCAGCTCCTGCCAACCTAGCAGTTCGAAAGCACGTCAAAGTGCAAGTAGATCAATAGGCACCACTCTGGCGGGAAGGTAAACGGTGTTTCCATGCACTGCTCTGGTTCGCCAGAAATGGCTTAGTCATGCTGGCCACATGACCCGGAAGCTGTACGCCGGCTCCCTCGGCCAGTAAAGCGTGATGAGCGCCACAACCCCGGAGTCGGTCATGACTAGACCTAATGGTGAGGGGTCCCTTTACCTTTACATTTATCTCTCTATTGCAAAATGTTTCTGTATTATCATTTTTCTTCTGCAGCTTTTATTGCAAATCCTGCTTGCAGTTTCATTAGACTATAATTTTTTTTAAAAAAACAGTCCACAAAAGGTCTCCACAATTCCCCTACGCTTCTTGGCAATAGTTTACCCTTGCCCCAGCACACTACAAAGGCCTGCACTTGAAACTGTTTCTTTGTGAGGAAGTCAAAGTGCTCAAACCAAGTGCCCTGCTTCCCTGGAATTTTAGTTTGGTTAAGCAATTTACGAATGGGATTTTCCCTGCTTTTAAGAAGCAAGGTGCACACAGTCATATGCATACAGTACCATACCGTAATGGCACTACATAACTGTGAGGAGAGCCACCATCTCCTCAACTCCATTCCCAGCTCTCTTGTTATGAAAACAAAAACCAAGAGCAATTTCATTTTGCGAAGCTCTGAAGGAACCACTTAATTCCTGCTTTGTAAGCAGCTTAGTACCCAAGTGATGGCATCCTGTTGGCATAGCAACGGCAGACCAGAGCTTCACATAAGCATCACAGTCGGGGACCTAAGAGCTCTTGCTCAGTATTTAAACTTGAGATTTAGCCCTTAAGCGTTCTGTAATAGGTACAAATTGTGAGCCAAAACGTTCACCAAGCTGATTAGTGCCCTTTAAAATGAAAATATTTTGGATGAAACATGCACTGGCAAAATCAGTGGGAAGCTTCAATATACCAAACAAGATTAGATAATTTAAGGTGGCGCCCCTCTTGCTCCAGCAGCACTCCGTACTCCTGGTTTTACTTATAATGCTTCTCAATGTTTCTTCCAACTATGGAAAAAGAGGTCATGTTACTATTTGTAAATACAATTCAATGTTTTTCTGAGGATTACAACAGACGTCACACATTTATGAAGATTGGAAATCAAATTTCACGCATGCCTTAAAGGGGGGGGGGGAGAGAAAAGTATTTATTTGCAGAGTTTTATTCATCCCAGCAACGCTATGGTGGTCTTGGGGAGTCACTAAATCAACTTCTGGAGGAGTCCTTTGCACTTGGGTCTCTTTTCAGAAGAGGGTATACAGGCTACAAGAAGTTACTCTTTCACTGTGAGGGGATGGGAGAAGACAAACTACAAAACTTCAATCACAGGATGAAATGGGCATGGAATACAAGGCAGCCATTCATCCATGGCACTCATATAGGCACAGCTTTGATCTACGGTAGCTTAAGACCTTAATCTGGAAATAATGATATTATTTATACCCTGCCCATCTGACTGGGTTACCCCAGCCACTTTGGGCAGCTTCCAACATATATAACAACGTAGTAAAACATTAAACCTTAAAAAGCTTCCCTATACAGGGCTGCCTTCAGATGTCTTCCAGAAGTTGTATAGTTTCTTATCTCCTTGACATCTGATGGGAGGGTGTTTCACAGGGTGGGTGCCACTACCAAGAAGGCCCTGGGTGCTGGATCTCCGTGCCCGGGCTCAACGACGGGTGGAGGTGTAAAATATTATAAAAGAAGGTAAAATATTGGTGTAAAAATGTAGTTATCCTATGCCTCACCTTTGTGTAGTTACGCACAAATATGCAAGAGAATAAATTGTTTCCACACAGGTTACAACTTGAAATGTCTTTTATTGGATACCAAATGGATTCAATTTTTTCCCCCATCTTGCAACTTGAAAATCGGGAGTGGGGTGGAAAAGGAACAAGAAAGAATACTCAAGTTGCATGTTTTGGGCCTATATTAAATGAAATGTTATTTTTATGTGTGTGGAAAAGGAATTGGATTCCACCGTGTTGTGTAAGCACTGGGTAAGCGTATTTTAAGTTGCCAACTCGCAGAAGGCAAAAGCACCCAAGAGCATCCCGTGATCTAAGAAGCCAGAACAAGTTTGTTTTGTTTGGTGAGAGGGCTCTACGATGCCTACCCTCCACTGCGATCTAGAATCAGTTTCCACCATTAGTATATCAGATTAAAACAAGAACTACAGAGAAAGCCAAAATCGCGTGCAGCACACGCTGAATACACAACACCAAGGCGTTAGGCACTGCAGTTGCTGGGCGTTGCCCAGGTCAGCACACAGGTGTCAAAGTGCATCTTATTCAGAGCTCAAATTCTCCCATCAGGCTTTGCTCAAGCTGGCATCCTACGCAAGGGTTTTCAGGAAACTGCCAGGTGTCGGCTGACGTTTCAGCAGCTCCCGTCATCAAGCGCTCGGCCAAGGTGAACAAAACAGATTTTTCTTTGAGCTGCTGAGCAAGGAAGAGAAAGACAATGCGGTTATGTGATTTTGAGCAATTGCAACATGAGCAATTGCTTCTCCAAGTTGCCACCCACCACCCCACTAGCTATGCTAAATGCTTCAAGCGTGGCACGTAGAGGGCAGAAGATGCTACTGTATACAGCCTGACAAAAGACCGCATTCCCCATATCTAGGTGTTGATTAGAACTCTGCACATGCTCAGAGACATTTCACACGTGCCAGAGCTTGTCTCCAAGCTTTGCCCCAAGGATCCTGATCAGCAAAAACAAAAGATCACCCTTGATCTTCAGCTGCCACTGACTCATGTAGCTGTGTTTTTGGTTCACGCAATTTGCAAGACAGGACAGAACCATTTAGAAGGATACATCCTAGCCAAATGTAGGCTTCAAATTTGAATCAGACAAAGTAATTTGGCATCATCATGTAGATACACCCCCCTAGCTAGGGTATTAAGCAAGCCCAGCAGTAGAGGGACCTGATCACAATGGGAGCGTGCCTACTGCTACCGTATTTGAGAAAGCCTAGCCTAACTGAACAATATTGCAAGCACTAGGGTGAGAAAGCAGTTTGATCCCAGTACAGACCCCACCGTGGAGCCAAGACTCTTGACAGCACATGTATTACAGGCAGAAATATTTACACGTTTTGTTTTTACCTCTGCTAAGCATTAAGCTGTTGGGTGCATTCTTCCAGCCGTCCTTACGCCAAGGCGGCTTTGATGGCCATGATTATCTTCTTCAGCTTGGCACTATCATCTACAAAGCCATCTCCATTCTGGTAGAAAGAAAGAAAGGTCAGAAAAGGAAGTCGCCATCCCACCTCTCTAAAAAGTTTCAGAAGCTACCAGCTTGATCATTGTCCACCTAGGGGTCCTTTACAGTGTAGGGACAGATAGATGCCACGAGGGCACAGTTGGTACACACTGGTCTTTGGGTGCTACATTACGATGTGACTAGAGTTTATTTATGCCACTCGCAGAATTCGGCTTCTCGGCAAAGAAGTTCCTTTTCCTTTTTGAACTCTTAGATCTGCACTTGCCCAAAGCCCCATATAGGGACGTTTTTAATGTTTAGTGCTTTATTAAGTTTTTGTATACGTTGAAAAGATGAGCAAGGTACAAATAATTTTTTTATTATTTTACTTAATTTTTATTATTATAGGACAAGCTGCATTCTTGCCTACTTGATAATTTGTTCTTTTACTCTTCATTCACTTCACTTGGGACGCGGGTGGCGCTGTGGGTTAAAACACAGACCCTAGGACTTGCCGATCAGAAGGTCGGTGGTTCGAATCCCCGCGACGGGGTGAGCTCCCATTGCTCGGTCCCAGCTCCTGCCAACCTAGCAGTTCGAAAGCACGTCAAAGTGCAAGTAGATAAATAGGTACCACTCTGGCGGGAAGGTAAACGGCGTTTTCATGCACTGCTCTGGTTCACAAGCGGCTTAGTCATGCTGGCCACGCCGTTTACCTTCCCGCTGGAGCAGTACCTATTTATCTCCTTGCACTTTGACGTGCTTTCAAACTGCTAGGTTGGCAGGAGCAGGGACCAAGCAACAGAAGCTCACCCCGTTGCGGGGATTTGAACCACCGACCTTCTGATCGGCAAGTCCTAGGCTCTGTGGTTTAACCCACAGCGCCACTTGCATCCCTAAGATGGTATTTAAGAGAGCAAATTTAAAACATGCACACATCTCTCTGAAAATTCCTCCATCTTGAAGGGAGAATACCACCAGCAGCAAATAATCTAAAACTTCTACAGTTCAGAGAGACACACAAAATCTTGTAAGGTTGCTAAATTGTGTTTTCCAGCGTTAGAGAACAATCTGCAACCACCCACCACCTTGCATAGCTGTGTGCTCAAGAACTGGCCTTCCATATGTATGCCACTACAGCAACAAGAATGTTGATTGCACAAAACTGGAAGACTGGAGAAATACCAACTAAAGAACAATGGCAAGTGAAGATGATGAATTATGCAGAATTGGCAAAAATGACAGGCAGACTAAGAAAAAGACAACAGTGACTTTGAAAAAGAACGGGAACCATTTATATCATGCTTGCAGAAACAAAGACAGTCGATAGACGTGATGGCAGGATTTAAATAAACATTCACATCATTTGTATTAGAAAATGTGTAGGAGATAAGAGAAATATTACTGTGTATTTACTTTTACATTTATGTTTTTAGGTTTAATGTTACAGTGGTACCTCGGGTTACATATGCTTCAGGTTACAGACTCCACTAAGCCAGAAATAGTGCTTCAGGTTAAGAACTTTGCTTCAGGATGAGAACAGAAATTATGCTCCGGTGGTGAGGTGGCAGCGGGAGGCCCCATTAGCTAAAGTGGTGCTTCAGGTTAAGAACAATTTCAGGTTAAGTACGGACCTCCGGAACGAATTAAGTACTTAACCCGAGGTACCACTGTATATCATTAGTAACTTTTTCTATTAGGAGGTAGCAAAGTGGGTGAAAGGAGAAACAAACAAGAAGTGGGAGATGGGGGAAGCCTAGGAGGGGAGGGGAGAGAGGAAGGAATACATAGTAATGTTGAGAATTTGAGATGGATGTAATGAATTAAAAAAAAAATTTTTTTTTATTTAAAAAGTATTGGCCTTCCATTGTCTTGCCAAGCAGGGCTCCCCGGAACGGCTCACCTTTTTGGAATGCACAAGCTTCCCAGCCACCGTGACTTCAAACCATCCTGTGGACTCACGAGTCCCTTCGCCAGTCTAGGTAGAAAGTGGGGGGAGAGAGAATGAAACCACCTTAAGGAGCCATTGCGCATCGTGGATTATCATTAGACGCAAGCATGCCGCAATTTCTTCTTCAAGCTTTTCTGGAGAACGACAGTAATAATAATAATAATAATAATAATAATAATAATAATAATAATAATGATTTATTTATACCCCGCCCATCTGGCTGGGCTTCCCCAGCCACTCTGGGCGGCTTCCAAAAAAATATAATTAAAATACTGTAATACATCAAACATTAAAAGCTTCCCTAAATAGGGCTGCCTTCAGGTGTCTTCTAAAAGTCTGGTAGTTGTTCTCTTTAACATCTGGTGGTAGGGCGTTCCACAGGGCGGGCGCCACCACCAAGAAGGCCCTCTGCCTGGTTCCCTGTAGCTTGGTTTCTCACAGCGAGGGAAGTGCCAGAAGGCCCTCGGAGCTGGACCTCAGTGTCCGGGCAGAACGATGGGGGTGGAGATGCTCCTTCAGATAGAGACAGCATACACCTAGCGGCATTGCCTCCCCACTCACCCAGCCCTCCCATGTGCAGGATGTCGCCAGACCATCTACTGCAACATCTCCTGTGCGCTGCAGAAGACGACTGGGGCATGCCGGAGGCAAGAAGATAGGTTCTTTTTCTTTAGGGAGAGTACAAACCCAACAATTCACTATTTAGTTCTCAGATCACAACATCTTATTTCCCAAGCTGCCAAGACCAACAGCCAAGCTGAACGTCTGATATAAGGTTGCTAAGCACTGCTACGCGTGGGCTCTTTCCCTGCTGAACTCTACCAAAGAAGAAAGCTCTAGTTGCTTTTTAGGGAGGGATAGGAGTTTGGGGGCGGGGAGAACCAGGGTTGCACGGAAAATGTACTCAGCAGACAGTACTGGGTGTAGATGGAGGAATAGGGTGTTGCCTTAGTTCTGTTAACAGAACTAATGACCTAGGCAGCTGAATCATCAGCCTAGAACACAAGTCAACACCATCCTGGGTCTGCAAGTTGAAGGGGATCTGCAGTGTGGAGATCTCTGTCACTGGTTTACAGTGGTTTCTGCAAAACAAGTCAGGACATACATTGCAGGTTTTCAGTCCATACCAGGTGCCTTTGTTGAGGGTGTGTGTGGGTGTGGGGGTGTGTGTGTGTGGGCCCCGGAGGGCCATGAGTTATAGTGTATCTTGCATTCCGCCCTAAGAGGCAACTGAAATGCCAAATTCCTTCCCTCCTGCTGCTTAAATCACCACGGATCGCCCTAAATTGCACGGGTCGCAGGTCAGCAAGACGACTTGTGCCAGCAGCACCTGGATCCACTCACCATTTCCAGCTTGCCCGGAAACTCCTTTTCGAGTTCCTTCTTGAGCTGCTGATACTACAAGTTAAGAGGAGGAAGAAGTTGTTTAAGAGTTCTGAAACATCGACTCACAGCTGTGGTTATCAGAGAAAGTTAAAGCCCTCCCTAAGCACTCATGGACTGGTTGGACCCAGAGATGCTGGGAGACACCAGCAGGGGAACCCCAAGGGAAGAAGGCTCAGAGCCTGCGGTCTGGTGGTAGGATGATGATGAGTGGTCAAGGGGAGAAGCCCGGGAAAAGGAGGTGTCAGAAGCTGAAGAGGTAACAGGGCTTAGTGAGCAGGGAGAATCTGTGGCAGAAAGCAATCCAGAATCAGAATCAGGAGAGGAGGGAGGCCTATGCTTTGCATTGCCAACAGCTCAGACTCAACCCCTAGCGCAGTGTTTTTCAACCTTTTTTGGGCAAAGGCACACTTGTTTCATGAAAAAAATCACGAGGCACACCACCATTAGAAAATGTTAAAAAATGTAACTCTGTGCCTATATTGACTATATATAAAGTAATTCTCTTGAATAGGAATCAAATAAACACAAAGAAAGTATTTTATAATTACTTTATTATGAAATAGTAAGTAAACAGAAATATGAAAAATTATAAAAAACTTTATTTTTAAATCTTTTGAATTTTTCCCACGGCACACCAGGCAACATCTCATGGCACACTAGTGTGCTGCGGAACAGTGGTTGAAAAACACTGCCCTAGTGTTCAATTAGCACATGCAAACCATGAGAAAGGCTGTAGTTCTGCAGCAGAACACATCTTTGAGTGCTAAAGATCCAAGGATCAATCCTGGAAATCTCCAGGTATGGCTAGAAGAGTTATCCAAAACCCTCAAGAATCACTGCCAGTCAATGTCAACAATTCTGTGTATAAGTTCCTCCAGATGCTGGCATTTTCTGTTCTCTACCAGCGGAACCGTCGTAGCCCAGCCCAACATTAGAAACCCTGGAAGTGAAATATATGGTGCGTTAATACAGGCGTGACTCTACTGCGCTAGCAAATATTGCTTGGGTCCTGCACTAACTGCCACTACTTCTGCGCCATATCCAACCAGCAGTTACTTTTGGTTCTTTCAGCCAGGCTGCAGACCAGGATATTAAGTGGTTCTGCTACAAATCAGGCAGAAGGATCTACTCACCTTGGGACTGTATCCTCAGGCCCCACTACAAGAAAAGGAAAAGCAAGCGTTACTGCAACATCACATTTAGCACAAAGCAAAGATGAAAATTGTGGCTGCACTACAACTCCCATAATCTCCACCCACCGGCCATGAACTGGCTTCTGTAGTCACCAGGCCACCTGCAACTAGCCAGATCCCTTAAGCTGCTCTCCTTCTGTCTAGCAATCAAATGGAGCCAGGAAAATAACTTTGATGGGTCCTACAACTTTTGATCCCATTAAAGTTTCAACCCACTGGTTCCCATTCTGCTGCTCCATCACAGTTTCTAGATCTGTGTGTATCCCCCCCAAAAAATATTTATTCCAATTTAGGATGCTAAATGTTGGGAGACGGGCCACAAGCTTTCACAAGTTCTCTAAAGATGCTCTGATTTCCAGATGCCCTCCATGGCTAGAGTGAAAGAGCAGGCGAGCTAAAAAGTGGCAGGTTAGTAACTTTTGTGGACTCATTTACAAGGTCGATTAACAGATTGTAACAGGATAGCTTTTCTTGATACTGAATCCAAGGGCAAAGTGAAACATCACAGACAGCCTTGGTTAAACCAGACAATGCCTACAGCCCCTCAAACAGGCATATTCAGGAAGACTCTCAGAAGCAGGAGGTAAAGGTAAAGGTAAAGGGACCCCTGACCATTAGGTCCAGTCGTGGACGACTCTGGGGTTGTGGCGCTCATCTCGCTTTACTGGCCAAGGGAGCCGGCATACAGCTTTCGGGTCATGTGGCCAGCATGACTAAGCCGCTTCTGACGAACCAGAGCAGCGCACAGAAACACTGTTTACCTTCCCGCCAGAGGGGTACCTATTTATCTGCTTGCACTTGGACGTGCTTTCGAACTGCTAGGTTGGCAGGAGCAGGGACCCAGCAACGGGAGCTCACCCCGTTGTGGGGATTCTAACCGCTGACCTTCTGATCAGCAAGTCCTAGGCTCTGTGGTTTAACCCACAGCGCCACCCGCGTCCCATTTATTAAAGAAGAGGAAGCTACTAAAAACGAAGGTTTGGGGATCCATTTTCAGTTTTATAATTCTCCAAGTTTCTAATAAACATTCCCCTTGCTTGGGTTTTCTTTTTTATGGTGAGCAAAGAATTTCTTGAATTACCATATGATCACTGACAGCTACATTTATGAAGACAACCAACCAGTGGACACATCATGCACCGCTTAACATGGGGACCTTCACCTGTCTATCTGTGGGAATGCGGACATCAACGGTGGATTCATGTCAAGCACCGTACACAATTGTTCGCATCAGTTTGAAGAAGTGGACTCTGCTGGTCCAACATTTCCCCAACTCGTGGGTCACAACTCACAAGTGGGGCCTAAAACCTGTGCAAGCGGGTCATTGGGCTTTAAAATTCAACCCAAAATAATTCTTGATTTTAATCCTTAACTCTCCTTAACCTCTTCCAACTTTGCTTTCCTGGCTGTGTTGACACTTGCAGCCGGACATCTGAGAGGGTTGAGGCTTACATTTAAACACTTGGGGCTTGCTCTCTACCAGAAAAGATCCAGTGATCTGGTGCTCATACAAGGGAGTTGTTTTGAGCTGCCTGCGCATCAGAGGCAGCCTGTAACAGTCACTCAAAACTAATGAACTGTTGCCAGATCGGCTGCTAGGATTAGCCAACTGTGCTCCAAAGTTTGCTTGGTCAAAATTTGTCCGCTACTTTTCTGCTGAAGGAACAGAAGTTTGAGCAACGCCACTCAATGCTCTCTCTGGGCAAAAAGGACACCACATTGAACTGCCATGTGATAGGGATCCTCAATACGACATTTCTGGAAGTGCGGCTACCCAAACCATGGCTTCATGTTACCTTCTTTACTCAGTTACCACTGAATATCCTGTGTTTACTACCGGTTGGTAGCACAAATCTTTGTGAGACATGCTTTCCATACGGCTCTTTTGCAATCAGATACCATGTGTTCCCTTTTTAAAAAATAAAAATCCTGAATAACTTTGTAAGCACTATAAATATTTCAGCAAGGCTGCACATTAATAGAGGCATTTAGTACACTTCGGTCTGGATTATATAACAAGTTATAAGGCCAATTTGCAATCAAAATGCATGAAAGTCCAAAATCCAGAATTCATGTTGCAATAAACCGATGGGTCACCCATACCAAGTGATGAAACCACCAACCTTCAAGAGGTCCCATAGGAACCTACCTCCCCAGGGTTACCCAAACGCCCCCGGGCAGAGAAACCGGCATCCTGTGCCATTTTCACTGTCGTCGACGGAGAGACCTTGCTCTAGAAATAACAGCAAGATCACCACCGCAGCAACGAAGGAAACGACATCGGGAGGCGTGGCGCCATCAGCTTTGCTTAGCAGCAAACCCCAACGCGGAACCTTGCGGGGTTATATTGAGCATCGGCGGGCTCGAGTCTCCTTCGCCACATGCACGATGCAAATGGATGAATCAGCAGCATAAAGCTTATGCAATAATAAAAAAAAGCTGTTCGCCTTTTAAGGAATGGCCCGTTCAGACGAACAGCGTTCCCAGCAATCGAATAAAAAGGCTGCAGAAAGGAGCACAATAACCGCAGCAGCAGCAGCAATAGTATATATATTTTCCTTGCAATGGCTTCTTACCAATACACCACCTTGATTTTGACATGCATGGCGACGGCTGGACCCTGCGGCTCTAACCAGCAGCAGAGGAGGAGCAGTTCTCACGCGCAGTTCAGGCCTCCAACGTTCTACTTCGGAACCTTGCAGCAAGGAGGCTTTTATCTCGACGTTCGGACGACACCACTGTGACAGCGAAAGTAGGGGGGGCGGGAAATGGGGAAAACCACCCTCTTTCCCATCTTCCCTCTTTCGCATCTCGCTCCCCCGCCCCCACCTCCTCCATAATAACAGGCAGACACGATTGTGCCGGCCGCTCGAGACCATTAATTAGAAAAAGCAGCAAAAGAAAACTACATCTCTTTCCTCCCCCCCTTTTCCTGCTATGGTATCGTCCCAACCCCGCCGCGACCAGACACGGAGAGGCCACGGCGGCTCGCAGGTGCAAAGCGAGGGTTTCACGTGTCTCCGGGCCCGCAGAAGAAAAAAAAAAAAAAGATCTTGGAAAATCGACAGGGTTACGGGCTGTTATTTTATTAAAAGCACCTGATTAGCACTTAGCGGGAACATTCTGGAAGGAAGGAAGGACTTTGGTTCTGCAACATTAAGCAATTGAGCGGTGAGAGCCGGAGGCTCCTAAGTGACCCGAACGCGTGTTAAAAGCCAACCATGCCTGAACGTGGCCCGAGGGATACGCAGAGAGCAAGGATGGCACAGTCTGCGGTTCTCCGGATGTTGATCTGACATTGCATGGGCAAAGCTCAGGAATGGTAGGCAGGGCAGCCTGCAACATCTGATTTTTCACAGCCCTTGGCAGACATAATCAAATTTTATGGGTGTGGCGTATTAGTTCCAGTGGAACATACTTCCAAGCAAGGCTGTGATCCTGTAGCATACTTAGAATTTAAATACTTTATTGTCACTTGCCAACAAAGGTCCGTATAGTTAAAGCTATGGTTTTCCCAATAGTGATGTATGGAAGCGAGAGCAGGACCATAAAGAAGGCTGATCGCCGAAGAATTGATGCTTTTGAATTCTGGTGCTGGAGGAGACTCTTGAGAGTTCCATGGACTGCAAGAAGATCAAACCTCTCCATTCTGAAGGAAATCAGCCCTGAGTGCTCACTGGAAGGACAGATCCTGAAGCGGAGGCTCCAATACTTTGGCCACCTCATGAGAAGAGAAGACTCCCTGGAAAAGACCCTGATGTTGGGAAAGATGGAGGGCACAAGGAGAAGGGGACGACAGAGGACGAGATGGTTGGACAGTGTTCTCGAAACTACCAGCATGAGTTTGACCAAACTGTGGGAGGCAGTGGAAGACTGGAGTGCCTGGCGTGCTCTGGTCCATGGGGTCACGAAGAGTCGGACACGACTAAACGACTAAACAACAACAAAATTGTCACTTGTACAACTTGTATACAGTGAGATTACACGAGCACCCCCCACTCAGCTCTCTTAGTCTTAATTCCCCTCGTTTACTGACGCACACCCACCAAACCCAAAAGTCAGTTGTCCTGTTGTTATCTTTTCATCCAGCAGTCTAACAGCCCACGGATAGAAGCTGTTCTTTACCCTGTTGGTGCGACTAATCATACTTTTATATCTTCTGCCTGAGGGCAGGAGATCAAGAAAGTGCCGGCCAGGGTGTGAATTTTCCTCACTCTCCGGAGGCAACGTTCTTCTGCAATGTCATCCAGTGGATTCACGGGACAGCCCATAATATCTTGTGCTGTATTCACCACCCTCTGTAGGCACTTCCTATCAGCTGATGTCAAACCAGAGTAACACACCGTGATGCAGTATGAAAGGACACTTTCTATTGTGGACAGGTAGAAGGAGATCATGAAATGTTGATTGACATCATTCTTTCGTAATACTCTGAGGAGATGGAGTCTCTCTTGGGCTTTCTTAACCACCTGGGTTGTATTCATTTTCCAAGTAAGGTCTTCACTGAGATAAACTCCTAGGAATTTAAAGGAAGAGACTCTCTCCACACAGCCCTTAGAATAAATTTCTTAGAAGTAAATTCCATTGATGCTTTTACTGCTGTTATTATTGCTGTGTTAAAAAAGCAGAGACATCACCTTGCCAACAAAGGTCCTTATAGTTAAAGCTATGGTTTCCCCAGTAGTGATGTATGGAAGTGAGAGCTGGACCATAAAGAAGGCTGATCGCCAAAGAATGGATGCTTTTGAATTATGGTGCTGGAGGAGACTCTTGAGAGTCCCATGGACTGCAAGAAGATCAAACCTCTCCATTCTGAAGGAAATCAGCCCTGAGTGCTCACTGGAAGGACAGATCCTGAAGCTGAGGCTCCAATACTTTGGCCACCTCATGAGAAGAGAAGACTCCCGGGAAAAGACCCTGATGTTGGGAAAGATGGAGGGCACAAGGAGAAGGGGACGACAGAGGACGAGATGGTTGGAAGGTGTTCTCGAAGCTACCAGCATGAGTTTGACCAAACTGCGGGAGGCAGTGGAAGACAGGAGTGCCTGGCGTGCTCTGGTCCATGGGGTCATGAAGAGTCGGACACGACTAAACGGCTAAACAACAACAACAACATATTTTCATGTACACCACCCAGGTTTCGGCAAATAGGTTTGGGGTTTATGGGGCTGTGTTAAGGGAGGGGTAGCACCTTCCTTTACCTCTGGTAAAGGACACGTGCTCCTTCTGGGGTAGTTGTCCACCTTTGGTCCCTACCCTGCACTCAGCTCTAATCTGTGGCTTCTAGAAGTTGTCAGCTGCACTCCAGGAATGGTTTCAACTGGCTACCCAAACCAGGTAGCCAGAAAGGCTCCGACAGATTGAGCAGATGACACCAAGAGTGGATCCAACAGTCGAGAGGGTGTTTTCTGCACATGCTGAAGGCAGATCTTCTCAAGAAACGCTCTCTAGATTCAGAAAACCTAAGTAACTGGCAATTACTAGGGAAATTTGTTGGACAAATGACATCCCATCAATCCCACTTCTTGCCAAATCACAGATGCGAAATCTTAACAGCATAAGAAATGGCAGAAAACAACATCAAGCACACACCACTTGTTGCTCAGGCCCGAGGGAACAAACTTGTGTGTGTGGTTTGGGAGCTGCATGGCCAGGGAAAAAACAATGCTATCCAGGGTTGTAAAGACTGCAGAGAGAATAATTGGGTGCACTCTTCCCACCTTAAATCAAATCTATGCTGCCTGGTGCCACAAGAAAGCGGCAGAGATAGCTCAGGATAGTGCGCACCCCGGAAATGATCTCTTTCAGCTTCTGCCTTCTGGAAGAAGGTACAGGGTTATAAAGACCAGGACTGAGAAACAGTTTTGACACAAATGCAGTTCTGGTTCTAAACGCAACATAAGGGGTCTCTATAGTATAGTGTATTTTAAAACGGGGTTTCAGAGTTTTTAGGGGGTTTTGAATGTTTTATGTAGTTTTTATGTAGTTTTATAGTAGTTTTATGTAGTTTTTCAATTTCATTGTTCTGCATGGGACAATGACAATAAAGATATCGTATACCGTATATCTTGTGCTGTTCTGTGCTGTCTTGACTGCTAGCACTGAACCTCGCAGTTCCCATCTTTGGCCAGATTCAGCTGACATCTTTAATTCACGCATGGTTTTCTTGATTTCTTCATGCCTGTGTTGTCCTTTAGCAAAAGTGCAGAGTTTGCACTCTGAATCACTGGAACAGATAGCACCGTGCTTTCACCCAGCCTCTTAGCACTTTATTTGCACCACACAGAATACGCACCTGGTTTGCAGGAGATGTTAGTGGGTTGGAAGAGCTGAAAAATATTTCACATCTAGCAAGCAATGTGCCATTTCGGTATCAGGAAGTACATGGGTAGACAAGTCTAAAAACCCCAGGACACAAATTTTCACAGCCCTCTGGCAGCTATGACAGCTCATTGACAAGAAGCATACTGGATTCTCACCAAACTAAGCTTCCTAGATCAAATTATACATGGGGAAGCTTAGTTTGGTCAGTATACCAAATTTCACCCATGTACCATCTGAAACCAAAGGGGCCCACTTGTTGCCAGATGTGAAATATATCGGCATCCTTTTCAGTTCTCCTACCCCACTATATTCAACCTTGCTTAAAAACCTCCAAGGAAAGACCCAAATGAGCAGAGAACATTACCATAGCTGTGTCAGATGTTTCTCCCATTCTGGTTCTGTGGGAAGAGGGTGGAGAATGGAGCGTTGCATTCATGTTCGTGCAAAAGGGCTTAATGTGCATTTATCCATAACTGGGGTCAGGACAGGGCTGTGATTTACTGTAGAGCTGTGATTGAAAGCCGAGTTTGTCGCACAAAATCAGCTTGGCATTTTCCTTATGCACAGATGTTGCCCGATTGGTTGTGCCGGGGTGTGGCTGATTTACTGTGGCACATCAAAGTCGGACAGCAAAAGGCGTGCGTGTCTTGCGTGACAGTTCTGTGAATCCAAAGCAGAGGCAGACCACACACAGGGGCTATGCCATCTTTCATTTGCAAGGCAGCATCATGAGATCAAAGCACAATCCTGGATGCCAGGCCAGTTCTGATCAGAAGGGCTAGGCCTGACTGCTCTGGTAAAACTCTGCAAGTATATACAATATAAGCAAGCCATTATGTCGAGAGAGTCTGTAAACTCAATGCCAGCAGGGATCAGAAACCAGAAAATTGGTTTCTACCCCCTCCTAGTGGACCCACAGAAAATAACATGGCTCCCCTTTGACACCTTTTCCCCCAAGCTGATGCCCTCCAGAGACGATGTGCTGTTAGGGGAGGGGTCGTGCATCTGGTGGGTGACACATCATGCTCCTTCTGGGGTCGTTTGTTCACCTTTGGGTCCCACCCTGCAGTCAGATGGAGCGGACCAGACTAAGAGAGGGTTAAGAAGGCGGTTTCTGCACAGGTTGTAGAGGGAAGTGAGGGGCAGGTGGGGCTCATCGGCCCCATCTAGGTAACTATCTAGGAAAACTCTCATCCTAAACCAGGGATCAGCAAATGTTTTCCGCAGGGGGCCGGTCCCTCAGACCTTGTGGAGGGCCGGACTCTCTCTCTCTCTCTCTCTCTCTCTCTCTCTCTCTCTCTCTCTCTCTCTCTCTCTCTCCAGTGGTACCTCTGGTTGCGAATGGGATCTGTTCCAGAGCCCCCTTCGCGACCTGAAAGGAACACAACCTGCGTCTGCGCACGCGCGGATCACAATTCGCCACTCCTGCGCATGCGCATGCGGTCATTTTGTGCATCTGCACATGCGCGACTGGCGCAACCCGGAAGTAACCCTTTCTGGTACTTCCGGGTCGCCGCGGGACGCAACATGGAAAAATGTATCATGAAGCAAACGTAACGAGGTATGACTGTATATATATACATAAACACTGAATTCCTATGCACACTGTGAGGGGTGCAAGTAGTCCTCCCCACCCCAGTGCCAGCTGCCTTCTTGGTTTGCCGCCTGCCTCATTCACCGAAGGGCTGGCGGCGGCACCGCGAAACGGGCTTCCTCCCCGACAAGAGAAAGAAGGTGCTGCTCTTACCTTCCCAGGGGCTGCTGCTGCTGCCTGCCCCCCCCCCCCACCGCTGGTCTCATGAAGCGGGCAGGCAGAGAGAGCTCATCCACTCCATTCTCTGGCTCACAGGAACACCAGGGGGGCGGTGGCAGGAGGAAGAGGCCAAGCGGCAGTGGCGTAGCGTGGGTTGTCAGCACCCGGGGCAAGGCAAGTAATTTGCGCCCCCTAACTCGTGGATTTGTGCCCCCTAGCTCGTGGAATTGCGCCCTCTAACCCCCAGATGTTGCGCCCGGTGCGGCCGGCCCCCCCTGCACCCCCCACGCTACGCCACTGCCAAGCGGCAACTCTGCCAATCAAACCAGGCACGGCGTTTGATTGGCAGAGATATCCCCGCACCATGTTGAGGTATACCAGGCACAACATTTGATTGGCAGAGCTGCCGCCGCTCGGCCTCTTCCTCCCGTCGCCATCGCCAGGAGTCTCAGCTTTGTGGCGGGTTCCAGCTTCGCGGTGCGGGCCGAATTTACGAGCCTGTGGGGCCGCATCCAGCCCCCGGGCCTTAGTTTGCCGACCCCTGTCCTAAACCTCCCCTGCCTTGTGGGATATACAGTGGTACCTTGGGTTAAGAACTTAATTCGTTCTGGAGGTCCGTTCTTAACCTGAAACTGTTCTTAACCTGAAGCACCACTTTAGCTAATGGGGCCTCCCGCTGCCGCCGGAGCACAATTTCTGTTCTCATCCTGAAGCAAAGTTCTTAACCCAGGGTACTATTTCTGGGTTAGCAGAGTCTGTACAGTGGTACCTCTGGTTATGTACACAATTCGTTCCGGAGGTCTGTACTTAACCTGAAACTGTTCTTAACCTGAAGCACCACTTTAGCTAATGGGGCTCCTGTTGCCGCCGGAGCACAATTTCTGTTCTCATCCTGAAGCAAAGTTCTCAAACCTGGGCAGATGATGGTGATGGACTACATGGAACTGGTGGAAATGACTGGCAGAATCCGAGACCAGGGAGAAGAGTCGGTGGCAGAAGATTGGAAGAAATTTAAAATTTATTTACAGAAATATTGCAAAATTAAGGAATGTTAGAAGGATGTTGGAATGAAGTTATGTGGTTTTAGCAGATATGTTATAAAGGATTAAGTAAAAATAGATTGTCAATTGGTGAGAATGTCAAGTTACATTATATTAAGATAAATTAATAGGACAAAAACAAAGATGGAAAGGATTTGCTGAAATAGCTAATTGAACTAGAATACAAAAAAGGGAGGTGTGAGGAGGTCAAAGAAACAAGCAAATGAAAGATAAGTTATGGAAGGTTTGATTTGTTTTTTAATTGTTTCTACTTTTAATTGTTTTTTTTCTTTTCTTTTTTTCTTTATTTTTTATTGTGACGTGATGTCTTGTTTTTGTAACCTTTGAAACTTCAATAAATATTATTAAAAAAAACAACAAAGTTCTTAAACCTGGGTACTATTTCTGGGTTAACAGAGTCTGTAACCTGAAGTGTATGTAACCTGAAGCGTCTGTAACCCAAGGTACCACTGTATATAACCACCTCAGAGGGAAAAGGCTAAAGAGTAAACCCTACACAAATCTGGAGTGGAGCCTCTGTGATGGTGGAATGGCACTTTGTAGGCCTCCTTCCAGCAGCTCTTGCAGCCAAGCTGCAGCCAGGCCGAGAGTGGGATCCTGTCATCCGGGCAGCCCAGGACCTCCATGCACAGTGGCGTAGCGTGGGGGGTGCAGGGGGGGCCGTCCGCACCGGGCGCAACATCTGGGGGGCGCGCGCTCGAGACTCGAGTGCTAAAATCCATGGGTTAGGGGGCGCAAATTACTTGCCTTGCCCCGGGTGCTGACAACCCACGCTACGCCACTGTCCATGCACACTGCCCAGACTTGCGCCCCAGGGAGGTCAGGAAAGACAAACCACAACCAAAACAGTGGCAAAATTACAATTTTGGCATTATGCAGATTAGATCTTGCGGTATCAGCCTTAATGGCTGCGCTACAGAAGATACAACAGGGTAAAAACCCATTCAAAGAAAAGGAAAAAGCTTAGATAGAACAGTATAAACACTTGATCTTTAGAAAAGAACATGTTGCCACGTGGAATCAACAATATGCTTGTCAGATTACATTTCCTACAGAAGAAACATTGAGAAGATCGTAGAAATAACTCTTTGGAATTTATGCCATTCAAAAAACAGTTCAAGCAAGCTATAATTTAGATACTGCCACAAAAGCTATAATTTAGATACTGCCGCAAAAATTATTATCGTCACGAAACAAGAAGACAGAACAATTATTCTGGATAATCTAAATGTCAGCATGAAATCCAGTCGTTAAAAAATACGGCCCAGCTCAAATTTGCCATTATAGCTAATATGTGTGTAGAATCTGGACTTAGTATTCCCTTCTACGTAGATTATTTTATGCCTGAATTTGACAAATCCCTGAATTAATCCACCTCTTTATGAGGTTATGCCATGCGTAATATAATAGATTCTATGTCTGAAGAAGGAGGCAGAAAGTGAAGCAGCCCTTTCAAAAGCCAGAATAAACGTCTGGAAGATAAACCTGCCCAGGCAGTTGCTAAACAATCTGCTGTGCGAAAATGTTTAGAAGGTAAAGGACATGGCCCTTTCCATCACTAGGTGAGGAGGATGAGGAATGCAAAAGCCTAAGGAATAGCCCTAATGAAGCTGCTGAGAGAGTAAATTAATTTGTACTACAGTGGAACCTTGGTTCTCAAACTTAATCCATTCCGGCAGTCCATTCCAAAACCAAAGTGTTCCAAAACCAAAACACACTTTCCCATAGAAAATAAGGCAAAATGGATTAATCCTTTCCAGACTTTTAAAAACAACCCCTAAAACAGCAATTTAACATGAATTTTACTATCTAACGAGACCATTGATCCATAAAATGAAAGCAATAATCAATTTACTGTACTGTAAAATAAATAAGACAGTATTGTATATGGTATTTTTTTAAAAAAAAATTCCTTACCTGCACTGATGATATCCTGATTTTATCCATTTCCGCTGTCACACAATCAATCAATCAATCAATCAGTGGCTGAACTGGGTTGCACACCATCACAAAAACAAATTAACCAGAAAAGCCTCAAAAACAAAAACGCAAAATAAATAGCAAAATCCAAAGCACCAACCCTATTCTCTGCTGTCTTCTACTTAAACCGCCTTTGTTTTGTTTCGGTATTAACTCACTAGTTCATGAATCAAATAATTACTTAATGTAATTAAGTAGCAAATCAGTTGCTTGTATTTGCTGTTCAAGAAGTTCATATGTAAAACATTACATCTGATTTTATTATCAATGGAACGCAGGGATTTTATTTATTTATTTATTTATTTATTTATTTATTATATTTCTATACCACTTTATATTTGTAATAAAAATCTCAAAGCGGTTTACAGCATATTATATCAATAAAACAATAAAACAATAGCCGGGCGATGTTCCTCCGGCCTCATGAGGAGCCTCTTCAGTAGGGCTGGGTGACTGTGGGCCAGGCGGAAAGGAACGAGAAGCTCACGTGCTTTTAACAGTATGGTTATACGGAGCAGTGTGTATAAAATATTGAATGTAATAGGGTTATTAAGGTAATTGTATCAGAATTATTATGGGGATGTTAAGGAGGGAGAGGGGGAAAGGGAGAGTGTGGAATTCTGGTGGTGGGTGGTGATTGGATGAGGATTTGAAAGGGAGTTTGAATGTGGGACGCGGGTGGTGCTGTGGGTTAAACCACAGAGCCTAGGGCTTGCCGATCAGAAGGTCGGCAGTTCGAATCCCCACGACGGGGTGAGCTCCCGTTGCTCGGTCCCTGCTCCTGCCAACCTAGCAGTTCGAAAGCACATCAAAGGGCAAGTAGATAAATAGGTACCGCTCTGGCGGGAAGGTAAACGGCGTTTCTGTGCGCTGCTCTGGTTCGCCAGAAGCCGCTTAGCCATGCTGGCCACAAAGCAATGACAAACTTAGACAGCATCTTAAAAAGCAGAGACATCACCTTGCCAACAAAGGTCCATATAGTAAAAGCTATGGTTTTCCCAGTAGTGATGTATGGAAGTGAAAGCTGGACCATAAAGAAGGCTGATCACCGAAGAATTGATGCTTTTGAATTATGGTGCTGAGTCTCATGGACTGCAAGAAGAGTCCCATGGACTGCAAGAAGATCAAACCTCTCCATTTTTAGGGAAATCAGCCCTGAGTGCTCACTGGAAGGACAGATCCTGTAGCTGAGACTCCAATACTTTGGCCGCCTCATGAGAAGAGAAGACTCCCTAGAAAAGACCCTGATGTTGGGAAAGATGGAGGGCACAAGGAGAAGGGGACGACAGAGGACGAGATGGTTGGACAGTGTTCTCGAAGCTACCAGCATGAGTTTGACCAAACTGCAGGAGGCAGTGGAAGACAGGAGTGCCTGGTGTGCTCTGGTCCAGGGGGTCACGAAGAGTCGGACATGACTAAACGACTAAACAACAACAACAACTCTTGCTCCTTTTATTAAATGGTGGTTCTGACAATCCTTTGAGGGAAGCCATGTTTAAAATGGGGTGATCCTGCTGTACACACACAGTGCAGAGACAGCCTTCTGAGATTTGTCTAGCTCCAAGAAGGCTCTAGCTAGGAAGCCAACTTTTTGTGTACCAAAAGCCAGCCAGACGACGGTCAGCCAGGATCCATTTGATTGCAGGATTCAGATCCACATTGGGATAGAGGTCAGCAAGGGGTTGCTATCAAGGACCTCTCAGTTCACGATGGGGAAAAATAGACCCCAACTCATCCACAGCCTTTCCATTGACCAGCCCCACAGTTACTCCTCCATAACGGATATGTTCTTGCCATGGTAAGAACAATGGTCGCACAAGCACAATGAACGTGTGTGTGTGTGTGTGTGTGTGAGAGAGAGAGAGAGAGAGAGAGAGAGAGAGAGAGAGAGAGAGAGACTTCTCTGCCCTCAAACATTCCCCCTATTGAATGGAATGAGTTTGGGTTGGGTTGGGTGGGGTTTACAAAATATTTTATAGTTGAAGTGAAAAGGGACAAGAATTGCTTAATGGTTCCTTTTTTTGGTATTTGTTTAAAAACCAATAAAAAAAATTGTTAAAAAAATAAGGATGGAAGAATGGCGTGTATTTAACTCCCCGGACCAACAAAAGGAAGAAAAAACCAGACGAGAAATGTCTAAACCAATAGAGGTTTTTCAGAACTGTTTCAGAAAATTAGTCCAAAAACAGGCAAATGTGGCCGTTCATTTTACCTACAAACCTAGAACACCAGGCTGCCAGCTGACATTTTGGGCCAGCTGGGCCCTTTCCCCTCACCTCCTCCTGTGAGAGGATATTTATTTGCCAGGCTCCAAGTGGACTTTCAAAAAGGCCCTGGGAAAATTGATCAATATCTTAGTGCATTTCCCCCCAATAGACACCCACCCTGTATGTCATTTTGCCAAATGTACACCTTTTTGCAATGCCGTTCCCCTAAAACAATGCCTTTGCGCAGCTTGTTTTCCCAAATACATGCATTTCCACCTCCTTGTTGTTGTCGTAGTTACAGCATCTGCCTTCCTAAATAGATCTTTGTGTACTGTTTTAGTTCTGTGAGTTTTCTACGATTCCTTTTTAATGTAATTCTATGGTTCCTTTTTAATGATCACCTATTTTAAAAAGAATTAGAGGCGGATTCTACTACTTAATTCTGTCACAGCTACGGCTTAAAGAACTGTGAACGTCATTTGAAATTGTCTGATCTATCGCTGCAATTTATACAATTGTTAGCTTTGCTCAAGTCATTTGGGCTGATCCACCGCCTTGTTTTCTGACCACGGGGAATCCTTCTCTTCCTCTGGGGCTTCCAAGATCTCAGCAGCCATGGCCTGTTCGCAATTATGCCAGTTTTGCAGCCATGTGGACTAGAAACCTGATTCAAAAACGAAATCCCGCACCCAATGTACGGCCATCCGGGTGGCATGCCTGGAGACAGCATACCTCGTCGCGGACAGGTAGCCCCTACCTTTGTCTGCAGTGATGCCAGCGAGATGTCCCAGGTTAAAGGTTCGAGAACTGAGCCTCCCCTCTCAAACCAATTCACCGCTTCCATTAACTTGGACTGTCTACTTCTTCGCTCCTGCTGTTTGGTTAGACTCCTGGAAAGGAGGGGCTGGCTCCTTCGCCCCCACCCACTCCACCTCCATTGCGGTAGGTGGAGCACTTAAATCCCTGATAAGGTGCAGACTTTAAGATAAAAGGAGGAGAAGGCCCCTTGAATCCAGAGTCCGTCTGGAGAGGGGTGGGGAAGAATAGCAGGTCAAAGAGTGTGTGTGTGTGTGGGGGGGGTACCTCAGCATCCAGCTCTAAATCCTCCATCTTTTTGGGGGAGCAATAATCCGTCCACATGGAGGACCTCAAAACGTTTGCTGCGGAGGCACTGGAAGATTTTGCCCAGTTTATGCCCGGCACCCACCAGTCTCCTTTGGGGGGCTCCAGATTCTCCATCGGCAACTGCCTGCCTCCGAACTCGATGCTAGGATGCTACCCAGGGTCATTCCCAGGCCCAGCAGAGCTGCCCGCCTACCCCCAGGAGAACTTCAGGAATGGGGTGGCCCACGCAGAGTGGTACACCTCTGGCACCGCGGATGGACCCTACCCTTCATGTAAGTGATGTACTGTACACCAAAGTGTTGGTGCTGACCTTTAAAGCCCTAAACGGCTTCGGTTCAGTATACCTGAAGGAGCGTCTCCACCCCCATCTGCCCGGATGCTGAGGTCCAGCACTGAAGGCCTTCTGGTGGTTCCCTCATTGCGAGAAGCAAAGCTACAGGGAACCAGGCAGAGGGCCTTCTCGGTGGTGGCGCCCGCCCTGTGGAACGCCATCCCTTCAGATGTCAAAGAGATAAACAACTACCTGACCTTCAGAAGACATCTGAAAGCAGCCCTGTTCAGGGAAGTTTTTAATGTGTGACATTTTAATGTATTTTTAATCTTTGTTGGAAGCCGCCCAGAGTGGCTGGGGAAACCCAGCCAGATGGGTGGGGTACAAATAGTAAATTATTATTATTATTATTATTATTATTATTATTATTATTATTATTGTTGTTGTTGTTGTTGTTGTTGTTGTTGTTGTTGTTATTGTTATTATTGTTATTATTATTAGCTGTCAGATGGGTTGCTGTTGTTACTTTTGAAAGCAAAATGTCTGTAGGGCAACTTGTGTGGGGCTGTCGGCGGTCTTCTGAACTGCCAAGTGCAGAAATGTGGTGGAGTGACGCTCTCAGAGGAGGCTGCGCGTCGCACCCCTGCAGGAGTTACGAACATGAAAAGAGCCTGTAGCTGCATCAGCCCAATGGCCCACCTAGTCCAGCATTCTATTCTCGCAGTGGCCAGCCTGCGGGAAACCCGAGAGCGAAACCTGAGCGGGACTCTTCCCTCCAGGTATTCATTGCTGCCTCTGAGTGTGGAGCAGAGCAGAGCCATCAGGTCTAGTAGCCGTCGATAGATTTCTTCATGAATCTGTCCAATCCTCTTTTGAAAGCCATCCAAGTTTGTGGCTGTCCCTGTCTCTTGTGTCGGGGAGTTCCACAGGTGAACTACGCTCTGCGTGAAGAAGGGCTTTCTTTTATTTGTCTTAAATCTTCCAGGTTCGCCCTGGGCTACCACCTTCCAACCAGGAATGGGGTCTACGTTCGATGTGGCAGAGAATGCCTCTTGCACACTCAAAAAGTCAACCCCCTATTTTTGAAACTACAATTTGAATCCCTCTGCTATCAGAAGTTAGGGGAACCCTGCACTGGAACGGGTCAGAATTTCGGAAAGGTTGTTATTATGTACGGAGGGAGTGTGGTGTAGTGGTTAGACTTTTAGACCGAAGAGTCCTGGTTGCTGACTGGGTGACCTTGAAACATAGCTGTCAACTTTTCCCTTTTCTTGTGAGGAATCCTATTCGGAATAAGGGAATTTCCCTTTAAAAAAGGGAAACGTTGACAGCTATGCCTTGAAACAACATAGGAAGCTGCTTTGTACTGAGACAGACCAATGGCCTGGCTCAGTAATGTCTACACAGGTTGGCAGCAGCAGCAGTGCAACACAGTTTCTGCTTGCAACATGCTGATTGCAAAGCCTGCACTCTAGAACTGATCTATGGCCCGCCCTCTGCCTGCCACTAGCATTCCTCGCAGGTCGTTGTGAGGACAGAAAGCACTCTGCGCTCCTTGGAAGAAAAGTTAGGACAACCCGATAGATTACAAATATACATTATGGTATGCAACCGAATCTTATACAGTGGTACCTCGGGTTACATATGCTTCAGGTTACATACGCTTCAGGTTACAGACTCCACTAACCCAGAAATATTACCTCAGGTTAAGAACTTTGCTTCAGGAGGAGAACAGAAATCATGCTCCGGTGGTGCAGCAGCAGCAGGAGGCCCCATTAGCTAAAGTGGTGCTTCAGGTTAAGAACAGTTTCAGGTTAAGAACGGACCTCCGGAACGAATTAAGTACTTAACCTGAGGTACCACTGTATAATAAAATCAAACTCATTGTCCTCATGTCTATTTGTCAGATGACCATTGGGGTCCCTTCCAACTCTACAATCTATGAAATAAAACATATTCTTTCCCACAAAGAACGGGGCCGGTAGAGCTACAATTCTCAGGGATATTTGGGGAAAATAATATCAGCTTTTGTCCTGGTTCCCCGGAGTCATCTGGCTGGCTGCTGTGAGAAAAAGGATGCTGGACTTGGTGGGCTCTTGGCCGGATCCTGCAGCCAGTCTCTTCTTGTGTTCTTATCTTTTTAGTGAAAGTCCAGTATCTCTCACATTGGAAAATGGTGTCGGGAGTTTTGCCGGCAAAAAACCCATTTGGCCCAGCATCCTATCCTTACAGATCCACAGTATATTCAGTGCAGTGCTTTAACTCGAGTTCCCCCAAAGAATTCTGACAACCGTAGCTTTCCTCTCATGGAGCTAAGATTTCCTTGACCTACTGATTACAGAATTATTTGGCGGAAGTCGTGCATTTTTAAGGTGTGCTGAATATGAATATATGGCATTGTCAGCACCGCATGCTAACCAGCCGAGCTAAAATGAGGACAGGCTTTTGATCGCCGGATCAAGGGCATCACTTTTGTTGAATTAACCAAACTAAAAATCTTTCGCTCTATAAGACGCACCAGACCACAAGAAGCGCCTAGTTTTTGGAGGAGGAAAACAAGAAAAAAAATATTCTGAATCTCAGAGGCCAGAACAGCAAGAGGGATCGCTGCGCAGTGAAAGCAGCAATCCCTCTTGCTGTTTTGGCTTCTGGGATAGCTGCGCAGCCTGCATTCGCTCCATAAGACGCACACACATTTCCCCTTACTTTTTAGGAGGGAAAAAGTGAGTCTTATAGAGCAAAAAATACGTAGACTTTGAAAGGTTGCACAATTAGTTGTTGTTATGAGTTTTATTGTGCTTCCTTGGTGGGTCATGCAAACCGCTATTCCGAACGATGAGCAGGGGTCACTGCAGATGAATTTATGGGGCTGAGAGAGAGTGACTGTTTGAAAAAAACAAGGAACTGCTGCTTTAAATGTATAGTGTGGATTTGCAAGGATCCACATGCTACGGAGAGCTCCCCTACCACCCAAAAATGGGACTCTGCATTTGATTATTATTATTTGATTATTTATTTGATTTTTATACCGCCTTCATCTGAAGACTTCAGGTTGGTTCACAAGATAAAAAGACAGTCATACCTTGGATCCAAAACGCCTTGGAACTTGGACGTTTTGGCTCACGAACGCCGCAAACCCGGAAGTGATTGTTCCGGTTTGCGAACATTCTTTTGGAACCCGAACATGCGGTGGGGCTTCCGTGGCTTCTGATTGGCTGCAGGAGTTTCCTACAGCCAATCAGAAGCTGTGATTTGGTTTTCAACAGTTTTAGAAGTCTAACGGACTTCCGGAACGGATTCCGTTCGACTTCCAAGGTACAACTGTACAGGATAATTTTTGATTCTCAATGACAGCCTGACTCACTCTCATTCTTTCCTCCCCCCCCCCCAGTCCCCAGATATGTGGGGACATCGGGGTTCAGTGTGGCCGGAGCCGACTGCCTGGGCTACATTGGTGAAGTGATCAAGCCTCCCTCGTTTTTCACCGGGAACCCATCCAAAAGGAAGCGCCGGGTGCTGTTCACCCGGGCCCAGGTTCACGAGCTGGAGAAGAGGTTCGAGCTGCAGAGGTACCTGACAGCCCCAGAGCGTGAGCACTTAGCCACCGTCACCCGTCTCACCCCCAACCAGGTGAAGATCTGGTTCCAGAACCACCGGTACAAGATGAAGAAGCAAGGCAAGCAACAGGACCCCAAGGCCGACCCGGGGCAGGAAGCACACCGAACCTGCGACAACGGTGTGGTTCCGCCACACCCAGGGGATTACGGTTTTGCCGGGTCTCTGATGGAGGAGAAGCCCTTGTTAGGGTCTCCTTATCCCTTCCCCGGACTCGCACCCAGCACCCAGAGCTTATCCGCCAGCCCCAGTTCCAGCGCCGACTCTCAGCCCGGCACAAAGGCTGCCGAAAGCAGGCTTGCGTTCGGCAAGCCCTGGTAGCTGATGGAAGGGGAGCGAGATTGGACCAGGCCGTGATGGGCACCTGACAGCCTACTCAAACGCCTGCCTTGTCTTGTCGCACCGGTAGCACCCAGTGGACGGAGGCATCAGATGTGACTTGTGTGCCGTCAGGCTGGCTGCTCTGAAACCAGCTCAGATTTGCTTTTGTGCTGTGGGTTAAACCACAGAGCTGAGGACTTGCTGATCAGAAGGTCGGCGGTTCGAATCCCCGCGACGGGGTGAGCTCCCGTTGCTCGGTCCCTGCTCCTGCCCACCTAGCAGTTCGAAAGCACGTCAAAGTACAAGTAGATAAAGAGGTACCGCTCCGGCGGGAAGGTAAACGGCGTTTCTGTGCCAGAAGCGGCTTAGTCATGCTGGCCACATGACCCGGAAGCTGTATGCCGGCTCCCTCGGCCAATAAAGCGAGATGAGCGCCGCAACCCCAGAGTCGGTCACGACTGGACCGAATAGTCAGGGGTTCCTTTACCTTTACTTTACCAGGTCAGGGCTAGACATGACAAGACTGGAGCCAGGGCAAAACCTGCAGTAAATCACACCGTGCAAGTTGGAGTGGACTCTTTCTTGACAAAAATGGGATCTGCTCAGGCCTAGTGGGCAAAGCAACTTATCTCTGGCAGGTCTTGCCCCCATAATGCAGTTGCCGAGACTGAAAATCCCCGTCTCCCCACAGCTGCCTAAGTCCCCTCCTCTCTAGGGTTTTCCCCAAGCAATCAGAGACTGCGCCTGTGTGAAGCGAACATCTCCTCCACCCTCTTCATGCCTCTCCTGGTTCTGCAACGAGGTTCAGGGGAAAGGGGAGCTTGTCACAGCAGAAGGGACAGAACTCCCTGGTTTCTTCACCAGCCTCACTCATCTCTGCCTCTTGCCCACCCCTCCTCTCCAGCCTTTGCTTCTGCCTCTGATTCCGGACTGCTTTCTGCCACAGATTCTCCCTGCTCACTAAGCCCTGTAAGTAAAAAGGCAGGCAGGATGGATGAAGGCAATCTGAGGTTGGTAGGGCAGTACCCCATTCACCTGAACGCAGGGGTGAGGAGCCTTTTCCAACTGGCAGGACAGATCTTTGATTGGGCCAACTCTGATAGGTGGGCAGGACCACTCCTCTGTCAATCATCCAATACCCTAATGGTGGCAGTTGATGGACAGGTGAGCAGCCAGCGCAGCGACGTCTCCACCTGCCCCACACATGACATCGCCTATAATAATATGGGGCAAGTGGGAGTGCTCTGGGGGAGACAAAATGGCGGGCCAGATTTGGCCCGCAGGCTGAGGGTTCCTCACCCCTGCTCTAACCAACCTTCACTCTGGTGCTTTTTGGCTTTTGAGACAGAAGAGACCAGACTAAAACATCATGAGAAATCGTGGTGGGAAGATGAGGAGGAGCCAAGCTAACCACAGGCTTAAACCAGCAAGTCCCAAACCATTTTAAACCCCGCAAAAACAAAACAAAAAAGGTTCGCAGCTTTTCAGATCAGCTAGCGCTTCCGATCGATTGGTGCTCCAGGATCGATCGCTGTAGCTTTCTTGGGAAAAGGGAAAGATCCGTCAAATGGCTTTTGCTGATTTCTCTGCAGGCTCCCTTCTTATTGCTTTGTCGAAAGGAAATCAGCACAGATTACGGCAAGAGTGAGCGGGGGAAAAGTGGAACGTCAATTCTCTTTAGACCAGCCTTCGCTGGCTTGGTGTCCTCTTGGTGTCCCATCATCTCTAACCATTGGTCATGCTGGCTGGGGCTGATGGGAGATAAATTTGCCTCTGACTGAACTACCGAGGTTTTTTTCGAGGGGGGGGGAAAGATAATTTGTTGTTAGGCGGTGCAAATAGCGGGCGACAGCTCAGGGCTTGCTTGTTGCGCTGTGATGACAGAGTGCCTGAAACCGCTTTAATTGTGCAAAAAATCTGCTTGAGATTGAAAACCTCCTGGAAACAGGGACCGACTGGGCTCACCCTTTGGGATGCTAACTGTCTAACAGTTGCCCAGACGTGAAACTTCTTGCCGTTGCTTCCTCTGGTACAGACAAGTATTGCCGATTGCTATGCAGGAAGAAATTGTACACAACATTTAAGAGAACTCGGGAGAGACCGGGTACATTCGTGCCCTATGGCAGAGCTCTATTTCAGATCAAACACAAACAGAACACACCTCTGGTTGCCTCTGGATATGGAACCCACCTGAGGAAACTGTAGCCTGTGTTTCCCAACCTTGTGCCTCCAGCTGTTTTTGGACTACAATTCCCATCATCCCTTGCCACTGGTCTTGCTAGTCAGGGATGATGGGAGTTGTAGTTCAAAAACAGCTGGAGGCACAAGGTTGGGAAACACTGGACTAGACACATTTAAAGCACATTCGAAGCACATTCTTTTCCTCAAAGAATTCTGGGTACTGTAGTTTGCTGAGAGATGCTGGGAACAGTAGCTCAGCGGGGTGGGGGGTGGGGTTAAACTACAGTGCCCAGAATTCTTTGAGGGAGATAATGAGCTTTAAATGTGCTTTAAAGGTATAGCGTCCCCTTCTTTAGATTGTCCAATCCTGTTACATTCGTTTACTATGGATGTGTTCTACATCCTGCAAGTTTTACGAATTGTACACTCTGCCAAACACTCTGCGATTAGCCTGGGGTCTGGAAATTCCCGACCCCTGCTGTAAGGTACATTACCTGTACGCATGACATTTGGTGTATGTGGCGTGTGCTCTGTATCATAAAAGCAATTTTTTAATAAAACCCAGTTATGCCTTTTTAAAAAACAAGGCTAAAGATGAAACAGCGGCAGCATAAACCTGAGTGTTGCGCTGAGATAAAAGACAAATATTACTCCAAATGTTGTTTTTATATGATATTGTAAGACTGGTTAATGTATACGCAGCACGAACGTCATCCTGGAATACGCTATGCCAGGAACACTCTGAGCGCTGTCCATTTCTCAACAAATTTGTTTGCAGTGGAGAACAATTTCTCAAGAAGCACATTCAGACACTAGTGCAGTTGTTCAAATTTTCTGGAACAAATACTCATTAAATACCGGTGGTGAGTCATTTTTCCACCCTGAAACAGTATCCATGTTTGCTGCTATTATTTAGGGAAAGGTTTTTAGTATCTTCTGCATGTCCAAATTCACTTGATTTGCTCATTTATTCATCTGCTTTAAATATATACTCTTATCAAACTGCAGGTTATTACAATAATCCTGCCAATGTTCTTACCCATTTACAATTCACCTGTAAATATTCAATAAACCGTTCCCATTCTTTTATAAAGAGTTTGTTATCTTGATTTCTTCTTCTTCCAGTAAGTTTCGCCATTTCTGCATATTCTGTAAGTTAGAACCATCAATTCTAGCATGCCGGGGGGGGGGCACCTAAATTGTATAATTTGGGTATCTGAATGATTGGTATTAGTAATTGCATTATAATTTGGCATTTTTATAATGAGGCTATTATTGGATTGTAATTGAAAACTAATAAAAATTATTATACCTATTCAGTATACCTGAAGGAGCGTCTCCACCCCCATCATTCTGCCCGGATGCTGAGGTCCAGCGCCGGGGGCCTTCTGGTGGTTCCCTCATTGCGAGAAGCGAAGCTACAGGGAACCAGGCAGAGGGCCTTCTCGGTAGTGGCGCCCACCCTGTGGAACGCCCTTCCAGCAGATGTCAAAGCGATAAACCACTACCTGACATTCAGAAGACATCTTAAGGCAGCCCTGTTCAGGGAAGTTTTTAACGTGTGATATTTTACTGTATTTTTGGTTTTTATGGAAGCCGCCCAGAGTGGCTGGGGAGGCCCAGCCAGATGGGCGGGGTATAAATAAATTATTATTATTATTATTATTGTTATTATTATTATTAAGAGAGAGAGAGAGAGAGAGAGAGAGAGAGAGAGAGAAAGAAAGAAAGAAAGAAAGAAAGAAAGAAAGAAAGAAAGAAAGATTGCATATAATAGCTCCACTCAGTGGCGTAGTGTGGGTTGTCAGCACCCGGGGCAAGGCAAGTAATTTGTGCCCCCTAATCCGTGGATTTGCGCCCCCTTACCCTAACCCCCAGATGTTGCGCCCAGTGCGGCCGGCCCCCCTGCACCCCCCACGCTACGCCACTGGCTCCACTACCATCAATTGCACAAATCATCATGGATAAATGATTAAAAGGCGGCCGGCAGGGTCCCTGCAATCAAAATTTGAGCCCCAAGAGATCAGAAACCAGCCGCCTCAGCAGAGACGAATGCCTCTACCAGAATTTTGCTGCCTAGTAAATATTTAGCCGACTTCTATTCTCCAAGGCTCGGCATTCTTTGACGGCATCTAGAATGATTTGGCACAGACAGCTTTTAGCAAATACCCGTTCCGAACTCCACTGCGGCAGCAATCTTGTTGAACCTGGGCTGCTCTGAACCTCTGGGCAAATATGTACCCAAGCAGGAAATGGGGACAGTATTTCACATCCAGAAGCTCTGATTGACGCCTCAGGGCTGCAGCCGAAGGCTACCCTCTGTTGTGCCACAATTTCAGAAGTTTTTCTTTGCCTTTGCAAAGGCAAAAGCCAGCCGGGCTTACCTTAAGTCAAGAGCTCATCTCAGAAGCCTGTTTTGCAGTGAGCAGACTCAACTTGGGAGCACACATAAAGCAATGCAAGTGTTTCTGAACATGTGCAGAGTGCATTTTTCTGGGTCATTGCAACCAGGCCTATTCCATCTAGGAGGACGAAGTGCTTCCAGATCAGAAGGACCAATGTTTAGACTCAGAACCTCTCTCCCTTGTTCATTTATAAATCACTATTTGTTCAGCATCATTAGCCCTAATTGGGAATAATCCACATTTTGGTATCTCTTTAATCCCTGCTGATACAAGTACATCAGAATCATTAAGGAATAACTAGCACAAGTATGTAAACTAGGAGCCAAACCAGAGCCAACTAGGAGCCAAACCAGAGCCAACAAATAAAGCTTTTTGTGTGTGGATTATAACAAATCAAAGCTACAGGACTGAGTGCTTCTTGGATATTTAAAAGGATTAATCCGTTTTAGTATTTTAACTTTTGTATGTTTTAAAGAAGAGTTGTGATTTCCCCCCCTTGCTGTTACTGTTTAATCTTTTGTAAACCACTTTAAGGTTTTTGTTTACAATCAAGTGGTGTATAATTTTTTATCAAATAAATGTTTTTTCCAGGAAGGACATTTTTTCAGTGGGTAATATAGCACCACAA
This sequence comes from Podarcis melisellensis, assembly GCF_964234715.1. NCBI lineage: Eukaryota > Metazoa > Chordata > Lepidosauria > Squamata > Lacertidae > Podarcis > Podarcis melisellensis. Next base: position 82,732,718 of record NC_138540.1, read on the forward strand.
CTCGGTTTCTGATTGCTGTATCAAGTGTTCCATATTTAGACTAATTTACTATATGTTTTGGCAAGCAGTTTGCCTGCTCACCATAGATATGGACACCTCTTTAAGATCCCATACCCAAATTTTGCATCACTGCTCCCGAGATAAAGGAGCAGATTTTCGTCGACATTTGGGTAGAACTGGGTGCCATTTTGAATCAAGATGGCGGACTGAACGTCTCAAAACTACACTGGTTTTAACAACTTATCACTTATTTTAACCACTGATTTCAAAACTTGGTTGTTTCCTAAGCTTCCCAAGCAATGCTGGGTGCAAGTCTGGTTTCATATTTCTGTTAGTTTTCTTTGCTGCTTTTAAATGGTAAAACTGAATAGCATATAGTCCTCTTTTCTTCCCTTGGGAAGAAACAAATATAACAAAATATACTGAGGGTTGTTCTTTTTTATTTAAGCAAATATAACATTTTCTCCCCACCTGGCTATTTTTTTACACTTCGCCTCTTACAACTGCAGGTGCAAGAATCAAGCATCTGTAGACTTCTCTCAAAGCCAGTGAAATCGAGGTAAGGAATCAATTTGAGTCCATTTGAGGCCATTGTTTCAGCAAGCTGAAAAGCCCTGTTCTTAGAGATATCCAAGAATAAATCACAGAAGGTGGAGAGAAGAGGGGGGAAAGTGCATTCTAAGGGCATAGGTTCGTGTATTTCAGTCACCCGCTATCCTGAAGTATAGGGATTTGTGCTTTTGACTGCCACATTTAAGCAGATGTGCCCATTTCACTGTCACCAACTATATTCTTTTCTGTACACAAAACAGAAGAACATAGGGAGATACCTTGTACCAAATCAGACCATTGTTTGGCCGGCGGCAGCTCCTCAGAGTTTTGGGCAGGGACCAGCTCCAGCCTTACCTGCAGACACAGCCCTTACTTCCAAAGCAACTACTCTATTCCGAACTTAAAAATGGAAAGCGTAATGCTGGCGGTCGACAAAAGAGGTTTAGAGACTGTCTCAAGGCAAATCTTAGAAAATGTAGTATAAACACTGACAACTGGGAAACACTGGCCTGCGAGCGCTCCAGTTGGAGAACAGCCTTTCTCAAAGGTGTCATGGGCTTTGAAGACACTCGAACTCAGAACGCAAGAGAGAAACGCGCTAAGAGGAAGGCACGCTTGGCAAATCCACACCATGATCAACTCCCACCTGGGAACCAATGTCCCCACTGTGGAAGGACGTGTGGATCCAGAATTGGCCTCCATGGTCAGTGGCATAGCATGGGGGGTGCAGGGGGGGCGGGCCGCACCGGGCGCAACATCTGGGGGTTAGGGGGCGCAAATCCATGGGTTAGGGGGCGCAAATCCACGGGTTAGGGGCACAAATTACTTGCCTTGCCCCGGGTGCTGACAACCCACGCTACGCCACTGTCCATGGTCACTTATGGACTCATGGTTAAAACCGTGTTTATGGAAGACAATCTTACTCTGCTACAAGTGATCACCAAAGAAGAAGAAGAAGAAAACTCACAGCGAGCTAAGTAGGTGATATTTCTCTCCCCACAACAGTGTGATGTAGTGGTTAGAGTGTCAGACTAGGACCTGAGAGACCAGGTTTCGAATCCCCGCTTGGCCACGAAGCTCACTGTTGGGGGCGGAAACAGGCGCTGCCTCTCTACCTAACCAACCTCACAGGGTTGTTGTGGGGATTAAACGAGGGCAGGGAACCATGGTTGCCACCTTGAGCTCCTTGGAGGAAAAGGTGTGGGGGTAAGGTCAGTCAGTAGAGCACGAGACTCTTAATCTCACGGTTGTGGGTTTGAGCCCCACATTGCACAAGAGATTCCTGCATTGCAGGGGGTTGGACTAGATCAGGCATAGGCAAACTTGGCCCTCCATATGTTTTTTTGGCCTACAACTCCCATGATTCCTAGCTAGCAGGACCAGTGGTCAGGGATGATGGGAATTGTAGTCCCAAAACACCTGGAGGGCCGAGTTTGCCTATGCCTGGAGTAGACGGCTCTTGTGGTCCCTTCCAACTCGAGAGCTCTATGATATGCCATAAACAAATGAGAAGAATAAATGAGAATTGCATGCCACCTGAAATACCAATGCATGTGTGTGTAGGACGACCCGGCAGCCCTGAAATAGCCTGTCTTTACTTCTGCTGTCCCCCTGTTACGTGTCCAGGAAGCCACAAAAAACGTGCTGGCTTTCCATCCTGGCCTAACCTCAGGCCACCTCTGCACTCCTTCAAGAATGTAATGAGCTCACTGAGCTTAGATCTCCAAGTGCCTCCGTCAATATTGACTGTCCTTTGCACACAACACACCCACCCCACCTCTGCTTCTTGCTTTCTTCTTGGATAAGTACTTGAGGAGAAGCCGGTTCCTTGCATGGCGCCAGGGGTGAAAACAAGCCTTGTTGACATTTCACCTTCTCAGGCTGAGATTAAGGGCAGGCAATTGTTTGAAGGCAGGTCCATTTTGGACAGGAAACAAACAGGCTTCCCGTCCTCCAGAGATCATTAGCAGGAAGACAGCAGGCAGACAGCAAATTTCCATGTGCCACACGCCCAAATCCAGCTAGACCCCCATTTCTCTCTTTTTCCCCCCAATTTTTTTTATTCATTTCCCAAAATTATAACAAATATAACATACTAAAAAGGGAAAAGAAAAAAGAAAAACTATAAAGAAAAGAAGAAAAAAACATGCAAATAAACACATCATCCTTCTAAAATCCGATTTAGTTTTCATTCTTTGACTTCCTCAAATCCTCCCTAACTGAATTCCATTGTATCTCTTTGTAACAGTTTTCCAATATCTTCTTTCTATCAAAATGAACTCCTTCAAATTGCTATCTTTAGTTCTTGTCATGATTTCTAGACCCATAACGGTTTTACAATTTAATCATTTCTCAAGATGATCAGTGCAGGAGGGGAGTCAGGCTTGGAGCTGCGTTCAGCTCTTAACTTAAAAAAAGAAGAAGCTTTATTTATGTTTAAAGCAGAAAGTTTTGGAAACAGCACAGCAGAAAGCACAATGCAAAACTGCTTACGGTCAGCTTGCATCGCCAGATAGATTATTGTCGGCATCCGTTCTGTCTCGAGAGACAGCGGAATGCGCCTCTGTGGGTGAAGAAAAACCGCTGGGAGAATTGCTACACCTGCCTTGTGTGCAGAGACTGGTAATGCGTAACATCTGCCACCTGCATTGCTTTTGCTGGGTTTTGAAGCGACTTCGCTGGGGTGCAAGCCTGGGCTGTGTGCATGCAGGTCCTGGGCTGCTCAGACAACAAGACTCCTCTCTCGGCCCCACTGATGTGGTCCAAAGGAAAGCAGAACAAGACGTTTGGCCCCAGCCTGGCTGCAGGAGTTGCCTGAAGGAGGAATGCAAGGCACCATCCAACTGCCTTAGGGACTCCCCTCCAGATTTGTGCAGGGTTTGCTCCTAAGCCTTTTCTTCTCTCAAAGATTTCCCACAAGGCAGCAAAGGTATGGGATCACAGTTTCCCCTGTGTCCTACGGGATCGCTTCTCCCGGTATGCCCCGCGGAGGACCTTTATTCCGGGCTGCAGGAATTTCTGGAAGGAAGCGTACAAGGTGCCATCCAAACATCTTAGGGACTCTTCTCCGGATCTGTGTAGGGTTTACTCCAGCAAACTTTTTCAGCAGGGGCCGGTCCACTGTCCCTCAGACCTTGTGGGGGGCCGGACTATATTTTGGGGTGGAAAATATGAATAAATTCCTATGCCCCACAAATAACCCAGAGATGCATTTTAAATAAAAGCACACATTTTATTCATGTGAAAACACCAGGCAGGCCCCACAAATAACCCAAAGGTGCATTTTAAATAACACATTCTACTCATGTAAAAACACGCTGATTCCCAGACTGTCCGCAGACCGGATTTAGAAGGCGATTGAGCCAGATCCGGCCCCGAGCCTTAGTTTGCCTACCCATGGATTACTCCATAGCCCTTTTCTATATTTTTGCAATTATTCAGCTCATCACATAGACCACAGAAAGTGATGATGTGACAAATTGCGCTCATTGCTGGTCCATGAAAGAGGCATAGGATTACCTGTGCTCTTCCCTTCACCCCACCTTCCCACATTAAGAGGGAAGTTCTGATAAGGGATTGTAAGCAGTTTCTGCTAAACGTGATTACAACCCACTGCTGGATTTACGTATAAGCCAAACAAGCTATCGCTTAGGGCTCCACTCTCTTGGGGCCCCCCAAAAAAATTAAAGGAAAAAAAGCTGGATGTACATTTCCAAGATATAAGATAAAAAACAAATAAAATAAAACCCACATACAGCAACAGTGTTTTGTGTTGTGTAGGCTCCTGTGATGTAAGTCATGGGCCCCGCCTGCTAGCCTGCTCCCTAAAATATCACTGGTTTGCTCACTTCTATATATAGGGTGCATGTGCAAATGGCTTGAGATACCTATTAGGTCCATAAATTACCATATAGCATATATTCAACACAAAAAACAGCTACCATTTGTTGTTGACAAAGGACAGCTGGACATATAAAGGGCCCCATTATCTTCAGTAGCTTAGGGCTTCATAAACCTAAATCTGGCCCTGTTAACAACTCTGGTTGTGCAGACTCTGCGACGGCTCAATTTGCTAGGTCATAGTTGTGGCACCCTGCGGCACCCCCTAGGCTCAGCGCCCAGTGTGGCAGAACCGGTTGCATTGTCCTAAATCCCACCTCTGCTCAGACAGCGCCTCTCAACCTCGCCTACCTTGCAGGGTTGTTCCGAGGATAAAATGGAGGGGGGGAACACTTATGCACCTTGAGCTCCTTGGAGAAAAGGTAAGGTAAAATGTAACTAACAAATGAGTACATAAGTAATCTGCAAAACATGAAAGTCGGTCCCTGCTTTGGAAACACGTGTTGAATTCTTGTTGTTTAATCGTTTAGTCGTGTCCGACTCTTCGTGACCCCACAGACCAGAGCACACCAGGCACTCCTGTCTTCCACTGCCTCCCGCAGTTTGGTCAGACTCATGCTGGTAGCTTCGACAACACTGTGCAACCATCTCGTTCTCTGTCGCCCCCTTCTCCTTGTGCCCTCCATCTTTCCCAGCATCAGGGTCTTTTTCAGGGAGTCTTCTCTTCTCATGAGGTGGCCAAAGTCTTGGAGCCTCAGCTTCAGGATCTGTCCTTCCAGTGAGCACTCAGGGCTGATTTCCTTAAGAATGGAGAGGTTTGATCTTCTTGCAGTCCATGGGACTCTCAAAGACTCCTCCAGCACTATAATTCAAAAGCATCAATTCTTCGGCGATCAGCCTTCTTTATGGTCCAGCTCTCACTTCCATACATCACTACTGGGAAAGCCATAACTTTAACTATACGGACCTTTGTTGGCAAGGTGATGTCTCTGCTTTTTAAGATGCTGTCTAGGTTTGTCATTGCTTTTCTCCCAAGAAGCAGGCGTCTTTTAATTTCATCACTGCTGTCACCATCTGCAGGGATCATGGAGCCCAATAAAGTAAAATCTCTCACTGCCTCCATTTCTTCCCCTTCTATTTGCCAGGAGGTGATGGGCCCAGTGGCCATGATCTTATTTTGTTTGATTTTGAGCTTCAGACCATATTTTGCGCTCTCCTCTTTCACCCTCAATAAAAGGTTCTTTAATTCCTCCTCACTTTCTGCCATCAATGTTGTGTCATCTGCATATCTGAGGTTGTTGATATTTCTTCCGGCAATCTTAATTCTGGCTTGGGATTCATCCAGCCCAGCCTTTTGCATGATGAATTCTGCATATAAGTTAAATAATCAGGGAGACAATATACAGCCTTGCCGTACTCCTTTCCCAATTTTGAACCAATCAGTTGTTCCATATCCCGTTCTAACTGTAGCTTCTTGTCCCACATAGAGATTTCTCAGGAGACAGATGAGGTGATCAGGCACTCCCATTTCTTCAGGAACTTGTCATAGTTTGCTGTGGTCGACACAGTCAAAGGCTTTTGCATAGATTTGCAAGAATTGTTGAATTCTTACAAAGGGCAAATTCAAATTTGCCTGTGGCCACCACTTCAGGGGGAAATGGAAAGTACCTTCCAGAACCTGCCTTCTCCACTAGCTTCTCCTCCTATTTCTCGCAGCGTATTTTCTACATCTTAGAACCATCCTTAGAACCACACCGAGTCTGCGTCTACATTGCAGCTTTAAAGCACTCTTCCCCACACCAATTCCCACAAGCAGTTCTGGGAACTATAGTGTGTTAAAGGTGCTGGGAATTGTAGAGGTGTACACGGCAGTTCCCAGGATTCTTGGGGTAGGCGAGTTGGGATTTAGCGGTAGCTGGGTTGGTGGAGCACGAGGTTCTTAATCTCAAGGTTGTGAGTTCGAGTTCCACCTTGGGCAAACGATGCCTGCATGGCAGGGCGTTGGACTAGCGGGTGCAGAATGCTGCAGAGAGGCTCCTCACGGGGTCCCTGCCATGGGAGCATATTCATCCAGTGCTTTACCAGTTACACTGGCTCCCGGTGGAGTATAGGGTCAAGTTCAAGGTGCTGGTCTTGACATTTAAAGCCCTTTGTGGCCTAGGACCCTCGTATTTATGGGACCGCCTTTCCTGTTCTGCCCCACAGAGGACCTTAAGGTTCATGAATAACCATAGTTTAGAGGTCCCGGGCCCTAAGGAAGTCAGACTATCCTCCACCAGGGCCAAGGCCTTCTCAGTGATGGCTCCGACCTGGTGGAATGCTCTGTCCCATGAGACCGGGGCCCTGCAGGATTTAACCTCCTTTCACCAGGCCTGTAAGACAGAGCTATTCCACCTGGCCTTTAATTTGAATTCAGCCTGATCTTTCATTTTCCCTCTCTTCCCTCCCCCTCCCCTTTTATGAAGATCACCCGCTCTGAGACCCCACAGCTAATTCTCCCCTGGCCTCCTTGCTGCCCCAACTAGGACCAATTCAGCCAGCTAGGCCTGGGGATTATCTAATTGATTTTTGAATTTTATTGTTATTCATACTGTATTTTATACTGTATTTCATGCTGCTTTTATAATTAAGTGTTTTAAAGTGTTTCAAATTTGTTGTCAGCTGCCCTGAGCCTGGTTTTTGAACCAGGAAGAGCGGTGTATAAATAAAAAAATATTATTATTATTATTATTAGATGACTGTCGTGGTCCCTTCCAATTCTACGATTCTATGTGCAGCCTTACTCGATGCAAAGGTCAGTACGTGAATCAGGCAAAGCTGTGAGTCATTGCATGGCGAGGACTAAAATATATGTAAGTCACTTCAATCATGGGACTAGCTTTCAGCTTCATCTATGATGACGGGAGGGCAAATGAGCCATGACAGGGAGACCTGTGATCAAGATCTCTGATGCAGATTGTTGGCTATTAAAGAAAAACTAAAACTAGCCTTTGCATTCGCCTGCTTTGCGAATCTAGAAAGCGGCACTTTCCTGAAATATTTAGAGGGATTACAAATAAGGATTTGATTAAGTATAATCAAATCTGGTCTCTAGCTATTGCTGAAAAATCAACTCAGCATGAAGGTTTAGTTATAGACAAGTAAAAAGGAATTCATTTCGAACCACGTGGCAAAAGAAACATTTGAGGAACCTTTTGTTTTGTTTTTTTCTGTTTTGTTTTCTTTTTTAGTTAAGTTTGCTAAGAATATTATAAAAAGCCAAATAAACAAAATTTAAAAAGAAAATGCGTTTGGAAAACCAGCCCTCTTTGAAGGAGGCTTTTGGTATTGGCCGCAACAGAGACCCGTTGCAAAATTCAGGGACCTCACACACCTCAAAGTGATAGGCAGGCTGCCAACAAACGTGGCGGCCTCCGTCTGGTCCCCAGAGCCAGCTGGCAGAGACAGTGGCAAGACACTCCATTCGCTAGGCAAACAAAGCTCTTGTGAACCAGGCGCCCCACCGCCCGCGTTCTTCAGTGATGACTCAAAAAAAGGAGACGGGGTTGCGCCACCCAACCCTTTCACCAGGTCTTTGGAGAAAGGACTGGCATCTCTGGAAACGCTGCAAAGCACATTGCTCCCCGCTCAAATCATGGGAACTGTAGTTTGCCAAAGGGAACTGTAGCTCTGCACAAGTCCTTTGAACCTATCTCTTCACGCGCCCAGAACACCCTTACTTATTTGTGCGGACGCAACCGGAAAGCTCTGTTGTTGTTGGGATAATCCAAAAGCTTATTTTATATGAACTATAGTTCCCGGGTTCCATCACGCTCCAGCGAGGTTTTCCCCGAACTGTTTTGGACAACGTCTACCATCAGACGCAGTTGGGTCTTTTCTTTCAATGGGACTGGCTTTGGGGCTGATTGTCTGCGATTCAAAACAGACTTTTTGGGATACACCCTGAAGTCAGTGGGGTTTACTGTGTAGAATGGGTTGATTTTAGAATGCATTTCAATTAATTGATTGGGATTTTATGTAAATTGTGTTACTTTTATTGTCGTTAGCCGCTCTGAGCCCTGCTTCAGCTGGGGAGGGCGGGATATAAATAAATTGTTGTTGTTGTTGTTATATAATATAATAATAATTTATTATTTGTTCCCCAGCCACTCTCGGCAGCTTCCACAGAAACCAAAAATACACTAAAATATCACACATTAAAAACTTCCTTGAACAGGGCTGCCTTAAGATGTCTTCTGAATGTCAGGTAGTTGTTGTTCTCTTTGACATCTGGTGGGAGGGCGTTCCACAGGGCGGGCGCCACTACCGAGAAGGCCCTCTGCCTGCTTCCCTGTAGCTTTGCTTCTCGCAGTGAGGGAACCGCCAGAAGGCCCTCGGTGCTGGACCTCAGTGTATATTGGACCTTCAAGTATACTGGGCTGAGGCCGTTTAGGGCTTTAAAGGTCAACACCAACACTTTGAATTGTGCTCGGAAACGTACTGGGAGCCTATGTATGTCTTTCAAGACTGGTGTTATATGGTCTTGGCGGCTGCCCCCAGTCACCAGTCTAGCTGCCGCATTCTGGATTAGTTGTAGTTTCCAGGTCACCTTCAAAGGTAGCCTCACGTAGAGTGCATTGCAGTAGTCCAAGTGGGAGATATTATTATTATTATTATTATTATTATTATTATTATTATTATTAGGGCTGGGAACTGCCGAGATCTGTTGATGAAGGGTGATATATAATTTTTAAATAACGATAACAATAATAATAGTGGTAAGCTGCAGATCTGCAGTCTGATTTATGATTTCCACAAAGAAAGTTACTTTCAATTCAATGAGACTCAACACCACTCCCAGAAAAGGGGGGACAGGATTAGGGTGTGAGGCTGCAGAGACACCATGCAGTTAAAGCAGGCCCCCCTCAAAAAAATCATAGAATGGTACAGTTGGAGGGGGCCGAGAGTCATCTAGTCCAAGCCCCTGCCACGAGGGATCTTTTACCCCATGTGGGACTCGAACCCATGACTCAAGGATTAAGAGTCTCATGCGGGACTTGACATCTTTCCGCAGGGCCTGCAAGACAGAGCTGTTCCACCAGGACTTTGGCCAAGGCACAGCCTGACTCCCTCCTTTGGTAAACCTCACAGAACTCTAGCGCAATGGTTTCCATTGATTTGATTTGAACTGATTTTAGAATGAATTGATTTTAGAATGCTGTATTACTTTACTGTTGTTAGCTGCTCTGAGCCCGGCTTCGGCTGTGGAGGGCGGGATATCCTGGCAAATAGAAGGGGAAGAAATGGAGGCAGTGAGAGATTTTACTTTCTTGGGCTCCATGATCACTGCAGATCACGAAATTAAAAGACGCCTGCTTCTTGGGACAGCATCTTAAAAAGCAGAGACATCACCTTGCCAACAAAGGTCCGTATAGTTAAAGCTATGGTTTTCCCAGTAGTAATGTATGGAAGTGAAAGCTGGACTATAAAGAAGGCTGATTGCCGAAAAATTGATGCTTTTGAATTATGGTGCTGGAGGAGACTCTTGAGAGTCCCATGGACTGCAAGAAGATCAAACCCCTCCATTCTGAAGGAAATCAGCCCTGAGTGCTCACTGGAAGGACAGATCCTGAAGCTGAGGCTGCAGTACTTTGGCCACCTCATGAGAAGAGAAGACTCCCTGGAAAAGACCCTGGTGTTGGGAAAGATGGAGGGCACAAGGAGAAGGGGACGACAGAGGACAGGATGGTTGGACAGTGTTCTCGAAGCGACCAGCATGAGTTTGACCAAACTGCGGGAGGCAGTATAAGACAGGAGTGCCTGGCGTGCTCTGGTCCAGGGGGTCATGAAGAGTCAGACACGACTAAACAACTAAACAACAACAAAATTATTTATGCTTTACTGACTGAGCTATCCTAGAAGAGAACTGTCGTTCCCAGAATTCCTGCACTCTGTGTGTGTGCTTTAAATATATACACCACCTCTGTCCCCTGCTGGGTTCCTTCCCACTTCCTCCCATATAGCTATATCTCCATTTTTGCTCTCTTCAGCCTTGGGGGCCTTCCAGACAGGTCTTCACCTTGCAGGGCTCAGTCCATCGCTTCAATCAGATTAGGAAAGATAAAAGGCCTGTTTTGAATTGAAAAGAATGCAAGCCTCCATCACTCTCTTCCTCCCTGACACAAACTCCCAAGCCTCTTTCCGTCCCTCGGAAATCCAGGGCAATTCAGGTTCAGGAGAAGGAAGGAAGGAGAGGATGGATAAAATATATATAATCTCCCCTCCGTTGCCCCGGCTAACTCCCTTGACAAAGAGCTCAGAGCCCACCTAATGAGAGTCTAAGAAGCGGGTCACATCAGGCCTAGGCAACCAGGCTGCCACCTTGCCGTCGCCATAGCAACATCGCCCAGGATCTCTGAGGCGGCAACAGCACCCAGAGAGGTGATTCAGGTGGTCTCTCCTCAGAGATGAGAAGGCTCCATTTCGGCACAGCTGCAGCGTCAAACACACACAAACCACCAGCCGTGTTGTGGTCTAAGAAGAGCGCCACTGAACTCCGTCCATTATTTCCAAGCAAACCACAAATCAGTCGATGTGGATCAGGGGTCAGCAAACTTTTTCAGCATGGGGCCGGTCCACTGTACCTCAGATCTTGTGGGGGGCCGGACTATATTTTGAAGAGGAAAAAATGAATGAATTCCTATGCCCCACAAATAACCCAGAGATGCATTTTAAATAAAAGGACACATTCTACTCATGTAAAAACACCAGGCAGGCCCCACAATAACCCAGAGATGCATTTTAAATAAAAGCACACATTCTACTCATGTAAAAACACCAGGCAGGCCCCACAAATAACCCAGAAAAGCATTTTAAATAAAAGGGCACATTCTACACACTGATTTCCAGACCGGATTTAGAAGGTGATTGGTCCGGATCCGGCCCCCGGGCCTTAGTTTGCCTACCCATGATCCTTGGTGTGATCTCAGGGAGTGGCATTCAGCTCGGTTTGAGGATCACAGATTGCACGGATCCAGCTCTAGGGATCAGCTCTGGTCTTGTGACTCTGCAGACACACGGCCTCCCCAAAATAATCCCGGGAACTTTAGTTTACCCCACCCCACAGAACTACAGTTCCCAGGAATATGGGAGGGAAGCAAGGGAGGCTTTAAATGTAGGGAGCACCCAAGATTGACAGGAATCAACCCAGACCTTTACAGGCCTGGCAGCAACTTTTTGGGTGAGATTGACACCCAGTCTGGAAGTTGTTTCCAACCAGTGTTTGCACACCCTGTGCCTGAAACTCAAACATCCAAAACCCAACATTGGCTGGATTGCAAACTTTAATTTAAAAGTTGGCTTTCTCTTCTGCCGTTAGGCCTGCCAACATTTTTCCTGCCCCCCCTCCTCCTCCTCTGATTTTAACAGCGGCAGCCTTTCATGCACAAATTTAGCAGGTGAAGCCTTTTTGGATATAAAGCGAAAATGCAGGGGCCAGGCAGAAGGCTTAAACGGCTTAAGTTGCGCAAATCAGGCTGCAGCGAAAGGCAGAGGAGCAGGGTCAGTAAGAAGTTTAGCAATCTTAGCTGTTTTCTGTTCTGTAATGTCAGTAAAGGTAAAGGGACCCCTGACCATTAGGTCCAGTTGTGGCCGACTCTGGGGTTGCGGCACTCATCTTGCTTTATTTGCCGAGGGAGCCGGTGTACAGCTTCTGGCTCATGTGGCCAGCATGACTAAGCCGCTTCTGGCGAACCAGAGCAGCGCACGGAAACGCCATTTACCTTCCCGCCGGAGTGGTACCTATTTATCTACTTGCACTTTGACGTGCTTTCGAACTGCTAGGTTGGCAGGAGCAGAGACCAAGCAATGGGAGCTCATCCCGTCATAGGGATTCGAACCGCCGACCTTCTGATCGGCAAGTCTTAGGCTCTGTGGTTTAACCCACAGCGCCACCCGCATACTGGCAAACGCTTTCTTGACATTCCTTGTGGAAATTACCCCCCTCCCCGCCAGGCAATTTCCCCAAAACTGGTGCCCTTCAGATACTTTGCTGTTACTCTGGCTGGGGCTGATGGGAGTTTTAATTGAGAAAATTGGGAGGGTCCCAGATTAAGGAAGCGAAGCTGCCCCAGAGGTGTCCTCACTGTGATTCCCTAATCATTGTCAATGAAGAGGACCTTCTCAGTCGGTAGAGCATGAGACCCTTAATCTCGGGGTTGTGGGTTCGAAAGATCCCTGCATTGCAAGGGGTTGGACTAGATGACCCTTGTGGTCCCTTCCAACTGTACGATTCTACAGGTTGGATTTGCGCCATCCAAAGGATAAAGGAACAACCCTTCAGTTCCATCTACATGGAACATTACAAACTTTGCAGCTTAGCAAGGATCCCTTTGGTAAATCTGAACTGGTACAGTGGTACCTTGGGTTACATACGCTTCAGGTTACATACACTTCAGGTTACACACTCCGCTAACCTAGAAATAGTGCTTCAGGATAAGAACAGAAATCAGGCTCCAGAGGTGCTGCGGCAGCAGGAGGCCCCATTAGCTAAAGTGGTGCTTCAGGTTAAGAACAGTTTCAGGTTAAGTACGGACCTCCGGAACGAATTAAGTACTTAACCTGAGGTACCACTGTATACAGTTCATGTCTAAGGTCTTGCAAGCATTCACAGCTGAGCGTTTTTCAGCCTGCAAAATGATGGCAATGTCTCCGCAGCTGAGGCTACCCATGTTATTTACTTTTATAGAGGATTTTGTTTCATTTTCAAAACTCTGCTCACATTCCCCCACTCACAAAATGAGTGTGACCTAGAAGATTGTGTTGGTGGCAATGGGGAAGGCTTTGCTGTAGCATGAGCCTTGACTCACTCACTCGAGCTGCCTATATTTCTTTCATTAACCCGTTCCTCACCAGGAAGTACCTGCGTTCCACCTGTAGTTGCTTAGCGCTGGGAGAAATGCACTCTGCACATGCCCAAAGACACCCTGCTGTTTCACATGTTCAGGGGCCGAGCCTTTGCATTCAAAACTTGTGTCAAACAAAGTCTTGCTGGTTTTCAGCCACCTATAACTGAAAGAGATTCGGTGTTAGCAGTTGCCTGACAGACTCTGAAAAAAAACACAAACACACAGAAAATTTATTGGCAGAAAATCTCCAGACATGGACAATCACAGTGATTTAATGCAGTGGTTTTTCCTGCCGCTGCAAAGATTTGTCAGTGGGACTGTAAGAAACTTGGCACACAACTGAAAGCCCAAAACAGCTGAGCCAGGAATGCAACTTGCAGCAAACTTCTGCTCCTAATGAGGATATGTGCAATTCTCCATTATGCCACCGGGTGGAGCTGTGGGTATGGTTCTTGTAGAGCCAAAAGGACTGCATTCTTGGCACTTGCCCTCCAGATGTGGTTGGACTACAACTCCCATCATCCTTCACCACTGGCCAGGCTGCCTGCAGCTGAGGGAGCCCAACAACTGCAGGAATGCCCCAACACAAATGCATGGTGCAAAATTAAATTAAAGTGGGTTCCCAAATGCTTGTTTGGGCTGAAGGTCGTCTGAAAAAGTCATTATTGCCATATAAAGTTGTGGTCGTTTGCAAGAGCATCTTTTTTATAACTTGAATTCATTAGTTTCAGAGCAGGAGAAAACAAGCATGCTCCATTTACCATGTGCCAGCCCTTGAGATATTTGAAGATGGCTATCCTATGTCCTCTCAGTCTCCTCTTTTCCAGACTAAACATATTCAACTCCTTTAACTGTTCCTCATCAGGCTTGGTTTCCAGACCCTTGATCATCTTGGTCGCCCACCTTCCAGCTTGTCAACATCTTTCTTAAATTGTGGTGCCCAGAACAGTACTCCAAGTGTAGTCTGACCAAGGTAGAATAGAGTGGTACTATAAACATTAGGAAGAACTTCCTGACAGTAAGAGCTGTTCGACAGTGGAATTTGCTGCCAAGGAGTGTGGTGGAGTCTCCTTCTTTGGAGGTCTTTAAGCAGAGGCTTGACAACCATATGTCAGGAGTGCTCTGATGGTGTTTCCTGCTTGGCAGGGGGTTGGACTCGATGGCCCTTGTGGTCTCTTCCAACTCTATGATTCTATGATTCTATTACTCCAAAGAATCTTATCGGGAACAGTTGAGGAAGCTGGGTATGTTTAGCCTGGAAAAGAGGAGACTGAGAGGAGCTGTGAAAGCCACCTTCAAATATCTCCAAGGCTGTAACATGTACAGAAAAAGTTTAATGCTCCTCAGATTGTGGGAAGTCAATTCCAATTCCACTTTCTGCTTCCAATGGAAGAACAATAATTGGATTACACTAGGAGCCACCTACATGGGATGCGGGTGCCGCTGTGGTTTAAACCACTGAGCCTAGGACTTGCCGATTTGAAGGTTGGTGGTTCGAATCCCCACGAGGGGGTGAGCTCCTGTTGTTCTGTCCCTGCTCCTGCCAACCTAGCAGTTCGAAAGCACGTCCAAGTGCAAGTAGATAAATAGGTACCACTCCGGCGGGAAGGTAAACGGCGTTTCTGTGTGTTGCTCTGGTTTGCCAGAAGCGGCTTAGTCATGCTGGCCACATGACCCGGAAGCTGTCTGTGGACAAACGCTGGCTCCCTCGGCCTATAGAGCGAGATGAGCGTGAAACCCAAGTCGTCGGCGACTGGACCTAACGGTCAGGGGTACCTTTCCCTTTAGGAGCCACCTGTCTGGCAGTCATTTCAATGTATTTATGTGCTTTCTGAGCATGTGCAAAGTACAAAATAACTGCATGCTCCTCTTCCCTTGCTACGCAAGAGATCCTTGCCAGTGAAGAATCTGCGGCAGAATCTCAGGGACGGAAGTCAGGTTTTGTCTTCACAGCAAGAGTAGTAAATGGGAACCATTCATTAATGGCTCTTTCTCTGGTGACACCTTGGGGGTGGGAGTTCAGCAAAACCTCCTTCCTCTGGAGAGACCCCAGGCACTGAGAAAGAAGCCAGTTCCTACCTGCCTGCTCCCTATCCTGCCAAGCTCGGGAGCCTGGTCACACCAAAGTGTGACCGATCTCTGGCACCCCGGAATTGACATGAGAGATGGATGTCCTGGGCTCAGAAAACTGGTCCTAGAGCCCCGCTCAAATCAGACCTGGAGAATGTCAATGGGCTTGGCCCATTGCAACAGCCTTCGGGCCAGGATCAGATCCAGGGGAGGCAATATTTTATGTTGCAAACGGCCCTGTCATCACAGAGTCCTAGAGTTGGAAAAGACCTTGAAACCAGGACTCTAAAATTAAGAGTCTCCTGTTCTAGTGACTGAGCTATTTCAGCTGTCATCTTTGGATGAAGGGCGGTAAACAAATCTAATAAAATATAAAAAATGAAAGGGAAAGAGAATGAGTAGACGCAGAGGAGGGACGACTGGACCTTGGCACAATGGGCAGAAGAGGAGGGTTTTCTTGCGCACAGAGAGACAGAGAAAACGGTGGCTGCAGAATCCCCTTTCTCCTCTCCTGTAATTAAGCCACGCACCGCGATCGGGACAGGATCGAGTCCTGGAGCCGCTGGTTTTATGGAGTGGCCAAAAGCGAAAACCCTGGTGTCTGTGTGGACAGAGTGGAGTGGGAGGGAGACCTCGCAACAGCAGCAGCACAGCAGTGTCTCGGACACACCGCAATTCTCTCGCCCTCTCAATACTGCAACACGTGTGTGTTGTGCGTGTGCACACGCTTCCGCCTCCTCCCCCCCCCCCGGTGCAGAAATTCTGCAACTCCCCGTCATCGGGGAGGTGGGTGGGGGGCCGCTTCCTTTACCACCCGGCAAGAACACTGTGAGCTCTCCGTCCATCTCTCTCCCTGGCGTTTGTGTGTGTTAACAGACTGCAGCAATGAATGCAGCGGAAACACTGCAAGGTGTGCGTGCACGTGTGGGCGCGCTCTCGCAACAATCGCAGCGCGTGCCGTTGCATGCACGCCACGACATTCCTCCACTAATCATAATAGTGTAGTGGACACCCGCAGGAATAGGCTTGGGGGGTGGGGTGCGCGCGAAGTAAAATATTTAAAGTGGGGCGGAGGGAGGGAGTTCCCAGCGCCTGGACCTTTCGCCTGGCATCTGCGCTACAGCAAACTTTCGTTCTTTTTAAAACGGATGCTGGTCCAGTTTATTACACTTGCCCTTCACAATGGGGCCCCCAGGGCGGGTTGCAACCACAAAAACACAGCCGTGGTTCATTCGTGAGGGCAGTTGACCCCCTCCCTGCCCCCCTGCACTGGCCTTGGACGGCCACGGAGTTGCAATAGCAGTAGGAATACTGAGAAATTCGAAATTGCACCGTGCGTAAACAACGCACATGTTGGATACGGTTCCCCTATCGCCTGCGTGCGCGCATATACAGCTCGTGAGAGAGAGCCGTCCCTACTTACTAGATTCGCAATATTCACGATTCTCTTGCTCCGGGAGTTACCCCGGCTGGGGAGCCCAGGCTGCGGCCGGAGGAGCCACCTCCCGCTCCCCCCTCTGCAAATCGCCTTCCACCCACGAGGTCCCTCCCCAGCAGCCTGCAAGAGACCCCCACCCCACCCCCTAACCAGATCGCCCTCCCCCGGACCCCCTGGAGCGGCAGCTTGGCGCCGGGCCACCCCAGCGCTCGCCCGCGTCCGGCGTGGTCTTCCCGGAGCCGGGGCTGCAAGATCCAGGCGTCGCCTCCCCGCAAAGTCCTCTTCCTGCTCCGACCTCACCAGGGACTTGCTGCTTGCGCAGCCCTGGCGGTGGGCACTTTCTTCCTCCTCCCTGGTGGTGGTGGTGGGGCGCGCACCACCCACCACCCCTCCCTCCCTCCCTCGCCTCCGCGCGCCCTCGTCCCTGCTTGCCTCCCTCCCTCCCTCTCGCGCGCCCGCCCGCCCGGCGCTTAATCCGCCTCTCCGCCCTTGACACGCGCGCCCAGGTGGCGCCAGGAGACGGAGCCGAGCGCGGCGCGCCGCGGAGAGAGCGAGAGAGGATCCCCCGGTTCCCGGTGGCAGCATGAGCAGCAGCAGGGCACCGGGGGAGACGGTGGCGACGGCGGCCTCTTCCTCCTCTTGCTCTCCGCGTCTTCCTCGTCGCCCTGCTGCTCCGGATGCCCCCGCAGCCCGCTCCTCCTGCGCCAGGCGGGGCGCCGCTGCGCGCAGCTGATGGCGACGGCGGCGGGCCGGCTGTGAGCAGGGCGATCGCGGGCAGGACTCGGCGGACTAGGCGGGCGGCGGCGGCAGCGGCGGCGGCGACCATCCCTCGGCGGAGCCCTCGGATGCGGGGAGACCCGTGCAGCCCGGAGCGATGGGAGAGTGGACCATTTTGGAAAGGCTGCTGGAGGCTGCGGTGCAACAGCATTCCACCATGATAGGCAGGTGAGAGAGAGAGAGAGGGCGAGACACCAAGTGGACTAGCCGCTTGGCGAGACCGGCGGGGCAAGGAGAGCGAGCGAGCAAGCGCAGGGAAGAACGGACGACCCGGCAGGATCTGCCCCGCGCGTAAAGTTGGGAAGGTGGCTCGGTTAGGGCTGGGAGCCCGGACGCCTGAGTCCCAGAGGGAGGGTCTCGGAGGGGCTTCTGCACAGCCAAGGTGGGGGGCATGTCCGGCAGGGGCGGCTGGCCATTGTAGGGGCCTCGGGGCAAAGACAGAAGCTGCAGGGGTTGAACCACAGCTGCTGCTGCTGCTTCGCCTCCCTGGGTGTCCAGCTGGGCCTGCCGTCCCCGGGACCTTTTCTCCGAGGAAGGGATCTGATCTGGGAAGACCCTTTCAGGAGTCCTTGGCTTGGCGAGAGTCCGGCTGGTGCGTTTTTACGCGGAGGGTAGAAGCGCCGCGTCAGGTTCCCCCTTCTGCGAGGAGAACCCGGAGAGCTGGTGCGGCTTGCCGGAGCCGGAAGGATGCTCTCTGCGCTTCCTCGCCGCCGGGTCCCCTTCCCTTCCAGCGCCCGGTCCTGCCGGGGGCAAGTGGCGCAGGGATTCCCCACCGCCGGGTCGCCGAAGAACCCTGCAGCGCCGGAACGGCTTCGCACAGGCTTCCCCCAGACTTAATAGTTGCTTCTCTCAGATGCCGGGTGGGCCGTATGCGTATTAAAGTCAGAAAGAGCTATGCACCGAGACGGGTCCATCTAGTTCAATATTGCCTACACACTTTGACAGCGGCTCTCCAGGGTTTCACGCACGGAGATGCCGGGGGATTGAACCTACGACCTTCTGCATGCCAAGCAGGCGTCCAAACCTTGAGCTACAGCCCTTTTCCAGAGGTGCATTCTTCCCCTCTGTATTGGAAAGCTTGTGCCAAACATATGATCTAAAACAGAATCACCCAGCCAGCCGTCTGGAAGATTGTTAAAATTGTTACCAGAGTGGCTTGCAGAGTTAGGAAAGGCTGGTGGAGTAACCAGGGTAAAATATATCAGCTTGGCAGCCTGGCTTTGTCTAGTGCTTGGCAGAGCAGAAGAGGGGAAGTTCCTACAGATGGGAATGGGGTTTGCCAAATCTGGAAGCCTTATCCCTTTCCACCAGGGAGGAAAATTATGGGCAGGTGGGTTCTTTCAACTTGAACCAAGGGCGGCTGGACCTGAGACATGGCACTGCCCGAGACATAATGTGGCACAGCATCACACCTGTGGGTATTTTACAGGGTGCCCAGACAGGTCCCTGCTCCAAGGAGACTGCAATCTATAAGTTTCCACAGCAGCGGGAGATGCAGCAGAAGGAGGGGTGGGAGAGGCAGGTGTGACTGGAGTTACAGACCCACAGAGGTGTCCGTGGGGACGGACAGAAAGGCAGGCAAAAGGTCAATGGGCATGTGCAGAGTGTTTGCGACCCGCAGCGAAGCAGCTGCAATGAACCCGCTTCCCACCCACCTCTAGGTTGCTTCATCAGAGGGCTAACACTCAGACAGGTTTATCTTTTGAGAAACCAAACAATACACAGACTCTGTAAATGGGGACTGGCCTAAAAAAATAAAAATGGAAAGAAAGTGTGTGTGAAAGAATAGAGAGACAACAGGTTTCTGGCAGGCTGATAATCGCCTTCTTCAATAACTCTGGGGCCTGCCAGATACTGCAGGACTCACCCCTGCTAGGTGGGGCTGGAGGGCCAAAGGTTGCCCCCTCTGTTTTAAGGGATACTTGGGGTGGCCTCATGAAGCCACTGTGTCTCCCTAATCTGACCACTTTCCTCCACTGCTGTCTTATTTGACCCTCTCTCCATCACCCTTTCTTTTATTGGGGGCGGTGGTGGCAGTGCCACCAGAATTAATAGCATAGGGAGCATCTCCCCATGGTTTGGGGACGGCAGCATGGGCAGAAGCTCAGCCCACTCAAGTGTCTTTGTAAGCAAAGGCTACACACCGAGAGCCAGTATGGTCTCGTGGTTAGAGTGCTGGACTTGGACCCGGGAGACCAGGGTTCGAATCCCCGCTCGCACAGAGCTGGCTGGGTGTGACCTTGGGGGCCAGTCACTGCCTCTCAGCCTATCCCACCTCACAGGGTTGTTGTGGGGATTAAATAGGATGGAGGCCACCCTGAGCTCCTTGGAGGAAAAAGGTGGGGGATATAAATGCAATAGAAATAAGTAAATAATGAGAGGTGGGGAAGAGCGAGCCAGACAGGTGGGCAGTGGGGACTGTGTGGGTGGATGGAGGATGTAATTAACAGGAATTAGGTGTGCGGGGGTGGGGAGTGCTGAGAGGAAGCATAAACAGGGAGGTGAAAGAAGAAAGGGCAACACATCCTTTCTTCAGCACCCAGGAGACTGGCTCAGATAAGTGGTCTATCCATCTCAGCATCCCGTCTCCAAGGGCAACCAAACCAAGATGATGCAGAAGAGGCCACTGGGACGTCCCAGAGAATGTCCCTTCAACCAGTTTAAACTTCTGCTTTCAGTGTCTTTGGGCTTTAAATTTTCTTGTCACCCTTTTGCTCTCCTGCATGCTCTCTTCATTCCTCACACACCTCAAGATTTGATGTCCTTTTTGTCCCTCTGCATCCTTTGCTCTTTCCCTGTGGAATGAAGCCTTCCTCCTAACGGCCTGCATTACCCAGTCTCTTCCCATCTTGAAGTGTTGCCTGCAAACCCATCTTTCTGAAAAAGTGGTCTATAATACCTATATGGAGGAGAAGGGGAAGAAATGTCAATGGCGGGGTCAGAAGGTCACTAAATACGAGAGGTCCTGCCTGTGACCTTTCTCTGCAAAGCCTAAATAAACACGAGTGCAAAGAGCCTTTGTTCGCAATAGCGGTCTTTCTACCTTTGCTGAGCTCATTCAACACTAGCGGAAAAGAAAACCTTACCTCTCAAACAAATCCATTTGAACTTTTTAAGTATGTTGTTGCTCAGCAGGTTCCTTTGCAAATATTTTTGTTGTGACTGATGAATCATGGCATCACAGAGTCTGAAGGGACCTGGAAGGCTCATCTAGCCCAACTCCCTGCAATGCAGGAATATACAGCTGTCCCTTATGGGAATCGAACCTGTGACTTTGGTGCTATCAGCACCATGTGAGCAGGGCTTGACCAAGGTTTGCTTTTTGATAATTTTAGCCGCCCTCGTGGACCTGGTACCATTCAGATATTTTGGACTACAGCTTCTGGCACCGGCTGGGGCTGATGGGATTTGTAGTCCAAAACATCTGGAAGGTGCCAGGTTGGCAAAAAAAAATAACAATATACAGTGGTACCTCAGGTTAAGTACTTAATTCATTCTGGAGGTCTGTTCTTAACCTGAAACTGTTCTTAACCTGAAGCACCACTTTAGTTAATGGGGCCTCTTGCTGCTGCCGCACCGCCGGAGCACGATTTCTGTTCTCATCCTGAAGCAAAGTTCTTAACCCAAGGTAATATTTCTGGGTTAGTGGAGTCTGTAACCTGAAGCGTATGTAACCCGAGGTACCACTGTAATGGTTATCTGTGGGAACCCTGTCCATCAAACTCATTCTCCCTTGGCTCTCTCGCTCTCTCTGTGTAGGGGGGCATTTTAGCAAACTGCTACTCCTGCCAGACGTTGCCTTTATAAGACAAGCAAGCTGAGAATGCTAAATGACCCCTCCTCCAAAGATGTGGCTGGGTGTGCCCAAAACTGAGGTTTTCCCCCTTTCCTTCCTCAGTTCAGACCAAGAGGTCTTTCAATCAAAACTTCAGATTGTTAGCACACAAGAGCCAGGACTCAGACGCACACGCAGGATCCAGCCCACACAACAAATCCCCAGTGCAAAATGAAAACTATAAATAGGAGTAGATAGGTGGAAAAGGGAAACAAACATGGAATCCTGTGTCCTTAAACGCAGCCGACCGAGATGTGTTTGGACCTTGCCAGCCTAGGCTATGCGCCTCAACATTTGTGCACCTCCTGCTGTTTCTATTCCTAGCCTATGAAGATCTCCCCTCCCCATTCTTAGAGGAGACACAAATTACCCAAGGCTTAAATCTTAGAAGCAGGGGTGCACCATTTCTGAAAGGAGGAGAGAGATTGGACCTCCATCTTTCCTGTAAGTCAGACTGCTGGTTTTGGTAAATGGACAAGAATTGGTAGAACGACCCGGTCTTGAGACAGAGACACTTTGCGTGTGCTCAGAGGCATGCTGGCACAGGAAATAGCTTGTGGGGCAGAACCCTTTCTCGGATGTAAATATCAGACAGGAACAGTGCTGCTCTTGTGCATGCAGCTTCATGGGATGCAAAAGGCTCCCAAAAGAGACTTGCCTACAATTGCACGGTTCGCCCAGGCAGTTTAAATGGTCCAAGGCTTAGTCTTATTTTTAATCATTGTGCTTGACTGCATTACACAGGAACATTGAAAGCTGCCTTAGACTGAGTCAGGCCACTGGGCCCATCTAGTTCAATATTGTCTACACTGATTGGCAGTTGCTCTCCAGGCTTTTAGGCCAGAGTCTTCTCCTATCTGGAGAATAAACCTGGGACATTCTGCATTCAAAGCAGCTGCTCTCACCGAGCAATGACACAGATGGATCCTACACCACCCTGAAACCCAGTAGGACAAATGCTTGAATGAATTAAATCCGCGTTGTCACATTTTATTTGCGTATTTTATATTTTTATAAATGGGAGAAGGCAAACTTTTCCATGGACGTAACTGCACCTTCATCCCGATGCCAATGTTGCAGCAACTTAGCTTTGCCTAGCAGTGGAACCGCAAGATCTAAGGGAGTACCCTTTGGAAAAGGATGTGAACCTGTGAATCATAGAATTGTAGAGCTGGAAGGGACCCCTGTGGTCATCTAGTCCAACCCCCTGCAATGCAGGAATCTCAGCTAAAGCATCCATGGCAGATGGCCATCCAACCTCTGCTTAAAAACCTCCAAGCAGAGTCCAAACCTCCCGAGGGAGACCGTTCCACGGTCAAACAACTCTTATTGTCAGAAAGTTTTTCCTGATGTTTAGTCAGAATCTCCTTTCTGGGAGGAAAAATCATCCTGTGTTGCATTCTAAATTGCAAGCTCCTTGGGGCAGGGACCTCCCTTCATATGCTTTTCACAACAAAGGTCCGTATAGTTAAAGCCATGGTTTCCCCAGTAGTAATGTATGGAAGTGAGAGCTGGACTATAAAGAAGGCTAATCGCCGAAGAATTGATGCTTTTGAATTATGGTGCTGGAGGAGACTCTTGAGAGTCCCATGGACTGCAAGAAGATCAAACCTCTCCATTCTTAAGGAAATCAGCCCTGAGTGCTCACTGGAAGGACAGATTGTGAAGCTGAGGCTCCAAGACTTTGGCCACCTCATGAGAAGAGAAGACTCCTTGGAAAAGACCCTGATGTTGGGAAAGATGGAGGGCACAAGGAGAAGGGGACGACAGAGGACGAGATGGTTGGACAGTGTTCTCGAAGCGACCAGCATGAGTTTGACCCAACTGCGGGAGGCAGTGGAAGACTGGAGTGCCTGGCGTGCTCTGGTCCAGGGGGTTACGAAGAGTCGGACACGACTAAACGACTCAACAACAACAACAACATCCCTTCCAATTCTACTATTCTTACGATCCTCTGGACAGGCGGTCTGAACTGTGAGCATCGCTCTGCTCCTGCCTGACTGCAAGGCACAAAATCCAGCTACCCGGGCTACCCAAATAGTCTCTGATCCACCTTCCTACCCTCTCAGAATGTCACCTCCCTTTCTGCATTTTGCTTTTGCTCTCCGGTCATTCTTTGTGCCAAATGCCAGCGTTTTCTCATTCATCTTCCTTACCAGTGCTACTGGCAAAAAACTCTGCGTCCTGTCCTTAGGTTTAATTTCACCCTCCCTTCTCCCCCTCCTCGATATTGCAGCTCTGATGGGAACTGCGGAGTTGGCGAAAAGCAACTTCTCTTCTCCCCCTCCTCCCCTCCTCTGAAGTGCGCAAATTGACTCACTTGCTAGATTTTGCGTCGCTGCAGAAACCCAAGTCTCCCTCGTGCCCTTGAAGCTGTCCTAGGTATATACTCTCTCAAACTGTCTCTACTGCGTGCATACCTGGCAGTGCAGTCCTATATACATCCACTCAAAAGTTAAGCCCCACTGGCTCTCAGGTAAATGGGTATTAGACTGCACCCGCAATGTTGCTTTCAGCTTTCTCTGCCCGTGCAATGAAATCTGAATTCATTTGCGGAGGAAGAAGAAGAAGAGGAGGAGTTTGGATTTGATATCCCGCTTTATCACTACCCTAAGGAGTCTCAAAGCGGCTAACAATCTCCTTTCCCTTCCTCCCCCACAACAAACACTCTGTGAGGTGAGTGGGGCTGAGAGACTTCAGAGAAGTGTGACTAGCCCAAGGTCACCCAGAAGGAGGAGCGGGGAAGCGAACCCAGTTCACCAGATTACAAGTCCACTGCTCTTAACCACTACACCACACTGGCGATTCCTCTTAACTTGCAGTGGATTGGGGCTCTTGGAAGCCCTTCTGCTTTCACCCAGCCTCTCAGCTGTTTCCCAAGAGGTGCTCCGAGGAAGCCCCCAATCCCCTGGCTCCATAAATTTAAGACTTTCCCCAAAGAATCCTGGGAAATGTAGTTTGTTAAAGGGTCTGGGAATTATAGCCCTGTGAGGGTTAAACCATAGCTCCCTCTATCTATCTATCTATCTATCTATCTATCTATCTATCTATCTATCATCATCTATCTATCTATATCATCCATCTATCTATCTATCTATCTATCTATCTATCTATCTATCTATCTATCATCTATCTATCATCTATCTATCTATCTATCCAGTGGTACCTCGGAAGTGAAACGGAATCCATTCCAGAAGCCCGTTTGACTTCCAAAACAGTCAGAGACCAAAGCGCAGCTTCTAATTGACTGCAGGAACCTCCTGCAGCCAATCGGAAGCCCTGCCAGATGTTCAGGTTCCAAATAACGTTTGCAAACCGGAACACTCACGTCTGGGTTTGCGGCATTCGGGAGCCAAAACATTTGATTCGCAAGGCGTTTGGGATCTTGAGATGTGTGGCACTTACACAGCTACAACCCCAGAGGCTCTCCTTCAACATTTGTGTGTGCGTGTCTTCTAAAAGTCAGATAGTTGTATATTTCCTTGACATCTGACGGGAGGGCGTTCCACAGGGCGGGTGCCACTACCGAGAAGGCCCTCTGCCTGGTTCCCTGTAACCTCACTTCTCGCAGTGAGGGAATCGCCAGAAGGCCCTCGGAGCTGGACCTCAGTGTCCGGGCAGAACGATGGGGGTGGAGATGCTCCTTCAGGTATCCTGGGCCTTTGAGGCTGTTTAGGGCTTTAAAGGTCAGCACCAACCCTTTGAATTGTGCTTGGAAATTGGGAGCCGATGTAGATATTTTAGGACCTGTGTTATATGGCCACAATGGCCATCCGCAGTCTCCCTTAATATCTCCCTCTGCTCTCCTCTCCTTCCGTCCCACCAGGATCCTGCTGACAGTGGTGGTGATCTTCCGCATCCTGATTGTGGCCATCGTGGGAGAGACGGTTTACGAGGACGAGCAGACGATGTTCATGTGCAATACGCTGCAGCCCGGGTGCAACCAGGCCTGCTACGACAAGGCCTTCCCCATCTCCCACATCCGCTACTGGGTGTTCCAGATCATCCTGGTCTGCACGCCCAGCCTCTGCTTCATCACCTACTCAGTGCACCAGTCGGCCAAGCAGAGAGACCGCCGCTACTCCTTCCTCTACCCGCTGCTGGAGAAGGACGGCCGGAAGGTGAAGAACGTCAACGGCATCCTGGTGCAGAACCCGGACGGCTCCTCCAAGGAGGAACCCGACTGCCTGGAGGTGAAGGAGATCCCCAGTGCCCCCATGCGGCCCCCCAAGAGCTCCAAGGTCAAGCGACAGGAGGGCATCTCCCGCTTCTACATCATCCAGGTCAGTCAGGGCGCTAGAGGGCTCCCCTTTGCTTGCTGCACTCCCAACTCCTCCCTAAGATTGGGGGGGCCGGGGACTTGCTCAACAGCTCGCGAAAAGGCCGAGAGGTTGCAGGGAGGAGTCGTGCATGAGCCTGTCATGTGGTGCGGCGGCAAGTGAGGCCAAGGCTATTCTAGGTTGTTCCATCATAGCCTTGCACAATCCGGCAAAATGTGCCCAGCCGCCTATCCCCTTAGATGGCAGGCAGAATTCTGTGTGCCACCCCATGCCCCCTGCGCCAGTCTAGTGCAATAGCATAGACGGCCCCCGGCGTTAAAACAATAGCCACCTGTCAAGGTGTGCGTAGGCCTGGAGAGGGGCACCGTCTTGTCCCTTGCCTCCGGCTGGCTCTAGATGTCATCCATCGGGCATGACCCACCAGGGTAGCTCAGTTGGTTAGAGCGTGGTGCTGATAACACCAAGGTCGTGGGTTCGATCCCTGTAAGGGACAGAGTTGCAGCGGGTTGGACTGGATGATCTTCAGGCCCCTTCCAACTTGATGATTCTACGACCAATGCTTTGGGGTGCATTCATTCCCCCCACTCCCGGCTGGGTGTTGCGTGGCTGTAGCGCAGCTTTCAGCAACCCGGTGCCCTCGTTGGAGGAACACCGAGCTGACAGGGCCTCATGGGCATTGTAGTTCAAGGGCCCCCACCTGCTTGGCAAAGACTGGAACATTCTGGCAGACAGAACAACATCGGAGGAGCCTGTGTGTGATGGTCCCGTGGCTAACTGAGAGGCGAGGTCTGAGTCCAGTCCGAGGTCAATGGTGCGGTATGGAGGCTGTCCATCAAAGCTGTAGCTGGGTCCAAGGCGGAGAGTCGGGTGGGATCAGGTACTCTGACAGAAGAGCAGGACAGGGTTCTGTCAGAAACTAGCAACCAACAATGTTGCTCCCACAACCTGGGACTGGGGCTGACTGGCTTTTATCTGCCCCGAGGCATAGGGCGGCCCCGATCCACAGGTGACTCGCCTCTCCTGGCCTGGAGGCGAGCACTCCTCCTGCGGGAACTTAGTTCCCTCCGCCTCTCTGCCCTGAGCCTCTGCAGCTCCGGAGAGGCTGGAGGGTTACCGGACCCAGAGGCAACTTCCGCTTCCTCTGACGGGGCTGAGAGAGGAGCACCTGCAGGCAATGGGTCCTCCATCAGCTCAGGAGCCAGAGCAGACTCAGCTGATGCCTGCACTTGAGGATCCAGCACAGGTGAGGACCCTTCAGGCTCAAGCCCCAGCCCCGGCTCAGCTGGTTCTGGAGGCGGGGAATCCTGTGTAGGCTGGGATCCCTCAGGTTCAGCCTCTGAGTCCGAAATCCCAGGCCATCACACTGTGGCCTGTTTGGTCCAGTGTCCTGTTCTTGCAGCAGCCAGCCAGATGCAACAGCAGCTCTCCCCTCCGGTGGTCCCCAGCTGTTCAGAGACATTGCCGCCTCCGGCTGCGAGGGCACTAGTAGCCCTCTCCTCCATTAATTTGTCTGGTCCTCTTTTGGAGCCATTCGGGTTGGTGGCCATCGCTGCCTCTGGTGGCAATGAGTTCCATAGTTTAAATGTGCTCCAAATGAAGAAGTACTTTCTGATGGTAGAACTGTCTGATGGTTAGAGCCATTTGACAGTGGAACAGACGCCCTCGGAAGGTGGCGGACTCTGCTTCATGTAGGTTTCTAAACAGAGGATGGTGGCCATACATTGCGGATTATTTAGCTGCGATTCCTGCATTGCAGGGGGTCAGACTAGATGACCCTGGTCTTTCCTAGAAGCTCTACAATTCTACGAGAAGACAGGCTTTGAGGTATGTGGGCAAACTGTCTGGCTCCAATTTTAGGTGGAAGATAATAGCAATTTAATAATTGTAATATTTCTACCCCGCCCATCTGGCTGGGTGTGATGAGCAAGATTTCTAATTGAGGGTGAGCCAGGGATTGGGGGACAAAGTGGTTTCCCCCCCCCTCCTTGGAAATAGCAGAAATATATATAGCCTTATGCAAAAGGAACAAGGAGAGAACTTCGGCATTCGGGTTGCAGAATGCAGATCCCTTTCCTAAGCGCAGAGAATGTGCAGCCCGGACTCTAAGCGTCGTCCTGATCTTCCTTCCCAGCAGCCTACGCGAGAGAAAAGGGCACGAGGGTCTGGCGGCAACACGGTGACCATCTGTTTTATTTATAGACGCGCGGGGCGAGAACGAGTGTAGAAGGGAGGCAGCATTGGCAGCAGGCAGGAGTGGCGCTGAGACTTCAGGCTGTGCCAGCACCACCTGGAGAAATCCAACCATCTCTGAGCACCACAAGACACATCTTCCATGTGTCTTTCCAGAACCCCAGACAGCTCCCATGCTGTCCGGCTCCGGTGGGGCCTGTCAATGACCAGTTCGGATTCTCTGGGGTGGGGTGGGGTGGGGTGGGGTCTGGTTATGCAGCAAGGATAGAGCTAAGAGTAGGCACTCACACAGCATGATTCAGGCGGATTCGGCCAGGGTGTGGATTCAGCCTGCAGCCCAATTGGGTGGAAGAAGCCTCAAATCTCTGTGAGTTGGGCTGCCAGAGGGTGGGGTGCCCAGCAGGGAATGTACCAGTGCAGTGGTTCCCAAGCTTTTTTTGTGGAGGGGGGGGCGCTGCCACCCGCTTGGTTCCATAACCTCATCTCCCATGCCCCTTCCCCTATAAAAAGCACCATTCATGACAGCGGTGTGGACATCTCGCTAAGGAACACAACAACACAATGAAATTCAAAACGGCAACGGTCAGTTGTCCATTTATTCAGAATCCAATTAGATTGAGTCTAATTAACCAACTCAACAAAACTGATGAACTTGATGCAGCGATACCAGCTTTTCAAACTGGGATTGCCATTTAGCGACCTCGGTCCTGTATACCTGAAGGAGCGTCTCCACCCCCATCGTTCTGTCCGGACACTGAGGTCCAGTGCCGAGGGCCTTCTGGCGGTTCCCTCCCTGTGAGAAAGGAGGTTACAGGGGTCCAGGCAGAGGGCCTTCTTGGTAGTGGCGCCTGCCCTCTGGAACGCCCTCCCGTCAGACGTCAAGGAAATAGGCAGCTATCCTATTTTTAAAAGATATCTGAAGTCAGCCCTGTTTAGGGAAGTTTTTTTATATTTAATGCTGTATTGTTTTTAACACTCAATTGGGAGCCGCCCAGAGCGGATGGGGAATATTATTATTATTATTATTATTATTATTATTATTATTATTATTACAATTATTATTAGCGTCCCGCAAGTGCCTTCCCTGCTGGGAGCAAGAAAGGTGATACAGCGCCCCCAATTGTCTTTTAAATTAGAGTCTAAAAACCAGAGTTTCTCAAATTTGGGTCTCCCGCTGTTTTTGGACTATAATTCCCATAATCCCTAGCTAGCAGGACCAGAGAGGTCAAGGATGATGGGAACTGTAGTTCAAAAACAGGAGGACACCCCAAGTTTGAGAAACTCTGGTTTTTAAAGATTAGCCCTGCCCCACATTGATTTGGGGCTGGATCTGGGTGGGGCGTCCTCTGGATTTGGGGCAGGTGTGTGAGGAGAGGGTCTCCCCCCCTACACAAAGCCAGGCAGATATATTGAAAGCAGGCAGCGGAGAAGACCAAGTCAAAATCAGGAGCGGAAAACAGGAACGTTGCAGGACCAAGGTCAGCTCCAGCTGAAGCTGCTGGTCCATTCAAAAATCCAAATTCTGCTGCTGGGCTTAAAAGGGCATCTTTTTTCATTTTAGGGCCCTAGGCCCCGAACCCTGCTCAGTGCCCTCTAGGGTTCTGTTTCTCAAACTCAGATCTCCAGTTGTTGTTGGGCTACAACTCGCATCATCCAGCAGACGGTTCACAACCAAGCCTGGGACCCTAGGCGCACTGATTCCACCTGGTGACACATGTATGCAGCTCAGGCCTCCTAAATTTCATTGGGGCCGAAGTGTATGCCCTTGAATGCTCCCCCTTGCATGGAACTGTTGGGCTTAATCCTCTTCAGACTAGGGTTTGCCTGAACTTTTGGAAGGAAGCAGCGTGGGAAGATCTGCTCTCTGGTGTAGGCTTCTTAGCCACCTCCCTTCCAGCTCGCAGCTACCCAAATTGCCCGACTTGCTTTTTCTCCCTTCCTCGTTCCATCTCTCTCTCTCTCTTTAAAGATATTTATTAGAATTTTCAATATTAATACAATAAAAATAAAAAAACAAAGAAAAAAACAAAAATACAAAAATAAAAATAATTAAAAACACACAAATTTTCCATAACTTATTTTCCTTTGACTTACTTCCCAGACCTCCTCATACCTCCCTTTTTTGTATTCCAATTCAAATTGTTAGTTCAGCAAATCCTTATCAATAAGCTTTAGCCTAGTTCTAAACCTTTTTTTTCCATATTCTCTTAAAACATTACAGCTGGAAACCACTTAATTTCTATCCGACATCGTTCTAACATTCATTGATCCATCTCTCACACTTTATTGACTGTAGTTTGAACAAAGGAGCTAACACCTTCCACCAAACATGAGGCAGCAGATCAGTGCAAAAAAGTAAAAAGCCAAACAATGGGGACCCTGGCAGCAATTGAGGAACAATATTGCTGATTGATGATGCAAAGTTATCACACGGCTGAAAGCCAAACTCTTGCAGGTCCTTGCTAGGGGAGCAGCCTTGGCTTGTCGCTCTCGCAAAGAGAGACATTTGGTATGGAAAATTCATGAAGAAGCGTATTTGGGTAAGGAAGAGTCCTCCAGTTCTAGCTAACTACTAAGCTGAAGATCCAAGGGGTCCATGGTCGCTCCTTGGCTCTCAGCACATATAGATCCCAAGGCTGATCTCTCCCAAGGGGACCTGGAGGAGACAGAAAGCTAAGATCACAGGAAAGGTCAGCATGGATACCACAGGGAAAGTTTGGAGGTTCCTTACTCTCTCCGCTTCAGGCCCCTGCTGATTTGCATCAAGCAATTACAGTGGTACCTCGGGTTACATATGCTTCAGGTTACACACTCCGCTAACCCAGAAATAGTGCTTCAGGTTAAGAACTTTGCTTCAGGATAAGAACAGAAATCGGGCTCTGGCGGCGGCAGCAGGAGGCCCCATTAGCTAAAGTGGTGCTTCAGGTTAAGAACAGTTTCAGGTTAAGAACGGACCTCCGGAACGAATTAAGTACTTAACCCGAGGTGCCACTGTACAAGCCACTGAGTCATTATTAACAAAAAAACGAGTGCGAGGATAATCGCCAAAGGGCCTACAGTGGTACCTCAGGTTACATATGCTTCAGGTTACAGACTCCGCTAATCCAGAAATATTACCTCGGGTTAAAAACTTTGCTTCAGGATGAGAACAGAAATTGTGCAGCAGCAGCGCGGCGGCAGCAGCAGGAGGCCGCATTAGATAAAGTGGTGCTTCAGGTTAAGAATGGACCTCCGGAACAAATTAAGTACTTAACCCGAGGTATCACTGTATAGAGGAAAGGGAACCTGTGGCTGCCCGGATGTTGCTGGGCCTCTGGTTCCCATCAGCCTCTGTGGTGAGGGATGATGGGAGTTGTAGTTCAGTAGCATCTGGAGGTAGAAGAAGAAGAATTTGGATTTGATATCCCACCTTTCACTCCCTTTAAGGAGTCTCAAAGCAATCTCCTTTCCCTTCCTCCCCCACAACAAACACTCTGTGAGGTGAGTGGGGCTGAGAGACTTCAGAGAAGTGTGACTGGCCCAAGGTCACCCAGCAGCTGCATGTGGAGGAGCGGGGAAGCGAACCCGGTTCCCCAGATTACGAGTCCACCGTTCTGAACCACTACACCACACTCTCTGCCACCCCCTGACCCTGTTCCCCTTCTGCTGCTTTAGGTGGTTTTCCGCAATGCCCTGGAGATTGGCTTCCTGGCGGGACAGTACTTCTTGTACGGCTTCAACGTGCCGGCCATTTTCGAGTGCGACCGCTACCCGTGCGTCAAGGAGGTGGAGTGCTACGTGTCGCGGCCCACGGAGAAGACCGTCTTCCTCGTCTTCATGTTTGCCGTGAGCGGGATCTGCGTCCTCCTCAATCTGGCCGAGCTCAACCACCTCGGCTGGCGCAAGATCAAGACCGCCATCCGAGGGGTGCAGGCCAGGCGGAAATCCATCTGCGAGGTGCGGAAGAAGGACCTCTCCTCGCTGGCCCAAGTGCCTACGCTCGGACGGACGCAGTCGAGCGAGTCCGCCTACGTCTGAGCGCTCCCGATCCGGTTCGCCAACGCAGCAAGGAGAATGCTGGCCTGACCACAATACCTCCCAGGTTAACCATGCAATATTCAGTGGGTGCTTTCAAAAACAAAACGCCCTCCTCGCTTTCAGAGGACGGGGCCTCACGTTCGCTTTAAGGGCTGATGGGGGAAACCCAGCCCCTCAGGAGCCATGGGGCAGGAGCAAGGGGGAGGTAAATGGAGGAAGAGGCTTGGTGCCCCTTCCTTCTATGCGCTGGCTCCCGTCGATTATTTTCTCTTCTCTACACTTAACTAATGGTGCAAGCAAAACGGTGCAGTTTGCGAAAACTTGTGCCTACGACTCCTTTTTACGGACTGGTGATGAAAAACGCATGAATCGGCGGTGGGTGGGGGAGGCTTGGGGGGGGAACGTTGCTTGTGTGTGTGTATTTTTTAAAGGAAGCAACAACAGAAAGACAGAGAGAGGGGCTTTCCCCTCATGCACGACCGGATCTCTCTCTCTCTCATCTGCCGTGATGTAAATAGTGAAGGATGCAAATGTGATTTTATATAAAAAAGATAAGGTATGCAATAAAAAGAACCCCATTTTCTTCCTTGTTTTTCCTGGCAGCCTCTCTGTTGGTGCTGAGGGAATCGGTGGCGATGGTGTTGGGAGGATGAATGGGTCAGGTTGATGTCTGTGTGTGCTCCATAAATCCCAAGGGTATGGGGAGAAGACCAGATCACCATTCTGTCCCAGCCGCGGCATGTGGGGCGGCCCCGCAGTTTTGTTTGTTTTTCAATTGACCTTCTTCCGGGCTTTGAAGAGCAATCAGGCATGTGGAAGTGAAGTACAGTGGTACCTCGGGTTACATAGCTTCAGGTTACAGACTCTGTTAACCCAGAAATTTTACCTTGAGTTAAGAACTTTGCTTCAGGATGAGAACAGAAATTGTGCAGCGGCAGCAGGAGGCCCCATTAGCTAAAGTGGTGCTTCAGGTTAAGAACGGACCTCCAGAACGAATTAAGTAACCAGAGGTACCACTGAACAGTCACAATGCTCCTCTGGATTTCAGTGACTGAGCTGGGATACAAGGGCTCTGGGGCCCTGATCCTGGACCCACACTGACCAGGGCTTTGTATTTCAACACAAGAACATTGGATCTGGCTTGGTTTCTCCAGCAAGTCTTGCCCAAACCCCACTGGCAATGATTAAGTTGATCACTGCCAAGGCATGGCACCCAAACGGGAAAAGCATGTACCTCATACCAACGCATTCATATTGAGTCTGACTCCAACAAGTAACCTCCGGAACGAATGAAGTACTTAACCCGAGGTACCACTGTAGATGCAAGTTTCCCTCCACTGTCTCGCCACGAGAAATGAATTTGCACTGGCTTGATTTCTGCAGGTCAGGCTGCTGTTAAAACGGAGTTGGAAAAAACCTGCTCAAATCTACAGCAGTCGCCTTGTCCTAGCTACTGCCAACTCCTGCCTCCATCACTCTGACCGTGGGCACCTCTGGAGCATCTTTCCCAAGGCCACCCTGCTGTGGACGGAAGCGGCGTGGGGGGTGGTGGTTTTGTCTCTGACTGCCTGGGCCCAAGACGCAGAGCACAGCGAGGCTCCCCCCCTCTCCTTCCCCGCACATGTCCACAGACCCCTCCCAGCCCGGTCAGCTGCAGCGGACTCTCATCCCTTAATCTGCTCTCTAATAGGTCTAAAGCGGAGAAGGGGGTTAACCGGGCACCATCTGGCTTAGCCTGAGCGAAGGCCCAAGATCTCGTGGTGCAAAAGAGGCCTGCGAGGCGATCGGGGAGAACCAGAGTCCCTTCCTGCCCCACAGGCTATGGGGAGGACGGATGTTGCGTTTCCGGAGTCCCCCTCCTGCTTCCCGAGAGCAAGGGGAAAGACGGAACGGGACCCAGCCTCCTTCTCTTTGTTTACTAATCCCCGTCCCTCCTACCGCCGCCGGCCTCCCGTTGTCCCCATCCCCTAAGCGGCTCTTGCGCAGCCCCTCCGCCCAGACCCCCCTCTGCCCCCTGTGGTGCACTTAGAGAGCCTAACCCCATCTAAGCCTCTTTGGTGTCCCAACCAGATGAGCAAAGGAGTTCAGGCAAAAAAGAGAGAGACAAGGAGCTTACTAGAGTAGAGAACTGGATGTCTCCGTCTGCCCGAGGTGGGTCACAGCATTGAAATTGGGGGTGGCTCTCAGGCACAACCCATGTTTGCCCTTTGATCCTGAAACTCCCTCTTCACTGTGAAGACACAGAGTCAGGGCATTTTGCTCAGGACTGCCAGAACGGACGCCAGGGTTTCAGGCAAGGAGTCTCTCTACCTGGGGATGCCGAAGAATGCTTCTCGGATCTCCTGCCTGCAAAATGTTGAACTAGTTTCCTTCCCTCTGAGGTGGTTATATATAATAGAGCATCTTTCCCTGCCTTCTGCCCTCCCCCCCCCCCCCGCTTTAATCCCAACCTGGAGCAGGGAATCCGCTTGCAGGTTTAGAAAATAAACACCGTACTTTTTGCTCTCTAAGACTCACTTTTTCCCTCATAAAAAGTAAGGGGAAATGTGTGTGTCTTATGGAGCGAATGCAGGCTGCACAGCTATCCCAGAAGCCAGAACAGCAAGAGGGATTGCTGCTTTCACTGCGCAGCAATCCCTCTTGCTGTTCTGGCTTCTGAGATTCAGAATATTTTTTCTTGTTTTCCTCCTCCAAAAACTAGGTGCGTCTTGTGGTCTGGTGCGTCTTATAGAGCGAAAAATACGATAAATCTGACCAGTTGTTTCTTTGCTGTATCTGCCGCACTTGCTCAGCTGACATCCTTAGTCCTTTCCAGATCTCTTCCAGCTGTTCTCTTCTCTCATCTGCTCTCTCCAGTGGTCTGGACATTGCTGGCAGGACTAAGGTCACAATAGGGACCTCTTGAGTCAGTGCTCCCTAAGCAAATCACCAAAGCATTCACAAGAGGGGGGACAGAAAGAGGGTCCCTGCAGCTGTGGGGGGATTGGCATGGGAGCAGAGCATCACAGGGCTCTAGGAATTGCCTCTCCTATACATCTGCCGGGGCAGCCCTGGCCCTCTCTCGCCTCTGGCCACCCTCGTCTGTGCAGGCTTTCGACTGAGTCGAATGGAGGTGGGCCAGAGGAGCAGACGCCTTGCCTTCTCCCTGCCCCTTGCCTGCTCATTTGCACTGGGAATGAGGTGAGATCTCATTCATATGTATGTCTCTATTAATAGTGCCCTGTGCCTGGCGGGGCTCTAACAGCTGCCAACGTGTCATCCCTGCTTTGCCGCCGATCCTCCTTCCCATTCACTAGGAAGATAAGAGAGGAGGGAAAAGTGGTTCCCTGGTTAGAGAAAGGGGAAGGAGACAGGTGTGGAGAGGGCAGAGGGATGCCAACTTTTTGAAGCAGCCCTGGGCCTGTAAACAGCCACCTTGTGTGCGGAAAACAAAGGCTGGTGGCAAGGAAGCATCGCCTGAAGCTGGAAAAAGCTTTAGCAGCTGGTTTAATTTCTCTTTGTCAGGCTGCTGCTGCTGCTCAAGGCACTGAACAGAGACAGTTAGGAAGCTGGGCTACCATCAGGGAGCCCAGAACTTTTGTACCCCGTTCCACAAAACAATGGGGAGCGAGGAAGATGAGAGCTGGGACCACCAGGGTCACTTCTGACGCAGCAGGGAGGATGCAAGACGCGTGGCCCAGCCAATGATGTTAGGCTCTGGCTCTGGGTAGCATGTCTCCCCAAGCATCTTAATGCTTGCAGAAAAGAGAGGAAGAGGTTGTATCCTGAAGCCCCGTGGAAAGGCAATGCCAGCTGCATTCTTCACTGGTAGTTTTCAACTGGTCAAAACTCTTCCTCTCACCCCCCCTGATGCATATTAGGTAAAGGTAAAGGGACCCCTGACCATTAGGTCCAGTCACAGACGACTCTGGGGTTGTGGCGCTCATCTCGCTTTACTGGCCGAGGGAGCCGGCGTACAGTTTCCGGGTCATGTGGCCAGCATGACTAAGCCGCTTCTGGCGAACCAGAGCAGCACACGGAAACTCCATTCACCTTCCCACTGGAGCGGTACCTATTTATCTACTTGCACTTGTGCTTTCGAACTGTTAGGTTGGCAGGAGCAGGAACAGAGCAACGGGAGCTCACCCCATCACGGGGATTCGAACCACCAACCTTCTGATCGGCAAGTCCTAGGCTCTGTGGTTTAACCCACGTTATTTAATCCTAAAACAGAAAATTGCAGAGAAATCTAGACGGAGCTACCTTATCGTTCCTGCTAAATCTGTATCATCGAAAGAGTGGCTTGTGCATCTTATCACAATAACGCATTCTAGTCCTGACACAAAGGCAGTGCTCCAGAGTCTTAGCAAACATATGCTAAGTTTTGATTCCACCTCACCCGCCCTAGAACCAACATCCACAACTATGGTGCAGCCTCCAAATTTTTCTACCCAGCTACAAAGGGCACATGAAAGCCATCTGCTACCACAGCTGGTCACCCTTAAGCCTAGTTTTCAGTAGTTAAAAAATGACCGGGTTGAATTGCTTCAGAGTGAAGATAGAGATCCTACAAACCAAAATAGAAATCCCTGCACACAACTAGCATGCCTGGAAGAGTTCTAGGTCAGTTTTCTCCATGGCATGCTAGCTTTCTATATGCAGATGTATGCCTATTTATACGGAAGATCGTTCCATCATGGGAGCCCTCCAAGCCTGAACTGGCAGAGTCTAGACACAGGTTTCGCGCCTCAGGAACCTACTGGATTTAGAACATACAAGCTGTGCTTGTAGTTTGGTCTCCACTTAGTTCAAGGCTTCCCAAACCTGGGTCTCTGGCTGTTTTTGGACTACAATACCCATCATCCGTGACCGCTGGGTCCTGCTAGCTAGGGATGATGGGAATTGTAGTCCAACTACACCGGGAGACCCAAGTTTGGGAAACCCTGACCTAGTTCAAGGATGGAGAACTTGCAGTCATCTAGATGTTTGCTTGACTACAATTCCCATTGTCCCTCACATAAGACGAGTCCGTTGGATATGACCAGTGGCACATCTCACCCAGCCAGATGTGTGTGGGAAACCTGAGCTCTTTCCCCGCAATTGGCGTTCAGAAGTGTTGCTGCCTCCCAACAGCCAACAGGGCGAGAAGCCTTGGTTTATCCTGGCTGGGGAAGGCAAGAGAGGGCTACCCCATCCTTGACCTGGGAAAAGAGGCGCTGGGATGGGAGATGGATGCATCGGTACCCCACTCCCGTGTACTGCCATTTCCCCACTCCTGGGGCACGGGAGCTGGGTGGGCTTGGATGCTATTCTTAGCTGGGCTTTGTTGCTATTTTTACTCCCAGATGCTAGCTGGGAACGGGGAGGGAGAGAGGCTGGCTTTGTGGCAATCCGGTGTGAATTATGTATGGCAGCCAGTTAATGTGCCGCTGAGCCTTGAACATGCAGCACATTCTCCAGGGACCTGGGAGGGTGGGAAGGAAGGGGGGACAGCCATTGCAGTGAAAGGGATCAGATGTGTGTGTCTGGGGTGGGGTGGGAGAAACACAGGATCCTAGCATGCACCCCCTCTCTCCTGACTCGCCTCCCCCTCTTTTCTCCTGCAACACCTGCCTCCTTCAGAGCTTTCGCTGCTCCACAAAGAGGGAGGGGTGGGAAGAACAGCTTGTTACCAGCCTTGCAGACATCTGGGGAAGAGGACACTGAAATCCTCCCTTCCTTCCAAGCGGAGGCCGGATCCCTCCCCAAGAAATTTCTGCCCGATGTAACATGGTCTGACCTAGAAACCCTGCGTTGTAATCCCCAGCTGGGCGAGGCTGCGGCTGGGTTGGCGGAGAAAGCGCTCTGCACGACGGCAGAGGAACCCTTACCGCCGCGGAACGCTTTTCCTAAACAGATAAGAGGAGGGCAAGGCTATCACCAAGTTGGAAGGGACCGCCAAAGGTCCTCTAGTCCAACCCAAGGAATCTCAACACAAGGTTCCCACCCCCCTTCAATTTGAAACCGTACTAGACCATGCTTAGCTTTGCAAATGTGATAGCAGTTTTACTGCTGCAGCGCTAGGACTGTAATGGCCACTAGCCATGATGGTTGAATTCTGCCTCCACCGCGGCTGACAATATGCATCAGAATTTGCGGGGAGCTGAAATTGGGGGAGAGGGCTGTTTTGCTCAGATGATGATGACGACGATAATTTGTTACTTGTACCCAGCCGATCTCACTGGGTTTCCCCAGCCTTTCTGGGCGGCTTCCAACAGAGGATAAAAGAGCGTACTGTATACCAGACATTAAAAACTTCCGTAAACAGGGCTGCCTTCAGATGTCTTCTAAACATCAGCTATAATAATAATAATAATAATCCCACCTGGCTGTGTTTCCCCAGCCACTCTGAGCGGCTTCCAACAAAGATAAAAAATACATTAAAATGTCACACATTAAAAACTTCCGTTAGTTGTTTATTTCCTTGACATCTGATGGGAGGGCGTTCCACAGGGCGAGCGCCACTACCGAGAAGGCCCTCTGCCTGGTTCCCTGTATCTTCACTTCTCACAGTGAGGGAACCACCAGAAGGCCCTCGGCGCTAGACCTCAGTGTCTGGGCTGAACGATGGGGGTGGAGACGCTCCTTCAGGTATACTGGGCCTTTGAGGCCGTTTAAGACTTGAAAGGTCAGCACCAACACTTTGAATTGTGCTCAGAAACGTACTGGGAGCCAATGCAGGTCTCTCAGGACCAGTGTTATGTGGTCTCGGCGGCCGCCCCCAGTCACCAGTCTAGCTGCCGCATTCTGGATTAGCTGTAGTTTCAGAGTCACCTTCAAAGGTAGCCCCATGTAGAGCACATTGCAGTAGTCTAAGCGGGAGAGAACTACAGAGCATGTACCACTCGAGGCAAGTCAGTGTGCTGAACTAAATGGAATACAGTGGTACCTCGGGTTAAGTACTTAATTTGTTTCGGAGGTCTGTTCTTAACCTGAAACTGTTCTTAACCTGAAGCACCACTTTAGCTAATGGGGCCTCCTGCTGCTGCCGCACCGCCAGAGCACGATTTCTGTTCTCATCCTGAAGCAAAGTTCTTAACCCGAGGTTCTATTTCTGGGCTAGCGGAGTCTGTAACCTGAAGCATATGTAACCTGAAGCATATGTAACCCGAGGTACCACTGTACTGGCCAGATCCAGCCAAGGTTCCTCAGATGCTCTTATACCAGGGAAAAGTCCTGCGCCAAATCTGGAAGCTGCGTTACAGAGTGAGAGCACCTAGCTTAGTGCAGTTTACTTTGTCTGGTAGAATCTCTCCAGGGTTTCAGACGAGCAACATACCCAACTCTTCCAAGCTACAGACCTTCCTTGAATCAAATATGCCTCCACTGTGGGCTGAGTGGGTTCTTGGCTACTCAGCCCTGCTCCTTTGTCTCAAAGATCCTAAGCAGGGGAGAGCAAACGCCGCCTGGATAATCCTGACACCACGTGGACGCCATGTTATTTCTGTTCCTGCTCCTATACTCGAATGCGTTTGCTACCGTGCAAGTATTTTGTAAGCCGCTTTGAGAGTCTCTTGGGGCTACTCGGCAGGAAATCAGTTGTTCAAAACAACTGAAAACCCAGCGTTCGTCCAAGTAACGAGAGACAAGCAGGGACAAGGATTGGGGATGGCGGGAGGTGAAGCCCAACTTTTGGAGAACCAGTTTCCTCTCTGCTATCCTGTATGGCTCTTCTCCCTTCCTCAAATTTCTGCTGCTTGTTCCTCTAGGCCAAGACCTGGCTGTCAGCAAGGTGGCAAGGTTACCTTGCAAAGCTGTCGGTGGGCAGGTGCCGTGCCAAAGGCAAGATCACCTGTGCAA
Organism: Podarcis melisellensis; assembly: GCF_964234715.1. Classification (NCBI taxonomy): domain Eukaryota; kingdom Metazoa; phylum Chordata; class Lepidosauria; order Squamata; family Lacertidae; genus Podarcis; species Podarcis melisellensis. The sequence continues at coordinate 82,772,420 of NC_138540.1, forward strand.
GGAGGCAGCTCTGAACCAGGCATGCCAGCGGTGGCTCAAACCTGCTTTATTTACACTCACTCTCACCTCTGTAGAATATGCAGGGGGAACAATGGCTGACGTTACAGCATTATTGTCAAGTTTTAAGCGAGGAACACCTTTCCCTACTATGAAACTAACAAAGTAGTCTCTTGGCGCCTGTCATCAGGAAACAGCAAACACTCCCACATTCTGTAGAGGGAAAGAGCCTACTTTTTATTGCACCTTTGCCACTGCTTCAAAGCCAATAAATTTGGTGCCAGCTCTCAGCAGGGAAGTCTCATTCAAGACTGCAGTTCCTAAACTGTATGGCCTGAGACTACCGTGAATCAAAAACACGCATGAAATCTCTTTCTGCTGCAGCTCTGAATGATGCCGTTCTGATGCCTCGTTCCCAACACCCTCCACTAGGAAGCACCTTCTGCTGTATGCCTGCACCTGGTGTGAGGGGATCAGTCTATTCATAATTCTCTTGTCCTCCAGAATAAGCACTCAGGCAGAGACACAGGACTTTTGCACAGCACATGGTTAAAACAGTGGACATTGCAGTGGCAATGGAGAATGAAGCTATCAATGGCTATCAACTCTGGTGGTTATGTCCTACTTGAATACAGTCATACCTCATGTTAGGTTTGCTTCATGTTACTTTTTTTCAGGTTGCATCCCACAATGACCCTGAAGTACCAGAAAGGGTTACTTCCAGATTTCAGCCGCTTGCGCATGCGTGCAAAATGACGTCACACACATGCGCAGAAGCAGTGAATCACAACCTGTGCGTGCACAGATGTGCCGCTGCGGGTTGTATTCCTTTCACATTGGGAATGGGCTTCCAGAACGGATCCCGGATAGGTTTGATCTTCTTGCAGTCCATGGGACTCTCAAGAGTCTCCTCCAGCACCAGAATTCAAAAGCATAAATTCTTCGGCGATCAGCCTTCTTTATGGTCCAGCTCTCACTTCCACACATCACTACTGGGAAAACCACAGCTTTTACTATACGGACCTTTGTTGGCAAGGTGATGTCTCTGCTTTTTAAGATGCTGTCTAGGTTTCTCATTGCTTTTCTCCCAAGAAGCAGGTGTCTTTTAATTTCGTGACTGCTGTCACCATCTGCAGTGATCATGGAGCCCAGGAAAGTAAAATCTCTCACTGCCTCCATTTCTTCCCCTTCTATTTTTGCAACCAGAGGTACCACTGTATCAGATACTCAAAACCACAGAGGAGTCCTGTTAAACTCAGGTCACACTTTCAGGCTCCCCACCTCATAGGCTTCAAGCTGGCCACTGTGAGAAAAGAATGTTGGACAAGAGCAGAGCATGAGCATGAGCAGAGCGTAATCTAAATGTCATGGGTCTGAGTTGCAAGCTGGGCAGATTCCTGCATTGCAGAGGGTTGGACGTGTGCTTTATGGTGGGTCACTGGTCTGATCTGTTTTCCTGCAAATCGGTCTGAACTTTGTATGCTTAAGATCAGTTTGCTTCTCATGTTGACCAAGTGAAGTGCAGCTTCCGTTTCACTTCAGGGGGAAAAAAAGGTGCGCTTCACCTCATAGGAAGACTGGCCCTTCACAACAAAGGAGAATCTCACATGCGCAGTGGAAGAGAATAGTACAGCAGTGAGCAGCGCTACTCATCATCCCTTCCCCCATTTTGGCCTTTTCCACTTTGCCATCCTGGTAACCTGTGCAAGACACGGCACACAGCGCTGGGAACCGGCAGCTAACAGGAATAGCAGGTGCGCGGGCACAGGTGATCACTGCAGGGCAGTAGGTCACAGGTGGTGCGCAGTGGCATTAGTGCCAAACTAGGTCACAGGTGCACTCGGAAAAGGGAGCGAGAGGGGGGAAAGCAACGTTGCCTTTAGTTAAAAGGGAGAGGAGATGCGAGGCCTGGAGGAAAGGGCCGTGAGAAGAGAGAGAGAGGCGACTGGGCCGAGCGGAGACAAAAAGGAGCCAGATGTTGTTCAGCTGGGCACATGAAATGCCAGTGGTGCTCTCTCTCACACAGGCACATACAAAAAAGCCAGACCCCAAGGCGACAGACAACCAAGGTGCACTCCAAGCCACCAATGCCGGCAGCTGGCAAGGAACCGGACAGGCTGCTACCTTCCCCAAAGGAACACAGGTGACCCATATTTCCGCAACATCGATACAGATTGGCGTCAAATTGCTCGGGAGAGGGGAAACGGGAGAGAGGGGACTCTCTCCCACCTGCAAGCTGTCAGCATCCTGGCAGCAGGTGGGGAAGAGAGATCAACAAAGGATGCAGAGGGTGGAGGAGAGCTCCGGAGGTAATGAAAGCCCAGCCAGACAAATCCCCGAGAGCTTCTTCTCCTAGGAAGTGGGGGTGTTTTTAATCTTCTTTCCTCCAGGCCGGAGGGGATGCACAAGCCGACAGTTTTAGCGTTTGACAAGGATGCCGCCGGAATGAAGTTAAGGAGGAACCGGCGAAAGGACACCACACAGCAGGAGATATTTAGGGGTTTCAGCGTCAAGATAAAACTCCCGAAACAAGGTTGGCAGTGGGAGAAGAGGCTCAAAAGGCAGCTGGTTGAGATGAGCCCTGTCTCCCTTCTCCCCCCCCCCCCGACTGGTACCCATCACTGGTAGCAGCGGAAGGTGGAGCCAGCTCCTCGTTTCCTATTGGCCGAGTGTAGCTGCAGAGATTTCAAAGCTTAGTTGGCCACCGCAAGCAGGCTCAAGGAAAGGAGGGACAGAGATCTGACGGACAGAGGTAGAGATGGACATGCCCATTGCTACTTCCCAGTTCTAAATACAAAGGGCGATACCCCAAAATAGGGATACTCAGAGCGGGCACACTGAGTATCACCAGGCTGAATTAATTGATTTCAATGGGTCTGCTCAGCAAACATGACTCAAATAAGCCCACAAAGGACTTTGTGCAGCTACTGAAATTTGTTTTTAGATATGCTTCAATCACCTGCATTTCTGAAGCTTGGCAGCCGCCGAGGGATCCCTGCTGTGCGCAGTGCTTTGTGAAAACTTCAGATACCTGAGAAAAAGGGGCAACAGCCAGGTAGGACTTGCGGTGTGAGTGGCAAGTGTCCACTCGCTTCCTCTTGCAAAACTGGGCAAAAAGCAGGCCCAAGTTGTGCAGAGTCAGCACATGGCTGTTGAAAGTGCCTGATGAAAATGGGATGCAGGGGAACTTTTTGCAGGGCAAAGTTTCCCTTTTCCATTTTTTTTAAGAGCAGAAAGCGTACAGACGTAGTAAGGTTTGCCTGTTTGTTGTGAACCAGTAATAGACTTAAGGTGACTGATTGGGCCCCTTCCCACCTGAAGAAGGGTGACATCCTATGTCTGCACACTCAAGACAAATGGAGGGATCAGGGAGAGGAAGGAGAGAGAGAATAGGTACACAATCTGAGTGCAGTTTATGGAATTTTAATGAAAGATTGGGGAAACGGTGAGTTGCTGGGGTGCTCTGGCGTAATCCGTGTTCTATAACCTGCAGAATGGGGAGGGAGAGAAGAGAGAACAGTAATGAATTAAGGGGAGTCAGAAGCAAAACCAGAAGTGAACGACTGGATCTCTCTCAAAAGAAGAGGCAACAGCGTAAGCTTGGGAGGCAGAGGGGGGCCTGGATGGGAGATGCTAAAACCAGCTGAACTGGGTCCGAGAGAAAGGCCAGAGGACAAGAACCAAGCAAAGATAATGAATTGGTTTTAGAATGCTGTATTATTTTATTGTTGTTAGCCGCTCTGAGCCCGGCTTTGGCTGGGGAGGGCGGGATATAAATAAAATTTTATTATTATATTATTATTATTAAGATGAGACTTGCTTTGGGCTGTGTACACACCGTGCACTTGAAGCACATCCTTTCCCCGGCCCAAAATTATGGGAACTGTAGTTTGCCCGCACAGAGCTACAGTTCCCAGCACCTGTAGCAGACCACAGTTCCCAGGATTCCGGGGGGGGGGGGGGAGAGGCACACATAATAGCAGTGAGGGGAAGATCAGCTTGGCCCTAAGCACAGACCACCAGAAGCATTGTGCATTCTGCCTCCTGGAAAGGACTGCACTGTCAATTGCCCCGTGGCTTCAGAGGCTAAGGAAAGGGCGTTCATACACTAGCCAGAGATCCAAGGGCTTCTAGGAGATGGAGCCCCTGCCCCACTCCCAGAAGAACAGCCTGATCCCCCAAATAGACTCAACTGCCTGTTAAGGATTCCTTGCATCTTCACCCTGGGAACCTCAGGCCTCCTCTCCAATGGCTATCAGACTGTAAACCTGAGGCAGGAACGAGGTGGTGGAGGCGGCAGAATGGACCGAACCACCCCACAACTAGAGGTGGGGGTGCCACTCACGAAACCCCCATATGGAAATGACTCCAGGCAGAGAGAAAGCTAGCACACAAGGGCACATTTCCTTCTTATGTGCCAACTGCTTTGCTTAATACTGCAAGGAGTCCCCACTCCCATCTTTTAAAAAAAATGCGGCCCCTGCTTTGGCTGTCTTGCCCCAGTTGGCAAAGCTATTTTCTTCTTGCTGTTATTATTCTGGCAGGCTTTCACCTTGGCCAGTAGATGTTTTTATCTGAAGACGGCGTTTCTATTTGCTATGCCTGTCTGGGCTGTGCGATCTTGCTGCTGCGATTTTAACTGTTGTCAACCTGAGTAACAATGCATCTGAGCTGTGAAGGCTGTGCATTTCTGTATAAGTAAGTAATAAATACAAGGGCGGTGGAGCAAGATTAGAGGGGCAAGAGCGACTGGTTAGCCTGCCACTATCGGGCAAAGTGCTGCCACCACTTACGTGATCTCCCGGAAGGCGCGCTTTTCGACGTACTTCACCCGGTATTTCCTCTTGAACCTGGCAAGGAAGACACAAGAGGTTTAGGGACTTTGCAGCCCTCAGTGAGAGGAACTGCTAAATACACCAGCCCAGAGCCAAGCAAAGCAACCTGGGAGGCAAGCCGCCATGGCTGCAGAGACATCTCCTCTCCAAAGGCCACACACCACCCTCCTTGAAAGGTTTCTCTCCCTCCCTCCCTCCCGCATGAAGACTTAGAGATTACGTTTCCCCCCAAAGTCCTCAGGAGAGCTGCGACTATTGCACTTTGTGACTCACCGCTTAAAGGTGTGAAGCAACACCTTCAAACAACAACACCGTGTTTTGAGCTGCTGTGAAGCGGAATCAAAGGCTCTCTGATTTGCCACTTCACATACAGAAATCCAAGTGCTGGACACACATTTGCGAACCGGCCGAAAGGGTCTACACATTAGCCTCACCCACCCTCTCCGCAAGTGGTTGCCTTCCAATGTTTTGGATTACAACCCCCCACATAGGCCGTGAGCCAAGCTGGTGGACATGGAGTTGGAAAAGGCCATTCCACATCCACACAGAACTCCCAGGGTTTTCACAACGACTTAACAGCCCTGAGACCTCTGGGTATAAAAAGGTAAAGGGACCCCTGACCATTAGGTCCAGTCGTGACTGACTCTGGGGTTGCGGCGCTCATCTCGCTTTATTGGCCGAGGGAACCGGCGTACAGCTTCTGGGTCATGTGGCCAGCATGACTAAGCCGCTTCTGGCGAACCAGAGCAACGCACGAAAACGCCGTTTACCTTCCCGCCAGAGTGGTGCCTATTTATGTACTTGCACTTTGACGTGCTTTCAAACTGCTAGGTTGGCAGGAGCAGGGGCTGAGCAACAGGAGCTCACCCCGTCGCGGGGATTCGAACCGCCGACCTTCTGATCGGCAAGTCCTAGGCTCTGTGGTTTAACCCACAGTGCCACCCGCGTAACTCATACCTCCGGGTATAGGGCGGTGTATAAATTGAATGAATGATTGAATAAGAAAGAATCTTTGCTGGTGGTGAGGGGCACAGTTCTATGGAGGAAGAGAGACAGACACCAGCATTATCCTGCTGCTGCTTATATTGTATGAATGAGAGGAGCAATAGGAGACCCTCTGACCTTGCCGATTCTCTCAACTCACTGAAATCTCAGCTTCCTCTCTGGAACGTGCAAATCTTATCAGAGGTTTAAGCAAGTGTGGATAATCCCACAATATCCCATAATTTAAAGAGGCCACAGCCGGCAGCAGGTGTAGAGAGTTCCCACCCACTGGGGGTAATTTACTGCATTAATACCTGAATCTGGGTGCGCCACTGTGGCATCAGAGAACTGCTAAACCGCTTGGAGGAAGTAACAAGAGACTCAGGATTACAGAGTGGGAAGGTCATCTCGTTTCCTCCCCTCCAGCTCCATGCTGGATGTGCAATGCAGGATGTGACCATAGCATCCCTGGACCGATGGCTGCCCAGAAAGTATTTCCAATGAAAGACTCCCTGCGGCCTAAAGAACCAACCAGAGGAGGCTGACCCCCATTTCTCTGCAGGGGTTGCTGATTCTGGCTTGCCTTCTTCCAGTTAAGAAACATTAATCAAGTGGGCCCCTTGTGTTAACAGTGAAGAGTCACCCTGAAGAGTCACCCCTGCCAACCCACTCACTTTGCACGTTCTCTGGGCTCTAGAAGGTTGCGTTTTTGTAGGCTCTTGAACCGGTCCTTCAGGATACTGCCTTCGGGCTGGTGGAAGAAGCAGAAACAGAACTCGTGATAGATCTGGATTCATGTTAAGCACAAAGAGACCTGTGGTTATCCCGATAGTCTGGGGCTTGTGGCGGGAGAGCCTTCCTGGTCAAGTACCCATTTATGTGCCAAGCAGTCTTGATCAGGCTACTCTTTGGGGAAATTCAGCCAACACCTGGATTCACTGGTTCTCACGGCACAACATCCAGGTTGTCAGAGAAGGGGGAGAAGGCGAAGAGAAGTAGCTGTGCCTGGATGCCCTCACATGCTGCACTAAAGGCAAATTGTTCCTTTAATGAACCATCTTGGTAGGCAAGATAACCCCACAATGAATTGGTAGTTGTTGCAGCAACGAGCTCATATATGTTTATATTCACTTGCTCTGGTGCTATCTATGGGCTTGGGGTGCTGGGCTCTGAAAGAGGGTAATGCCTGGGTATTTGCCACCTATGCAGTCATCTGGGCAGGTGAAGGGATGGGAGGTTCGGGCCAGAGTGATGTTTGCTGCTTTGTGTATAAAGAATGTATGACTGTTTGCTTGGGCACGGACAAACCGTCTCCCTGCTGCGTTATCTGTCCTGCTTTTGCAAAGGCTAGGAGAACTGGCAGGCAAATTTGCTCTAAGTCTGCACCTTCCTTTAATAAAGCACGAGAACAGATCACTCGTGTTTTTGACGTCCTTGGTATCCCTGCGCCCAACCATTCATAGAATCATAGAATCATAGAGTTGGAAGAGACCCCAAGGGCCATCGAGTCCAACCCCCTGCCAAGCAGGAAACACCATCAGAGCACTCCTGACATATGGTTGTCAAGCCTCTGCTTAAAGACCTCCAAAGAAGGAGACTCCACCCCACTCCTTGGCAGCAAATTCCACTGTCGAACAGCTCTTACTGTCAGGAAGTTCTTCCTAATGTTTAGGTGGAATCTTCTTTCTTGTAGTTTGGAACCACTGCTCCGTGTCCGCTTCTCTGGAGCAGCAGAAAACAACCTTTCTCCCTCCTCTATGTGACATCCTTTTATATATTTGAACATGGCTATCATATCACCCCTTAACCTCCTCTTCTCCAGGCTAAACATGCCCAGCTCCCTTAGCCGTTCCTCATAAGGCATCATTTCCAGACCTTTGACCATTTTGGTTGCCCCGCTTTGGGCCTGCGGTTCAGAACACCTCTTTCCCCCCAAATCTACTGCCAATGTCGAAACCGTGAAGGTTTGTTTGCCTTGAACAAAATACCCCACCTTCTCTTACATGCAACCCAAAATTAAACACACAGTTGGGGATTAAAAAACCCCCGAATCCACAAACATTCAAGTTTGCCCGTAACAATCAAACACAGAGACTGGTTCTGGGAAGGTATCTGCGGCTCTACAGATGTTCTTGGGCTCAAACTCCCATCTTCCCCAGCCCTGATCGCTGGGGCTGAGAGTTGGCCCTGGTGTATTATCCGGAGAGCCAGAGATTCCCCAAGCCAGGTCTCCTGGAAATCATAACCGTTTCCCACAGCACAGTCGGCTGGAGAGTTTCCCTTTTGCACCAGAAAGTTGGAGTCTCAGCCGTGTTCTTTACAGTGAAGAAAGGGGGGGGGGGGAGAGAGAGAAACAGCTGTACGAAGCCCTCCCCTCTTTGCACCAACACCTCCAGCAGAGACACTGCAGGTGTCGGGAGCGCAACTCTTCGCACAACATCAACTCCTCACGTACACTCATTAGGTGCCTTCCTGCTCCCTGGGATGGAGGTGTTTTGCATGAGCTCTGGGAGTCTTGCCTGTGAGGGGGAAGGTGTGAGGAGCTGGGAGGGAGGGAACGGAGTATTTGGGAGGGGGGAGAGCCCACCTCCAAAGTCTTCTCAGCCTCGAAGCTCATTGGCTGGCGCTGGAGAAGCCGCAATCCCAAACTAGCTCGCCAATCGCAGGGACGCTGAAAGGACACTGTGAAATAGGGGCATGCAGACAAGCCCTCTGATGGGTTTGCTCCCCACGACTAAGAGGCAACAAAGGCAAGGCAAATGCCAAAGGAAGTTAATTCTTCACACCACAGACCACTGGAACACCCTGCTACTGTGCATGGCAATAGGTGGCTACTTCAGCTGATCAGGTTTTTGCAAAAGAAAGGGGAGTCAACACACAGGCAGAACAGGCCTCTCTCTCGGACTACTGGCCACAGAAGCCAGAAGCTCAGCCTCTCCACTGACATGAAATCCCTCTGTGGCATCTCAGATAGTCAAACGCAGAAAGACCCATCTATCACGTTAATTCTGATGCTGAAGAACATCCTGGGATGTCTACGCAGCCCCTCCTCCCTCTGTGGTAGTCAGCTGATGGAGGAAGGTGAAGGTCACACCCAACAGGAAGAGGAAGTCAGCACTGTCCAGAGTTGGTGTCCCCTTAGGGGGCTCTGCTGGCTGCTTGTGGGGGGGGGGGGAACTAAGGGGAAAGGGGGGGCGGCGGCAGTGGCGTCAGTGACTATGAAAAAAATGGCACCACAGGGTCAGGTTCAGCAGTTTTGCAGAAATAATTAAACTAAATAGTTCTAACTGGATTTTGAATAAATGCGCAATGAATTGATACTGTTTTGAATATTGTTCGAGCAGAGATTTCAGGGGCCAACAAACTTTTTCAGCAGGGAGGCCGGTCCACTGTCTCCAAGACCTTGTGGGGGAGCCGGACTATATTTTGGAAAAAATAAATAAATGAACGAATTCCTATGCCCCACAAATAACCCAGAGACGCATTTTAAATAAAAGCACACATTCTACTCATGTAAAAACACGCTGATTCCCGGACCATCTCTGAGCTGGATTTAGAAGGCGACAGGGCTGCCTCCGGCCCCTAGTTTGCCTACCCATGTAAGATGGCCCCATCGTGTATGACTTAGTTGAGACCCCTGCATTGCAGGGGGTTAGACTGGATGACCCTTGGGGTCCCTTTCCAACTCGACAATTCCATGCCTGCAATTCCTTAGGAAGCTGTGCAAACCGCTATGCTGCAAAAATGCCTTTTTTATAGGAGCCACTGGGGATGCATTCATGGAAGCAAGGAGGTAGTGGTCCAAAAAATGTTTGGGAGCCTAGTGGTCCAAACTGTGTGGAGGGGAGATGAGTTTGAGAGCTCAACATCCTGGGGTGAATTTGTGGGTCTCCCTGACCCAAGCTGGTCCAGAGAAGGGGCACAAACGCTGGCAGTAAGCAGCTCTGAGAGGACACCTTTAGAGAGGCTGTGATCGTGCAGTACCCAGATATGGGAGAACTCTTCCAAATTGGGAAGGGGGTGGGAAGAAGAGAGAGAAGAAAGGAGAGTCTTCCTTGGGCGCCTCAGCTCCCCAGTCCTCACCTGCTCGGCAGGGCCAGGGAGCCCCTGGGGAACTTCACATTCCCAGCAAGCAACTGCTGCAAATTCTCCGAGCGCAAGGATGGGTCTCATCATCGGGCACCAAGGGAAGGAAGAATGCAGGCACGGGCGGGCAGGTGGGGGGCACAGGGCAGAGGCCCCTGGAGAGGAATGGACCACCCCTCAACTCCAAAGGGGCTCTCTTAACTCCACTCGGCAGCCCCTCCAAACGCCAGCAAGGCCAGGCTGCTCATTTTCGGAGTGGGCGGCCTAATTAGAAAGTTGCGTTCTGAAAAGGGCTGGCTTGAAAGCGTGCAGCGAGGGTTGTGCCAACCTCAAGAAGGCGGCAGAGAAATGGAGGGGGGCCAGCAACGGGACCAAGGGAACTCTGAACGCTCGATGGGGAAGCTAAATACAGCCTCTTGCCTGCCCTGCAAATGCTCACCTTCAACGTCCTCAAGGACTCTGCCAGCTCAGTGCTCAGTTGCACGTCCAGGTCAGGATCTTCGTACCTGCCACGCAAGAGGGGGAAACAAAAGGGGGCTGCTGAGAAGCAGTGTCCGAAATTCGCCAGGCGCATTCTGCCCCTGGCTACTGGCTGCTTGCGACTGAGCGAAGATGCTTGTTTTCACACACTAATACCCCACCATGTCGAATTCTATCCGTTATAATTTATCTGCACACTCAGGATGAATTTCAGGGTACGAAAACGCTTTTTCTGAGCAGGGGCAGTCACCGTACAGAAAGAGAGGTCGGAATGGGCCAAATATACAGTGGTACCTCAGGTTACAGATGCTTCAGGTTACAGACTCCGCTAACCCAGAAAAAGTACCTCAGGGTTAAGAACTTTGCTTCAGGATGAGAACAGAAACCGCACGGTGGCAGCGGGTAGCTAAAGTGGTACCTCAGGTTAAGAACGGACCTCCAGAACGAATTAAGTTCTTAACCAGAGTTACCACTGTACATGTGGACTGTCCCTGGGTCAAGTGACTTTTCTCCTTTAAAGTTCTCAAAGCTCTCCACCGAGCTCAAGGCGGTCCTCTGAACTAGCCAGACGTTTAACCGAGAATCGATCACGGTCAGTCCACCCTTTGAAAAACAAGACTTGCAGCCCTGCCCCAAAATGGCTACGAGACATTCCTTAAACCCTGCTTTAAGGAGCCATTTGGCACCTAGCTAATGTATCCTGAGTTTCTAGCCCTGCTGAGAAGTGTGAGACAAGGACCGGGCCTTCTCCTTCGGAGCTCCCTTCCTGGCAGGGGTGGAGAGAATGGGGTCATTATCCGTGGCGTCTCTTAGCCAAGCTCCTCCTCCTCCTCCCAGCCTTGCGTCCCCCTCAACAGGCTCTTACTTGAGCTTGCCCAGCCTCTTGGGCTTGTTTTCTTCCGCCTTGCGCTTGGCCTCCCGCTCTCGTTTCCGGCGAATCAGCTCCGCCTCCCTCCGCTTCACCTGCAGCCGGATGGCGCGCAGCTGGAACACTTCCTGCCGCCGGAGCCGGGCCGCCTTCTCAAGCGCTTCCCGAGCTTTCTGTTTACAGAGGGGAAAAAGAGAGAGAGAGAGAGAGAGAGAGGATGAGGCAGCAGGTCTGGAGAGAATGGCTTCCCTCTTCGCTTTTGCCCCTTGCTGTCCACGGTGCGCTCTGTAGCCCAGGGCAAACCCCTTCCCTCTTGCCAGCGCAGGATCTCTCTCTCTCAGCAGAGAGGTGGTCGTCCCCAAGAGCTGGCGTCCTCCCTGCTCCCGCGTAGCTCCTGCAGGGAGCAGATGGCAGGCGCCAGGCTCGGCCAGATGGCCGCGTGTTCGCGAGCCGCAGCAGCATCAGTGGAGAGGATAATCAGGCTCGCTCTGGCAGGCGGCCCAGAAGGCAGCCCTCATTGCCACGGCTTCTCAAGGGCAGCTCAGGGAGCAAGCAAGCCCTGGCAGAGGCTTAGGTGCCTGCACAGGAAGGAGTACGAGCGTGTGTAGAAACACACACACACAGAGAGAGAAACAAAACAAAAGGGCATTTTACGCAATCACAGGGCGACTGGTCTGTGCATCCCTGCACCAGAACTACTATCGTTTTGCACCAAACTTTGCCTCGAGGAAAAGCTAGATCGTACAGTCTATATGTGCTATGGAGGTTTGGCTCCTCTTATTATTATTTTTTTTTTTTTGCAGCTTAAGAGGAGGAAGCAGCTATGCACAGGAGAAAATCTCCCTGCTTTTTATCAAGCTACTTCCTACTGGTTTCTGAGACTTCAGTAGAGAAATGTCAAGATTCTTTCAAGCACATAACCAACCACTGGGGCCAGAAATGTCGTGTTTGATTTTACAGGAAAGGGAGGTGCTGAGGAAGCCAACCCTCTAGCTATTATGTTTTGTAGGTTTTCTTTGCTCTTTCTACCTCCTGCTCCGTTATTTTGTAATTCAACATTAGCTTATTTTCTTGAGAGATTTTTTGTAGACCATTTGTTTTCAAAAATCGGTCAATGTCCATTTCTTTCTGCGTCTCCTGTGTGTATAATTGTTTAAAGTACCTCTGGATAGCTAACTGAACTAGAATACAAAAAAGGGAGGTGTGAGGAGGTCAAGGAAACAAGCAAATGAAAGATAAGTTATGGGAAGGTTCGTTGTGGTTTTTTTAAAAAATTGTTTCTATTTTTCTGTTTTTTCTTTGTTTTTCTTTATTGTGACATGTGGTCTTGTTTTTGTGTAATTTGGTGTTTTCTCTTTTTTCTTTCTGTAACCTTTAAAACTTTAATAAATAAATAAAATTTTTTTAAAGGTTTTCTTTGCTCCAACAGGATCAAGGTGCACACGGACAGCCCTGTTCACCAGAGGCCTTGTGGGAACCTGCCATGTCCCATTCAACCCCGAGCCCCTTTTGTGGCTGTGCTTATAGCGAACTTCACTTCCAGAGACAAGAGAATAGAGAAACAGCCCACACCCACATCTCAAGAGGCAGGGGAGGCTATGGTAACTCAGCTGTAATTAGGCTTTGGCTAATGAGTTTAATCTGTGACCTTTTAAACTGGGGAGTGTGTGTTATTGTTGCTGTGCTATGTATTTTTGTGTTTTTATATTGTGAACCACCCTGCGATCCTCAGATGAAGGATGGTATAGAAACACAGTGGTACCTCAGATTACAGACGCTTCAGGTTACAGACTCCGCTAACCCAGAAATAGTACCTCGGGTTAAGAACTTTGCTTCAGGATGAGAACAGAAATCGTGCAACGGCGGCAGCGGGAGGCCCCATTAGCTAAAGTGGTACCTCAGGTTAAGAACGGTTTCAGCTTAAGAATGGACCTCCAGAAAGAATTAAGTTCTCAACCCGAGGTACCACTGTAATAGTAACAGTAACAATGACAACAATGACAATAGTTATTGTTGCATAGTGCTGAAGAGAGTCTGAGCTGGGAGGGAAGGTGCCGCCAGTTCAAATGCCGCCTCTGCACGTGGCTCAGTTCCCAAGATCCTTTGCAAAACATCACATGTGTGTTTCAAATGTATGGCATGCAGTCTGAGACTTAGAGGTTGACCAAAGGCAACTTTATCTTTTCGGTCCCATGTAGGAGCTGGGGAAGGCTAATACTAGTCTTTCGGACAAGGTCTTACAAAGAAGTGTTAATTTCTTTAATAATGAACACTGAGAATAAAGCATTTATTCTTGTGAATATGAGGGAAAGAGGAGCATCCTCCTTTAACCCACCACAAGTCCCAGGCCAAAGCCTTGGTGCAAATCAACTCATGGCCCCAAAGGCAATGACCCAGATATGAACAAGAAAACGTCACTCAAAGACCCGGGTGCATAATTTGGGGGTGGAGGGGGGACCACAACTGGAATCCCACCCCCCCCCGCTTGATATTCTACATACGAAAGTTTTAAGTTTTTCAACCAACGATCCATTTCCCCTAAGACATGTTCCACGACAGGGACAGGGGTCCCTTGGCCTTCTGTTGGGGCCACATCCCCTCTGACCATCGTCCACACTGCCTTGGGCTAATGGGAAGCTGGGAGTCCAATCACCCCCAGAGGGCCCCTGCTCTAGAAAAACAACACGCCTGAATACTTGATTCAAGGTGGAAGGTGCAAGGAACCAGGCATTGACTGATTGAGTTTAGCCTAACAGAGGACTGAGGGCTGACATGACAGGCCATCTTCAAATACAGCCGCACCTTGGTTTTTGAACAGCCTAGTTCTCAAACGTTTTGGCTCCCGAACGCTGCAAACCCCAAAGTGACTGTTCTGGTTTGCGAATGCTCTTTTGGAAGCCGAATGTCTGACGGGGCTTCCGATGGGTTGCAGAGCTTCCTGCAGCCAATCAGAAGCCGCGCCTCGGTTTCTGAACGTTCCGGAAGTCGAACACACTTCCGGAACGGATTCTGTTCGACTTCCAAGGTACGACTGTACCCTACGGGCTGCCGCATGGAAGGTGGAGAAAGCTTGTTTCCTGATGCCCCAGGGGGTAGCAATGGATTCCAAAGCAATGGATTCAAACGACGCAAAGGGGATCCTGACTAAACATCAGGAAGAACTGACTACCTCAGAACGTAAGGGGGAGCCTCAGTATTTAAACAGAGGTTGGACGACCATCTGTATGGGATTCTTTAGCTGCAATTCCTGCGTTTCAGGAGGGCGGTTGGACCAGATGACTCTAGGGAGCCTTCCAAGTCTACAACTCTATGGTTCTGGGATATAAGGGAGGGGCTCAGGCACAACCACAAATCTGGGGCTGCGTGTAAGTTTTGCACTAGACCGAGGACAAACCCACCTTCCGCTTGGCCTCCTTCTCCTTTTTCCGCTGACGCTCTGTTTTCTTTTCTCCTGCCGCCACTCGGGTCAGACGAGGTATGGGAGCGGCGTCCGCCTGCGACTCTCCCTCCTGAGGTTCTGACGGGCTCTCCTGCCGCCCTTCGCCGTCCGACTCCTCCTCCAAGAGGCCCTCGCACTGCTCCTGGAACACCGTCTCCTGCAAGTGCAGAGGGAAGCTGCAGCATTAGGAATGAGTTGGGGGTGGAGAGAAACATCGCACACCCTGCCTGGACTGCGTCTTCTCTCAACGGCCGGTAGCGTTCAATCCATTGTCCTCAAAGGATGTGCCAACTCTCTTAGGGAGAAGGCCGTTGCAAAGACAAAAAAGCTCTTTCCCATTTCACTCTGCATGATACCTTCTGCCTGCACATTAATATATCTGAAAGGGGCCAGAAGAGCCAGAGAGGGTTCAGTGCACCCCGTTTGGTTTTATTTCATTTACCTATAGAAACGTAAGCCATATCTAATTTCACAGAGAAGCATATCATTGTTTACTTCAACTCGCCTGTGGAAACAACTCAGAGGCCATGAAAGAAGGAAGGGAGGTTAACCACAGGAAGATTTAAAGGAACTATTGGAAACTCAAGGCAGTAGAGATATAAGATGATCAGAGCCCCACCAAACTTGAAGCATGGGAAGTCCCAATAAAAATTTATAATTTGGTGGAATATTTGGACTATATAATATGCATCTGTATAATTTGGAATATTTAATGTGATTTGATTGGATTGTTAAAATGGAAAATTTAATTTAAAAAATTTAAAAAAATAGAAAAGAAGCATAAGCCATATCATAAAATATCAGTGTCCGACACTGAAACACAAAATAAAGAACAAGGCAGGTAATCATTTTTAAAAATTAAAACTGAGCAGCTACAAAAGGCCTGTTGGCACGAACATGTCTCGTAACAGATACCTAAAGGTCAAAAAGAGAGCAAAATCTTTGCTGGAAGAGTGTTCCTTTGCAAGGGCCTGGCGATGCTATATGGCTGACTTCTAGTGGAGGCCAACTGGGCCTCTGTACGTGGAAGGACAGCTAACAATTATTATTGCTCTATTATTTATTAAATGCCGCCCTTCATCCGAAGATCCCAGGGCAGTTCACAACAGAAAAACACAAAAGGAGAATATGAAATACATGGTAAAACCAAAACAATCCAGGAACACCCCCCCCCACACTTTCAATGGGTTTACTTTGAGTATGACTAACACTGGATACAACCCAGGCTATTGGGATCCTGAAGGTCCCTCTGAACTCCCTGTGGCAGCATTGCCATTACCTAAGCAGTTAATAATTAGTAATACAGTCACAATGCTCCTCTGGATTTCAGTGACTGAGCAGGGATACAAGGGCTCTGGGGCCCTGATCCTGGACCCACGCTGACCAGGACTTTGTATTTCAACACAAGAACCTTGGATCTGGCTTGGTTTCTCCAGCAAGTCTTGCCCAAACCCCACTGGCAATGCTTAAGTTGAAGGCTGATCACTGCCAAAGCATGGCGTCCAAAATGGGGAAAGCACGTACCTCATACCAACGCATTCATATTGAGTCTCTGACTCGAAAAAGTAACACTTAAAAGTCCTCAGCTGCATTTAAATTCAACATACAGAAAGACCCTGGACACAGGATCTTGCATGGCTCTTCCAAGCCTTAGGCTGGATCCTGGCTCCTTCCCTAGGCTTGGGAGCTTTTGCTGTTTGGTGGGAGGCTGTTGCTGCTGCTGCTGAGTGCCAGGCCCTGGCACCTCTGGGCAGGATTATTTACATCTTCTCAGAGGCCGGCACATCCCTTTAAACTGATACAGGGCTGTAGGGTTAAGGCCTATTAGGAGGCTAAATATACGCTCTCCTCAGGCCAAGTGAGGAAACTGGCTTGCTTCTAGCAGGAGAGGGGTGCTAACCACGGGCGAAGCGGCCACATTGCCCTTTCCTGGTCCTCCGCAAAAGAGGATTCGGCAAGGAGGGGCTGAGAACCACCAAGTGGCAACTTTTCATCTACATAAGCACAATGACTTATTGCTGCCAGGCTGCGACACCACAGCTCACCCCTCCAGGATCACACCTACTGAAAAGGAAGTGACAAATTGTGATCTTGTCATGCAGCACCTGAACTGTCAACGTGTTTACCTAAACCTGTAATTCTCACGCTGCTTCCCTAGGAAGTTTATCCGGGGCTTCTCTGGAAGATCGATAGCAGCAGCAAGTAAGTATTCATGAAAAGGCAGCTTCTGGGAGCTTTTGCAAACTCTCCTTTCACACTGGACAGCTGCAGGTGCTGAAAACTCCTCCCTCTACTAACCCCAAGAATCTCCTGTGATGCAGAGATGCAACTTAGCAGGGATAAAAATGTGGGAAGCGTTTTCCTTGGGACTGAAAGCTTGAAAAGCCCCGGCCTAGATGAGCCATTGTCATTTTATGGCCCTTTGCAGTTTTAGTCACCCCTGGCAAACATGGAACGGATGGCATAACAATGTGCTCTTAGGAGAAGGTAACAGACAGGAGAGCTTGGCTGACTCTATCCAAGACAAGGCCCTCTGCACTCTTTGCACAAACAGGACCAAGACAGCCTCCCCACAACTTGGCAACTTCTAGACGTCACTGTTCTGATTCCAATTCCCATAATCCCTAACCAATGGTCTGGAGTCCATGTCCAACATCTGGAGGGCACCAGGTTGGGGAAGCTTGCCCCAGGATATCCTGGCCAAGTCTTCACTTGATACAATCCTCTGGTCCAATGGTGGCACCCCTGCTCCTTCTGCTCTTGTTTTTGTCCTCCCAAGAACAAGGTCAGAATGCCGGCAAGGGCGCAGGTCAATTCCCCAACAGCCTCAGCGGTGGAACTCCCTTCTGCAGGGGCCAACGCTCACCTCGGTGGGGGCTTCCTCCACTGTGGGGAACTTCAGCTGACGCTCCAATCGCTCCGCTGCCTTCTGCTTCTTCAGCTCGACTTCGTGGGCTTGGAGGAGGAGGGCCTGCAAAGGGGGAGGGAGCGGCGTGAACAGCGGAGGAACAGGCCTAGCCATCCCTCGTGGGACCTCCGCTGTGATGCGTAAGGGACTGCTTCAGGCCCAAATGTGGCCCTTCAGCCCTCTCCGTCTGGCCCTCAGGATCATTCTCAAGCTACTTCTCTCACCAGCCCTGCTCCACACCCTCCCTGGGTGCTGTTTCCTGGCTGCAATGCTTTATTAAACTGTGATATCACTCATTTGCCTGGCTGGCTGGCTGAGCCAGTGTGGCATAAAGGTTAGAGTGCTGGGACTATGACCTGGGAGGGGCCAGGGTTCGAATCCCGCACTCAGCCATGAAGCTAATGCTGGGTGACCATGGTGTCAGTCACCACCACTTAGCCCATGGGTAGGCAAACCAAGGCCAGGGGGCCAAATCTGGCCCAATCGCCTTCTAAATCAGGCCCGCAGGTGGTCCAGGAACCAGCAGGTTTTTACATGAGTAGAATGTGTCCTTTTATATAAAATGCATCTGTAGGTTATTTGTGGGGGCCTGCCTGGTGTTTTTACACGAGTAGAATGTGTGCTTTTATTTAAAATGCATCTCTGGGTTATTTGTAAGGCATAGGAATTCATTCATTTATTTTTTAAAAAATATAGTCCAGCCCCCCACAAGGTCTGAGGGACAGTGGACCGGCCCCCTGCTGAAAAAGTTTGCTGACCCCTGCCTTAGCCTAACCCACCTCAAGCTCCTTGGAAGGTGAAGGTGGTTTATCAATGTAATACAACAGATAAAAAATGTGTGTGTGTATGTGCATAGACACCTCTAACTGAATCTAGCCTGCTACACATAGCAGAGAGTCACAACTTCTGTGCTGTCCAAATCTGACTCTAGTCCCATCTGCCACTGGCATGTGGCCCCTGGAGGCTAGCTGATGAGGAAATGTGGCCCTTGAACTGAAAACGGTACCCCTCCCCCAGTTCAAAAAAGTGTGATGTGTTCCCCTGGCGCCTCCGTTGCCTATGCCCCCTCCCATTAACCATGGCGCCTTCCCCAATCCCTAGCAGTGTCGCAGCCACATCCCCACAGGCGGAAAGGCTTGCAGATACCTGGTGGGCTTCGAAACTGGGGTTGTACGACCCTCCTGGGGGAATAACCTCCACGGCCGGCAGCTGAGATCGAGGCTTCTGCAGACGCTCCGGGCGCTAAGGAGAGATAAAGAGAGGCTGAAGCGGCCCCCGGCTCCTCAAGCAACCACCCCGGCTTAAAAGCGAAGCCCCCAACGTACCTTCACGGGCTGTTTTTTGGTCTGCTCCAGGAACCAGGTATCCTTCCCAGCCAGGGCTTTGTCCAGTGGGTCTGGGAAGACAAAAAAGGGAGGGGAGGAGAAAGAAAGCATGTCACAAGGCCAGCAAGAGCCTGAGCTTCTGCTTCTTCTGAACAAGGTGTGAGATGCAGCCTCTGGGGCTGCAGCTACTCAATTCTCCTCCCATCAGCACACATACCGGCCTGCTTTGGCAGCAGTTGCCAACCTGGCCGGAGAGTGTGGGCGGGCAGTCACGTTCCAGCCACCCACGGGAACCGGACGGTGGCCTGGAGGGAGGTCATTTTGTCCTCTGAAGCACTTAGATTAGCCCTGAACCTTTGACCCCAAGCAGTTGGGGGCGTGGAGGGGGGCAGGAAGAGAGGAGGAGGCGGCAGCAGCAGCAGCAGCCGGGAAGGATAAACGCAGCAGGCACCTGAAGGTAGGGGAGAAAAGGGGAGGGGGAGCGAGGGAGGACTGTAGCTGCTCCAACCTGCTTGAATGAGTGTCAGCCGGGATGGAGAGAAATGCCAATCACCGCCCACCACCTTGTTAGCTGAGCCAGAAGCGCCAGGCAACTCCCGCTGGAAGCAACATGCAGAGCATGTGGGAGGGATTCCCCGCAAGGGGAAATCCCACAGGGCCAGCCTGGCCAACTGGGTACATCTGCTTAGGGAGCCAACCCAGCAGATGATTCTCTCTGCCATCGGGCTGCCCTTTGCAGTCTCCGGGTCACAGAAGAGACTCCCAGAGGCCAGCTTGTGCTCTCTTCGTCTCCCCGCCTCTTCCCAGCCAAAGCTGGAAAGAGAACTCAAGAGGAATAGCTCTCAGCATCTCTCCTCTAACTACCGGAAGCCCTCATAACTTTTAAGATAACACAAATTCTTAAAACAGCGAGGATTTATTTTTAATTTTTTTTGGGGGGGGTGGGGAGGACAGAGGAAAAAAGAGACGCAGCAGAGATTCCACCCCTGGGTTCCTAAAAAAGATCCTTTTCAGCATGTCACTGTATGAGTGCTGACCTCTCCCGGAGAAAGCTAGCATGACACTGGGCCATGACCTAGATAGAATCCGGAGGCCACGCTGACTTCCTTCCCCTCCCAGCTGAAGAGATTAAAAGCTGGAACAGGTACACATCTTGTACCGTAGAAAAGGCGGAGGGGATGAAGACAAAACCAGGAAGCCGATACACGCATGTGATTACAGGTACGTCTACTAGAGATAGAGAGGTTCAAGCACGTGTTGAAGAGCAGGGAATGTACAGTGCATGTCCCCAGAAGAGACACAAACTTCACACACACACACACACACCCAAGACCACAAAGGATGGCCATCTAGGTAACAGGCACACCTACATTGACCTGTGCAAGTAAGAAGAGAATAAATGGTGCAGCGGGTGGTATCACGTCTGCATCACATCAAGCATGAAATGACATTTCAAATCGCTGCCTTTAAGTTTCTGTTCGGCCCTCGCAAACCAGGCACATTCGACCCGCAAAACATAACTTCGAACAAGCAACCAGGTTGCAAAAGTCTCGAGAGGGCAGCCAGGGTGGGTTTTGTTTTGTTTTTAAAAAACGGCATCGTTGAAAAGTGGAATTGGGTTCAAGAAGTGTCAGATTAGGTGGTTGGGTTCCTCGAGAAGGTTTCACCCATGCCATTCATGGCACCGCAAGGCATGAAGCAGAGACGCGGAGAAGGGAAGATGAGCAGCAGAAAACATGACCGGAAGAGCAAGGAGCTACAGGTGAGAGGACAACCTGCTGCAAAAAGCACCAGCCTTTCCTTGCACGACTCTCAGATGTTTCCAGGAAAAGCAACTACTGTGGGGTATTCTCAGCCCCCGTCAGCTATGGCAATGCAACTCGGGACAACTAGATATGTGGAAGGGTGACACAACTTTGTCCTCCATCTCTAGGGCAAATGTATTTGAGATGCTGGAGGGCGAAAGTAGCCTGCATGCATATAGGGTTCCACACAGACGAACATCCTATTGAATTAGCTGGACACCAAAGCCCTCACATGTCACTAGAGCTTCCCTCCAGATACACGCAAATGCTGCACGCAAAGGAACTGGCCAGTAGCTTAGGTGATGCTTTACGTGAGATGCTGGTCCACATAGAATGACCTTCAAGATACGGGTGGTACTGTGGTCTAAACCACTGAGCTTCTTGAGCTTGCCAATTGGAAGGTTGGCAGTTCAAATGCGTGTGATGGGGTGAGCTCCCGTTGTTCTTTCCTGGTTTCTGCCAACATAGCAGCTCAAAAGCACACCAGTGCAAGTAGATAAATAGGTACCACTGTGGCAGGAAGGTAAACGGCGTTTCTGTGCACTCATGGTGTCCCGTTACACCAGAAGCGGTTTAGTCATGATGGCCACACGACCCGGAAAGCTGCCTGTGGACAAACGCCAGCTCTCTCGGCTTGTAGTGAGATGAGCGCTGCAACCCCACAGTCGCCTTTGACTGGACTTAACCGTCCATGGATTGTTTACCTTTTTACCTTTTACCCTTCAGGAGACCTGGAACCCCATTCAGGCCCAATATCCCATGAAAACCGGCTTGCTAACCGCTGACTTATAACCAAAGCATGAGGCTATGCTCACCTGCTGGACCTTCCAAAAGGATGTAACCTCTACTCCACCACACCTGTTTATAAAGGGGGGTGGGGTGGCAGCAGTGAAACTCTCAAGTCCCACCCACCTAACTGTAACTCACAAGACTCCTCTCTCTTTCTAGAGCTAGGGATAGAATTATTGCACCTGACTGCCATCTAGACTTACTTGAATCTGACCACATGTCATAGAACGTCCTGGAAGGATCGATGCCGCTGCCTGCTTCTGCAGCTTTCACCGCCGGGGGCTTCTGCAACCTCTCCTGAAGGAGGCGCTCTTTCCGTGGCACCACCCCTTTCTCCGTCAACTTCTCCCAAAGCCGCTGCTTCCTCTTTAGCTTCTTGCCGTTGGGAACCTGGTGGGCGAGGATGCTAAGGAGAATAAAGACAAGTTCTTGGTCAAGCACAGGGGTCGGCAACCTTTTTCAGCCGTGGGCCGGTCCACCGTCCCTCAGACCATGTGGTGGGCCGGACTATATTTTGGAAAAAAATAATGAACGAATTCCTATGCCCCACAAATAACCCAGAGATGCATTTAAAATAAAAGCACACATTCTACTCATGTAAAAACATGCTGATTCCCGGACCGTCCGGAGGCAGGATTGAGAAGGCGATTGGGCCGCATCCGGCCCCTGGGCCTTAGGTTGCCTACCCCTGGTCAAACAGGACTGCCGTCGGCCGAGCCCACCGTCAGCTGATGCTGACAATTACGAGGTAAATGGATAAATACTGTCTGATACTGCACAAGACAGCTGCTTATTGAGAGGAGCTGAACCAGCCCTTTCCCCCACTTCCTGAATCATACTTAGCAACTCGAAAAAACCCTCTGGTTGCTCCCTCACTTTACTTCCCGATACTGTAGCAGCAGCACCTTTAATGCTTGGCCGGGGGCTGGACTCGATGGCCCTTGTGGTCTCTTCCAACTCTATGATTCTATGATTCTAATCTCAGGGCAGCAAGAACAGGGTCTCCTCTGAAGCCTATGGGATGTTGGGGAGGCAAGCTACCTAAAGAGAATAGTAGTTTAAAGGAGGACACTGACCAGCTGGAAAGGAAGCCACAGAGCTGTAAGGAGTGCATCCTAAAGAGTCTAAGTCATATGATGAAAGAGAGGCTGAACTAAACTTTGTGGGGAGGAGAAATGCTGAAATATTGCTAATACTGAAAAGGTCAAAAAGTAGGAGAGAAACACTCACACTTCCCTGAGAATCTGACAGGCAACAGAATGGAAGGAAATTATTACTGTGAATTTCTATTTCCAGAGTCTCCTGGAGGAGTACCTGCAGTATGGCCATATGTAGAGTAAGAAAAAGGCTCCAAAGTAGTTCAGTGAACCAAGTTGTGTAAAGAGACTGTGCGAAGGGCAGCCTGCTGGGTGTTATGCAAGTTAGCGCTGGCGCTCCCAAACTTACAACTTAGCTTGCCTGGCCGCACTCTCCCTCTCTTGCCTCTAATTGTCTCCCTAAAGCTCAAAGGCTCAGATGGGGGATATCAAGAGCGCCAGACAGGCAACGGGTTTCCTACAGTCTCTTCTGCACAACCCAGAAGAAGACTTACTCTTTGGGTGGAGGCACTTTGGAATCCGGCTGCAGGATCAAGTCGATCTTCAACGGCTTCTCTTTGCCACACTTCTGTTTTCGGACTGGAAGGAAAATGTAAGCCAAGAATTCATCAGAGGCACAAACAGCACGATGAAGTAAGTTGAGAGCAGGAGTCGCGAGTCCCACTGCAGGAGGCAGCTTATACTGCATGCAATGGGAACACTTTTGATCCAGGCTCCAATTTCTCTGGTATTCACAACCCATGTTGACTCCCCTCGTTTGTTGCAGCCTCTTACCTTTTTCCTGAACGCCAGTGTCTACGAAGAAGAGGGTTTCGTTGGGTTTCTCTGACACAGGTCCTCTGGAGAGAAGGGAAAAAAAATAAACTTGGACCACTACAGCATGACTATTCTCCAGGCCCCAGATATACAGCCAACACTACCATTCTGCTCCTGCATTGTAACAACACTGAGAGACAGGAAGGTCAGGGTTTGAATCTCCACTCAAGTCATGAAGACCAATGGGTAACCTTGGGTCAGTAACCATCTCTCATCCTAATCTACCTCACAGGGTTGTTGCTGTGAGTATAAAATATGGGGGGGGGGGGAGGAGAACCACATACATTACATTGAGCTTCTAAGGTGGCATATATATAAAAATAATGCAATAATAAACACTGCCAATCCAAATCTCAGGCCACTCCACATTGCCCTCAAGATCTGCACACACACTGGCTATTTGCGCCAACAAAACATTTCCTCTCAGAGGTTTGGCCTCCTGGAGGGGGGCGGGCTCTACTCCAGCCCATAATGTCTGCTGCACACCAATGCCCCATAACTGTGGGTTCATCATTGTCTACTCCCTAGTAATTATCTCCCTGCACTTCTGCAACTGACTCCTCCCATAACTATCAGTTCTTCAGCACCCCTCTGCTTATTTCAACTTCAACCTCTCCATTTCTCTACAAAGAAAGGCAAGCAGGCACAAGAAAGGTGCATGAAACCACACATGGGAAATGTGGATAGAGTGATTGTTTCTGCTGACTCTTATAATACTAGAACCCTATGGGGTCGATCCAATGAAGCCTGATAGGTGGGAGATTTGGGACAAGTGAAGAACTGCATCACACAACACATAGCTGAGATTTCATGATCAGGCAGTATATAGAACTGATTTTTTAAAAAACTAACCAGCAGAATTCACTGCCACAAGACGGAGGGATGGGCAGTTATAGGAATTCTAAGGTCTCAAATATAGAATAAATGTTGATAATTGCACAAGGTAAACACACATTCATAAGTATATAAACCACTTGTCTAAAATAGTATAGGAGAGCAATCCAAAAGCCAACTTGGCTGGAAACTAAGGAGCACAAGGCTATCAGTAGCCGTGACAACCAAGTCCTCCCTCCACTGAGCCCCTGAATACCAAAGGCTGGGAATCCCCAGTGCGGAGGGTTCCACCAGCATTGTGCTTTCCATTTTTACGCTCAGAATTTTCTTGGCGGTCAACAAAAGAGGTTTAGAGACTGTCTCAAGGCAAATCTTAAAAATGTAGTATAAAGACCGACAACTGGGAAACACTGGCCTGCGAGCGCTCCAGTTGGAGAACAGCCTTTACCAAAGGTGTTGTGGGCTTTGAAACAAAATAAAATTAAAAAATTCCTTCCAGTAGCACCTTAGAGACCAACTAAGTTAGTTATTGGTATGAGATTTCATGTGCATGCACACTTCTTTGAAGACACGCGGACTCAGGATGCAAGGGAGAAACGTGCTAAGAGGAAGGAAGGCACGCTTGGCAAATCCACACCGTGATCGACTCCCACCCGGAAACCTATATCCCCACTATGGAATGACGTGTGGATCCAGAATAGTCCTCCACAGTCAATTACAGACTCACTGTTAAGACCATGTTCATGGAAGACAATCTTACTCGGCTACAAGGGATCGCCAGAGAAGAAGAGCTTGTGGGCATCTATCAATCTGGCTGTCCCCTGTGAGAACAGGCTGCTGTTGGGCGAGGGTCCTGACCCAACAGGGGGCTGTTTGGGTCCTGGGCCTTTGGGTCCTGACCCTGCAGGGGGCTGTTTGGTTCCTGGGCCTCTGGGTGCTGACCCAGCAGGGGGCTGTTTGGGTCCTGGGCCTTTGGGTCCTGACCCAGCAGGGGGCTG
The DNA here is from genome assembly GCF_964234715.1 of Podarcis melisellensis. Taxonomy (NCBI): domain Eukaryota; kingdom Metazoa; phylum Chordata; class Lepidosauria; order Squamata; family Lacertidae; genus Podarcis; species Podarcis melisellensis. The sequence goes on from NC_138540.1 coordinate 82,797,681, forward strand.
TTTGGGTCCTGGGCCTCTGGGTCCTGACCCAGCAGGGAGCTATTTGGGTCCTGGGCATTTGGGTCCTGACCCAGCAGGGAGCTGTTTGGGTCCTGGGCCTCTGGGTCCTGACCGAGCAGGGGGCTATTTGGGTCCTGACCGAGCAGGGGGCTATTTGGGTCTTCGGCCTTTGGGTCCTGACCGAGCAGGGGGCTATTTGGGTCCTGACCGAGCAGGGGGCTATTTGGGTCCTGACCGAGCAGGGGGCTATTTGGGTCTTCGGCCTTTGGGTCCTGACCGAGCAGGGGGCTATTTGGGTCTTCGGCCTCTGGGTCCTGACCCAGCAGGGGGCTATTTGGGTCTTCGGCCTCTGGGTCCTGACCGAGCAGGGGGCTATTTGGGTCCTGACCCAGCAGGGGGCTATTTGTGTCCTGGGCCTCTGGGTCCTGACCCTGCAGGGGGCTGTTTGTCAGCCTATTCCAGCCCTGCTGGGTCATGGCCAGAGGCCCCCTCAGAGGCAAACCAGGCTCGCCCCCGCCGGGTATGGTGAGCCCCCCCTCAGCCCTCCTGGAGGATGGTATAGGCTGCCCCCGAACCTGGAGGCTCCACGCTTCGACCGCCCCCCGCGTCCCCGCCGAGGAGATTCGGTGCCAGGCTCACCCCAGCTGCCTCAGCTCGGCCGCCTTCTCCTCCAGCCAGTCTCCCAGGTCCCGGCCGAGCTTGGCCTCCGGCCCCCGCCACCGCTTCCAGCCCTTCTTGCGGTTCCTGGCGCCCAGGCCCCCCGCCCGCCGAGAAGGGAGCCGGCCCGGGTCGCGCGAGTTGGGGCCGAAGCCCAGGAAGGCCGCCTCGGCGGGAGGAGAAGCAGCACCAAGAGGAGCCGCCGCCGCCGCCATCTTGGGCCACGAGAAAGAGCGAGTCGAGGGGGCAGGGCGCCGGCGTCGCTTTCCTTCTGCGCGAAACAGGAAGTGAAAACGGTCAACTTCCGGCGGCCATTTTGGGAGAGGCACCCGCCATAGGAAGAGAGAGGGCGGGGAGTGGAGAGGGACAGGTGAGGTCAACTTCCGGTGTTAAATTTAAAGGCGCCGTCCTGCCATCATCATCATCATCATTGCATTGTAGAGTTGTACAGAGCCACGGGGGTCATCTAGCCCAACTCCTTGCATGGCAGGGGGGTGAACTAGATGACCCTCGGGTCCCTTCCCACTCTTCTGTGAGTCTAATGCTGGAATCTTTTGCCCAAATCAGAACTCGAACCCACAACCCTGACATAGAATGCAGTGGCGTAGCGTGGGGGGGTGTGTAGGGGGGGCCGGGCGCACCGGGCGCAACATCTGGGGGTTAGGGTTAGGGGGCGCAAATCCGCGGGTTAGGGGGCGCAAATCCACAGGTTAGGGGGCACAAATTACTTGCCTTGCCCCGGGTGCTGACAACCCACGCTACGCCACTGCTAGAATGTTCGTGTTCTGCTGAGTGAGCTGTCCCAGCAGCGCCATTAAGCAATAGGAGTTGCAGTATCATCTATGTATTTATTACCACCACTGGAGTCAGGGAATGTATGCAGGCAGAGCAGGGAGGTCGCTGAGTTATTTGGGATGGGGAGTGGGGCTTGCCCTTTCCCTCTGACCGACGCGGCATTTGGGGTTTGTGAGTTTAGAGAGAGGAGGCAGGTAAGAAATGTCATGATTAGAAATGCATGGAGAAAGTGGATGGAGGAGAGTTTTCCTCCCTCTTTCATACCACTGAAGCTCCGACTGGACGTCCACTGAATCTGAAAGTTGGAACAGTGGAACTCCCTCCCACACATAGCTGTCAACTTACAGATTTGAAAATAAGGGACCAGCAGCCTCGAAAATAATAAGGGATCAGCAGCCAAAATAAGGGATTTTGCTTGGCTTATGAGTTCCATTGGCCCTTCCCTGCCTGAGAGAGACTCTCTCCCACGCCGCCTGTGAGCCTGTCATGAGGTGGTTGCGGCGCCGCCATGGCCGCTGAAGCGCTGCCCTTCTGCGTCCCTCCCCATCCCCTCCTCTTCCTCCTCCCTCAGGCTTCCCCTGGCAGCGCGGCAGAAGTCTCGCAAGAGAGGGGCTGCCTGCCCGCCCTCCGCCACCCGTCTCCTCACGACGTGCCCCTGAGGGGGAAAGGGGAGAGACGGAGACGCGGCAGCTCGTGCACATGCTCTCTCTCACAGCGGAGGACCCCGAGCCGCTGCTTCCCTCCCAAGCTGGGCGAGCATGAAACCCGGGAAATTTAAGGGACATCATCAATCCAGGACAGCAGCAGGACACAGCACTGGGATAAGGGAGTTTCCCGCCAAATAAGGGACGATTGACAGCTATGCTCCCACAGAAGACTGATGGCCACCAACTTGGTTGGCTTTCAAAGAGGATTGGACAAATTCACGGCGGAGGAGAGGGCTCTCTGTGGCTACTGACAATGGAGAAGGGGAAGGAGGGTTGGTATTTTATGTTTTTGGAGAAATATAGGGTTGATCTTTCTTTAGGGGTGAGGAGAAAATGTGGGGCTGGACTAGATGACCCTTGTGACCCCTTCCGACTCTTCAAGTCTATGATTCTACGATTCCCTACTCCTGAGGTATATGATAAATCAAAGTATGCACACATATGCATGTCCGTTGTCAGTTTTGCATGCAGCCACTAGGGGACAGGCTTGCCCCAGTCCATCTGGGCTCTGGAGGGGCCGGGTGCTGGGTGTGGCTGGCAAAAGCCAGGGTGGTGAGTGTGTTTTTCCAACACTGCTAACTGTTTTCACAGGAGTTTGAGGGCTGGCGGATGTTTCCCCTCGGTATTCATGCCGCACCACCCGCCAGCTGGAAGATACAGGCTCCCTACTGTTGCTTAAGTCAAAACTAATCCCCGTGGCGTCAGGGGGGGGGGAAAGGGGGCATTAAACATAATGCCAGCCACCCCTACAAAACCCAGCCACCCCTCAAAAATTGTGCTTTCTGTTTTGCACAGGAGAAACATGTGGAACCTGCAAATCGTTACAGGGGACAACCAGATGTGTGCATTTTGCAGAAATGGAAGAGATGACTTGGACTTGTGATACCATAATGTATGGATTATTGCAATCTGACTTATCATCCCTTACTGGTCCAGAGAGGGAAGGAGACTCCAGACAGATTTTTATTTTATTTTATTTTTTGCAATATGGTGCATGTTTCCAGAGGCCTTTCATTATCTCGAAGAGAATCTTGCTCCATCATAATTGCAGAGACCAGCTGGGTTGACTGCCAGACTAATAGTTTGGGACTGAAAGCTTGGAGACTTCACTGGAGGGACTTCTCTATATCTTGCTGCCATGAGTGATGTGACTTAGTTTATCTTCTGCGCAGACTCACACACGGCTGTTTTATCCCTGTTTTATTTCAGTGTGCTCTTCGATAATCGATGCCTGCATATCTTCCAGTGTGCGATCTCTAAAATCCTGCAAAACTTAGAGGTTCCTTGGGAGGTGTAGTGTTTTGCTGGCAAATTTTATAGAGTCCTGATGTCGCTTTTGAGATTTAAACAGCAGGCCTGTGTGCTTGTCCCTGCACCCGTCCGCAAGTCTGCTCGGCATATAAATAAAGACAAGATCGCAAAGCCACTGTAAAAGTCCAGCACTCTCCTCTCCAACTGCAACTTACCCTAAATGCTGCCTGGAGGTTCCTAGTGTTTGGGGAACTGGGAAGCAAAAAATAAAAACTTACCCTGGCTTTATTCATACGACAGTTTATTCCCCATTGTTTCCCTAACTGCTAATTTCTTCATTATATATGAGCTTTCACACAACTCAAGAGCTGCTCCCAGAAAACTATTGCAATATACAGGTACAGTGGTACCTCGGGTTAAGTACTGAATTGGTTCCGGTGCTCCATTCTTAACTTGAAACTGTTCTTAACCTGAAGCACCACTTTAGCTAATGGGGCCTCCTGCTGTTGCCGCGCCGCCGGAGCACGATTTCTGTTCTTATCCTGAAGTAAAGTTCTTAACCCAAGGTACTATTTCGGAGTTAGCGGAGTCTGTAACCTGAAGCGTATGTAACCCGAGGTACCACTGTATAATGCATCTTTAGCGTTCATCTCCATGTTTTTTTTTAATTCCAGGAAAGAATGAGGGAGTAAAGTGACAAAATTTGGGGCAGTATATGAGTTTACACTTCTTTCTTGCTCTTTTCGTGGAGGAATTGTGGTGGTGGTGGGCATCCAGGGGGTCAGTGCATCTGACTGTTAACCAGAAGGTTTGTGGTTTGAGCCCATCCAGAGAGTGCTGTGGGTGGGATTCCCTGCATTGCAAGGGGTAGACTAGATGACTCTTGGTGTCCCGTCCAATTCTACAATTCTATTATTTGTTATAGAAAGAAGTCTGCTCCTTTTCCCTTATGTGGTATCCAAGAGCCCGTATAGAGTCCTTAAGTGGGTTCCCTATTGGAAGGAGAAAATAACAGAGGCCAACCAGAGAATATTGAGAAGCTAGTAAGACTGATCTTTACTCAACTGTTGCAACAGGGTGCTCACTATGACACGCAAGAGGGAGGAGGAACCCCGAACAATGGTGTGCAAGCCCAAATACATAGACTTTTGAAACTGCCCACCTTGTAGCTCAAGACCACCCCACAAAACATCATATATACATCACAGAAGGGGGCGGTCTACAGCAGAAATCCTGTTAATGGCAGTCCTTTTTTTTCTGGGGGGGGGGATGTAGGGGGACGCATACCCCTAAACATTTTGTGAATCTAACTTTGGCCTCATTGAGGGGCAGTATGAGTAGGAAAACGAGAGTACCCCTAAACATTTTTTCAAGAAAAAACAAAACACTGGTTAATGGTCACCTGGGCAGACTGGCCATTATTTTGTGATGGTAAATACTTTTAATTCCTGAAACCAGATCACAAGCTCACAGGTAAGCAAAAGACAATGGAGAGGCTTTTCCCATTTCCTTCCTCCTTGCAGAGAAATATATGAGGTCAATTTGGGAGAGTCAAAATGGCTTCAGGATTGCTCTCCTGTACCATTTAAGACACATGGTTTATGCACGTATGTATGTGTGTGCCTTGTACATTTATAGAATCATAGCATCATAGAATCATAGAGTTGGAAGAGAACACAAGGGCCATCGAGTCCAACCCCCTGCCAAGCAGGAAACACCATCAGAGCACTCCTGACATATGGTTGTCAAGCCTCTGCTTAAAGACCTCCAAAGAAGGAGACTCCACCACACTCCTTGGCAGCAAATTCCACTGTCGAACAGCTCTTACTGTCAGGAAGTTCTTCCTAATGTTTAGGTGGAATCTTCTTTCTTGTAGTTTGGGTCCATTGCTCCGTGTCTGCTTCTCTGGAGCAGCAGAAAACAACCTTTCTCCCTCCTCTATGTGACATCCTTTTATATATTTGAACATGGCTATCATATCACCCCTTAACCTCCTCTTCTCCAGGCTAAACATGCCCAGCTCCCTTAGCTGTTCCTCATAGGGCATCGTTTCCAGGCCTTTGACCATTTTGGTTGCCCTCCTCTGGACACGTTCCAGTTTGTCAGTGTCCTTCTTGAACTGTGGTGCCCAGAACTGGACACAGTACTCCAGGTGAGGTCTGACCAGAGCAGAATACAATGGCACTATTACTTCCCTTGATCTAGATGCTATACTCCTATTGATGCAGCCCAGAATTGCATTGGCTTTTTTAGCTGCCGCGTCACACTGTTGGCTCATGTCAAGTTTGTGGTCAACCAAGACTCCTAGATCCTTTTCACATGTCCTGCTCTCAAGCCAGGTGTCACCCATCTTGTATTTGTGCCTCTCATTTTTTTTTGCCCAAGTGCAATACTTTACATTTCTCCCTGTTAAAATTCATCTTGTTTGTTTTGGCCCAGTTCTCTAATCTGTCAAGGTCGTTTTGAAGTGTGATCCTGTCCTCTGGGGTGTTAGCCACCCCTCCCAGTTTGGTGTCATCTGCAAATTTGATCAGGATGCCCTTGAGTCCATCATCCAAGTCGTTATGAATGTTTATTTTATATTTGGGACCTTAGAGTTCTTGTAACAGATTCTACAACTGCTTATATCTGAGGCATAAGAAATTTCAAAGAGAAATCCCAATGCAGGCTTACTACCTTGGGCCCAGGAGGCCCAAGAGCTAAATGCAGAAAATTGTATACTTTGGTTCTGTAAACGGCCTTGCATATAGTAATGTAAAAAGGCGGTATGCAAATTAAAACTGAAATGAAGGTGCCCTGGCCTCTCTATCTCCCCACAGGACTCACTCTCTCCTGTCCCACAGCCTTCCATAACCCCCCTCTTCAAGTGCCTTTTCAAAAACTGGCTGGAATGAGTCCTTGAATGCTGACAGTCTGCCCTCATTCCCTTATGGGGGACACAAGAACCCTTCGCAGGTTTTCCATCAGTCAGAAAAAATAAGAGGCCAACCAGAGAATATTGAGAAACAAAGCAGCTAGTAAGCTTGATCTTTATTGAACTGTTGCAACAGGGTGCTCCCCTCACACGCAGGAAAGAACCCAGGTGTGCCTGCCCTTGTATAGACATTTTAAGTTGCCCGCCCTGGAGTCCAAGACCACCCCTAGAAACATCATACCTACATCACAGAAATGGTGGTGGTCTACAACAGAAATCTGAGTGCATTGTTTACCTCATGTCTAGCAGGTTACCAGTTAATGCTTACTTGACTGGATACCCTGGGGAGCCTGGCCAGTCTTTTGTAATGATAAATATTTAGTTCCTGAGCCAGGTCACAGACTCCCCCTATTCATACACAGACATACCTTTAAGACAGGATTTGTGAGTGAAAAGACAATGGGTGGGCTTTTCCATTTTCCTTGACCTTGCAGAGAACTCATTTGGTCAGTTTGGAAGTCAAAATGGTTTCAGGGCTGTTTTTCCTCTGCTGCTTCAGACATGTGGTTTATATATTTATGAACGTGTTTGCTTGGTACATTTATAAACATTATATAAGACCTTAATTTTTTAATTTCACCGAGTGTGTGCAGAAACTAGCTCACTTTGCAAAGGTTGCCGTTGCTCTTGTAGCTCTGCCACTTTGCCTCTGGCCCTGCCCACCATTGCAATGTAGCTCCTGGAAGGTCACTCTGAAGGGAAGGCGGCCCCCAGGCTGGAATATGTTCCTCATTCCCAGGTTCTGCCGTATTATTTCTGCTAGAAGTGCGGAAGCTGGCATTCCCTGTGTCCCCTTCCCTCGCTCGGCCACAGACTTTCCATAGAATGTACTTGGCTCCCTACACAATTTTCTGACTCACCTTTTTAATTCTGACTCACTCCTTTCCCCCGTTCCTGCCCCACCATCTGTTTTCCACTGACCCCTGAAATGCTCTGGTCTCGGCTCTGACCTCGTTCGCGCCCCTTTTCTATGTGTGGGTAGAACCCAGAGCCGTTTGCTCTCAGTCTCAACTTCTGTTGCAAAATCGAAAGCAGTGACTTGGAAACGGCAGTCAGGGAAGCAGGAGACAGCAGGGAACGCAGGAAAGAAGGGAAATCCTTTATTAAGGGGGAACGAATGGTGTGCTGCAAAAAGCAGATTTTCCTAAGCAGGTCGGATGACAACCACTCAGTTGGGGTTAAAGGTAAAGGCCATTAGGTCCAGTCGTGGTCGACTCTGGGGTTGCGGTGCTCATCTCACTTTATTGGCCGAGGGAGCCGGCGTACAGCTTCCGGGTCATGTGGCCAGCATGACTAAGCCGCTTCTGGCGAACCAGAGCAGCGCACGGAAACGCCGTTTACCTTCCCGCCGGAGTGGTACCTATTTATCTACTTGCGCTTTGACGTGCTTTCGAACTGCTAGGTTGGCAGGAGCAGGGACCGAGCAACGGGAGTTCACCCCGTCGCGGGGATTCAAACTGCCGACCTTCTGATCAGCAAGTCCTAGGCTCTGTGGTTTAACCCACAGCGCCACCCGCGTCCTGCACAGAAGCTGTAATACACCTTTATTCCAGATATACTGTCCTTTTGAGACTTTGGAGAGATGTCTTCCTTTGAGACTTTTGTGAGACGTCTTCCTTTGAGAGACAGCTTGGCGTGTCAGCTTTGCCTTTGAGCCGGTGACAACAACTGGGCTCAACGTCTTTAGCCCCGACTGGGCCAAGCGAGCTGCGAAAGCACATCCAGAGACCTTCCACTGCGGGAAGCAGGTCTAAGTGCAATGGACTCACAGCTTGGAGCTGTGAGCACCAAACTCACTTCCAAAGTCAGCGGAGCACAGCAGAGTATAAACTGCACGAGCGACGGCTCTGAAGCATAGCTTCTTTTATTCTTTTACAGCTACTGCCAAACTAAAATAAACTACTAAAGACTTATCGGAGATGCTGGACTGCATGAGTGTTACAGTTGCTTAAGCAGTCATCTTATCTCTACACAGATAACACTCAGACTCCTTCAGGCAGAAGGATGAACAGATTCCGCCCCTCCTTTCTGAAACATTGTCAGTAGATTCTTGCAATGGGAGGGGTGAAATATCCACATCTTCCCCCTTTTCACGCCAACCATTGCATTCCTCGCTATTGATTTGTTTGATTCTTTCACTCATACATATAACAACTTGTAAGGTAAAGGTAAAGGTACCCCTGCCCATACGGGCCAGTCTTGACAGACTCTGGGGTTGTGCGCCCATCTCACTTAAGAGGCCAGGGGCCAGCGCTGTCCGGAGACACTTCCGGGTCACGTGGCCAGCGTGACATCGCTGCTCTGGCGAGCCAGAGCCGCACACGGAAACGCCGTTTACCTTCCCGCTGGTAAGCGGTCCCTATTTATCTACTTGCACCCGGAGGTGCTTTCGAACTGCTAGGTTGGCAGGCGCTGGGACCGAGCAGCGGGAGCGCACCCCGCCGCAGGGATTCGAACCGCCGACCTTTCGATCGGCAAGTCCTAGGCGCTGAGGCTTTAACCCACAGCGCCCCCTGCGTCCCCATAACAACTTGTAGTTACTTGCATATTTTGTGAGATGTGTTGTATGATATATACATCATTTTGAAGCGGCTTATTCGTATATTTTGAATGACATCATAACTGATTATATATTATACGAACAGTTATTAGCCAGCGTGTTGTGTTTGCATTTTTGTAGAACTTAGGAAATTAGCTGGAATTAGCTGATAGTTGTTTTGGGTTTTAGGGTTCACTTTCATTTTTACCGTTCTGAATGTGGTGGAAGCATAAATTGTTTTATGTTGATTGTAGGTAAAAAGGTAAAGGACCCCCGGATGGTTAAGTCTAGTCAAAGGTGACTATGGGGTTGCGGCACTCATCTCGCTTTTCAGGCCGAGGAAGCTGCCTTTGTCCACAGACAGCTTTCCAGGTCATGTGGCCAGCAGGACTAAACCGCTTCTGGCGCAAAGGAACACTGTGACAGAAGGCAGAGCACATGGAAACGCTTACCTTCCTGCTGCAGTGGTACCTATTTATCTACTTGCACTGGCGTGCTTTCGAACTGCTAGGTTGTCAGGAGCTGGGACAGAGCAATGGGAGCTCACCCCGTTGCGGGGATTCGAACCACCGACCTTCTGATCGGCAAGCCCATGAGGCTCAGTGGTTTTGATCACACTGTTGTTCTGGGGAAGCAACACAGTTAAAACTGTTCCACTGTATGTAAACCGTCTTAGGAGCTTGAGTTTGTTAGCTGACTGGTACATAAATAGTAGAAATATATTTATTAGAAACCTGAATAGTGGATTACGCCCCATCCCCTATTTTCCTGCATGCTTATTGGTCATATGGAGATTCATATCCATGTTAGTATAAATAGCCTCTGACCTGGTCGCCTATGGCTTCCAAGCAATCACCTGTAACATCGGGGCACAGTACGGGCCACATATTCTCCTGCAATGATTTTGCAAAGTTTTTTGCAGATAAAATCGCTCAGATTCGGGAAGAAGTAGACTCCACCGTGGGAGCAGGGCCGGGGCGGGAGAGTGCTAGAGTTCTGTCTAGCCAAGTTGAGTGGGATCAATTCCAATCTGTTACCTCCGAGGATGTGGACAGGCTGCTTGGACGAGTGAAACCAACCACCTGTCTCCTGGATCCTTGCCCATCCTGGTTTATAAAAGCTAGCCGGAAAGGACTGGGCGATGGGCTTCGTGGGATGGTGAATGCTTCCCTCTGTGAGGGAGCCTTCCCAGACCCACTGAAAGAGGCGGTTATTAAACCGCTTCTTAAAAAACCATCTTTAGATGCGGCCACAATGGCCAACTATCGCCCAGTCTCAAATCTTCCATTCTTGGGCAAGGTGATAGAGCGAGCGGTTGCCGAACAACTCCAGGCACGCCTGGAAGAAGCGGACCATTTGGATCCCTTCCAGTCGGGATTCAGGCCTCATCATGGGACTGAAACTGCCTTGGTCGCACTGGTTGATGATTTCCGGCGGGCTAGGGACAAAGGTGAGAGCTGTTTCCTAGTTCTGCTGGATCTCTCAGCGGCGTTTGATACCATCGACCATAACATCCTTCTGGACCGTCTTGAGGGGCTGGGAGCTGGGGGCACTGTCCTACAGTGGTTCCGCTCCTTCCTCCTGGGCCGTGTTCAGAAAGTGGTGGTGGGGGATGAGTGTTCAGACCCCTGGGCTCTCACTTGTGGGGTGCCTCAGGGTTCTGTCCTCTCCCCCATGCTTTTCAATATTTACATGCAGCCGCTGGGAGAGATCATCAGGAGGTTTGGGCTGGGTGTTCACCAGTATGCGGATGATACCCAGCTCTACCTCTCTTTTAAATCAGAACCAGTGAGGGCAGTGAAGGTCCTGTGTGAGTGTCTGGAGGCGGTTGGAGGATGGATGGTGGCTAACAGATTGAGGTTGAATCCTGACATGACAGAATTACTGTTTTGGGGGGACAGGAGGTGGGCGGGTATGGAGGACTCCCTGGTCCTGAATGGGGTAACTGTGCCCCTGAAGGACCATGTGCGCAGCCTGGGAGTCATTTTGGACTCACAGCTGTCCATGGAGGTACAGGTCAAATCTGTGTCCAGGGCAGCTGTTTACCAGCTCCATCTGGTACGTAGGCTGAGACCCTATCTGCCTGCGGAGTGTCTCGCCAGAGTGGTGCATGCTCTGGTTATCTCCCGCTTGGACTACTGCAATGCACTCTACGTGGGGCTACCTTTGAAGGTGACTCGGAAACTACAACTAATCCAGAATGCGGCAGCTAGACTGGTGACTGGGAGCGGCCGCCGAGACCATGTAACACCGGTCTTGAAAGACCTACATTGGCTCCCAGTACGTTTCCGAGCACAATTCAAAGTGTTGGTGCTGACCTTTAAAGCCCTAAACGGCCTCGGTCCAGTATACCTGAAGGAGCGTCTCCACCCCCATCATTCTGCCCGGACACTGAGGTCCAGCGCCGAGGGCCTTCTGGTGGTTCCCTCATTGCGAGAAGCGAAGCTACAGGGAACCAGGCAGAGGGCCTTCTCGGTAGTGGCGCCCACCCTGTGGAATGCCCTTCCAGCAGATCTCAAAGCGATAAACAACTACCTGACATTCAGAAGACATCTTAAGGCAGCCCTGTTCAGGGAAGTTTTTAACGTGTGATATTTTACTGTATTTTTGGTTTTTATGGAAGCCGCCCAGAGTGGCTGGGGAGGCCCAGCCAGATGGGCGGGGTATAAATAATAAATTATTATTATTATTATTATTATTATTAGGCAGAGAAAATCTTGGTTCTGGGGGTGGGCGGGCCACAAATGATTAATAATGTGAGAGCAGATGGGTTGCAGAAATTTGTGAAGGCTCCTTATTTTTGCAGACTGATTTGCAGGGCGCTCTCTCTCTCTCACTCTCTGTGTGTTTGTGTGTGTGTGTAATAGCTCTTAAACATAACACTAGGCTTGTTTCTTGTGCATTTAAAATCTTTAATATCTGCTAGAGCCTTTAAATCTTGCTGTGAACCATGTCCACATCCCAATCCAAAAGAGCACTGGTGATTAAATCATGCCACTTGCAGTGCTCCCATAATGGTTGCATGCACACCATACATAAGGCACATTTAAAGCATGCCCACATAGAATCATGGGAACCGTAGTTTGCCCACCACAGAACTACAATTCCCAGCACCCTTAACAAGCTGCCGTTCCTGATGTTCTTTTCCTCTGTGCGCTTTAAATTTATGTGCACGGCCAGTGTGTGTGCAGGCCCTTGCTCCCGGTCCTCCTATTGGGCATAGCGAAGAACTGGCTGGTCACTGAGCTTGCAAATGCTGGCCTGGTAGCACTGCAATCCGGAGGGGCCCTTTTGGATTTGTGAAGCCACCAGGGCAGGATTTTAGGGCACCTATCCAGAGCTCCACTCAGCAGAATGAGCAGGAGGGCCCCTGAGCTCTGGGTGACGAGGTTCTTAAGTCAATTGTTATGTACTGAATTGAATAGGATCCAAACTGCAGCAGTCTGATTGGTCCTAGAACAATAGGATCCAAAAGGCAGCAGTCTGATTGGTCCTAGAACAATAGGATTCAGAATGCAGCAGTCTGATTGGTCTTAGAACAATGTAGCAGTATGATTGGTTGGCAGGAACCACCCAATCATGCTCCAGATAGAAGTGAATCCACAACCTGATTGGCTTACAGTAGAATTCCAGAATTAGCCAATCATGTGCAGCCCATTGTGTAAATAATGTATATAAAGCAGATACTTTGAGGGGACTTTCATTCATTCCTCCTCACCACTATGAGCTGAATAAAGAGCATGAAATCACTTTGCGACTCTGAGTATATTTCATCAATAAAGTCATGCAAACTATCGTCTGCAGAGCTGCCCCGTTCAATAGTCTTAATTTAGCAAACCGCACCCACTCTGCCCCCCTTAGTTGGGCAGGGGCTTTGCCCCAGCGCAACCCCCACTGTGGAATCTCCATGTACTGAGCCGTTTGGTACCGCCTGTTCTTTTTGGCACCCGAGAGTGGAATGTGAAAGTTTCCTTTGGCCTGGTGAGGAGTGTTCTGGCTGGGGCCCAGTGGGTGAGTCACAGGCTGGGGACACTTGCCATGGCCTGCCAAATGGAGGGGAAAAAACTACATGGGTCTCCAAAATTTCTTCCCTCCCCCATGGCTTTGTACGGGACAAGTCCTGCAGATCTCTGATTTCTCTCAAGGAAGAGAATGGTGCACACATGATGGTTCCTCAAGGGTTGATGGGAACTGTAGCACTGGGAGGGCTCCGCTACAGTTCCCAGGGTTCCTTGGGGAAACAGTGGTGGACTTGGGGTTCTCAAATTTCAGCGGCACCCTTTACCTCTGCTCAGAGTTCTGTCCTCTCCGCCATGCTTTTTAACATCTATATGAAGCCGCTAGGAGAGATCATCAGGGGGTTTGGGCTGGGTGTTCATCAATATGCAGATGATACCCAGCTCTACCTCTCTTTTAAATCAGAACCAGTGAAGGCAGTAAAGGTCCTGTGTGAGTGTCTGGAGGTGGTTGGAGGATGGATGGTGGCTAACAGATTGAGGTTGAATCCTGACATGACAGAAGTACTGTTTTGGGGGGACAGGAGGTGGGCGGGTATGGAGGACTCCCTGGTCCTGAATGGGGTAACTGTGCCCCTGAAGGACCAGGTGGGCAGCCTGGGAGTCATTTTGGACTCACAGCTGTCCATGGAGGCGCAGGTCAATTCTGTGTCCAGGGCAGCTCTCTGCCAGCTCCATCTGATGCGCAGGCTGAGACCCTACCTGCCCGCGGACTGTCTCACCAGAGTGGTGCATACTCTAGTTATCTCCTGCTTGGACTACTGCAACACACTCTACGTGGAACTACCTTTGAAGCTGACCCGGAAACTACAACTAATCCAGAATGCGGCAGCTAGACTGGTGACTGGGAGTGGCCACCGAGACCATATAACACCATTCCTAAAAGACCTACATTGGCTCCGAGCACAATTCAAAGTGTTGGTGCTGACCTTTAAAGCCCTAAATGGCCTCGGTCCTGTATACCTGAAGGAGCGTCTGCCCCCCCATCGTTCAGCCCGGACACTGAGGTCCAGCTCCGAGGACCTTCTGGTGGTTCCCTCCCTGCAAGAAGTGATGTTACAGGGAACCAGGCAGAGGGCCTTCTCAGTAGTGGCGCCTGCCCTGTGGAACGCCCTCCCATCCGATGTCAAGGAAATAAACAACTATCTGACTTTTAGAAGGCATCTGAAGGCAGCCCTGATTAGGGAAGCTTTTTAATGTCTGATGTTTTATCGTGTTTTTAATATTCTGTTGAGAGCTGCCCAGAGTGGCTGGGGAAATCCAGCCAGATGGGCGGGGTATTAATAAATAATAATAATAATAATAATAATAATAATAATAATAATAATAATGGCTCCCGGGACCCTCCCCAGACCAAAGCTGCCGCACCGTAGCATACAAACGTAAAAAACGGAATACCACACTGCTAAACTGTCACACCAATGTGAGGGAATAGCCATAAGCCCTATGCTAGGCACACATATATACGGTACACACACAGCACCCAGATCCCAGAAAAGATCCCCGAGATCTGCTTTTTAGTACCAAAGATTATCAAGAAGATCGGCAGATGGGACATGAAGAAGAGTTAAGAGCCTCGGACATAAGATCTCCAGGTTGATGGACTGTTGGAGATTGATGGAACTGATGGCAGGGGCCGAGACCGGGGAGGGGGGAGGGTGGAAGAAAACTGGGAGTTTAAAATGTATATATGGAGAATTAAAAAAAAAAAAAAATTATGAGAGTTGGAAAAATCGTGGAATGAAATTTTTATGACCCTAGGGGAAATGTCTTAAGAGATTAAGTTTAAATATATCAGTTTTAAGGAGAAGTAAGATTAAATAAAGTAAAAATGGATGCCTAATTGGCGAAAGAAGAGAATGTAAAATTACAGTATATTCAGATAAATTATTAGGATAAAGAAGATTGGATTAGGATAAAAACCAAGCTGGAAAGGATTTGCTGAAATATTTAATTGAACTAGAATACAAAAAAGGAAGGTGTGAGGAGGTCAGGGGTAAATGAAAGACAAGACATGGAAAGTGGGAAATGTTTTTAATTGTTTTTATTTTTCTGTATTTTGTATTCTCTGTTTCCTTCTTTTCTTTTCTTTTCTTTTTCATTTTTGTAACTTTTTTGAAATTTTAATTCTTCTTTCTCATTTTTATAACTTTTTTGAAACTCGAATAAATTTTATTATTATATATATTAAAAAAAAAATCCCGGAAAAAGCAGACCAAACTCCGGCTGGTAAATACAACATGTTTTATTTAGGCTGAAATGCTGTTACAGTGACAAAGGCACATTGCGGAAGCAGCAGGGTCTCCCAAGGAAGTGCGTCAAGACCAGCAGAGGGGTCTCAGTGAAGACAGTTGGTTCCTTAGATTTCCCCACCACCACGTGGAATCAAACTTCTCGCCTCGATCCTGAGGTTTGATGTGGAGCTATCTGTCTTCCCTTTCCATCCCAGGGGACGGAGCAGCTCTGCTGGTGCAAAATCCTGGGCTGCAGGTCAGCCTTTGCCTCTGCAGTGGGAATGACCTTGCAAATACAGGGATGCTGGGAAAAGTCTGGAAGCAGAATGAACTGGGCGAAACGGTGTATATACACACGCATAAGGTTATTCATATTATGTGTAGGTGGCTTGCATCATCTATTCTGGGCGCAGAGTTTGGAGTCTTTGGTTGCAGATGTTGACATTTTAAGAATAAAGGGGTGACAGCCCTGCCTACAGGATAGGGAACCCACAGTTTCATCAGTGGGCTAAGGGGTTTTCTAAGAGCACTCTAAGGATCTGTTTGGTCTTGTAAGCACCACACAGCTTCCGCCAGAAGCAGGCCATCTGAATGTCAGCTACACGCTCTCTGCTCCCTGTCTGTTTCACCCAATCCAGAAATCTCCAAAGTCAGCATCAAGTCACTCCTAAAGCAAACGGCAAGCAAAGTCGGCAGATAAATGCTGCTGTTTCAATGTGAAATAATACGGACACAGCTTCTGCAATGGTAACAATAAGGCAGAATGGAGCGAACGAACAAGCTCGAGTGTGCAGCTGGAATACAGTGACAGAGGGAGGGATCTGAGCCCAGCAGGTATACATGAAGCAGTGCAGATGAAGTAAAAGTGACAGCTATTCCCTACACACAGTGCTCACATGAGAACAAACTTGACCTGTAACAGTGCTACTGCAAAAACACAGCTGGAGAGGCCGGGAAGCAGATTTGAACTCCGTGACTACTGGCAAACGTTTGTTGACAAAGTAATGTAATGAATGAACAGAATGTTGTTTGTGTCACACCCAGCCCAAAGGATGACATGCCAGCAAAGGATTTTCTGCCCAACAAAGAGCTACGCATCTGAGAACCTCGCAATTCTTTGGTGTACTTGTTTTAAAGCAAGTTGCTAGACCTCATGGATTTGGATAAATGGTTGGAAACTTCTCCCGAGTTTCTACACCTCCTGATGTTTTTCTCATCCCTCTAACATACAGTGGTACCTCGGGTTACAGATGCTTCGGGTTACAAACTCCACTAACCAGGAAGTGGTTCCTCCAGGTTAAGAACTTTGTCCCAGGATAAGAATGGAAATCCTGCGCCAGCGGCACAGCGGTAGCGGGAGGCCCCATTAGCAAAAGCATGCCTCAGGTTAAGAACCGTTTCAGGTTAAGAATGGACCTCTGGAACAGATTAAGGTCTTAACCCAAGGTACCACTGTACTTCTTTTGAACTCCAATAATTTGGGAGGGGGGGAGAATCAATTAGCAGGAGAAAAAGGTATGGAAGCATATACAAATATACATCATTAGAAACTTGCAGAGAAGACTTGTTATGTTGAAGCGATAGGTGGAATCGACGTCTCCTCTGAACCTCATTCCCACAACACTTCCCACAGAACCAGACATCTTTCTCATAAGAACAATGTAAATTGTAAATAGCCCCCTCTAATCAATAATGATCACGCACATTCTGACGGCGGAAGAAGATTGGAAGAAATTTAAGGACTATCTTAAGAAACATTGCAAGATTATTGAATGTTAGAATGATGTTGACTTAGAAATTAAGGGGTTTCTAGCTGTAATGATTATGCAATTAAGAAAAGAAAGATTAAAAATTAAATCAGAAATTAGGGGAAGGATTTGCTGAATTGGCTTGATTAGAGATTGGAATACAGAGAGGGGAGGTATGAGGTGGTCGGGAAAGTAAGTTATACGACCATAAGGGAATGAAATTATACCTGTTTTTTGTTTTGTATGTATGTTTATCTTATTGTTATTTCTGTTTTCTTTTTGTTTCTCTTTTTTGGTTGTTTTTATGTTATATAATTTTTTGAAAACTTCAATAAATATTCTTAAAAAAAAAAAGATCACGCACATTCTGTGACATCACAGCAGCTCAGCCAAGCTACTTGAGGGGGCTTGCAGACAGCTGACAGCCAATATTTAGGTCAAGGGGGGGAGGGACAACCTTTCAATATCAGAACATCTACATGTTTAATTGCAGCACAGGAAAAACAACCCAGGAGCTCCGGCTCGAAGGTCTAAAGATTTGGATAACACTGCAGGGACAAGCATCCTTTACAATTCCTGTAATAGCTGTAAAGATATTATAACGTTGAAAGGTTGCTCACCCATGGCGTAAGCTCTTCAGTGTGTGGTGCAATATATTCCAAAGACTGAATGTGCAAATCTTTCATTTTCAACATGGAACATGCACAGCCCTGCCAGGGAATGCTTCACAGTCCTCCGGAGAACCATTGTGGAGTTAGCTGCCAAGATGGGGAACCTACTTGTCCCTATGGCTGGTTCTCCGGTTTTAGTCCTACTGACTGAGACACAGAGGCCACGTCTACACGACAGGCTTGAACTGGTTTACCTGTCACTTCTTCTCCCCCCAGGAACTGCAGGTCTGCGACAGGATTTTTAAGGAGATAATTCTTAGCACCCTAAGCAAGTGACAACCCGCAGCGTCCTTTGCAGGGAAGCCAGGATAGTATAAACCCCAACAACCCAAAGCAGGTATATGTTCTAAATGGGTTCATTATGACATGCTCCCAGGTCAAAAGGAGCATCTTGGAAGCATCAAGTGTGGGCAGAACACTGCTTTGGTCTTCTCAGCAAGGGAAAAGGCTTGCAGAGGTGTAGGGCATGGGGGTGAGGTCTGGACAGAATTACCAAAGAGGGCCCTCGGATCAGAGCTAGCACCAAAGGGCAGGCTTCCTATCAGTTGCAGAAGAGATCCAGTGTGCTGCTTGGGTACAAATGCAGCTATGATGCCTTGTAAGAGGGTGAGCCTAAGGCACAGTGTTAGGATAATAAAAATGCAAAACTTTGGCACTGCTAATGCACAGATTGAGGACCAAACGAGACAGACAATTTTATTGTATGAAAGCAATTAATGCGCATGGTTTTCATTACATAAAAAGCAGCTGGTGGTGGGGAAGTGGGCTGGAATGGAGCACGATAAAAGGCTGGGGCTGGGCTGGGTGGGGCTGCTCAGGCTTCCCTATGGATGGAATTTACACAAGAGCCTTGTGGCACCTTAAAGGTAAAGGGACCCCTGACCATTAGGTCCAGTCGTGGCCGATTCTGGGGTTGCGGCGCTCATCTCGCTTTATTGGCCGAGGTAGTCGGCATACAGCTTCCAGGTCATGTGGCCAGCATGACTAAGCCTCTTCTGGCGAACCAGAGCAGCGCACGGAAACGCCGTTTACCTTCCCGCCGGAGCGGTACCTATTTAACTACTTGCACTTTGACGTGCTTTAGAACTGATAGGTTGGCAGGAGCAGGGACCGAGCTCACCCCGTCGCGGGGATTCGAACTGCCAACCTTCTGATCGGCAAGTCCTAGGCTCTGTGGTTTAACCCACAGCGCCACCTGCGTCCCTTAGAGACTCACAAATTCATGACTCCAGAAAGGCTTGTGCCATAACAACATTAGTTGGTCTTTAAGGTGTGGTACAATATTTTGCCCTTGCTTTTGGTGCGACAGACGGGTAACTCAGACAGCCCTCTCGAAATCGCAAGACAAAAACCCCGTGCTATATTAATTGCGTAATTGCAGCCTTCGCCAACCTGGTGCCCTCTGGATGTTTTGGACTGCAACTCCCACCAGGCCCAGCCAGCACAGTTGTTTTGCAAGCAACTTCCCCTGATATAAATAAGTCTTGTGTGTTAATTTCAGCAATATATGCATTTCTATGCAGCTTCTCCGCTAACACGTTCATCTTTTTATTTGGCTATAGAACAGAAAAGTGCAAATTTCAAAGGGTGGCTGCGTTTTCGGTTTGCATATTGTTTTGGGGCATGCGGATTAGGTTCATCTTTAAGTGCAAGCTGAAGCAGATTGCTCCCCGATTCCTAACTTTGGCTGCCTTAGTCCAATGGAAGCCTCAAGCCATAGACTGCCCATCTGGACATCAGCCCTTGTTCAACTTTCTCAACCACCTCACCCTTGCAAATGAATGGAGATCTTCTTAGCTGTGAGGTCAACTCAGGCCTCTACTTGGCCTTTGGCCAGTAGAAAAAGCATGATGTTTGGAGGAAGCTAAATCCCAGGAGGCCTTGGGGTGTGGCCTCCAGCAGTATTCAGGCCTAGGAATGGAGGCTATTTCAGTAGTCAGCACAAAGCCAGAGCAATTGGGGTGTGGTTTCTCAAAAGCCAGCAGAGGCTTTTGAGGAGTAGATGGGACGGCAGCAGCTTCCTCACAGTGTCGCAGGCCTCCGTAGGGAACGACCCTACTTAAGCCCAGAGAAGGCTCCAAGGCATTTGGTTTTCTGAGACAGAGAAAACAGAGCGGCAGCCTCCCTCAGGGATGATAAAAAGTTTAACGCCAACGAAGCAAATGACGACGTCTGTCAGTAGTACCCACCCAAAATCTGGCCTGTGAACGTGAAGGCCAGGTTTCCGCCTCTTGCCTACCGGTAGGGCCGGCTCTGGCTTGAACCCAGCAAACGTGGGCTGAAGCAGAGCTTGCTAAGAGGATCAGAAGAGTCCTGCTGGATCTGGTTCAGTGGGCCATCTTGGGTTCACAGTGGCCAACCAGATGCCGATTTGGGAGGTGGCAACAGCTATAATGGCTGATGGGGATGGACGGTGTGAACATCCATGAAATTGTCTACTCCTCTTTTAAAGCCACCCAGGTTGGTGGCCTTCACCGCCTCTTTTGTTCCTGTGTAGGAGCTTCCACCCTATATCCCCCATAACACCCCATAACACTTGGGAAGGGGCTCCTAATAAGTTCTTACTTCTGCCAGCGTTTTCCCAGAAGGTTGAGGGGAATGCCTGTTGCACTGAGGTGAGCGCTCTTAATCCTGTCTCCAGGTGGAAGACGCTTTGGCCTCCCTGGTCTGCAAAGGGGGCCATCTCAGAGGCTGGATTTGAAACACCACCGCCTCAAGCATTCTCTGCTACCCAGGGGACCTGGTGCCAGGAGCACTTCCAACATCTGCTGGTCTCCTGCTGGCCCAACTCTCCTTGTTTTCCCTGAGGGTTCTACACATTCCGGGCAGGTTCTCGCTGTGAAGGGCACCCCTCCAATGGGAAACAAGGGAGTTCTTTTATCTATCTAGCCCATGGTTTCTACTTTGACTTCCCAAGCCAACAAACTTCCCAAGCCAAGGCATAATTTTCACTTGCAAGGGTGGAAAAGAAAGCCAGGCAAAGCTGTCTTCTACCACCAACACTATCTGTGAAACGACAAGCCCCATCCATTTCTTTAGCCTCACCTGGAAATGCCGGGGACCGAACCTGGGACCTTCTGCATGCAAAGCGGGTTCCTTACCATTGAGCTATAGCCCTTCCCTAGAGGGTCCTGTACTCTGGGCATGTAAAGGTTGCTAGGTGAGCATTCATTCTGTGAACCTTGCTCAAAAAAGTGGACGCTGTAGTTGAACCAAGCTTACTGATGGCAGTAGACCAGGGTGGGTCAATGGATAGTCTCTCCCTGATTTCTTTAAAGGCTTCCTGGTCAGGTGGACCTGAGTGTGGACTGACGTTTCTGTCCTTTTCCTTGCCGGTCTTCCTTCACTCCTGCCTCACGTCGCCCCCCACCCTGACTGATGGAGTCCGGCAAGGAGTAATGGCGGCAGCAACGCCACCAAGGAAACCTTCGACCGTCGCTGTCCATAAGGCCCTGCCGGAATAATGTCCCCGAGCAGCCTTGAGGTGTCCAGCTAGGGAGGTTCAACATAGAGAAGGTTTCTTATGGAGCCAGAGGAATGAGAAGGACACACCCTGGAGTCTGAGCTGGCAACAAGGCCAAAGACCCAGTGAAAAAAGGTCAGGATTCTTGGGTCAAGGTTCTCTTTGTTTGCGAGCGGCAAGAGAACAGTCTGAGGCTGGTGCCGAGAAAGCAGGTAGCTCAAGTGTGACATAACTATTGCCGCATGGCTGCAGGGAGCCCTTTTTCTGAGAAAGGAAGATCTCCTGGTAAAGTCTGGCGAGTGAAGGCCAATGGCCAATGGCCCAACTAGGCCTGGGAGAAGGAAGTGGAAACCTGGATTATGATACCAACTGAAGTAGTTGAAACGATGCTTGGAGGACTAAGGCCTACGTGAGGAACTGGAGCCTGCTGGAGCGGACTGGAACTTTTCTAGTTTTCTTTTGAGTCCAGTAGGAATGAAGAAGAAGGCAGAAGTGGTGACTGGCTTG